>NC_136870.1:9518381-10778381 GCF_951799975.1 Gobius niger | reverse complement strand
CATTATTGTGCAAATAATTCAATATTTGGTCATAAAAACACTGGTTATATCACAAAGCCAACACTACAATTGAAATAAAATGAGAAAAGCATAGATATGTTGTGACTTAATGATAAAAACTCTTCAAGATGTTTTAAGATGTCCCCAGTCAGCATATTGTATCTTGTACCTTTATCTGGTCTAAATTAAGGTTGCTGCACATTTGGCAGAGCACTGTTCAGTATTTGTAGAGCACAGTGTATGAATTGTGCTCTACAAATAAACTTGCCTTGCCTGGCCTTGCCATGGGTTTGAGTCTTTACTCTTGACCTTTCCATTAAGACTGAAAAATGCTGAAGAAAGAAAAATGAATCACACTATGAAAACACTTGACTCATTACTAAAATAGTCAGTGTCATGGTGTAATTTTATGGTCATTTGTTGTAGTATTTTCGGCAGTGATGTATCTTATTATGAAATGCGTCCTATGTTATCGTGCTGACTTTGATGGATGGCTGTTGCATGCTTCACTCCTAATGGTCTTCCCACACTTTGATTCCCCGCTGGACTCTCGCCCGGTTTACCCACTGAAGCTCTTGGTCCACTTGTCCCATTGCAGCTGCACAAAGAGGAGCTGCTGTTCCTCTTCCTGTGGGGCGATCTCTTGGGGGCGTGTACTCTCTGATAAGACTTTGCCAAACTGCGTCCCTGCTCTCAATTACGTCTTTGTCATTGGCTCCATGTTGAATGTCATGCTGGCTCTGAGGATTGTCTGCGCTGGGATACCTTGCACGGCTTTTCATCATTGACTTTATTCTGCGCTTGTTCCCCCAACCGCAACCGCAGCCCCTTCATCCTCCAACCATTGTTTTGCTATCGAATGAAGCCCAATTTTTAGCCCCTCACATGGAGCATGAAATACAAGCTTTCATGTTGGCATTGGCAGGTTTTTCAACTCCTGATCCGATCCAGACTTTGCTCATTAAATAGTCAAAATGATGTAACGATCCACTGCTGCCGGCGTTCAGTGCCAGCCATGTTTTACCACTTACAGATCCCAATATTTGTCTTTGTCATAAACGCAGGGGCATCTGGTTGCCACTATTGGACTTTGACATGAAACTGCGTCCAAAGTGTTGTGCATGGCGCTGCGTGGCTCCTCATTTAGCAGCTAGCGTAGGTATGATGAATGCTACTAATCACCTATTGACCCTGAGAGGTTGAGCTTTGGCCTTTTGCCCATCACCCACTCCTTCCAGCTGTCTCAGTTACTGCTTGTGTGGATAGTATGTATCTCCTTCTGGCCATGCAGATACCAGAACAGTGCACTTGCCTTGTTATGTCAAGATTGTGTTAGAAACGTATGTGAATGTGATTTAGGTGGCCAAAGTAGATACGTTTCCTTTGCTTTTGTTCCCAGCTTTAGTTTGACCTTAGCACATACAATATCTCTGCTAGTTTTTAGCGCCGCGCTGCAAAGATAAGTAAATAAAAGAATGCTCGAGATTATCGGAAAAATAATCTTTTAAAATGAATTTGTTTGAAATTCCACAGAAAACGGCTGTGCATACACACACTGCATATCTCCACTGGCAAAGCCTGTTCTTTTTTCCACAAAGATTTGCAAAGGAGCTTTTGTTCTCTCAAAAATCCACATGATAATGTTGAGAGCTGGCTCCATGCCTGAACTAAAAGATGGATTTAAAAGATGAAGAAAGCCTTTTAGTGTTGAGTACCTGGTACACTTTGCAGCACACTGGCCCATATTTTGTACAAACCCCAGCGAAATTGCTTTTGTCTCTGCTGCCTTTTATAGAGGAAGGTGAAAGTCATTTTCAAATTGATACAATGAAGCACGCACTGCCATTACTGGCAGCACCTGGCAAAGTCAGTGTCACGCTAATATTTACATGTTCAGACAAAGTCTTTATCCCAGCACACTGAAATGCTCCACATACGGCAGGGCTAAGCTCCATGCCCCTTTATTCGGACTCGTGGGATTAGGCTCTAATTTTAGTTCCACTTTATCTCTTCAGCTACTTTAAGGAATTTTTCTGTGAGTAACAAAAAGTGTGACAGCTTTGTAGGGTGTCAGGGAGGGCGCAGGGGGAATGGACCATTGTCAGGGAGGCATGCCTGAGAGGAAGAGATTGTCTTGTGAAAGCTTGGCCTTTAAACACTTTACGCAGTGATATGTTAAACAAAAAGTCTTTGTGGTGAAGCTTGGTCACATAGTTGTCAATGTTTTGTTGTTTTATTTGTTATTTTAAAATGAAATAGTTTGTAAATTAACACCTTGGGTAAAAGTAGATACAACTCGGCCTTAACATTGTGCACTCCTGAAGTGCACTTTAGAGTTGACTTCCTGCAAGTCAGCAGTAAGTTCATCCACTGAACAAAACCACTTTCCTGGCCTCTTTCTAAAGTCGCTAAGCTCTGATGGCTTACACCTTTCCATCTTCTGTGTGTTTGGCTGCTGTGACGCACCATCAATACAAACCAACTATCAATAGCCACTGGAGGCAGTTGCATTTAAAACAATGTGGGACACAGGAGTCGGTGTGCATTCAGCACTTTTGAATAGCCATCAGCTTATTGATTCCCCTTCAAGGTCGGCATCAATTCCTCTCTGCTCAGTCTTTTCACTTTGTGACAGTGGAAGGCAAACACGTGGTAACAAATGTCCAGTTGAGTTGGATGTGGGAGCTCCATTAAAAATAACCACTATAGCAGCGGCAGGGCTGTGATTGGCTGTCTCTGAGTGGAGCCCTTGTCAGTGCGGCCACTGTTTGGGTGTGATTATGTAATCCATCAGGGCATTACCATAAAGGGGAGGGGGCGGGCTGTCCAGGCCTCACAGAGCAAATGCGGCGCTACTGATGATCATCGTCTAGCAACTGCCCAAGGCCAGGAATGTTTTGTGCCCCGATGTGTCCGACAGGTGGCTTGAAGACGCTAATTGATTAATGATCAGAGTGATATATGAGCCCCACAGTCAGCCCAAACATAAAGGCTCAGAGCACAGTGTCATCCTAAATCATTTCCAACCAGGCCAGTAAACCAAAACATTTTCCCTATTAACATATGAAAGAGCAGCGGGCAGTAGGGCTATCCCCTCCAAGCCTTTTGTGGACTGTCTATTGTCAGCGAGCGAAGCCTGAATAACATAATTTTATACCAGATGAAAAATGACAACAAAGATGGTTTTATAATACGGCTCATTCAGCACTAATGACTGATCCACGTCACCTTCACCCTTTGATTCCTGTTAAACTGAACCTGTTGCAAACGTGTGCTCTGACTCCACTGCGAGCTCCCTCATTTGATTGTGTAGCTGTAGCTGCAGTACTCGGTGGAATGGCTGTGTGATAACATAATTCTGAGCGCGTGCAGCAGCAGTGCGGTCGTTTGCATACTGCTTTACATCGCTGTTTTTGTTGTGTACATCACAGAGTTGACATTTATTCCACGCAGGCCTTGTCAGATTCTTGTTGAATGATTGGACATTAGCAGAATTCACCTGCCCCCAGATGATCATATTTCTCACCGGTGCTCCACATAACGCTGTCAGAGTGAATTAGTCTGTGCTCTCGCAGTAGGGCCCGGCCCTCTCACTCTGGCTGCTTATTTACCATTCCACAGGGGGCCTTGCGTGACCCTCCTCATTGTTTTGTTTGGATGACTCTGAAGGACAATGGCGGTGCGGGGCCTTGGCCAGTGAGCAGCGTGTGTGAATCTGCATCTGTCCATGGGGAGTGCTGTCGTCCGTGTCAGCGGAGGTTATGTGATCTATGTGTGACTGAAGGGGCTTTCCAGCTCTCAGTCAGTGGCTCCAGGAGGAGGAGGAGTGCACAGCCAGTGGAGTTGGGGAGAAGCGACTTAAAACAGCACTTTGTGTCTGTTTCAATGTGAGCTCATGACTCTCCCTGCAGGGCAGCCTTTCCCCAGTAACTGTGCTCTGCAGCCACAACCACTTTTAGCGCACACATATGTCCTCAGCTGCTGTAAAGGGGTGTTGCTTAGCAGGTTTCAAGAGCAGCATACCCAGACTGAACTCTTAGCTCAGATTTTTCACTTAGTTCTACTTAACATGAAGAAAACCAAACCGAATTGTGTCACCAGCATACTACTAAGACTTGGTTCAGGACATTGGAGTATTTACCACGAGCACTGAAAACTGTACCACTTGCTAATAAACCAACGTATGCACAAGCTAGGGCTGGGCAATTATGGAAAAAAAAATGATCAAGATTATTTTCCCCATATTGATCTAGCACGATTTTTGATTTTTTTTTTTAAAACAATTACTGTGGTCTCTCCTGGACGAGCATGTAAACAGATGCTGTGGCCAGACTGACAACTCCAGCTAACTCAGCAGCAAAAACAAGCTCTACAATCCTAGCGTCACATAGTACAGCATCCCCTCACAGCAACACACAAACATCTGCAAAGGAGACGCAAAAAACAGCCCATAGACAAGTTAGTGCAACTTTGTAGCTGATTTTACACGTAAACTCACTGGGCTGCAATCTCCTCTGGCTGCATGCCGCATGTTGCTTCCTGTTTGTTTGGGCCAAGAATCCCTGGGATTGACCTGACAGGAGCTGTAGCATTGCGCTTTGCCATATTTTTTTCCAGACAGGTCTGGCCAATTCTCCACGATTAAAACGCACCAAGCGATTATCGTGATCGACCTTTATTAAAATCTCAATTAGATAAAAATTCCGCTAATTGCCCAGCCCTAGCACGAGCTAGCTAATATTCATTCGTTGTTTGAAATAACACAAATTTAAATTATTGCTGCATAGACAAGTTTTCCTCTGTGGACATACGTAGTTGCAACACTCTCGACCGCAGCTTTGTCTTGACTGTCCACCATTCAGAACGAAATCTCCACATGCCGTTTGAAATATAAGACACAAACTCCCAGGTGCTGAATGAATCCATGTCAGGGCAGTGACCACCCTGTTGTATTATCCTTCCCCGCCCTCCTCTGGTTGAGTCTGTGGCGCCCTTTGGAAGCAGGGCCTTGGTGGTGTAGTAAATTGAGGTCCATTGGAAAAGCAGATGGACTGGCAGCGCTCCAGTGTTTTGTGTGTGTGTCTGTCTCTATCTCTCTCACTGTGCGCTCCTCAGGTGAGCTGGAGCTGCGAGTTGCTTTCCATCAGTTTGGACGAAGACGTGATTCCCCGTGGCGACTCCTGTCCACTTTCATCAGTATAGTGACTTCCAGCCCCTGCCCACCCAGACACACTTCCCCCTCTACAGGCAAACACTTTGGTCACTGCTGGTCCCAAGTTCGGCTCATTGTCAAGATTTTAGACGAGCAAGTATGTCAGGAAGTCTTGCGAGACGGTTTAGACATTTAGACGTTTACTTGGAGGTTTCCTTCAGCTACTGTTAATAGAAATGTTTTTTCAAAAAGACCAAGTCGCTGCCCATCGCTTAATTGTGTATAAGAACAGTTCAACATATGCCCAGTTTATATTTTGTTGTAACTGCCGCCTTTTTAAGTTAAAATTATCACCATTTCCTGTAAGTGCTTCATGAGCCTCGACTATACAAGCTTTGGCACTTATTGCTTCATGTTTACTGCACTCCTTTTCCCTTCCTTTTCTGCCATTTCCCAAAATAACAATTGAGCTGTAAAACTGTTGCGGCTCATGATGATGATCTTTCAAATGGTTTTACAGGCTTTTAAAATGCTGGCTGGATTTAGCTACAGTAGTTCTAGCATCATACTGTGTTCTGTTAAATGTGACTTCTTGTCTTCTTGTGTATCTAAGTCGTATTGTCTGCAGACATATGATGTTAAAGCAGTTCTTATGAGAGCTGCGTGACTGTGCTTAGGAGCTTGTGTTCACGAATTAGTGTGAAATTCTTCTAGTGCTTGTAAAATGACATCAAGGTCACTTTGGTCTGCAGGGAGAGAGTTTTCGTACTACTGTCAGATCATGCCCCAATTAAAACGCACTCATTACCACGCTTGTCACAAAACATCTGTCCCGACATGGCGTTTCCCCTCAATGCAGAACAGCGTTGCTTATAGTAAAGTGAAAAGCGCTCAAATGAAGGAAGTGGATCTCTTGGAAAAATCCTACTTGCATTTCTGCAGCTGCACTGTTCTCAGGATATGCTAAAGAGAGTTTTGTCCTCACTGGGAAAAGGAGAATAAACCTGTCTCCTAAGTGCTTTTGACAGAAAGTCCATTTCTTTTTAAATATTATTGGCCATGATTGGGTAGTTTGGCTTTCGTTCTGAATCCATTAAGTTGCACAAATTCCCTTTTAACGTACAGCGCTAACCACTGTCCTGTTATTTTCAGGGAGTTGTTTTGACGTTTCTTTCCACTATGCTTGCCACACAAAGGTGCCATTTATCGGTGTGTCTGACTGTCATGTGCCTGCTTATATTTAAACCTGTCGGACGTGTGATAATTTCAAAAAGCAAACTCTAAAGAACAAACTCATTTTCTAACTACTTTGGACGTTAAGAACATGAAGAAAGAAGAAGAAGCTTTCCCCTATTAAATGCTTAAAAAAAGGAGGTTTTTGCTGATATTGGCCCCTTAAGTTGTACATTCCTTTCCTTTTTGCCATGAATCATTGTCATATCTCCCCAGCTAAGATGAGATGTCACACCACATTATGTTTGTCCTCCTCTGGCTGATGAAGGCGCCTCTCTGTCCCCTCAGTGCGTCCGGTGGAGGGGATTTCTGGGCTGCCACCTGATTCACATTGGAGTAATTGAGTTGTGGCCATAAGCGCTACTGTGCCTCGCCGAGGCCCTAGGTAATTCTCACACCACAAAAGCTCTGTTTCACTCCACTTTTCACATGATGTCTGGGCCCGCAAACGCAGTGAGAAAATCTGTCGGGAAAGGGGCGGGGAGATTACCGCCCCAGTTAAGGAAGGAAAAAGCCCGTAAGAGTTTTAGTTCTGCGCCAAGCGAGGGCCGGGGGAGTCACTCAGTCTGCAACATGTGGATAAGGACCACAAAGCTCTCCCAGTTTCAAAAATCTTTCTTTCCCCTTTCTCCTCTGAGTTTAGGAGCTGCAATCGATTCGAGGCAAGATTTCCCTTCCCAAAGACGGGGAGATTGACGTTTTGGGGGTAAGCCCGAATTGTCGCTCCTGCCAGTTCTGGTAATTGGACTAGGCCATACTCCACACTTCAGTCTGTGGGTAACAAAGACCATCATCCTCCGTGTACAAAACATTGTGTTGGCTTTGTGGTCCCACAGAGCACAAGGATCATGATCATTTACCCACTTTCTCAGCCACTCAGTGCCACACGACCACTGTCTGTCCTGTGGAGTTCACAAAGCCCAAGTCTCAAAAACGGGTTATTATAGATTTGTGATAGAGCTCCACAGTCCCACCCACTCCCGGTCACGTGTCGGGGTCTGACAATAAAAATCCCATGTATTTTTAGCATTGACTCTTTGAACAAGTCAACTATTAAGAGTTTAACATCACGACGCCGGCTGATCAGCTATGTGCTAACTCACGGACATGAAACATACAAGGTAAAATTGAAGATTTGTCCAAAACGTTATAAAATGCAAAATTATAAAAGTAATTTTGTCGTATTTTCAAGTGTCGTTTATTTTTCTTCTGACCCGCACAAGTGTCGGTGGTTAGCACATAGCTGATTAGCTGGCGTCGTGCCATTAAACTCTTAATAATTGACTTTTTCGAAAAGTCAATGCTAAAAATAAATGGGTCGGACCCCGACACGTGACCGGGAGTGGGTGGGACTGTGGAGCTCTATATAGTGATACCAAACACTTGAATGCACAATTAGCTTGGTCAAAAAGGTCAAAGTTTGTGCCTCTGTTTCCAGAATTATGTTTGTTGACAAAGTGAGAAAGCTTCGTTTTGGGTTTTAATGAGGTATTATATTCTTGTCCTTGGTGTGTTTTTGACTGCTCATTTGGTTTGTAGACCTGCGTGCTGCCTCAATGACCAGTTGCATCTCATAGAAGTGGAAATGGAGAGATTTGCTCAGTCAAAGGCCAAACGGATAGCTATAATTTGGTGCTGGCTTAGCCCCGCTCTGGCAATAGAGACATGTTGATAGAGCAATCAAAGTTACTGTCAAAAGCACTGCGGTAGAAAAACTATTATCTCACAAATTGTTAGTTTTTTGTGACTCTTTTTATTGAATATAAAGCGTTCATCCAAGTGTCGACTACAGTCAGGAGAAAACAGTGCAGTAACCATAGCTACCACTGTAAACATTCCTGTCATGTGATTACACTTGTCTGTGTGTAGTACACTACTCACAGACAATAATAATGAATGCTTCTCTGTGGACACAAACATGCACACAACAGGTCTTTTAAGATAATAGGTCATTTTACATTTCTATCATAAAGAAATAAATGCATTCACCCCATGTTTTATGAGAAACATTTTTCTGTCATTATTTGGTGAGTTGGCCGTGTTTTAGTGTTTAATGTCTATCTCTAACCTCTCGTTTGTCTCCACATAAAGCGTTATTAAAGCCCTTTTCTCTAACATAATTCAGATAGCGTTCATAAGTGGGCTGGGACCCGGCCCCAGCAGTTGATGTGGAACACATGCCTTTAATGATTCACACTCAGTGTGCGGTAGGTCGCTCTGCTGCTGCTCAGCCCCTCTCTCTCCTCAGTCCACTGTTGACGTTCTATCTCCAGAGAAAACATGCCGTTTATTCTTCATTCCCATGTATTGTCCCTTTACGTCAGAATCTTTATCTGCTTTTGAAAGTTTGAGTAAACTTTTGTGGCTGTGCCATCTCCAGCTCTTATATGTTCTTCTACACTCCCAGTGGATTTAAGTTTCATTTGTCAGATTTGTCAAAAGTATCGCATGTAGTGCTATGCTTCACTGCACAACTTGAAGTTCATGCTGCAGCTCTGATTCACTGTGAGGCATTTGAATATTTACTGTGGCAGTATGTGGAGTCAGAGCAGAAGTGTGCACTATCACAGCTCCTCGCGCAACTTGATTTTAGTTTGCATTCGTCAGAGCACACTCCACCCACTGCTTTTTTAGGCAGTACCATAAAAAATGGAGATGTTTGACAAGCCTGCTTGAATTTCATTCAGGCCAATGCATCCAGCCGGTCTCTCCTGTAGTTCCTCCTCTCAGCTGGCGCTGTTCTCTGAGATAAGTGCGTAAACAGAGTTTGTGCTGAAATGTGCCAGCACGTGACAGGGAGTGGGCTCTGTCCCCACATCTAAGCTGACATAAATGGCTTCCTGTTTTGCTCTTCCTGCAACCACTCGGTCGAACAATTTTCCATCCAAGCATTTGGTTTACTTTTTTTTAATGTACTCTTGCTCTTGTCTCTCCCCTGTGTCCCACGCCCCTCTGTTTGGCCTCGTCTGACCCTGTCTTCCCCTGTCTTCCCCTGTCTTCCCCTGTACACTGACTGAACAATTACGCATATACATGGGGTAGAGACAAATGACCTGTTTCCTCCGCAGAACTACAGTAGAACACACTTTTATGCACCCAATGACCTCACTGGACTACAATGTGGTAGAAGTACAGTAGATTGTTGAAAAAAGGCCATCATGACACATTGTTTAAATGAGTAGGAGTTAAGAGGATGTGTTTGTCATAACTCACTGTTCGTGTTGAAAAGCCAGAGAACTATTTGTTTTTAGTATTGTTGCGCGACTTACTGAGATTTTTACACAAGTGGTTTACAAGTGGTTAGCTTCAAATCAACCAATTTTCTTTTTGTTTTTTTATAGTCTCAGATTCATTTTTACAATTGTACTTGTAACCTAAATAATAAAGTGCCACTTGTAAAGTGAAGCATCAGTCAACCTGGCAGTTTGTGGTGTCTGTTAGCCTCATACATGAATAGAACATTGAAGTTGGAATTGAAATAGAACAGAATTGAAGAGTAAGTGTCTGTGTTTGAGTAGAAGCCTCAGTGACCTCCCTATACTGTAGGTCTGAGTGTTGCTTGAAAGGCCCAGCCCATATTGTGCA
This sequence comes from Gobius niger, assembly GCF_951799975.1. Taxonomy (NCBI): domain Eukaryota; kingdom Metazoa; phylum Chordata; class Actinopteri; order Gobiiformes; family Gobiidae; genus Gobius; species Gobius niger. The sequence goes on along the minus strand of NC_136870.1, from coordinate 10,768,411 downwards.
CAGGGAAGCCCATCCACAGTGGAGAGGGCGTAGCTAACAGTACATGAGCTGCCTGCTGTTCCTCTTCAGGGCGCCTCCTGACAGGAACTTGGCAGTGAGGAAACATAAACAAATTCCCTGCGGTGGGCTGGCAGACTGGGCGGCAGACTCCCCCTGTTACCATGTGAGAGTGGCACAGCCCAGCTCGGCTCAACACCCTGAGCTGTGGAGATGGATCTTGCAGGGACAGGTGCTAGACTTGAGCACACTTTTTTTCTTGAACTTGTCACAGTTGTATTTAAGACACTCTGTCTCCTTCCACTGTATTGTTTTAGTTTGACAGTGATGACTACTACTGCAGCTGCACTGACCTCTCTGAGGTCTCCAACTCTTCAGTACAAAGGCTGCCTGGGGTTTGGACATTGCTGCCAGCAAACCCAAAGTGGCTGCTTGTGCTTAGAAGGCAAAAACTATAGCAACGACGATGAAGTGCCATGGATGAGCGATGTAAACTGGCTTCTCCTTCCCTTTTGACCAGCCTTGTTCTGGATTGCCAAAAGTAAATCTACATCTTCCATGATGGGACAATGTTATTTAATAAATATTGTCATTCATTTACAGCTCTGAATTTAAATCTGAAATAAAAGGATTGCGACATGACCCTGCCCATTGTTCTGTAATAGTCCTTTTGAGTGCCTGATCACATATGTATAATGTGTGTGACACATGGAGGCGGTTCCTGTCCGTCTCTCTAACAGAAGTGTATTGTGCGGCTCGACCTGGTCCCTGTCCAGATTGCTGAAACAGGGAACGCTTGCTGCTAACTCGCTGGGCCCTATGGCACTATGGCCTCCCCAAAGCGGCACTCACATTCTTTTTAATCAGCCACAGAAGGGCTTTTTGGACGGCAATAGCTGGAGCTGAGATGGCACCTCCATCCAGTTTTGTAAGCACTGCTCAAAGCACTTTATAGACTTTTAATAGTCAATTTCACATGAACCAAACGCACTGGTAACTAAAGAGCATTTTAAAGAATGAATCTGCAAATGTGATTGTCCCACGTTTTTCATTGGTGTCCTGTGAATTGTATAGATTAAAAAAGTTAAATAAATAATAAAATACCCAGTAAAGTTTAGCATCAACTACAGATGAAATGGTGTGCACTTCCTACGGAAGCCTTTAGTTTTTAACAGAGGTATTGTCTTAAGTCAGTCCCTCCATATCCCAATACATTTCTCTGCTACAATTTGAGCTTGTCCCCCTATTGAAAATCAATCCAGACAGACCAAGACCAAGTCCAACCGAGAGTGATGGGGGATTATGTCCGGGCTTGACATTTTTTGGAAGTAACAATGACTATGTGCAGTTGTATGTGAGAGAACGACGATGCAGCAAGGTGGAGGAGGGTGACAGAACATGTTCAGTGCTCTGACAGAGCAGAGCGCAGGCAGGGCTCTCCACTTCTACTGCACAGAGGTGGACAGGCTTGAGGGGAAAAAAAGAAAGTAAAAGACTGGATGAATTCTCTCCCTCCAGTAGAACGTCTGTTGGGGCATTGTATAGGAGAGAGGAGCTGTATGGTGGCGGCTGATCTCATGGGAGGCTGATCTCATGGGAAGTTATTAGCCGCTGCACAGGAGCATGTGCAGAATGTTCTCACGCAAACTTGGTATTAAACCTTTACTGATAAATGCTACAGAATAAAACGTGGGTACTGCACTTTTCATGTTTTCATTACAGCAGCTTGCATTTGTGCTTGAGTACATGTGAAATTTAAAATGAACGCAAGCAAATCATTCGCAAAGGCTTTTTCCTGAAAAAGGTACCAAAAAGCATAGATACATTTTACTTATCCTGCAAACATGTACAAGCTCACTAACATTTGAGTAAAGTCTACAATAGGAATTACTAAAATAAGGAATCCCATGCACTGTAGAGGTCTAAACATCTGGGTTTGTAGGTGTACGCATTTGGATCTTCCAATTTCAGCCATTCGACTTTTGCAGCGCTGACTTAGAGCAAGCCCCTCATCCTGATCCCTAATGCGCCGGTCACTCACCTGCAGTAAAACCCAACATAGATAAAGTGAACAAGACACTATCAAAGGGTCCCAGATGTATCAGCACAACGCCAACCCCCCTACCCCCAACCCCCCCTCGGATCCCAGAAGACACATCTCTGTAGTGGCGCCCGATTGATCCCGGGGCCTCCATGTCCACACTCAATGCTCATCGATCGGCACCTCGCCGGGCGTCTCTGAGGGCCGCTTCAGTCCTGCTCGTGGCGCGGGCTTAGGCAGGTTTCTGTGGTTAATATTTTTTATAGAGCGTCTGCAGGCTGGGGCATCCCACTGCATAGAGGATCTTTGTCATGGTGCAAGTGAGAGTGATGTGTCCTAAGTCCAATGCAAGCTGACCTTGAGGGAAATTGCCCTGTTGCACAAAGCAGTAGTTGATATTAAGTGAGACCTCTATTGTCTTTAAACACTTATTCAACAAAAAAATAAGTCCGATATGACAGTGTTTACTTTCTTGGTATTCAAGTCAACTTTGTCTGTCCATGTCGGCTTCACTTTCTCGTGTGTTTCTGATCTGGTTGGTCCTGGCAGGGAGACTGTGTGGACTTGGAGAAATCCTGCAAAACTCCCTCTAGATACGACACGGAGGAAGGAGAAAAGACTCCCTCGCTTGTCAAGGGAAAAGAAATCCCTTGATTAATCAGTCAAACCACATGAAAACTTTGCTTGTTATTGTTGCTGCTTGATTTATTGATGGTCTGGATGTGGGTCAGGCAGGCACCCTCTCCCTCGACTCCCCTCTCTCTCTCTCTCCTTCCCTCCCTACTCCGCGGGCCGAAAATGAGGGTCCACCCCCCACGTCTTCTTCCCTTTGTCTCTCATCTGGTTTTCTGTTTTTGTTAAAGGACACTTGATTAATGGTGCCGCAGACAAAGAGCTCTCTCTCTCTCCTTCTCCTTCTACGCTCGCCGACCGAGTCCAGATAGGAGTCCGCTTTAGGTAAACCGAAACACATGTGCTCCGGACAGCCGCTGGGAAGCCCCTCTGAGCCGGAGAAAGGGGAAGAAGAACAAATTAACAGCACTAGTTGTTGATATATTATAAACTCATGGAAAATTTGCAGGGCTAGCAAAAAGAAGGGGGTGTTTACAGTACAGCCTGCGCGGATGTGAACTGTATATTTACAGATTTTAATGGAGCAACGCGTCTTTTCAGCACCTGACGTTGGCTGAAGCTTGGGCGCAGTTGAAACGTTGAAGAGAATGGCTCTATTGAATGATAAAAGTGCATATTATCCATGAGTCGGCAGCACTGCTTCATTGCCCATTGCTTTTATAATGGTCGGGCATGTCATACTTTAGCGCTGCAGCCGTCGCAGGGAATGCGTATTTGTATTGTGTTTGTATGCGGCAGTGACACGCTCTAATTGGCTGTGCTGTCGGCCCAAAGTAAACACGTCTTGTCAAGAAAATATTACCCCAAGGTATATTGGCTAGTCACAATTATAGCTGTTATAGTGTATGGCAGTAACCCACTTGACTCTGCAAGGGGAGTGGAGTGTTGGTGAGTATAATACAGGCTATCACTTCTGACATCGCAATCCAGTTTGATAGGTTTTCTGGTTGCGTATTGAAACTATAAAATATGGCTTGTGAAAAGGCATTGTCAGCAGTCATTAAACTGGTGGGCTTTTTGGTTCTTGGTCCTTGCAAAGTAGAGCTGAAACAATTTTGCGATTAGATACAGTATGTGAAATCAAAAACGAAGTTACCTAGAAACGTCTGCTATGAGCATTTTTTGTTTTATGTAATTAAACAAAATCACTGTAAAAGGTTTAAATTTTCATTCAGATTTCATTGAAGGTGAATTGTAGCGGCCTGCAACAGCACCTTTCTCCGGGGTGAAGTCTTCCTTCCTTCCACTTTTTGCCCTCTTACCGCGCCAAGAGCAGGTGTGCTGAATATGCACATCACCGGGATTGGCACAGTAAGAGGGTGGAAACAGGGATCCATCCATCCATCCATTTTCTTCCACTTTTCCGTTTCCGGGTCGTGGGGGCAGCACGTGACCTCGGCACTCCACGCAGCTTGGAGAAATAAAAATGCTGCTTATCGGTCCATACATACGTTATGACAGCGTTTATAGAAATCTCCTCGAAGAGTGTATGTGAATGGCTATTCTACAATGCAGTCACTGTAGCAGCCGGACAATAATATGTCCCATACTTCCGCTGTTGCAGACGAGTAAATGATAATTGATGACAAACTCACGCCTGTACTTTCACATCTTGTTTTTCTATTTTTGTCAAATTTGATCTACATTAAGCCTTTTGGAGTGATTTTGTTTCATTACATAAATGAAAAATGCTCATAGTAGACATTTCTAGGTAATTTCGTTTTTAACTTCAATTTGAATATTGATTGAACGAATGATACACGGATTCAGGAGCATTAGAATTAGCTAAAGGAGGAATGTTTGTAGAGGTCTAAAATAGGAAGTGAGAAGGAGAGGACAAAACTATGAAAAGTGCAAATTTTCAAAGCGATTCACCTCTTAACCCCCGCCTTTACCGAGCACATTTTCTCTAGTTCGGCTTTGCCCAAAAAAGGTGAGAAAATAAGTGTTGAAAAAAGAGCAACAATGCAAGGAAAAATCGTAGCTTTCCAATGAGGCGTTACACTGGCCTGTTGAGAAGCTTTACAGTAAGATTTGCGTAAAGCCGAACTAATGAAACTGTGTTCAGTTAAAGTGGATGTTAAGAGGTTAACAAGTTTATATTGACCTCTAGGTTTTGAGGTTGGTGTATTAATATCTTGAAGTTAAACTCTCTCAAAATGTTCACCCATTGGTGGGGGTGGAATGAAATCGTCTTGCTTTTAAAGATCCTGCCAAGAAACTTCTAACATTTTTGTGTTGAACTTGGACTGACATTGAATCCGCTTGGAGAAATTGAGCCCAATCTCTTACTCTGTGTACCCCGAGCTAACCCGCCTGCTAGCTAAACAGAACTCCAGCTCGCTCTTGTGTCGACTTTAAGCGAGCGCGGTGAAACTTTTTTACTGGCAGGTTTGGTGCAGTCAGACGTGCCTCGTAGCCTTTTTGTCTCTCGCAGCAGCGCCTCGGGTCGGTTCTGAAGCCTTCCTGCGGGTCCGGGAGGGATTAACTGTGGCATGTGAACCGCAGGAAAAGCAGACGAGAGCTTGCGCTAGTAACAGTGGGTCCAAGTTTTCCTGGGCTAAATTTAAATCCGATCTAACCTGAAAAGCGAAGAAACAGTTTTAAAGAAAGGAACCGTGTCGTGTAAGGTATAATTCCCTGGACGTTTGACACAGATGAGGTGATTTGAGAAACGCACTGGGGACTGTTCACAATGGGCTCGGCGACACGGTGGGTGTGGACCTCCTAGAAAAGAAAGTGGGCTGCCTTTCCAGCACTACTCCACACAGTCATAAAATATAGAGGGAAGTGGTGTTCAATTTAGTTTCACTGCCAGAGAAACCTTAGTGGCTAGCAAAAAAATGGGTCCCCAGTTCTGTTGGACTATGAGTTTTCTGTCAGAACTCTCTTTCCATTAGAGAAGTTTGAATTATTGCTGTCATGAACTTGTTGATATTAGAGGGATAGGCTCTTGTTGATCTTGTTTAGCTTTTTTGGGGGGGTATTATTAGCACTATAGTTTACAAAAAAGACCTCTGGAATGCACTTTGACCAAGCAGAAGATTGTTTTCTCTCATCCCTGTAATTTTGGACAGACCCTTAAAAATGGATGAATAAATAAAACGGCAGACTTAATGCCGTTTCCACACAAACAGCGGAGTAGCTAGGTAATTATCCCAGTGGGCGCTCAATAGCCTCATCCATGGTGCCCCATTACTCCGCATGGGAACCAGACTGTAGTGACAGTATTTGCTGGCGCTGTCACCTGCAGTGGGTGATAAACATTGTGGTCCAACAACACGCCAACTCGGATGAGCGCGGAGCCAAGCAGCTCCGTCGTAGCTCATTCCGGCTCCGCGTCTGTTCATAATTTATGCCCCGCTTTTCTCTGCAGAACCCGAGGCTCGGTTGCATCTGTCTTTCTTTATTCCTTGTCGCCTAACATTTAAGCCGTCCCTGGTTTTGGACTATGAGCGATTTACTCAGTTATCCACCCACCAGTTCAACCTAATGCTCTGTGTGCACGAGCGGGCGGGCTGCAGCGCCACAGGCAGAGCACAATTGATGTAGCCTATACGGGATTTTCCAGAACATTTGAGTTTGAGTGTGTCGCCAACGACTCTTCTTCTCCTCTGTCTCTCTAGGGATAATCTGTTCTTTTTTATTTATTCATCCATTTTCCTCTCTGTGCCGTGCTTTGTAATGTATGCAGCCATGTCTTTGATCACTGTGTGTTGTGTACATTGCATAACTACCTGCTGCTCAGCCCTGCGCCTCTGCTCATCCTGCTATCTTTCATTTTCCCTTTGGCCGCGATCCAGGCTATCACTCGTTCACTTGTCGGGCCATTCCTCAGTCCCAAACCTTGGAAGTTTACTACTCTGTACTACACTTCTGCCTATAGTAGACCCCCCCCCCTCTTCCTTAGATCTTCTTCTTATTCTCTCCTCTTCTCTCTCTGTCCCAGTGGTCTCATTAGCCATGAAGCAGTCCTGGTGTGTGTGACTGTATGCTGCGGTGGATGTGTGGGCTCTCTTAGGCATGGTCTCACTTGACTGAGCGTGCCACTTGCTGTAGCAGGGGTCCGGGCTCTATTATTACCACAAAGCTGCCACAACAGTATGTAAAGTAACCCCCTGTTGGCAAGAGGAGGGCGAGCGCTGGCCACTACTGTGTTAACGGGCACTTCTGTACCTTTACGTAATTGGAAAATGACTTGGGACCCTTGCTAACTTGAGACAATTTAGTTTATTGACAGGGAAATGTGACTTTTAAAGGGACAAATTGACACACCTGGATATGTTTTGTGATGTTCATCCTTCAGGCGCTCTTTTGTGTTTCTTACATCCAGACAGCTTCACTGGACTGGTTCCGATCATTCAGGTGTTTTTAGGGATGGGCTCAATTACCATGTTTTTCCTTCTACACAATATCTTTCTAACTGACAAAAATGTACAATAATAAAGGACATGATGAACATATTATCAGAGGTTGGACATCTGGCCTGTAGGTACCATTTGAATCCCGCTTGAAAAATAACGCCCATAATGAAACACAAGTTCCGAGGCAACATATTTTATGCTTGTATCACAGATATTGCCTCAAAATGGGCATAATCTTCCCCGTATTCCACATTATCACCTTTCTAGCAACCACCAAGTTACGTGGATTATAGTCCAGTTGTGTTGGTCAAGGCAATGGCCAAAGAAGTGAAGCTATACTCTGCCAGCTGTTGACCCTTGGAATACCAAGCACATGTGTCTCTTCTCAACAATGACAACCACCGATAAGATCCAACCTGTGGGATGTCCCGGTGTCTCCCTCACCTCTGAGTGAGTGACTGATTATGTGTGTCCACCTCTGTTTTGCTAGGCTCCGGTTACAGGGATGAGGCCGTGCGCCGGAACGGGCTCCGCTGGCTGGCTGGCAGGTCTGACCCCGACAGGTCAGCGTCCATTACTGCGTGAAACCTAAATGTCAAGCACGCCCCCCCCCCCCCACTAGAGCCATTTGTCATCCTCTGCGGGTCAGTCAGCCTGGGCACACAAACGGGGGCTCACCTGTGGCACGGACACGCACAAACATCCTTCGACACATGGCGCATTAATGAGCCAACAGGAAATTGGTCTTGTCCATTTCCTTCAATAAGTGATCAGCGCTGATGACTGACGGAATGGGCGTGGGGGGTCATTTATCACATGTGTACCAGCAGGTGTGACATACCAGCATGACGGTAGATGGTTAGGAATAACAACTGTGGGATTATAAAGAAAGAGATATTGCCGGATGGAAATGCACCGTGAAAACTCCACATCTATTCTATTTTGGAATATCAGAAAAATCATGATTAGATTCTGTTTGCCCGTCACCATGAACCTCTTTATTCTTGTTTGACACATGTTCAATCTACATGTGCAAACTTAAAAAAAAAAAATCTTCTCCTGAAACGGCCCTAAATAGGATTAGCTACGCCGCAGAAAGCCCGGTGAATGTTACAGTGGATTCTGTAAAACACGCAACTTGTTTACAGGAAGCTGTCAGCCGCGTGTCGTCATGATAAATAAACAGGGAAGCGTCCTCTTTTTAATGGTGTACATACGGGCCCGGGCGGCGAATATTGACGGAAAGATTGAAAGCATTCTCAAGGGCCTTTCTAACATGACGCATGGCTCTCCCCCTAGTATTTTTTTTTTTTCTTTTTCTTTCCTACCTCTCCTGCCCTTCATTTTAGACACCCCCAGCCCCCTCCCCCTCCCCCCCACCTCAACACTCCTTTTATTTATCTTAGACAGCGGGCTTGTGCGAGGCGTTTGTACAAGTGGAGACGCCATAAACACATTTATCATCCAAGGGGGGGGAAGATGCCAATAGGGAAAACACCAAGGAATGAAAAGGATGTGATAATAAAAGCGAGAGGTGGAGAGAATGGCATAAGGATGAGAGAAGAAGGCGACGGAGTACCTTTGGGATGGCGGAGGGCATTTACAAAGTGAAGTGCCAGCGAGGAATAACAGGTTGTTTACAGTGGCAGGCCCGGGATCGCGCAACTACAATGCCACCTGTATTAGCAGTCTGCCCGTGCGGCGCGCTTTGATAAATGTTTCATTGTTAGCGCTGTCTCTCTGTCTCCTCCGCGCGAGAGCCTTTGAAGACGCGCAGGTTTTCCACCACGTGTTGTTTCAGCCTCTGTAATTTGTTGTCTCCCCTGGATGTTGTTGGTGAGGGGATACCTGGGCTGTGATCACAGGCTGGTTAATAATTGACAGGTTCAGGACGCATAACAAGGAGAGCCAACAACAGATCTATAAAAAAAAAAACCTAATCATTTTGTCCTTTGGATTTGGGAAAACACTGGTGTGACTAAGTCTGTCACGATAACAAATTTGAAGTTCGATGTATTGAGGCAGGAAAGTATCGCGATAAACGATATTATTGACTCTAACGATACTGTCAACGCTCAGGCATAAAAATGACAGTAAAGTTCTAAAAGTGTATCATCACATCCTAAAATGCCACACAAGCTGCAATAAACATGACATTTATTGAAACTCAATTTGCTTCAGTGAAAAAATCAAAGTTTTACAAAGGAAGAATGGGGGAAATGCTAATAAATTGTACAGACGATAAATATCGAGCCCAAAAATGTATCGTTTATCTGTTTTACGATAAGTCCATCTGGTATTTATCGTGACACCCGTAGGTGTGACTAAAATAAGCGTATAATAGCCGCAAGTTAGGATGTATTGACCATTAGAGCTTAGTTAATATTGAACCCACGGGTTGGAGGACTGAGACCATGTGTGTGCGTGTTATCAGCAGCTCACAAGGCTTAATCGACACATCCTGAATCCTGTGTCACTGTCCTGGCGGCTTTTGCCTTGCTGGATCTTTTAACCCCATTATCTGATTAGTTCATAGAGGTTCACAGAGGTCTCACAGTATTTTGTACGTGCACCACAGAGATGAAGAGCTCTGTCTTTTTACCTTGAGGGGGTGCGAGGTCTGACGCCGGTACTGTAGCCCCCGCCATCCTTCTGTATGAGGCCCCCCCCCCCCCCCCCCCCCCCCCTCTCAACCCTTTCCCAGGGCTGCTGATAAATGTGTTTTTCTTAAGAGAAGGAGGCGGTTGGTCAGAAGGACTCTCTTTTAATGTTGCTTTTTGGGGGGGGGGGCTAATGCAGCGCAGGCAGGGCTACGGCGGCGGCTCAGCTCGAAGGCAGGCCCGCAACCTCGACCCCGGCATCATTTGTTTGGACGAGGGCCGTCAGCGCCTGTCGAGCGGCCCATGATGAAGTGTCAGTCGGTAATTGTCCCTGCGAAGCATCCACATCTCGCGGGGGGGGGGGGAGGGAGCTGACAGCCAGAGGAATGACACCCTGGGCTCCTCCTCCTTCTCTCTCTCTCACCCCCCCTCACCCCCCCATTACTATCTCTCTCTCCCCCCCTTCCTCGAGCTCTGATCTTGCCGCAGCTGCACCTTATGAAGCTCTACAGACCACAGCCCCCCACAGAGCTTCAGCTGGTGCCACCTCCACCACCAGGGGCCAGTTTGATTAAAGTCAACCAGCCCCATAGATCACTCGGCTTTGACCTGGGTGATTGATAACAAGAACAGACTAATTCCACAAAGCGGTTTACGGGCGGACAAAAGAGCACAGATTATATTTGACTTTGCCTCGTGTTAAAAAGCACGCAACAGCTCCCCATTTAGCACGTTACATATATTACAGGTTACAAGCCGTCAGTGTCTTTGAACATTTAAGATTGGTATGAGTCTTGTGTCAACCAGTGTGTAACATTTATAATGAAATCTATGGAGAAGCAAAACAACCACTCTAGCCATGAGGTCATACGGGTATTTTATTTCTGGATATGATTGTAAAGCAATTCCGGCGAAATTACTCAAATAATGACCTTTTATGCTTTGGCCTAGTAAGAGGGAAATAAACATGTTTACCAGAGCTTTTCTCATTTATATAAGCCCCTGTCAAGGTCCATTTGAGTGCAGCGGCTAATCCACAAGTGCATTTATGGTCTTTGCGGACAAACGCACCACTTAATACAGACGCACAGTACTCAGAGAGAACTGTTAAACTATCATTAGTTTTCCTTTTTTTTTCTTCCACTCCCCTACTGATCTTTTCATTTAATCTGTAGATTTTCCACATCCTACTTTGCTGGTTTGGTGCTGGACCGAAATACACGAACCGCCTCATCAAGTGAAAAATACAGTTTGCGTATGATATACTTTGGCCGCGGCCGTTTTGGTAATTAGATTTGGCACGTGGCTTGTATTGATTGAACAATGTCTCTATGTAATGAAAAGCTTTTACAGGACTCACACCGGCTATTTATAGTGCGATCCATATTGCGTGGCGTACAGTGAGGGCCCTAATGCACATCAGCGAGGCCCGAGTGCATAAATCCCTCAGAAGTATGAAGTCACACAAATGCACTGTGAGCAAAGTGAGTGGGTCCTTATAAAACAAGAGGGAGACGGAAGGTGAGAGTTTTCTAGAGACAAAGGGAATAAAGGAGGCCATCTTGACGTACAAATCACTTCTTTTCTTTCTTTATCCCAAAAGCAAGAGCACCCCAAGCTGATTAGTGGTTATGGATAATTCCCAATGTTTTAATTTAAGCTTTTGGTACTGATGCCATAGTGTGTAACTTAGGGCTGTAACCCAAAAAAAAAAAAAAAAAGACCAAGACACGACTCAAAGAACAGTTTAATTTCATTCACATATTACTTTAGTTTGTCTTACATTTTGTCAATATGTCGGTCTGACAAAGGTCGCGTCAATGTCACAGCACTCTCTCACTGCCCTTCCCTTTTTTAATGCACGCTAAATAAACGATAAAAAGCCAAATATATGGTTGACCAAAGTTGATATGTCACCAAGGCAGAGGTCGAATGCAAATCCCCCCCAAAAGATGCAGACTCCATTATTCTGGCCTGCCGCTCGCTATGACACCCCAAGGACAGTGGGTGAATTACAGCCAGATGGGAGGCCTTGTCCCCGTGTCTGTCTGTCTGTTGTTCTGTCTGTCCCAGTGCTCATTGGCTGTGGGTGGGACACAGCTTGTCAGTCCTGCTGCCTAAATGAGGACCCCTGTGGACACACCCCCTCCATGCCCCTCTGTAATGGGGCATTGGCCTGGGGCGGTGTACCCTCTCCACTCCAGACAGCTGATTGTACATTACAGAAACACCCCTCGCTCGCGCTCGGAGTGATCTGCTAAAAAGGGGAGAGGAATCAGAGAGCTCTGTGAGATGATGAATTTGGCTGGTGATTAGTTAGTCGAGGAAGGAGGCGCACTGCTAAGGCTCTTTAATGGGGCATAATTTGGAAGATAACTGTATTGTCCCATCTCTCTTGACATTTAAATCTAATCAGGCCCCGCTGGTTAGCGCTGTGGTCCAAAGCTAAAGGAGCCGGAGAGGGATGAGGCACTGGAGCATCCATCCCCATAGACTCACAGCAATTAGATACATGGCCCAAGCATGTTATTGCCAACATTCTTCTTTTTCAAATTTTGCCGGCTTGGTTTCTTGTGTAGAAATAACACTGGAAAATTGTTTTTTATGAGGTTCTTACACGTCTATTAGAAAGGCCTTCCATTCTCCATTAACACACAAATTGTCCTTTTTCTACTCCACATTTTGTTCCAAATAATAGTGGTTGGTGTTCCTTTTCTTCTTTTTCCTCGCCTGCACAAATGTTTAAAACTGAATCTTAGCTACAGCTTGTCTTGACTTACGTATCTTTTTAATATGGTCCAAGGATTGAGCCTTGTGGTACACCTGTTGTATATAATTATGTTTTACACGTTTTGAATGTGTGTGTCCACTCTGTTGTTTGTTTATATTCAGCGCAGTGAGTGAGATCAGGTAGAGTTTCCTTTTCTTCTAAGGGATTTACTACAGAAGATTCATTTGCAAGCACATGCATATGGACACATGTATTCGCAGGATCACTAGGGAGCCTCTCCAAGGCCTCTTCTCTGTTACTGATTACCAGCAATGAGATGCTCAGTTTGATTAACACTTCTCTTTCATCCTCTTCATTAGCGAGGGAAAGCCACTGCAGCCTCGGCTCATGAAAACAGGTCATGAATTTGGATCCATTTACAGCGTACTCTGCTGCTAATTCCACTCAACAGCAGCTAACAGTGAGAAGTAATAGAAAAAGGGTGTCCGTAATTGTGTCTTTGGACGGTACAGTAAACGCAGCAGCTGTTTCCGCAACACGACGCGGGCCTCAAACAAAGGCCAGAGTCGGCGTTGGAGGGCCACTCCACTGTTCGATGGAGCTCACCAGCAATAAATGCGTGTAGACGAGCCAATTTCCTCCAGCGGAGCATCCTGCCGAGTGGAGGAGCCGGGCCTCCGTCAATGAGAACCACCTGGAGCTGAGGGAAATGATTAGGGTTGGCACCACTGAGAGCAAAGAGCTGTTTTGTTAAGGAAGATTGAGAAGCAAGAGGGGGCCGGCCCGATTTGGGTTCGCTGGAGAAATATTGACGTTAGGTTTGTGTTAGAGCGAGATCTGAGGCGCTGGGTTGTTCTGTTGGTGCTCAATTATAGGGAATTATTTTGGTTACAGCATGTGTTTTGCGTTTTGACACTGGGGCTGTTTGCTGAGGGGCTCCGAGCGTGGGACATGCCACAACAGTGGGCTTTGGGGTTGGAGCGCCCACAGTCAACACACATACCAGCTATAGAAGTCCTCGTACTTCACAGAGCCGCTAACCATGAAGAGGATGAACACTTTGTCTCCACACTCATGAGATTTTTATTACCACCGCAAAAATTTGTCTGTTAAGGCACAAACAATAGCCGTAATATCTCAAGTTGGGTTTCTGTGGGGCCCACCCATACAACAAACAGGCCCTTTGAATAAAATGACTTTCAATAGGCTTTGTCAGTCAAGTCAGTGTGACATGGAATAAAAACAGCCATCACAAAAGCCATCTTTCATACATTAGAGACTTGGCCTACATAAGCTACATAAGGTGAGGCCACATTTTTCTCATTTAAAGGTCTTAAGAGCTCTAAAAGCCAAGAGCACTGTTTGCTTTCTTTGCCAGATCCACATCTGATAAAAAAAAAAAAAAAAAAAAAAAATGCCTGTCATGTTTGTGGAAAACTGTTCCATATTGTATCAATCCTATTTTGTGCAATAATCCTGTGACTGGACTCGTCGCTTTGTTTTCTTAGCTTTGCCAACTGTTTTGGCCCATCGTCGTGGTTTCATTTCTCTCATATCAGCTCTGATTGTGGCGTAAAGAGGTGTGGAGCCAAAGTGTAATAATGTGAATTAGCTGATTATTGAGATGAGGAGATATGTAATTGTGACGCTGTCGTTTTTGTGCCCCTGAGCTGCTGTGCCATTCACCACGCAGCCTTCATTTACTTTGATGTTGATTTCATTTACTGACCTTTTCATTTAACCCCACACATCTTCTCTGCTCCTTACAATGGCCTCAATGGTGTGTGTGTGTGTGTGCGTGCGTTTGTGTGTGTGTGTGTGTGTGTGTGTGTGTGTGTGTGCGTGCGTTGGCTTATTCCCACTGGGGCTATCACGGCTGAGTGAATCTTGGCTTGTGGACAGTGGCACTGATCATATTTGATGAAGGAAATACATACCACAGAGGATTGTGCGTGCAACTGGACAGGTCAAGGGGGTTCTTGTGTCCTGGGCTGAAGCATTCAGAACAGTTTTTGCCTGCCCTGCTCTTTCTCTTTCGCTGGTTATTTGCAGAATATTCTTGCCCGTGGTCCTTCGATTCTCTGTCCTGTTTTTCATCAGACTCGTATCTTTGCCCATCTCTTCGTACATTCCTGATCTGGATCGTGGCATTTTGGATTTTAATTGGGCTGACGTCATTTGGATACTTCATAAAACTTTGCGGCAAAGAATTGTGTCATTGTTTTCTATGGCCTGGCATTTAGTGAGAGCAGGCAGAGGTCGTTTTGAACAGGAAGTGGATGTGGTTTCATAAATGCATGAAAGCGTGGACTCAGGTTATTGTTTAAGCAGGATAAAAAGTTATCTTGAGGTATAGGTTGAGTCTGACTGATGTAGCTGGATGTTTTAACCTAGTTACAATGCCAGAGGTTCAACCTGATGAGGGAAACCAGAGCCCTTGGAGGAATAAATCACGGTTTTCGGTATTATCGCGGTATTTTTTTAAATGTGTCTTATTATGTTCAGAAAGCATTGATAGTCCTACACAAACTGAAATCGTTTCAAAAAGGTTTAACAGTGCTTGTTACATTAAAAAATACAGACAAAGCCTTTTCACATCAAAGTAAAGGAACTATAACGATGTGTTGTTGATCGTTTCGAGGGTATTACATGTACTATTATAGTGTCAGAAACGAAGATAAACCGTCTATATCAGGAAAATTGTTGTTGTCCTTCCAGTGAGCTTTCGCTTTGCAGATTTGGGAAAATACCATCATTATTAAATTCATAAAACTGCGGCGAGAGTGAATCTATTGCAATCTGCCACCGGGAGCCCCGTAACGCATTGTGCCATCGTGCGGAGGTATCCGGACACGGCTTATGCTGGCGGTGGCGCTGCAGCCGCACTATGAGGCGACTCGTTACATTCTCCTTCAACCCAAAGTCCCACATCAGCATTTCAGCTAAAACGCCAACGTTAGCTTCCTGCTATAGAGCTGTGGGAGACGGTCACGCAGGTGAGTCAAGAGGTTCGAAGTATTGCTGCATTTGGAGACACTTTTTCCTGCACGCTCCGCAAACTGAACTCTGAGGCTGATCCTGCGCGCTGTCGTGTCGGACATGATTCCAGCTTCGAGAAAGTTTTGTTTGGGTTGCAAACAACAAAGTGCGCATGCGCGGAAACTGCAGCAGATGAGAGGTGGCTGGTGAGGCTCACCGTGCCTACACCGCGGGTGCGGTTATTCACCGAGATAATAATAAAAACACAAAACAAGACGGTAATTTTCACCGTCAACATTTTTACCGGGGTTTACCGCTACACCGGTTACCGTGGCATCCCTAATACATACAAGACTTTACACGAAAAGACCCTGGGAATCGAACCTGGAACCGTCTTCAAACAATCTAAAGCGGAATATAACAACGTCAGCCAGCACAACAAGTGTTCGGAAATCCACAGTGAGACAGATTTCAAAGTGTGAAAATGTCACTGTCCAAATGTCCAACAGGCGAAAATGACGCAGCAGATGGATAATTGGCCCTGGGCGTCCCCTGTGCTTAGATGAGGAAGACTCAATAAACCCAGTGGGGGGAAAAGGGAATCGTCAGGGAGGACCACTTTTGAAGCACGGGCAGGTTATAGATGTGCCCATGTACTTTCTTGCTGTTGGGCATGTGTGCTATCCACCGTGCTCATAACAAACGCTAGCATCTATAACATCTGCTCATGTGTCATCTGTTTCTTCTTGCCTCGCCTGCATACAAATAAAGCGATAAGACTTTCCCTTTTCCAAATGTTTCTGACAGCTCCTCTTCTAACAAATCCCAGTGTACACTTCTTGCGCACTGACAAATACCTTGGAACAAATCCCTGGCTGTGCTGTTATAGATTTACTGATCAATGGAAGGTGAATTGAACGCTCTGGTGTATTTCAGACGGACAGAGACGAGAGAAGGACGTTCCAGAGTGAAATCTGAAACACTAACCTACATCGGCAGCGCATTCACTGACACTGTGTGTGTATGCCTTTGTTCTGCCTGGCATGTAAATCATAATGGATCTCATTATCCAGCTGGGTTGCATTGGTGGGGCCTGTCTGGCGAGAGATGATAGCTGCATGGCTTTAGGGCGGCCAGACACATACAGGCTGCTTTTGTTGTGGTGCTCTGTCGTGTGATTTTAGCGAAACTCTAAACTGAAGAAAAGAGTAGTACAGACTTGTCGGTTGTGTAATAGGTATAAAATCAGAATAGCATGTGCTGCCTATCAATTTGGCTTGAAAAAGAAGGTTATATTTCTTGTCTTTTCTGAGTTATTTGTGAACAGGTCAAGGATTATTTCAGATACTTTGTAGTATTGCAAGATAGTGTCAAAATAGTAAACCCTGCCACAAAGTAAGTGGCGTTAGGTGTGGTCTCCAGGTCTCCTTTCTGAATTATTACCGTTGCAACACAGTCCTAAAACCTTGCTTGAAGTCTGTTTATGAATAGGCTTGTTGGAGAATGTAGTATTTTGGTTGTAACTTGCAAAAACTGGGTCAGTGTGGGAGATTGCTTGGGTGAATTCCCAATCTAAAGGAACCTAAAAAAGAAGTATTGCTCCAGTTCATCTTTGCTCTAGTTTCCTGATGCCGAATATACAATGCTATTCCCAGCCCATCCAGACACAATGGACATTAGTGGCTCAGCTTGCCATCAGGCAGAAGGCGATGTGATGCAGAGTGGAGGGAGGGACTCATGAAAAATGGGAGTTATCTTGTTACATGTTCTTTCTCTCCCTCCATGGTTCTTTTTCTCTTTTCCTTTGACTGCCCTCTTCGCCGATCTGTCACTTGTTTGGTGGACAGTGCTGGCAGATGTCCCTTGGGGCATAAGACCAGAGCCAGCTTTGGCATCTTCTCCTTATTTTACTGCAGCCATATCATGAATCAAATGTGCGAACCATGCAGAATACATTATTATGGTGGGGGGAAAGGCCTCTGTAAATCATTTTTTGTGCACCAACAAACATGCGGCTGCTGTGTTTTTGGAGCTGGCCCCTGTGCTGTGAATACAGGCGGAGCAGTTGGTAACGCGGTTAAGGCCTACACCATTTGTCTGGACATGACCATTACCCAAGCCAATTACTGGCTGGTGTACAGGCGGCTCGCCAACAACCTAATGTTTTCCCGTCATGCTTGCTCCCCCTTACCCAGCCTCTCCTTTTACAAATACACACACATAAACACTAGGGGAGGATAGATCGAGGAAGAATGGTGGGCCCGGGGCGAAACCCCCACTCACACATTGACTGATACAGCTAATAAACTTTCATTTAAGCTAATGCTCCTTTCTCTCTTTCCTTTGGTCTCCATCCTCTTACCCTCTCGCTCTCGCTCTCTGTTTTTCAGCAGCGGAGGGGCTCGTGTGAGGAATAGATGTGCGCAGTCCTACAGCCGGGAGCCCAGTTGGCCGAACCACACAGCACTCAATCAGTCTGAGCAGTAACACCTTTGAAAGACTGGAGGCGACCAACTGAGGTAGACACTCTTCTATAAACAGCACTACATCCTTAACTCCTCTGATACCAAACACATAGCCTCCACTCCAGGACGGACCTGCATCAACAACACATCTCTGAAATAACTACGAGGCAGCACCAAGCCACCGTTAGTCTGAATACACGAGACAACATGCTTATGAAAGTTTAAGACGAAACTACTGCTATGCCTCTGTATTTATAGCCATGTACGTAGGCTCTGTTTGAGACCACAGTTCTCCCAATGGGTACGCAAGTGGTTTTCCCCTGCCATTTTAACCATGTCACATGAGTGGGTATACATCCTGTGTATCTTTTATGACACTTTTATCAATTTTGCATGTCTCAGTGGCTGCTTTTGTTTCCGTTTGACAGAAATATGTCATACTTTATACAATTTAACTTTTACTTGCTTGTTCCCGATGAGGTTGCATGAACACAGATTGCATGACCGTTATTTCCATCATGGTATATACACCAAATTAACATAAGCAACAATGAAAACTAGCTGGTATTTCCGTGAGCTGTTCCTCATTTCTTTTTGCGCTTGGATTGTCGGCACGTGTAAAATTGGGCAGGGAGAACAACATGTTGACGCTGCCTAATTGAAATCATCTCCTCATGTGCCACAAGTCTGTTCCTATTTAGGGAGATTAGGCCACACGACAACAGGGTCATCTCCTTCCACTGACGGACCAGCGCTGTCTGGGCGGAAGAAAACCCTGTGTAGCTGTTAAGTGCACCCGCCAGCTCGCTCCCGTCAAGGGCCCTCTCTCGGTTTTTTGAAATGCGAACGCGTGTGAAAAAGCGTTTGATCCGGCGGCCAGCCTGAAGTGGAATCGCCTCGTTTCTCTCCTTCACCCGCTGACCTCCCGGCAAACACTTGTCCCTCCTCGCGCTCGGTGCTCCTTCCTCTCTCGGATTGCTTTTTGATGCCTAAACTAAACGAAGACAAGTGGCGCTGCTGCTTTTTGTGAAAACAGCAAGACGGGGGGAATCTCCCGGGTGAGAATTAATGAGCTCTCTCGCCATGCATTCCTGGATCCAAATTTTCCCCCAGCCCACACACTCAAGCGCATATCTCATTCCTGGCTTGGAATCACTTCCCCCCCCCAATCCCAATTTCGACATAGGTGCAACCATCACGCCGTGCTCATCATTCACACCTCCCGTACACACACACACACATATATCCCGCCTATTGCTGTAGGTGTCTTGCGCGGTACAGACAGTCTTAGTATTTTCTAATAAGACGGCAATAACAATAAATCCTACAGGCTAATCACCCGCTCGCCACTTTTCTTCCCTCCCAAACTCCCGACGACGCGGTATTACCCTGCCGCTGCCTTCAATTACTCCATTCATCATGCGTCTTATCTGGCCGGCGTTTTGATGGAGTGCGCGGAGGGATGCGACGCAAACCCAAGCATTCTTCGGTGCAAGTGTGTGTGTGTGTGTGTGTGTGTGTGTGTGTGTGTTTGGAACGGCGACAGCGATAGAAAGTGCGCTTCGGGGCGGGGAGAGGGGAGGGGAGGGGGGAGAGAGAGTGAAATGGGTGAGTATGAGACCCACAGCAGATCTACAGCAGTGTATAAATCAAACCAGATGATCCCAGTATATTTCGCCCTGCCTCCTACTGTCCCCGCACTTCCTTCCTTATTCCCCCTCTCCTCTGGAACAGATTTGTCTGAGGGGCCCCTGTCTAATCTCCAGCAGTGCCGGGCGTTGGGAGACGGGCGACAAATTTTAATAAGCAAGCGGGCGCGGTAATGTAGCGGCCTGAGAGGGAGATTAGGCTGATGGATGCCGGGCCTTGTCTGTAATGGGTCCGGGCCTACGGCTCCGCGCCCAAATTGGTGGTAATGAAAGTTTTGTGCAAATTGAGATGGAGCAAAAGTATCGCGTCATCCCGTCTTCTCCTTCACTCTCCTTGTCTCATCTCATTCTCGGTATATTCAGGTTTGCGTCGCATTGTGTTCACTTTCGCTTCACAGCTGTCAGCAAAAAAACAGTCTACAATGGAGTGGACGATCCGCTGCCCCGGCTTCTGAATTCTGTTGTTTTCAAAGCCATTGACTGAAGCTGGAAAACTTATGTCAGCGTGCCAAGCAACAGAACCTAAAAGGCTTGACTCCAAACTACCCCCCCCCCAACATGTTTAGTGCTATGAATAACCACATTTTTGTTCCCCAACAACATGCAACATATTGAGGCAGGAACACACTGCTATAAACAATATTATTGAAGACCACTTTATGCCACTAAAACTGGAAATAACAGTTTAGCTCTTGTTCTGAATGAGATAAGATAGGACTGCATTGATCTCACAATGGAGAAATTCACCACAGCTCACTCAAGGGTGCAAAAAGTCCGAGAAAATGTGCAGTCAAAGAAGAAGAACAGGATAATGAGCAAACAAGTTAAAGTCACTATAGGTATCTTTATGTACAATCCTCGTAACCTCTTACTCCCCGCCTTAATCGATTTTTTCTCCAGTTCAGCATTACCCAAATCTTAAAGCTTCTCAACTGGAGCCTATAGGCCAGTGTAGCGCCTCATTTGAAAGCTAAGACCTAAAAAACTGATTAAACAGATCTTTCTCCTCATGCTGTTGCCGTGTTGCTGTCTGTTTCTTTTTTTCAATGCTTTTTTGTTGCATTTTTGTCACTTTTTTGTCACTTTTTCATTGCACTTTCATCACTATTTTGTCAGTCTCTTGTCGCTTCTTTGTTGCACTTTCATCCTCGCTTACGTCTCATTTTTCGTCGCTATTTTGACGCTTTTTTCAAGAAGCTTTTAGATTTGGGTAATGCCAAACAGGAGAAAATGTGCTTGGTTCTGGTGGGGGTTAAGAGGTTAAAAGGGGCAAGAAAAAGAATATATTTGATAAACATAATCATATTAGCACAGAATATAAAATATCAAAATGTCAACACTGGCAGTGCAAGGTACACAGTCATAGTGCAGGTGGTTGATAAAAGTACATATTAGCATATCGTCAATAACATCACAACTTAACTTCTGTAAAATGATTAAATATTACAAATATAGAATGAAAATAAATATTGAGCTGAAAAATGTATTGTCCATCTGTCATTTATTGAAGGATGAGCAGATACAATCATTAGTGCGACAGGCCTAGTAGCTAACATGCTAATAGTTTTTTCTCCCTGACTTGGCGTTTCTCTATTCTTCTCACAGAATCACTTTAACTTTTGGCACCATCAGCCAAGTAATACATTACACAGTTCCACTGCACAATTATATCGATGACGTTACACTTTTCCTGCTCATTATTTCTACTCTTCGTCGCACACATCTTTTTCTTTTATGGCTTTCTCTCCCGCATACCCACAGTGCTTTCGGGGTCTTTACCAGAATCGATTAGTCTGTCATCCATGGCCCTCTCCCTCTCTGTCTGTTCTCCCTGCATCACTTCCCTGTCCCTACTTAACTCCATTTGTTTACGTATACTCCTGCTTTTTGCTTGGTCACGGACGGGGTTTTGCACGTAAATGGGCCGGAGGTGTTGTCTGCGAAACTTGTCAGATAGAATTCATCTCCATCTAAAGGGAGCTAAACCGACTCTCTCCACAGCTCCCTCCCTTGTCTATTCTTCTTGTCCGTCGCGGCGCGGCTGGAATCACTCTAAGCTGCCACTCCCGACAGGCCACATCTGCCATGCATTATAAGGCCGTGGAGATTTTTAGGACCTTTTTCTCTTCTTTTTTTTTTTTCCAGGATATAGCTAATGTATCCACGTCCAGCTCCTGTCTCCCTCTGGCTGAGTTATTCCTTGTATTTTGGTTCTGCTGATGAATAGCCACTTTTCCAGTAAACCAAGTAAATAGATCCCAGTCGAGTGGGGGCCATTTTGCACAAAGTTTGGACCGAAGTTTCCTGTTAATAAAACTTTATTCTTTCTCTGTTTTAGCTTGAACAATGTTGGCAACATTATCACAAATTGTAGCAGTATATTACAAAAAGTTATGAATGCATAATGTGGTTCGTGAGGATGTTTTATGACAAATATGCTCTTTGAAATTTGAAAATTGAAATAGTTTCTGTCAGCATCTCGAGCTCGCACCGCATGAATTTTCTTCTCACACTCATGACTTGTGAGAAACCACAGATATAACAACAGTTTGGTGTCAGCATGTGTGAGTGGGCAAGTAAACAGGCAACACCAAGCTTTGAACCTACGCGTTTAATGTTTGTTCTTTCCCCCAAAAGACCACATCGCTGATCTGTGAGAAATTGAATGTCAGAGAAATCGGTCAAAATCTGACTGGCGTTTTGGGGCCTTTTAAATAGGAATGTGGCACAGGAGACTACTCTGTGTTCTTGGTTCCAAGCATCCCCCTGACCTCTACTTGAGAAGATCCTCAAAGGGGACTACTAACTGTATGTACTGTTCTGTCACGAATCTGTGTGTAGCATTTGATTTAATTGCGTTGAGGGAGCGATTGCGACGTCATCGCACGGGAAAGTTCTGCCCTTCTCACTGGGAAGTTTGCAGAGAATATCGTAATCTGTGTAGGTAGGGGAGGTATGTGTGCCAGCTCACCCATTCACCACTATAGTCACTGCTTTACAGCACTGTCAGTTCCCTTTCAAAACTCCCACACATCTCTCTGTGTTTTTTTTCTCCCCTCCCCAAGACAATATTGCGGTCCTCCTCCTCTCACCATGCCACCTTGAGTTATGCGCCAATCTGTCATTAATAGCGTCATTACCATTTATTTTCCTCCCTCCGTGCTGCTGTGCGCATTTCAAAGTGCAGCTTGGATGCTCACTTCATTAAACAAGCCAACATCCAATTTTCGCTCCATGACAAGAGTGGAGGTGTGCTGCTGGAAAAGTCTCCCAGCACAAAGTCGCAGAGCACACAGTAGCCAGATAAGCATTCCCTTGACTATGATCTTTTGTGTATTTCTTCACTTCTCTTGCACAACTGGTGTCTTTTGCAACAGAATAGAAGAATATTTATGGTGCACTTATGGGCTACCAAGGCAACTGTTTGTAAGTTCAAACGCTCATGTTGGGGAGAAAAGTAAAAGTTTTTTTCCAAAGCGATCGTTATGTCTTATGCCTGTGTATAAGTTGTTTAAAGTTTCTTCGTCTAAAATGAGTTGTTGTAGCTACTAATCACAGCGTTCATTTTACACCCATTGCCGCAGCGTTTATGAAAATGGGTTTGTGCGGATGTTGCAGGAAGGCGCGCTCGTAAATGAGTTGCAACTGGCTGCGAAGTTTATCTTGGCAACGGATTGGCGCTTGTTGATTGCTCACCAAAGTCTGTGGTCGCCCTCCCCAGACAAATGAATATGAGCTCTCTTGGTGTCCCGGGCAATTTAGTGCGGTCGAGTCAGTGTGGGTAATTCGACATCGGATGCGGCCTCTCTCCACGGGTGCAGTTTTAAGCCTCAGTAAGGTTCACACTCCGCTGGCCGAGCGGTTTGTTAGTAGTTGATTGTTTATTTTTCCGGGGCAGAGAGTGGCAGAGGGAGGGAGGGGGAAGCAAGTTTGCAAACTCTCGGGCTGATAAGTGCGAACTCGCTCAGGTGATGTAGCGTTCTACAGAGTCAAGAAATCTAGGGTAGGATTTGCAATTGTCTGTGTCTTTGTATCTCAGCACAAATGAACTTAGAAGAAATGTCTTGTTTTGTCCTAGAATGTCCACTGGTCAGAAGTGCAGTCATTTAACATTGCACCTTTTGGGTTGCACAATCGTTGGCCACTGCTCTTTCTTGGAGAGGCGAGTGGGATGAGGCTCACTCTCTGCTAATAAAAACAACGATGCCGGGAACAATGAATAATGCTTGGCCGCTTCTTTTACCATTTTCACTCCTTTATGGTTCGATGGATTTTACTTTCAGCTTGTTCGAAGGTTCTTTAACTCGCTTGATACGGCGTAATCTGACATATAGGCGATGGTGGAAGGGCAATAACGCAGGAAACCATATGAATTGCTTCCACGCTCTCCTCCCACTTCATACATTTATGGTTGATGATGCCCGGCGATACTAAATGATTGCTTTGATGTTCGAGTTCCCCTTCATCTGCTGGATGGTCACATGGCAGAAAGAGAAGGAGGAGGAGGAAGGGGGGGTTGGAGGCGTCCCGAGATTTGAAATGGGATATGGGGGGGAAAAATGAAGGGTGCTCGGCTGGAGGAGGGCAGTGTGGCGAGGTGCTGATGGGAAAGAGACGAATGGCGTGCCACTGTCAGAGGTAGTGGCCGCGGAAAGAGTGCAAGGGGGGGAAAAGGATGGAAGGAGGGCTTGACTGATTAACCTGTTTACCTCTGCGAAAATGCTCCGGGCGCCATTCTGATTAAAGTTCACTCTTTCATCTATCATCACCGCGCCCCCCCACACACACCACAAAAAAAAAAAAATAACGTCCCGAGCTGCCGATACTCTCCACCGCCAACCCGACCTCCAAGCAATCCTAATATTTGCCAGCGCTTTTCATTTGCATGTCATCTTTACTTGTCGCCGTCCCTTGACACGAGCCCACCTCCGTATGATTCCGTCCTCCTTCTCACAACATGCTGAGTTTGTATCTATGTCTTCTTATCTAATCCTCCCACTCCGCTGTTGCTATAGGCCCCTCAACGCCGAGCTGGATGTTCTTTACCATCTCAAGGCTTTTAGCACCTCGGGCATAATACGATTACACCCGTTTGGGGATGTGATATTGTCAGCGGCTTCCTAAAAATAACCTTCACAGTGGCACAGTAAGCAGCCAGCCTTCATGCAGGCGGTGGGCAGAGGCACACAGTGTCCGGGCTCACTCAGGCACAAATGTCAGCCGCCCTTTAAAAGCTTTTTTGCACCGTCATAGGCATGGACTCTAGTGCATGGAGGGAACGGTATGGACAGGAATTGGCAATTAGGTTGTACTTGTACTTGGCTCCTTTTTTTTGCGCTACAGCAGATAATGTTGCTGTGGAGAAGCAGTTGAATGTAGGAAGAGGTTTTTATTTAGGGCAAAGGTACTTTTACAGTATACAGGAAGGTTTATATTAAAACATTATAACATAAGAAAATCAGTGTTATTTTGGGAGCTTTTTTGTTCTGTTGGTCAAGGGGTTTAGGCTTCAACACATGCAGAGCTTTCCTCAACATCATAAGGGATGCTCTTTTCCTGTCTCTGACCGTTTGCTCAATCTCTCTACCCAGTCTTTACAGTTTACGGTTTACAGTGAGGAGAAATGAGGATGCCAATCGTAATTAAGACTTCAAAACAATCTCAAATCTCCTCCAAATGGCCTCCAAAACAAGAAAGTCAGGCGATTCCAACCCATCTATTAGCCATAGATACTATCATCCACGTCTTACTACTACTGATCTCCTATTGGTGGCAGAAAATTAGGTCAGTACTGTGTGTTTGATCACGCCTCGCTCATTCCCACAGACTCATCCTGCCAGTTTTACTTTAGCGCTGCTTTGTTTTCCCCCTCATGTCTCCGTCTCCCATTTCTGTCCACTCTCCCGCTCGGTTCTTCTTCCCTCCCATCGCTCAGGCTGCCAGCGAAAGTTGACTGGAACCACATGGGCGGCTTGCCTAGTCATGCCGCCGAACGCGCGTTGTCTTTCCGGGCCGAAGCGCGAGGAACACAAGAGGCTTTCATAGAAGTCGAGCCTCTCCGGTCAACGTGGTTTCAGTTTGTTTGTCAGTTTAGGGGTTTGTACGACAAGAGATTGATTTAGTGAAAACCCCTCGGAGCGGAATGGCAAGGGGGGCGGTTGAAGAAGTCGGTGGGAAAGCCAAGTCAACAAGCAAGTCATCTGATGTTGTTGCAATTATTTACGGCGCGGTTATGCAAGATGAAGATGGACACATGAAAATACATTTGGTTTAGTTGTTAGAGCTTTTTTTTGGCGGTGTCTTTCCAAGGGAGGAACCTTTCAAAAATAAAGCATCCTCCTGGGCATAGTGCACAGTTACAAGGATCAGATGAAGAATTTTTGGGAAATTTAGACCATGTTTGTAGCGGTCTTAACACCCAGAGTTAGCAGGTTGTAAGAATACATGATGCTGCCTAAATAATTACAGCTTTTGTGATTTTGTAATTGTAACTACGCAAATCGCAATTTCAAGTTGTTTGCGGTTCTTAAATGGAAAATTGCTGCGTTAAGGTCTAAACTAGAAGATCTGCAAGGTCTGGGTCTGGGTTTGGTCTTACATGAATGAATACATATTGAAGCCAACTAGACCAAACAAGTGGAGATAAAGATTGCCTTCGATCAGGTCACCTTTCCAACATGACCTGATGCGCGCAAGGGGGGGGGGGGGTGATGCGCACTTCTGTACACAAAGCCTCTGGGGGTGCGTGCGCTTTTATTGTCTTGATGGAGCCTAACCCCCGAGGGCAGCGGGGGCCGTTTTCCCTTGTGCCCAGACAGCCTCTACGACGTTAGCGCCGGCCTGTGATGGACTGATTTAATCCTCCTGATGGTGCTCCCAAGACGCGGTGCAGAAGGACGCGCTCTCTTTGCGGGGGCCATACGCCCGGACATAAAGGATGCTTGTGTGTAAAAGGAGAGGTCAGCAGGGCTAACGCAGTCCCCTGGCTCTTCTCAAGGTTAATGCCAGACTGACAGCGGCTGCTATTAGCGGCCTTCAGATGGTTTCCGCCCCCCTATAGCGGATTCGTCCCATTGGCAGCAGTGCATTAAGATGTAACTGCCCCGGCTCCCAGGTGTCACTCACCCCTTTTTCCGACAGAGGCCCTACATCATAATCGTACATTTTTGTCCTCTTAGCGCCTTTTGTCTGCGCTCGCCCACAATGGACCATTAGCGGCAGAGGTGTTGCTCGCAAGCCCTCCTCTCCGTCACCTATCCCCTCCGCCGCCTATATGTCATTACTCCGTGTTAATTGAAACAGCGCGGACATTGTCTATATGGCCCATTACAGGCAACAGAGCCTTGTTGGTTAGTGTCGCCAGCGCCTCGGGGGAATCAGCTCATTAATTTTCATCGGCTGTGTTTGACTTATGCGTGTACGGAGAGGCGTGTCCGCAACCGAAAAAAAGAAAAAAAAAAAAAACTATCAGGGAGAGAAGTGGCAAGTTGCACCCGAACCATCCGAAGCTCATTTACATGTTAATTCCGGGACATTAGGCAGATGCGCACATCGAGAGCCGGGGATGTTTAGCGAGTCGCTCAAGGACGCGCGGATGAGATGAGTTTTTGCAGTTTGCAAAAAAACAACGACAACAAGGAGTCAGTTAGAGGATGTTTTCTGTGTAAACTTAGTTAAGCGACATTTAATTTTGTTTTTGGTAGGAAGCGGCCATGATCTGCAATCTCATTTTATGTGCATCTCTGGGCTTTTATTGTGTAAACAGATGCATACCAAAGAGCAGAACATTATGAGGATTTCAGGAGGACATTATACAAAACTTACTGTCCCTATAAAACCAAGTTGGAAGTGTTTATTTATTTTTTTTTGCCCACCTATAACTTGACATCGTTATGACCTTGAAACAATGTAAATTCCTAGTGAAGTGGCTTGATTTATCTTTAAGTTGATCTACAACCAGCAGCTGATGAATGAGCATCGACACAAAAGGCTGAAAATATGACGCTTTGTCGCGGCGTCTCAATGGGGCCTTGGATTGTTGTCACTGGTAAATTACAATCCCTCAGTAGGTATCTGTGAGGGGCGGGGGTTGGTAGCCACTGTCCATATGAAGAGTGATGATGTTGTTGACTCTCTGTCGTCCAGTTGCCAATCAATCAATTAACCAATCAATAGTCATCTAGTGAGCGCCTAAGGACATTGAGGAAAATCTCTCAGAAACACTTGAATCAATTACATTTTGCCTTCGCCAGAGGGCTCTGCTCAGGTGTAGCGACACATCACACTACACACACCCACACACACACACACACACACACACAGATGGGGGAAAAATGCATGTTTATCTACGTTACAGATCTATACCTCTGTGCTTAACATGTTGCGGTCCGTCCCTGCACATGCCTAAACATCGGCCAACTGCAGAAAAAGGAAAATGAGAAAACTCTTGTCTCTTCATTTCTCATCAACGTTCCTCATTTTGTCATTCTTTTTTATCTCTCCTAATGGAAAACAGCATTCCCTGGCTGCAGCCTGTGCTATAGCTGGCCACAGTGTAATACAGTTAATAGATGGGCTTGGCTGCTTATGGAGCCTATGCATTTTTAAATGGGAGTTTTATGACTCCTCGAGAGCAGGCGAGGCGAGGAAGCCAAGAATATGCTTGATATTTTGAGAATGTGTGTTTGAGTGAGGGCTGAATATGCAGCTAAAGGGAGGATGAGTACATTATGGAGTACTTGTTCTGCAATACTGCATCCTGCTGCTGTTGTTTCTTTGATAAAAAACTCACTTCAGTTACAAATGAAGTGTTTATGCATTCAAGGACACTGGTAAGGTCACAGTGGCCATGAACTGTGATTGTATGAGGCATATTTGTTCTTGCCAGCGTGATCCGGCTGTCACCTCTTCTATGTGTCACTGCGGCAGATGCCTGAAGGATTTGCACACTTTACATATGGCCACAGATCTAACTTGTATTTGCCCTAAAGAGACCAGAACACGTTGACCATCACATGGTGGCATTCATCTGTCTGCACTGACCTATTAACCACTGGGTTCTATAAACAACTCACTACAGCCAAGCCCTCTATGAGCTCTGTCTGCCCCACATACTGCAGCCTGCTTATCTCACTGATGGCACCAGTGGTTAGTCATGGAAATGTGCGCTCTCCCTGCAGGGGGAAGAGTGACACGCAGCAAGGAGGAGCTGGCCAGGGGGTAGTGAGCATGGTGGGCCGGCCCAACTATAGAGGCCGTGTCCCAGGGTCATGTGACGTGAAGTGCCTGTGCTGGTGAAGAGCTGATGATCACACACAGCACATAAGCATCTGATAGGGGATTTCCATCACGCTGGGATGGATAAACTATAATGAGAGCTCCATTGTCACGTAGGATAACTAGGCAGAAAATGTTGGAGTTCACGAGACAGGAACGCTTCTGTGCAGAACTATTACAGTTGGCCTTTGACAGAAATGTACATTATAGTGCTGAATGATTTCTTTCCACAGGAAAGAAATTATAGTATTTTTGTAGATACTTCGCCGTTCAGACAAATTCTTTTTGAAGCATTTTTTATTTTATAATTGTGGAAATACTCTGTGCCTCTCCTCATGTCAATGTCTGTTTTTGCCAACAAGTTGCTAGGCAGCTGAGTTTTTAAGTGTTGACTTTTGTGAAATTGTATTTTGATCCAACACTGTAATGTCATAAAGAATATTTAAATGAGAAGAAAAAAAAAACGTGCCCCAGCAATGTACTTGGCCTATTTGATTCCATGCTCCTGTTTTGGCAAAGTTCTTTGTTTTGTTTTTGGCAGTGGTTCATCTTTACCAACTTTATCAACAACAAACACACACACACTGCCACACCGCATTGTCATTCATGTAATTGAACTGAGCTTTTTGTAAACAAGATGCTAACAAGCCCTCAGGAAATGCAGTGACATTTAGGCCTGGTGAGTCGAACGAGCTTTGTAATCATCGCAGGCTGCCATAAAATAAAACATTCACAATGACAGGTTAAGGTCGACCGATTGGGCAATAAAAAAGATTCTCACACACAGTTTACTGTTTCATTCTAGTTTCATACATTTGGTAGCAGACTGGCGAATTGCATACTGGTCTAAATAACAGTTTTGTGACCAGTCAAATTGATATAGCCCATATATACAATCCCTCCTCACCATAGCTTGATCAAAATCTTGCATTGATAAGCATAACATGGAAACCAAGGTTGCATAATAGATTAAAGGTTCCAGAACCTCCTCGACCGTCCACCTCAAGAGTGTCCGCCCGCTCGGAGCCGTTTGATCTTCCTGAAAGCGAGTGGCGGCGCAAACAGGAAGGGGCCCGAGCGCTTGAGTGCGTCATCGCCATCGGCCTCTGGTGTCACTGGATCTTCAGCGCTGAAAAGAACCTCACCTCACATTGTTAGAGCAGTATCCTGGATGGGCACACAAAGGTTGCGGCGAGAAGACATGTTGATTAAAGACAAAGTGCAACATCCTTTTGGAGCC
The DNA here is from genome assembly GCF_951799975.1 of Gobius niger. Taxonomy (NCBI): domain Eukaryota; kingdom Metazoa; phylum Chordata; class Actinopteri; order Gobiiformes; family Gobiidae; genus Gobius; species Gobius niger. The sequence goes on along the minus strand of NC_136870.1, from coordinate 10,738,436 downwards.
AGCTGCGTTCCCTCCCCCTAGTGCATACAAGCCCCGAAAACGTATGTCCGCAATGTGCATGAAATATGACATCGGAGTGTTTTGACTGTGCGCAGAAGACGGGGAGAGGACGGGGGTGTTCGAGTGCAGCCCAGAAATATGGAGTTGATTTGCGCTGGGCCTTTGCTGCTAACTGGAAACGGACTAGAGGTGGAGTGGGGGAGTTGTCTCATTCATACGCACACACATTTTAGACATAAGCAGCTCTCTTCCCTTTTATGAAACAGAGCATTGTCTAAAGCGTATTTGCCGTGCCGACGGTTTACAAGTGCGCTCAACATTTTCCATAAACAACATTAATGGCTTTCTCTGTTTTTTTGTGGGAGATCATTATGAAGCATTGAATGGAGGATTGTTTTTTTTTTTCTTTTCTTCCTGCAACCTGAGGCCCTCGTAAAGGCTAAAAGTACCCCGTAGTTGTCCCATCTTGTACATCTTGTTTCTTTCGCTCTTTAAAGCCACACTGAAACATTCCAGGTTTATATGTTGCTATGTCACACGCCGAGCTCCCAGTGGCTTTAAAGACGGTGTGTTCTCGACTGTTTGGAGAATGGTGTTTTGTAATAAGAAAAGGCATACCGTGACTGTGAACTTAGGGTCGTGCATCTGACACAAAGGCGAGTGTCAAAGGCATCATGCAAATTCAAATGGGAAGGAAACTGCCGCTTTATGTTCTAAGGGAGTGGAAGTAGTCGTTGAGTCAGATGGTTACATGCAGGGCAGACCCCAGACCACAGGAGGCATGAGTCTTTCACCCCTGACTCAAGGATCTCCACTGTATAGTCTCTGCTTTTACTTCTCTAGCTTTTTTTTTTCTTTTTCTTCGCCTCTCAAGTCGTCTCTCCGTCTCTTCATATTTCATATTAGGCAATGCTTTCCATGGAGCCAGCTGTGTAAACAATAGGGGCCGGCCCTATTTTCTCAGTGCTGGAGAAAAGTCCGGAAAAAGTGGACAGAAGGAGCTGGTGGTGGAGATGATCTATGGCCCTTTGTCCATGCGACCTGCTTTGGGCAGTTTGGTGCAGTCTAAGGTTTGTACTATGTGGAGCGTCTGGTCATGAGGGTGTGTGAGCCCTCTGTTACCATAGCCCCCTGCAAATATTGACCGAGCTGAATAGCTGCAGTGAGTAACTTGAAGGCAACCCGTGCATGTTATGTTCTGCTAAATTCACTCGCACTTTTGTCACTTGACTGCGTTTTATCGGAAATGCGTGTTGTAGCACCTTATCATCACACTGCCTCTGTAACTTCCTTTGATTCATGGTTACTAACTTGTGTTGTGATAAATAAGTTCGCCTGGTGTCACATCGCTGACCCAGATTTAGCAGAAGCATTGGACCATGCAGCTCTATCTATAGGTCCATAATCTGTCTACTCCACTGGTAGAACGCTATTTTTACAGAGTACTCCGTGGAAGCTTCTAGAGTTTAACATCCTCATCTGATACTCTTTACTTAAGGGGCAGACTGCCAGACCTCTTTAGATCTGGTTTTTATGGACTCTGGTTGGCACTGGGCGCCTGTGGGTGACTGTGGTGTGACTCTCAGAATGAGTGTTTATGGTCCTGTGTGCATGAGTGCGTGCAGGTGGGCAGATGGTCCGGTTCTGCTCAGACAGACACAGTAACGCTCATTCGCTGTGAAGGAGACAGGTTACCATCTGACGCACTCGCATGCTGCTGCTTATCCGCTCATTTTTTGCAGGTGCAGTGCTTGCTGGCATTTGAGATAATTAAAGGCTGACCTTTTTGAGGTGAGGCAGAAATGTCACCCAGGCTGCTTCGCTGACAAGTGGATTCACCCCGCAGGGGGCCTTGGCCTAACGTCCAAGGATTCTCACTGGCCTAGATGTGCACTTAGCACCCTTTAGCCTTCTGTGCCGCACTTTCTCTCTGTCATTGAGAAGGAGCTGCTGCTGCCTCTCACTGCACAGCTTAAGTCTGGGTGTTTGTGGCCTCAGAGTTACACAGGTGGAAAGAGCACTGAGGCAGAAGAACTGTGGCAGCAGCTGGCTAAGAGAGGTGCTTAGGTCTCCTGCTGCAGAGGCGGGCTTTACTGACTGCTTTCTAGCAAGTCCAGTACCAACCTATGAACTGTACTTTAAATATTTTATGTTTAGTTATTTTTTTCCTGGACAGTGGATCTTTGAGTGACAAGCACATCAATGTACTTGAATCCAAACCTTATACATAGCTTTGACTTTGAATTTTGTTTGTGCCAAGTTAAATGTTCCTGCAAAACGGATTATTTCTGACCTAGTCATGTAGCGTAAAAGCACTGCACTAGGCACAACAGAGCTCAGAGAGACCTTAGGTAATAACACACACACACCTGTTGACATAGCTCATACCTGTACATCCTGCTACATGCACATTCCACACATTATCACGTCTCACTTTGGATGTGTATATCCAACCGCACCGCTGCTGTCTTCATAAAATATTCAACATGTCATGCTTGGGTGACTTCCATTATGTGCACTGCTGCAGAGCTATACAGCCTGGATTCAGCGCCCGCTGCGGGCTGGTGAATGTGGACATCTACTCGGAGCTGGCAGCATTTCAATGTTCTTTTTTACCAATTTAATTATCTTGGGACTTTTATTTTAGTAATCAGTAAAGTTAAATGGTGTCAAGCTGGAAACAAAATGCATCAAAGATTTCAGCAATAGTTAATACGAGCCTTTCATGTTGAACTTAAAGCTTTAGTGTGTGTTCTAGACAGATATACAGAGGGGAAAAAAAGGATTTGGCCAAAATCCAATAGAATGTCTATGTGAAACTGACCAAATACTTTTTTTCCCCACTGTAGTTGTTTTTCAAGGAGCTTTGCATTGCTCTTGGTTGTCAAGCGTGACACATTTCTACAATACGTACCAGTAGCTATACACTGAAACCAAGAAGCGCGTACACAGTGACGCATTCATTCATTAGAAGATCAAGAGATTGAGCTCTGAGATAAAGGAACTATATCTCATTTTACTTTCCAAAATGCTGATGACATGTGTGGTAAAACTTTGGTAGTTTTGTTTGCATATTGTTATAACAGACTGGCATTGTGGTCTTTGGTTTTTCTCTCAAATTGGTAAAATTGCATGTTTGACTCATGCCCATGTTTGGCCTGCTTGTGCAGATGTGATAAATGCGGTTGCAACAAAAAACACCCCTATTGTTTTAAACATGCTGCATGTTTCCACTGCTTCAGCTCACTGATGAAGAAATGGACAAAAGAATAACAAATAGAGCAATGTAGTGTATTCCATCCAATGATAAGAGCACAGCGAGCAGTATTTATAGGGAAACAAAGCAGCCGCCTCGTAAAAGGAAGGGGCTTCAGACTCAATTTGTCGCCGCTGTGGTATTCTTAGATCACAGGAGCAGCTGGACTTTGTTATTGCAAATTTTCATCTATTTCATAGTAAACATTTTTGTTACGTTTCTTATTTTGTCCCTGCCACCGTGCGCTCTTTTGTGGTGACAGTAGCACACAGGGGACAGTCCGTCTATATTGCCCCCGTACACATCAGCCTCTATATGTCATGCGTTACATTGGGCCGTCCCCCGTGGCCATGTTTTCTGCCCTGTCCGTCTTTCTACCTTCAACCTCACGCTGCAGTTACTCTGTTTTCCTGATTATTAATTCAACGTTTCCTGTCACATCCAATTAAAGTCACTCATGCCACGTGACCTTTAGCCTTCTCCTACTTTTACCCCGATACATTCAAAACTCAAGCTAAGTGACCCACATTGTTTGTTTATGTTTCCTCCTTGTTGTAATTGATCACGTACATTCCCTGGGGAGATTCTCTTTTCTTCAATGGACCTATAGTATAATGGCTATCCGCGTAAGGGTATAGGGTACGTATAAACTTGTTGTGATACGGGGATGCTTTTAAACTAGCACTATAACCACAATGGCTGAATATTAAGCCTTAGGGATCCATTCTACAGCAGTGTAACCTATAACCTATTCTTGTTTGTTCCATTTTCATTGCTGAAGCTAGTAGAGTACCCTTGTTGTCCGTTTACAGTCGAGTTTTCTCCAGAGCACTGGTCAGCCCACTCGTCTCAATCTACATGCAGGTCAGAAAGTCAGATTGCTGGAAATGGAGGCTGGGGCATCTAGGAATTTAGCAATAGCACTAAACCTTTGGAGCCCTAATCTGTGATAAAAGAGTGAAAAAATGTGTATTGCACTGTATTTCCGTTGTTGGAGCATTCATCCAAGGAGCCAAGAGGTCGACCGATCTATTAAAAATATCGGCCGGGTTTATCAGCATCGGCATCGACCTGAGAAAAACCCATAATGGTCGACCTCTAGTTAGAATCCGGGCTCTGAATGGTGTATTTTGTCATTGTCCTCATAGAAATATGTTTGTATATAGTGAAAGCCTAGTAAGTCAGTTTTCTCTTTGTGCGTGTAAACCTGTCTATTGTTAATTCTACACGTTTACATGGCAGCCTGTGAACAGATCAATTGTTTTTGTCTGTACACGGGCATAGCCAGCGCATGTTAATCTAAAACACCTCTTCATTCCGGTATAGTCTCTCTGAAGGCCAGCGTCAGCCGTCCTCTTTCTTCTTCTTCATATCAGTGACCTTGGGTGTCAGGCCTACTGTATAGAACGCATACATCATAAAGGAGGACGTACCATGGGCTGCCTTTGCTCAAGATCACCCTGACAGACAAATGGGGCCCAGATTAGCACCGGGATACCCTCCGTGGTCCGCATAAAACTGTGCTGATAAGAGCGTCATGGTAAACACGCAGCCTTGTGAGGTATTTTTTTTGCATTAAAAGCCATCCTGGATCAGGCCGCACAGCTGTGATCGGCTTGTGTGCATTGAAAGACAGGAAAGAACAGCTTTGATCCATTGTTTCTTTCATAATTGTGCGCCTCCAGTTGTATGTGTTCATCATTTGCTGCTTGTATTTGACATAGCGGGTAGGTTTTGCAATAGCCCGTTTTGCTTCGTTGGTGTGTGTGTGGTTTCGCAAATGGCGGATGGGCGTTACAGTGATTTTAAAATTGAAAGTAAAATCAGTTCTCGCTCACGTGTATTCTTCTTTCCCCTTGGTATCGCTTGCGACCCATGGGACCGTAGCGCACTGTAGTTTTGCTCCCTAGTGAACAGCCATACAGCAGTCTATTTACCGTGACATCAATAAAAAGAAGTAGGTGTTAGTGTCCACAACAAAGGCACTGCTGGTACAAGCGCTGGGTAATTTGTGATGTAGCTTATCATTGGGAATGGCCTCTTAAGGTGCCCACACTAGGCGTCGTAATGATAATGGGGAAGGAAGTGGCCTATTTCCGGCTTGTGGCTCCTCTCTGTGAGCTGTAGTTTCTCATTCAAAAAGCCAGGACCAGCAGAATAGAGTCTGCGCTGCTTCAGGGCGTTACATTAAAATATATACGGCTTTAAATCACTTTAGTGTGCCTTCTGACAGGACTGATACATTTTACATGATCACAGAACGTGGAAGAGTATCAAGAGCTGCTTTTTAAACACGAATGCACTACAACAAGTAATATCTTAAAAGCATTTGCTGCGAGTTGATCTCCTTTAGTTTAATAGACGGCTGGTCAGGGGGGAGAATGGCTTTATAAGCAAATAAAACTATATCCAACTCCCATGGGCTTTAAAACGGGCTATTAAAGCTTTTGGTCTAATACAAGGGCACATTTCCCTGCAACTCGCTATTCCTGTCCACCATTTACACTGGCCCATCGCCATCGGGTGACTTCAAAGCACTTTGGCAGCGATCAATAAAAATAAGGCAGCTAATAGATGCCAATACCATAAAATCAGCTCTCCATGTGATTAAAAGACATACTGTATTGTGGGGTTTGCGATGACGGCACAACGCCCACGCCTGCTCTGGGAAGCTATTCCCATAACTTATTGCTCATACGCTTTTCCTACTCCGAGGTATATTGAAGTCACGTCTGGACACAGTGCGAGCCCCTATGGAATCATTGAGTGCAGATGTCTCACTGCTACAGTACATTGGCTTTTGGATGTGTTTCACAATCCTTTTTTGTTTCTTTTCTGTGAGAATCGTTTGCAGTATGTTTAAATGATATGGCCCGTATTTGCAGGGTAAGTTTAGAGGGAGTGCACATTATGTTATAAGCAGCATATATAATTTAGAACCAGCAAGACAGAGGCCTCAGTGTAGCAGCATGTTGTGGCTTAAATATAGCAATATGTATGTGTACTTGTAACATGGTTTACAATGCACAAAGGAGGCAAAGCAAGGCCACATTACTTCTGCTTGATATGGTTGCTTCCCTATTGAATTCAGTTATATTTTTCTCCATCACATTCACAAAAAATGCTCAGTTAAAATGAGAATGATCTTCACAACCAGTGACCGTTAAAACTTCTGTAGGTCCCCTTAAAATTATTTCCAGGTGAAAGATAACTTGTGTAGCATTAAAGTGTGAGACCCTGCAGCCCGATAGGTCCCTAGTGATTCTGAACACATACTTTGGGTTGTTAAAATGATCTTCTGGCTTTTCAGGCTTAATTCTCATTGGGTCACATCTCTATGCCTTTTGCACAAGTGGAAACATGTCCGCCTTGACCCCTCTCCATTTACTGCAGTTCATCCGTAATGTCCTGGCGTGATTCATGACGGAGTACCACATTCCTGAACCGCACTGTTCATGCAAAGACACATTTCTGTATTTTTTTTCGGGGGCCGGCACGTGTCGCAATCACACTGACGCACATCAGGGTCACTGCGAGGAAAAACTGAAGAAATGACGACGGTCTGTTTTTTTTTTTTAAATGGCTCGCGTTTATCAGTGGATACAATTACCGCACTGTTTGTACATGTTTAAATTGGGAGTAAACTCTGAAGGCAGAAATCTCCAGTGGTCCCAGAGTGGAGCCCTGGGGCGCACCTCTAGCTGATGTAATTAGCCAACTTTTCCTGTTGTGTTGAGCCCCGTTCATTGCTGTGTGGGCTCCCGCTGCACGGTGTATGTGTTCTGTCAGTGTTAATGAGCTCGAGTGTGTGTGTGGAGCGCACAAAGCCACGAGAAGACATCACACACCCACTGCTCTCCTCACTGTTTTATCACACCATTAGATAATGAAGGCGGATGGGCTGTTTTTATAACATTTCAGATGAGACATTACCATTAATTAGCGTCAGAAGAAAAGAAGTGTTTTGAGCAAGCGCTTAAGCACAAAGGGAAACATTGTCTTTACCTTGTCATTGAAGCACTAAATGATCTCGCTCTCTCTCTCTCTCTTCCAGGCTGGGAGCGCAAAAGGAGGCCCATCCGAGGAGAGGAGCTTCGGCATCATGTGATCATTGCATTCCCTGGAGCGGAAGGCTAAAAAAAAATCCCCCTTTTATTTATTTTTTTCACAAACCACTAGCGCCCGTATCACCACTATCTACTACTCCTGACTGCAGCCATCAAAAAAGCCACCACTGCTTGACTCGACTTGCCTCCCCTCCTTCATCTTGCGAGATAAGACATGGCCGCACTCCTTCCCCCCGACGCCTCTCGCAAATAAGACCCTTTCAAACCCGAAAGGAAAAGAAAGCATAAAACGTGGTTCGGCTTGCATCTCTCCTTTTCATCTTTGTTTCCTTAGTAACTCAACCCCCGACGCACACATTTGCTAAACCAACCCTTTTTTTTTTTGGGACTGTTTGACATCTAAGGTGAGGACAACTGCGCTCAAGCCATAAGGGGACTTGTGCCAGGAGCGTGCGATGGAATAACTTCTCAAGCATAATGTCCATGGTGGATTAAATCAGCTGAGACTTTTCTTTTTTTTTGCAATCAGACGTAGTTGACCATAGGGGGGACTTGAAGTACAATGGCTGGGAAGGGCAACCCAGTTCCAGGCCCCCATCTGAACGGCTTCCCAATGCCCACATACTCACATTACTTTTTCCCTCACATGCTGGGAAGCCTCTCCCCCCCAGCGCTGCCGGGATTGTCTATTAGCGGATACAGCACACCATCACCAGCAAGTAAGTCAAATCTCACCATGCTTGTTTGTCCTAACTATGCAACTTTGTTCTGGCTGTTATCTTGCTGGGTGTATTGCCTCCAGCAGTGTCCTTAATTCACAGGCCCACCCACACACGCAAGCAAGCACCACCACCACCACCACAGAGATCCGTCAGATCACAGGCAAATGAGGTAGGACAGTCGGGAAAAGCAGAACTGTTTATTCAGGAACACAAATTTGGCAAGCGGCGCCCAAAATAACTCACAAACACTATCATTGTGAGCAACCTTCATGCTAGGGCTCTTTTAAACAATCCATCACCAACTGTAAAACTCGACTTACAAAGTTGTTTATTCAAGTCAAACTAAGGGGAAAACCTTTTCACTTTGCACTTTTTTCACGAGCTGTGTAGGCTCAATTGCCAGTGCTTACAATGCATCACATCAGTGAAGTTGTTTGAAGATTTGTGACATGCGAGACCTGGGGCTGAGTTATGCAGATGCCAAGTTGTGTAATCGGGAATCATCTGTCGTTTTTTATTAACGTATTTCTTGGGAAAAATTAGTTGAGCAGTTGAAGTTCTTTTTTTCTGGAAGACGCGTTTAAAAAATGTGACAAATAAGCAGTGGTCAAACTGTACAGTAATAAGTGATAAGTCTGTTCTTGTTTTCTTTATTTGATAGTTAGATGGTAAAAACTAAAATGTTTAGACAGTTTGTTAATTCATGTCAAACAGTGATAAAAACTGGCCCCGCAAAGTAAACAAAAAGTATGTTTTCCTTGTGCGTCAAGTCGACTAAATAACATGAATGATGTCTTTTTGCTTAGTCGACAGTTGATTCCTTTCAATGAATGGATGTGAAAGTGAGTACAGAATGTATGGGCATTTTTACTTTTTGCCTTTCGGATCTGCTCCCATTTGCAGAACCTTCAGAGGTTTTTTATTGCAACCCTAAAATGAAAAAAAAGAGAAGAAAAAAGAAACAGTTTTCAATGAATTGCATGTTCAGGAGAGACATGATGATAATATTCTTTGCCATATGCTGTATTATGTTGTAATTTACATGTGTGACACTGTGGATTTTCCTGTGAGGAAAAGCAATTCGCTGTCAGCCATGCTATCGATATCCAGGCGACTTGGATAAAAATCTTGCCCTTGGAGAGTCCAAACATACAGTCAGTGTTAGTTCATTGACGCTCCACTATTTTATACGGTGACCTTCCTGCTCTGCGGTTCAGCGAGGTCATCCTATTGACTTTCTATCTCCCGAAGTTTGTGTTTGCTGTCACCGCTCTTGGGAAGTGAGGAACACTCTCTGGCCGTCCCTTTAAACCCTCCCCCCCCCACCCCTTTCAATCCCAGAATCCTCCTCGTCTTCCCTCCCTCAGATTCCACATTTTTATACGAGTGCCATGAGTTCCTTTTCCCTTTTGAACAAACATTTCCTGTCTGCGCACACACACGGTCCAGCCAGGGGGGGGGGACACCGCAGCTTCCCGTGCACATACATCGCGCAAACCAGCAAAAACAGAAACACAATCTGTGCCCTTCATGCCGGCTCGCTGATAACTCCAGGCGCAGTTCACGCTTGATCCGTGCCCCCCTTTTTTTTTTCACACACTCTCACTCCAGCTAAGCCCCCTCAGTCAGTGTCGAGCAAGTGGCAAAAGTAAGTGACAAGTTTGGTGCTCTGAATGAAGGGACTTTTCCCGAAGGGCAAGTTGGAGGCAGGACTGGCTTCTTGTTCATGTGCCGCTCTCGCAATCACAGTGACAAGAGCGTGCGGTTCATGCCATCAGTCAAAGAGTCCGTAAAACAAATTGTGCCCCCCCCCCCTCAGATTATGCGCAATCACGACACTTGTCCGTATTTCTGGGTTATGGTTAAGGTTGGGATTGCCATGAAGCAGAAGTGGAGTGACAGGTGTGTGCCCTGGAGCTTGGCTTGTTCAAACAGAAAACAAACACTCTTTCCAAATTGTTTAAAGTGGACACACAGGGACATTTGTGTTTGTGTAATTTGCTGAAACGCTGATGTCATAATCCAATGCTTACACTGCACTGTGATTGCATAAAAGCGCTTGGGAAAGTACTGTACGTCCGCCCTGGTTTTGTCTCCGTCCTGTTTATCAATGACACTACACGCCGTTTGGAGCACACTCCCACATCTCCATGCAGCAGAACTTTAACAACACAAATGACATTTCCTTTCTCAGAATTGTCCGTCTCCTCTGGCTCATCCTCCAAAACCACAACAGGCCAATTATTTGGACTAAGCCGAGCAGAAAGGTTAACCTCGGCCTGCCATTTTTCTCTTTTTCCCTCCCGCCTCCAGGGCTAGGTCCTCACTTCGCATTATCTGGAAATCATCGGGGGCAGTTAGGCGCATATTGATATTACATTCATCGCCCGCGGCTTTATTACTTAAGCGAATATTATCACCAGAGATGGATTACGCGTCTATATAAACAACTGCACCGGACAATACAATGTGCTCCATGAAATTCTACTGCTGGCCATAACGCCTCTATTGATCCCGTTATGATCATCTAAGCTTCCCGCTGTCTGTCTGTCTTTGACACCGCGCTATTACATTATGAAGGGTTGTAAATGAGCATTAAAAGGGGCCTGCTACCTGCTGCCACCGCAGACTAATTGGCTTTTCCCTACAGAGCGCTCTTGTTTCGCCAGTAATTGCTTCGTACAGGAGCTATTGACTTATTAGGGCGCAACATGGCATTTATGAATGTACTTTTGGTGCACAAGGGGGGGTGGGAAACATAAAAGCGGATTCTCAGAGAGCTCAGGGCCAGTGCCATTTAGCAGGCGCGCGGTGGAAGGCACTGACAGCGGGTAAATAGGGATATGGTAATGTCGGGCAGACAGGTGGTTCCTCTCTGCCCCGGTGGTCCGCTCCAATCAAGCAGAGGGCATGTGAGTGCGCCCGATGGGTGGCACACGCTGCCGAGAGGCTGGGATCATGCAGGATCACTGTTTGTGTGCAGGTACGGAGGGTGTGCAGATGATGTCACTATAGCAGGAGCCTAAGGAGTGTCAACGATGAGCTAAAATAGCTTTGTTTCTATTTTCCCCGCATCCTCCTTTTGTTTCAGCCTTTATGCTCTGAATGAGAGACAGGTGGTTTCAACACAGCGACGTCTGAGCTCATAGTTTACATAAATGTAGAATTAAAGTAACATTTTTAGCTTTTCTTTTTAAAGTTATGTGGTAATGTCGAAATCTCGAACACAGCCCCTTTGATCCAAACTGGCCCTGTAATGAATGTGTTTTCTATTTTGAGCAATGCTGTGGGGGTTTTTATGACCGTGTGTGAAAGTTTATTAATCCAACAAATGAAGCTGATAGATGTAGAAGTGAGTGATGTGTTGGTCACAAACCGAGAAGCGACTTGTTTGTTTGGCAAAAGTCGACTTCTTAATCAAGTCATTCCAGTTTATTTCATTTATTAGATCTAAGATTGTGGATGTTTCAGCATATATTTTGAAACATCAAAGTAATGTCATTGTTGTAGATTAATTGGATTGCAAGCCCAGTCCATGTACTGTATGATCTGTTATCAAAATGCCCTGACTGCAGCAAGCACTTGTCAAGCACTCTTCCCTTTGGCTGAAAAACCACGTTTGATCATGCGAGACGCAAACAACGGCGATATTGACAGGTTTCTTCTTTTCCTTATCAGGTAGCTGATCTTTGAGAGCACAGATGCCACCTCCGGGGAAGCTCCTGTCATTATCGGAAAGTCATTTGAGCGGTGCCGATACCGCGATGGCCAGGATCGGCGGGTTTATTAAACATGGCGTGTAAAACACATCTCGCATCGCGCTCATTGACTCCAGTTTAATGACCTTGTTAATTAACTTCACAGCACTGGGAGGATGAAAAATGGCCACGCGCTCGGCCCTATTCTTAAACTTTCAAAAGAGGTAATTGTCCCGCGTTAATATAGTGCATTACAGGTGCTTGGAGAGATTTATCCCCGTGTTAAATCAAAGTTGCAAATGAATGACTGTTGGAAGGGCAAAATGAAGTCGTTTAATGGCCTCTATTCAAATGAGGAATTGAAATGCCAGGTTGACAATGATCTTTTATTGAAAGTAACTTATGACTGAGTGCAGATGTCGACAGCTGGATTGAGCGGGGGGAAATGTAGAAATTCCCATATTACATTTGTACATTTTAGCAGCATATAACAGGCCTTTGTCAGTGTTTGTGTATTCGCTGAATCAAGCCTCTATGTAGTGCTGCATCGGAACTGCACTCAATGCCTTTGAATAACATGCTCAAGGTTGTTGGAGGTTGTTGTATTGAGAGTAAACTCACAACTAATTTGTTCAGATCTTCTCGCTGCTGTCATCACTCCTTTTCTTTGAATTATTTTTTTTGGTCCGGACTGCAGTTTGGTCTCAGTATCTCTTTCTTCCGCTCACAAAGCTGTCCATGCCTTTCCCCTCTGCTTCTCCTTTACACTCCTCCATCCTCTTTCACATTTTTTCCTACTTCCTCATCCTCCTCTCCAGCCTCTGTCAGTCCCCCCGCTCCTCCCTCCTCATCCCTCTCTTCATTCTCTCTGTACCTCTGGACTTGACAGAGCTATCATTACACTGCCACCTATTTAGTCGCAGCCTGTTATTTCCCATTTGTTATGAGTGGACCGGGGGCCAAATCCCTGCCCAGAATACTTGATCCTAGCCACTGGATTTATCCCCAGACAGCTTGGCAAGTGTGGTCCACTCGCCTCTCTAAAGCCCCCTTTCCCCTCTCCTGTCTTCCTCCTTCTATCTCTTCTTTTGGCCGCTTATGCTAATGCAGGCCCTCCTTTCTGAAAGAGCTGTCTTCCTATAATCCGATGGATGGCTCCATTTTCCGAGCCCAGCACACACTTGGAAAGGCATCACACTCTATTAGAAATACAAGGACACATGCTATCTCTCATAAACACTCCGCTAACGGCACGCTGTCACTGTGTAGTGCTGTTACACGGCGAGCACACAGTGCTTTAAGCTCCGCTCGCTCCATAGAAGCTTGGAAACCAGCAGAGGCCCTCGCCGCCAGCCATGCAGCGGGTAAACATGGGTACATCTGAAACTCTGTCTGATGTGCCAGTACCAGTTTCTTTATTTGTGCCCACTTCAAAGGCCTAAGAGGAAGTCAAGACAAGGGCACAGAGATAACAACGGCGGCGTCCTATCCTTTGCTTCAACCCATTCTCGCAATGACCCCTTCTCCTTCCTTTTATCTCTCCCTCCCCACCCATTTGCTCATCTCTTCTGCTTATGCCCTTTTTGCAATACCCATTTCATCTAGTCATAACTCACTCTGCCACATACATTCAAATGTCAATGAGTCTCTCAGAGGCATCAGTCCTCCATTGTCCTTTGATAAGCGCTGCAAGTGACAGCATCTGTAAAATATAGGGCAGTTACCTAATGCAGCAGGCGGAGAGGAGAGGAGAGAGAGGTTTGTGCATCGCTCACAGTGATTGAATTATCAAGCGGAGCTCTGCTTGTTGTCCAAGTGGGTTTCAGAGGAAAAGCCCTTTTCTCAGAGGCTAATGCGCTTTTTCAGCCTGGCACAATGGCTAGCTGTGTTGTGCAAAGGGGCTAAGAGCGCTGTTTTGGGCCAGAGCTTATGGGGCCACCAGTCCACACTTGGCACCTCTCTAAGGGGCCCCTGGCCACACTTAACCTCAGGCCTGTCTGCTAGCATTAGCGCGCAGTGTCTTCTGAGAGCGGGATAATGCTCCACTGACAGCATTAGCACATTGCACAGCTTCTATACCGCAGATTGTGCTACCTGCTACTTAGCATTCTGCATAGCACTGCTCTCTCTCAAACTTTTTCTGGTGGTAGACTTTGCTTCATCTCTATTTCCACTCAATATTTTTGTCAAGGTGAAATGTCTGACAGGGCTGCGTGCTCTCTCCAAACTGTTTGATGGTCCAGCAGTACATGGGCCCCTTCTCAAAGCAAATAAATCATCCCTGAATGTACTTTCATCTGATAGAAAGGATACATTTTCCAAAACACACAAAGTGTGTCTCTTTCAATAGCCTTTTCGAACAGGACGAAACACTTCATTATTTTAACCTTATTCCTCTCCTCGATTGGCTTGAGCTATAGAGTCAAGGGCAGGTAAGTCTAATCTAATATCAAGCTCAAAGCAGACCAGAACCTCAGGTTGTGTGCATTCAGTTGCAGAGGAGCTAATAAAAGTGGCATGCCACAGAATCAGACTTGCTGGAAGCCATGGAAGTCATCTGGCGTTTGTGTGCATTTTCAGCCCTTGAAGCGTGGCAGAAAACAGTAGATATTTGGTCTTGTAATTAATACTGGACTTGGAGGAAAAACCAAGCGGACATGTGTGTTCCAGACGGGATTAAAATCACTAATCAGTGCTTGCAATATTAGCCCCCCTTGCATAAATAAATCCCATATGAAGAGTGTGTCCTTTGTGAATGTGCGGAGGTACTGAGCGCAGATGTGAACATATACAAACTAAAGTGTGCTGGAATTAGAGCTCACAGGATTCGTATTGTCTCAAGTGTTTATTACGGATACATTGGTTCTTTATGTGAGTTATTGGGTTGACATGTACTGTATGTATTCTGGCCTCCTAGGCTTGTGCTAATGTCAGGATGGCAATCAAGAAATTAAACGTGTACAAATCAGTAATGTGTCTTTAATTGTCTTGAGTTCGTCATACTTCTACAGTGGACTATTCTGTTATTCTGGTGAAAGTCTTTTCGACAGTAGCTTGAGTTAATTCAATTGATGCCGTAAAAAACACATTGTACTTCGTTTGTATTGGTGGAAGTCTTCTCCCTGTAATTTCCTTTTACTTTTTGAGCCAACTGTCTGATGGCGCACTCTGCAGCCTCTCTCTTTTCTCTTTCATGTTGAACAGCTGTTGTGCAGTTAGCCTGTGATCAGTGCACACCTGAAACTAGCCGCGGCTCCAGCCTCCCCAACTGCCACAAGCCCGTCTCGTCTCTGGTCCTTTGGCAGTCTTCCTTTAAACCAAAGAGGATAGTGACGAGAGATGCACATCAGAAGCTCCACTATAAACAAACCCGTGCTTTGATTTGTCCCGGGATTGTTTAATGTGACAAACAGACGAAGAGGGACAACTGAAGCGGCACACGACATGTTGTTTGAAAGCCTTAAAGAAAAATAACCTATTTTTACAACTCAGTTTATTCTACACTATATTGTTTGTCAACCATTGATTTCCAAAGTATATGAGACCTGTGAAGTGTAGAGCAGTGGTTCTCAACTGACATGTTAGGCCCCAAAAGTGGGTCTTGGAACCACCTTTTAAAATTCTTCAAGAGGAGGTATTATGCTTTTTGCAAGTATTTATAATAATCTCAAACACATTTTAATAACTGTCTTACGCTTGGTTAGAAAACTGCAATATTGATCTCAAACAAAATATCCAGTTTAACATCCTGATTCTCAAGTGATCTCCCCATAAGCCCCGCCCACCCCGACCTCTTCTTGCTCCCCCTTGCTGTGCAGCTGTTTCAAGAAAGAGAGAAAAAAAAGTAATAAACAAAACAAAAACAGACAGGACGGTGGTGCAGAGAGTAGAGCGGTTCGTCTTGGGATTGGAGGATCGGCGGCTTGAATCCCGCAAGTGCACACTGTCGTTGCGTCCTTGGGCAAGACACCTCACCCACCTTGCCTCCAGTGTCTGCGTACACTGGTGTATGAATGAGAGTGTAATGGGTGAGTGGTTCCTTGATATAAAGCGCTTTGAGTGCCTAAAGCGGGTAGAAAGGCGCTATATAAATGTGACCATTTAAAATTATCGTCAGTGCAGTAGCCATGTATAAACCGAGCACTTTTTCTCCAGTTTAGCATTACCCAAATTTAAAAGCTAACAAAAAAAACGATAAAAGAGCGACAAAACCTGACAAACGCGAGAAAAACGTATCCAAAAAAGTGACAAATACACGACAACAAAGCAGCGTAACAAGAGAAGAAAACACAACAAGAACGTGACAAAAAAGTTGCAATCAGTTTTGTAGGCCTTAACCTTCAAACAGGCATTACACTGTTGCTCTCGTCGAGAAACTTTTAGATTTGGGTAAAGCTGAACGGGAGAAAATGCCCTCGGTTAAAGGAATAGGCCACCGTTTTTAAATACTGAGATATGCTTTTACCTCACTTTAGCCAAGTTAATATATCCCCGTCTGGTCTTTGTCCGTGCGCTCTGCCAGGCAAACGGAGCACATACGCAGCTTCTCCCACATGTCACATAGCTCCAAAAAAGCTCACGATAGAAGCTACCAAGCTCCTCCACGTGTTCCCTATTTAAATAAAGTTACGTGAAGTGTTTTCATGCGAAGTATATTTACACAGAAATGTAACGTGTCGATTTTATAAGCAGATAAAAAGGGGGACTATATTGTGAGGCGTAATGGTACGAGGAGTAAAACGTCCGCGCAGTAACTCCTAAAGGTTATTGACGGAAGTGAGCGGGGAAAGTCTTTAGGAGTTACTGCGCGGACGTTTTGCTCCTCGTATCATTACGCCTCACAATATAGTCCCCCTTTTTATCTGCTTATAAAATCGACACGTTACATTTCTGTGTAAATATACTTCGCATGAAAACACTTCACGTAACTTTATTTAAATAGGGAACACGTGGAAGAGCTTGGTAGCTTCTAACGTGAGCTTTTTTGGAGCTATGTGACATGTGGGAGAGGCTGCGTATGTGCTCCGTTTGCCTGGCAGAGCGCACGGACAAAGACCAAACGGGGATATATTAACTTGGCTAAAGTGAGGTAAGAGCATATCTCAGTATTTAAAAACGGTGGCCTATTCCTTTAAGGCGTGTGTTTAGAGGGTTGAATCATGTTCTGAAATTCTAGTTCTATAGTCCATTGTTTTCTGTAGCAATATATCAAACTTCCAAACGTTGTTGTGACAGGCCGGCCGTAGTGGTGGTCTTGTCCAGAGATTCCAGCCACTGACACTGACCGATCGGCCTGTGTGTAGATAACATCTTGACTCAAAGTACACAAGAGCCACAGGACAGACTGTGACAAAACAAGTATGTGCCTCCAGACCCAGACGGCCCTAACTGTGGAACACGCTATTTTTAATGATCCAGTCGCGGCGGACCTCACAGACAGTGACCTTTGCTATGCTCTTTTTTCTTTTTTTACTGTGTTCCAAGAAGAGCTTTGATGAGTCGCCTGTTTACCATAATAATCAGCGGGCACAACTCTCGTAAACAAAGAGGAAATACAGCCCGTCATCAAGGATATTTTCAATACTACCAACAGGTTGTGTTCAAAAAAGAAATATCCAATGAGAAAATCCAGAATTGTTTACCCAGATAATTTTTTGTTAGGGATTGGGTCCACTTTTTAATCCTGTTGTGATCAAATGTTTACCTGGTCAATCTGTCTATTTCAATCGTTCCTTCTTGATTTCGATAACTTGCTTCGAATCGATCACTCTTCCAACATGTTTTCATTCGCTCGTTCACATGATGCCGCTTGACCTACTTACTCTACCCGCTCTCCTCTCCCAGCCTTTAGCCATAATAAACTTTTAAATTGGACACATACACTCGGTAATCACCGGACCAAAGTGGAACTAAGACTTGTGAAGTAGCCGGCCGATCGCAAGGAGAGATAGCGCGGGCTCTACATAGCTAAGGTCAAATGCGTGACTCCCCTCTCCGACCTAAAGACCCAGCTAATCGTTCACTCTTTGAGAGGCAGAGACAGCACCGACGGGGGTGTTAGAAAAGAGGAGAGAAAGATCAAGAGCCAATGAGCAAAGTGAAGGGGCCCTGCAGGCATCTTAAATCACAGCGGGCCCCGGCGTACACTTCACACAAGAATCAGGAACACAACGCACACTTTCCACCAATGACCAGTGGCCGTGGGTGAGACCTGTAGCCACATGGAGTTAGAGGGGGAGAACAGGGAGAGGTCTGTTCCAAACCGTTAAGCTATCGACTTCCAGCCCGGCACCTTGGACTGACTGGAGTGTGAGATTTCAGCTGTTTTACTGAATATGGTGGTCATTTCAAGTAACTGGGTTTGAGTCTGTTGGAACTGAAAGATCTCTGCAGAATTGATGGCACGGTTGGTCAGTTCTTCCATGGAGTGTCTTGCTCAGGGACCCGACAACAAAGGGCAATGACTTTTACCCTTTGGTTGAACTGCCAACCTTTGGATCGATGGCATTGGGTGAAAGAGTCTTTGTCTCAAAAAATTCTGTTACTAATAAAAGCTGTATAACATTATAAAGGTCATTTCTTGCCGTGGGGCTGTGTATCTTCTTATCAAACAATGCAAAACAAATCTAAAGTGTGCCTCCTGTGCTCATAAAGTTGCAGATTGAGCGTGTCGGGCCGTCTTTGCAGAGCGATGTCGAAATACCACACGCACTTATTGAAGGCGAAGCCAACATATCTGATCGGGTTTTATTCTTCTCGAGTGTCCGTTCGCACGGAGCTGTAAAAGCCCGGCAGATGCGGAGGCCGTGCGGCTGTTTGCTTTCATAATCCTGTGTTTATGCCGCAGAATGTAGGTAAAATGTCTTTGTTGACTGTTAACAGAGAGGAGCGCTGGGCGGGAGAGGTCAGGTGGTGCCCGAGATGAGATTTCGCTGATTCAATATTTACTCATCAAACACCACTATTTCCTGTAAGCACTTGGCCAAACTTTCGGTCTCACCACTCTGCTCTCGGTTGACTTTTGTTGTCATAGCAGCCCTGACCGTGTCTGCCAAACGTATTGCTCACCCTTCATTTTTTTCTTTTCCTCTCTATATAAAAGATATCACTGTGACTCGGCGCTGAGCAAATATACGTCTACCCGCCCACAAGTGCTGCTGAAGTTTCTTTCACGAAGTACACTTGGTTTGGAGTTGGACTCGCTGGTTGTTGCGGGTGTGATCAGGACCCGTGTGTTGTAGCATTTGTACAGTAAAGATGAGTGTGGACATTCCTTGAGAGGTTGTGTGTGTGTATGTGTTTCTGGATTGCATTAGTCAGTTTTGAGCTTGCAGACAGCTATATGGTCGCGCTGCTCCTCCCCTACTAAAACCTGAAAAAAGCCGGCTCAGTCCTGGCAGATGTGCTGTCAAAGCCGGCGTCTTTCAGGTCGTTTGAAAAATAGCCTTTACGTCTACAGTGGATTGCCGGGGCTGGAGGTGCACAAGGAAAGCAGTGGAAGGGGCTCCAGGGGTTTTTTGAGGGGAATATTTTTGAGCCTTTATCGTTGTTGGTAGTCGTCCGTCTGTCGACACGTTTGGTGTGGCGGCTCGCACCGTGTGCCCAGAAGCTGACGTCGTGTCCCTGTGCTGCTGCTCTGAGCCGTGTGTGTGGATGTAAAACCATCCAGTGTTTCTGCTACTGCACTGTTGCCTCAACTGTCTACACATCGTAATCCGCCTCTTAAGGGAGCTGCTAACATGATTTAATTATGAGCAGGATTATGTGTTTGCTATTGCAATAATATGGACTGTGGAGGTTTTACTCTTTATACGACACTATACGCCAATCACCGCATCAGACCAACTACTCATCGATTTAACTTCTCAAAACTTTGAACGCACTGGTTTGCACACACTTTCTAAAACTCTACTCTCTCTTTGTCAGAGCGCTGGGCATATCTTACTGTTTTGAAACCATTTGTCATTCTCCCCACAAATGATTGCAGTTTCATGTGAAAACTCATTGTGTGTTCAGGTGTTGACAAGAAAGTTCACTTCTTTTACGGCAAAGTGTGCATTTGACTCACTCTTTGTGAATTATGTATAGAAAATGGTGTCCATGCTATGTGTCAGGAAGATAAAACTTTCAAAAAATGTACAAACTGACCATTAGGCTATAATCTATTGACTTAACACGAACTTTTAACGGTAATGTTTGTCATCACGTCCGAGTCTTGCTCAAACAACTTTCATTTGTCCAGGAAATCTCCGTTGGAAAAGTCATATCAGGCTAATCCTCTAGCGGTGGCTCCAGAAAGGGGATTTGAGATCGTTTTGCAGCCTCATGCAGAAGCAATGATCGAAAGTGCAACAGAATTAATAAAGCATCATGTTTCAGGGACAAAATGACTACTCCACGCACGAACAGTATGCAGCGCACTGAGCCCCCTCCCACTCAGACTTCAAAGCCCGCTGTCCCTCAAACTACTTCAAACACCGGTGGAGACCATTAAAAGACAAAAATTATTTTCTGTAAGGTCGTGATTTATTTGATTGAAAAATGAAACCACTAACTCGACAGACATTATTTTTCCTTCCCAGGGCCGTGCGTTACCAGGCGCAGGCTGAAATTGTTACCAGGTGGGAGCCCTCCTCTGCAGAAGTAACGCAGGATGGAGCTCATGTCCGCTAATCTCTCTGCGTTTCTCAATGTCTTACTTTGTTCCCCTCTGTGTAGTCACGTCACGTCTGTATTTTACCATAGACCTTAGTAATACAATGTCCCAGGGCCGTTAATAATGAAACATAAAAGGCTTGTGGTGGCTGTGCGGTAGGAAGGAGCCAAGCGGTGAAACTCAAGACTGTGACAGAGATGGACTGGCTGATGCTTAAGTATGAAGACGGCTTGAGTGTCAGAGTTAACCTCATCGGCTGAATTCCTCAAGCTGGGACGTAAAAGTCTGTGTAAATGTGTTTGCAGGACAGGGAAATCACAGTCAAAAAGCACCGTTAAGTAGACTTGAGAAACCTTGTTGAAGCAATGGATATAGCCAGACATGTATGGCTATATCTTCTCGCAATGCACTTTAATGCTATTGCTATATACCAGGGGTCTCCAACAGGCAGCTGAGATGATTTCATCCGGCCCACGACTTGTAGGGCACAAATTCCTGAGTATGTCAAAAAAAGGAAGTCTCTAAGCCATTCCTGTGTTGAGTTATGGATTTTTAAAGAAATAACCAGAATACTAACAGCCACTAGGGGGCAGCTTAGATTTAAAAAAAAGAATTAATTCCACACATAATTAGAGATCAGGATTTAAACAACACATTATAACTACGTGGCTGTCTGCCCCAGGGCGGCTGTGGCTACAATAGTAGCTTAAACCACCAAGTTGTGGAGTGAATAAATAATGACTATAGTGTAGCAGAAACCTGTGACACAGGCTTGTAAAGTGCGATACAAGTGTAAGCCTTTTTATGAGGCTTACAGTCCAGTCAGGCTCATTATTATTCATTTATTGCAAAAGGTTTCCACAATAGTATTTTCCCTGTTAAACATATTTTATTGGAACTTTTGTTTATGGACCCCGGCAATACACTCCCGATATATTATGGCTCCCAGGGAAATTTACTTGGAGACCCCTGCTCTATACTCACTGAGGACATTCTGCACCTGCTGAAAACTATGACAGGGAAAGAATTACCTTTTCATTGCTTCCATGTAGAGTCAGAACTTTGGTACAATTGAGCCCAACAGCTGTAATCGGGAGCTCTGAGGGACATCCTTTTACTTACGTATATTAAAGTAGCCATGTGCTCCAGTTGCGTACTCAGTCAGGCCTTCAAAGTAATACAATCGGACTGGGAAGGCCTTTAGACGCCAATAGAACTAAAATAGCATGTGTCAGTGAGAGTTACTGTATAATACGGCATCTGCTGCTGCTGCTGTGGTGTTTGAAGGGGCTCAAAATGCTGGGAAACACTTGAGTTTCTCTCTCTGCGCAGAAGTGAGGAATTGTTCATGTAATATAATACATGGAGGATCTCATTCTCGATATAGAAAAATAAATCCTTAATTTAAAGTGATGCTGCTTAAACCTCAACAGGCCATAAAGTTGCTGCAACATTATTGGAAAAGTCAGAGTTTGCATGAGAAAATGTCAGCTTTATGTTCACTAAATGTCAAAATACTTTTAAATAAGTTTAGTTTCTTCTCGCTCTGAAGGAGGATGTGAGAAGAGGCAATGCCCCGGGACAATTATGCACCTGCTTTTATGTTTTATGGTTGCATTTTTACGGTTTGAAATCCTCCAACTCTAAAACGCTTTGAGGTGACGGCTGTTGTAATGCTCAAGTGATCAGGATTGATATGACTGTATATGATTGATATGATTTAATGACTTTTTAAACGTATTGGATCATGCTGCTCTGAAACAGTCTCATAAAATATCACAGTACTTCTGTTTTCTCACCATTGAAGGCAGTTGTAGGATATTAGGACGCCTTTCTCGCATCGTGCAGCCCTCTTACAAAGATTATACATTTCCACAACAGCAAACAGCAGCACGTTGTTTGTTTGTTTAGCTTGACACGAAACAAATAGTTACACCATTGCACTGACATTTTTCTCCCTTATGCTCTGCTTTGTGTGTGTTCCAATCAAACCCGGTGTTTTTATTCCTTTCTTCACAGTTTACACGCCACCGCTGTCACCGAGTGTCTCATGGCGGCGTCTTGGCCACTCAGCACATATAAAGCCATCACAATTGTCAGCGGAGAATGCGCTCCATACCTCAAGTTTGTTTGTATGTCATTGTGTGCGGAGCCGTTTGCTGATGAAATTGCAACTCCCCCCCACCACCACCACCACTTCTTAATGTTATCTCGCTTCCTCTGGGCCCCCAACCAACCCAGCAAAACAGGGGGAAAATGGAGCGCTTTATTGGGACGCCTGTCAGGACTCCCCTCGGATTTATGGCCAGCAGACAGCGTTTATCACTCAGCCCGTGGAGGCAGCGGGAAGAGGAGGAGGGGTGGGGGGGGGGGAGGAAACACGAGGAATAGAATGGAGCGCTCCTCTATCCTCTATTTGCATATAGAGGTGCTTAAGCTAACTCCGATGATTTGTGACCCGGGATCATTAAATTATGACATATTTACGGGCTAGGCGAGCGTTGTTTGTTAAATTTACGGCGCCGCGTGTTTAATAGTGTTCTGAACAAATGGTGAAAAGGGGGGGGGGTAAAAAAAAAAAAAAAAAGTGAATGGGCTTTGTGTCTGAATTGAAATGTGTAATGCGCTGTACGTGTCGCGGATGCAGTACAATGTAGACGTGCTGAATCTGTAGGCTAATTTATGTTTACAAGGCTTTTCGATGTCGTTAATACTTTGTTATCCACCAGTTTTTCCCCAGTCTTGCTAAACGGATATAAGCTGTAAGTGTGCGCGGTTTTGGGAAGATAGTTAATTGCTATTTTTCGGACTGATATTGCTCTTATGGGTTTTGTGAGATTCGGGTCAAAGCGCACATTGGAAGCACTAGTCTAGGAGCATTATCTGACATCTGAGAGCTAAACTTTTGGCTGAAATCGTGCACAGTTTTTGTTCAAAAGTTTTATCCATTTTGCTTCGTGAATATCAAAATATCCTCTCATTGTTTGTCTGCTAATCTTTTTTGTGTTTAGTGTTCAGAATGACATTGAAAGGTGATGAATTGGCTCATATATGTCGTCTTTTTGCATGAGCGTTGGCTGCGGTGGTTTAGGTCTAAAACTATTCTGCAGAATGTATTCTAGCTACAGTGTATATATATATAGGAAAAACCATTTCCCCTGCAGTGCTGTCAGCGCTTGCTCTCCTCACTATAGAGTAAACCTTTTACTCATCCGAGTGCATAAAACTTTGCACAGTGAGAGGCAGAGACATGCTGTAGCTCCTGAGCCCAGTTGTGCCATAAGCCCATGATAGCGGTGACCTTGAATAATGTAGCCGCGCTGGAGAGTCGGATTCACACCCCGCTTAGTTTGGTCGCTCATCCCCTTCTGCTGTTGGAGACGATGAATTGGGCATGACAGAACCTCTGCGCAGGCTTTTAGCGAGGGGCGAAGGGGGGAGGCGGCAGCGGGGGGAGGGGTTAACCTCGTCATTAACACATGATGATTTAACCAGTTTGATTTACTGCGGCTCTGGCACAGCGGGCCGATCCTCTCCAAGGCGAAGGATTTCCTCTGGCCCTTTTGCATCATCCTTCCTTCCTTCCTTCCTGCCCCAGAGGAATTCCCCTATGTGCGCCGCTGCTCCGAACTTACCTCCTCCGACTCCAAGCTCGGACTGCGCAGTTAATCGCAATCAAAAAGTGCATATTTAAAACCAGATACCGGGACTAATCTTCAGCTAGACACGGAGTTATTAAATTGATTGGATGAGGACCTTCTGTGTGGCTTTAAGTTTTCAATGAAGTGTTGTGAGAAGTTTTTCACTTTTGAACTGAATCTTTATTTTATAACATCAATACCAAATCTAATCGCAATTGCAATTTCCCCCCAAAACTGTTCAGCCCTACTCCAAACCCGCCTGTTAACCAATCCTCCTCTCCATCATCCATTCTGCAGAGCTCATTCTCTCGTGTTCCCCCTGGTTCTACTCCCCAGCACGGGCCTGTATTAAGATTTAATGCCCCCAAACAAGTTTTCTGTGTCAGCCCAGCGAGAGTGTCAGCGGGGGCGCTCTGTTCCCCTCTCTGTCTCCGCTGAGCAACACTCTCCAAAGCTGCTTAGGCACACACAGGCGCGCCGAGGGGAAGCCAGTGTTTTTGGGCAAACAGATCCGCGCTGCCAGCCGTTTTGGAAGTTGACTCTAGGCCCAGCGTGAGGCGTGGTTCGGGATTATATCATTGTGCCGTGGTGCCGTTTGCAAAAAAAAAAGGGAGTCCATTTTCTTGCAGGGTTTTATGTCGGTGCAGCTAGAGGTGCTAGTTTGCAAACTTTATACACCGCCCCTAGCGCTGCAGACTCTGAGATTGTGCACCATCATACAATTTGCTCTCAGAAAAATATAGACTCTGCTGAGTGGAGTAAGTAACGGTAATACGTATTGCCTTACTGCAACCTGTGATTTGCCTTTTGCCAAGGGAAGACAACATTAGCATTTAGACTATTTTAAACCCCATAATGTTTAAGTTTTTTTTTAGGGCAGGAAGTGCACACTGAGGTCATAGACAACAACAATGAAGAAGACATAAGACGCTGTGTAAATATGTATATATAAAAAAAAAACTGAATGTCTTACTAATTTTTCCTGACTGGCATAAAAATATGCTGTGACTCACACATCTCTTATCCATTGCAGAATTCTAGTAGCACATCTTCAATAATGTTCTGCTTGGCTAAAGCCAAACAGTTTTAATTATGGGTTGGGGAAATAGATAACTTATTAATAGCACATCCCAGAGCTGTTTCGACTTGTCAGTTTTGAATATTAGCAATGGGAAGGTACTAAGTAACCTGCCAGAGCCAGTTTGATTCACAGTGCAAATAACATCAGCACAGTGATGTGAAATTGTTCCCTTTTAGTTCAGCATTTTTGACTGGTTTCATCAAGAGTGCCTCGTTTAGTCAATCACAGCCAAGACTCAAAACAAGGAACTACCGCAATAGCAAATACATATATAAATATTATTTATGAGGGATGGGAATCGATGCTTTCCGATGCTTTGCTCTGTTTGAGCAAAGCATCGGAACCGTACGTTTACTTCATTATCGATTCCTCCTATCGATGCTCCCGCTCTGTTTTTAGCACCCTTAGCCCTCCGCTAAGCTCTTGCCCTCCGTTTTGCGCGTTCACAAGAGACGAAGGGGCGTCGTCAATTAAAACAATTCATTGCTATAAATGTGTCAATTTCCATGTTTTCTCTTTGATGCTGCAAACGCTCCGTTTATTTACGCTGTATTTGTATTGGCTGACTTTGGAGTTTCTTTCCAAACTTTCAATACGTGGTTATTGACATGACACACAGGGTTCAGTGCCTCGCTGTCGCGCCCGCTGTCTCCCTGTGCCGCTGTGCTCTGAGACTGACCCGGTCTAAGTGCACCTCGGCCGCCTCTGCTCAGGCCCGGGGCTCGGAGTGGAGGCAGCGGCTGCCTGTCCCCGCCCTGAGCGCTCTGTGAGTGTGTCTTCCTCTGCCCGTCCCCACTATGAGTGCGCTATATGAGTGGATCGGCTCTCGCAGCTCTGGCTAACAGGCAGCAACAGAAGTAGCAACACACGGACGGGGGAAGGATTTGGGTTTGGGCTGAGACCGAGTTCTGTTTAGGTGTTACAAAACAGCATCAGTCTGCTACAAGTTACTGATGAACTGCCCATGTTTTTGATCAGCTACAGACAATCAAAAACGAAAGTCCGTCTGAATATTCAGAGGCCAGCTGCTGCAACACCGTAACCTCCACTCAACAGGGTTAAACTAACGTAATAACTTTGTGCGCTATATTTCAGACACTTGTTGAAAAGTATGTACAAATGTTACCATTCTATTTTAGAGAATGCCAGGCAGACTGAGTGCCTGCAGGAGCCACAGTATATTTGGAAACTTGCTTTATTTAATAAATATTTTTTCTTGGGAAAACTAACAGTGTGCCTTTTTTGATAGAGTTTATCAAAAGCACATTCATTCCTTGCTTTTCCCCAACACACAGACAAGTCACGAAGACAAGAGAGTGCAGATAAATGCAGTTCAAATCAATTATTATTATGTTTGTATGATATTCAAAACTTACTAAACTGAGTGAGAGGCTCGGGTGGAGGAGACAGAGATGAGTCGTGCTGTTTTTAGACGATGGACTGTTGCTAATTTAAAGTTATTTGTGTGGAAACGCGGGCTATCGCTAAGCGGCTACAAAGAGGACTTGTTGGTGACAGACACAAGACGAGAAACTCTGGCAAATCACTTGAAACTTCCTTCAGTGAAACAGGTCGTGGAGATGGATTGAGTTTGCTGCTGGCCTCCTACGATGTGCTTGTGCTGTGACATCGGTGAAAATAGCATCATGTCCGCGACAGACTTTAACGTAGCTCTGGAAGTGTAGGGCCACTTTACTGCAGTCCAACACTGGATCTTGACAAGACGCGCTTGTTGTTGTTTTGTTTTTATCACATTCGTTTTTTTTTATCTAGCCTACTTTATGTATGCCCTTTTAAGGTTTAAAGTTTTAATAGTTTATTATTTACGTTTTATGTTTCATGTTGCTCTGAAGAAAATTCCTACTTTGTGAAACTTGTTAATAATCCGACTTTCAGATTCTGTCGGATTATTAACAAGGAAAAGCTTTCAGTTTCTACATATCTGGATGGTGAGGGAAATGTTTTACTTCAGTGCCAAGTACGAAGTACAGTTTTTTGAAGGCCGAGTGTGTTATCAGAAGAGATCCAACAAATTACATAAAAAGCATGTGATCATTGAACAGGACACATGTAAGGTGCTATTGCACATGTTCTGCTGGGCATGTTTATTGTTTCCGATGCTGCATGACTTCATTCAACTTCTAGGCATTTGCCATTTAACCTTTCCTTCATACACAATCTTCGTCATCCCTCCTCCCCCCATACAATGCTGAGAGAATGCATGTTCATGTAGGCCAAATCATTGTGTATAAAAGTAAAGATGACTTACTCTCTGCTTTTCTATTGAACAGTTTACATATGTGTGAGATTTTCAGGAAAGAATGATCCCCCCAACCCAAGAAGTTAACATTAATTACAACAATTTAGCTTGTGCCTCCTGCTATTGGAAATTAAAAACGAATATGTTTGACCAAAATGTTCGTGGAAGCACAGATAGTAACCCTCGATATATTTTTGATGATCTGATAATGTACCACAGTTTGCATGCCTGTAAAACAATCTTTATTCATGCATATTTTACATTGGGACTACTGGGAGATAGCGCATTTATCCCGATCGACCTTTGACCGGAAGCGCCGCGCATGCGCACTACGAGATTACGACTTGGCTTATTAGCAGCAACATACAGTATAACCTGGAATGCTCCGCAGCGTGGCTTAAAGATTCTTTGCAAATTCAAATGTAACCTGATCACATTTCTCATGCCTTATTACGGATTGCTCTTTGATTTCTTTGCATTTCCCTCCTTAAACCCCTTAATCACAGGCTTCTCTCTCTCCTTCCCCATACCCACGGGACATCCCAATACACCAGCCTGCTAAATAATTAATGTGGGCAGGCCAGGCTGATTAAAATAACACACCGGGCCTCGTTCATCGCGCAGAATCATGGAGTTGTGGCTACGGCAGTGCTGCTGCTGCTGCTGCTGTGACCACTTCCATCGCCAAGACACATACATCCTATTAACCCAAATTAAGATTTCATGGGGAGTGTCAGCTTACATCTTTATCATAGCCCGCATAGAGCAATTGTTCTATTACGGTAATAACCATGCGCTGACAGTAATGTACGGACCAATTTGTGTTTCATTAGAATGTAAGGTATTATTTTTGAGGAGCATGAAACTTTAAACATTAGGCATTCACAACATAGGACTAGCCTCTGCCACTGGGGGTCATTGTTCCCCATCGCTGCAGATTCACCACCTCCTCTCAACATAGCTCAACAGGTACATGGGTTAAGGAAGTAGTATATATAATTTACCAGTTTACCAATAGAAAAGAATAGTGTGTGATTTTAGTATCAGACTGCCATATAATACAATTCTTAAAAAGTCTGACGTCCTGAACTCACTCTATCACCTTACCAAAGTGACATGATCATTGCTCTAAACAAGGTTACTGCTAGTTTGGTCTATCATTTATTCACCCGTGGCCTTGTTTTGCAAAAGCACATTTAGGATTCTGCTTCTTGATTTATTCACGGCGCCGCTCTCTCCTTCCTTTCCACATGTCTTCCCTTTCAGATCACTGTCCTTCATTTGTCTCTCATTGAAATGCTAGCACAGTTTTACCCCTCATTACCTATTTCGGAACACACTTGCGGCTCTGTTGCTCTGTAACCCGCTTTCAAACAGTCTCTGCACTAAGAATTTGGGCTGTTGAGGGTTAGAGAAAAGTGTGGGAATGTATTGATAGACAGAATGTTTCTTATTACTGTCTGTGAAGAAGATGGTTTTGAAATCTATAATGAGACACAATGGAATAAAAAGCAGGATGGCCGGAGTATCTCGTGCTAATTATGTGATACTTTTGTATCTTTGGATTGTGACTAGGCTAGTGTTGGCAGGTTTCTGACCTCCCTGGCTTCAGGTGAGATGGCCTCTCCATACCACCTGATAAGTGGCTTACCTCTTTGACTCGTTCACCCTCGCCGCTACATAGCTAAGTATGGAGCGTGCACATGATGGCTCCTGGATTAATGTCCTGATCCCTGCACATCCTAAAGCCTGTTTGTCCAAGTAAACAATCCTACAACTTGCCTCGGTCATTACCACAGATAAGCCTCTGTGTGTGTCTGCATAGAAACATCCAGCCGTGTTTTTATTGTATTTTTTTTTTTTTTTTTTTTTTACAATGAGCTTTCTCTGGATGGCAGGTCAGACAGACAGGCCTCTCCTCCTCCCACTCTTTTTTTTTTTCCTTCATCACAAAGAGAGGCTGCTTTACGAGGGTCTGGCTGCAGTAAAAGCCAGGGGTTGTAAGGGGGCACAGAAGGCTGTCAGGGAGGATGTAAATTACACAAATAAAAGTCTACAGTGGCACTGAGCTTCCCCCGGGAGAGAGGGAGAGAGGGAGACAGGCAGAAGGTGGGGAAGGAAATGTGTTTACCAAAACTTCACAGGAGGCGCAGGAACTATAGGAAAGTAAAAGTGGAAGAAAAACAAACGCAGGGGGAAAATTGTTCTTTCGGAGTGAAATTTATGCAAGAAACGGTGGAAAAAGTTTGCAGAGTTCCATCATTCAGCACTTTGAAAAGCCTGGGACTATTACTCAAACTGTGCACTTTTACCTCACCCGCTCCCATCCTTCCTGATTTACTCTCCATGTTGAGTTTGTTTTTCCAAACGATAATTCTTCTACATATAAGTTTTGAATTAGATGGTGAAAAAGTTGTGGGCTCATTGGGCATACCTGTGTGTGTCCTCACTTCAATACTAACCAGCCAATTCTTTTACATAAACTTGTGTGCAAAGTATTTGATTGGACCTCCAAGAAAAAGTATCAGTAAGGATCAAAGCTCACCGCTGACATTGCTGCGTGACCCGCCGGTGTGGACCTCCCTTTGATTGTTATGCGCGGGACACACACCATCTTGGAGCTTCTTTTGTGATGTGCTCAGCCAGTGCAGCCACCCAGAGGGGCACAGGAGGGGCAGCTGGCTCTTCTCTCTCTACCCTCACTGTGATACAGCGTGGGACCACCAAACCACAGCGGCCAGTGCCACAAGAGGAAGTTACAAATTCGAAAACTTTGATCTGAGATGGTGAACATTGAGTAACTCGAGCTATTTGGCGATGGCTGAGTGACTGTGTGTATATTAACCAAACTAGCCTTCTACCAACTAGCAGAACAATGGGAGCTTTATCTTTCTACTGTATGGAGGAGGCCGGGAGCCCATTGTTGGTGCAGATAACACTGTCCTCTGATGATGAATGACCTTTTATTGGTGCTAAATTGAATTAAATTAAACTGGGTTTGAAGGAGAAATGCACCCTTCAACAGCCTGTCATTACGTTTCATTTTGTTGCTATGATGTGCTTCTCAGGAAACGCTACTCTTGATGATATTTTGTTGCCATGCCAACCAGAGCGGGTTTCCCCACTCGCTAAATAAAGGCGCATTGGATGTATAGTTGTTGTATTTGCATAGTCAAGCACCGTTAACAAGCCTGCAGAGATTCAGACGAATGCGTAGGTGCCGAAACCACTGTCCAAACCTGTGCATATTTTTGGACAGTTGGGCCAACACGAAAACATGCTGTGTCCCACTCAGCTGTTTTGCCAGACGACCGGGTTTTTGGCAGAGCGGGGCATCCATTGTCTCTTTTGCTGGGATGATCGCGCACCTGCTTGTGGCCCATGCAATATGTGCACACGCTATTGTTCAAAACGAGATGAGACATTGCTACTGTAGCGCAGAACAATTTTGGAAATAAACTCATTTCCGCCACGTTCTGCCATTGCAATTGGATTTACGATTTATGTTTAACCTTTTAGAGAAGACAAAATATCACATGCATTCCGGATTATAATATGGGGTTAAGAATTTTCAGAAGTTAGGTCGTTGTTTTCCAAAGGACGTTGTATTACCTCCAATACATGCTCCAATGTTATTTCCCCTATCAATCCAACCTCCTCGTAATCACTTTTGCACACTGCAGTAACAAAAGTTCATCTCTCTCTAAGTGTCAGAGCTAACCATTTCTTTTGTTAGCCCCTCTCATTTATCGTCCAAGTAATACTCTTCTAATTCTTGGTATCGATCGGGCGCGGCTATTGATTCAGTGTAATTAGCTTTGTCTTTGCCTTGCATCTCGACAGCATGGCTTCGAGCGTCGTCTTTTTTTCCCCACTGCATTAGCGTCGACGGTTATTCCGCGGACGCCGTATGACACCAATTATGGGCATCAGTCAAGTCAGGCCGCGATATTTGCTTTCGAAGAAAAGATTTGAAGTCATTTTGCACACGTCCGTTTGAGGGGGAAGTGAATGAATGGTGAACATAGCCAAAGCCTTCTCTGTGTGCAGTTTTTATTGCTTTATAACCACAGGCGGGAGCGTATACTGGCGCTCCAACATATGGGGCGGTGTCTGACTTGACGTTTCTGTGAGTGCAGCTAGCAGGTGTTTGGAGCTCGGTTTGAAATGGTTTGCGCGTTATTCGTCATCATTAAAAGCTAAATTACCGGAGTGAGTGAGACAGACTTCTCTCCAAATGTCGAACTCTTGGGAAATATAGCTCGGGGGCCTATTGTCTGTGGGAGACTATAGCTTTTATGATCCCATTGGAAAAGTCCAGTCGTTGGGTTTGTTAATGCATTTACGTCGTGGAATCGATTAAAAACACACATACACTCAAATATTTCAAGGATTTCAATTTCCAATGTTTTCCAAATGGACTGAGCTAACGTTTTGAACAAAGCAATACCTCAAAGTAGCCACCAGACCCTCCCCTGCATTCTGAACCAGTCTGATAAATTGGGAATCGAGTTTAACATTTCAGTATTGTGACAACGTCTCTTCAAAGTCATCTACTTGGATCTTCAAAATGGCTGAACATTTCCAGACAGACTAAGTTAGATTTCTATTATTAATCTATGATGATAGTTTTCATCATTGGCCGCGTGCGTGCCTCCGCGCTGAATGGCACGCTGCGCCCCTTTAATCGCCATGTTTAATGTGAATTTTTGGGGCATCTGAATGTCAATAGATCCATTATCCTTTATCAGGGCGGCGCAGGAGCACAGGGAGCAGATGAGGCCGCATCACTAAATGGATAAATGGCTGGATGGATAGATGGATGTCCTATGACACACTCCTGTTAACCATCGCCTCGTCCCCTTCATGAATTATTCACGGCCGCTCTGCACTTGTTCTACAGCCTCCACTGTCAGAACACTCCCCATTAGACGCTCCATCATCCCGCTCCAGTATGGCCAAATTATTGAGTCCGATCGACATGTTGATGGAATTCGGATAAAGTGTATTTTACATCACGACGCCGCCCAAGGTCAAGGAAAAGAAGGCCTGCGTCGCAATATGTTTGACGTCTCGCGCGATGGACATTTTGCAACGTAGGGAAGTTGGGTGGAAAATGTGGAAATGTTCGACTTTTTCAAGCGTGTGTCACAAACTGTATATCTTCACAACGTTGGCCAAGTTTTCTTCTTGAGGAACCTGTTTTGTAACGCAACATAGACAAGTCATAAACCATGTCACTAACGTACTTTTGCGTCAAAGTTTGTTTTCATTGCCGTTCATCCGTTTATTGCTACAGATATGCGGATGTTTTTAGGCATGTTGCTACATCATACACAACTCTGCCAGTGATGCAAAACCTGCGCCTAATGATCTCTTTATAAGCTGATTTATTTGACTGGAGTGATTGGAAAAGATCATATCTATCTGAAATCAGTGCAAAGCAGCAACTGATGGTCTATTTTGATTGGTTTTATTTGTGATCCGAACAGTACATAGGTCTATTGCCTTCTAGAATCTGTGCTGTTTGAGACCTGACTGAGTAAGGGCCTTGAGATACACGACCTCTACGTCCCCCCCACCCCCCCTACATTTTGCAACTGTCACACCCAGCATTGGCACATGACTCCCACCGTCAGTGTCACAAAACGCCCTCTTAGTTTACGCAAGCACAACATCGTGTTCGGGCCAACAAATCATGCCTTCCTGTTGGGTAAAATCCTTTCATTGCCGCTCATGTAGAGTTTTAGTATAATTGTTTGGCTGAATTTGATGTTCTTTGATAATCCAACCACAGCTGTGTCCACATCTGTACCTCCGTCCATTACGTTCAGCCGCGCCACATCATAAGACAAAGCTAAAAGGATATTAGCTCTTTAGCGACCTTGCTACAACCGTGGCCCATTCGCTGTGTTTTGCCCGACTGTATTTATTTTCGCTTGGACTTTAGAATGGTTGGGATTTTGACTTTATCTTTCGCAGCAGCTGGATCTGGCCCGGGATGGCGTACAGAGGGGGGGAGCGAGGGAGGTGATGAATGATCCGTCTACAGTTGGAGGAAAATAAGGGCAAAATAAAACAGACACGGGCGTAGGGCCAAGTGTGTGTGTGTGTGTTGCATTGAACGCACGAAGCATTCACACCTATGGTCCAATAGAGTCTAGACTGTCTGGCACTCACCTGTGTGCTTATGGAAATGTACATCAGCGTGCGCTCATCCAGGAGAAGGCTTTGAAGGGGTTTTTACACTCGCTCGGAACATATCTTTTGGCGGTGGCGAGTGGAAATATGGCAATCGATCCGTGCGAGCCGGAGCGGAGGCGTTTGTAGCGGGGGAGAGCAAGAGATGGGAGCGGGGGTATCGACGGATCTCTGAGGATGATGGGGTTAACTGGTGATCGGGTCTGACACTTGCAGCCTGGCACCGGGGCTCTCACCTCCACACATGAGCAGGCTCAGCGGTCCAGTACACGAGAGGATTTACGGCTGTTTGATGGGAGCCAAGTCGTTGGAATTGGTTGATTTCAAAGAGCTTGAAAGTTTGTCTCATGTTGCGTAGACATACTGATAAATTCATGTTATCTGAGGCACATGTTCCAAACAGTAAAAGTGGTAAAGTCAAATCATGCCAACTTACCGCAGCAAACAAACACAGTGGTTATTATTATGATTCTATCTTAGCCCCAACTCCTCTCCCTCAGGATTCAACATGGAGTACTAGGATTGTCAGACTGTCACTTGGTCCTTGGGCAAGACACTTCATCCACACTGCGTCTTTGACTGTCTAGAAAAGCGCGACATGAAACACATTCTTAGTAATAAAAATTAGAAAGGTATTTGACTTGACTGTGTTTGTTTTCGTTGGAGAGATTTTGAGAGTTGTTGAATAAGCCATTGCATTGTTGCTCTGTTTGCTGGATCCAGCCCGTAGCTACAAGGTATTTTGGGCCTCACAGGGGAACACATATGAAATACTGTAACCGAAACTCCAAAAAACTGCACCTTGCGCAGATGAGGAAATCTTAATCCACAAACTTTTAACGCCTTAAGCTTAAGTAATGCTTATGTCTGCAAATTTTAATGCCACGTTAGCTTATACTTACGTCATATACTGTACTGTAATACTGTAAAAATGACAGTTTTCATTGCAGGTTGGCATTTTGTGAGAGTTGTGTATGAATTACTGCCCAAATACCATACTTAAAATGCTCTCCGGAATGTTGGAGGATGTTAATGTAATTCTGATTCTCAAATACCATCAGAACCAGGCCAAGACTATACCAGGCCTAAAATGTGCCTCTTTTTCACCATCGTAACTTTTTCTGTTTTCTTTTTTTTTCCTGTCAAAGATAGGAAGTTAAATCTGTATTAAAACATCCCCTGTATAAAAAAAAAAAAAAAAAACTTTCCTCCACAGCTGAAGTGAACTCTTTTTTTTGGTGTTGCCGTGTAAAAACAGTGAAAGCTCGAGAGACAGCAGGCGAGAGAACAAGAGAGGGAGGAGACAGCACAACGCTCCATCATGCTGTCAGTGAGTGCAGCTTTAGCCCCAGCTACAAATAAAGAGTGTTTTTAAAAGGTGCTGTGAGGTGTTCTGAGGACGATTCGGATAAATGACTTCTCCTTTTTATTCAGAACCGTGCTGGAAAAGCCCCACGGGGTCAAGAGACGGTTCAGCAGCGCGACTAAGGATCCACCGCAAACCCAGACTTCTATTATAGACAGCTGATGTTTTTGTTAGCTGTGACACTATAACACATTAGCGCTTGGGAACGCTAATGTAGACCAGTGGGGGCATGTAATGCGGAACAATGGGGGTAAAATATTGGAAGGAGCAGCGGTGAAAGGCAGCGAGCGACAATAGCGGAGAGCCCGGGGTGACAGAGGGGGGCGATTAATGATGGATTTTTTACTGGTTAAATATTATCAGGCTCTTTTTTCATGTAAGCTCCCCCCCTTCCCTTCCCTTCTTCATGGGATCACACAGAGAATGGTATGACATGGGCGACTAATGGTTTGCGCCTTTCACTTTTCGTAATGACTTTCTTTTGGGACAGCCCCCTCTCTCCGGGAGCATGACACAGATGGTTGTGGTCGCCGTAGTGACTGTGTGGCTTCTTACTGAGCCACTTAAGAATATTTCGATTATAAAGTCGGTTTGGACCTCTTTAAATTAAATCAAATCTTGGCACGCCTTTCATCACAAGAAAATTTGCAAATGAAGACAATGGTTCCACCTGTTTTTACTTGTACTGTATATTTTGTTGGCTCAAAGTAGCATTTTCAAATGACCTTTCTTGTAAAAGTTTGGACGGAGGAGGGAAAAGAGAATCTGGATTGTTTCGTGTTTCAGTTCAGGAAATCATAGTTGTTGAAAGCTGACATGAAGTTTTTGCAACCCCGCCAGCGTAACTTTGTTTGTGTGAGCCGCTCCAAGCAGACGTGTCATTGAGTTGACATTGGAGGATGTGCGTAATGTTACTGAGCAACAGTTGTGCAGTGCGGAGAGATACAGGCTCACTTTTGGCATATGATTATCCGCGTGACGTCGAAGCGCTTCCCACTTTTTTACTGTGTTTGTTTTCGCCTTAATGGCTGCAGCCTGAGACGAGCCAAATGCCTGAGGATACGAGTCTGACATTGAAAGCTAGTTCTCGCAGCTGTTCCCTGGCTTTGTGGTCTCTAAAGGGGCTCTTATTTGTCGTGATGACTGAGCGTAAGAGAGCAGTGGTGCCATGACAATCTGCGCTGTGATCGAGGCTTTGACCTACATGCACCTCTGATACTTGTGGGTAAAGAACGCTGGCTCACGTCCAATTAATGCAGCATGTGACAGCTCCGGCCTATCATCAAGGGCATTACATAAGTGAATGGACTGGAGCTGGCAGCAGGGCTCGCTCTGGAGGTGGATAACTGGAAGTTTAGAGCTGACCGCAAAATGGAGCTTTGTGAATGTTGCATTATATAATTTAGCAGAAAATATTGGACATGTGGTCTTGATTTGGTTGGCGTTGGGTTTGTTTGGCCATGAAAGAAATTATGTTTTTGTGCGGAGAGTCGATCCAGGAGGTTTTCATGAGTCTTTTACAAACGTGAGATGCGTCAAAATGTGTGTTTGTTTGCATGTGAGGAAGGGTGTGTTTGGTGTGGATCCACATGAACTAAAATCTTAAAGGAACAGGCCATCGTTTTTCCATACTGAGATATGTTCTTACCTGAGCCTAGACGAGTTGATGCGTACCTGTCTGGTCTTTGTGCATGCGCTCAGTCACGCAATAATACCAAAGACGTTGTTAGCATTTAGCCTCTCCCAGCTTGTTCCTCCTCAGTTCCAAACTGTATTTAAATAGGGAAAATGTGGAAGAGCTTGATAGTTTCTAATTTTACCCCAGTTTTGAGCTATAGGAATATGCTGGGAGAGCCTAAATGCAACATTCTATTTGCGTGACTATAAAACACAATATAAAACAGTACACCCAATTGGCAGACATACACCTGCAATAAAAGGGTGCTGATGTTCAGTCATTGCAGTTGGAGAAGATTTGAAAGTCCCATTACCACCAATATAAGTACATGTATGTATAACGTATGTATTAATAAGCCTGAAATACGAAGGACCGAAATTAAAGCCAGTTCTAAGTTGAGTGTGTTATTAACAAAGTCAACAGTAGGTGCTTCTTCTTAAACATTCTCCCAATTCATTTGAAATGCTGACGACTCCTCCCTCAGCCTCATCACTCTTTGAATGTGGCAGAGTCATCCATTCCATTAACCCTCCTTCTGCTGCACTCCTTGGCTCGAATACAGGCTGCCCCCCTCTCCAGCCCCCCAGTGCCTGGTATGAAAGCTGAGGCAACAGGGGCCACAGCAGTGACAGTGGCGGGGGCATTTGTCATGCTCTGAACCGCAGCAGTCTGTTGCTCTCTCCAGTGCCTTTGTTGTCCCCAGGTCACAACTTGCTGGCTAAGCAGGGGTTTTCACATGTTTCATTAACATCTGAACCGCCAGCCACTCTGCAGTGTTTACATCCCCGCGTTATGAATGTGCACGGACTGAATGGGATGAATGTGCTTGCAATTTTAGGCCCATGTACAGTATATCTAACAAAGCAATAGTCCTGTTAATCTTTCGTGGATGACCTAAAAACAGTTTTAGGGAAATTCGAAGAGTCAAAACCATTGGGAGCCTTTTCTCCTTGAGCAGGCATGTTCACAGAAGATTCTCCATTAGTTGTGGTCTGTTGATTTCTTTATTCAGGCAGAAGAGATAGCTTCATCTTTTTCCTGCTGCACAAACGTATAGAAAGCATAGTATCGTTTGTTGGCATGTTGGTTGCACATTCAGCCTACAGACATCTACCTCTGTCTGCTTCATGGCACACAGAACCTTCGGAGACACTGAACACCGTGCCCTCTCTGGTGTTAGGTGTGAGGGGCACCACTTAAGTGGAGGTCACTGATCGAGGTGTTATAAGGCTTTGGGCAGAACAGATAGCTCCGTCTTTTGCCTGCTGCACAGATGTATAGGATAAGTAGAGTAGTTTTTGTTGCACATCCAGCCTACAGTCATCCACCTCTGCTCGCTTCACGGGACACAAACCCTTTGTAGGAAACACAAGTGCACTGTGCCCTGCCTAGCACTGGGTGTGAGGGGCACCACTTAAGTGGAGGTCACTGGTCGAGGCGTTATAATGCTTTGAGCTGGGCACGACGAGACTGAGGGCAATCCACTTAAAGCGAACCACTCACCCCTCCCCACGTCATCACCTCCTCGTATCCCCAGGGCCAGTCCAGCATCACACTTCTGAATAGAACCGCAGTCAGCCCTCTGCTGCACTGACCACACAGAGAGATGGCAGCAGGAGCACTGTGCACATCCACTGGGTTGTTTAACTGTGAGATAAAATGGTTTGAATCGGGACAAATCAAAGAGCGCTGGAAGTCTGAGATGTGTTTGTGCATTTTAGAAACATTAGGCTGAAGGCAGTAATCAGGCTGTGGGCAGAGCCGATGAAGAAGTGCGGGATAAACATGATGAATAGATGCTAGCTGGAGTTATAAACTCATTAGTGATGCCACTTTGTAATGAGTTTTGGCAGAGCGGAGCAGAACTCCTACTTGTGCCAGCCTCGTCCCTCCCCCCGACTGTCTGCTGCACTCTGCAGTCATCAGCTACAAATCTTTTTATGTTTAACACTTTCATCATTGTAATGCCTCTCTTTTATCTTCGCTGCCCTCTCTCAGTTGTTCTTTTTGTCCTTCTAGTCTTCTTAATAGAATTAGCAGTGTCCGTTCATATGTACTAAAAACTCCTTGTTCCTGACAGCTAATGGAGGGCCATTCTGTGTCAAATGAATGATATTGAGATATCCTTCCTCCAGGGTAACATCCATAGCAATTTTCTCTTGATTTGCAGAGTGATGGCCTCAGTGCAAAGGAGCATAGACCTAATGATCATTGCGGAGATGGGCTCTCTAACTCAAGGCCATAGAGTGGACTGAGCCATACAATAAGCCTGTCTCCTCCCCCGCGCTCTTTCTCTGCTGAGGTATTTCCAGAATGCCGCGGGCCATGATGGATTTATGAGTAGGCCATACTTTGGTAAACACCGATGGTGGGGAGCTTTGTTCTCCCTCTGTGATATAGTGAAGGTCCCCATAAAAAATGGGAAAACCAGGTTACGGCCACCATAGAGTGGAGCTAACAATAAAAGGCTTTATGGGCAGATATAGGCCTGTACCATAAATGCTGGAATCTGCTGTTGGAGGGACATTAACAGCATAATGACAGGGGCCACATCCCTGCTGCCACTTAAGGCTCTCGTTGGTAAAGACACAGACTGAGCAGGGCTAAAGATAGCAGGGTGATCTATAGAACAGTTTATCTTTTTAGCCCTGTGTGGACCACTGTGTGCGCATACGGGACACCCAGCTCAGAGGTGCAGGCTGCACAGTGTACATCAATAACTGTGCCGTGTTCGCACATCGAAGGGTCGGGCCCTCATTACACAATGGCCTGGAGTCGCAGAGCACAGCTGTTGGGCTTGGCTGGTGCTGCTGGGTCAAGCTACACAGAACCAGCTGTGCAAACAAGCGCTGTGCACACAAACTGTAGCGGCAGTGAGCCCCGCGCAGTAGTGGCAGTAGTTGTACCTGATCATTGCTCCTCGATTGGGACACTCCCCTCCCCCTGGGCTGCTTGTCTTGAAGCTCGTGCCCGTGTGCCCCCCACCTACATACAGGCCCAGGTAAGTGCAGGCAGGATGTTTGAGCCAACTGCAAGGCACAACTTTGTTTTCCTCACTCTGACAATTTCAGCTAAAGGAAGTGGTGATGCTCACGTTGGTAGAGGTCGAGAAAGACTTAAGATAGGTACAAATGTGATGTTGTGCAGTGAGACCAGAGTAAATGTTGCTAGTCCGGTTCCCATCCTAGCAATGGAGCAGGCGGATTATGGTGCTCTCTACGCAGTCATAGGATAACACCACTAACACGCCCCCTCTGTGTGTACCTCAGTTCAACAGCATCAGCATCACCAACCTGCTTTCCTTTTCTAACCCGGCCAACCATCCTTGCTCTGTCTCGTCCTCCGCTTTACTGGGTCACTGTTAAGATTTAAGCACGATTGCAGACTTTGCCGAGGCTTGTCCAACTTCCTTATCGCCAGGGCATTAGCCATCTGCTGGCACATGTGTGGGACGGCCCGGGGGGAGGTGTAAGCATGAGCACAGGCCTGTTGTGTTTATGGAGTGGCCACAAACGCACACAGGAACTCCCAAATTAGAGCCAGGGCCACTCTAAACTCAAACATGTCTGTCTTTATCTTGTCAGGGAGATAGGGTTTACTCCAGTCAAGTGTTGTCTTCGCGCTACACCAGCTTTTTCCCATTGACTCATGCTAGCCGCACCGAACTGGCCAGACCTTAGCAGACTTTTCCATGAGGTTGATTTTGGTGTTTTGATTTAACCGTCCGCTCCAATAAAGCGTGCATTGTGCAGGAAGTGTTTCTTGACGTGGGGAGGGAAAAGTTATCCCCCGAACAGAGCAGAGGAGTCAAGGGACAGATGATTGCAGATGTTGTTGATGGACCGACTCCAAATACTCAACTAATTAGTTCACCCAAGTTGTGCTTGCAGCTCCACTAAGGCCACTCTTCCTCTTTTTATCACACGCTATAAGCCAATGACATAACGGCCCATTGTTTGCTCTAACCTGTCGGCTCATCGCCACCAAGGGGTAATGGCAAGTGAGAGGTGATTGGGGGCACGTTTTACTGCTTCCTAACACCCTGATTGGGCTGAAGAAAGAAGAAGAGTGAGGCAGTAAAAATAGTTTGACACCCTCAAGGTCCAGCCGGCAATCTCCTCTCTGCCTGGGCCCATAAACCTCTTTGAAATCCCCCTTGAAGGCCCTTTCCACGGCTGCTCCACAGCTCCTCTTCCCTTTCCCCTACTGCAGCTGTGTCCTCAATGACTGGCACACTGGGCCTGATGTGTTACAAGTAATTCCCACTATTTTATACAAACTAGTAATTCTGTGTCTTGTGATGTATCCGTATTGATATAATATAATAATGTTCAGAGAATTACTGCACCATGTTGCATGTTGTCATCGTTAAAAGTATATCAAGTCCTGCAGAGTTGGAGAAAACATAACATGTTAAGTGTTCCCTCCCCCTCTATAATGATGATTAACTGTGTGTTATCTCTCACTTGTTCTATTAGGATGAATGCTCTCCTTCAGAGAACAAAACATAGCCTGGAAAATTAGCATTTTCTGACAGCCATGACTTATGGTGCTAATCCTGTCAAGGAATGTGTGGAGCACTATCAGAGCAGGCGAGGGGTGGCAGTGGTCTGGGCTGTTATCAGACCAGGTAAACACAGCAGGTTCTGCATTACAGAAGTGTCACAGGGAGTGGAGGGGCAGACCTCCTGCCAGCGCCTCATGCTGATAATCCTCTCCAAAAACTGTGCTGGGCTCAGGTAGATATCAGCCAGGGGCAGGGCCTCGTCTGCATACAGTCAAGACACACACAAACAGAGCTCTCCTTTTCTTTTACGGTCCACACTGGGAAAGGGGTGACAGTTTGATGAGCTGACTGCACAGAAACAGAGACTGAGTGATCTGATTTGCATCTGAAAGAAGTGGAGCTTCACTAATCTTAACTCAAATAATAAAGAGATTATTTATTTTACTTTTACCTGAAATAGTCCCTTCATAGCAGCAGCTCAGACTTGACCATGAGGATTCAGTTCAGACATGTCACAGCTTGATTAGGCGCATAAAGACTGATCGCATGACTCTGAAAAGGAAATCATGTCTTTGTGGCAGTCACTGTGATCGTGCAGTTTGAGTTGGAACCTCATGAATGACACCACTCTTGTTTGCTGAACAAGTCGCAACAATGCTGCGTGGAATGCAGTGGAGTAAAGGTGGAGTGGTTTGCATGTGATGCAACTTGATGCAGACACTTGTTGAGCTGGGCCCAGCAG
The DNA here is from genome assembly GCF_951799975.1 of Gobius niger. Taxonomy (NCBI): domain Eukaryota; kingdom Metazoa; phylum Chordata; class Actinopteri; order Gobiiformes; family Gobiidae; genus Gobius; species Gobius niger. Next base: position 10,696,561 of record NC_136870.1, on the reverse strand, counting down.
CTCAAGTGTGAGAAAAGTCAAGCTGGATCTGTTTTCTGTGAGACGCCTCAGCAGGCAGCTCCTCTGTGGGCAGATCCCAAGCAAAAGTGTAATGATGTTTCTTAAACAGCACAAGGTGGGGAATTTTAATAATGTGGGATGGGAGCGAGCCAAAGAGGCGAGTCCGAGTCAGCCAGTGGGTCACCAGGAGGTGAGGCTGCCTACTTCCCTGAGTTCAGGAAAAGTTCAGCCGCATAGCATTAGGCAAATGAGGGAGACAGCGGCTTGGGGGAGAGAAAATCAGAGGCAAGGGGACTGCTGGGAGAATGGGGGAGAGGGTCACATTAGTGAGAAGGAGGAGCCCAAATAAAGAGTAGAGAGGGAAACTTTCAGGAACACAGTTAGACATATTTGAGTGGCCCTCCTTATGTCCCTGTGCAGAGATAAAAGACTAATGTGTGAACTTATATAACTCAATCATGTTCAGAAATACTGCGCTATTTAAAGAGACTGTAGTCAGTCCCAAGCTCTGCCGCTGTTTCTATGAGGGACTTCCAGCGTGACGTAGCTGAAGGGGTTAAAGGTGGGCGGGGCCACGCATGAAAAGAGTCCGAGGGAAGAGAGAGGTAGAGCAAGGGAGACAGAGAGGGAGAGAGAGAGAAAAAGAAAAAGAAAAAAAGTCGGAGGAGGAGCCAGCGCGCGCTCAGCTGCTGTACCTTGTCACATTTGTGCAGAACATGATAGCCGCACGATTTGGTGTGGGAACGGTCTGGGCTCCCCTCCAGGACACAAACAAGGCAGCCGCTGGATGTCTGCGCGTCCCTGGGAGTCACTGAAGAGCTGGCCCGGTACCGGAGGGCTTCACGGGGCACGGGACTGAGCGGAGAGCGCAGCGCCTCAGCGGAACAAGCAGCAGGCGCACACGGGACAAGCGAGACAAGCGACCATAACCGGAGAGAGGACAGACTGCAACTGCACGGGGATTCCTTCGAGCTCCGGACAATTTTCTTTTGGGATTCTAACTCGTTTTCTAAAATGTGGATACAGCTTGCTGTGTAGCAGCGCGCGGCCAAGCGGACCCAAATCTAAAGTTAATTTCGGCACAGTCCGCGGTGGGAACGATGCAGACAGCTTTTCACAATATTCTGAATTTACGCGCACGCGGCTAAGCTTCGTGTTTGTTTTTTATCAACATCCGACCGCAGAGAAGATGCCTAATTCCCCTATGCCCACGCTGTGTCCGGATTTACTACTTTTCCCTCGATTGTAACGCAGTTCTGGAGCCACGAAGCAAACGGCCCGCCTGTCTGTCTGCCTGCGCGTGTTTGTGCCACTCTTTTCCGCTCGTTTCGCCAATAACCCCCCGCGATCGTGCTGCCGCGGATGATGTATGAGAGCGTGGACGTGGTGGGACTGAACCCCAGCCCGAACCCGTTTTTAATGATGGATTATTACAACCAGAGCCGAGGATGCTTGATCCCGGAGAAAGGACTGGTGCCCGGGGCGCCACATCCCTACAGCACGTCCATCAGGAACCAGCACTGGAACGGCTCCAATCACTGTAGGTGCCCTCTGTCGCTTTCCCAACTTCATCTCACTAATTGGACAGGCGTTAAAGCGGGTTTACATGTCCAACTTCTTCTTCTGTATTGCTCTGACGGTGTTGTTCAACTCAATATTCCCAGACCTTGATAGTTGCATTATAAATACTTGACCCACTTTCAGCTCTGCCTCAGTCAACTATTGCAGCCCGGTTGTGTTTATTATTATTGTTTGTTTGTTTTTCTAGCCATCCTCTGTGTCCCAAAAATATACACTTGATACAGACAGGGTTTTTTTTGGCAAGCCGTGCCAACCTTAATCAGATCATACTACTCTGCCAGTGTTATCCCTCTGGCTCCTTTGATAATCTTACTACACGTTGGCTCACAGGCCAGGAGTGTTCAGGCTTTGCAAATGAGGACAACCCAATGTAAACAAGTCCTATTTTTAGGCTTTTTGGTATTGCAGCACTTGTGTGTTCATTTATTTTCCTGTGAAGTGCAATGCTTCTGATCAGGAGTGACAGGCAGGGCTAAAAATAGCACCATATTAAGGTCTGGGAGATTTTTAAGAAGCCACGTGGAAAGATGCGGGGGTTATCTCCAGCCAGTTTGATACAGTAAGGGGCAGGGCAATCCAGGTTAGGAGTTTTATTACGGCACCATTCTTCACCTCGAAGGGAGCAGCCCTGAACAAAACTCCCAATGAGGCCTATATAAAGCAGATAGCCCTGTTGTCTTTCACAGCTGTAGGAGTGTAAAAAGACAGGAACCCTCCATAGGCTCTTAAGGGCCAATTTCCTCCTAATCTCCACACTATAGCATACCACACAGAAGCAAATTGAAACCGTTATTTGAATGCTTTGGCACCGACTACAAACTTTGTTATTCCGCCTCTCCCAGATTTCTTTTTTTTTTTTTTTCCCACTCCGCATATTTTGTTCAAAGCCAGGTTTCCAGCCAGCTTGATAGCGTTTATTGAGCTGGCCCACTAAACAGCTCTAGTGGCGGCATTGATTCGAACCATGTGAGCTTGTCTGAGGGGCGACGGGGGCGGTGGGGGTGCTGGCCCAGGAAAAGACCTATGATCCCTTCTACTCCACTCCACATTGTTGTGCTGGGGCGAGTAGAGGGGGGTGGGTTGGTTATGGCTTGGCACGGGGCGGTATTGCTGTAGCCGCCTTTAATACCGGCATGTAATAAAAAATTCAGTGCCTGACCAGAGGATTTGTGTTCAGAGAGGGGCAGCCCGGCATTTGTGTCCTCACGTGGAGTCACTGGAAACGGCGGGCGTTTGCTTTCGATTTGAGACGAATCAAAATGCATTTTTTTTTTCTAAACATCTGCCAGCTTTTTTAAACGAAATACAGCCCGTCTGAGACAGCAGCCATCCAATGTGTCTATCCCTCTGAGCTTTTTTTCCTTTTCGCACACTATCTTCATTACAAGCTTTACGGAAGGGAGACAGAGCGCATTCGTCAGCCTTGCTGAAGAATGCCCAAAATGCCCTTCTTGACCCGTTAAGTGGCCCAAGCATCCATCTATCCTACATCATATGGTTAATTCCTGCCTCCTGATGTTATTAGTCTCTTAACTTGTCCTATAGTCATTATAATCCAGATGCTGCAGGTCCGGCTACAACCAAATGTTTCCTGCCTGTTATGAATGAAACAACTCTTTTTTTTTTTTTTTTTTTTTTTTACGATCTGAGTCTCATTAATGAAATGCATTGAAGGTTCCTTTGTTTCAGTGAGACTATGACGTCTGAAACGTCTCAAACTTTTCTCATCAGGTAGATCCTCGTTACAAAATGTCACCTTCCAGGTACCGTCAGGCCTAGATCAAGCTCAAATCCGGACTAAACCGAGTCTAAAAACGGCATGGAGCTACGAGGGCTTGTCAGAGCCTTTCCAGCAATTACGAGCTCATGCATGAAAGAATGTGCGTGGCCTTGTTCCTCGTTCACATGACTGTCACACACTAAATTGAGGAAAAGAGGGGGATTGCATGTTGGCCTCGAATGCTCACCAGCCCATAGGTTTCTTGTCTGATTTTTTTTTTTCTTCTTAAATGTCACAGGAGATTTATTGGATGAGACTGAGAGAGGCAAGCTTTTGCATGTTTGTCATAGAAAAGGCAAAAGTAAAGTGGACTTGTGGAAATGAAGGCGAGCGAGTGAATGAGTGGCAGCCTAATCTGACTCATGTGGTATTTAAGTGCGGAAGTTTTGTGCCTGGCAGGAGGCGAGGCAATGAAAAAGCAGATGGGATTTTATTGTTTTGTTGGGCAGCAGACTGTAAGGAGCAATTTAAGCAATATTTAAAAGGAATGTTGGTTAGTTTTATTCATGTTTAAAGTTTTACAGCTTCAACCCTGCAGCCGTGTACCTGATGGTTTTAGCGAATGCCCAAAGATTAGAGAATCAGTAACTTTTAACATATGCACTGAAAAGAATTGTCATTATCTGAAATATGTGGGGGTTGGGGATCTCTGTGCCATACATGAACCACTGAAGGACGAGGTCAAACCTGCTTAAAACATAGCTGGAATTATAGCTTTGTTTTGTGGTGAATTAATCTCTTGGTGCTTTTCTATATTGCACTTATGCCCTTTGTGTAAATACCAGCTCCTAAAATAGCGGTGTATTAATTAGTGTTATTTTAAGTGCATGATCAGGATGATGAGAGGATGAGTTTCCCTCTTGGGGGAGGATAGATGGATGGACACTGTTGGGGCAAGGTCCACTGTCCTTCCAGGGAAGGAAAGCGTCAGGCAGACTCCTTATTGCACCATGTCTGCCTAACCCTTTCAACCTTGGTGACAGTGATTTAGGAGGCAGTGAGAGTCACTGTGAGTGTGTGCGAGCAGAGATCAGTATGTCCACAAAAACACGCCTGCTTTCACCTTCAGGTGCACATCAATAACACATTTTGTCATCAGGTATGTTTGTAATGGCACAAAGGTGAAGGCGGTTCAGCACTGCTGCCGTCAGTCTCTTGGGAAAGGCCGCAGGGCAGCGTTTCACAACCTGCCATCACTCGCTCCCAAAACAGCACCTCGCACCAACCTTCAAAGCTCTGCCCTGTTTAATGTGCCTGTCGTGGCTCAATAGAGATGCCCTGAGAGCTGGATTAGCTGCTGTGTTCAAAGGGCATGTTTTGTTTGATAATGACAGTTGTATATTGTTAATACTGTACTCTAAGTAGGTGCGGCTCTTCACCTGCGCTTTAAAACAAACCGTGGAAACTGACTGGCACATTTGTGTTGCTTCAGTGTGGGATACTGCAGTGTCAGGTTATGTTAACACTATGCTTATTTGATTCTGACCATTTGCTCACATGAACTAAGCCCGCCAGTGTGGGACCTGTTTGCACAGAGCATGAGCCAGAGGCATCAGTCACACAGCTCTGTACCAGCTCCGTTTGCCTCCAAATCCCCAAACAAGGCCTGTGTACACTAAAGCCCACTTTGATGAGCAAGCAGTACAGACAGAAAGGATCCAGGCAGTGTCATTGATTCATTAGAGCATAAAAGGGCAGCTGATTGCAGACATTGTGACAATAGGCCTGTAATCTCACTATCAATAATTACATTCTCTCTGGTGTCAGTGCTGTTATACACACACAGGAGTAGATGCTGCAGGTTAAAGGGGGGGGTTGGCCTTTAAAATATTCATAGCTTCTTCATTTAAATCAATTCGCCTCTACAAGGGCAGTCAGGCGTCAACTGTCAGAAATTGAGCCGCGCCTGTTGTAATCACTTCTTTACTTATCTCTACAGATGGCTTCTTGGCAATGGGCTCTGCATGGCTAGCTCAGCAGCACATTGAAGGAGGGCTCTCACTCCCGTTCCCTCTTTCCCCCATCCGTCCGCCCTATCTGGCCATTTCATCTGCTCGCTCTCATAATGGAACACACATAAATTCATCTAGGTATTGAACAGGGACATTCATCACCCCGCCGCTCATCTGCGAGGCATTTTCATTCCCAAAGAGTCTCCTTTCTGTCCCCCACTTTATCTCAGGCCTGTTTGTCGTCTCCACAGTGGCATTCTCCGCATGGTAAGCCTGAGCGGTCCAGTCACTGTCACCATTAATCTTTAATGCTCGCCTGCCCTAATTTTTCCTCATATTTTACAAGATTTCCTGCTCCGCGCCCCCCTTTGGTCGGCATCCGCTATATATAGAGTGATTACATGGAATGTTGCATTGTTTCATCAGTTGCCGAGGACCGCCGCCTCCATCGTTGGAGCACTCGGGCGCGCACCTTAGGCCACTAGCTCTCGGCCAAAAGCTACACACTGTTCTGCCATCACATCACCTCAAGAACAGATTTGCACTGCAACGCAATCGTCCTCCTATTTACAGAATGAAGAGGACAAAAAATAGGGTAGAGGTTAGCGCGCTAAAAATACAAGAGCAAGGCAGTACCTCTAGCAGTCTGGGCAAAAATAGCTTTGTGTTGCTGCCGTCTCAGTCAGCATTGTTAACCAAGCAGCAAGAGCGTTGTTTGTTTGTGAGCGAAATATTGAACTTCATCACACACAAGTTCTTCTCTTTTAACTATGTTTTTAATAAGCTCCTTCCCCTTCTGAAAAGATGACTGTTACACTGTTGTTATTAACCGCCGGCCCTTTTTGCCCGGCTTTCTTTTTTCCTGCTGTTTGTGTCTTTACCAGGCCCCCGGGTGATACTGTAGTTTCTGCATGTCCTGATTTATGGCAGCTTTCGTCTCAAGTAACTTAAGAGATCCATATAGTGTATCCAGGTTTTGTTCGAGCAGTCGAGCCCAGCCTTGTTCAGCCTGACTCAGTGGTGTCTGGGCTGGTGACAGAGACACTGGGTCTGTCTGAATCTTTCCCACAGTCCCTCTGAATCATTTCATATTCATTACTTGTCTGGCTGGAGCCTCGGCCGCTGACATTTGACTCTTAAAGGCCCACCTGGGACCGGGATGAAATAGACTTGCCAACAGTGTGGTGGAGATGGCGAGGAGGAGAGTACTGGATTGTGATGGATACGACAGCAGGTCCGACACAAGAGGCCAGACTGGCTCATGTTACACCCTGCGTGTTCTAAAGCCTGTTTGTGATGTTAGCATCTGAGAGATGCAAGTCCAACAACTGTTAGTTATGACTTACGGGCTGGTGTTTAAAGACAGCCGCTCTGGTATGAAGTCCAGTGACCGAGGGAGGCCTTTGAGGTGACGTCCTGTGTCATGTGTGTTCTGTTATGAGTGGACTCTAGAGAAGAATAAGCAGGGAGAATACCACTAAGACCCTTGCTGCAAAGCTTAAAGTTATGTAGATGTAGACAGATCAATATAGCTAACTAATTGACTAAATTCAATTTCATTACTGTCAAGTAGAACCCTGGCCTTTACTAAAGCAGATAATGAAGGAGTTGTTTTTGACATAGAGGAACTTGATGCTCTGTCCCTGCCCTCTTGGCTGCGAGCCATGAACCTAAAAGTTGAACTTGCTGCTGTCTGCTTAACCTTTTATCAATGTGAGGGATTAACCTCCCTGTAGTGTGGGTATGTGTAATATTTGTAAAGTTTGCTCATATCCTCCCAATGTGGATCCAGACGACTGAAGTTTTGAGGAAAAGGCGCTAAATATGCAACACTTAGCCGCAAGGGCACATTCTGTTTTTCTACTGGATATGTGATAGTAAGATGTGGAAGACTGTGAATAGACTGAAATGACATCAGGCATAGTCTAGGAATAGACAACCTTTTGTTCTCCCATTTCAGATGAGACCACAATTATATCATGAGTATTCTCCCTTTTCTCCAAATCATCAAAGTGTAATCCTCCAGCCTGTCCACCCTCCATCAAAGACCAGACTTTCCTCGCAGTTTGAACTAAAGCTGTCAAAAAGCTCAGCGTGAGCGCTGTGAGTAACTGTTGACCAGCCCTTTTCACTCGTAGCATCGCCGCTCGGTGCCACTCTGCCCTCCGCGCCGTACGTGGGAAACCTTTGAACGGGGCTGCTGCCACCTCGGAGCCTCTACAATAGAGTTGGATTATTGTGTCTGAGCTGTCAGCGCCTCTCAGCAGAAAGAAAACTGGAGAAGGGAAAGTGAGACGCAGAGAGGGGAGAGGAACGCGGAGGGGGCTGGCATTTTCAAACAATCATCTCTGTGGAGCCTTTCAGGAGTTTAATGTCATTTTTGGCCTCTGGATCATTGCCCTATTCTTCTTTTTTGAACAGAAAACAGAGGAGAGCGAATGAGAGGATAAGCCAAAGGAGGCTGGTAAAGGGAGACAACAGACACAGGGACAGGCTGAAGCTTGGCTGAGTGACTGATATTATTGGTGCCACTGATGGAGCCTTGGCCTGTGTCCAGTAGCTGCCAACAGGCCAACACAGGCAAATAGAGTACAGAATGACCTATATCCCCGTCCTATTTAGCACATTAGGATATTTGTCTTTGCCTCGCCCAGTCTAAACCATTTTTTTTCCCAAAGTCCATGAAAATAAACAGAGGAGTGGCAGTCTCAAGCTCCTCCCCAGTGTAAATTATGGATTGGATGTAATTCAGCGATTAGACTGAAGCCACGGTGCTGTAACACTTATCACTGCCTCTTCTTACACTCAGAGGGATTTCCCCGTCTCCATATCAAAGTCTAACCTACATCTCTCTGACCAGGCAGGTTTCCCGCACTACTGTCTCACAACCTCCACAGTCCCTAGACAAAAAGATGCTTTTGCTTGAAGACTGGCAGGTGCCTGGGAATCGTGGTCAGCTGACTTGAACTAAGCAGTAACTGAGTCGAGGGTGAACCCTATCCCCCGCCCACTCTTCACTAAAGCCTTGTGGGATGCTCCCCAGGCTTGACGCAGCCAACCTCACCTGCCCTGGATGCTCCGGGGGGAGCTCCATCATTGGCTTCCCCAGAGCTGGCCTACTTGGGACTGTTTGATCTCATTGTGGAAGCGGGAGAGCTGGCAGGCACTCAGCTCCTTGATGCTAAGGGTTGGAGAGGTGGAGCAGGCTTCAGTGGAGAGGCTTAATAACTGTATTAACGTGGCTCGCTCCCAGAGGACGCACGCCTACACAGCAGAGAGCTGCACTGTAACGCTGCCTCCTATCTTCTAATGTCCTGTCCTAATTTCCTATACACCCGGCTGCACTTTTCACTGCACCGTGTCATTAATAATTCAAGCACATAAAAAAGTAGTTTTATCACAATTATTCAACACACAACTTTGTCCATTTGCACTTAACACAGTCACACTGAGGTTTTGTAGCCACTGCGTCCAATGACTTTCCTAGTTTGTTTGCACTTATTCTAGTTTTTCATCTGCTGCCAAACTGTTTTAATGGGTTTAATTTCATTACATTTTTAAAGAAACAGTCGTCCTGAGTACAGCTCTTGACTTTAACTCTTGTTTTGTGTTTGGATTCATAAAAAAGCTATTTACTTTCTAACTGTAACGGCATAATTTAGTAATAGAGATTTGAGTACAAACTTGAGCACCTCTGTCCAAGTCCCGAATACTACCCTCTTTCTCCACCTGCATATGTCGTTCTTCATGACAATGCCCCTTATCGGCTTGAATTATACAACGGGAACCGCTGAATAATTGATTGCCCCCACTTAGCTTAATGGACAGAGTTAACTGGGAGAGGTGTGCGTTCTGTATTTGTTCAGGAACTGGGTCGCTGTAAGCAACACCAAGTGCCCCCCTCCAGGGTTATAATGAGGCATGGGTCGCTAGCCTGGGAGAGCGATGCGGACAAAGGCCAGTCGGGGTCAACTGAACCCCAGAGGGAACGAACGAGCAGGGGAGGGAGAGGCGGAAGCATCGACACGGCACACACCTAAAGAAGGCAGGGGTCATGTTACCTCCACATAGCATCATGTACCGCCACCAATCTGGGTCACTGTTACATATGAAGACATTCAAGTCATTGACCTCAAGAGATTCATGGAGGTGCATTGTGCTATACCAGTGTTATTCCCCTCCTGAGGGCCCTCCTTTAGACCTTATTTGTGAAAAGTGCTGTATACAGTAATATACTTTAACATTTGCACAGATTACATCTTTTTTTTAGGTCAGAATTCCAGACTCTATTATCAGATTTTTAGAATGACGTACCAGGAGACTCAAAATTCCAAACTTTTGCAACTTAAGGGGGGGAAAAATACCCTTGATCGTTGCTGGAACATCTTTCTGGCAATCGCAGCAGGCGAAGATCAACAATTGCCCAACTAAAAGCGGTGCGCGGGCCTGTGCGGAGCCACAGGAAATGGTGTGTGTTTGCGGGGGTTGCATGTGTCATGATCAAATGGCATCCCCCAGGCTACACGGAAAGGTCAGGGATCCATGCAGGAAATTAGTGTCTGCCCAGGCACAGTCAGCGCACACATAGACACACACACGGCAGTAGTAGAAAAGCATAAGCCGTACAGAGGAAACTAAACATGTCCTTCATTAAAATCTTGTAACATCCCGCTGCGCTCCCTTGATGGCTCTCGACTGCTCTCATCAGCCATTTTTCCCCGAAATGCCACGCTAGCTAACGCTACCTCCCGGTGCTATCGACAAGCGCCTTCACTTTTTATGTTTTATTTTTTGCATTAGCGCTGACACTAAAGACAAATGAGTCTGGCTGCGTCCGCCCACCCGCTCTCCCCTCTCTCTGCCCAAATATTCCACTAAGGAGCCCCCCGACACTCCACTTCAGACAGCTGAATCAAATGCGTCTCATCAGTCATCATTAGGGGCTATGAGCGCGAGAGCTGGCTCGTCTACGGGGCGTTCAGGGATCTGTGTTTTAAAGTAACTGCCTACTGTTAACTGCCATGTTTGTGGACCCATTTTATTAGCTTTCATTAAATCGGATATTAACGCTGTATTTTATTACTGCGCTTTTATTAGCTATTGATATTAGCTAGCAGCAGTTAGCTTGGTCCTTGTTTGCATATTAGACAATTTCCTGTTGTGCCTTAGAGTTGGACGCTCATCGGGAGTTTTTAATTTGTGTTTATAAAAGCTGATTTATTGTTTTACACACCGCTCGCCCGTATCATTTGCTTGTCATGCAATTCGGTGAACTGATGAAAGGTTATGAGCAACCTTTCATCAATCGCTCATAAAAATTCTTAGCATAGTTTGTGACAAAATTTGAGTCTGATCTTTTTTGTAAACTTGTCTAATTTCTCATCAGCGTAAGTCATATAGTTATGTGTTTGTTTAGATTTATTCAGTTTTGCCTGATGACTTACATAAACATTGTAAAACATGGCCGGGTTCCTCGTTGCTGCTGGAGGGAATTGAGTTTTTCCAGTCTAAAAGAGTCCGACAGTTGTCTCGCCTCTGTTTTCGCTGATGGTGTCATGGCTAACTAGCGAGCCCGTGTGCTGGTGCTCCTCTAAACGCATCAGCTGTCACCTCGGCCACTTTAGCTCTTGTGCTGACCCGGTAAACCCCGCAGGTCCCGGTGTCGCTGAGCGCTGTGACAGGATAATAGTCTCGCTCTCCATCTTCCTGCCCACACCCTAGAAAATACCTCCATTTACATCCACAATGATACGCTTTCAGCTTTAAACCCGACATTTGTACTCGGCGCTGAATTATGAAGGCGACTGTCGGCGTTCCGGGTTTCATGTACGGTGGAGGAATGTGCGGAGCCTGCTGGGGCTTGAAAGCGGGGGCTAAATTACAAGCGAGGTTAACTATTAGCTCTAACTCACATTGACAGGTACACAAAGTGACAAACCTAAATGAGTTCCAGGGTTTTTTAAGAGAAAGGGCCCGGTGGGACGGCACGTTATTTTAGCATTGTTGGAGGCGCTGCTCCCGCCCGTCCGAGTCACGCACATGCAGCCGCTCCCCCACTTCCACTGTCATGCCCATGCTCCGGAGCTGACCAGATCAAACCCTCTCGTAAGATATCCCCCTCACGATTGACTATTGTGTGGTCCGGGAGAGCAGGAAAACACGGAGGAGATGGAGAGCGTTTAACATGACAAAGCCTGTCCCCACTGATCCCCTGTCCTCCTCCCCAGATCCTCTGCTCTTTCTGCTCTCTCCCTTGATCTCTCTTCTATCTTTTCTCTGCCTACCTCCTCCTGGCCTCTCCAAGTCCACTCCAGCTCTCTAATGCAAATAACTCTTTTTGCTCTCTCTCTCCATATTTATGACCCCTCTTCCTCCACTGTTGAATATGCGCTTAAAGTACTGACGGCTTCAAATGCTGCCAGTCACATCGGATTAGCCGCTATCAATGGGCAGATAACCTCTCTGTTAGTGAGTGAAGAGCAAACACTCAAGCAGCAGCATTCACGAGGCTCTTTTTGGCCTTTAGACACCGAGACGCACGATGTGTGTGGCAATCACCCAGGTACAATGAATAGAGCTTGGTTAAAGTGTAAGGGCCACATTCAGAACGCTAGACAAAAGCTCAGCCTGCGAATACATTTCTGCACATGGTTTAGACATCGTTGAATAGCAGCGCTCCAATGTGTTTATATTCTATTCATTCAGTCTCTCTGTTATCAGAGGTCACACAATAGCCCATTTGTAATGAACTTTTATTCATGTAGTTTCTTCTTCCCCAGAAAAGTTTGAGTTGTTTCTTTGTGATGGAAAATGAAAATGTCATTGAAAAGGCAGCCTGGTTTGCTATTACCTGTTGTATATTGAGATTCATTGTTCACTAATATTAGCTTTAGGATCTGGCAACCCAAAGCACGGTGCTCTGCTCTCTAAGCCAGTGGTCACCAACCAGTAGATCTAAATATTTGGCTCAGCCCCGCAGATATCGGCTCTGATTCATTCAGTTATGTACTTAGTGATTTTATACTTATTTTGTAAATGTATTCATTATACATGTAGGTCTGGCCCATTCTCACAGTGAGATAATCTTTGACTGAATAAGGTTACTGAAAGGCTGCAATGTCAGTCTTCACAAACTAGGATTTTATTTCCTGTGCAACGCTGCAATATGAAACACAAACTAAGGGTGAATAATAAAACTATGAAGTTATGGGGACACAGATAGTAATGTTAAAGAAAATTAACAAGTGCTGTAATTATATTCCAATTATAATCCAACATAAATGTATTGAAAGTTGTCTACAATTTGGCTTTTGTACAACTCCATAGTAATACAATATAGATAGACTCACTGTGTCAATAATACATTATAGACACAGTTCGTCATCCAGGCCCATGTTGAATATGACTCAGACAGATGACTAAATGTTAAGTGTGGAGACTCTGTGCACTTAAACCATACATGGCTCCTCTGCTTTGGCCATGTCTTTTAGTTTTAATATCTCTCCATGAGTCTGCCTTCTCTGCATCAGCTGACTTCATCACAGCAGGGAAAATTCAAATCACACTGTCATCCACTCACGCACACTCTTATAATCACCCCAAGGCTGCGCTGCGTTAAAAAGTACAGCTTAATGTTTCATGAAGCCATTGTCGCAGCTGGAGCGCTAACATATTCTCGCTCTGTTTGAGCAGTCGCCGCGGCTTTCGCTCGTGTCTACGATGCGATGACGACGACCTTGAGTTTGAATCATGTGTCAGCTCCAAGTCACTCTGCGAGACTGTATTAATAATATGAAGGGCTTAACAAAGGGTGCCTATGCTGCGGTCACACCCTCTCTCCGCGCTCTCCCAACAGTCTGTCTAGATGCGGCTCGCTCTGTGCTTTTGAAATGTTTGTCTTGCGTGTCACCATCCTCCCCCGGTCCTGTCGCTCAACCCGCCACCTCAGATACCCTCTCATCTCCAGCAATATTTCAAACCTTTTTCCCCCCGCACGGTCGCTGCTTGTTGAATGCAATCAGTATTTCCACACCATGGTACTTGTGTTCATCACGCTGATGAGAGTAGATTCTGTAATGATAGGCTTGGGTTTGCCAGTCAAGTTGAATTGTCTTCTCCTTCAGCGTGCGGCAGACATTGGCCATACGCATGGTATTTGAAATATTTATTGCGGCACAAAAGCCTGGCACACGCAGCTGGTTTCAAAGACCTGCCTTGTAGAAGCAGCATAAGACTAGATAGATATCAGATGTGTGCTTAAATCTGTCCTTTGGTGGCGCAGCGGTCAAATCTAGAAGGTCCCGGGTTCGATCCCCAGCAGGATGGGGCCTTTCTGTGTGGAGTACAGCACCATCCCGACCTAATAAACAAATAAATAAACTAAAACTCCTACCAAGTCTCAGTCTGTTAGACCATGGACTTGTCCGTAGCATATGTCTCCGGTGTGTGCTTGTGCCTGTGTGCATCCTGGCACGGGGCTGTCCGACATGGGCCCGACTTTTGCCCCAGTCGTGCCCACCACTGCCGCCACCCCGTCCCTCAACATCAGCTCATGCCAAATATCCGCAGTCGCCCTGGGGCAAGTGCCAGCTCTCATCGGCCCTCTGTCAGTCAGCAGACCCAGGCAGCTGCTGGGTTCTGGGACTCTGTGTTACCCGGGGTCGAGGGGCGTCTTGTTGCCAGGGAACTTACACTTCTACCCTCTCTATTTTTTTGGTGTCACACTATCCAAGGCGGTCCAATGTTTATTTTTCCGCTTCCTGTGAACGATACTCAATATCAGTGATGCTTATAATTAACTGTACCAATTCCTCGCTTTTGGCAGCAGTCCCCCGCTATGATTAACGCAGCTATTCAAAGTCAAGCCCCTAAAGAGCTCACCTTTGCCATCTGCTCGATCCCTCGTTTCCCCAGTGCCGTCCCCCTCCCCGCACCCAGGCCGCGCACACATGCTCCCTGTCCGCTGATAGGAAAACCTGGTGTGGTGTTATTTCAGAGGCAAGAGGGAAGTTATCTTGGGGCCCCCAGAGAAGGAACATGCATAGGACCAGGGGGGATATATGGCAGACCAGTGCTCCAGACAGGAACAATCTCTTGTTTACACTCATGCTTATACGACTGCCTGATAATATAACTCAAAGGTCTATGCATTACTGTGATCATTATCGGGAAGGGAACAGCATGACTTCCACTGTTGAATGCAATATGTATTTTATTTCTGCCTTGGTGTATATTAGCTTGGCATCCAGAATATTTTGTACACAGGGATCAGATCAGGCTGTTGCGGCCAAACTCAAACAAGCTTGCGCAATCAGAATTGTTTATGTGCATTGTGCAATCACGTGTTGTTCGCGAGCAGCGTCACTCTTTGGAAGCGGAGGTCCCTCAATAACAATCTACGGTCGGTGCACGTAGGGCTGTTGCGATAATTGCTATATCAACTTTTCATTTCAATAAAAAAAACAGATAAACGATCAATTTTGGGCTCGATATTTATCGTCTGAACATTATTTAGCATTTCCCCCCATTCTTTCTATGTAAAACTTTTATTTTTCACTTAAGCAAATTGAGTTTCAATATATTTCATGGTGTGGTATTTTAGGATGTGATGATGTACTTTTATAACTAAGGTTTACTGTCATTTTTATGCCTGAGAGTCGACAGTATCTCGTATCGTTAGAGTCAATAATACCGTTTATCTCGATACTTTCCTGCCTCAATTTATCGAACTTCAAATTTGTTATTGTGACAGGCCTAGGCGCAAGAGAGAGAGAGTTTTTTGAGAGAGTGGTAAATGACCAAAATCACATTGGCAGTAGGTAAGTTTGGTTAATATTAACGCAAAAAACGCTAATAATGCCGCTGACTGCCCTTCGCTGATTGGTTTACTCCGCTTCCTGTTTGCCAGCGTACTGTATGTTCCACTGAAGAAATCAACTTGATGGCGACTCTCAGGCAAGGTTTATATAAGATGAGTAAAAATGTGTGTTTATTTGTTAGTAGGGCTTGTGCAAATTCTCAGTCATCCAGGTAAGGACTTTTATGGTGCTAACTGAAAAATCATGATTCAAACGAAACTGTTGCTCATTTTTATGTTACCCTGCATTTTGTGCGTGTTCGTCTGCGTCAGCAAAATTGTGTAACTTTTCGTCAGACGGAAACCCTCACTGATTTTGAGATATTGTGGCTTCTGTCCATGTGAATATTGCGTCACCGAATGTTGCAATAACGGCCTAGTGAAAAACCTTGCTTTGGGCTTATTCAGGTTTCAAAGGTAAGACCGGAGTAAGTGCTCCATGTTAACATTGTACACAAGTTAACATGCAGCATTCTTAGTGTCCTCATTTGTCTTTGAAGTGGAAAGACACGTAGATTGAGTGTCGCACATTGACACATGCCAAAGCGCCCGCAGTGACTCGGCCCAGGCCACATGGAAAGACGCCATAAATTACCCCGCTAAACGCAACCCGGTGTTTGCCCCACTTCTGCCCAAGAAAAACAGCCGCGTTTCCTGCTGCTGAGGAGGTATTATCGCAAGAGGCCAGACAGCCGCCTCACTCCGCTCCACCTTGCCCTTCGGCCTCTGCCCGGACCCCCATCTATCACCGCATGTGTGTTTGTCTTGCCCCAACACTCGTGATGGTGGGGGGGGGAGTTATTTGGCCCCAATTTGGAATGCCATCCATCAAGGTTTGCTCCAGGAGCCGGTATATACACTGCCTTCATATATGCACCCGCGCGCCCGTCCTTTAAGGAGAAATCAAACTGTCACAATATTTTTTGCGGACTCCGCAAAAAAAAAGGCCAATATCTGCAGCGGTTGCGAAAGAGCACTCATTCGTTCCAAAACACGCCCAAGGAACTCTCCCCCCACAGTAAATGTGTCATTCTGCATCGAAATGGTGATTAAAAGTTTAGATTTCTATACCAGGATTTAGTTGTACATCAGTTTAATAGCTTAGGGCCTTGGCTTTCCCCTCAAGTGGCTGTTGTGCAACGCTTTCACCGTTAGGCCGGTTTGGAAAGCTTGCACTTGTTCTCCATGACAGTAGTACAGTGCAGCCTTTACTCAATGTCGTTTCCACCCGAAGCTCATTTAAACTGCAAAATGGACGGCGCATGTGGAGCGCAGAATCAAGGTTCGTCATCATCCGCACACTGTATATTTGTGTTGTGGGTGGAGAGAGAGTTTGGCAAGCTGTGCAAACTTTGGAAACAATGGGGAGGTCAATAAAACGCATTATTGCACAAATATTTATTGCCGTTGCAGAATTCTTGGAAGTATATGCAGTTGGAGGAAGTTTCGAAGCCAATAAGCGTAATGTCACGGCACTTTGCTTCCTTTTTATGTTAAAGGTAGAGCGACCTGAATGTTGACGACTGTTTTAGGCTCCTGAAATGCCGGAGATGCTATGTTGTTATGTGAACACTTCAGGTCACAGCTTCCTCTAAAGCAAGGTCTCCAACCTGTAGCGTAGGAGCTTTTAAATTAATGAATCAAAACATGTATTGCCCCTGTGGGAAATTTGTTCCGTACCGAGATCATTAAACACCGGAAAATCACTACAACCAGAGACCAACAGTAGGTTCAATAAAGGGTATAAATAGCTCCAAAAAGTAAAAAACGTTAAGCCTCCATTTCTACATAAGCTTGAGTCAAATTTGCAGATGCATTTTCTCTCTTGGTGCGTCAAATGATTGAGAAACAGTCCAGGGTGTCCCATACTCCAGTACAGGGGTCACCAACGT
This sequence comes from Gobius niger, assembly GCF_951799975.1. Classification (NCBI taxonomy): domain Eukaryota; kingdom Metazoa; phylum Chordata; class Actinopteri; order Gobiiformes; family Gobiidae; genus Gobius; species Gobius niger. Next base: position 10,679,500 of record NC_136870.1, on the reverse strand, counting down.
GGTGCCCGCGGCCACCCAGGGGCCCTTTGGGGCATGTCCAGTAGCCCTTGGGACTTTTTCTAAAGTGTAAAACACTTCATTTTCTTGAATATAATTCTTAAAATTAGTATGAGTATGAGTTTAGAATAAAGCTATTTTAATATAATATGGAGTCAATATCCTATAAGTGAACAGTGTACGTTTAAGTCTTTAGGATTTGTTTTTAACTGGTAGCCCTCGAACAACTTAATGCTCTTAAAGTAGCCCTCAGCTGAAATAAGGTTGGTGACCCCTGCTCCAGTATCTTCAAAGCAGAAGTAGCTCTGCCAATATATTTTGTAAAAGTATCTCACTGGAGGGTAAAGGTTGAAGCTCCAAAGCCGTATGAGTGGGGGTTTAAAACTTAAGCATAAAAATATGAAGTACCCCACGCTATGCCGTAAAGGAATTCCCTTAAAATTATGTTTATATACCGGATACGGCGCGTATGAGAGGCTGTGGTGCTAGTTTGAATTCACAGCCGCTCTGAAGGGTAGCTGAAGGTTAAAAGTGACGGCCGTGGGTGTGTGCCGAGGATGGATTCGATTACAGCGGGTACGGGAGGCGTGAGTTTTGCCGTCTCCTCTCCCTGCCCTAAGTTAACCTCTCTGCCTGCTCCTCGTGTGCGATGCGTGTTTTCACTTATGCCTGTCTGCTGCGCTGCCAGACCCCCCCCCTCGCCCCTCCCCCTCCCCCTCCCCTCCCAATAACTGTTCACACTCCAGCTTTAAATACAAAACACGGCCCATTGTCTGCCCGTTTACAGCTGTCAGTCCCCCCCCCCTCACCCGCACACACGGGCCCGCGTTACGTTCAGACCCAGCCCAGCGCTGTCAGTAATCAGTGTCAGAGGCAGCATCCATTTCCAGCGGCGGCTTGTTATGACGCTCGGGGAGAGAGAGAATGGCAGGATTTCCCTGTAAGCAAGGAAGCGGTGCCATTTCCCTCGTCAGTAATGGAAGAGTGCTGACAAAGCATTCCTGCGTGTGTTTGTGCGGCGGCTTTACCCGGCACATTCCTCGAGCACCAGCGCAGCCTGATTATTTAGCTAAAGTCGGTCTCATTCTTAAAAAAAAAAAATGGTAGCAAAATAATGTCACCCATTTAAATTCCAGTGCGTTTGGTAGACCGCTAATGTCAGCAGACTTAATGTTAATGGTCTAACCTCAAGAATTGAATGGACCAGTTTTAGACCATATTAGTGCCATTTGTTTCGCTCTCTACTTCTTCTTTTTTGCTATGTATTTGTCCTTATATGTATTTGCAAAAATATGCCTGATGCCCTGGTGGTTGTCCAATATTCTGACCAGGCGTCACTGCGGCTCTTACATCTATTCTAAAAGCTTCCTATAGCCACCATTTATCCATTATTTGTGTGTGATCTGCTCTATACACAGCCCGTAGCTAATCCACTTCACGGCTCTGTTTCATGTCCGTGTTATGGCCCTGTGATACATTACAGGTTCCACATGGCCGTCCCTGTCCCTGCGGCTGTTCTATTGACCATCCCACTTCATTATTTTAAAGCAACATCAAAGCCCGGGCTTAATGTGCCTGGCGTTGGCGCGGTGGTCTGTCCGCTGTCTCCTCTCTCTCTCTCTCTCTCGCTCTCTCTCTCCCCACAAAGAAAGACTTATGGCCGTCTGGATGTACACACTCCATGCATGTGTGTCCAAATAACCTCATGACAACCGGCGAAGTGCGGCCGGGACCCCCATCCAACACTGTAGTTCTTTTCACTACTGTCCAGCCGACCAGTCCGCTAATACGGTTAGCCTGGCCCTAACGATGGTGAAATCTCATTAATATGCCTCCCAGCTGGACCCGCGTAACCAGTGGGGATGAGGCTAATCGAATCTCCCCTGGTATAACCCAGGCCTGAACCTATAGCGAAGTGCGGGTGCGAGACAGTCTGCAGTCTGCGTTAATGGCCGCCGGTCTTGGCTGGGTGGCCGGTTTTCGCGTCCGTGCGCCTGCGGTCCCTCACTCCTCCTCACTCCTCCTCCTCTTCATGCCTTTGATGTGCTGATGCTAGCCAGGCCATCCAGCGTCAGGACCGGAGCCCGGGCCGGTTCATCAGCAGAATGGATTTCATCTCGGTCGCCTGCATAGTTTTGTCCATTTAAGTCTAGCCATGCGGTAATCGCTTACGGAGGATGTGGCCAGAGAGGGTTTCGCTTCTTCCCTCTTAAGTGCTCTTGTGGCTGGTGATGTATGCAAAGTGGACGTGAAGAGCGGCATTACGGACCACTCGCACTAGAACTTAATTAAATCTGCCGTGCTTTAGCGCTGCACGAGGCTACATTAGCTCATTACACTATATTGGGCGCCGTCCGATTGAGAGATATGCCGTGTTTATGAATGAGAATGCAAGCGCAGGCACGTACAGTAAATCCCAGACAGTTGACATGTGCCCATATAATATTGCGTTTATGAGCCGCCACCTCATTTGCAAACCACTTCAAAACATTATTAAATTAGCAAATAATTTGATTTCATTGAGAAGTTAATCCCAGAGTCACTAACCGCCTCTGCTATTTGTCACATTACATTGGGAGGTCTGTATTTGCGTCGCTCGCACCTGCCGGGCCGTTTTGCAAGAACTGGTCCGACAACATGCCGCGCCAGGCTGCAGACCTAAATCCAACTTAATGTCAAGGCTAACCGCTATAGCAGTGACCTGACAGCGGACGCGAACTCGATATCAGAAAGCGGCGCGCTCGAAACGGGCTACTTCCTGAACCCTCCGTATCCAGAAGTGGCGGCTCTCCTCGCTCCGTGTGTGTGAGTCAGTCCTTCCAGTGGCCCTCACAATAGGCGGTCTTGTGTGATGCCCGTCGCTGATTAGAGCCGCAGTGAGTTTTTGAGCAGCCCGGTCCTCTCCGCACAGGCGCGCCATTGTTTCGGCCCATGCCTGAGCTTGACAAGCCTCCAGAAGCCAGCCATTGTATTTAATTACAGTGGCCTGCCCCCTCGCAGACTCTTGTCCTCGTGTCCCAGATTTCATGGGTGCTCTCATTAAGACCGCTGTTTGTGTGCATGCGTGTAACATCCCGATGAGCCTTGTTTAGTTGCTCTTGGAAAGTTTCGGCAGCGCGCACATGGGGACTTTGATGCAGTTTTGTCTGCATGGGTGGGTCTTCCTATAGCCCCTGTGAGCATAAGGACCTTCTTTGCCATGGAGTTTGTCCCATCATGCCTCATTCGCCTGTGTCTTATATGCACAGTGAAGACCACCAACAATGCAGAACACTTGAGTTGTTTACCTTGCAGTTCATGGGTAATGCATGTATTGTATTGTTTGGAATAGCTTTCTGTTGAAACTATGGGAAGTTGTTTTGATGACAGAAACATCTTTTGTCATAACATTTAGTAGGCTATTTCTTATATAGGCTATTCTGTATATTTATATATTTACAATCTCATATAATTTACTTACTTAGAATAATCATTTTTGTGTTTTGCATCTTCATTTTCGTCCTTCATATCCTTACAAGCAATACGTAACAAACAAACTGCAGCAGCCTGAAGCGGTGCTTAAGATTCGGTGGTAAAGGCTCCCAAAACATCTCATCTCACAAATGAAAAGTGACTCAGTTGGTAATAGTCATACTCATCATGTGCGCCCTCACGCTGGAACGCATCGAGCATCAAGCAGAGCAGCACAGAAAACGAATGTTGAATTAGTAAAATGAGTAAATTTGTCCGGTTACATAAGCGGTGTTCTGTGGATGTTTAGTTGTTTTGACATGAGAGCGTTGGGTTGCAATAGCAGAAGATGAGCCCGCTTCTTCAAACAGTCTTACCTTGCCGCCATTGCACAATGTCAGCCGCACTATAGTGTTTCCTTAGTGTCCTCTCTTTGGGCCTTTACATAACTGCTCTCAAGTTCGGAGCCGATTGCACCACCTCTCCTTCCCGCTGGCCCCTCTTCTGCCCCGTTCACTGCTGACCTCTCCAAAAGCGGAAGGCTAAAGACACAGATTTCCATTTTTATACATTTGGGTTATTTCTATAAACGTTTGCCTTCCGCTTTTCTATTGTTGTTGCATTGATGTGCCCGGCGAAGGTTCAAAGATTGGAATGATTGTTTATCATGTCTGATAGAGTTCTTTGCTCAGATGTCATCTACTTTTTCCATGTGACCATAGAAAGCACAGAAATGCCTCTGAGTCTGGACCAAACTCAAATTGAACGTCCCATCCCCATACGAATGAATAGCGAAGTCCTATGTACGTGTGGTACATGTATGTAGGTATGCTTTGTCCTTTTCATGGCATTTATAACATTTCTGTGGTTTCTTTATCATCAACACATTGAGGCTGCGCTGTTTTGAGGATTTAGCTGAGTGCCAACAATCCAGACCATTTTTCATGATATATGTAGCACCAGAGCGTATTCTATGTTATAACTATGGACACATGCTATGGCTCGTTTGAAAGACGAGAATCTAAGCTCTTCGTTGGTGAAAACAAAAATCACAGATTTTTTTTCTAGATTTGGAGATAACTACTGTTTCATCAAACACTCTCCTTTCTGATTAACTCCTCTCCTCCTCTCTCCTCTGGCACTTACGTTTTGGGAAGAGGCAAATGCCTAAATATTTGTTTCAAGTCAATTTTCAACGACAACATTGTTGACACGTATTGTGACACCCGTGTGTGCATTTAAACAGCCTGGTTTTCTGATTGAAGTCTTAATCCGGATGTTTCTCAGCCGTCCTGGGACCGATTTTGACCATTTAAAAACTCAAACGTTAAAATCTCAACTGTTTCTATCTGTCCGTGGAAAGCCGCTCTGCTTTGTCAAACACGCTCCAGAGAGCCAGAGAAGGCTTTACAGCTGTTTGCTACGCAACACCACGCCCCCTCGGACAAAAAAAGAAAGAAAAGAAACCTTGACTTTTTACAAGATTTCATCGTCATTTATTTTACTTCTGTTCATCACAGAGCTACCAAAATCACACATAAGGTGTATTAGAGTGTCTAGTTGCGTAATTTAAGAAAAACAAAACGTTTTTCCGTTTTTGACACGCAATATGTTAACATATGATCTTGCAAGATGATGCTTCGATGCGTTCAAAAAAAGCAGAACGTTCACTGTTAGCATTTATCTCTGAGGACACTTTTAGACGTTAATTTATATTTAAAGTAAAATCTCAAAAGTCTGTACGTTGAGGTCGATTGGTTGACAACAGCTGAAAACATCTGGATCCTTCACGATTTGGGATGTTTGGTGGCTAATGCTAACGGCTATAGGAACAATATATTGAGCAAGCTAACGGACTCTGAAAAGTCTCCCTGACTAGCCTACTTTGCTGTCCGCATCGAACGCCGCTTCTCCTTTTTATTTCTATGTGAGTGACCGGCAGATGCAACCAATCACAGTGTGAGCTCTCTGAGAAGGAAGTGGTCTTACGGTGAAAATAAAGCTTCTTAATGTAACAGAAGTATCATGTCCTTGACTTATTTGACATATTGCCCAATATAATGAAAATTAAGCAATTAAAATGCTGAACAATGTCGGCCATGCATGTACATGTATATGTGTCCTTTTCCCAGCCCTTCCCCCTAACCATTTTCCCCTATGCCTGACCCATTTTCATCAGTGGCTTTAGAGGTTATTACTCAAGTCAGTCTGCCAGATGACTCACAAATGTAGGCTCTTCATATCCCTCACCATCATTGCGTGTCATTTTAGCCGTTGCAAGGCGAGCTTTATTGCTGTTTAGCTTAACTGTCCCAGTCACCCGAAACCCACTTGGACCTTGTGTGTGTTTTTTCTCCTTCTGAAGCGATAAAAAAAGGCAGGTTAGGTTTGGAAACTCTGGGCTTTTTGCTATTTCACTGCATGCGTGTTATTTTTTCAACGAGGCCTTGAACATATCTGGGCATCAGACTGGTTTGTTTTGGTTGTTCTGAATGTAATCTCGCGCGGCACCATCTGCTGTGTGCGCCGGCAGATTGGCAGATTCCTCACCGCACACGCTATAAAAGGAGAGAGGAAGTGAGACTAGGTTACGACGCTTCGAAGTTTGATGTCATGATTTCAGACTGAGAGCAGAGGCAAATACAGATTGGGGATGAAGTTGGCATAATACATTGAATTCTAGCTTGTGTAACATGAGATTATAAAATGTAAATTACTGTACTGTTAACAGTGTTGGTTGTATTTACCAGCAGTGATCCAGCTGCTGTTTTGTCTACCTTTTGTAATGTTGTTTTGGCTAATGTTAGTCTATGGACGATGTTGCCTTTTCAACAAAATGTATCCAGACATTTGATCCAGACCTATTTGACCCTAGGGGAGATTAACTTTTTTCAAAATAACAAAAATAGAAAAATCACATGTTCTTTTTCACGAGAGTACGGTGTAGAGCAGGGGTCCCCAACTAAATCGTAAGTTTCAACATATGTCCAACATATGCAGTCATTGCTCTTGGAAATGCTAGAACATGAGTATATATATTTATATATCTGTATTTACATATCAGAGCTGATCGATTAATCAATCATTTTTCCATTTTATTTCTATGTTATTCAAAATGGCTTTGGGGTCCAGACTAAAGCCTCTGGAGGATCTGGACCCAGGTCTGCCAGTTAGGGACCCCTGGTGTAGGGGTAAACACTGCTCTTCGTACACAGGAAAGCTTGAGTTACCGCGGGGAGCACATCTATGGACAAAAATCACATTGAACTTTTTGACAGTTTTTAGTTAATGTTGATAAGCCTAGTAATACGAGATGTTAGCCATAAACCAGGTAAAAAAAAACATAGCCATGCCTTTTCCGCCACGTCACTTCCAAATACAAACCTACATTAGTCATTGCGCTGGCGGAGGTGAGTGTCTTGTGTGTGTCCGCGGTGCGGTCACGTGCACTGTGTTCTCAGCTGTACTACAGGCCAGCGCTCTGTTAAATATAGATGGCTTATTTACACTCAAGCACTGCCGGCAGCTCCAGAGCACAATCCCTCCTCTGCAGCGCTCGCGAAGCTACGACCTGCAGCTCACTCAAATATGTATTATATTACTGTGGATCTCAGTGGAGTTTAGGAATACACACATGCATGATTTAAGACGGCAATATTAGGCCTAAAGCTAATAGAGAGGCGTGATGGTAAAGCTTCTGCACTGAGGTCTATCGTGAAGGATTGCCATTTTTATCCTGACTACCACAGCATATTTTTGATGTGGCGAACAAATTGAATCATGCCCACTTCTTTCCTCGCACAGTTTGCGTCAGATGTTGATTTGCGCGGCGCGTGATAACTCAAGACCGGGTTAGACTACATTAAAAAGGTCAGTTTCTTATGCGATTAGTGCGGTGAGGGCTGGGTCCTGTCAATGTCATCATCAGACCAGGGCAAGAACATTAACGGGTCAGCGAACAAACATAATTAATACTTCAAACGAGATTCATCAGCTATCTGACATAAAGACTCAACATCACCCCTGAACCTGAAGACCACTGGGATGAGGGAAATATTCATGCCCCTCTGTTTATTCCAGTGTTATTATGTTGACGGCTGAAGTTGCCAGGAAAAGTTCCAATTCACATGATTTAGGGAAGCTAGCAATGAGTTTGGACCACAGCTAACTATTTAAAATGCACGTGCTTCTTCTCTCTCTGGGGGTAAACAAAATGAGATTGCCAGCACCTGACGCGTTTGCAAAATGACATTGCTGTTCTGGCCAGGTTTAGGCTCACAATGGCTCCATTGAAAGGCGTGCATTTCTTATACGGTTCCTTGTTTAGCCGTAAGCCAATAAGACCATCGACAAAGACCTCGCAGTATGTATAGGTTTTTCCCCTTTTCTTTACAACGTTCTGCAATGCGTTGTATATCGAGTCCAAAGTCTATTACATGTACACTTTACACAATCCACTTGTTTATTATAGCCTGTTTCACCTTAGGCCTAGAACGCCTGGTTACTGCCTGCTGTTTGAATTTCATTGATGAATTCTAGTTTGTGTTGCTGTTTTTCACCACTAAAAATAAACACGACGACTCCAGGCACTGTGGCAGAGTTTGCTTTCAACACTTTTGCTTCAAATATGTTTTCTCTTGTACACACTCCTTGTAATTTCTGCAGCAAATAAAGGGATCTCTCTAAGGCAAAGCTTGTTAGATGATTTGGCTCGCTTTTCTCCTGAATTGCGTGATCAAGATCTTCCAAATGAGCGTTCCCACCTCTCACTCCGCACCGCGTCGGTTCAGACGTGTGTGCACTGGGGATGTTCAGTGTTTACCCCGGCAGAATCGATTGATTCGGTCTTGTCAGCATCTGATAGCTAACCCGCTTTTTTCCCCCTCTTTTCCTCTCGCAGCGATAGAGACGCAGAGTACCAGCTCGGAGGAGATAGTGCCAAGCCCCCCCTCGCCGCCCCCGCCGCCCCGCGTCTACAAGCCCTGCTTTGTGTGCCAGGACAAGTCCTCAGGGTACCACTACGGTGTCAGCGCCTGCGAGGGATGCAAGGTGAGCCTCTACACCTGCCTTCAAGTCCATCTGCTCGCCCACTGACCTCCATCCCGTCCTGATGCACTTCATAAAAAAACATAAAGCTTCTGAATTTTTTCACATCGCTCTGCGCTTTTTGGTATCGAGCGTAGGAATGCAGCCTTGGACAAAATCCCACCTTCTCATCTGGATTTTTTTTTCTAGCCCGATCCAGGGGTTACGCTGAGCAAAGCGGAGCGCGCTCGCTTTTTGTCAGAAATGATTTAAGGCCAGATGGATTTTGTAAAGTTAATGTTTGCTTGTGACCTGACTATCTTTATTCAGACAGTTTCACTTTAGTGTCAGATTTCCACACTCCGGTCCGTTTGAAATCTTCAAGACATGGTGCTCTCATATTTTCCTCTCGTAGTCAAGCTGCCCATGGTACGGTTTTGGAATAGCACAAAATAATCTTAGAAAACGATATATGAACAAGATTGTGTTAGGGGTAATTGATTTGGGTGGTGAAATGAGCTCGAGCCATTAAGTTAAACGCTGCACAACAATGCACTGCCTTTGTGGAGCGGCATAGATTTCTATTACAAAAACTCCAATCAGGAATCTCGCAGAGCTTCTCCGAATCTATACCACTGACACACACAAACTCTCCCCGTGACTTTATCAGCCTGTGCCGACGTGTATGTTATCGATACACGCAAGGTGCTGAACAGGCCACATAGAGGATGCACTCATAACCACTTTGACCTTATCAGCTCCTCGTGCACATGCACACACACACTCCAGGGTATTCCACTCACTGACCCCTTATCAGCCCCAGTTGTGTAAGCTCAGCACCGGGAGAAAATCTGAAGGAGGAGACGGTTGTGATGGTACTGTCCGGTGCCAGGAGTCTTATCTTGCTCTTTTTTTTTTTTTTTTTTTGGCCTGAGTTATCCTTTTTCGGGGGGTGAAAAAGCCAAATAGTTTTATTGTTTGGATTAGGGAAATTGAGATATTCGTAATACATTCGCAATCGCACTTGATCTCACTCACTTATTTCAATAAAAAGGTGCTTCTCAGTGTTAACATTTAGCTACTGCTTAATGTGTTTATATGTTTTTAGAAACACCACAATTAAAACATAATTGTGGTTGCGCTTGATTTATGATTTATGATTTCTCATTATCGCTCCTTATCAACAATCAGTATTGGCTCTGGCTCCGTTCTGGGAGTTTGGACTTGTTCGCTGATAGAATACCTGCCGCGGTTTTTATTTACTATTGACTGGATGCCAAGGCTTGAAGCGTGTGCCGAAATAGGACAATGAGTTCTTCTGATAGGAAAATTAGGAGCGGGAATGCCCACAATCCGAACGCAGTCAATGCAAAACATTAACGTACTGGTTTGATCCGTTTATCCATCTAATTGCATGGGATTTGTTCCGTGAAATTTAGGTCTATAGTAATTTGATGCTGGGATTGAATGTAGAGCAGCATTAAATGATGTTGGTTAATCCTGATGTCTTTCGGGGGTTTGGATGTAAAGAAAGGAAGGGTCAAGCGCTTGTTTTCCCTTTTCTAAGCGGTGATAAGTTGAGTATAGAGTCAAGTGACACTGCTAACACGCTGAGGGCTTAATCTCATGGAGGCGCAAGCTAAAAACCTGATTAATTACTTTCCGTTTTCGAGTTGTCACCGCGTTGTGTTCGCTGACGGGTCGGAAAAGTGACGCGATGATCAGCATTGTGACGTTATTGTGCGTCCGGGACGACAGTGACGTGTTCATTTATCAGGGAGAAAACCATGTTGTTGACATTTGACAACTTCCAATCCCGTGTGTTTTCACTGCGGTCAATGTGCAAGGGGAAGGTAGCTTTCTCAGCAAACAGGTCTTGGCGAAGTTTTTTTTTTTTCCCCGTGGCGCAGAGCATATTGAGTTTTGAAAGCGCAGTACAAGGCCCTGATTGATTGGCTTAAATAATGAGCTGTTATTGGGGTCAAAGATCGCACAGTTGAGCTGGAAGCATCACCACAAAGTCAATTCTGATATCACGAGAGGCTGTGGTCACGTTTTTTTGTCGTATCATATTTTTAGACTGGCCCCGTCTGCGAACCTTGCTGCCCACTCAATAGCTGCGGCGCTTGATTGAAAATTCAGATCGTCCTCTCCTCCATAACTTCAGAAGAGATGAGTTGCTACGGCTTGCTCAATAATTCAAGAGTACAGGCATGTGAACGTATGGTTGTCTCATCTGAGACCGGGGTAAGCTGAGGGTTAGCTAGTGCTGCAGCGTGCCCAACTACAAAGGTATTTCCTGGGGGCTTGAAGCGAGCACAGGAACTGAACAGGAGGGGATGCTGAGCTCTGCTACTTGGAGACAACTCATTCCGTTTGTTGTTTAAGTTCCTCCCGCCCGGCGCACTTTTCCCCCCTCCAGATATTAACACTTGAGCATTAAATATGCATGGCCACCCCCTCGTGTTTACGTTTTTGTCTTGAAGGCATAGCGGCGCTCAGCAGGGGCCCCTTTTTTTCCCACCGTATCTGCTGTATTTAGTAGGAAAGACCATTTTTCCCAAATCCCCCGCAGCCACAGAGTCCCCTATCTGCTGCGGTGTTCCTCTCACATCCATCTACCGGGATGCTTAGTAATCGAGGAAGGAAGGGGCACGGGGAGTACGCTCGTGCACACGGGCGCTGTAGGAGGCTGGGAACGCACGCTCCTAATCTGCCGGCATTGTGAAAGTCACGCGCAAGAGGATTCCTACGCTTTGGCTATGAACTCCGCCACCTTTCCCACTCCCCCCCCCTCCATGGCTGCTACGGTTTTAATCATCCTTCAAGGAGAACACCCTCTCGTAAAAGACTCCTCCACCAGGTACACAGCGGTGAACTGGCATGGCGCACACAGCCTTTTTATTTTTTGATTCCACTCAACTGCCTCTCTCTGAACGCCGCAGAGGGCTCTTGTCGCCGGGCGGATTAAAGGCCGTGATACAAAAAGAGGCTTAAGGGCCACAGGAAGCAATGACTCCTAATAGATGGAGAGGGGAGGAGGGACTGCGGCGGCGCGACAGCCAATCAGGAGGTGGCACCTGGTGTTGTCAAGAGGGACTAGGTCAAATCCCCCTCCCCCCCCCGTGACACAGGGGTCAGGGTCAGGCCAGCGCCAGATCAGAGAGGACGTTAGAAACACCCGCCCAAAGACACGGGCTGATCCCGCCACGAGCGCTGCACGACCAATCGCAATGGAAGTGGAATCGCAAAAAAAACTTCTGTCACTGAGGCGGCGCAATAAACAACATATTATATCGTCTCAAAGGGTTTAGACATTTCGTTTATTTATTTTGTTTATTTTGTTCTGCAAGTCGTGTTCATTTAGTTTAGTTTAGATTCAATCTTCTGTCAAATGTCACTGCTCTCAGACTTTAACCTGAATCTTGGAGTTTAAACATGGATTATAGATCGAAGCGCAATCCCAATTATTGTCACTGGCTCAGGTATAGAAATGTGCTTCAAGGACTTAACAGAATAGCCCTTAGTATTTGCAGTGTGGGCAGGTTTATAGAACTGAAGCATTCTGAGATGAGAAATAAACTCCTTTTTTATTATTATTATTATTATTATTAATGGGACACCAGCGCTTTCAACCGGAGGCGGGACTTTAGGTCATACAAGCAGCGTATACATTTTTCCCAAATGGTTCTAGCTGCCACAGCAGAGCCTCGGGAGATCCCCTGGACGAGCAGCAGCCAGTTTGTTGTCTGCCCGTGCCTTTGTTGTTTTATTGAGTGCTAACTGGCCTCTTAATAGGGATTTGTAAACGGGATTTGGATTGGAAAACGTCCAGAAAGCTGGTCTTTATTTGCCGCCGTGCAAGGGTGTAAATTGTTCCAGGTGCAGCAGATCAAAAACATTCAGGTTACAACCGCTGCGCGCCGACGCACTGATTCGCTCATTAATCTGTGCCCTTATCCAGTGTTGTTGGGGAAGATAAATATCAAACCGCATGCTCTTCTGTTCGTGGGCACGGTAGAGTCCAGCCATCCAGGAAGGACAAATTGCAGGCTTAGGTCCACGGGGCCATCTGTCGGGCGAGCAGACCTAATCCCTCAGCATGGGCCGGGGCTCCCTGGCAGCTACACCACTACAGCGCCAGACTCCGCCTCCTGCTGCGGTCCATCACCCAAGCCCCGCCCTCCACAACATGACCAACTGCGATCGATACGGACATTGACCTGCATTTCATTTGTCCGCGGCCCTCGGCGCTCTCCCTGCGGACTGTTCCACGTAATGGGCAGGGTTTAAAAACATTATTCCCCGAGATCTATTTGTCCAAATGCAATCTGCGCTTTCACGTCCCCGATAAAGAAGAGGCATTCATTTTAATTAGACGTGTTTTTGTGTGTCAAAGAGGTATTCGCCGCTAATAAAGCCTGACACTAGATCATACAAGTGTAATTCTTTTTTTTCACTGAAACTAATGGTGCTGAAGTGGTGTTCTCACAGGCTTGTGTTGTTTCTGGCAGAGGTTGAAGTTCATTGGAGGAGAATTATTATCAGGTTCTGAGCATCATGGTTATTGTTGTGTCTTAGTAATGTGCTATCAAAACAAAATCCGTCTTTATCAACATTTCATGCTCTGTAGTAACAATGAGGTCACCGCGTTGTCAAAGCGTTATCTTAAATACTATTTTTCCTCATTTTTGTTGCTATGTGTTGTTTGGGTGTCACAACATACACTCAAGGCAAGGAACGTGGCATTGTGCCCGTTGAGCTCTTTAAGCCCAGAGTAAACATCCCTGTATACGCTCATATGGCCACTGCTGTTCATAAGAGCTGGTTGGTGACCCGATGAGAGGTAACTGTTACTGTCCAGATTATGCCAGAGCGATTAACCTTTCAGAGACTTACCTGTTTGCTAGTTGATTGCAGCTGCAGGAGGAACTTAACCTCTGCACTTCTCAGCTGTTCTTCAAGGCTTTTCTGAGGACAATGCTGCAGCGCTGGTTAATAATGGTGTGTTGCTGTGTTTTACAGGGCTTCTTCCGGCGGAGCATCCAGAAGAACATGGTGTACACTTGTCACCGGGAAAAGAACTGCATCATCAACAAAGTCACCCGGAATCGCTGTCAGTACTGCCGGCTGCAGAAGTGCCTGGAAGTGGGAATGTCCAAGGAGTGTAAGTATTAGACTATGGAAGCGCACCTTCAGTGATGTTCCTCCAAAGTCAGAGTTGTTTCATTGTTGTTTCTATGGTGTGTTTCTGTGTAGTTGTGTATCAGTATAGATGTGTAGTGAGTCGCTCGGCAGCCCTGATGCAGGCTGACAGGAACAGCCCGGGTGTCGCCGGTCTTGGCAGGGCTCTCTGATGAATATGTTCTCACCTGCCGAGAGTGAAAGAGCAGGCGTCTGCCCCATCCAGGCCCCCTGGGGCTGTGTGAACACACACAGGCACACTCAGACGATCACTTGATGAAGTAATTGGTGGAGGTGTGACTGCAGAGAGCGCAGGGCCAGCTCTGTGTTTACCCCACACTGATCACATGACAGACGGTTTGCTATCATCTTCCACAATGTGTGCAGGATGGATGTATTTTCCATATCTGCAGAATGTGCAAACATGTGATCATTGATGCTGCCTGTATTGAAGCTACACACCTGTTAAAACATACAGTTCATGCACACAATCCCCCTGCGTCCCGTCTTACTATTTACTCAGTCACACTGCCACAGAGAGCAGGGAGCGCTCCCCATGCCGCTGCTCTGTGGCTTACTGTAAAAGAAGTTATCCTCTGAGCTCCTTACCTTTGAATGAGGCCATTAATCATGGTTCGAAGGGCCACAGCCGCCACACTCTTACACATGGAACAGTGGAATTACATGGGCAAGGAGGGCCATCTAGTGGTAAGCGCTGGAACAGTTGTGTGAGCTATTCAAACTTCCGCTTGTTTTAGTTTAACTGTGAAGGTACTTTCTGGCTTGTCTCGTGTCCACTACAGTGACAGTGACTTTGGCCAGTGAAAGAGGCAGGTCTGGTGAGGAGGAAAGGCTGACCATCTGGGATCAGCAGGGAGCCTTCTCCTGCTTCCTCCTGCCTCAGCTCAGTCTGTGACACACAGCTCTTTTATGCATATGAAGGTGACATCCACAAAGGGGACTAAAAAAAGGAAGCATTAGTGAGAGTCTCCCACTGTCTGTCATACAGTTCAGACAGTACAGAGGACCCCATAAGACCCTGGGCCTCTCTACAGGGGGCGCTGACCCTGTGTTTGAGGGGGACAGCTCCACACACCAGTGCCAGGCCTGTGCCAGCTGGCCCTGCCAAGACAACTGTGGTCAGACTGCGCCACTGCTCACTATGCTACTATAACACTATGATACTGGGCAGAAATATCCATCTTACTGTTGGAAAGACCAAAAGCACATTAACATGCATTTTTTATGCTTCATATTTAAGGGATATTTGTTTTTATTTACATGCCATAACAATAAACCACCCATCATATTTTTTTTGAAAGTTCCACAGTCCCCCTTCTGCTTCTCTTCACTGCCTCCCTTATTTTTGTCTTTGCCACAGATCACCTCTGTTCTCCCAGCATCTGCAATAGAAAAAGTAATAAAAGTAAAATAAGATGATGCTCAGAATGATGGAGAATTACAGGAGTGCATGATAAGATCAGGAGGGAGGCAGGAGCGAGAGTGAAAGAGCCGTGGGGCTGGAGCGGGAGGCTGCAGGGTACACACTTAGAAAGTTTCATCACTGTCTGTGCTGCCTCTGCACTCGGAGCAGCAGGAGCAGGGAACATTGACATTTTTATCTTTCCATTGAATTTAATCTGTGTGATGGACGAGCTGCCATGGCTTTAATTTTCCTCACACGAATTATCCCTGTCTGCCCACCTCCGCGCGTACACACACCAACAGAAAGTGTCTATTAACCACAGCGCGCAGCTGAAACCTGCTATGAGCCCAATGATTGAGTGATGGCAGCGCCCGCGCGCCGCAGTGTTCTGTATGTGCAGCAGACGCCTCCCCCAAATCATATTTATGCAATGAACACATAACCACAAACAATCCACCATGCAAGTTCCTCCATTAGCATTCATATTCTCATAATACAGTGTGAGTGATGCACGGCCTGAAGCGGCACGCACACACCTAACAGATGCACCGTGCACACTCACAAACCCGGCAGTATTTCTTTAGTTTGCGCTCCCCTGCCACAGTACTCCTCCCCCCAAGTTATTGCACATGGCAATTCGCCATGACAGATCGCCAGTCTCGCCTAATAGTTCTTTAATGACTTCATTAAATTGTGTTGTGCGGCTTATGATTGTGCTGCCAATTTGTCAGGCCGAGTAATGTCTGGGCGCTCGGGATGCCCCATATTTATTTGTGAATTAATTGGACACTGACGATGTTGCGGTCCTTTTATGTCCCCCCCCCCCCCACTCCACACTGGACTCACATGAACAGAGGTTTGGGCACAGTGGACTTTGGAAAGATGACTTTTCTTTCCGTAAAGCAAGTAAAGGTACATGTATATAATAATATGTGAGCGGCGTCACTGTCCTAAGTATTGTCTGGACTCTTTCTCTTGTAATTGCTCCATATGAAGGGGTTGATTTGGCCAGCTGTCGGACATTTCCTGCACCTTCCTTCTCCCAGCACAGGCTGAACAGGCTGAGCCCATGTTCTCCAGCAGGAGGCCTGTCGCTGGCTGATGAATGAGAGCCGTGTTGGCTCTGAGCCAGGTGCCTCTGTCACACGCTCTGATCTCCCATCAGCCCAGGCATACACGCCCTTAATGGTCAAGGTTAGGATTAAGACAAGAAAAATCTGATCTGGGGCTAGTGATGGGGGAACTCGGGTGGCTGGAGGGGAAGCACAGATGAGAGGAGTGATAGGAGTGAGATTAGGAGGCAGGAATAATTCAAAGTACGAGTATGGAGTGATATGGAGACTATAGGACTGTGTTGTAACGTAAAGTGAATGGGAGATACCTGGCAGAGTGAGCTGCAATAGGTTTTCCTTTTCTTTTTTTTTCTTTCTCGCTCTGGGCTCAGCAGCAGAGTCCTTTTAAAACCATTAGAGGCAGGATATTTGTCATATTATGTTATTAGATTAGCCGGGACCCCTAATGAAAGCTGTGGCAATTTGTCAGCCTTATGGATAGCTCCATCCCCCAGCACGATTTATCAAGTGGCACCCCATCTCCCAGCTCCCACCCCCAGCCTTAACTCAGACACACGCAGGCGAGTCGGAG
Source organism: Gobius niger (assembly GCF_951799975.1). Lineage (NCBI taxonomy): Eukaryota > Metazoa > Chordata > Actinopteri > Gobiiformes > Gobiidae > Gobius > Gobius niger. Next base: position 10,662,774 of record NC_136870.1, on the reverse strand, counting down.
CTAAACTGCACCCCAGCCCTGATCGGCCTCGAGGAATGGATCGCGGCCGTAATGGGATTCCGATGCTAAACACCCGCCTGGTGTTTTTTGTCATTTGGGGTGCGCATATTCTCAGCCCGATCGCCCAAAGGGAAACAACATGGGATTATTTCTAGCTTTTTTCCCGCCCTCCATTACCATAGGCCTTCAGTGCGCTGGGGCGGCCTCACAACATTCATCTTACACCACCGGATAACAAGGAGGCCTGCTCCGACTGCAAACACACTGTCCTCTCCTATAGAGGACTTTGTTTCTGATCTTTATCTCGCCTCACCTCGGACTACTGCACAGAGAAATACTCAAAATATGTGCTGTGGCATAATGAATTAACACAGTTTCTATGCATATTCTTTGCAGATTACAAGACAAACCTTCAGTTCTTAATCTAATTAACACTGTTCCAACCTCAGTGAGAAAAACTGAATTTTTTTCCCTTTCTGCAGCAGTGAGGAATGACCGGAACAAGAAGAAGAAGGATGAGAAGAAGCAGGAGTGCACGGAGAGCTACGTCCTGAGTACAGAAACAGAGCAGATGATTGACCGGGTCCGAAAGGCGCACCAGGAGACGTTCCCCTCCCTCTGCCAGCTCGGAAAATACACTACGGTCAGTACCATCTAGTATAACTCTGCATGGACAGACCACTCCAGTCGTAAGAAGCTTCGAAGCCCAGACAACAGAGAAACTTTCACTTTCACTTGCCTTCAGAGCTCTAACTCTAGGTCAAACCTCCTTTTTTCCCCCCTAGACTAACAGTTCAGAACGACGCGTGTCCCTCGATGTGGACCTATGGGACAAGTTCAGCGAGCTCTCCACCAAATGCATCATCAAGACGGTGGAGTTCGCCAAGCAGCTGCCCGGATTCACGACGCTCACGATCGCAGACCAGATCACTCTGCTCAAAGCGGCCTGTCTGGACATCCTGGTACGAACCACAAAGCCTTTTCGAATACTCTTATGCAGACCACATATCTGAGTGTACACACCGTCTGGGTTCAGCATTCACTGGTACAAAAGGGAGGTGAAATAATAGTGGGTTGCTTTTTTCTCTGTTCAGATATTGCGGATTTGTACGCGCTACACGCCGGAGCAGGACACCATGACCTTCTCGGACGGGCTCACGTTAAACAGGACTCAGATGCACAACGCTGGCTTCGGGCCGCTCACAGACTTAGTTTTTGCCTTTGCCAACCAGCTCCTTCCTCTGGAGATGGACGACGCGGAGACAGGACTGCTCAGCGCCATCTGTTTGCTATGTGGAGGTGCGCAGAGTTTTGACGAGTTTATACAAGAGGCAGACAACACAACAAGAGTCACAACAACCACAAGATTTGACCAGAAATGTTGAGGATTTCAATCATGCAAAATCTTCACCGAAGCTGCAGGGATCCATGTCTGTTAAAATGTTTACGAAGAATTTATCACTGAAATATGATATCTTTTGAAAGGATGCATAGGGTTGTCCTTATTTATAGCCATCTCCCCATATTTGTTAAGTTCAAGTTAATCAGTAACTGTCGCTCTGAATGGGGTCGCACCTGGAATGGCTAATATGATTTCAGGAATGGCCGTGCCCTAGACTTTTCCCTAATCATTTTCTCCAACATTCAAAACAATTCAGAAAAAAAACATGTCTAAATGATGCTTTTTTTCTTAAAGCACATCTCTAAATGTAGCCTTTTCATATTGTTCCTGAAATGCAATAAGAATTCTCTTGGCTCCCACTATTCAAGTAGACTTTTGAGCATGTGCCTTGAGCACCACCTAGTGGGCAACAGTGATTATTACATCTTCTAACTTAGTTCTTTTCCCCACAGACCGTCAGGATCTGGAGGATACGGACAAAGTAGACGTTTTGCAGGAACCACTTCTGGAAGCATTAAAGATTTACGTCAGAAAACGGAGGCCCCACAAACCACACATGTTCCCCAAGATGCTCATGAAAATCACTGATCTGAGAAGCATCAGCGCTAAAGGCAAGTCACACACACACAGCAATGCCACACTTTCGTCAAAGCTTAAAAGTACACTAGTTATTGGTTCTGCTAAATACTTATTATTTTGGATTTGTTGGTCCCCCTTTAAATGATATGTTGCATCTCACTGGGTTTTCCATTAAGAAATTAAAACGTTTTGTGAGTGTTGAGTCTTCAAAACATTCTTGGGATAGAGGCATGTACTGTAGCTTATAATTAACAAATGGACATTTTAAGATGCAAACTGCTCTTTGAAATGTTCGTATATGTTTTGGTTAATGTAACTATGGTTTTTGCTACGTCCTTTCTAAAAGACAGCTGTAACATTTGTTTTTTACTTCATGATCCCAATCTCCATAGGGGACAAAAATAGATGCTGATAATGCTGTTGTAGCCTTCTCTTTTAGTGGGAAATAATGTCTTGAATAGAAAGGGCTTGTACTGACTAATGTACTGCTGTGTGCAGGTGCTGAGCGCGTGATCACTCTGAAGATGGAAATCCCAGGCTCGATGCCTCCTCTGATCCAGGAGATGCTGGAGAACTCTGAGGGTTTGGAGAGTGGAGCGGCAGGCGGCAGGAGCTCTGGCGCGCCCCCGGGAAGCTGCAGTCCCAGTCTGTCCCCCAGCTCTGCCCAAAGCAGTCCAGCCACACAATCACCTTAGACCTCATGGACCTACTTTTGCAACGTATCGCGCTCTGTCCTGCCGGTGACGGTTTCAAGGGGGGGGGCTCAAAAGGCCTCGCTCTACGTCACAAAATCGACCTCTTGCACGTCCTAATATATTCCCCCTCATTCAGGAACACAGTGGAGGCTCAGGCCCGGGACAGACGACATGAACTGATGCCCGACGTGTCTTCCACTAAAACAGGACGCAAGACTGGGGCGCGTTATCCCAGGATGGCTCATCTATGAACAATGCATAAGACTCTTCAAACACGAGACACTTTTTTTTTGTTGTACTCCTCAACAAGACTGCAACTGCAAGCTTGGGACTTGTCAGAAGGCCTCGCCTCCTCAAAGACTGTGTGGGCTTCTTTTTTTTCATTTTTTTTTCATCTTCAGAGCAGATTTCGTACAAAAAGATATATAAATATATATAGAAAAGCTAAGAAACTGTTGTGATCGACCTGTCCAGGAGAAGGCGGCGGGCGGAAGCGAGGACATGTTTTCTGAGATTAGAAGTTGATGTATCCTCCACTGTTTCAATCTTTTCATACCCATCAAGAGTATCGAGAGATGTTTCAGTTTTTAGCACATTTGTACATGATTAACGAAAAGCATTGGAAATTGACTTTCTACACAGATTTAAACACGCACACTCTCTCAAATGTGCACAGGAAACGAGTCGCGGCGAATCCCCTCCTATTCCAGGTTGGATTGAAAAATGATTGTATGAACTTGGTTGTATGATATGGTCACAGGTCCTTTCAAGAAAACAGATGAATGAAGACTCATGATTAAGGTGTATTTTAAGTAGCCTTTGAGTTTGTGTATATAAGCTGTATTCATTTCTTTAAAACTATGAAGAGTTTTAGGCTTCACCTGATTTTTTTAAGAGTACCTTTTATGTGATTTGTTTATAGGTTTGTGATTCAAGAAAAAGAAATACATTTTGAGCACATTTACTGAAGGAAAGTCTTTCATGTCTTGTGTCCTACTAAATACTGGACAGGCCTTTTTAACCAATCACTGGCTGTTCAGAATGTGGCTTTCACTGACTATTTCTACCAATCCCTTCACTTTCGAAACCCATTCGTTGAATACAGTACAAAGTAGCACTCCTGTCGCGGGGAAGCTTTTTTTGGCCATGTAGCAGAAAGAGATGTTTCTGGAAGAAGCGGGAGAAAGCTGCTTTTAGCCGGCCCCAGCTTTAAAGATGTGAAGAGAGTGGTGTACATACACACTGTAACACACACAAGTGGTTCTCCATAATGGATCGGTAATGTCTCGTGGAAGGGGGAAGAGAAAAAAAAGAAAAAGAGAAAAAAAAATGTTGCGATCCCTCTGCTTCTGTCAGTGGTCCAGGCAAAGTGAAGGTCCCAAATGTGATGTCTCCCTGCTCTCCTCTCCTCCCCTGGAAACCTGTGGTAGAAACCAACACGTGACTTTCGAATGCCAGACCCAGAGCAACCTCACACCCTGTGATTCACTTAATGCCAAAACGCCTTCACCATCTGATACATGCATTTTGTCTAGACCGCTGTTACTGTACACACGCCAATGTCTCAGGAAGGAATCATTGTGTGTGCCTGGCCTGTTTCTTTGTATTGTTCTGTGCTGCACCTTTTCAACCCTGTTCTTCACAACGAAATGCACACGTTCACTCACACTTCTGCTACTGAGCCCCTCTTAATCACTCGCGTCTCCTGGGACTTACAGAGAGACACTTACCCACACAGGATGTCAGTGTGGAGTCTCTCTCTCTCTCTCTCTCTCTCTGAATCACATGTCTGTGTTATTTTTATTTGTACGGTCAAAGCTGCTTTCATCATTTATTTAGTATTTTTATCTGTCCAGAACAGCGCACAACTTTTCTCTCCACAGCTGATCTGGAATAGCAACAAACACAACATCAGTTTGAGAAGTATGAAATATGTTGCAATTTTGTCAAGATTATCAAGCGACTTTGGAAAAAAAAAAGATAAAACAACAAAAAAAATAAAAATAAAACCAACATTTAATAATGATTTACATGAGTGTGTTTCTTTGTGTGGGTTTTATTTTATCTCAACACAATTAGATCAGTGTGTGAACTGTATAAGCGCCTTGTTTTGAGCCGTGACTGACTTTTCAGATGCTTAAGGCGAGGTACACCTTGGACTATTTGCATGTTAATAAAAAGCCAATGCTCTGAGACAGTTGTCAACACTTGCATTCTTCGCAATGCGCATAAGGCAAGTCATTCAGGAATCTCCGCGACTCCTTAAAATCACCTGGTCAACTACTCCAGACCCTCCACTGTAAAATGCTATTACCATAACAGTGTGAGAAATCAAAGAAATTATTTTCTTGAAATCATTGTGTAACCCACGTGATCCCCCTCTCAACCCTCACTTTGAGAACTGTCTTTAAAAACGAACAAAAGAAAAAAAGGCAGTACCCCACCCATGTTAAGAAAGCTGCAATGTAATGTGCAAGTAGTCTTACTTTGTCTGAAATAAATCTTATAGACTAAACAGGCGGCTAAGACCCTTTGCCAGGAATTTGTTTAATAAAGAAAAGACAATATTTAATGTATGTTTCTTTACATTCTTAACATATACACTTAAAGGTCCACTATGGAACTTTTTATGCAAAAAGTGACCCTTCATATTTGTGCTGTATGGGTGGCTTGCATGGCGCCTTTTTTCATCACAGTAAAGGCATTATGATGACCACTCCATAGTCACTCACTGAAAGGTTAAATGCACACAAATAAAACGTTTTTATTTCTCACATAGAAAGTGACATAATGCACCTTTAAATCAACATAAAAACAAGATATACACTTACACCCACCTAACGATCCCACCCTAATTCACACTCACATCCACACAAAGAGCAAATGATAATGTTTTTGTGTCTGTTTTATACATAATAACTTGAAACTTAAATAGACAGAATGTGATATATATATGTATACATATGTGATATATTTTTGAATGTATTCTAACAAAAACATGAGAAAAACTGTGAAAAATGGGATCGGTAAACTACGTTGTAGTAAATTTGCCCCGCCTTCTTTACGTGAGTGTGACGTTACAGCCAATCAGATTCCTTCGCGCGGAATTTTAAAAGAATTCAAATCCCATTCACAGATTTTACAGGATATTCATCCGCCAAAAGTGTAAACAAAATAGTTCGTCTGTGAACAAAACTTAAAATGGTTTAGATACGGGGCCCTAAAAGACACACAGATAGCTGTAAACATAAGGACGGAACTGAACACTCTTGATACTGTATGCAACATATTTGTTAGTTTGGGTCGAGGGCGTATTGTAGGTTGGCGGAGTGATATCACACTAACTACTACCAGGAAGAGAAGCCAGACAGACCGAGGCTGTGGAAGTAGCTGCCGTTAGCCATTCGTCGAGGTGCATCGTGGTGGTAAAGGAGTGTGTTTACTCCAAAGTTATATGGATATGTTTTAACTATAAAACACGTTTGTCATACTCGGAATTATTTTATGGACTGACAGCGATTTATTCCATTTTAACGGTTTTACAGGTAAGCATCGCTCAATAAAATTACTTTTGATCAGTCAACACCGCATGATACAGTTGCTCGTTACACATAATGTTAGCTAATTTTAATAATGGTTCATGATGCTTTATTTATACTAGAGTTGCTTGATCTTGTTTATACTTTTATTGTTCAGGTAACGGGACGAGATGCCATTGCACGGGAAGATAGTTGTCATTAAAAGGAGCGGGGGAGACGGGACAGAGTTTCCTCTCACTGCCACGTGTGTGTTTGGAAGGTGACTGTCTTTAATATTTACAATAGTTAAGCTTTTTTGTTTCGTTATCTTCTCTTGCATGCTGCCTAGTAGTAGCATTAAAGCACAGATGTCTCGTAAATTGTTTTGTTTGGAGGTGGAGCCTCACTTGGTGACGTCAGACTGTTTAAAATTCATACTGTTCAATGTGCAGCATGGCTCTTGTGAATATTTGTTTCCTTCTCTTTGCAGGAAAGCTGATTGTGACATTCGCATTCAGATTCCTCAAGTTTCCAAGGAACACTGCCGGATTGATCTGAATGAAAATAAAGAGGTAATACAATTATGACCAACTTTGTAATAGATTTTATGACCAACTTTTTAATACATGGTTAATTTTTACTGAGTTTTAACATGTTTTTCTTCTGATTATAGGTAATTTTGACAAATCTGAGCTCAGTGAGTCCAACTTATATTAATGGGCAAGCGTTGCAGCAGTCGGAGCGCTTAAAACATGGAGATGTAATTACTATCATTGATCGTTCTTTCAGGTTCGTCTTGAAGTTTTCCAATACAATGATTTACTCACACAATTATTACTTTATTTGACCATATATTTTGACCTTTTTAGGTTTGAGTATCCTCCACCACCTACACCTAAAAAGAGATCATCTGTTGGAGGAAAAGCTGAAGTAGCTGCAGTTGGTAAGTTTACAAAGAAACATAATCTATTACTGTCTTGAATTTTAAAAATAATGATATTGTTGCAATGAATATAATTTGGCCAGATATTGTGCAGCCCTTCCTTTTGGTTCATTGTATTGTTGGGCGGCACAGTTAGCAAGAAGGTCACAGGTTCGATTCCCACTTTTCTGTGTGGAGCTTGCATGATCTCCCCATGTCTGTGCTGGTTTCCCCTACCACTAAAAACATGTACAATAGGTCAGATTGAATGAGGCTGCGTTTGAGAATGTGAGTGGGTGACGACGGATGGAAATTAGCACATGGCTACAATCCGATGTGGCGTGTTTACACGTGTGTTAGACTGTTCTTTGACATGCACTGGCCCGATCAAATGAGTAATAAATAGATGTTGAATGAACCCATGTTAAGATAAGTTAAGATAGCCTTTATTGATCTCACAATGGAGATATTTACTTGTTACATTCAGCTCTTAGAAACACTCGGGGTGTGCAAATAGGCAGAGAAAAATAAACAAAAAACAATATAATGGTAAAATAATGGTAAACAGACTTTAACAAAGTGTTAAAGTCAGGATTAGCAGTGCAGGTTTACATCATAGTACAAGTGGTTGATAAAATGCCGCAGGTAAGTGATTTAAATACAGGGATTATTGCATGTATCATCTAATCTAACATCTAATAACTATAATAAGTATATAACTAAAGCCTATTTTGTTGTTTTAGACCCACATCTAAAAGATGGAACCAACCTCGACAATATTCAGCGGTCTGCAGAGACGGCCCAGGAGTTGGAGTCAAAGGAGGGTGTCAGTCTGTTGGAAGGAAAGACTGCATCACCTTTCAGCGATCTGTATCAAATGATCAAACAATCTCTTGATGTTAAGACCCCCCGGAAATCTTCCGCCAGTGTCCTGCAGACGCCATCCTCTAAGTTTTGCACACCAAAACCAGAATCTGCAAGGAAAAAGAATGACACACCCAAAAAAGTACAAGCGCCAGTCCCTCCTGTCGAAAAGGCACAGGATGGAGATGCGTCACTGCAGGTTACTCCGAAGTCTGCAAAGAAGAGAGGCTCTGTTCCAATCTCCACAGATGCATCCCATGTTCAAGAGGCTAAACCAACACCATCTCCTCGCCGTAATCCTACCCCACAAAAGTTTACTCTGAATGAAGTCATTGAACAAATTACAACTCCAAAGTCACCAAAGAGGAGAAGCAAAGAGACCACATCACCTTTGTCAGCCAAGAAATGTGCCGCATCTCCTGCAAAAGCAGAGACTCCCACCAAGGCAACCCCTAAAAGCTCAGAGAAAGGTAAATCATTTTCTCATTTATCACATCAACGGTATTGTATTTGTATCATTATTTTTACTGTGCAAATGTAATTCTTAGGTACAGAGAAGTCAAGAAAACGCAAGAGTGAGGAGCTTGCCGCTGACCTGCCCACACAAGAGATGAAGAGGAAGCGAGTCTCTTTTGGGGGTCAACTGGCTCCTGAGTTATTTGACAAACGTCTGCCTCCCGACTCCCCCCTCCGCAAGGGGGCTACACCCCGGAGGAGTTTGTCTCTCTATAAACCAATAAAGCAGTCACTGCTCAGACGGGCCTCTGTGATTGGTTTGCTCAAGGTGAGATAAATTATCATTTGTTGTAGTGTAAAATGTGGGGAAGGGAGTTGTATTTTTTTTTGACATGTTTTAATTGTATGTTATCAGGAGTGTGAAAGCCCAAAAGGAAAAAATCCTGCTAAAATGAGGACTCCTTCACCCAAGAAATCCCCTAAGGGTGCTTCTCCTAAGACGCCAACGTCTGCAAAAAAATCTCCAAAGACACAGTCACCTGGAAAGAAGTCTACTACACCCAAGAAAACCTCACCTGAATCTCCCAAGGCTCAGTCGCCTGTCCGTAAAGCTCAGTCTCCTAAAGCCACAACTCCAAAATCCAAGTCCCCTTCCCCTGGAAAGAAGGCTGCTACTCCCAAGAAAACATTGCCTAAATCTCCCAAGGCTCAGTCACCTGTCCAGAAAACCACGACTCAAAAATCCAAGTCCCCTTCCCCTGGAAAAAAGGCTGCTACTCCCAAGAAGACTTCCCCTAAGACGCCCAAGGATAATGCACGACGCAAGTCAACCTCCACCACTGACGGGACCCCAAAAAGAAAGTCGACAGGTTGCATGGTAACCCCAGGGAAAAGCCCTGACCTGAGCCCTAAAGTGCAAGGACGCTTTTCTGTGTCTCGTATCAACACACCGTCTCCAGTAGCTGTCGATGCAATCATGGAGCAGGTCCCAGCAGCCACAGTCACTCCTAAAATCCCACTTAAGAGGAAGAGTATGAAAAGCTCAACAAAGCAGACTCCTTTGAAGAGTGCAACTAAAGTCATGCGCAGGAAGAGTGGCATTATGCGATCCACAAAGAAAGGTATGAGACTTTATTTGTACTTTAACTATTAATACAGTAATAGCACAAGTGCAGCTTACCACCATCCTGTCAATTTGACCATAAATACTTGGAATTTTTAATGTGCTGCTTTAACAAATTTGGTCAATGTTGTTTTTGTTAGTGATGTCATCCTGGGCAGACATTGTGAGGTTTGGTAAAGCTAAAGTCCAAGTGAGTGCATCAACCAGAGCACAAGTCATCAAAAAGACTGTGAAAAAGAAGGCTGGCCCCAAACCACAGGTATAGTATACTTCACTGTAACTCCCAAAGCAGGGAGAACCTAGCATTATTTTGAAGTGTTTATTGTTTTCTAGACCCCAAAGCGAAGGCTCATGGACCATGTTGGAACAGGACATGCTGCTTCACCTGCAACAATAGTGGTCGGAAGAGCTCACAGACTGAGGGTTGCTCATTCTGCAGGTGCGCCACCAAAAATGGTCATGAACACAGCCGTGCTAAGAAAGAACATGAAAATGGATGAAGATTTGACAGGTAAATTGTTTGATATCCGTAAAATGTGCTGTAGGTGTTCGGCTCTCATGTGTTTGTTTCGCTCTTCTTTTTTTAGGACTTTCTGAGATGTTCAAAACTCCTAAAAATGAGAAGAGACGATCAGCCAAAATTGTATCCAAGACACCTCAGACAGATATGAGCAAATCCCTAATTGAGCCATCTGTTCTGAATACACCAGAGGAGACCGGTAAGCCCATTTTACTTATGGGAAATTTATGTATATTTGAAATTTTAATTGAAAGTGAACCTGAAATATCTGTTTTTTGTAGGTGAGATGGTTGTATCTCCAATGAGCGTTGCATCTACAGTCAAAGGTCAAAGATACAACAGTGAAGCAGTTCAACGTCTGCTTGATGGAGAGGAGTCGTTTGCATCAGAAGTTCCTGCTCTGGACATGCAGTGTGAGACGGCTGAAATGAAAGTGGGAACTCCAAAAACTCCAAAACAAAAGCCCCCAATGCCAGAGGGTCTGACTGGAACAAAGATATTAACAACCCCAAAACAAAAGGCTGAAGCTATTGAAGATCCTAAGACCCCTAAACAGAAATCTGATCAACAGGAGTGCTTGTCTGCAGTCATAATGAAAACTCCAAAAGAGAAAGCAACACCTATTGAGGACCTCAGAGGAAAGCTATTGAAGACACCTAAACAGAAAATTCAACAGCAAGAAGAGTGTCTGACTGGCGTGAAACGAGTAATGAAAACTCCAAAAGAGAAACCCCAACCTGTTGAGGACCTATGGGGAAGGCTACTAAAAACCCCTAAACAACACATTGAGCAACAAGAATGTCTTTCTGCAGTCAAAACGCTCATGAAGACTCCAGACCAGAAAGTAGAACAACCAGAGAGCCTACCAGGAGTCACAAGATGTATGAGAAGTCCTAAACAGCAAACTGAGCAGCAGCAGTGTCTGACTGGAGTGAAGAGGCTTACGAAGACGCCAAAGGAAAAGTACGAACCCATCGATGACATCAGGGGAAACCTTCTGCTGACTCCTAAGCAAAAGATTGAACAGCAAGAATGTCTGACTGGTGTGAAGAGATTGATGAGAACTCCTAAAGTAAAAGTTCCACCTGTGGAGAAGAACCTTGGCATCAAGAGACTCATGCAGTCCCCGCGGCTGAGGGGAAACACTCAAGTGGAAGACTTTGAGGGCCTTGAGGAGCTCATGAAAGAGCCTGCTGAAGAACAAACCAGTGTAGTCACAGAAGGCAAGTACTGTAGCTTTAATTTGCTGTTTGTCATAGTCTCCCTACAATTCCTTGTGAGAATATTTGTTAATTTTTTTTGTTTAATGTGGATGTTGTCTGATTTTTAGAAATCGTTATCCATGAGCAGCCAGAGGCTAATCCTGAACTGGTAGATGGCCTTAGTGAAGTGGAGAAAGTAATGGCTGCTGAGGGTATGTTACGAAGTCTTTCAATTAAACACAGAGTCCTTTAAATTGATTCAAATGGACATTTTTAATACTTGGGTGTCCACCATTTTGAGAGAGAGCCGTTTCTCTTCAAAGAAGTTAACTCCCGGGTGGTGACACACACCCCAGCACACAAGTGTGTCACCCACTCTACTACCTGGGAATAAACTTATATGGCTATTTTGAGAGAATTTAATCATTCTCAAAATGTTGGGCACATGTGAAAAAAAACGTATCAATTTATTGAACTCTATCTTCCTGGATGTTTGAGATTTTTTCTTAAATCTTTCAATACATTTCCATGTTTTTTGGGATTAGCGGCTAATATATTTCTTGTGATTACAGAAATCCTTGTTCTGCCAGAGAGCACCTCCATTACTCTTGCTGAAGAGACTAAAATAATAGCATCTGTTGTGGAGTCTGTACAAGAAGAAAGTGCTCCTGAAGCAAAGCCTGTTCGTGGTAGAAGAGCAATGACAGCTGAGCCCACAGCAGAAAACCAACAAGGTCTCTCTGAGGTAACAGAGGCTCCAGTTAGAGCCAGGCGAGGGAGAAAAGTACAAACATCAGCCCCTGGACAGACTGCAAAGACCCCTGAGGAGCCTTTAAAAGAAGAAAGTGCCCCTGAGCCAACAGTCAAGCCGAGAAGAGGTAGAATTGCTAAAAAACCTAAGGAGCTGATTGAGGAAGGCCAGATTATTGCCACTGAATCAACAGCAGAGCCACAAACGGAGAGTGAACAGATCCTGCCCACTGCTGTCCATGAAGTGGAGCCGTCTACAGCACCAGAGGTGCCTGTTGTGAAGACAAGACGAGGCAGGAAAAACAAAGCAGATGAGCCTTGTGATGTCGTAACAACTGCACAAACTGCAGAAGGTAATGCCATTTTTAATGCAATATCATCCTGCATGTTGTTATCTGAAATGATAATGTATTTGAATGTTCTATCTGTCTGAAATGTTGTATTCCTTTCGTTCAGAAACAAAAGAAGTGGAAATTGTGGAAGACTCTACTGCAAGAGACAAAAAACCAGCACAAACCAGAAGGGCTAAGGCTACAGAAAGCGAAGTCCCTGCTGCAGCTGCGGAGAACAAGAATGATTCTGAAGAGGCTGTTGCTCCAGTCAGAAGCAGACGAGGGAAGAAAACTGAAGCTCCAGCAGCTTCTGCTGTCAGACAGAAGAGAGGTAGAGCTGGAAAAGTTCAAGAAAAAGACAAAGTGGTTCCAGAAGAAACACAACAAACGGCCGAGACTATTTCTGAACATGCAGATGACCAAACCTGTGCTCCTGGTTCTACTGAAGAGATGGTTCAAGAAAATCCCTCTGAACCCACTAAAGAAATCGCTCCTGAAAAACCCAAAAGAGGGCGAAAAGTAAAGGGCCAAGTTGAACCTGCTCAACCTGAACCAGAAATCATTGCAGTTGAAAGGGAGCCACTTGTAGTTGAAGCTAAACATGTTGAAGATGTTCAGCCAGAGCAGTCTGTACCCACAAAGAAACTGCAAAGAGGGAGAAAAGCTAAGACCCACGTTGAGCCACCTCAAGTGGAAACAGGAAGCACTGCAGAAGAGGGCAGCTCCTCTGTCTGTGAGACTGTTGAAGACGTTCAGTTAGAGCAGCTTAAACCAGCTCAAAAAGCAAGAAGAGGGGGGCGAACCAAGCCTGCAGTTGAACCCTCTGTGCAGCCTGAAGAGACGACAGAGAAAAGTGAGCCTGTGGAAGACACTCAGCCAGAGCAGGCTGCTCCAGCAGAGAAGCCCAAGAGAGGGAGAAGGGCCAGAACTGCCGAGGACAGCCACACTGCTGAAGTGTCTCAGCCTCCAGTCCAGGGAAAGAGGAGCCGTACTGCAAAATCAGACCTTGAACAACACGCTGCAGGTGAGCTGAAATCCGCTGAGCCTGCCAAGAAAATGCGACGAACGAAGAAAGCTGACCCATGTGAGGAGCTTCATACAGAAGTTGTGGAGGAGACTCCAGACGTCGAGCCTTTGAAGGCCACTGCATTGGTTGGTGCAGCTCCAAAATCCAGGAGAGGTGCACACAAAATTAAAGAGGCTGTCACTGAAGAAGTCTCTGCAAGCAGCTCAACAGACAAGCCTAAGAATGGCAGAAAGGGCAAAGAAACAAATGACGAGATCAAAGCGGTAGAGGTCAAAGAAGTGGAACAGGCCCCAGAGGATGATTCTGCCAAAGTGAAGCCTACAAGGAGACGTGGCAAAACTGCAGTGCAACATGGTACATCTGATACTGTTCCAGCTAAAAGAGCCCGCAGGGGCACAGTGGTCGCCACTGAGGAGAGCACTGAGCAGGACACGAAAGTGATGGCTGAGCCGGTTCCAGTTGAGCCTATTAAAAGGGGAAGGAGGGCAGCTAAAATACCAGCTCTTACTGAAGAGGTTGAGACTAAAGACCAAGACAATTCCACTAAAGAATCTAGTAATGGCATTGAAGACACACAAACCTCTAAAAGGTCAGTCAAGTGGAAAGCAGATTTTGAAGTCTTTGAAGTTACACCCTTGAAGTCTTTGCGAGGCAGGAAGACAAAATCGGCTGGGCAGAAGGAGGCTGAAAGTGGAAATGAACCTCAAAAAGCCACAGATTCCGAAGGAAAGGATCTCACAGAAAAATTACAGCCCGCTAAGAAATCAAGGCGAGGGGCAAAGGCAGCAGATGTGGCTGAAGAGTCCACAGCGACGGTTTTGGAAAATAAAGACGCCGAGACACAGCCCAAAACCAGAAGAGGGAGAACGGCTAAGAAATGACTGCTTTTGTAAATGATATCAAATGTTATCTTTTTATTTTGGGTTTAAATGAAAATTGAGATTGTGAAAAAACAAAGCACTGTTTTATTTCTCCATATTACAGCAGGGAATCTTGTCTTAATCTTTTTTTAATGTGTTTTAGCCAGTTGCATTTTACTCATGGATCATTTGCAAATGCTTTTTTTGTAATGGAAAAAAGTGGTTATTAAATTTTTTTTACTTTGTCACAGCCTGGCGTTGATCATTTATTATAATGACGAATTACTATCACACAATTTGTACTTTTGGAATCCACATTAAAAAAAATGGTTTTCTGATATTATAGCTTTGAATAAAGACATCACCTACATTAATAGAAATAATTGTATGGCAACTTTATATGAATTTAAACAGTTCTTGCAGTTATTTATGATAAATAACTGCAAAAACTGGATATTCGGATAAATTATCCAAATTGTTTTCTTTGTAGCAATGACTGCATTATCTGTGAAGTCCGAAATGTGTAGACTGGACTCAATGGTAACAAGTATCAGCCTGTCCTATTTGGTTTCTCAAGTAGGCCTTCCATTAGACCGGTCCAATCATGACTAAACTGCTAAAGTAGATTAAATCGGATGCATGCTGGATCTATGCTATCAAAAGCCCAATCTTAAATATTATAGTTAAGCATACATCAAATGGCACATTCTGAAATAAAGTCTAGAAGAGAGCAAAGTGTCATGAACAACTGGAGCGGTACCGAGCGGAACCATTGTGATGGCAGGAAACGCACGGACTCATTATGAGGACGGACATTGAACCAAACGCACGGGAGACGCGGGATGGAGTTTGACGGGCGGGTGTGAAGTACTCAACGTTTACAATTGAACAACGTTCACAATTAAATTCGCCTTTTTGCATTCCCATTCATATTTTGACCACAATGGAGGCTGACATCAAAACAACAGCTAAAGGCTTTCATTGCACTTTGTGCAATATCAGTATTCCAAACCGTGAGTAGATCTAGCTTTCTACTTTGATCTCAGCCATGCATGCTCACCTGCTGCTCAAAGCCCCACACTAATACTGATAACCTGATATTTGAACTCTTAGATGAACTGTCCGTCTGTGTGGACTATCTCTTCTAGAAATTATACGCCTATAGTGCACTGTTAACTTGTATTTCATCTTTATAATGCGTTAACAAACAGCCCTAACAATGTAAAAACGAGCACTTAATATTGACTTGAACACAACTTGATAAACTACTAAAAATGATTTCATACGTATCCAGACGTTGAAGACTGAGTGATTCGCCTAATGTAGATTTAAAACAACTAATTTGAAACAATGATTCAATGTGTCATGTACATTGTGACATTGGAGCTGCTTATTTACACCAAACACTCATTTTTATAACTCAACAGTAACTTAATGTGCTTTTTCCAGAGCCAAGCTTGGAGCAGCATGTGAAAGGGCGCAAACACCAGACCCTGAGTTCTGTGAGGTCCACCAGGAAATCTCAGGAGGAGCGCAGTGTTTTTGTCAGTGGTCTCAAGCCGGACATCTCTAACACTGACCTGGCCGAGTACTTCCAGCGCTTCGGCCCGGTGGCAGACATCATCATGGACAAAAACAAGGTCAGGCAGGCAGAAATAACCACAAGAACCTAATGTAGTATGCATTTCTTCAGCAGCCTTGACATGTTGTGCTCTCTCAGGGGGTGTACGCCATTGTCCAGTTTGATGAGATCGATGGCATGAACACCACCTTGTCCTGTATTGAGCATCAGCTGAAAGGTCTGAAGCTTCGTGTCAAAGCCAGGGAGAAGAAGGAGTTTAAGTTGATCCCAAAAACAAAAAACAACTTTCAAAACCTGCAAGAGGTTTTTGACCGACTGAAGCCTGGACTCTGTCAGCTGGCATCTGTAAGTGACACTTGTTTTACAGTTGTCACTATTGTCTAAGAGAGTACAGTTTAGGAAAAGTTATGATGTTTTTTTTTATGATCATTGTGCCATATTCACATGGATTGCTCTAGTCTTCATATTTTAATTTTATGTACAAAAAGTAATCTACAGAATATTACTTCACATCCGCTGTTTTCCATGAACAGGTGAATGCACAGATGCTGCACATGGTGGAGCGTTTTCAGCTTGGAGAGAATGAAAAGAAAGCCAGAAGCCTTGTAATCCAACTACTGCAAGAGGTTTTTGTTGAGTTCTTCCCAGGTACTGCTTTTGTTTATGCTTAACAACTGAGTTAGTTTTACATTTGTGATGCTCGTTTTACAGACAGCAACATTGTAGCCTTTGGCTCGTCCGTCAATACTTTTGGCATTCACTCCTGTGATTTGGACCTGTTTTTGGATCTGGAAAACACCAAGGTCTTCCAAACTCATGCCAAAGCCAACTTGGAAAAGGTAATACATTTAGCAGTAATATTCCTACATTGGAGTATTTGTCCATATATATTGAGAGATGATTTAAGTTTAAATGATTGCATTTGTTACATTGTAGGCTGGGGAGGGCACATCGGACGATGGTCGCTCTGAAGACTCCATATTGTCTGACATTGACCTGTCCACATCGTCTCCAGCTGAAGTTCTGGACCTCGTGGCAGCGATTCTCAAACGCTGTGTGCCGAGTGTGGACAAAGTTCATGTGGTCAGCACCGCACGGCTTCCCGTCGTCAAGTTTCATCATAAAGAGCTTCATCTGCATGGAGACATCACTCTTAACAACAGGTCAGCTCAAACCCTCTGATAATACTACACAATATTGTGTACCCAATGCAGTGGTTTGGTAATGAAGACTGACCCTTGTATTTGAAAACATAGACTGGCGGTGAGAAACACTCGCTTCCTCCAGCTGTGCTCTGGAGTAGAAGAGAGACTGCGGCCCCTGGTCTACACCGTGCGACACTGGGCCAGGCAGAAACAGCTGGCCGGTAAGTCGCCCTCAGTGCTATGTCAGTATTTACCCAGCAGATGTCAGTAAAATCATGAGTCTTGTGATGGGAAACATAATGCAAAAACTGGCAGTTTTTCTGCAATAGAAATAGTAAAAAATGTATTTAAATATTGCGTGATGGAGGCAAAAGTGAAGTGAAAAAGAAAACTTTTAGTTATGTCTTCTGCGTAGTTCCCCCTTTCCAGCTTTCCCCTTGTACAGGTGCTCGTCATATAATTAGAATATCATGAAAAGTACATTTACTTTTGTTATTCAACTTAAAATGTGGAACTAATATATGATATAGACTCATGACATGCAAAGTGACATATGTCAAGCCTTTATTTGTTATAATTTTGATGATTATGGCTTACTGTCCATTTTCAAATTATTCTAATTTTATGAGATTTTTAATTTGTTTTTGTTTTTTTTCGCTGAGCCACAATAATCAAAATGACAACATATAAAGGCTACATATCTCACTTTGCTTGTAATCAGTTTATCATATTAGTTTCACAGTTTAATATGAATAACAGAAGTAAATGCACTTTTTCATGATATTCTAATTATATGACGAGCACCTGAATTATATAAATAGTTCACTCTCATTCTGTGCAAAAGAACTGTACGTGTGTTGAAAGACAATGACTGCTCTGAACTGCATTGTTCAACAGCTTTTATTCTGCTTCAAAAGAAAGTTTCCCCGCCTTAGTTATGATCTGGAAAAACAACAACATTGCTTTATTTTCACCCACTTTTTGGTTAAACTGCAGAGTGACCTGCAGTTCTCATTTGTTGTTTCTCTCTTGTCGTATCCATGCACAGGTAATCCCAGTGGAGCCGGGCCTCTGCTCAACAACTACGCTCTGACACTGTTGGTCATTTTCTACCTGCAAAACTGTGACCCTCCGGTCCTCCCCACAGTGGACCAGCTCAAAGTCATGGCCTGTAAGTGTCTTCTCTCTGATTTATTATTTGCTTTCAGAATGTAAAAGAAATAATCAATATTAATATTTGTTTTCCATTGTTATTTGTGCAGGTGAGGAGGAGGAGTGTGTGATTGAGACGTGGGACTGTACTTTCCCAACTCAAGCCATAGCTGTGCCTTCGAGCAAAAACACCCAAGCCCTTTGTAAGCAATATACAATATACACCTTTATCATATTGAACTTCCTGATAATAATACGCCTATTATCTTATTGTGTTCATAGGTAGCCTGCTCTCTGGCTTCTTCTCCTTCTATTCTCAGTTTGATTTTGCCAGTAATGTAATTTCACTCAGAACTGGACAGTCTCTTCCCACTGAAACCTTTCAGAAACAAGCTGATGAAGTCATGCAAGAGGATCAACCCTCTAAGCCTCTTCAAAGTGGTCCCAAAATTGGCCCTATGAATATTTTGGACCCCTTTGAGCTTTCCCACAATGTAGCAGGGAACCTAAACGACCGTACAGCTCGCAGTTTTCAGAAGGAGTGCCATGACGCCGAGAAGTACTGCCGCAGTCTCCAGTACCAGAGCAAATCCAGCAAGGGGAAGTCGTGGGGGCTGGTGCGCCTGCTGACCCCCCACGGAGAGGCGCAGCAGGCCCGGGCCGAGCAGTTGACAATCAGCATTCCTCTGAAATCGGACGCACTCCCAGAAGACCTCAGTAATCAGCAGCACATCGCCAAGGACGCCTTCTCCTTACTGTGGTTTCAGAGAGTTTGTTCTGCCTTAGAGGGCATTTTCCAGAACGTTCTTCAGTGTCACCTTGAGTCCGCTCCGGAGGTGTTCGACGCAGGTGACGACATGGACACTCTGGACTCGTCTCTGGATGACAGCGGCTGCAGCGTAGAAACTCCCGCTGAGCCCGCTCCAAACATCGGAGGCAAAAGAGCGCTCTCGTCTGGCAGCGACGCTTCCGTGTCACCGCACGGCAAGAGGCCAAGGTTGTCCAAAAGGGGGCGCGCCACGCTGTCCCCGTGGCTGTGGGAGCAGAGGCACATGGTGTGGGCGGGCAGGAGGAAAGTCAGACGAGAGCTGATCAAAGACGCCGACGCCAAAGCGGAGGGCAGCTGTGTGGAGATGGAGACACAGGTCACCGCTCGCATCGTGCAGAAGGAGCCCCAGCTTAAAGAGGCGCTGCAGTTCAAACTACAGCCTCAGCTGGTGGGGGCGACAGAGGGCACAAGTGCGCTGCTTAAGTTCCAGCCCGTCCAAGACTCTGCAGGGGTCTTTCAAGACTTTTTCCATTTCCTAGAAGCTTTTCTCCCCAAGATGGTAGAGACTCTGCTCACAAACAGAGTCGATAATGCCTAAAGTGTTTTTGTTACTTTGTCAATTTATACATTTGGGTTGTTTTTCTTTTACAGTTCTTAAAAGGCACTACTGCAACCAGTCCCTAAAAATGTCAGTGTTTTGTTTGTATACAAAGGGAGGCTTTATATATGTTATTATTAAGGTGAATAACGGTTTAAGTTTTGTTTGTTTGATAATAATAATAATGATAAGCCCATTTTAAGTTTAGTAGTATTTGTTGCTCTTATGAGACATTTTTTTTATTAGGGACTGTGTGTAGTTGTCATGTGACACCAAAATGAATGAATTAGAAAAGAGTTTGTCAAACACTGCCATTTCTATGACTGCAGTGTACCGCCATTGATGGTTGGTTTTAAATAAAAGAAGCCAATAGTGATTTGGCTGTTGCAGACACAGCTTTGATTGCGTGCTTTTACTTGGCTTTTGTGTGCTGCTTTTCATCTGGTCAGGTTTCCTCTGCGACTGGAGCTATGAGGGCCATTACTCAGGCAGGCAGGCTGACGTCTTTATGATCCGTGGACAGGCTGCAGCACAGGGACGTGAGCACTGATTAACATTATTCATCTCCGCTCTTTAGGGCCTCGTACGGCAGCGAGAGAGACACCGGTGAGGCTAGTGCTCAGTCAGTGCTGGTTTCATTAAAGTTCCGGGTTAAACCAAGGGTCTAGGGTTTTTTGAGCCTAGAATTTTCTTGTTTTACTTTTATGTCACAGGTTTCATCGTTTTTTTTGGCTTGGCACTATTAATCATTTTAAAACTCCAATGAAAACCAAATCTATACAATTTTGCCACTTTAGTGACTTTATTGACCACCATAATTTGTATAATGACACCACACTTGGTCGAGTGTCAAAGGCTAAAAATAAACACTTAATATATTATAAATTTCCCGTCAATTGCTCCATTAACCTTTATCCCATTTTGACCTTTTTCTGGTTCACTGAAAATTAGGCCCTAAGGAGAAATTACAGCTTAATTTGAGTCATTTCTGTCACAGGTCTGTCACGAGGCAAGCACAGGGGAGGAACACTATTTGATATAATATCTTGTATTTCTCCTTACTACTAAAGATGTACACAGTATCACTTCTGTTTTTATTGAGGCTGCACGGTTATGCAAAAATTAAGTAATTGTACAACCCTTGTATTAGTCAAGAGTGTTAACCGTCCTTGAACACAAGCCACTTCTCTGGACAAACACTCAAGTATCTTTCTTTTGTTTTTCTAAGTTGTTGCAGATATATGACCTCTCACAGACGCCGCTTAGCCACACAGTGATTGATGACGGATCTGTGGAAGTGTTTTCTGGCTGCAACAAACAAGAAAGCATTTTATTTCTCATACCACAGCTCAAACTGTTCCTCTGGGCATGTTACTACAATTTGGGTGGTGTCACTCAGCTGCTGGTCCGGGCATAGAAAATCACCTAAATTAAAGCTTTAGTCCCTCTTTGATTTATTCATGGGAAAAGTAACGAGATGTTTTACTCAAGTAAGCAGGTTTGGGTTTGTCCGTGTTTCAGAGCGTGGTGTCCTGCACTGGTCAGCTCCACCTCCTTCTCCTCCTGCGCAGCTCCCTCTGCTCCACAGCAGTCTTTCACCATCTTCAGAGAAGAGTTTAGCAGTTAGTCTGTTTTATTCTACAGTGAACGTCCATTAGCCAGAACAATAGAAGGCATGTGTGGTTTAGCTGTGAGTCAGATACCTCCTCGTTTGTCCCTCCCTTTTTCCTGTAGCTCCTCTTGTGACGCCTCCACTGTGCTGCAGCTGTGGGGGGCTCTTGGTGCCTCTTCAGTGTTTCAGAAGAAGAAATTGGTTGGTTTCAAATGGGTTTAGCTGATGAGGTAGCTGTTTACTTTTAAAAAGCTGCTTTCTTCAGGACCGTTATGTCTTTGCAGTGAACTATATCCACCGATCCCCACAAAAACACGGCAAAGACGTACAAAAGTATCCAGTAAAGCAAGTGGGAGAATTGGTATTTCAATTACTTCAAAAGACTTGCTCTTGTACTTAAATGATGCAACTGATTACCTCCCGCCGCTACCTGTAAGTGGGCAATCCGTTGAGTGTTGGACTTCTGGACACGATACAGCGATTCCAATTAAAGTCTGAGTCACAACTTGAGCTAGTCATCCCCTGTATGCCAGATGATTAGTTAAGGGGGCGTAATTTGATAATAATAATCTCACACTCCCCAGTTACTTGCTCACCAGCCTCCTGCTGTGTTTGCCTCATAAAACTATCTCAGACTGTTCTGCTCTAGCTGACAATTAAAGTCACAATGCAGTATAAGCATGAGCTCAATACAATACTTGTAGATGAGAAGAGCACTGCACTCTTTTGAGAATCAAAAAAATATACAGACTTGCCCTGTAAGCGTCTTCTCGAGTTAACCAAGTTAAAAAGTAAGCTCTTAATACAAGGATACAATTCTGGTTTTATTTATTGCAAACTGTAGTATTCCTTTCGCAGGTGTTCTAATTGGCAGCAGCTTCAGCACCAGAAGCCCAGAGGTGATGGCGAGGCCGTTGTGCTGTGGCTCCTCTGTCTGCCTCTAGAGCGCGTGTGTCTGCAGAAGAATTGGCGCTCCACGGCAGTGTGCTCTCATCCAGCCCACATTATGGCCTGCTTGTTACTGCGTTGTGCAAACAGAGGTGGCCTTCTCAAAAGCACTCTGTTCATATTAGCGCCCCCCACTCTGCAGATAAGGCTGTATAAAAGGCATGATCATTTCCCCCTCGGTGTCTGCGCTCACAGGAAACACTCTAACTTTGTGCACTGTGATGCCCTTTGTCCACGTGCTTTGTGTGTGCAGTCGTGCCGCTGTGATGTGCTCAGCCACGTGGGGCTCATGCAAATTGATTTGGAAGGTCTAAAGTGAAGATGGGGCTTTTAGAGGTAGATTTGAGATGTTCTGAATGTCTGCAGATGCTAGAGATTTTGCAGCTAAGTGAGAACCACAATGTACAATGTGGGCTTTATTCCTTACCAAGTTAGGGAAATGAAAGAAGCACACTCAATTTGCAGAACATGTCTGGGAGGGAAAAACACACCATTGCTAATGTAAGAAATGGGGAGCTTGAGTACTGGAGACCCACCCTCGTCTAGAGCCTTGGGGACCTGGGCTCAGTATGGTCTGGAGTCATTTAATTCCTCATATTTATTGCACTTAAACCGAAGGAAACTCTCATCAGCTAGAAAGGACAGGATGCAGACGGTTGTAGATTTTTACTTGGACCTTGATTGGAATCAATCCTCAGGACACGATTTAGACCTGGACTCGGAGCAATTCAGTCGCTGCCGTGATTATTACTCTGTCATTAGGCCCTCTTTAGGAGTGCACTATCTGGGGTTTGCTCAACTGAGACCTCGGATGTCCTCGGTGTTTGTCGTCTAAATGCTGGGTGCCACTTAATGAGTTTGTCTTGCACATGTTGTTGTTTCTAGTCATCGACTTTTATGAGCCGTGAGAGGTTGATTACTGAAGAAGAGCTAACAGAATGTTCAGGAGAGGCTCCGTTTGCTCAAGAACATGGCTGATTGCAGAAGAAAGTCTCTTAAGAGAATGGGGGAGAATGGAGCCACTGCTTCCCCATCTAAAATCCATTTGCTTATCCATGTCACATTTCAACACAAACTGACTGCATGGGCCTTACAAATGTGGTAGAAAATGTCCTCAGCTTAAATTATGGCACAATTATTGGTCTTAGATGGCCAATACAATCAATGTGTAATACTCCGGTTCATTCCGGTTTTTATGGCATGTCGTGCTCTTTAAGAGGCACTTCTCTGCAACCTGTCAATAGGATTTATACCCAAATCAAAGTGTGTTTTTGACAAGGGCTCAGAGACTGACAAACAAGACTCAGACCTAAAGCCTTTGTGTTTTATGGTTCTCCAAAGAGAGAGCGCGTCCCACGGATAAATTGCTATTATTTTATTTTACCCAGTTAAGGTCTCTTTCAAATATAAATATCACATCTGGATAGAAACTTGGACCATAAGTACATGGCCTACTGATCACTACACTTCAATGCGCACTAGAAGATAATGGTATCTAGAGCATGGTTGTGGCCCGGGGTGCACAATAGACCGTGAAGATTGTACTTAAACAGGAGTCTGACATCTCACAGTGGACACAGGGGCCCAAGATAACTGTTTGCTTTTCATGTGGAGATAAAGCCTAAAGTGGTCACTTTAGCTTCACAAATGTCAATCATCCGTAATGGCACAGTTGAAAATTCTATTCACTAAAATGGGCAGTGTTTCAGGATTCACATTAATGCATGAATAGGGCTGGGAACGTTTGTAGAATTCGAAAACTGAAAGCTTATGTTCGTATCCCATTAAATACTTAAATACTTATTTTGGGTGGCTGGAACAATCTTAGGATTAAATAACAAATTTCCAATTTTTTTTGGCACCAACTTTTGAGACCTTTGATTTTATTTTTTTTGCTTTATTTGAAACACGTAGTACCTCAACTTTTAAGAAGTTACTTCTGCATGTTCAAATAAAAAAAAAAACATTAATTTTTCATTCACTGTACAGAGAGAGAATACATACAGTATATGTACAGATGTTGTTAAGGCGCTATATAAATAAATATTGATTGATTATGAGGGGCCCTAAAAAAAACTTTAGCCCTGGGGCCCATTTTACTTAAATCCGGCCCTGAATGCATGCTATTGTAATGAAAGAAGGCAATCGCTTTGTTTGATGGCAGTGCTCTATAGGCTTATTTGGCACAAAAGTTGGCTTAGACAGTGTGCAATAAACAAAAGGCAAAAAAGAGTAACATGTAGCTAAAAAAAAGGGATATAAAGGTAACGATCGGACATTTTTCACACTGATAGAAATATGCTTAACACAGAATTGTACTAATACAGCATTACACTATATCTGCTATATCCAAACCGTGGCAGACGGTGCTCGAAGGTTTAGTTTCAGCATTAGTTTCTAACATTATGTTGGGAACTAATGCTGTCCAGTTGTGATTTATTCAGAAAAGCTCTTGATCAAAAGCTGTTCTGTCCTGCCAAGTTTGGGGTCTTTTTCATTAGAATTAAGTAGTAAACTGGGGTGCCTCTTTGTAATGAAAGGCCCAGTAAACCTGTAAGCGAATTGAGAGGTTTACACATAAAGGCCAGTGGGGTGTGGCTAATGTCGATCTCCGCTGTGACTTTAGTAGTAAAACTGCTTTATGGTTGCTCTTCTTTCAGGTTGCACGGTAGTAGTAAAAGAGGGGGGGTCGCTTATTCTATATTTATATTAGGATATATTTTTAATGTGTCTTCTTAGGCCACTGACAGGAGACACGTGCGTCAAAGATGCGCAAGCAAAGAGCCATAAAGTTGAAGTGCGCACTAGAGATGAGTAGTGTGTGTGTGCGCGTGTGTGTGTGTGACCTCCTCTCCAAAGCGCGAGGAAAGTCTGAGGGGGTGTGGTTTAGCGCGAGCGCACATCAGGTATCCCTCCAGCTGTATAAAATGCAAGGGTACGAAAAGGCAAAGACAAGCAACACCCGGAACACAAGGCGGACAAGTACAATGTAAGTTTCCCTTTACATACCAGTGTTTTTTTGTCTTGGCATGCCTTACAAGTGGTCCCTGCACCTGTTCTTCTCAGATGGGCACCATGCTGAGGTCGTGGACGATGCTGGCTGCGCTGGTCGTGTGTCTGCTGCTGTGTTGGAGCAGCTTTTCGGACGCGTACCCTCCGAAACCCGAGAGCCCGGGCAACAGCGCGTCACCCGAGGAATGGGCCAAGTACCACGCGGCCGTCAGACACTATGTCAACCTCATCACCAGACAGAGGTGAGTCCCCAGAAGAAGAAAAAAAGTACTTTTGTATTATTATATGTCATTATTTTCAATGATAGAGTAGGATTCCCACGTCGAAAGCTACACATCATAACAAAAAAGGAATACACCCGTTTTAAATGAACTAATGAACAGTAGCCTAGTAAAAATGATTAATTCCTGTTCTGAACTATAGTCACATTACATTTTTCTCATTAGGCTCCAAAGTGGTTCAGTAGCTTTACTTGCCACATCTGTTCTTTAGTGTCCTGATGGCAAAACTGAAAAAAGTTCTCAGTTAAAAAATGGGGCATAAACTTTTCATCCCATATCTGACCTTGAGAACTTGGAGAATAGGAGTAGTATTGGACTGAGTATGTATAAATATTAAACTCCCTCTCCCCACGTTGACTCCACTTGTGTTTTGATAAAGGAGTGTTAACATTCATTGCCTGGGCTGCCAGTCCCAGCCAAGCCGCTGCAATTCAATAGCACTGTTGCCTATTGAGCGGCTGCTGTTGTGGATCAGAGCGGCTTTTCGCATGAATAACAAAATCCCATGTGAGCTTGGCTTCAGCCGTCTTCAGAGCTGTGTGTGCCTATTCCCTCAGGTATGGAAAGAGGTCAAGTCCAGAGGACGTGGCATGGCTGCTTTTTGGAGCAGACTCAAACCAAGACAGTGAACCTCGGTAAGAGACAAGCACTTGTCTTCAACAACATCAAGCGTTTCAATACATTATAGATTCAGACGAGGGGCTTTATTAAAATAGATAATGACTGGATACTATAATGACTCTTTAAACATTGCTGAATTCATCCTATTATATACTTTATATTATAACAGACCTGTACATTTTAATTTGCATCACACCAAATGAACAGTGAATAACTTAGATTAAACTCAAAGTATCGCAGATTTATAGGGGAGCAAAGGGGTGCTTTGCAGCCTCATTTTAAAATGTTTGCACCCTCAGTTTTAGTCGCAAGCATCACAATGTATTTTAATGACGAGGGTGTCACTGTACACCCCTAAGTAAGTTAAATGCATCAGTTTGTACGGGAGCCGGGGCGGATTTATTACACAATCTTTGAAAACTAAATGATGTTATTGATAGTTATTGATATAGATGCCGGTAATACTGCTCCAAAAATTGAACACAACGGCTCTATTTGACCAGAGTGACTGCATTGAAGGTTATGTCACTTATTGAGAGCTCTGTCTTAATACTCCCTTTCTGCTCTGTATTGATTTGCATTTTCTCTTGCTGTGGGCCGGGACACCTACTGGTCCTTCATGCCAAGAAGAAATTCAATCTTCCTGAAGCACCTTGCCAACTCTGCTTTATGTTACTGTCAATGGCTTAATCTGTCTCTTCTTCATCTATTGGCAGGTCGGAGTATAACGAACAGTGGTAGATTACTCCTAATGGATGAGGAAACACCGAAGCTCTCAAAAGACAACCTGCACTGGAATTTGTGACTTTCACTAATTATTTATAATAGGCATGCAGCCCCCCTCCCTCTCTCTGTGTCTGTCAAAAACTGCCTTTGGCCAAGAATGTAAATAATTTATACAAAAAGTGATTCAAATTAAACTAAAACTACTTTAATGGAATAAACTATTTGAAAAGATATGTGTGCAAGTGTTCTTTACTTATCAACCCAGAAGCATTTACGCCTTTGGCCACTAGATGTCACTGTTGCACCGCGGTAGCGCGCGTAAGTGGCTCGTATGTCTCCGCTCTCAACGCTGCTACATCGACAGCCTTCAACTTCACACAAGGGTACCGCTCGGAAAGGGCAGTTCATCATCTGGAAAGCACTCGGACTCGTTTTAAATTTGATCCATGGCGGTGAATGCAGGAGCACGCGCCGCTTTTTAATCCAGGTCCCGTCCGTGCGCTGTTTCCGCGGGCTGCCCGAGGCGATAATGTACTGAAAGTGTCCGCATATATTAAAACAAGACCTGCCACACAACTCGAGTCGGAGGAGGAGGAGGAGGAGGCACCCCAGCAGCATCTTCCCCCGGCGGTTGCATCTCGATCCGAGGACAAGAGCGACGCGAGCAGGTGAGCGTTTTCAAACTCAGGTCAGGTGGAAGAAAAAACGCAGTTTCCTCGAGCTAATGAGACGCTTGTCATAATCGCCGCGTTCAAGCAAAGCCTCTCAAAACGCGCAGTCCACCTTCGCCCTTGTCAAGCACGCTGCTGCCGGAGTTTGAGCGATCTGCCGTGAGAAACGAGCACACGTGCAGCATAATCTCCGCTATCATATTCTTCCGCACAGATCATGCCCATGTAACGCTAGGCTACAGCGCGCGTGCACCCATTTCATCAATTAATCAGCTGCTCAATCAGATTGTTTTTAATCCGAGAATGATTAGCTCGGAGCTATCACCACACGGAAGCTAATATTGCTTTTTTCTTTGCGCGGGATGGTGTTTTATTCGTGAGTTTGGAAACATAATTAATTGGAATAAAAACAAAGGCGAGCGTCATGCACCTGTTCACGGGCACTGCGCATGCTCAGAGTGACGGGATGCGCCCACAGATGTGAGAGGCGTGCTTGTCCATATGCTGACCACACGGACAGGTGCGTGTGTTTGAGGGGCCAGTCCCATGATCAGGGCATGAAACACTGCTAGAGCCGTGTTTGGCATGCATTAGGTGTGCGTAATGGTGGATAACCGTGTACAAACCTGTATCCTGTATATATAACCTGTATATATAATCATTTATATTTCATAATGATGGGGACCTGCAGTGACATTGGAAAGACTGTTGTATCAAAGTCCTAGGGATTGGACGTCACATAATTTGCAGACTCTTTATAGGAAATTGTTACTGTAAAAGAAGTAACAAATAAAAGTTCTTACAGAGGATTCAACCTGTTATCCCACATCTTACCCCCTATCTGATTTCGATTTTAAAATCTCTAATACTTTATGCAACTTCAGAAAACCTGCCTAATCCAGTGCAATCCCATGTGCCAATAGTCCTGCTGATTTAGTAGTGGTAGTACTAGGGCTGTAGGGTATTTCCACTGAGCGATTATTGGACAGTGTGGAGGTTGTTTATTGCCTCTGTTTTGGCGGATCATCCCGATATCCGGGGAGTTTTTCCCAAGGCCTCACTGTCAAAGTAAAAACTGTGACATTGATGCGTCTTTTTTTTTCCTGTCGTGGCAGCGTTTCTGTGAAAAGGACACAAAGGAGCGTGGCCTCTAATGAAAGCCACCGTCCGCGGTGATTGTCAGCACTTCCCCCGAGTATCTCTGCCTTGGTCCTTTAGCCTCTCGGTGGTTGGTTGCTTGACATTTAATTTTAATTACTATAATTACTGTCTGTATCAGCTGTAGGGAACAGAGGGCCCACATCACCAGGGCCATCAGGAATTATTTAACGCCTCACTCTGAAGGGATATTGCGCGATAGCTTACATCACCTGCTACACTGGCCGCCCTTCACCCACAAACACGGAGGTTGGCGGTTTGATCCACATGCTGCCTGCTGGTGTGTCCCTGAGCTAGACACATCACACACTAGCTTGTAGTCTATGAAAATGTGTGATCGATGGTCTGAGCTGCTATTGGCTCAAATTGGCAGCCATGATTCTGATACAAAGCCCCAGGGTAGTTGTGGCTGCGCTGTATAAGGCTAATCTAAGTGTGGCTCCGAAATGACAACACAGGCACGGCTTCTTAAAGACGGGCGCTTTACTTTTATGCCGTGAAAACTGTTAGACAGGACATGAAATACAATGCTTTAGACATAGTCCAGTCACAGGTAAAATAATACATTAAACAAAATGGCTACCTCGTGGCCGCCTGCCACTTCGGAGGTTCTTGGGCAGCAAATATTTCAGTCTTGTGCATACTAAACAAGTATACAATAATTAGCCCAATGTACTTCACAAATATACAAATAATTAGACAAAATATAAAATAAAATACCTTGTGCAGCTAGCTAATTGGCCTTGCTGCTGCAGATCGCTCGGTCAAAGTCTTTTGCATGTCTGGGCGAATGCAAATCTCGCAGCCTCTTATACTAAACGAAATCTCGCGATAGTTGCGGTACAAAAATAAAAAATACTTTGGCAAATTAACTTATCTAATTTATACAATGTAACATAAATTCACAAC
Organism: Gobius niger; assembly: GCF_951799975.1. Lineage (NCBI taxonomy): Eukaryota > Metazoa > Chordata > Actinopteri > Gobiiformes > Gobiidae > Gobius > Gobius niger. Next base: position 10,633,340 of record NC_136870.1, on the reverse strand, counting down.
GTGAGTCACAATAAATTTCAACAAAAAATATTAACCCATAAAACAAAAAATACTAAGTGCAAGTCTTTTCAACGACACTTACACTCCCACCAAAATCACTCATTATTTCTTAATGTGATTTTCTAAGACGTGTCCTGGTTAGTTTGTTTACTATGTATGTCGGTCTCGAGTAGAGTCACGACTTTGTGAATAGGTCTTTCTAGGTGTATTAGTCTCGTCAGTGGTTTCCCTTTGTCAAAGGTGGTTTCACTGGTCTTCAGCTTCACTTTTCGAACTTTGCCGTCCGGGCTTTCCAAAGTCTCTATCACTTTAGCTAGTTTCCATTTACATCTTGGAGCGTTGTCATCCTGTATTATCACAATATCATTTACTTGCAGGTTTCTTGAAACTTTCTGCCATTTCTGTCGCTGTTGGAGATTCAACAAATATTCTCGCCTCCATCTTTGCCAAAATTCATTTGCTAGAAATTGAACCTTTCTCCATCTTTTGTTCAAGTACAAATCATCCTTGCAAAACTGTCCTGGAGGGGGAAGAATAACTGAAGATTTCATCGTTAATATGTGATTAGGAGTTAGTGGTTCTGGACCCGTGGGATCGTTTAGATATTCAACACTTAAAGGTCTACTGTTGATGATTGCCATTGTCTCGTAAAGTAGTGTTCTTAAACTAGTTGTATCGAGTCTGTTTGAAGACTTGTCAAGCATTGCTGTAAGTATGCTTCTCACTGTTCGAATTTGGCGTTCCCAGATGCCTCCCATGTGGCTTGCTGATGGAACGTTCATCACAAATTCGCAACCAATGGCTCTTTGTGGTTCTTGATCCATGTCTTTCATTAACTCCAAAAACTCTCTTTTAGCTCCCATAAAGTTTGTCCCTTGGTCGCACCTTAATTGTCGGACAGGACCTCTTATGGCGATCACAGTTCGAAGAGCATTCATGAAAGCATCTGTTGATAAGTCATCGAGTGTTTCAATGTGCACTGCTCGTGAACATAAGCATGTGAACAGTAATCCGTATCTTTTCACTTCTTTTCTTCCATCCTTTACTATGAATGGGCCGAAACAGTCGATGCCACAGTAGGTAAAAGGTGGTGCTGTTTCTGTTCTCACTTCTGGCAAATCTGCCATCTGTTGGACATTTGTAGCCTTTCTGTACTTTCTGCACTTAACGCAGCGGTAGATGTGCGATGAAACAACATTTCCACATCCTAAGATCCATAGTCCATTTGCACGCAATTCATTTGTAGTCATGCCTCTTCCTTGGTGATGTACACGTTCATGATAGTGTTTTACGAGTAGGGCTGACACGTGAGATTCTTTGGGAAGAATTGCGGGGTGTTTGACATCATGGTGTAACGCTGATTGGGATAATCTTCCTCCCACCCTGAGAACATCTGACTTGTCCAGGAAAGCGTTCAACTGTTTAAGCCTGTTGTGCTTGTGTAGAGAATTTTCCTTTTGAGATCTGATTTTCTGTATTTCCTCGGGGAAAGCTTCTCTTTGCACTAACTTGATGATGAACACTTCTACGTCCTTTCTCTCTTCAAGATCTGTAACTTTGTTCGTTCTTTGTTGGATACCTTTATATTCTTTGATGAATCTTTTGAGTCTGGCGATAGCCTTTACTGCTCTTGACCAATCGGAAAACTTCTTTAAACGTTCTAGCACTGGGTTTGCTTCCTTTGACTGTGTTGTGTGCGTGTGACCTTTACGGAGTTCAGGATCCGTTTCTTCGATCTCTCCCACCATTTCCTTATTGACTGGAAGATCTTGTTTCCAAAGGAAATCTGGGCCTTTTAACCAGTTTGATTCTTTCAGCTGAGTTGCGCTTAAACCTCTTGAGGCATGATCAGCCGGGTTATGTTCTGAGCTGACGTGCTGCCATTTTTCAGGACTTGTACTTTGTCTTATTCGTTGGATTCGATTGGCGACGAATGTGTGAAATCTCTTTGCATCGTTGGCTATGTATGCCAATATGACTTGTGAATCGGACCAATAATATTCGTTGAGATTTCCAATTTCCAATTCTCGCTTGATTACATCTGCATTGCGGACTGAAGTCACAGCTGACGATAGTTCGAGTCTTGGGATAGTCGTTTGTTTAGTGGGTGTAACTCTCGCTTTACCCATGACGAGTGAACAACTGATTTGTCCTTCTTTACTTATTGCTCTGAGGTATGAACATGCGCCATAACCTTCGAGGCTTGCGTCTGAGAAGTTATGTAACTCATACTGTACAACATTGATGTCTTGTGAGTAGCTTCGTGGGATCTTCAGAGCTGCCAGTTTGGGCAGGTCTCTCAACCATGCTTCCCATCGTGGTAGAATGTGGTCTGGGAGATCGTCGTCCCAATTAACTTTGTCTTTGCACAATGTTTGGAGTATTTGCTTTCCAATCAGTATGAACGGAGCGACAAACCCAAGGGGGTCATAGACTGACGCAACTGTCGAGAGCACCCCTCTCCTTGTCAACGGGTTGTCTTTGACTTGGACTCTGAATTGGAATTCATCTGCCTCGATACACCATTGTACTCCGAGTGCACGTTCGATGTGGGGTTCTCCAAGAGCCATGTCTTGGTCTTTGGCTTGAGCTTGTTCTTCTTTGGGAATTGCTTCGAGCACTTCTTTATTGTTTGACACAAACTTATGCAAATGGAGTTTGCCTGTCTTGCAAAGTGCTCTTGACTCTTCGACCAGCTTTATGGCTTCGGCTGTTGACGTTACGCTGGCAAGTCCATCATCAACGTAGAAACCTCTTTGGATGAACTTGACAGTCTCCTTGCTGAACTTGTCTTTGCCTTGAGATGCGAGATGTTTGAGTCCGAAGTTACAGCATCCGGGAGAGGAAGCTGCCCCGAAAAGGTGCACTTTCATCCTGTACACTGAAGGCTCGGAGTTCAAATCGCCTTTGTCCCACCAGAGAAATCTCAGGTAGTCTTGATGTTCCTTGACAACATGGAATTGATGGAACATTCTCTCCACGTCACACATGAAGGCGATTGGACCCTTTCTGAATCGGCATAACACTCCGACCAGTGCATTGGTGAGGTCTGGTCCAGTCAGAAGGTGATCGTTAAGAGATGTGTCATGGAAACGGGCAGAACAATCAAAAACCACGCGGATCTTTTCGGGCTTATGGGGGTGGTACACCCCGTGATGAGGGATGTACCACGCCGTCTTGTTTTCCAGCTCTTGTACTGGGACTCTTTCTGCGTCTCCACGGGTTATGATGTCGTCCATGAACTTGACGTAATCCTTGTAGTATTTCTCATCCTTTTTGAGTCTACGTTCCAATGAAGACAATCTGTGTTCAGCGTATTGTTTGTTGTTTGGAAGATTTGGATTGTCTGTTTTGAATGGTAGTGGAAGTTCGTAGTGACCGTCTTCCCTTTGTCTTATGCCTTTTGTCACCTTTGTCATGAACAAAATGTCTTCCTGAGAGATTGGATTGTCGTCTGTTGCATGCTCTGAGAAATCAGATTCCAAAGCCTTTATCACATCAATTGGACTGACTTCCTTTACTTGAGTTCTGCATACAAAACGCACTTCTTGTTTGAGTTCAACTGCTGGTTGTGACGCAGGAGTTACTTCACGCACAATGATTCTGTGACTTGTGCCGATGGCATCATTGTGATCGTGGACTTGAGACGAGCAACCAACTATGCTCCAGCCGAGATCGGTTAGCTGTGCGTAGGGTTGGTTTTCTTTGCCTGCGAGAACTTCTCTTGGTAGAAGGGCTTGTTGACAGTTATAGCCGATAAGCAGACCAACTTCACATTCGAGCATTGGTGGTAACTTATCTGCTAGCCTTTCCAGATGAGGCCACTTCAAAGCGGTGTCAGAAGTTGGGATATGTGACCTGTTAACTGGTATGAACTCTCTTGTAAAGACTGGTGGTAATATGATTTTCTTTTCACACGTATATCCTCTGACTTGAAGGTTTACCAGCTTCTCACATGGTATAACTGTTGACTTGGCGGACATAGTTGATAGCCGCAGATTGGCTTTGCTTTTATCTGTGTTGAGATCTTGGGCTACTTCATCCAAGATGAAGGATGTATCACTCTGTGAGTCGAGAAGTGCATACACCAAAACTTCTTTCTCTGGGTGGTTTGTGGATGAGACCCAGACAGGTAGTATAGAAGACGTCAACGTGCTTGAGGTTTCTTGAGTTACCCTGTTAGAGATTGCAGTTGACGATTTGTCTTCTTCCTTTGTGTCTTTAGTGTCTACTTTGTCTTGAGTGTTATCCTCACTCTTTACAGGTGTTGCCCTTTTACGTTCCATGAACTTGTCGTCGTGTAGACATGTAGGGTGTCTTCTCTGACATTTTTCACACGTGCTCCTTTTATCGCACTTCTTTGAATGATGTCCAGTCTTTAAGCATCCGAAACACAGCTTTTCTGTCTGTGCAAACTTGATACGATCTTGAACTGTTTTATCCGTGAACTTGAAACATTTATCAAGTGTGTGACCATTCTTTTTGCAGAAGAGACAGGTTACAGTATTTGTGTGACCTGAGCTTGTTGAGTGACTTGAGTTTGTAGTTAGCGTTTTTGCTTGAATGACTTGACTGCGTGGATGTTTGGGCTTACTTGTGTCCAAACCTTTGAGGGCTTGCATTGAGGCTATGGGATCGCACGCTAAGTCAGCTTCCATGGACACGAACTCCACAAACGTGCGGAAGGATGGATACTCTCCATTATTTGTTCGTCTTATTTTCATGGCTGTGCGGTTCCATCTTGTAGTCAACCAATCTGGAAGTTTCAACAAGAGTCTCTGAATTTCCATACAATCATTGAGAACTTCTAATGCCTTTATGTGTGGTATCGCAGCTTCACAACTTCCAAGAAAGTCAGCAAATTCCCTTAACTCACTTCCATCTTTGTAGCTTATTTTCGGCCAACCATGAAGCTTGTCTCTGAAGCATTTTCCTATGGTAAACAGATCTCCAAAACGCTTTTCCAGCACATTCCAAGCTGAGTCGTACGCTTCATCTGTGCCTACTAAGAGAAATCCTTCTACTGCTCTTTTTGCAGGTCCACCGAGATACTTCCTGAGATAGTAAAGTCTCTCATTCTTGGGAATGTTCTTTCTTTCGATCAAGGTTTCAAATGACAACTGCCAGTCTTTGAACTTTAGTGGGTCTCCAGTGAACAATGCAGGTTCTGGAGTTGGAAGTCGATTTGCACTTATTGCTTCTGCTAGTATGCCAACTAGATCAGAATTTGCCTGTGGTTGCGTTACGACTGTATGGACTTGTGTGGCTTGAGGGATGAATGGTGGACTTGATGCTTTGAGTGTTTGACTTGTGGTCTTTGCTTGTATGATAGGAGTCTGTTGAACGTGTGGAACAAATGCATGGCTTGTAGCATGAAAGACTTGGGTTGTGTTTGTAGCTTGAAAAGGATTGCTTGGTATGATAGGGATTGCTTGGGTTTCACTCGCTGCTTTAATACTGTGTAACAAACTTCGACTTTCAGCAGTACTTTCAACTTCATCATAAACCTTTACACGAGCTTTGGCAGCATTCAATTTCTTAACTTCTTCCAAGCGGTCAATCTTTCTACGCTGCTCCTCCATTGCTTGTTGCCTTGCAAAGTTCTCAAGTTCCAATTTTTGTAGTTCAGCTGTTTCCTTTTCCTGCACGTCCATTACTGCTAGTACTTCTTGAGATGCAGCTGCTTCAGCCTCAGCTTCCAATCTTTTTATTGTTTGTGAGCATGATTGTCCTGAACTACCTTTGGACCTTCGTGATTTTGACCTTGATTTAGACCCTTCAGATCCTAAGCATGATCCAACATCCGGCCATGGTTCTTCATCGTCCTCAATGTCTCCTTCGAGCCATTTCTCAGCTTTGTTGACAATAAATACGGAGAGTGACGTGCATGCATCAACTTTACGCCTTATGTCTGCTTCGGGAGATTGTATTTGACGTATCTGGTCATAAACGATTTGCACATCTTTACAAGTGATGTTTACATTATCGATCAACTCCTTTAATTCACTTTCTGAAGCATTCTTCCTCAGCATTACTCTGCTCAGTCTTGCTTCATATCTCCATTTTTCAAATACGAGTGCATATTTGTGTTGGAGGCTCTTTAGTTTCTCCTCTTGAAGCTCTTTACCCTTTTCGGTTAATGTTCTGACTCTTTCACTTTTACGAACAGTTTGTTGTTCTGTAGCTTGCACTTCTTCATGTTCTACAACTTCGTTAAGTGGTAACTCTTCTTTATCTTTGTCACTCATCTTTAACGTTTAGTTAACACACCAGTTGAATTCCCAAAATACTTCTTCAAATTAGCTTATTTGCACTTTAACTTGTAAATATCTTTTTGGGAACTTAAAATGTAGTTTTGACCTTACGCAAAATGCACAAAACTCTAACTTAATTCAACAAAAATGCATCACTTTGAGGTACAGAAGAAATCAAGTAACTTTGACAAATATGCTTTAGAAACTTTTAGTGGGCCTTTAAACTTGACTTAAACCACTCGTTTTTCTTTTAGCACTGTCCTTTCTTAATTTCCACTTTACTCATTCCTTATAACTTTATTGATGCGTTGCTTGTGGGCGATGAGCTTTGGTAATGGCGCCCTCTGGTGTCGCACCACGGTACCGTCACCCACTGCATCTGCCGTCGTCTTTACGTGCTTCTCACCGGCGCTGGGCTGGGCGAGTTTTCACTGTGGCTCCGAAATGACAACACAGGCACGGCTTCTTAAAGACGGGCGCTTTACTTTTATGCCGTGAAAACTGTTAGACAGGACATGAAATACAATGCTTTAGACATAGTCCAGTCACAGGTAAAATAATACATTAAACAAAATGGCTACCTCGTGGCCGCCTGCCACTTCGGAGGTTCTTGGGCAGCAAATATTTCAGTCTTGTGCATACTAAACAAGTATACAATAATTAGCCCAATGTACTTCACAAATATACAAATAATTAGACAAAATATAAAATAAAATACCTTGTGCAGCTAGCTAATTGGCCTTGCTGCTGCAGATCGCTCGGTCAAAGTCTTTTGCATGTCTGGGCGAATGCAAATCTCGCAGCCTCTTATACTAAACGAAATCTCGCGATAGTTGCGGTACAAAAATAAAAAATACTTTGGCAAATTAACTTATCTAATTTATACAATGTAACATAAATTCACAACGTGAGTCACAATAAATTTCAACAAAAAATATTAACCCATAAAACAAAAAATACTAAGTGCAAGTCTTTTCAACGACACTTACACTAAGCATAAGGCTAAGAGGGACTGAGAATATGAATTGTACTACTCTCAAACCATTTTTTTTTCTCTTTTTATGGTGGAGGAAGAGTCTGAATTGGCTTGTGGACCACATTTAGTTCATGCAAGTAGAGAGAGGGAAGGAGGGCAGGGAAGGAGAGAGTTCAGCTCCCTCACAGCCTGGATGAAGTTATTCACCAGTCAGCTGGACCTGGCCTGTATGAATCTGCTCCTCCTCCCTGAAGGCAGAATGTGAAGGGTTCGTGGGATCACCTGCGGGTGAGACGGTTACAAATGTCCTGAAAGGAGGGAAGAGGGGCCACCTTGATCTTCTCAGCTGCCCTCACGTTGGAGGCTCCTGCGGCCGGATTCTTAACTGTTTTTAATTTTTAATTTATTGTTCTCCTTTGGCTGTAAAAGTCAGATCAAGACTCAAACTTTGAGAGGTCTCATAGCAATGAATGTACTTTGTCTCCTAAGCATAATTCATGTATGGCCTTATCTTGCAGTACTATATTCCATTGTGTAGTTTGACCTGTAGCTGTACCATTGTAATAAAGGTCTCATATCCTGCCAACACTATAAACCGTCTGGAAAAAACAAAGCAAAAAAGCAAAGCGACTCTCCTTGACAGAGGTACCTGTAGTCCATTAATATGCATGCAGGGATTCAGACGCACCTTTTATTTTAGGAACCAGTGGAGTGTGAAGCCGACTGACTGGCTTTGAACAGCTCTGCTGTCCGTGCTCTCCTTCAAAAGACCTCAGTCGCGTTGATTTGTACACAGACTTGGATTGTTTATTTGGACCCTGAAGACACCACGGAATGAACCGCTTTTATTCGGCAAAGTTTAGTTCCTCGACAAGGGGGTGCACTAAACGGTTTTCTTAAAGAATTTATAACAAGCATTTAAAGTTAGAAGAAACACCATCTGCCAGTAGTTTATATCTCATGTCATCTTTGTATGCTTTGGGTTACAAAACTAATTTAATCCTCCTCAATTAACGCAGAATATATGCAAAGTGACGCTTTCTGGTTCTGAATTCAGCTGTAGTACTTTTTTTCTTTCTTTTTTTATACAATCCAATTAATTTTGTGACAAGGGAGAGGTAACATTTGAATAAAAATGAACTTGAAAACCCCTGTTATTTCACTGGGCTGGTTTAGGATTAACGTTCAGATCATATGGAGTGGGTTTTCTACTCAGTTTAGTCACAGTCTTAGTTCGGGCAGCACTTACAAATCCTGTGATGACGAGAGAAATTGATTTTTATTTTTTTTAAGTCCAGCAATCCCAATTGTTCAAACTGTGTTACAACACAATCGATCTCGCCCAAAGAGCAAATCTATTCTCAGACTCTGTTGCTCATACCATTTCAAGACCCACCATATTTAGCTCCGACTTATTATTATTTTACGCATTTTCCCTTGTTGCCATGGTGAAGTGCGCGGGGGGGTAAAAAGGCTCCTCACGCGGTTGTCTTGGATACGACAGCCTTCCCTTGTAAAGTAATGAGAGGAGCTGAACCTGTGGGAGCGTGGGGTTATTTTTAGGCCTGACGCCAGCCTGCATGCGTGGATTAAGACTTGTTTGGCCGCTGGTGCGCGTCGCTAAGCGCGCGTGTGGGTTTGTGTGTGAGCATGTCCACTCCACAGACTTTAATGGAGCCTCACTGTGGGAAGAGCTCCAGGCGTTTTCACACTGGCTTCAGCGGCACCTGGTCCACCTCTCGCGCCACTACTCAAAGATGACTTTACAAATAGGTCTTTTCTCCGCGGGTCCAAATCACTCTCGCTGTGTTTACCATCTTATCGCCACCTTCAAGGACACCAGCACTTCCTTTAGCGCCGCTGGGGATGCGCGCTGAAAGACATCCAAAGTGTGCCAACATCATTTTGCACAGAACAGGGGTGTAAGTCCAGTTAAAGGTTAGTGACGTTTAGAGCACTAAGCGCCCCAAGAGGACGGCAAGGTCGATTTGAGGCAAATAAGTTTCAATCTTCCATGAAGTGGAGCTGAATAACAAAGCTCTCTCCCTTTAAGTACTGGCTACAGTGTGCGAGTGTAGAATAGGCCGATATGTTGTCTTTAAGATATCAAAATGGTTTGGAAAATATGAAGAAATTGATTATACTGTGTAGTTTGGAAGCCAAGAAACCACTTCAAAATCCAGAAAAGGTACTGTTAGGTAAGTGCAGAGTAATCATCAAACAAAGGGGGTTTAAAAGAGATATTGTTGCTCTCAGATCTACTGTAACTTGTACCTTTGCAGAAAGAGGGACATCACCAGTTCGCTTCCTCTTTATGCGTTATTTTTGATAACCTGATGCAAAAATAGCATTGCTGATATCTAATTTAGTTGATCTGCAGAAGCAGACTTCGCTCTTAAAGTGTGCCTTTAGCAATCAGTTCTTTTAGGGCCTCATTTCCCTGTTATCCAGAGTGTTGTTGATTTCTGGAGTTTTTTAAATTCATGTTGTCCTTATATTTGAAGAGTTTAGTGGTGCTAGGTTAGTGCTAGGGTAGCACATGTAGCCTGCATTAAAAACGTATTCAAAATCATGGGGTAGTCCTCCAAACGTTAAGATATCTGATTTGTAGAAAGCTGCTTTGTGAATTCCACGTGTAGTAATGCCGGCCGCAGGTAAACAAACTACTGTAGATCCGGTAACCTAGCACAGTGTTTTCCAACCAGGGGTACGGGGACCCCTGGGGGTACTCGAGGACCTAGTAGGGGGTACTTGGAATGATTTCAGGTTGAAAAAAAAGGAAAATGTAGCATAATTTTTATAGGAAAGGCTATATTTTTCAGTTTTAGAATTTTAGGTTTATTTTGACTGCAACATTGTCCTTTTTCTTACAAATACCACTTTTAAGTAATTACTTTCAAAATAAACTATAACACCCTTGAGGTAGGGGGTACACAGTTGACCACTGAAAGGCCAAAGGGGTACGAAAGACAAAAAACGTTGGGAACCACTAGCAGATCACTCCGCCACTGCGTAGTTTCCAAGCAGAAGCTGCTCAAATACTGTATAAGTTCTTTTAAATGCAAAAAGGTTATGTTTAAACCCAGTCAACACAGACGCACGCACACATATTTTATTGCAATAAGTATTGCTTGATTATTGTTATCAGGAAAGTCCCCAAAATATTGATCCTTTTTGTGAGTATCGCCCATCCCCTTCTCCAGAGCTCGCTCCTGATCACTCCCAAGAACAACAGCATGTCAGGACACCAAAGCCTCTCCTTGTGCGCTCATTTCTGGTTATGTAAAGCCACGGTTTGCTGGAATGTAAAGCCCACTGTCAGCTGACGGTAGGCTGGTTACAAGTGCGGCTGTCAAATGTCTTTTTACATCTCCACGGCGGTCCACTCCACCAGCTGTCTCCTTGTTTTAGCCGAGTGTCAGCGTAATAGCGGGTCTGTGCATCCAATGGCCCGGCAGCTGTGCTTTTGAGATGCTTCCTCAAAGGCGTACAAAGAGGAAGTGTCTGAAGCTACGAAGAGAGATTTAGAGACTACTTCACATAATGTCACCCTGGAGACGAGCTGACCTAAAACTCTTAACACTTTTGCAGTTTTCTTTCACAAATGAAATCTATCTGAGCTGCGGATTATGTTGTCCTGGTCTTGATGTTTTCTCTGTTGACTGACTTTAAGAAATCTCATGGATGGAGGACTGAAGCATTGGAGATATTAGCTCTTGAGTAGAGGATATTTATCAGGATCTTGTGTGTATTTGAAGCTCAACAAACTCCGGCAGTCCAGTATTTCAGAAAGAACAACAATGTAAAATAGTGGAGCGGGTGTTTCCACGTCCTGTTCAGTAAAAGTATCCACAATGTGATGTGGCGGGTTGTGTTTGTTTTGTTTTTGTGAATGCAGCAGAAAATGCCACCTTTGTCAAGGCCTACTCCACCATAATTAGTCTTCCTTCACGCCTCCTTCGACCTAGTGCTGTGTCAGGCCAGCTTCTGCACTACAAGCCCCAGTGCACTTGGCTTTGAGCTCTTAAACTGTGTGTGGTCGTTCTAGCATACCTTTGACAGCCTCTGCCATTTCCCAGTGCAAACACGGGATGCTCCGGATAAGCTGGAGGACTGGTATGCAGCATTAAGGAGCTCCGCGCAGATTTCCTAAAGCCTGCAAATATGCTTTAATCTGACATTGGCAGCAGCAGGTTTTTCAACAAACACATCTCAGCGGGCCTGTGCTCTCCTGAACCGACTTTTCCAACGTTTAACAATGTTGCAAAGTTGCTTCGACCTGGATTTCTGTTTTATCTTCATGTTTGAGCGGCGCTGCTCACTGAAATCAGTCTGTCTCCTCCTCAAGAGATTAAAACGCTTTCCTCTCCCACCTGCTCAATTACGGGCTCATTTTGATGACAGCTTCCGTTACCAGCTTTGTTTAGAATAACCAGTATTTAGTACAAACTTACTTTTCAATCTTCAACCAACTTACATAAAATCAATGTTTACAGCGAGAAGTGGAGAATTATCACCTTTTATATCCCGTAGCTCGCACTGTGTAATTAAAACACTGAGAAAGAGCTCAGAAAGTGGCAGCTTTCTGTGTGAGTCATCAGAGTCCGGCTCAGGTGTTTCAAATATGTGGGCTCAGACAAAGAAATGAGCAATTTTAATGGGAGGCTGTAATATTAAGTGAGTGTGAAAGAAAGTCTGAAAGTCCAACCACCTTGATAGTCACTGAAAAATATAGTGCAGAATCCGATCTTGCTCTAGTTCTCAAGAGGTTTAAAGGTTTAGGTTTGAAGATAATGCACTGTTTGTAAAATATGTTTAGTACACAGAGGAGGAAACCCTTATAAATGTCTAATGTTGACATATTTAATCTGATTGACCTGCACAGTGACATTACTGGGTACCACACGTGTACATAGCACTTAAATATCACCATGGCAACCGTGCACCAGCATCCCCAGATATGGTGTCATGTCTTCCCTCCTCACCATTGTTGCATTAGTGTTCTCCGCTTTGACCTGCTCCACACGATATGAGCCGCTCTCAATGCAACATCTTCTTCTGCCTTATCTCTAATTGCTGTTTAGTGCATGCGGATTAATCCACTCTGGACAACAAGGCCTTAATCTTCTGGCTTTGTTTTCGCCGCCCGAAGCTTTTTCCCACTGCCTGATGTTAAATGGATCAATTAGAATCAGCAGAGATCCTGGCTAAGCTAATGTTAGCTGCCTGCCCACTCACTCACTCACTCATAGAGATCCTGTTCGCAGTCTTCCCCATGGACGTGACGTGCAAGCGTTTAGGCGTCACCACGGCAACCCAGTGTCCTATTTATAGTCAGTAATAAAGTTAGAGACCAATTGAGATGTGTCTGGCAGCATGTTTACACGAACCGGTAATGAATGATGCTTTAAAGCAGTGGAGAAAAGGTCTTTGTTGTGACGAGCAGGGAATACGCTGCAAATCAATAAATATATAAGTAAAAGTACTATCAAATCCTAGTAATGTCGTAAAATAAAATTGTGTAAATGTGTATGGCACTATTTATGTGGCAAAAACACTCAAATTTCAATTCCATTTAATTTTTTTTTTTTTTTTCATTTTTAAAACTCTAAATATGGCTTTTAGAGATATCCATGTGAAAGATGAGGTTTCCATTTTATTCCTCCAAAGTCCAAACCATGAGTTGTTGCTGCCACAGGAGGCTGTAGACCTGTCGACCAGGCTTATGATTGCAATCATTTCAATTTCAATTATTCAACCCTTCTCTATATAGCATTACATACAGTATACACTACTGCTCCAAAGTGTGGGGTCACTTTGAATGTCCTTATTTATCAGAAAAACACAGATTTTTTAAAATGAGGATGACATTAAGTGAATCCAGTCTATGCCTATTCTAGCTGGAAACAGGTGATTTTTCATGGAATACCTACATAGGTGTGCAGAGGCTCATTTCTAGCAACCGTCGCTCCAGTGTTGTAATGGTACATTGTGTTAGCTTATCGTGTCAGAGGGAAATTGATGATTAGAAAACCCTCAAACTGTTTACTGAAGCTATAGAACTGGCCTGTAACTGTAACGGTAGTGCATGTTTTACATATTTACAACTAGGTACCACATTCCCTGCAGCCCTGGAATTCAACAGTACCCACGTTGCTGATGAAAAAGTTCAAGTCAGTTATGGGAAGGTGTTCAGAATGCAAATTGACGGCATTCTTGCTAAAGGCGTTCTTCTCTGTCTAATTCCCATTGACTTTGCGTGGCATTTACATTCATATTCTCAATCGATGCTTCATTAGTGAACTAACACTTTCCTTTCTCTTTCTATGTTCTCTCTCTCTCATTACAGTTGACCTATCAGGCGGTGTGGACGATAGCGGGTGGAGAAGACGCTTTTGAAAATGCCTGTGGCGACATCCAGCTCCGACTCTGGTAAGTGGCTGCTCCATCCGGCTCTGGTCGGCGCGAGTTACCCGACATGTGAGGAGGAGACTGAACTCGGCCTGCTCCTCATGCTTCTCGCAGACGTGTATCTCATCTGCCCGGTTCTAATGTGACTTAATGAGCTGGTAATGGAGCGCCTAAACTCCAGCTCCAGATCAGTCATGCCTCAAAGGAGCGGCCGCTGCTCAGACCCTTCTGCATTTACGCTCGCCTTGCTTCTAATCTTCACCGGTGTTCGCCAAATGAATAGGGACGTCACACAATGAAGACAGAGGCTCATTTTAATTAGGCAATCATGTGACGTCACAGTGATGTTATTAATTATTCATTAAGATAAAAGTCTAAAGCGATGTATTGAAAGACATATTTGTTCATTCTGTTTCCAGTTTTCGTTGCTCCATCCCCTCTTCTTGTGATGTACTGCTCAAAAACATCATGCTTTTAGAAGAATTTAATGATTTAACATTAGCCTGTAAGTGTTGCTCTAGGCTCTTGAAAAGACACCTACAGCAAACCTCGGTGAGATGTTTGGAAAACATTGCAGCCTGTGATGTTGTCCTGGTTTAGTACTGCAGCAGCGAGAGGAGACTGAGGGAAAGCAGTTGTGTGGAGTGTCTCTGAGGTAATGGGCCTTCAGTCAGACCTGATTTGTACACTTTAGCTGAGAGCCGCAGTCAGAATGAATGGCATTTTTACTAACACACACTAAACTGTTTCTGTCAACAATGCGACTGTGTCGAAAGCAGCTCTTTGACCAGGACTATTTTTGTCCTTGTTTAGAAATGCTGGGTAAGGGTCGCTCTCGAAATACCGGCGTTTTTCTTAGTTATTTGTCAGAGCATTTCCTTTTTGAGTAACATTCCTCAAGCAATTTTTTCATCTTTGCCAAATATAGATACTCACCCCCTTTTACAATAATGATGGATGGACTCCAGTCGATTCAATTCTGTTTATTTTCATTTTAGTTCAGGGATAAATGCCTTAACTGAGAAAACAGTCCACTGCAGAATTAGTTACTTTCTTGCAGCGATCTTGACGGTTTTAAATAAACAAATGTATTCATCTTTATACTACTGAACATATCGTACTACTATTACTGAGCAACTCAGGTCAGAAATGGCAATGACTGCTAAATATGTCCAATATTAGTGTGATAAGTTTGGCATAGTAAAAGTAAAAGGATTTCACTATAAGGCTTTACCTGGCGCCTAATAAAGCTCCCTCTATCCAAAATGGGATCAGTAAAATGAAGTTAGAGGCCGTATTTTTATCACTGCTCATTTCCCAGTCGGTGCTCTGCGGATAAAAGAGCAAGCAGTGTCTCACAGCGGATAAAACGTTCTATTTGACTACAGTGGATATCCCTCATCTCTTCTCAGAAACCATTACTCCTGGGGTTTGTAGGCATATTTAATAACTTCCTCCTGAGCTCTTCTCGGCGCCGCGAGTTCAGGGCCGTATTCATTTGTCCCTGCGTGTACGGTGTCCAAGAGGCAGCCTCATCAGTCAATGGCCCCACGGTTGTCCCCGAAGGGAAGCCTATAGCGGAAAAAAAAAAAAAAAAAAAAAAGAAGAAGGAAAAACCCTCCCCTTTCCGTGAAGCAGTGCTCCCTCCCACCTCTCCATCGGCGCATCCAGCCCCTCTCTCCCGGCTCGGTTCATTCACGTGGAGGACGGAGAGGCGCGTACGCACGTTCACGTCAGCGGCGGGCGGAGGGGAGAAGGAAGAGCGCACACAGGGGAGGCAGTACGCTGGGTGTGTTAGAGTAGTTAGGTGCCGCGCTCACTATGGCAGGCAGCCTCTTCAGAAGGCTCTCACTGGAGGAGGGCGACTCGGCCAACTCCCTGGACGGCCTGGACCTCAAGCAGGGTGAAGAAGGTAAGGACACTTTATCAAGCGTTTTTTTGGGAAGTGGAAAAGGAAGCAGCTGTTGTGACGTATAGAGCTGAGGATGTAGGCGAGTGCGAGTTCCCAGTGCACCTGCTCCTCATGGGTTTAAACTCTCCGGGGGCCGATGAAGACGGGACCCTGGACATCATGTGATCTAGAATATGTAGGAAGTGAGCACCAACCAGATGAAGCGACTGCCTTTGCGACAACATGCGAGCTGTAACTAACTACTGAGGAAGAGCCAGAGAGTGGAGAGGCTGTTCGAACAGTTGTGCTGAATTATAATGATGTTTGCTTTCACAGTATGGAGCAAGAAGTCCCACAATTCTCATTCATAAGTGATGAAGCCGTCAATATTGCATGGTGTTGCATCGTAGTACGCACTAGTATTTTCTGGTGCTTGACCAGATGTGGCGCGCTCTTGACATGCCGTTATTTACTTGACGTCACTGAGTGCGTTTAGCTGTTGGATGAATACTGATGATCTATGCCACGGGAAGCTGAGCAGTGAGCTTGCTACTGTATGTTGTACCAAACTTTCTGGTTAAAATATTATGAGTTATTTGGTTGTTTTAATTACGTCTGTCAGCGCCTCTGCGGCAGCTGTTGCCTCTCATAAACAGGAAAAGCATTAGCAGAAGCAGTGTCCCTTTTGTTCTTCATGTACAAATGTTTTTAATAGCACCCGTGTTTGTGAAGAGGTTTCATGATGTTTCGTAGTGTGTATGACAGCTCACAGGAGCTTGTTCGGGTCTTTTGAGGGGATTGGACGCTTGATTAATTTCTTTGATCAAGGTAGAATATTCTGAATTTTTTCTCATTCTTTACAGCAATATTTATGAACCCTTTGAATCATGTCAAAGGTTAAATATTGATGTCAAAGACGCAAAAGCATTTTTGAAGCACTTTTCCTCAGTTCAAAGCATCCTTATGCCAGTGCTCTGTCATCTTATGTCACTCTGTCCAGAGTATGCGTTGTAAGAGATCCTCTGCTCTGTGATGTAGCTTGACAAGACGGCAGTGACAGCCATAATGAATCACATTTCTGTCAAAGCCAGCGGTGCTGTCTATCAGCTCACTGTACAAGTGTGGGGCAGAGACAGTGTACAAGTGTGCCGACTAAAGAGGGACCTGCTCTGCATTGTTCATTCACAGTGTGTACGGAGGGGTCATTCATATGCAGTAGTGTTCTGATCACAGACAGCACGCGCCAAGTGTCAGCCTCGCAACCTTCAGAAAACTCCTCTTCCTCATGTTCACAGTGATCCTGGAGCTTTTAGAAAGCATCTTCATCCTCGGGTCCAATAGACTAATGAAGCAGTGTTCACACACGATGGGTCATTGAGTACAGTGCAGAATTAGGATGTCAAAGGCAATTCCCCTTTAACAGAACGGACAATTTAATACTCTTCAGGCTGAGGGTTTTAGATAATATGGCGATATCGTCTATGACTTCATGCGAATCATGGCCCCGGCTATTGTTGTATGCTCTTTCATTAAATAGCCCAGTGAAAGAATGACGCCAGTGCCCAGCTGTCCCAAGCTCAGCAAATAATGTTGTAAAGTTTTTGTGCAGAGTTTCTGCAGCCATGGGCCTGGAGTAATGGGAGTTGTGTCCATTTGCAAAATGTCAACAAATATCACAAGTGCTGTCTCCAGCCGTGACCTTCACATGGCTAATGAGTGCATCCAGGCCCTCAGCTTGAACCCAGCATCACCATGGCAATGGGGGACTTATGGCAGTTGCAAAGTCCCTTTTCACACTGATTGGCTGCAAGCATAGAGTCTACACATTTCTATTTCTTCACTCCAAATAGTGGACCATAGCTCAAAAATAATAAAAAGGATCCTTGCCTTTTGATAGCTTAGTATCTGAGGGAGGATGTGTGTGCGTGTGTGTGTGTGTGTGTGTGCGTGTGTGTGTGTGTGCGTGTGCGTATGTGAGCAAGTGACGGGACTGACGGGAGCTGTAGATGTGGAGCGGCTCAGTCATGACAGAGGGGAGCTGAAACAGACTGAAACATTTGAGTCATATAAAGATTTTTTATGTGTTCAAATTAACAAGTAACACATTTAAACATCACTTGTTGTTATTTGGAGGCACAGAGTTTATTGCATCAAATGATGATGATCCTTCTATCAAAATCCGAATCGAACGGTGATTAAGCTGAATTGTTGCATCCCTACTATCTAGTATCTTATCTCACAATGTTTTGGGTTAAATAAATCCTTCCTTAATGAAAAACATTCAATAAATGCAGCCAATCCAATAATCAAACTAACGAATCATCCAAGAGCACAGCAGATTTAGTAGATGGAAGACTTTAAACTAAGGCTGATGTTTTTCACGCTCCTCACTCTCATATAGAGCTTGTTTTTAATGCCACTTCATCATAGTTTGTCGCAGTCATGCTGAGACAAGATGGGGCTTTATCATTTTCATCTTTCAGACTCCGGAGAGGGACAGTTAAATAAATGGTAAACTTGGAGCTTGGTGTGATTCATCATCGCTGGTAAACACTTTGGTGGAATACGCTCTGGCACAATATGACTCTGCACTTTGTGTCTGTCACATTCATCTCCTGCCACCTCAGGGACTCGCGTAATTGCATTAAACTGAAAAAATCAAATCTAAGAGGAGCGTCAACATATTTAATAAAGTCTGCCACAGCCCATGAGGCTTTTGTAATGCATCTGTAACATACTCCTGTGCGTGTCGCCGCCGTACGCTGACAGAGCTATAGACTGTAAAGCAAACACAAAGAACAGCAGCGGCATCTGAAGGAGACAAGCTCCCATCAGCCCTGAGTCACACTGTCGGAATAAAGTGTGTGCGTGTGTTTCATATTGAACGTTTTCCCCTGCACACTCAAATACTAGGTCACTTTTTCCCCCTCATTCTGATCGGGCTAGGTAATGTCTTGTATCAGTATGGTTCAGATGATAGACAATTTCAAATAAACCTCCAGCATCATTCCTTAAAGTCCAACATTTCAGACAAGGAGCTGTTGCCGCCACAGGGTTGACTGTGGACCTGTCACTTACACTGCACCAGGCTGATGATGGAGGACGAATAGATTAAAAATTAGATTTATTGCACGACCCTGGATTTTAGCGCCAAGTATTAAAATTTTGTGTACAGCCCGAAATATCTATTACCAAATGTTATCATTGACTGTTCCGGGCAACTCTCGGAATAAGCCACACGTTGGCGCAGATATACATCAGGTCTATTTTCATCTCAGTATTTTAATTAAGTCAGAAGTTCGAACAAAAGCTCGGTCTGGACTGTATCTGTGAGAGGCGTAAGCGCTGATGCTGTTTTATGATTAGAATTGATTCGAGGGAGGGCTTTGGCTCAATTTAAGGTGCAGTAGGTGCAATTTATGTATATTGATTGGTCTTTGTCAGGACTTTCATACTTTCTGACGGAGTGGCAGGTGTAAATGAAGGCGCTCACTTTTTATTTTTTTCTGTAGAACATGTTTTTAAAGGTCTGAACCAAAGGGTTAGCTGACTTTACCCACAGTAAATCCCACTGGGGAGACAAATACAATGAAACGTGTGTGTTTTCTGCACCTGCACCATCTGTGTGGAATATTTACTTTGATTTAATTTAGTTTTTCACAATGGCCTACCCCTTATGGCCGGACAAAGCGCTGAAAACAAACAAAGTAACAAAGAAGTGTCAAAACACAAATCCACGTGACAGTCAGTTTGCAAAAAAGGGCCCTCGAGTTACTTTCTAACAAGCCATTTCAGTCATTAGTTGGCGAGATCTTCCTCTGGCAGCTGCACTGTAGGAGTTTATTGTGTCACAAAGCAAAAGCGCTCTTGTTGGTGTTGAAGCATAAACCTGGTGAGTTTGTATTCCCTCAGCCGAAGTCCCTGCGTGGTGCGATTCCCTGGACGCCATCCCCCTTCATCCCTTTTTCTCCATCTCCCTCTGCACCGCGCCATGGCAACCGCACAACCTTCGCTAAGTGCTGGCTAAGAGCTTCTGCCACGTTCTCCCGCTGCGCTCCGAACCGCAAACAACAACAAGGCAGATTGTCCGGACGCCTCTGTGACACTGGCTTTAATTGTAGCTCTCCTCGGAGGTTAGGCCGGGGCTCAGAGGAGGCTTGAAAAGACAAAAGCAATGCTAATTTGCGTTGTTTGTCATTTGGCGTCTCCTGTGCCTTTTCCGGGCAGAGAGAGAGTTAACCCGGACATCTCTGTTTGAGGTCTCCGCAGCGGCTGATTGTCGGTAAATGTCAGGACCACTTTGCAAACAGTCGTAACCATCGTAAAATGAAGACATTCTGGAGCACGGACCACAACCTCAGAATGAAGTGAAATGTGAATTTATTAAGCAAGAAAAGATGACAATCACAGGTATATGCAGCGCTGTTAACTCTTGTGGAACTTCTGAAGAGACGATGAGCCGTGGCTTTTTATGTCCCCCATGAGGGATTGAAGGAATGAGAACATAGTGACAGCGGAGTGGGTTGAAGGGACAGAAGTGAGCGTACAGAGGAGCGGGACCAGGTGGTTTTCATATGGGAGGAAGCAGAAAGATGTGGTCCTGCTCTCAACCCTAAGATAACTCTCTTCATTTATGAGATCTCCGCCGCAAGATTAAATTTACCATACGTTCACTTTAAACCTTCGCTCAGGGCATAATGAAAGTGGCGTCTCAAGGTGGATTCTGTACACCACCTGACGCACTGCACATCTATTCCGGTTCATTTCCTTATTGCTTTATCGCGCTCCCAAGCGCTCACCTGCTTAAACGGAGCCGCATAGTCGTATCAATTTACAAGTGAGTGAAAAGAAATGAGACGCGCTCAAGTGAAAAATGACTTGGCCCTGTTTCTCACCTGTAAAGAGGATAAGGGAGTAGATTAACTCCGCTGTTGACATGTGACTGCATTTGAAGCATGGCCATAAGAAACAAATATAGCTGTAAGTGAATTTAAGCCTTGTATCTTCGCCAGCGTCCCCCTTATGTGCGCCGTCTGTGTTGCTGTCAATAGAAAATGATTTGCCCGATGCTATTATCCGGAGCCGAGCAGAAAGAAAGCGTGAGAAAAAGGAGGACGGGTTGGATTTTTAATAATCGTATAAATAATAGAAAGACTTTTGGAGAAATGGGTATCATTCGCCACTAGCGCCGACTTGCCTTTCTTCCAGGAATTCAGCTTTACTTGAGAGCTTTCCTTGCGAAATATTTTCTAACACTACAGTTGAGTGATGAATAAGTGGCAACAGGCTTCAGAAACTGGTAGGAAGGTTTTTTTTGTTATTGTACACAGAAAGAATGAATGAGCTCAAACTGCCTTTGTGGCAACCCCAGAGCTGTACTGTCGCAGCGATTAAAGAGAATTATGCAGGACCTGTAAGCCAAGCCGGCCGGACTGAAGGGCTGCCAGGCGCAAATCTGGCAACCCGTCCGTCTCGAGCACAGCGCGGGGAGAGGAAACAAGGAGAATACGGCCTCGCCACGGAAGACTAATGCAATTATTATTTAATTATGTTGTTATTCCATTACTCACTTAGGCTCTGCATTTAAGGCTCTAACAATGGATATATTTGAACTGTGCCCATATTATCTTTAGTGACTTTAGCGACAAATGACACCCTAATTAATAATCACTTTAAAACAACTTCCTTCTGGCTTTTCCTCCTCCACCCTGAGTTGCTCATAATAACAAAAATGCAGTTCAGTCCAGCATTTCCACAAACTAACGGTCGCGTCAGGATGAATTAATCACTGGCCTCAATAAACAGCAGTTCTCATATGAGCAGGCATATCAGGGTGTTTGGAAGCAGCTCTATTTTTGGCTCTATTCTCTGTTCATTTCAAGCAAGTGAAGGAAGTGCCGTATTCTCACTTTACTTAACAGACTGGGTCCGCGTGTATTGGATAAATTAGATTGGTCGGAGCCGGGTTGTGCATAAAAAGCTTCACTCTCTGACAGTCCTATCTGCGGTGATAAATGCGTGTTGGCTGGCGGTGTCTGCGCACTGTGTGTACCTGAATGCATTATCATTTACGTCTGTCTGGACTGTTCAAAGTTTGGACTTGGCTTTGAAACTTGTAAGTCGTTTTTTTTTTTTTTTTTTGCGTGTGTGTATCTTCGAGAGCATTTATTTGTAATTTTCTCATGCAGCCAAATATAAAAATGTATCAAAGGATCGGCCATTGTCTCTGCAGAGATGTGACAGCTTCTTCTGGAATTGATCTAATGGCGCAATAACAAGAAAAACTGCGTGTATTGTGCTATCATTATAACCATTTAGCAGATAATTGGATTTATGGCAACATATTGGTAAAATGAATGGGCACAAATCTACTATTTTACCGCCCATTAGACAATTCTCTTGTGGCCGTTTAGTGTTTTGAATTTGGTTCTGTGAAATTGTGCTTTTAATGGAAATGAAATTCACAAACAACCTACTAGTTTTCTTCTTTGGGGCGACTGTGAGCTTGCCGGATGCGTAGAAGTGTGTGTCGCGCTGCCGGGGGGGATGTTGGGAGTTGTGGGAGCGAGATAGTGCGGCTTGTGACAGACTTTGGAAAGACGCTGAGTGACAGAGGTGAAATTGCCTGGGAAAAGGATGTGAGCCAAACGCCTCCCCCCACCACCCCCCTTCCACTCCCACTCCCACCCTCAGTTGTTCTGCTGCGTCGTGTAAACTCCCCGCTGTATCCCGTCAATTTCCCATGAGCTCGCGTTAGAATGTGGAGCAGGAGGAGTAAATAAAGTCCCCTTCTTTCCCTCTGTGTGTGTGTGTCTGTGTGTAGCCATGCACCAGGCCCTGGATACGTTGAGTGACAGCACCAGCTCCACCACGGCCAACGACCTGGACCTCATCTTCCTCAAAGGCATCATGGAGAGCCCCGTGGTGAGTGCCTCCCAGCCGTTATACTTCTCTCTTGTGTTTTTGATGTTCTTGTACTTGATTTACACAGTTCTAAACAATGAAACAGATGATTATGGGAATTTAAACTGTTAGCCGCGGCCCAAACGCGTTCCTGAACAATAGAACGAGTTTGTTATCGATACAAATGGTTGGTAAATTTAGTTTGTTTATTTTTAGGGGCCCATCATGTACAAATACATTCATCTCAGAACAGTGAAGATGCCTTGAACCAGATTTATTTATTGCTTTTTCTCAAATTTCACAAAAGAACTCTTTAATTTTAGGCTCAAGAAGTTGAATTGAATTTCTCGAAATGAAACTTATGGGACTTGTACAGAGAAAAAAAACACAGCTAAAGCACTACATAACATTAGCTTCTTTGCATAATCGAATGCAAATGAAACTAAAATATATAGTGGGAAGAAAATTTATATGAACACTTCATATTTCTGCCTAAACTTGTGATAAAATGTGGTCTGATCTTCATCAAAATCATAAGAATGAGTAAACAGTGTCTGCTTAACCTCATACCCTCTATTTATCTCACTTTTCCGAAAATAGTATTCCCATACTTTTCATAATTAAAAGCCTTATACAAGGTTTAAAATGCAAATTTTGTTCACAGCTGGGCTGTTGGGGCTTGTGGATGTTGTGGATGTGAAGTTTTGGAAGAAAATAATTGTGGGCAAGGAAAATTGTGGTCCATTCTCAACAAATTTGATTTCCGCCTAATAAAAACAGAAAAAAAGGAGCAAAACATCTTATTTTTACAGTAAACAAGCAAAGTTGCAACCTAAATTGTAAGTAAATCCTGTCATGAACATTTGGAGCAAAGTTGGTGCCTATTCAACAAAGAATTTTACAGTTTTACAGGCTTAGAATGTAAAAAAATCCAGGCGGAGACCAACTGTGCCATTTTGGCACAGTTTGGCACAGTTTGGCACAAAATTTGAAATATGGAATATCTCAATGAAAATGAAAATTTAGGATGCTTTTACATATTTGGTCATAAAAATGCTATTTTTTCCCCAAAAAAGTAAAGACAAAATTTATATATTTCAGCACACTTTATTTATAAAAACTATATATAGCAAAAACACACACAAATGTAATAAAAAGTAAAATAAAACAAAAAGTTCACCGAGCATCATGCCAGGCGACATAACAGTTTTTTTTGGCTGTCAGACACAGAGGTACCTGACACTTCCTGCAGTACACAGGGGTCTTTACTCGTTTGTCCCCTGCATCAAAGCATCTCTTGCAGTACTTTCTCTGGGCCGTGGCATCCTCCCCATAATACACTGGCATGCAGGTATTTGGCCTTTCCTCAGGGGTCTCCTCAGGGGTCTCCTCAGCATCTGCAAATTGGACCATTTCCACAAGCAGTTTCTCCCGGAACTTCTTTTGTGTGAGTGGTTTTGTCCCATCAGCCTTGAGTTCAACCAGGTCCGTGTGTATTATATGGGCATTTACCACTGCGATGTCCAGGAAGTGGTAAAAGAATGTTTTATACCACTTCATTGTCTTGTGGAGGACAGAGTAGTAGCCAATAAGGGCGTCAGATAAATCAACACCGCCCATCGACTTGTTGTAATCCACCACAGCATCGGGACAGGGCACTTGTGCGGTCTTCCATTGGCCTTGCTCCTTGACCTTTCGCTTGACCGATTTCCCACTGTATGCACCATGAACAGAGGTGCACATCGTGACCTCCCGTTTGTCCATCCACTTCACAAATAGCAGTGGGCCCTCTCGAATCCATCTTATTTCACCCCTCGCTGCTTTCTTTGGGAGGTCATTCAATGTAGTTTTGGGGAAACCAGAACGAGTTTTTCTTATTGTGCCACAGGCACCCGTTTTCTTCTTTGACAAGTCTTTGAACAGGGCTGGACTAGTGTAAAAATTGTCCACAAAAACGGTGTAGCCTGAGCCAAGTACGGGGAGTAACATCAGATCCATGACTGAGGTGTAACTTAGTCCATGTTCGGAAACAGTGTTGCTCTTGCCGGTGTATACAAAAAAGTTCCAAGTATATCCGTTTGTGGAGTCTGCCAGAACGTACAATTTATAACCCCATTTGGTCGGTTTGTCCTTGTGGTACTGTTTCATTCCACTTCGCGCTTTGGATGCAACCATACGCTCATCTATTGAAATGCACTTGTGCGGATGATAAAATGACTGACAAGCTGTTACAATGTCCGTGTAAAGTGGCTTGATTTTGAAAAGCCTGTCGTACTGCGGTGTGCCCTTCTTGCGCTCATTGTCCTCGTCTTCCAGGGGGTTGCTGAGGTGCAGTGACCACATGATGGCTAAAAACCGGTCCCGGGACATTTTGTTCCTTGGGAATGGGAAACCATATGGGAAATCTGTCCTCCAATAATCGTGTCTTGCGGTTGCGCTGACAAGTCCAGTGAACAGCAGTATAGACAGGACAATGTAAAACTCCCTCAAAGTCAATGGAGTCCATTTGTATTTTTTTCCTGCCTCCTTTTGCCTTTCAGCATGAATGTTTGTGTTTCCAATAATTGTTTTCACCGTGGCACTGGCAAAAAACAGCTGGAAAAGCTGCAGGACTGTCCATGAAGCGTCTTTGTCCAAAACAGGCCCTGTGTCTCTCGCTGGAACAAAACGGCGTGGATTGGGTGCAGTGTCCTCCTCATCACGATTTTTCCACCGATCACTAGGAGCAGATACTGTGGCAGCAGGACCTGTTCTCTTCCTCCCCGTCTTGCTCTTGGAGAGTGCCTTTCGGGGCCTGACAGTGGCTTCCTTGGAGGGGGGGGCAGACACACTTTGTGTATTTGAAGGAGCACTGAAAAACAAAAGGCAGACAGTCACTAATTTGCATCTGTATGCAATCAGTTGCAGGCAGCTTTTCCAACGCTTACCTCTGCTCTGCGGACGACAGCCTTTTGGACTTTCTTGACACTGGGGCAGAGGGCGGCTGGTACTCCTCATCCTCATCTTCATCTTCCTCTTCTTCCTCTTCTTCCTCCTCCTCCTCCTCCTCCTCCTCCCCACCACCACTGCTGTGAGAGGAACTCACACCTTGCCCAGTTGAAGGTGTGAATGTGTCTGGAGCCATACTGCAGCAGGAAGACAGACAGTCACTAATTTGCAAACAGTCTATTGTATACTGTAACAACAACAATGTCAATAATCACCTCTGCCTTTTGGACAATACACGTCTCGCCCTTTTGTGCACTGCTCCTTCCTGAGGTGTTGACTGTAGAGATGGCAGACTTTCTTTTCCAGCACTGCAAAATGCACACGTTATAGACAATGACTCATTTGCAATGTGTGAGTTTATGCTAAGTACTACAAAACAAATTAGACCCTCACCTTGTCGAAGCAGCCAGGTCCATCTGCACTCCAGATGGACCTGGCTGTGGTGATAAAGGTCTGCTTGGCACACCAGACTCTTGTTTGCCATCATCATCACTGCTGAGGAATAAATAATACAAAAATATATGTTCAGATATATAATAAATAATAATAATAAATAATAAAATATAAATATAAATAATAACACAAATAGCACTTTACAAATCATGCATGACAAACTAGTACTCACACAAAATAGCAATACACTTGTCTGTGCATTTTGTTCTGTCAGTAAAATTTATACTAAAAGAAGAAAACAATTACCTCTCATCTGGTGGATACTCGTAATTTGAACCGCTGGCTGGCTCCAACAGGTCGGACTCGTCAGAAGACGAATCATCAAAAGTATGTTCAAACTCCATCTCACCAAGAACAATAGCCCGTGTCTCCTCAGCCGTGTACACCCTCTTTTTCCCTCTAGAAGCCATGGTGTGGTGATAAAATGTAAAAAAATCTGTTCGAAAATACTCTTCTGCCGCTTCCCCGTGCGTCATGCGCTCTGCGCGTAAAGAGTGGACTGAACTGGCCTCTTTACGCAGCCTGCTAACACTGCGAAATTTCAACCAATCACGGACGTCGATATGTCCCCTGAAAGCAGACGTTCGTCTGCACCCAATGAGATCACCCATGCTGTGACGGACAGCAGCTTTGGCGAATTACAGGTGAGCAAACATAGACACAGCGAGAGCTAGTGTGAGTCACAGTTTTAGCGCGTTGGCTCGCTGTGCCATTTTGACGGGGGCTAGCAGACCCAACATGGCGTCCATGAAACAGTGTTTTCACGGAGAGCACCCGGAGTACAGGCTTGGGAGTAAAAGTTTTACCGCGGACGAAAAACAGCCAAAGTAAGTCAGCAATTGCATGTTTTATTTTCTTTTGCTGGTGGATTTTCTGCAGTTTGATGTGGGCTCTGCTGAAAACGTTTAGTGCTGTGCTAACAAGCTTTACACCTATCGATTCAGTGAGTTGTTAGCTTTCGTTTGCTGTATAGCTTTGTGTGCTGCTGTTCGTATTGTGGGATGTCAGCCCTCAGATATTAGTACTTGGTCAAAAGGTGCGTTCTAGCCATGTGTGTGCTTTATTGCCTGGGGTTTGAGCGGTGTTAGATTGATTTGAGTTTGAAGTGGATACTTTTGTAGAGGCGTCTCTGCTCGACATTTTGACGTATGATAAGCGTGTGTGGGTGGAAGCGGTAGCAAGATACGAGCGTTACATTGTACCACCAGGGGGCTATAGGTCTTGTGGAGTTAAACTAATACCACCCAAACATTTACATTTTATCATATTTTTTATTGGTCATAACATGTAAACAGACAAGGACAGGGAGGAAAAAGTAAGCGAACCCAGGAATTTTGCTGAACTGCAACAGTTTTGTAAAGAGGAATGGTCCAAGATTCATCCAAAGCAGTTATTGCAAAGAAGGATTAGCAGCTATTTCATGCAATGGTTCACTTACTTAGTCCATGCTGTTGTGAATGTCTCAGTTTTTTTCCCCCTTTCAAAATATCTTGATAAACTTGTGATTTCATTTTTCCATTGATGATCACACGTTGTCCAGGCCCTGAGGCAACAAAACATCCCCACACCATGATTCTCTTGCTCCATACTTCAAAGTGAAGAAAGGGTTTTGATGTTGATGTGCTGTTTCCCATTTTTTCCTTCACACATGACGCGTGTTCCTCCTAAACTGTTCAACTTTGGTTTGTGAAAGAGCTCTCGGATGCTCCACAGCACTACTGGACTAATATTCTGTGGACTGATGGACCCAAAGTTTAATTTTTTGAGCGGAACACTCAATGTCAAGTGTGGAGGAAAAATGGAACAGCACATCAACATCAAAACTGCTCACTGTGAAGTATAGAGCAGGTAAAATCATGGTGCGGGGGTGCTTTACTGCCTCAGGGCCTGGACAACGTGTGATCATCAATGGAAAAATAAATTCACAAGTTTATCAAGATATTTTGAAGAAAAACCTGAGACATTCACAACAGTGTGGAATAAGTAAGCAGATCAGGCGGAATCTTGGACCATTCCTCTTTACAAAACTGTTGCAGTTCAGCGAGATTCCTGGGTTCACTTACTTTTTCCCCCCTGTCCTGTGAATGTTTACATGTTATGGCCGTTAAAAATATGATGAAATGTATATGTTTGGGTGGTAGCAGATACTGTTTATTAATTCTTATGATTTTGATGAAGATCAGACCATATTTTACAACCATTTAGGCAGAAATGTGAGTAATTCCAAAGCGCTAACATACGTTTTCCTCCCACTGTAAATCTGTCCCAAAATAACTTGAGGCTGGACACTGGTAATCAACAATTGCACTGACTTCATTTGACATAAAATGCGCCCCTCTGACAAAAAACAAATCACCTGCAAACAACATGCATTTAGACGTGGTATTTGGAACAACCCTGATGCTCGTGGTTGTGTTGCAGTTGGAGCGTTCACCTGTCAGTCAGTTTTAACAAGGGCCTCTGACGTCTGTGTTCCCCATTACTGGCTTTGATACAGCTGACACGTTGACAGCTTCACATCATGGGAGATGCATGAATCAATATCAGCTGTTATTACAGTGTGTATCAATAACTACTTGCAATGTCAACTCAAACACTGCTCCAGAACACGAATACTCAAGTAACTTCCACTGCTGCTACTGCCACTCCGCGTTACCCCGCTGGCCACCTTTTCATGCCGCCCGCTGCGTCGCGTTCATAAAATTGCAGGTGATTGTACGGAGACAACAGAAGCATTAGCATTTCAAAGACTTCCATATCTTCTGTGATCTCAAAGGGAAATAAAGAGCCCGTATTTTGCGCCAACATTTCAACAGTTTCAGAGCCTCAGCCCCTGGGAAGTAAAAAAGGGTCATTATGTCTAGACATGTGCATTGTAGCTCCCGCTCCATCCACTCCGAGCCTGTAAGAGTAATTATGCAAACTGCACAAATCCATGTTGCTCATATTTTATTTGGGAACTTGCCTAGACAATGGATTAAAGGTAGAGTTGGCGCCGGCGTGTGCACTGTAGCTGCTCAGTGCAAACAAAGCCTGCAGCAAGAAAACTTCAAAACATCTGCTGTGAGACTTTGTATTTATTTTGTATTTCTAATTTAATTGGAGCGACTAGAGCAGTTTAAAAATCATGTTCTTTGTATTTTGCAACGGTGGAGGTTCACAAGTTTTACCAACTGGGTGCCAGGCTGATGGGAGATGGAGTCCTTGCAGTTACTACGTGATGTATTGGTCGGGAAATATAATTTGTATATTGAGAATCGCCTCGGGTGTCAGATTAAACCTCCCGGGGAGCCAGACGCAGCCTGTACGTCTTGCCTCCCCGCTGTAAGGTCTGGGATATATGTAAAAGTCTGTTGAATTATTTTAGCTTTTTGTGCAAACCTCGTCCTCGTATCTTTTTGTTTTGGCCGTCAGCGGGACATTAGTATGCGTCTGTGTTTCTGTAGAAGCCCGTCTTGTCCACCAGGTAGCTCTGTCCCAGGAGACGCCGCGGTTTGTAGGCAATTTCTCACATTTCCACAGAGAGAGAGAGGGGGTCGAAAGCCGCCCAAAATCTCCTTGTAAATCTCAGATGCATTTGTTTCAGAAAACCAGACAGGGAGGATCCGACAGGAGCTTATACGGCCACAAAATCCTGCTTCTTTCTTGTTTCTTTGCACTACACATTCTCCCCATATCCCTGCATTTCATTTTTTTTCACACACACGTTTCTTCTCAAAATGTAAAATTCTATTCCCCCAATTTGGGCTCGCTCCTGGTTCTATGATCTATCAATAAACACAAACCTGCTCTGACTTTTACGCCCCGAGGAGACGGAGTTGCAGCAGCAGTGAGCGAATCGAAGCGGCGCGCACAGGGAATGATGCAATCTGGGCAAGCCACAATTCTCTAATGGAACTGAACAACGATTAGGAGCACAATGAGCACATATTGACAACAGGAGCCATCATCATGCAAAAGAGCCCTCCACTCTCCGCTGTGCTTGGCTGTGTATCGAACCGAGCAGACGGGGCGGATGAAGCGTTTAGGAAAGAGCTAAACTGGCTGACACTTTCCCCCACACGCTTATGTTGTGTTCCGTGGGTCTGTTTAAAGCAGTCGCTCCATTATAGTATTTCCCGCTCCCAAGTCTGGCTCTGCAGTCTTGGTGACGGATGGCAACTGCAGCAAAATACTGAGGCGGTGCAGGACAAGAGGAGAAGGGCAATTTAGTTAATACGTGTCAGTCTTCAATTTCTGCCCTGATACTGAGGCTTGGTACTTTTACACTTCCAGCGTCCAGCTGTTACCTCATTATAGGCACTATTATATTTAACAATGTTAGTCATGAGGGTCATGAACTCTTGCATTGGTAAAGTCAACTTAAAGTCGAGTATTTTTAATGACATAGCTTAGCGCTGCACAATTTGCAAATGGACCTCTATGTGCATGTAGCAGTTTAGCAGTTCATTTTTCAGTCTTCCCCTGAGTCTTCTTTTGAACTTGTTGAACTTGAACATCTCTATAAACATTTGGATACAATAACAGATGGCTACTAACTGTCCAAGCTTTACTAATATCTTAAGTTTCCTAAATATTGTCAAAACAGAAGTAACTGCTGCTTTTATTATGTAAAAGTAGGGGGAAACAGTTGGAGACCACTGCAATAGTGGTAGCTTACTGGAGCGAGACAAAGAACAATCTGGTTTTATCCAGACTTAAAACAAACTAAAATAAACATGAAACTTTTATAAAAAAAAGTATTGCTTAACTAACTCCCATCCATGGTCAAATTAAAACATGCTTTGCTAAGTTAGGTCATGTGTAATAATATAATAATAATTATTATATACATTTGTATGCTATATTTCCTTCTTAATTAATTATGATTCAATTACAAAAACAAAACCCTGCGTAAATTCGGCTCTACACTTCTGTGAGAAATAAGGACATTTTATCAGCCACCAAGGCTGGTTGAACTTGTATGTAAATAATACAGCACACATTACCCTGCAGTTGCAAAAGGCCAGTCACTACATGATCAACAAAATAAAGTGCTGAGTCATCATTAACAGCTCCAGAGCAGACGGCGCTTGGTTACGCTGCCCCACCCGCTGCACTGTCAGCTCTCGCTCACAGCTCACACATCATACAATTTTTGTGTTGAACTATTTAACTCCCGAGTGTAAACAGAAACAAATGATCCATCTCTTTTACTGCTAACAATAATGATGAGTAAATTGTCCAAAACAACAACTCTCATCAATATCTCTTCTCTGTTTTCACGGATACATTGTTGTTCGCCTGAAGCAGGACCTCGACTCCCAGCAGGCAGTCTTCCTCTTTCTCTCAGACAAACTTGTCAGCTGCCAGAGTTGTGCTTGTTCTTTTCAGTCCCAGTTGAAATGGTTCTCAAAGGGATCTAGAAATAATAGATTCAACAGAGAAAGTAAGCCATTTAAAACCCAACACAGGCACTTGACAAATATCCAAACGATGATGTGGTCACTGGAACAACGTCAAGGGCATTAAATAATGTTTTATCATTTCCTGTTACACTCCTCTGTGTATCTTTCATGACTAATTCTTTTTATTAATTAATGAATCCATCCACTCATTAACCTCCTCACCACAGGCACCAGTATCCTCACCAAGTCTTAGCCAGGGCTGGAGATGACCGGGTCTTAGGAGCTGTAGTGTCCTTAGGTTTCAGTCATGACACATGGCGTTTTTAATTGCTTTTTTCACTATAAGGCCCATGGGCCGGATCCGGCCCCCCAAGCAATTTTGTCCGGCCTTCCAGTCTCTTTCTAGAATTGATGTATATAATGTTTTGGACATTTTCCACAGTGAATTGCATAGCGGTGTATCAGAGAAACAAAGAGTGGCCTCAAATGGCTCTATGTTTTTCATTCACCTTATTTTATTTCATTCAAATGTGACATTGAAATATATACAGCATTGTTGTATATATTTTATTTTGTTACAAAACTGCCAAAGTCAGTGCAGTTTGGAGGAAAATGAGCAGAGAAAAGCAATCTTATGATCTTTAAAAAAATAATTACCAGCGACTTTCAGATATAATTTGGTGCATTTTGTAATGGGAGAAAGCTGAGCAAAGTTGAAGTATCGGCTCTCTATCTTAAGTCAGGTTACTCCTTTGGCCCTGTGTAAAAATGAATTGCCCACCCCTGCTATAAGGTTTACTTTACTCTCCCCGTTGGAAATATTTCCCTGCATCTGATCCATCCTTCAATGCTGTGTACACAACTGTGAGGGTAACTTGTTGCACAGGTTTTGGGTTGATGGAAACCAGAGCACCTTGAGAACCCACTCAAACACAGGGAGAACATGCAAAATCCACACAGAAACACCCCCACGGTCTGGCAGTCCAACTCCAGACCTTCTTTGCTTCTGTCATGCTAGATACTATGTAATGATATTTTAACCAGATAATGGAATCTGACAGACCTGTCAGGTCAGGCTGGCCACGCCTCAGAGTGACACATCACTGTGCGCAGGTGACACTTCTGAGGAAGGCTGGCAGCTAGCAGCTGACAAGTGTAAAGGTAAAGAAAAACAATAATAATAATTCTATTACATACAGTATCAGAAAGCTTCTTGTTGTAAAGAAAGAGTCCGAAGCACTCAGCCATAATACTTATGTAAAGGTAGTACATACTGTAGTTAGCCAGGGCCCAGTGCAGGAAAGGAAAATGAAATGTGTATAGCTGAAAATCAAAGAGATCGCGGGTCTTCTACAATAGTTGGTCCCAAGGATCCAGGGTTTTGTACTCCCTCTGTCATGGCCGGATTTGACCCATAATGTTTGGTTTAGCCTCCATTTTGTTATTTATTGAACTACATAAAACTGCACAAAGTATTTTTTATATTTTTCAACCAATACTTTCCACTGAATGATATAAAACTGTGTTCTTTCCCCCCTGAACCTGGACCAGAGGTGTAAGCTCCAGAGCCAGTAACAGCAGCACAGCTGTAAAAATTTAATGTTGTCTGAAATATTGATGCCTCAGCCCATACCCAAAAACTTACAGGGCTCCAGGTTTGACTGGTGTTCCTGTGTTCCTGTGTCTGTGGGTGCACAGACTGGCCGGTGTGCACAGCGGGGGTGCTCTCCACAGTTTGTTCCCTGTTATTAGCACTGACTGGATCAAAAACAGCCTCCTGTAAAACTCACACAACATTTCATTATTTCTCAGCAAAGGGGACAGTGCAGTCACCCACTGCTACTCATTCTTTTAACAGCTTTTAACTGTGTTCAAATGTTGGTGACACTTTCCTGATGGACGTAATTACGGCTGAATGATATGAAGAAAAACATAATAATGATATTGCTCTAGCTGATATAGAATTGTTGCATTGTAAGTGTTATTATACTCAGACCTTATTTTCCTTTTGAAATTAAGTTTGGTTTGTCCTTGTTAAGTAAACAATTGTGCAAAAAGATTCTGCATCTAATGACTTGTTGCTTGCATTACCATGACAGTAAAGCTCCTCTTTATAAGTTGTAAAATGCACTTATAAACTTTTCAAGTGTATTATTTATATTGCACATCTAAGATCATCTAAGTTGACCAAAGTGCTTCACAACATCAACCTTTCAATGCAATCAATCTTTGGATTTTAGGATTTGGATGCTAGAAATTCATTTAAAAAAAAGTGAGAAATGACTTTCAGCCAAAACTGTTTAAAAGGCTTAAACTTTCCTCACTTTATTTTTCATTATTTGTTTGTTTTATTTAGGAATAAAGACATTTTCATTATGTGAACTATTAGTGACGTCTAACCCACTGCTCTTGAGTAATCCGTTCACTCCTCATACTAGGTAGTGGTAGTTGTTGATATTCCCAGATGGAGTGCCTCTGTGTTATTGCGTTATGCTTTTGGATTCTTGCCATCTATACATTTTGTGAGTTACAAAGGTATTTTTCTTGCTGTAGGCCCATGAGAGGTTGGAGGAGCCCAAGCTGGAGGCTGTGAGGGAGAACAACGTGGAGCTGGTGCAGGACATCCTGAAAGAGCTCAACCCCCTCACACACCAGAGTCCTGTTGCAGACGAGCTGATCCGCATCCTGAAAGAGCCACATTTCCAGGTCTGACCATGACACTCATTTCACCTTCCATCACAAACCACCGGCCTGTGGTTCTAGACTGTGCTTCTGCTACGTTGGGCTTTGCTGGTGGAACTTTAGATCCTCTGCCCTGCTACTATATTGTTTATTTGAGTTCATTTTGTTCCTTTTTAGCCGTCTTTCAGGGCTTGTCTAGTGCCTTGAATACAATTAGGTCTCAAAATCAGATCACTGCAGTGATTACTATTTTGGGGAAGTGTGTCACAATGTTCAAGAAATCCTAGAAACGATGGTAGTATGATTGTATTGGAGTTTTCTCATGTGTCAAAATACAGCATATGGTGATACAAATGGACGAGATATCATTACTTTTACAGGGATGTGTGAAATTGAACAGTATTTACACTGCCTCTTTTACAAAGCACAGTTACATTTCTAAAATAAATTTTACTTTCAGTCCCTGCTAGAAACTCACGATTCTGTGGCTTCCAAAAACTACGAGACTCCTCCTCCCAGCCCCTGCTCCTTCATGGACGCCGCCCTCAACAACCAGCCCGTCCCGCCGGACGCTGTCCGAATGGTGGGAATACGGAAGGTCTCCGGGGAGCACCTGGTAAGTCCATGCCTCTCCCAAGTTGTGTTCAAGTGAGGTTTGATTTGTTTTACTAATAATTGATTGTGAAACCTTTATCTGGACATAAGAATGTCCTAAATAAACTCCTTCCCAAAGGCTGCATAATGTACTGCCGTTTTTAAAATACCTTCATAGCAATTCTGTGGCGCCACTGAGAATACTAATGTGGGATAATCTAATGAAGCCTAAAGGACTTTTGTGCAGCACCTGCCAAGCAACAATTTAAAGTTAAGAGACATTAAGGGCCATTGAGGGCTATCTTTAAAAAAAGAAGAAAAACTCATCAAAAACGCCAGTCAGATAATTGGATGATAATATAGTACAGTGTCCTTAAAATCAGTTGTTGCATAGAGTTTTATTTCTGATACTGCATTTGAAAAAGAAATGCAGTCTGTAGTTTGGGTGCATCTTTATGTTTATGTCAATGTGTCCTCCCAGAGGATTGTCACCTCGACACATGGAAACATCAATGTAGGTTCAGTTCATTCATTAGTGTATATTTTGAAGGAATGTCAGTGAGTGTTCACTGATCAGAGGGTGTCTACTGTTTACCTCGCTTTAAGCTGAAGGTAAAGGCTTCAATAATGAGGGAAAGGAAGAGGGAATAGCTGCTTAAATTGTCTCTACGTGACCAGTGAGCAGAGCTAAAAGGTTTCACAATAAATGAAGCAGTTATTTAAATATTTTAAATATGAAAGAAAACTCCAATCCCCCAAATGAATTCTTATCAGTCAAGAGATGACTGCCTACTCATTTGGATTATGCTCGTCAGTTCACTTCAGCTGGAGGCGGTATTTTTAAAGTACTTGAAAACGCTTTTATGTGACCTTGCTCTTCATAGATTCCTCTTTGTTAAAGTTTTAACTGTATGTGTGCACGCAGGGCGTAACGTTTCGTGTGGAGAGCGGCGAGCTGGTGATAGCACGTATCCTCCATGGCGGTATGATCGACCAGCAGGGCCTGCTCCACGTGGGTGACATCATCAAAGAGGTCAACGGTAAAGAGGTGGGCAACGACCCCAAGGTGCTGCAGGAGATGCTGAAGGAGGCCAGCGGCAGCGTCGTGCTCAAGATCCTGCCCAGCTACCAGGAGCCGCACACGCCCCGACAGGTCTGCAGCCTATACCACTCCTGCACAGCCAGTGTTTTGGAAAAGAGGCTGCCATTCCATCATTCACTCCCACTCACTGTCCTCTTTCAGTCTGCAACCTTGTGAGCCATGCCAACAATCCTAGATTAAATTTGACTGAAGGGCTTTGTGGATGACACCGGCTTCTTGGCCTCAGCCCTACATAACTGCTCTGTCACTTTTCCAAATGCAAGCACTTGTCTTCCTGCATAATGCCGCAGTGTCTTGGACTTGTCCTCATTCACTCAGATGTCTCAGATCTACTACTACTCAGTTGGTGTAGCTGTCTCTGTCTCAGTGATGCTAGTTAGAGCCAGTGTTTGTTGGAGATCCACTGATGGCTGCTGGGCTGACCCACTTAGTGCGAGGGGAGATGGGTGTATCTGTTGGCTCATGTTTTGCCAACAGGAAGCGACGGCGTAGTGGTGGGATTCATGGTTCTTTACTAGAAGCCAAATCTTTAGGATCCGTTTGTTTCATTTCATCATTTCATTTTGACATTCTTCTCCTAGCCGTCCTGATGACTCATTTTAACTGAGAACTAATCGCTGAGAGGCCAGTTTTTAATTAAAATCGGTCCAGCTTACAACACGGGTGGTTTCTAGTAAATAAAATGTCGTATCACATTAAGAGGATGCAAACTTTATGGTTCTTGTATGTGAGGACACAAGCTTTTATTACTTAATTACTGAGTTGATTAGAAAAAAGTGCAGGGATTGTGAGAGGGAGAGAAAGAGTTCATTTTTGTTCATTTCCAAATGTTTTTAGCCGTAGGGATATCAATGGATACAATGCTCTGAAACTGACTGATTTTGGCTGACCATTCTAAAGAATAAGTTACCTACAGACAAAGATACGCTACTGAAGCACAATCCTGTAGGGAAGCAATGGGCATGTTTTGTGCCAAGGCTATTACCATAAACATGATGCATGGACTGAAGTTCTACTGCTGCTGTTTGGAGGAAAATTCTGTAGTAAGTCACTGCTTTTATGCGGAGTAAGAATTTATGACCACATTATTGAGGTTGGCATGGAATCTGTCCTGAAGCTAAAAATGATCCAGACGGTAGAAGGAAATTACTCATTTTCATATTTTATTTTGATTATTATAATCAGAGCAGCTTCATTAAACTCCACTCCAGCCTTCTTTTTTTTATTATTATTATTAAATATGCTTTGGGACATCATTGCTGTTTTATACTGTCCACACGCCATGGAATATTCATATGGGGCTGGACAATATTTTAAAGCTACTCTGTGGAACATTACAGGTTATATGTATGTGTGCTCAGGTCGACACTAAAAAACAGCACACAAAATGAATGTGTGTGTAATATGCTATTTATAAGGTGAAATGTTACGCAGTGTGGCTTCAGTGTTCTCCGCTCTCTCGACTGCCACAGAGTGCACATACATATAGTCTGCTGTGATGTGCTGTAAATGTTTCATGAGCGGATTGTTGGAGTGGCGCTGAAAGAGCAGTAGTTGAAGGGGAATAGTGAGATTTTTG
This sequence comes from Gobius niger, assembly GCF_951799975.1. Classification (NCBI taxonomy): domain Eukaryota; kingdom Metazoa; phylum Chordata; class Actinopteri; order Gobiiformes; family Gobiidae; genus Gobius; species Gobius niger. The sequence goes on along the minus strand of NC_136870.1, from coordinate 10,596,120 downwards.
CAGCAGCTTTGTGCCAGCTGTTTGTTTGTGTCCACACGCAACAGCGATAAGATAGCTCCATCGGGTGTGACTGACGCGGCCTCCCTCCGCTCGGCCCTGTGCTCGGAGGAGAGCCTTTAACTGGGATGAAATGGCTTTGTGTCATGGTGAGGCGGGATTGCCGCGCCGTAACCAACGACCGGCGCGTGATGTGTGCTCGGGCAAACTGTGTGAGTAAAGAGTCCATCACAACCGAGCGCCGCACTTAAAACCCACTCCATCTTCTCCCGGATCACTCCCCCCCTCCGTGTCTCGAGGCAACAAGATCTGGCTCGTAACGCTAAGCCGGCCCTCCCTGACAGGAGGAAGACGGGGAGCAGCGGAGGACAAGGAGAAACGACACAGACAGAACCCAAAATTCTGTAGTCATGGCAACCGTACCCTCCCCCTTTTTTTCTGTTCTCGACGTTTATTCCAGAAACTCGAGGCTAGCGTAGACTTAAAAAAGAGGCTCCTACTCCTACTGTGCGATTGTCAGCGGCCTGTGGGGACACAGGGCTGACACAGTGAGCTGTGGCCAAAGGCGGCTGTCAGTGAAGGTTAGTCACCACCATGAAACACCAGCTCCAGGCCACAAAACTTCAGGAAACTAGTTCAACTGCGTCACCACCTCCTATCCAAGGGCTTCAAAAAAAAAAAAATCATGTAACATAGAGATAAACTATTGAAAACATTGCTGTTTTATCCTTTCAATGGTTAGACCCGCATGAATGGTCTGTAAATGTACACTCAATTCACTCTTCAATTTCTGCAATATTGTATGCATAGTGTCACATTCATATTACAGTGCAAAGAAAGTGTGACCGCTGCAGTTATTGTGTACAGAAAGTATTTTATTTCATTTCTTCTGACTACCTACTGCAGTTTCTGACTGCCGCTGCCAGGCTGCCAAACCATCTTTATCTATCCTAATCCTTAACTTTGTGCTATTTGTCAGTAAATCTTTCACAATCTGGCTGTTACTTCCTATCAAAACATACGTATCTGTGATCTGTGAAAAAGAAAACAGAAATCCTTGGAAACAGCAGGTCATTAAAAATGAGTTTTTATTTTGTATCTTTTGCATTATGGATTGCGCAGTGAACTTTTCTGACCACAATGTTTTGAGATAGGACGATGCCTTCTGGATATTTCTCGTCTTATATTCACTGATCCTGTGTGTTCCCTCTCCAGGCTTTTGTCAAGTGCCACTTCGACTATGATCCGTCCCATGACAATCTGATTCCCTGTAAAGAAGCCGGACTCAGCTTCAACAGTGGAGACATCTTACAGATCTTCAACCAGGAGGACCTCAACTGGTGGCAGGTCGGCAGTGCAGCCCTCATTTGTTTCATCTGCATCAAAGAGGCACACTTCTAACACTTTTTTGTTTCCTCGGCGCGTTCTCCCTGTAGGCCTGTCACATCGAAGGCGGCAGCGCTGGTCTCATCCCCAGCCAGCTCTTGGAGGAGAAGAGGAAAGCGTTTGTGAAAAGGGATCTGGAGCTAGGCACCCCAGGTACTGTTTGCAGCAGAGCGGGGTAGGCCTGCCACAGAATACCTGTTACTGTTCAATATAGTAAAATTAACAATATTTCTTTTTAATTTCGATAATTAGACTCAGTGAATTAGTTCAGATATCGACACCCATACCATACCTGGAAAAACTCTGTTTTTGGCATAAAGTTGTATACTAGTGAAAGATATTTTACCCTAATATTTAGTGTATGTACCTGTGTTTCCACTTGGAATGGTTATGGTCAACGTTATGTTTATGTACATTCAGAAAAGTACTAGTAGATTTTCAGGCTGTGGTGATGTAGTGTCAGATACGAATGAGAATTACTTGGATATAACGGCTTAAAGTTGGAAATTCCTCAAAATGCCAGTCTAGCCACAAGGATATGTTTTAGGTCTGCAGCATTACTGTTATTGCAACTTTCTCTTCAGCCATAGAGTTCACAACTATTACACTGTGACAGGGCTCAAGCAGCGATGCACGTCATTATGCAGATTCCACACAGAGCAACAAAGACAACATCTGCTCCGGTGGCGCACCAGCGTTTCATGTTCTCGATCGGCCATCCTCTCTCTCTCACCTCTGTGGTCTGTCGTGAGCTGAGAATAAACTGTTAATGAGAGGCGACATGGCTCAAGAGGACTATTCAAGTGTTTGAATGCACATTAAAACAAGCTTTTTGTGAAAGAGCTGCCTGATTTGAGGGGGGACAAAAACATGTAATTGTGTTTCAGACAGACATTGCAGTCCCCATTAGATTTTTAATATATGTTTCAAATGTGAGCTGATTAACGAATAACAAGAACCACATGCAATTCAGGACATGTTTGCAGAAGTGTAAATGACAGGATTAGCAGCTTGTATGCATAATTCAACCCCATTGAGAACAAATATTGTGTCTCTGAAAATATATTGTACTGCCTTCAATGGTTTTACAATTTCTTAGTAGCAGCAATTCAAATTATTGATTTTGTTTTGATTGCTATTTAAAGCCTTAGTTGTGTTTCTTCGGTTGTAACTTGTCTCCTGATTGTCTGAGGACAAAGTTAAAGATGCCTAAACATACCGCATCTAAGTTTGGCCTCAGAAATGACTTAGGCGATAATGCTTGGTGGCGGGCGACAATGTTCAGCAGTGGTAACAGAAGCGAAGGGAATGGAGCAGAACAGGTGGTGACTCAGACAGAGTAACCTTGATGATTTTAGGATGACAAGGCAGCAATTGTGTCCTTGGAGTCTCGGAAGAACACATTTTCTCCAGCACATGCAGTAGTAGTAGTCAGAAAATATGTTCTATTTAATCCCGCAATTATCCCTTTAGTTCTGTGGTATGTTATCATTTTTCCGACATACATTGGAGTTCCTCTTACAATGACAGTGAAGGTGGAGCGCCTGTGTAGTGGATGGGTCCCAGGGCTACTTGAAATGCCACATTGAACAGATGGTCAAAAAGACAGTCTGGTCACAGGTGGTTCCTGGCAGCAGCACAGAATATATAATGACACAGATACACAGTGCCATCTAGTGGTGGGCTCGCACAATACTGTTTCTCTGAGGATTTATGAGGCGGCGGTGTTTGCGACAACACCTGACCTTTATAGTAGATCATTTTCACTAGGGATTTGTACAGGGGTTTATCAGACAGATGTTTTAGTTTGATGTTGCTGTTCTTTTTTTCTTAGGTCCATTGTGTGCTGGCATGGGTGGCAAGAAGAAAAAAAAGATGATGTATTTGACGACCAAAAATGCAGGTATTGCAAAATGCGAATATATCAGTATATCACTTAGTTTATGAAAATGCGCCTTAAATGTGATCTTTTTTTTGTCAGAGTTTGACCGCCATGAGTTGAGAATCTACGAGGAGGTGGCCAAAGTGCCCCCGTTCAGAAGAAAGGTCCTGGTGCTGATCGGGGCACAGGGAGTGGGTCGGCGCAGTCTCAAGAACAAGTTGCTGGTGTCAGACTGTCAGCGCTACGGCACCACTATCCCCTGTGAGTGGGCTCTTTATCACCGCCGCCTCTCTGTAACGCACATGTCATTTGTGCCATTGTTCATTTTGACTATACATTTTAATTTTGCTTTATGTTTTTCAGTTTTAATCCGACAAAATGTGTGGTTCTGTGAGTTTTAGTCCTCATTTGTTACTTTAGAGTTAACTGTCGTGTAGTTGTAGTCAACAAAAATAATGATGTTGACAAAAGCTGCTGGAATGATGTTAGTCAACAAAGCTAACAATTATTTGTGCTCCATAGTTACCTCTAGAAAACCCAAAGTGGACGAGCGGGATGGTCAGATGTACTCCTTCATGACCCGACATGAGATGGACTGTGACATTAAAAATGGACGCTTCCTGGAGCATGGAGAATACGACGGAAACCTGTACGGCACCAAAATCAGCTCCATCCACGAGGTGATGGAGACAGGCAAGATCTGCATCCTCGACGTCAACCCTCAGGTAACAGCACTAACCGCACTACTGTTCCCGATACATCAGCACAACTTCATTTGGATTTGACAAGTGTAATTGATGTTTTCAGTTTTGTAATTAAAAAAAAAAGAAAGATAGTGTTTATTGATGGTTATTGTGAGAACACTGGCAGGCTGATTCATCAACATTTCCCCTTGTGCCAGGTTTTTCCTCAATTTAACAACAAGTAAACATATGGCTGGTCTAAATGTGAACAGAAGTTGAGTTCACCTGATCATCTGTTGCCATGGTAACAGGATGAGGCACACGAAGCTCTGAAAGAGTGTCTGTTTGACTAAAACTCATTTCGGCCAACTGTGTAGGAGGCAGAGAACCGAGGCCCTCCACGGAGAAACATTATCATCAAGCTCCTGTGTTTTTCCCCCTTTTAACAGTAGCCACAGGTTCTTCAGCAGATATGAGGACATTTATATCACTGCTGTGCTAGAAGCCTGTCCTTAGGAAGAAAACTATAACAGCTAGGATGTTTTGTACCTTTTAGTTTGGGCTCCGAAAGACAATCGTATCCTCCTAATAACTTTACGTTAATTGTGTTCTCATTAGTTTTATTGTAACATTTAAAAGCTGGTGAAATCCTCTCAGGACTGCAGCTTATTATGCTAAAGTCTTGTCTGTGCACATCATCAGTTAAAGTCATCTGGTAATGACGGTATTACTCGCTACACAGAGTGTGTTAATTTTATCTACACACATTATCATGATGAATGTGTTTGCTGGGACTCTGCAGCTCAGTCTTTAACACGTTCACAGCTCTGTGAGCCTTATTGAGTGCTCTGTGTCTGGTGTCACTGTGCACTCGAGTGGAAAGTGTAAACCCTGTAGTGCTTCTGTCTGCAGGCTCTCAAAGTGCTGCGGACCTCCGAGTTCCTGCCGTACGTGGTGTTCATTGAAGCCCCAGACTTTGAGGTTCTCAAAGCCATGAACAGAACCGCCATAGAGTCTGGAGTGGTCACCAAGCAGCTCACGGTGAGGTTCCTAGACTGAAAAATATCATCTATTCTTAATGGATATGAGTCTGTTTGGTTCTTATTTCTGTGAAATGTTAAAATGTTTCTTACGCTTCTGCAAACTGAAGTAGTGTTTCATGGTTCAAAGCGCTTTACTGTGGGCACAGTTTAGTTCACACCATGATGACTTAGCACTTGGCAGAGACAAAACAAACTCATCAGCCTGTCCACTGTTTCCCTGTTTCCAGCGCCGCTATAAATGTGAGGCACGTATATTTTTAATCTCTAATTGATGGTTTTCACATTATTCCATAGGACTCTGAGCTGAAGAGGACGGTGGACGAGAGTGAGCGAATCAAGCGCGCCTATGGACACTACTTTGACTTGTGCATTGTAAACGACGGTCTGGACGCGGCGTTTCGGAGTCTCCGCTCAGCTTTAGACAAACTGTCCACGGAGCAGCAGTGGGTGCCAGTCAGCTGGGTCTTCTGAGGTCAGAGTGTCACACCTGGCACCTAGGGGGCAGCAGTGAGCGGCTGTGGAGGGCTGAGGAATCATTACTGTTTAGTTTCAGCGTCACCTCCAACACTTTTGTACAAACTTGGTGTCATTTTGTTGAGCTGAAGTCATGGTGTATTTTCTTTGTGGAGAAGGTTTCGGAGTTGAGCTTCAGTGCAATAGTGTGAGTGATATGAATGTGCGTGTGGTCTCATTAAAGTGGATGTAGTTACAAAAACTCATTTCTTTGGAAGGATGTGATACTTTAGCCTAATTTATTCAGTGCAATGTTTACAGTTGGACTGGTAGGACTGACTGTGACAAACCAAATGCCATCACTTCTGTCTGTCCTACAGTATGATTGTATTCTCCAATGTTCATTGTGTTTGTCTATGTTGAACTGACAAATGAACAGCAATAGACCATTCTAACACAGGCTCAATGCAATACATTGTTCTCACTGATAAATAGTACAGTACAATCTGTAGGCAAAAATAACTTGATACATTCCGCATTGTGTGTCATGTGCATTTTCAGTTGCATTTGTAGCAGAGCCACTAACATTCACGAAGTCCAACTCAGTAGCCTTCATTATGCACTGACCGTATAACAAGGCAACTATTGCATAACTCAACGTGCGATTGGACAGATGGATCGCTGTATAAATACTGATCTGTGGCTTTGAAGTTTTGCCTTAATAACAATAATAATAATCACATGGTTCTGACGCCAAGGAAGCGCACGATTTCCCCTCATGAGACATTCAACTTCTATCTTGTGTCAATGTTCCTAGAAAGTAGAGACATATTTATATGACATTCTCAAAGCTGTAAGTACTGTATTGTAATAAAGTGTATAGTATAACATAGAGAGAGGGTGCTGCCAGTGCATAGGTGCAGTTGGTAACTACACTGTAGTTTGATGTTCATATGTATTCAGATGATTGCTTCACTGTCATTATTGATGCAAAGATTTTTTTATTAAAACCATGTTATATATAAAAAAGGAATGGCTGCTTCTCTGTTTATATCTAAGTAGCTGAGGCTTTTTGTCAATGTGAAGTGCTGCACGAGTCGCCGGTCCACGTGTAGGGTGTCATAGGTAGACTAATGGGGTACATCTCATATGCTGGAGGGGCACCACCAGGCCACACAACGGTAAGTATAGGGTCAAACTGCAAAAAAACAAAAAAAGAACAAGCACGTAAATTAATTGACAATAATTCTACAAAAACAAAAAAACCTGCAACCAAGCTGTAATAGAGGTTCACTGTGTGAACAAGGAAGTGAGGCAATTTAGATCAATATGGATAAATGAATAAATGCGTGTCCAGTATTTGTAGATTTGTGGAGAACTGACCAGTGAGTATGGAGGAGGTGGGTCTGTGGTGCTGTATCCTGTGGGCACTCTGTTAAATAATACAACCAACTCTGACCCGTTCTCCGGCAGCGCTGTGACGTCATACGACCCCCTCTTTTTTTTGGAGTAGTGGTAGAAGCACAGAAGAATCACCGCGATGGACACGACCAAAACAGGCAGGCTGAGGAAACACTGGGTTAGTGCAAATGGTTTCTTAAAGCCACACTGCGGAGCATTCCAGGTCAAATGTTACACACTCAGCTAATGACTTGAATCGTATCCCTTCATAGGGTGAAATGTCAGTATGGCTTTAGGTAAAAAAAAAAAAAAAGAAGCTACATGTGGGCAACTTACATGTACTGAAGGAGATTCACAACTGTGGCCATGTCTGGGTGCTGTCAGCTTTCCGGCATGCTCTTTCTCTATAAAAAAACAGACAATAATTTCCAAATGATGCTAGAGTTGATGATGGAATAAAAACAACTGTGCTATACTGACATTATGAGGCTTGAAATAGTATTTTGTATAAAAAAGGCAGGAACATGATTAATTATGATCACGCTTAATGGCTTTAAATATAATCCTCGTGCCCATTGCAGAAACAGATTACTCTGAAAGTAAGATAATTAAAATTTTCCAGGTCGTATTTCAATAGAGCATGGTCACGTGTTTTTTTTACAGTGTTCAGCTGATCACTGATTGTGGACCTTCAGCCAACTAAACGAATAAAACTGTTAATCTTCTTTTGCCGTCACCAAAACAAACATAGTCACTACATGTACAAATATTCAGATTACGTAGCTACAGAGTGTTGAGGACATAAGCCACATAGTTATAGTAATGCAGTTATTCCCTTACCTGTGTTTGTTTGTATGATATCCCGGCTGTTTTCAGAGCAGTGTGTCACTCAGGGAAGTAACCACCGTGACGACCATTTACAACATTACCCTTTAATTTAAAGACACAGGCACTGCCGTTGAATCCTAATCCTACGCCCTTTAGATCAGTGGTTAAAACTGAGACAAAACTAATACTTAAAGCCACTCTGAAACATTTCACCCATAAGTACAGGCATTAATTTGTCAGGTATATTTAAAAAAAAGAAGTAAAAATCATTCTAAAAACATGTGTCTTCACTTTGACAACAGGTGAGTTTATTAGGATAACCCATTGATAACTTACTACAACTTTGTGTTTGTTTGGGCTTAGTGTGTTTTGTTTGGGGCAGTTTACTAGGAATGTTCCGCAGCGTGGCTTTAACCCTGAACCGCGCACTCTTTCTCCAGTTTGGCTTTACCCCAGTCCAAAAGCTTCTGGATAAAAGCTGTGAAAATAGCAACAAAAATGAGACGAAAACAATGATGAAAATGTGACAAAAAGTGAGAAAACATTGACAAAAAAGTGACGAAAAATTGATGAAAAAGTGGCAAAAATGTCACAAGAAATTGACAAAAAAATTACGAAAAAATTACGAAAAAATGAAAAAAATATGACCAAAAAATGACAAAAATGTAACAAAAAAATGACAAAAAATTGATCCAAAAAATTGATGAAAAAATGACAAAAAGGGACAAAAAATGACAAAAAAAACCCGACAAAAATTTACAAAAAACTACAAAAATGTGATAAATATTTGACAAAAAAATTACCAAAAAATGGACACAAAATTACCAAAAAATGACCAAAAAAGAAATGTGACAAAAATGTGATAAAAATTGACGAAAAAATGACAAAAATGTGACAAAAAATGACAAAAAAATGACAAAAAAGTTACAAAAATTAGTTGAATACCCAACAAAAAAATCTGATGACGTGATCCTCTCGGTTCAGGCGGGAGTTAAGAGGTTAAGTAATTTGACAGAGAAGATCAAAAATGACTAAAATAAACAAAAACTAGTACAGCAGAGGACCCCGTGTAACACCAGTACCCACAAATTGAGAACCATCACTTTACTTGTAAAAGATGCTTTTAATAAGAAAGTAATCATATTTATATCACATATACATTATATATACAATATGGATAGTAGCACATACGTATTATAGTTATGTGAGAGACTGCTGTTAAATAATGACAGCAGAGTGATCCGTGAGATGTGCTGATGAAGAGCAGGCTCAGGTCACAGTCCCTCCAGTGCTGTCGCTGTACAGATCCGCATATGAGGGAGGGGCAGCATCTCTGTAAGAGGGAGACTCCGGCTGTGGACAAAGACGACTCAGTCAATCCAACGTAAAGAGCAGGAGGACTCATTACTTTGTGACTGAAGGGGAGAATATTGAGCATATGTATGTCTGCACTATATATACTGCAGTTTGTAATCCACTACTCACAGAGACCAACCAGAAAAGACGCCATGTCATAAGAACACGTGGCTCATGTTTATAGGTTTTCAACAGACCAAGAGTCAGGTGGTGTTGAAGTGTCTTGACTGCAATTTACACAGGTTTTGGTGTGTTTTTTCTGCCGGTAGATGCCCACAGTGCCATCTATAGACAGTACAGCGTAATAGATGTGAGAAAGTAAAAAAGCCCCCTTGTCCCGGTTCACTAATCCGGGAGCGTCTTTTTGCCTCCCAGCCCAGGATGTGATTTTCCCTTTTGCAGTGATCAGAGTGAGATGCTAAAGGTTAATCCATGGTTTGCTGAAAAGAACCTTTTCTGTTTTAATGAAAGTGAAGACCTTTAGTAATTAATTGGACTACGGTAGATGTTTGATTCTATAGCATTTTGAAGCAAATTTACTGTCCAGAATAGTGTACACCACAACTCCAGTAAGTTTGTTTTCCTTATGTGCCCCTTGTTAATCAACACACGACTTGTACGTATGTAGATGTTACTGCTCCAGGAAATAGCTGACTTTATCACCTTTTAGTTGTGAAACAAAGTACTTCCTGCTTCCTTCAAAACAACAATGTCAGACACAGTACGATTTAAAAAATATAAATAAAATATATCAAACATAACTTCATTTTAGCCGTCTCTGAGCACTTCCTATTTACAGTATAGATTTACAATAAACACAGTACACGAGACTGCTCTGAACAAGCTGATATTTACCATGTAGGGAGGAGGCAGACCCGTCTCCTGTTGGCTGCAGTGGACTGTAGATTGTCTATAGGGCAGTCCATACATGTCCTCTTCATTCAGAGGAATCACATAGAGGGATGGTGACTCCCTCAGTGCCTCCTGCTCGTTTTTCCTTCGCTGCCTCACACAACAGCAGACACCCCATAGTGTGAGACTAATAAACAAAGCCAAAAAAAACAATATGACCCTGAAAAAAAGATGGAAACAAACAACAGTAAATCCGATCAATGACAGCGTGGTAAGAGGAGAGGTACGGTACTTACTCTGGGTAGAAATACATGCCTGGCCGAATTGCCTTTAGTGTTTATTGAGGAGAGATTTAAGTTTCTGAAGAAGGCCAGTCCAGCTACTGTTAAGTGTTATCTCCACGGGTTCAAAGGTTGCCTGTTTTATCACCTGTTATAAAGCAATGACTGTAGGAAACATAACATCAGACCTCTAGGTCAGACTCTCTTACATTCAATCAGACCTTCCCAATTCATAGGTTTCAGAATGTGCACTACAGAGGCAGTTACAGCTAGTATCTACTATATTTGTATAACATGTGCTTCTAAATAGTAGTTACCAGAGACATCCTAGCAGATTTGCAAAGCTTGATCAGTTTAAGCAGCTGGATCTTCCTGACTCAAAATAAGCCAGTGTTTTGTGACAAACAAAGCCACTTCCTCAGGGCTGTGTTTGGGACTGAAGCTGCACTAGCTGTGTCTGTGGGCGCGTCACATAATAGAGCGCAAGTGTTATCATCATCATAGACTGTAAGTTTAAAAGGGACTAAGTGAGGGAGCTTTCCCCCATAGGTTTAGCACGGGCTAGCTGAAGCTTGTTCATGCTAGCAATTTGGCTGGATTTTGGCTCCATTATTTAGAAAAGGGCAAAAATAAGGAGAAAAAAAAAAGTTTGAGTGTTAAGACAAACTTGTGTAGGTCTGAATGACAAGCCTGTATTCAATACTGACAAAAAGAGGGACAAAGTTTCAACGGAAAGTCTAATAGAGCCAACAACATCTGGAGCCTGTCACTGTTTTGTTATAGCCTGAGGAAGACGGATTCTATAATTAGTACATTCTTAAATTACAGTCTCAGCCAAATTCAAATTGCATCAAAAAGAGGGATTCAAAGCCAGCAGGTATATTTAGAAATACAAAGTACAGTCTGTTCAGCTTTATTCTATTTATTGCATAAAGAAGCTTGTGTTATGCATTACTGATCCCTACATTTCACCCATCTTTAATGCAGCTGGAGCCCCTAGATCTATCTCTTGAGCAAGGTTCAATGCAGGAGTACCAAGCTGACGGATGGGCACGGTTAGTAACCAGTAACCACTCAGCCACCCAGAACCGGACAACTGTTTCCCCAATGGAAAAGGCAAAAGTCATTACTACTGCCCTGCGAGCAGTTACCACCCGACTACAGCCAGGAGGGGTCAGCAAAGGGTCGACTACTTTTACATCTTCACCATAATCATGTTGGAGTCCACACTGTCACATAACCACTATCTCCACTCATGTTTGTTGCAGTATTGCGTTACTATTTCTTGCCTAATCAATTGAATGACTAACCAGGCTTCTCCTTGAGTCAACAGTACTTCATCCACCTCCTGTATGTGCACCGTGTGGTACCTCAGTAAGATGGTATTTTATAGACAATGATAATATATCTAAATACCAAAAGAATTAAGATACGACTGAGTTATTACATTAGCCTGGATAAAGGACAATGACTCAATACGATCTCAAGTTAGGGCAGGGACTTAACTCTCTAAATGTCAGCGTGAAAACAGTGCTTTGAGGCGATGGAATAGAAGTCTATCCCAGCGAGAGCCCGTGTTTGAGCTTGTTTCTGTGGAATGCAGCGGAGGTGCTGTCCAAACAAGTCCACAACATTTTTTTTAAATCTTTAGTGAAGTTGTAATAGCCTATTTTCAATAAAACACAATTCGAGCTTTAGCACGAAACAAACAACACAGAGACAGTCGTAGGCTCTTAAGCATTTATTTTCGCACACGCTGATGGCATAACAAGTCTGGACACACCTAGATATTTTAAAGCTATGTATGCGTTTGTTCATTGCTCATACACAGCAGCCGCACAACAGTATGGACCCAACAGAACTCCTATAACTTAGAAAAGCAAAGCAACATCACAGACTGGCACTTTTGGAGACAAAATAGTATTTAAAGACAGACATATAGGTTTAGAACTGACACTCAGTCAATAGGTTATGTACATTCTGAACATGGTAGCTGCTGATGCTGCTACACACTCTTCTTACAGCTCAAAGACAAACTAAAGACATTCGAAATTCCAAAGAGACAACAAGAACATTTCACTGTTTAACACAATCTCAGCAATAATTACTCCCAGTGATGATCACGGACTGTATTCTGCTCAATTCTGAGCTTTCAAATGCCCATAATGTTTGTGTCCTCATGGGCAGCTTAAGGCAGTCCATACTCAGTTGCAGTTGTGTGTAACCAGGGTGTAAAGCTTCATACTTAGAGTGCCCGGCGTTACCGAAGGCTGGATGGAGGCGGAGGAGGCGGTGGTGGTGGAGGAGGCACCGCACCTGTGGCAGAAGAGAAGGCCGGTGGTGGAGGTGGTGGTGGAGGCAGAGGAGAGCTCCCGCCGGACATGGGACCAGGGGGTGGAGGAGGCACCGCACCTGTGGCAGAAGAGAAGGCCGGTGGTGGAGGTGGTGGGGGAGGAAGAGGAGAGCTCCCGCCGGACATTTGACCAGAGGGCGGAGGCGGGAAACCGGTCAAAGGTGGAGGAGGTGGGGGCAGAGTGGACGGGGAGAGCATGGTAGAGGGTGCACACGGAGGGGGAGGTGGTGGAGGAGAGGGGAGTGTGGTGCTCAGTGGAGACCCAGCTGAGGATGAGGGGGGAGGGGGGGGAGGCAGGGAGTCCCCGCAGGAGCCGGTGCCCTGGGGCAGAGTGGGGACAGACGGTGGTGGGACAGCAATGCCAAAGCTGGTTCTGAGGGAGACAAGACAGAACATTATTGATTTGGAATAAAATACAGATGAAAAGAGCTATCACCAATATAATGGAAGTCTAGATAATAAGGCAACATCTACATACACAGTGCTGGTGTTAGTATCACTCGTGACGTCCCCTGTTGTCTCCACTTTCTGTTCAGGCGGCTGCCCGGTCACCTGTGAGAGAAATATTGATGTGAATAAACTACACTCTCTTCTCAGATTAGTACTGAAGCAGATGCAATCCATGTGCCTTGACCTGGAAGCAGTGCCCAACAGAGTCCAGTGCAGTGTAAGAGAGGGGGACCCTGCAGTATCTCCTCTCGGGCTCGATGCCTCCAGAAGGGAGGGCCATGAGTTTGGTGCGAGCACATTTTTTAGCCGAAGTGAAGACTCCAATCTCTCTGCGGGACACCTTTTCCAAGTGGAACGCTGACGCCTGGTCACAAACAAACCACAATTGTTCATTTATAGCAATTATACAATTACGTTTGATAAAGATAAACATGTCTTACCAGTGCCAGCAGGTTGATGGAAGACTCTATGTGGTGGACCTGGGAGAGCTGAGAGTCCAGCAGTTTGAGCAGGGTACTGGCCAAACTGGTGATTTGATAGGTCACACTGGCCAGAGCCTGAGCGGCCAGGCCCTTGGCCTCTTCTATGGCATTACTTTGATCCGCTGCCTAAGACATAAAGGCAATGTTCTTAAAGTATTATACATTTTGCAAACACTTTTTTAATAGTACAGGTAAAGGCTTAAATGTTATTTAAAAAGATTCACATCGATAACTAAATATGTCGCCTGTCAGAGTCCTTGTTCAAATGATGGTATATCACATCTTATCTATAATGGTCTAAAATGCCCACCTGGAGGTAGTTGTTCTCGCAGTACTCTGCCACTTTGAAGAGGTTGCTGTGGTTGTCCACCAGATCTTTTCTCGCGGTTGGTGCCGATTGTAAAATGTCCTCAATAACCTGTGAGAAGTTAATCTGCTCCGGTAACTCTCCCATGATAACTGTTGTTGAAATAAAGCGCAAAGTTGATCGAGTTTCAGACTGAGAGTATATCGGGAACGCGCCGACGTCCAGGTGAAGATCAGGATGAAGGCGGAATTTCCGCAGGCAACACATTCTCAGAGTAACAACAACAACAACAGACCGAGGGGGAGGCACGAGGGGGATATGGTGAAGTCATTTAAAAAGTACATGAAATCAAACAAGAAAAACATAGGCTATGTTCACATGAAATGGAAGAATAACAACAGGTCGGACAAGATTGTGCGCTTCTCTGACATGTAACAACTTTTGACTCCACCAGAGGGCGGCAGAGCGATATGATGATATGCTTTGAACTACACAACATACTGATCAGCAACAACGAGCTGCCTTGAGTATTTCACTAGAAGTTACACGAGAAGTTATAAAATCAAATCAAATCAAATACACCAGTAGTTCACAAACACTTAAAACACGAGTCATAGATGAATTATTACTAACACATGACAAAGATGCATCACTACAACATTACACAATGACATTGAAGAATGACCATTGTAATCACTATTAAGGTTAGGTCAAGTTACGTAATGGCTCGCTGAGGCTGATCTGGATGAGTCTGTTGGAGAATGACCTCCATGGCCCCTCTATGGTGCAGTGAAGTGGGTGAGCAGGATTGACCTGACCCTTACTGTCACAAACATCTCCGTCTCATTCATCACACGGCCAATGATATAAGCTCTGACTGCAGTACATACTACTGCTAAATGTCATGGTACAGAAGCTCTCTTTTTCTTGTCCTAAAGCTCAAAGTTGAAAACAATCTAAGCAATAAAGACACATTTTTACCCTCTACTACATGCCCAGTGTCCAGTGTACTTTGTGTTACATAATGCCCATTGTCCTTAAGTATGTAAACATGAGATGCTTCTGATTAATGAGCCTGTATGGTCTTGGACAGCCGGACATCATAACACCTCGGGTGAAAGTGAAATCTCTCCTTGATTACAGCGCGCTCTGCCAGAATACAGCCTTGTTTGGGATATCCTGTATAAACAGTGTGCATTCCACAACATCCCAGTGCTGTGCGCAAGGGGTCACAGTGGCACCATGCTCATTAGGAGCTGCATATGTCCAAATCTTAACAAACACTGGAGTGCAAGAAAGTACTGTATGTTTCTAGCCCAATGCAGTAAACTGAGCCTGTTTTACTGTGAGCCATGGTATTGGAATGAGCATGAGTATCATTCCTTTGTCGAGTTTTGAACCAAATGTCAAAAATGTCAAATGATTTTTCCAGGATAAATCCAGGTTACATACAAACCTGATTTCATGTCTCAAAATGTTGTTTTTTTCTTTCTCAATTCTAGTGCAGTGTCTTGCCTTGAAAATGTTTCTCATAAGGCATGACCCTGAATGGACCTGTGGGCTGAACTCCTCATATCTACAGTGTAAACGTGTGTGTATAGGTGCCTTTCTGAGCAGGGCCGGTCTTTATCCGTGGACTGAAGCCCACACACAATAAACACTAATCAGTTCCATTGATAAGCGCCTGCTGACTTTCTGTTCTATCAGGCGTATTGATTAGTTTGTGTGTGTTCAGCACAATGTGAGGCCATATTAAAATCTCAATAATGGAGATTATAACGCAGCCTGTGATTTATAATGGCATTGACATGATTCAGCTTTTTTTTTTTCACCAATATTTCTATGATCCTACGACTGCAGCTTGGCCCTGTTCAAACAAATGTTGATTGGAATTTGGCAAAACGAAAAACTGACCCATTTTGAGAGTAAATGATTGTCTGCATTGCTGTAGTTCTATCCCATCTCTGGTCCAAAGTCGCTAGGATAAGACGGATATTGAATGGAATATAAAATCTTTGTTTTTCCACATTTTCCATATTTTGTGGGTTTTCAATAAACTTCAACAAATTACGCCAAGACTCGTGGAATGAAAACTCCCAACCAAAATGCGCAGGAGGAACTAAGACAAATACATGTTACAGAGAATTCGACAGCGCTGGAAACACACATCTGTGCGAATAATTATAAGTATATTGTCCCCATCACTACAGCAACTATGTAATGTTATCAATACCATGGTCACCGCACACACTGACAGCTCCAGCGGTCCTGCGTTCATGACCTGCTGTGTCCATACTCCTCGGTTTGATGATTGGATGTTGGGGGCTATCACTGTCTCTCCACACTTGACAGACTTCCATTAAAGGGAAAGCCAAATTCAATTATAGTGTGGGGCTCTGCAGGAAAACACCATCGTCAGACACAGACACAAGGAAGCGTCTCTATGTGGACACTTCAGATTGTCAATTGCAAGCACTGTCGAAGCACCTGCTGCCTTTTAATGAACTTATATGAGAAAACTTAATATGGGGGTAAGTGTCTCTTCCATGGGGGGGAGAGCAACATAAAAAAAATGTAGAAAAAAGATGACTCAATAAGCAATGAATAAATGTCCAGAATTCCACTGAAATATTACTTCAAGGGGACATTTTGAGCTTTTAACCAATAATTTACCTCTGTGTTGGAAAACATACCCAGAGAAGTGTTCAGTTTTCAGTGCAGCTTCTCAAAAAGGTCCTTCCTGTTTTTGAAGTCTAAACATCTATAAATTGTCTTGATGGCATGTCTTGTGAATTGCTACTGACTATTGTTTTTAACCTTATCTAAACTGCTGGCAACAATGATGTTGTGGATGCACAAAAACAACCACCTTTCCCTTTTCTGCTATCTATTGATTTTAAGTGATTCCTTCAGAAATATTCATCAGACAGTTCCTATTTATTTGAGTAAATAGACTATTTTGCCTTGGCCTTTGTTCATTGTACTGCCCACATGACGGCCGCACGTTCCCACATCAACACTTTGCTCTACACATCCCTTCATATTATCCTTAAGATAAGTACTATCTGTTCAGTATAGAAGCTCACTGTTAGGGGGAAACAACATGGCAGCTGTATGGAGAGGTCTGTCTCCCATAACGCTGAACTTGCCCTGACCTTTCCCCAATCATATCATCGCAGTAATAACCTGCCCGGAAGGGCACGTGGCAGATTAAACTGCTATAGACATTAACACAATCTAAATTGCAGTGGTCATTTACATATTCCAGTCTCCTGCCCCAGTCATATATCACTGTGGGCGCTGCTTATCTGCTCCAGAGCCCATCTCAATTACATTTTATTAGGTCCAGAGGGACTTACCAGTGGAACACACTGCCATTTATTCATGTCATTATAGCAGCTATCACTTTCAGATTATCTTTTTTTGATGTAGCCATAAAGCCATAAATGCTAATCTCCAGTCTACATGTGAGCGTTCTGTGGCGATTCAAAGAACAAACAAGCTGTCTTTAAAATGGAAGGGGAAAAAATGATCCAAACACATTAACTCAAAACATGTCTGAATAGGAGCATTTCTTTCTTTTTATTCTAAATGAGAACAGAACAGGCTCTGAAGTCAATTTAATCTGTAAATCAGCACCTGCCCCTTCCTTTGGCTGCATCATGCAATGAATGGTGTTTATGTGGCCGGCTGATGATCAGTTCTGTTCTGTAATTCTTCCCTGCAGTCACCACAACACCCTCTGCACAGGGTTTATACTGGCAGAAGCGAGTCAAAATGAATGCTTTTTAATTCCATTTTAATGCCCAAATACTTTAATACCACAAACGCAGAAGAAATTGGCAAATATTTCATTTCTTGAGATTTACAAACAGTTCATTAAACAGAGGAAAGAGAATTGGACAAAACGGGAACTTTTGAGAGAGAAACAATGTGGTCCATTTCAGCCAAAACTGAAACTGAATATGTTTTAGGCCATAGTTTGGCATTTTCCATGAACAGTAAAACAGAAAAAAATGTTGAGCAATGTCATAATTTCCCTAAGAAATTGAGATCTAAAGCCAGTTTGGATCAAATGCAAGACTTTTTAATGACATTTAAAAGTGTATATGACCGGTTTGCATGTGACATATGACAATATGTCATATGATTATTGTTAGTCTAGGAACATTTTATTCTCTTACTAGACTAATTTTAGTCTAAATAATAGACTACAATGATTTATGATAGCTTTGCATATGACAAACCTGTCATTTCCTGCATATCATCTATAAATTCAAGCTTTACAAGGTAAAGGTAACTCTCTGTACTACCGATTCTGGTATCACTTTATTTTACAGTATCTTGATACATTGTACCTCACTAAATTTAGCACCATGTAATGTGCTCTGTAACAATCTGTAATAACTTGCACCTATGGGTTAGATACACAATGGAATAACATCGGTTTTATGTAGCGCTTTTCTGGCCACTCAAAGACGCTTTACATTGCACTATTCATTCACTCCATACTTGGTGGTAGTCAGCTACAATTGTAGCCACAGCTGCCCTGGGGTAGACTGACAGAAGCGAGGCAACCAGTCTGTTCCATTCGCTAGGCTTCCTGGTGTTACTAAATGGTCTCCCCTCCAAGTACTGACCAGGCCCTTCCCTGCTGAGCTTCCAAGGTCTGACAGGATAGCAAAGGCAGTATTAGTACTTTGTAGGTACATAATGTAATAGGACACGAGACCCTTAGGGTTTGGGCTTCAGGTTAGGTTTGGGGTTAGAGTTATGTCTTATTACCTTATGTACCTACAAACTACAAATACATATTATTCCATTGTGTATCTAAGCCATACGTACAAGTACAGATAGTTACAGAGCACATTACATTGTACTAAATTTAGAGAGGTACAACATATCAAGGGTACAGTAAAATAAAGTTCTCAGCTTCTTTCCCCAAGCTATGATCACTTTAAACAAGGCACTTCTATTTTGTATGGACTTTTATTGTACAGCATTTTACCCTTAAGCTTTTTATGTGGCATTTGTTTTTATGCTGTGTCCTTTTATGTGTATGTGTATACTTTGAGCTCCTTGCACATTTTTTCCAACATGGTTTTACATGGCCCATAAAGTGAATCTGAATCTGATATGACAGGTTTGTCACATGACTGTTATTAGTCACATTATGACAATTATTAGTCTAGTAATATTTTGGTTTATATAATAGACTAAAAATATTTATTATCTACTTTCAAACACTAAGTAAGTCTTTGAAAATAGACTTATTTAGATGGATAAACATGTTGTAAGTAAAAATGATCATTGTATTTCAGAGAAGCAGTTGTAGGAAGGAGGAGGAGGAGGACATTTTGGGAATAAAAGTTAATTTTATTAGAATTTTGAAGTTACTGACAGGAAGTGAAGTAAAGTGTATTAACTAAGTTTTGGCAAAGTGTCATATGGCACATTTGATTAAATTACTTTTAATGCTTTTTAATGCCATGCAGAAACCCTGTCTACAGAGTGTCAAGCTTAAAGGCAAAGTTTGCAAGATTTGTGGGCAAATATTGGTTTTACTGAAAATTGTAATGTTGGTTTATTTACAGTTACAAAAACAATTTGCGTTATAGAAAAGGTGTTTATGTCTCAATCCCTTGTTGTCAAGATCCAATCATAAAGTCTAAACATTACCTAGTGTCCTGTACAAAACCTAACATCCACGGTCAAGATTAGGGTTTTATCACACTTGGTGACACATTCACAATATTCTCTCTCTCACTTTTTATAAGCTGCAATATAACAAATACGCTTAGTTTGCATGTAGCAAGTGTAGCACATGTTGGATATTTTCCCAAATGAAATAAAAGGACAGCTCCTTTGGGGGTTTAAGATTTCACTCCGATTCCTGCACAGCTGTGTGACAGATTTTATGTGACATGGTCAATTTATTGTGAAAATCGCTGAAACATGAACACAAAGATTGGAACAGGAAACAGACCCGAATGCCTTGTTTTCTTCTACAAAACCGTGCTATTGATATCAAATGTAAAGTTAATCAGCCCAGCACTACCAGAGGAAAACCATACCTGATGACCTAATGTTATCAAATATTTGTTTTTTTTTTTTAATTCTCGCTGATAATGGGTTTCTAATTTACCCTGAACTACACATCATCAGCCAGCCTTTGACCAGAAAGACTAAAAGAATTTGTCTCTCTGTCTCTCTGCCCTCCTTCCTGCACTGTCACTGCACTGAAGAGCAACACAGAGCAAAGTACACTCCCCCCCCCCCCCCCCTCCCTCCCTCCCTCCCCTCCAGTGCCGCTCTTGCCGAGGAGCCAGCACTTCACAGGCAGCTGCATACTCACTCCCCTGCATCGTATCTAATCTGCCATCTCTCACTCAAACTTGGATGTGATCTCAGGCAAGCAGGAGAAGAGTCTGAGGGGAGGGGAGGGAGGGGGCACGTGAAGGGAGTGATGTCCAGTAGTGTGAAGTGCTCAGACTGTGGGCTGGCTCTAAACGGGCACTTAAATACAAGATTGCAGTTGGCTCCTGTGCATTCCACCAGCAGTGTGGCTGGGACGCAGAAGCGGTGAAAGAGGAGGAGTTCTACAAGGGGAAAGGTGTGCTTACCTGATTCCTTTTTTTTTTGGCTTTTCCCTCCTGCAGTTGAGATTTGGCATCATGGTGGCCAGGTTTCTGCGCCCGGTGCTGCTCCTCCTGCCCGTCTTGGGTCTCAGCTTGGCTCTGCCCTCGAGCTGGCTGCCGGGAACATTCCCAAACACAGAAGCGGGGGTCTTGGATTTTCTCAGTGGCTACAACAGCACGGCAGAGGAGGTGCTTTTCCACAGCGTGTCAGCGTCATGGACCTACAACACCAACCTGACGGACTACAACTCGCAGCTCCAGGTAAGAGCCGTCGGATGTGACCGCATGGCCCTCTGTGGGGCTTACGGGAGGATGTGCCAGGGGGGGGGTTCGGTGGCGCCGGGGCTCTGCTTGAGCTGGGCATCTGTTTCTTATTCATCTGCCTCCAGAATTACATGCTCGGCTTCAGCGCGGGGCAGCCAACTCAGCTTGTATCTGGAAAAATAAAAAACTTCAGATTGCCTGCGGTGCAAACTTTTGAATGGGCAAGTCTGTAACGATTACCAGTGATTTTTTAAATATAAATATGAGGCAAATTCTCATGACAAAAATTCCTTCAATGGAGAAAAATGTATAGATAACAATTAGATATGCACAATACATACAGATGAGCAGATCAAAATAACCAAAACATCAAAACAAGACTATAATGGAACTAAAACTTAACGTTAGCTCATATAAGATGCCATTCAGTTTTCATTTCAGGCTGTGAGCATTTTTAAATCTTAGTCATATCATGGAAGATATTGTGGCTTTTGCACAGTTCTCTTTTTTTGACAACAGAAACTGCAGGAGGTGCGGATTAGAGTTTGTCTTAAGTCATCAAAGTCAACAGTCTCACCACGCGTAGGCGATTTGTTTCCTAATATGCCCAGTGTGTAAATAGTCATGGTGCAGTCAGGGGAACGTGGCCGGCCCAGTTTCTCAACGCGTGCGTGCTTGGACAGCTGTCACAACAGGACGTCATTATTCTGCACAGCCTTTTGGAAACCAGTCCATAGACGGTCCGTAAACAGGTGGAGAAGAGCGCAGTGTTCACTGGGGTCAGAATGCTCTGCGGATTAGGCTCGGTCTGCAGCTCGTTTCAGTTGGTCATGGAGTTTGTCAAACCAAGTAAAGGAAAAAAAAAAAAAAAAGGATCACAAATTGGCTATTCACACCAGCTACATGCAGCCTTAGAGGTAACTGTGGGATCAAACAGAATAGAGATCACATCATGGGCTCCTGATTAGGCTGCATAGAAAATCATGCACTCCACGTCCTTTGAGCCCTTGCAGCGCCTTTCAACTCTCCCGTCAACCCTGGGTCGACCAAATTGGACCAATGGAGGCTTGTTATATAACCCTGAAGACCATGCTGTAGTTAAGCAAAAAAAGAAAGTTGATCTTTACAATGTTGTAAAGATATTATCAGAGTGGATGCTCGGGGTGAAGGCTGCCGTGGAAAAAGCTCTTGAGTGAAAGACAAAGATTTAAATGGAGAGTGCAAAGGTCAGATTTAATACTTCAACTTGCTGTCGTCAGTTTCCATCCAGCAGCAAACCAAACTGTGCTAAAACATGATGATCCTGGCCATGGCACCAAGCTAATCATGTGAGTCCAATTGAGGACTTTGGCAGGACAATTTATTACTTTTAGCTCGTACAATACCAAGAATGGCCATCTTGTCATTTGGAATAAAATCATCACTATGTTAAAAATCAGTGTTCCAGGAAGGCCTTGGCTTTCTTTCTTCCTCCATGTGATTTATCTACAAGCCCACCCTGATCGTTTCACAATGATCTGTTCATGAAGCAAATGTGTGGCCAGAGCAATCCTTGAACATGAGCTGTGTGTGATCTCACGACAGGTTATTAATCCCATATGAAGTGTTGGTACAGCAGGCGAGGTGCGTATCAAGTCACAAATGAAAACATGATGTATTTACTGTGTGTGTGACGCTGGGAAAACAAGGATCTAAAGTTACAGTTACAAGGATATGGAAGACGGTGGGAGGAAAACTCACTGTGGATGTATTAATACTGAAATGAGTCATAAACAAAACAGAAAATGTCAAAGTGTCTGGTTAAGATGTGTTCTTGTTATTTGTGGTTACCTACATATCAGTCAAGCTTGTCTCAGAGTTTTTCCAAAGCCCAAGAGCCCTCATTAATGTCCTGAGTAGATCAATGTGACCGCTGAAGCCAAGGAATCATTCTCACGTTCATGCACAATTAAATGTGTGCAGCGTGGACTACCAAGATACATGTTTGCGTCTTCCATATTCTTAGAAAACATTAACAACTAAAAATATGTTTCTTCAGGTACAAGCTTCCTTGGACGAGCAGGAATTCAGCGAAGCATGGGGCCAGAAGGCCAAGGAAACATTTACGAAAGCAGTTCTGGATTCTCTTAAGGACCCGCAAGACAGGAAATTATATGACAAGATAGTGGTCCTCGGACCCGCCAATCTGCCTGCAAAAGAAAGAGAGGAGTACAATGTAATCCTGAGCACCATGGATAAAATTTATTCAACAGCCAAAGTGCATCCACAGCCAAACATCAGCTGGAGCCTCGAGCCAGGTTAGTAATGCGAATGCCAATGTGCAACAGATGCTGTTGTTTCTCAGGAATATAATACTAGAAAAGAAAAACATTAGTGGTAAGATGTTATCGTTTCGGAGAAAAGTTAACAGGATGGGCTAAATGACTTGGGAGACCCTTCAAGAGGAAGTCTTATGCTTTGCTTAGAAGTGCTGAGTGAGGAGCCATCGTCTGAGTTACTTTTAACACTCCGAGATGTACTGAGAACAATGGCTCTGTGCTTTGTCAGCAGAGAACGACCTGCCAACACCATTCTAAAACTCAGGGTGATGAAAATGAAATAATCCAAAGTCCATCAAGAGCAATTACGGTGTTATGCCTGTATCCATTATCCAATACAGGGTGGAACCGGGTTTGTTGAAATATGCGGGAAACAAGCCGCCAGGGAAAAACACAAAATAAATCGGCTGTGGCCACCTTTTGCTCACCTTCCTTTCCTATTCCTGTATTATGGAAATGACACAAAGAGCACAAAGTTGTCCAAACATCCACGCACTGAAAATAGTCACTTAACAAACTACTGTCTTTGATCATGTGCAATGCAGAGCTGACGGATATCATGGCTACATCAAGAAGCTACAAGAAGCTGCTTTTCGCCTGGGAAGGTTGGCACAATGCATCCGGGGTGCCGCTCAAACAACACTACCCGAGATTTGTGGAACTGAGCAATAACGCATCCGCTGCTGATGGTAAGAACTGTGAAATTGTCATTTTAATCCGCGTGTCTCAAAAATAATGTATTCCATTCTTATTTTATCCAGGATTTCGTGACACCGGTGATTATTGGAGGTCTTGGTATGAAAGCCCAACCTTTGAAGATGATTTGAGAACTATTTACAAGACGGTGGAGCCGCTGTACCTGAACCTTCATGCTTTTGTGCGGCGCCAACTCTACAAACACTACGGCCCGAAATACATCAATCTGAAAGGGCCCATTCCCGCTCACCTGCTAGGTATTAAAACATGTGTAAATAGGTAATAGCTGAAATGTAATACTTGTTAATTTTACACAGGAAACATGTGGTCTCAGACATGGAACAATGTGTATAACATGATGATCCCGTTTCCAAACAAGCCCAACTTAGATGTGACAGAAGAAATGGTCAGACAGGTCAGTAGCAGTTGAAAGTAGTAATCAGGGTAAACACGATGGTGATTACGCAGCCTAAATGGTGTGTTTCTAACAGGGCTACAATGCCACATACATGTTCCAAGTGGCTGAAGAGTTCTTCACCTCACTGGGACTGGAGCCGATGCCAGAGGAGTTCTGGGCTAAGTCCATGCTGGTGAAGCCTGAAGGTCGTGAGGTGGTGTGCCATGCCTCGGCCTGGGACTTCTACAACCGCAAAGACTTCAGGTTAACCTTCAGGGCACAGCACATTATTATTATTATTATTATTATTATTATTTTATTATTTTATTATTATTTTATTATTATTATTATTGTTATTATTATTATTATTATTATTATTATTATTATTATTATTATTAATATTATTATTATTATTATTATCATTATTATTATTATTATTATTATTATTATTATCATTATTATTATTATTATTATTATTATTATTATTATTATTATTATTATTATTATTATTATTATTATTATTATTATCATTATTATTATACCAGCTTCACTTAACACTTAAATCAATACCTTTTTTATTTTTATTTATCCACGTTCAATAGAAAGTCTGATGTTAATTTAATGGACCAATCAGAACCGAGATGATAGACCTACAAGTTTATTAATGGGTTCTGTCGTTTAAAAAAAGAAGAAAGAAAGGTTTTGCAGAATGTACGGAGACAGAGCCAGAAGGTTCAAAACTGGGACACCTAAGCATCAAAGGTTGCATGTAAAGAGGCAAACCACTAATAAAATGTTTATAATAACTATCTCTCGCGCGCGCCTGAGGCTGACAGTGACAGCGCCTGCAAAAACATACATTATTAGTATATTAGCATATTAGCGCTGGCTGTAAAGGTAAACAACAGACTGTTTGACAAATTACAATATAATTAAACAATAATTTGATTTGAGTATATAATGGAAGCTCATTATGTATATTTATTTTGACCTGTGTAGGATCAAACAGTGCACCACAGTGACGATGGAGCAGCTCTTCACGGTGCACCATGAAATGGGCCATGTGCAGTACTACCTGCAGTACAAAGACAAGCCTGTAGGCTTCAGGCGGGGGGCCAACCCAGGCTTCCATGAGGCCATTGGGGACGTATTGTCTCTGTCTGTAT
This sequence comes from Gobius niger, assembly GCF_951799975.1. Taxonomy (NCBI): domain Eukaryota; kingdom Metazoa; phylum Chordata; class Actinopteri; order Gobiiformes; family Gobiidae; genus Gobius; species Gobius niger. Next base: position 10,570,887 of record NC_136870.1, on the reverse strand, counting down.
CCACACCCAAACACCTGCACACGATCGGCCTGCTCAGCTCAAGTGAATCTGACGATGGTACATCAATGTCAAAGCCTTTCATTGTCTGTGTAGCTTTTACTGTCAATTATAAAGCAGACCAAGAGCACCTAGTTATTTTTCATAGATTTGATTTGATATTGTATCTTTCCAGAAACTGACATCAACTACTTATTGAAGATGGCTTTGGAGAAAATTGCCTTCCTCCCCTTTGGCTACCTCATAGACCAGTGGAGATGGGACGTTTTCAGTGGAAGCACCCCTCCAGACCGTTACAACTCTGACTGGTGGTACCTCAGGTGGGCTTCTGCTCTCTGCCTAGTGCAGTACCGATGTATAGATGTTAAATTCTTTTCACCTGGTGTGACTTATCCCCATAAGTCTGTGGTTGGACTGGCCGCCATTCAGACTTGACAGTGTTTATGTCTGACGATGCCTGGAAAAGCTGTGGCATGCCCAGCTGATGCTTAAACGTTTTATAAAGCATCTATAAAAAGGATAAACCTTAGATTTCACACATGAGCAACTTTCCATGACTGCCTGCGTATTCTAAACCCATGTGTTTTCTCTTTCATTTTGAAGAACCAAATATCAAGGCATTTGCCCACCCAACAAACGCACAGCGGATCACTTTGATGCCGGCGCAAAATACCATGTCCCTGGAAACACGCCATATATCAGGTAGTGTGCTGCAATATTGCATTAGAAAAGTCCAATAGGCAATCAAGTGTTGGCAAGGAGCTTTAGGGCTCTGGTTTTCAAGTGGCTGTAGTGAAAAATAGAGGCAATTTTGGAGCTTGTTTGTTGTGTTTACGGTAATATAACTGGCACTCAGATGTGTCTTTGAACAATGGATCTCCTAATCCTTCAATAGCAGGAAACTCAAATCTCTGACAAGGAAAGCCTTTGATCCCCTTCTGAATGATTTACAATGTTGGAATGACAGCCAACAATACAGATGATGTGACACCATTTCTTTCTTGACATTCTTGCTTTCTCTGTAGATATTTTGTCAGCTTCATCCTGCAGTTCCAATTCCATGAACAACTTTGCAAAGCAGCAAATCACACTGGTCCACTGCACAGATGTGATATCTATCGCTCAAAAGAAGCAGGTGCCATTATGAAGTAAGTCATCAGAAAATGTAAACTTTTTACGTGACTTGGGACTTTGTAACATTATGTCAATATTTTAGGAAAGTTCTGCAAGCTGGATCTTCTGAGAAGTGGGAGGACGTTCTTCAGGACGCTTTAGGCACCAGCAAGATGGATCCGCAATCACTCATCAACTACTTTAAGCCTGTTCTAGATTGGCTGGAGACGCAGAATAAGGGAGAGATTCTTGGCTGGCCCGATTTTGACTGGACGCCCCCTGTTCCCGAGGGCTACCCTGGAGATATTGGTAAGTAACTGGCACCAACACTGCAGCTTGTTTGTCTGTGGCTTTGAATGACAAGTTTGGACACCGTCTGGGCCTCTCCCAAAACACTGGCACTACATTGCAATAAAGTTATCACTGTATTAACCCAACCAATAAAAGGACAGTGTCTCTTCTGGACATGGGTTTTCAAAATCCCTTTTATTTCTGCTCACAGACAAGAAAACTGATGAAGCTGAAGCTCGGCTTCTCCTGGATGAGTACAACAGCACTGCTGAGGCTGTGTGGAACGCCTATACGGAGGCATCGTGGGCTTACAACACTGACATCAATGATGCCAATAAGCAGGCCATGGTGAGACCGTCTAACTGACTGAAGATCATCTTAACATCATCTTCATCTTTGATTCTTAAGTGCATGAATGACTACTGCATGCTGTGTTTTTAATTTAATGAATCAAATAAAATGGCACAATAACAACCAATAAACAAATTAACAAATCTGTTTCACTTTCATGAATCTCATCACTAATATCTGTGTCTGTTATTAATACCTGTAATGCATGTCACTTGTATGCACTTTTTAAAACTACTATTCATCCATCTTCGTGTCGTGGTACGAAGCCGACGGCTGAGAGTGTCCGTTATTGTTCTTTAGCTTCAAAAGAATCTGGAGATGTCGGCCCACACGCTGGAGTACGGGAAGAAGGCGCGCGAGTTTGACACCACGGACTTCCAGGACAAGGAGGTCATACGTATCATGGACAAACTCAGCGACATCGAGAGAGCCGCACTGCCTGCAAATGAACTGGAGGAGGTGCGCAGAATAAAGTTTACTCAAAGAGAGGGATAATCAGGTTCCATCGGTTACATTTCAAGTGCCCTGAGTAGATTGTAAGTGAGTTAATCACCATTGTAGTTCTGTGAAAAGTTTCCTCACTTAGAAGTTTACATAGAAGACTGAAAAATAAGCATTCAAAATATATTATGTTGCCATCTCAAAATAATGTATGGATGGTTAAAAAAAAAAATCGCGAAGGTCAAAAAGCATTGATAGTTAAAGGTGCTAGATGCAAGTTGTTCATTTTTTTTACTCTCTACTGCCACCTCAGGTCTTACACATAACTGCAGCTTCTATATTAAGCTCGTGCATGATGACACTTAACGAATTAACAACTTTAAGTTACAGTGTAGGATTTTAGAGGCAGTTGTGAATAGATCTGGGCTCATTGTCAACATGTAAGGGGAGGAAAATACATCATTTTAGCATGTTTAAACTCCGTATAGTCCCTTTGAATCATACATGTACTAGCAATGACTACAAACAATAAGGAATAAATAAATCATGAGCAGCGAAGAAGGACCAATGCACTGAATTGTTCTAAGGACGTACAGATGGTTATGCACAAGGGAAACCTGAGCCAGAGCAGAGAGCCTCATATTTTTAGTGAGCAAGTGGTCAGGGTTTTCCACCACTTGCTCCACCACAATTAACAAGGAATATGAGGTTCTTCCCTCTGGCAGTCTTCTTTTACAAGTAAAACTACAGTTAGACATATTTAATTCACATTATAAGGCTTTTACATTGATCAATTATTGGTTGTTTGCCTTGTTAGTACAACAATCTGCTGTCCAACATGGAGACCAACTACAGTGTGGCGGAGGTGTGTCGAACGGATGGGAGATGTCATCCATTGGATCCGGGTGATTAAAAAAACAACAACTTGATAATAGATATCTGTGTACATATTTACCAACAATGTGGCTGTGGCGTTGCAGATCTTCAGAAGATCATGGCTGAGTCCAGAGATTATGATGAACTGCTGTTTGCTTGGAAAGGATGGAGAGACGCTGCAGGCAAAGTCCTCCGTCCAGGTTACAAGAAATATGTGGAGCTGGCCAACAAAGCTGCCAGGCTCAATGGTAAGACAGGATGATGCTGCATAAATATTTGAACACTTACAAAGCCTGCTCTTGACACTGTCACTCGGCTGTTAATGCTCGATATGATAGGAAATGTGTGTATTTCTTTTTTACAATGTTACTACAATACTTCTGTGTATATATGCAAGTAAATCAGGAACAGTAGCCTACTGGATCGGTAAATGTATGATCTTTCCCCAGGCAGACTCTCTCTGCTGCTCTGTTCTATCACACTGAATGTGGAAAACGAATTTTTTGCTAATCTCAGTGTTTTGCTGGTGCTACATTCAGGTCACAGCGATAACGGGGCATTCTGGCGCTCTCTCTACGAAACTCCCACTTTTGAGCAAGACCTGGAGGCATTGTGGAAAGAGCTGGAGCCGCTTTATCACAATGTGCACGCCTATGTCCGCCGCGCGCTCTACAAGGAGTATGGACCTGAGCGCATCAACCTCAAAGGCCCCATCCCGGCACATTTACTGGGTAATAGAATTCACAATCTTAAGAGCAATTCCACTCAGGACGGAATTCCAATCATTCGAGCAGCTTTTATGTGTGAGCCCAAGTCAGATTCCCTCAGAGGCTCCAGGTGGATTTAACCAGGATTTGATTTGCTTTCAAAGGCGTCAAGCGTGAGATTTTGTATGACAGTTCCACACAGTCAGGGATTGGACAGACTCAAGTTCACAAATCCGACTTTGCTTCAACAACTCGCTCATACCTCGACTCCGAAAGTGACTTGAAATGTTGTTTGCTTTAAGGAAACATGTGGGCGCAGACGTGGTCTGGAATAATGGACTTGGTTATGCCATACCCAGGGGCCACACAAGTTGACGCTACTCCTGCCATGGTGGCTAAGGTGAGGATGATGTTGCATAATGTTTATGGCCACAGACCTGTGTGCGTAACAGCCGAGTCATTGTTCAACTTGAGCTTACGAGGTTGAGGGTCATATGAGTTCAAAGAGGAGAGACACTGGGGTTAGAGTTTCTGAAGATATAAACCTCTGAAAGCATTTACTAGTGAGGATGATTTGCTTTTTTTTTTACAGGGATGGGATGCAAAAAAAATGTTTGAGGAATCAGACAAGTTCTTCGTCTCTCTGGGTCTGATGGAAATGCCGCAAGAGTTCTGGGACAAGTCGATGCTGGAGAAGCCCTCAGATCGCAAAGTGGTGTGCCACGCCTCTGCATGGGACTTTTACAACAGAAAAGACTTCAGGTTCAGACTTTTCATTATAAGCAATGTTCTTGTGGCCTCACTTGTTTAGACACATCATCGGCATCATCACAGATACATGATCATTTAACTGTTATTTATTTGTATGTGTGTGTGTGTGTGTAGGATCAAACAGTGCACAGTCATCACCATGGACGACCTGATCACCGTGCACCATGAGATGGGACATGTCCAGTACTTCCTGCAGTACAAAGACCAGCCTGTGTCTTTCCGTGACGGAGCCAACCCGGGATTCCACGAGGCCATAGGGGACGTCCTGGCTCTTTCTGTGTCTACGCCCAAACATTTACAGAGCATCGGGCTGCTGGACAAAGTGGAGAACAACCATGGTCAGAAATGGTTCCTTTAAAGTTGGAAAAGGCTGAAATAATATAAATGCTAATGTGATGTTTTCGCTGCGATCCAGAGAGTGACATTAACTTCCTGATGAACATGGCCCTTGATAAGATTGCCTTCCTGCCCTTTGGTTACCTCATGGACCAGTGGAGGTGGAAAGTGTTCGACGGGCGCATCCCATCCACAGAGTACAACAAGGAGTGGTGGAACCTCAGGTAAAGAAAATGCTAACAAGTTTATTTGAACTTTTTTTTAGCTGCTTACTACTTGTGCTGGAAGTAGAAAGCTGTCCCAAAAAAATCAGTAGTAAGGAAAAGCTTTGCAGTTATAGTATACTATAGAACTCAAACTATTAGGTTGAATTAAAATTTAGAGTCATTTCAACACTTACTAAACATGTAAAGCAATAAAACTAAATAAACACCTTTGCTTCCACTTCTAGTCTAGTTTACACTCTACATGTTGCTGAGTAGTTATTTTTAGTGTCTGTCAGCAATGAAGCTTTATCTCGTCAAAACAAGGCAATAAAATGATACGCGCCTGTGTCCTCAGGATGAAATACCAGGGTCTGTGTCCACCAGTCGCACGGAACGAGGATGACTTTGATCCCGGTGCAAAGTTCCACATCCCAGCTAACGTGCCCTATGTCAGGTAAGCACATGCGCCCCTTATCATCGCTCATAATGCCCTGTATCTGTGATGGTGAATCAGCAAAAGGCAAATGTACTGTTTCTTTCTATCTGTCAACAGGTATTTTGTCAGCTTTGTGATCCAGTTTCAGTTCCACAAGGCTCTATGTAATGCGGCCAAACACACTGGGCCCCTTCATACCTGCGATATTTACCAATCGAAAGAGGCCGGGAAGCTCATGGGGTGAGTGCGCGGCCCAGAATGTCATCATTATATACTGTGTGTCTATAGAGCTTCCATTTCATAGCATTACTGCATCTCTCTCACCTCCTTCAGTGACGTGATGAAGCTTGGATTCAGCAAACCCTGGCCAGAAGCGATGACCATGATCACTGGTCAGCCCAAAATGACAGCCCAACCCCTCATGGAGTATTTCCAACCCCTCATCACTTGGTTAGAGGAGCAGAATGCTAAGAACGGGGATGTTCTTGGATGGCCAGAGTACGACTGGAAACCCTACTTGGCCTTGGCGTCAGGTAAGTTCATGGGTGGATTGATTCCGAGGAGGCCGCTGAGTTTGTGTCCCTCATTGTGGCTTAGCCTGAAACTGATCCCGTCCCTCCCGATCTGCTGATGAGACCTTGCTGAAAGGTTGAGTGGAGATTAGATTGATGAGGTTCCTAAAAACAGTAGGAGGAAAGAGATTAAACTGCTACAGGGAAAGACAAACGTTTGTTGAGGAATTAGACGTGATCTTCAACTGGATTATAATTTAACTGTACATTTTGTATAGTGACCACCATGTGAGCAGTGCAGAGATTCTTCGACAGGAAATAAACACATTATTTCAATAATGCTCAGGGGATTACTGGCTGGGGTTATCGTTGCGTTGAAAGTTAAGCTAGAGTGGTCAAAAAGACTGTTCATCTTTCTAACTCTTCCTTTATTATATTACTGTATTTTCCGGACTATAAGTCACTCTGGAGTATAAGTCGCACCAGCCTTGGCAACTACCTGGGCATGGAGGCGTAACTACACCGTTAACAAGCCTCTCCCGGCAGCACGTTGTTCAAGCTCTCATTTGCAAACTCGTTCCTCTAGCTGTGGCCATCGAGCCTTTTTTGTTTTCTTCATTACAGTAAGGGTAACCTCCGCTTTTCGTCAGTCCCACACAAGTTTCTCCCTCACTCCAACTGTTCTTTCTGCTGCTCGATTACTGTTTTTTCAATCTTCAGTGATACAGGAGTAGCAGATACTGGTACGCAAGGCTTGAGCGCCCTCTAGCAGCTGTCATTGTGGAAATAACAATCATGTGAAATTAGATATTTTGATATATAAGTCGCATCTGAGTATAGGTCGCACCCCCAGCCAAACTATGAAAAAGAGTGCGACTTATAGTCCGGAAAATGCGGTAATTAAACCGGGTGTCATTAAAAAAAAAAAAAACTCAATAAAGCATTATTAGTGCATGTACTGGCAATCAGGTAAGCATTATATCAAATTGATTATTATTAATGGCTTTAATCTCATGTTCAGTCAACAGCTGTAAACTTTTTATGGCGACATAAATTATTAATTTGTTGACCTTATCAAAGTTTACTGTGTGCAACCTATTTAACTGCATTACACCAAGGGTTGGATAACTGAACAGCGCCCCCTTAAGCACGTACTAATACACACTGACATACTTTCCTTTCTCTCCCACAGAAGCCAAGGTGGATTTCTTGGGCATGAGCCTGGACAGCTCCGCAGCCATGGCGGGACAGTGGATTCTGCTGGTCCTTGGCCTGGTCCTCCTGGTGGCCACTATCCTTTTAGCTTATAAATACAGGAAATCAAAAAAGCCTGAGAAGTCCCTATCCACTATGGAGCTGAAAAGCTCGTCGTAGTTCGTAAACCCCGACGGAAGCCACAGAGCGACCTCAATGTGAACGTCAGTGTTTGTCTCTTCCCACAATGCATCTGAGCACATCTGCTTTCAGTCTGCCTCCCACGTATTGTATATTTATTGTAGCTACACACATTCAGATTATTTTGCCTATGCAATGAACGGAAAACAAATCTGTAATTTATTTGTAAGATGTGAATGTTTGGGGAGGAAAGAAAACGTCAAATGAATGTTTGTAAAGTCCTAATTGTCCGCTTTTTTAAAGATGTTTTTTGTTGGTTTTTGTTCAATTGTTTGCATTTCTATAATAAAAACACAAAAATACATGTTCCTCTTGACTTTTCATTTGTGTCATGCAGTAGGCCTAAGTAGCACAATTGGCATACAACAGCCGCCTCATTCAAGAGTTTTTTTTTTTTACAAACAGTTTAATTCCACTGAAGGCACACAGTAAAAAAAACACTGTCAAAGTCTATACATTGGTCTCTCATTCCCTTTTTACTCCTGCAGTCAATGGACACAACAGAATACACTTGAAACGCGACACTCCAGTCCGTCCCGTAGAAATGTTCAACGACCGCCTCTCGGGACAGTCTACTTTCAGTGCCGGGGGCCACGTTACCTCGGAAACGGTCCCCAAGTGTCGCCTTTCTTTCCCCATAGACAAATGCGCGTTCATGAAATCATGAAATCAGTACCGTCATTTACACACAACAGCAATATGTACAAATTCTCACAATCCAGGTTCATATTTTTCAATCCAGTGTCAAGACGTCCTCTACGTGGAATACGGGGCTCAACAGTGGCCGCTCGTCTCATAACCCGCTCTGTTTTGCATTCATTTTTCACATCAATATAAAAGATGTAAGGATTTTGCAGGATTTTCAAGTATTCGGTATGTTCTTTAAATACAAATAGTGCCTTTAAACCCTGTATATATTAAACCTTTTGAAGTCTGTGGGAAAAATGAATGGGATTTAACCAGAGCGGGTTTTGAGCCGAGCAGAACTGTAACTGTCGGGCTCTTTTAAGGCTCTGTAGAAAGTAGAGGCAAATAAATAACAATAAAAAGTTCTGTTAAAAATATGGGTGAAATGAAGCGACCCGTTCATCAAAATCTCCAGATAAAACATGTGCCTGTGTTGTACCTCTTGCACCCCCCCCCCCCCAAAAGGGCATGGTGGTGATGGCACAAGCAAAGTCTCAAATCTCAGCGTCAGATTCCGACTGCATTTGCTGGTCAGGGGAGTCCCGTAGTGCCAACAACCACTAACCACAGACTGATGAACCTACAGTGTACAATTATTCACTTGATTATAGGAAAACCCAGCCACTATGTCTGGGAACACATTAAAAACCTCCAAGAAAATAACAAAAAGTACGACTCTGTGGCTCTGATGTACAACACTGCATTTAGAACACACTAACAGACTGCAAGTCACCCGTACCAGGGCTGCACGATTTTGGATCTGATTATGATTCTGTTTTGTTTTTTTTAAGTCAAGTTTCGGTTCACAATGGACATTTTCAACATGTCCAATAGCGTTTGAGAGAAGACAGACACACTGATATACGCAACACATGCTTTTCAGGACATGTTGCGGAGGGTTAAAGCAGATTTTGTTGTTTGCAGATAAGATTGTTCTTAACCTCTAGCCCCCCGACTTAAAGGGGGATGAAAATGCAGCAAAAAAAAGCGAGGAAGAAGTGTCAAAAATGCAACAAAACAGGCAACAAAACAGGCAACAAAACAGGTGACGAAACAGGTGACGAAACAGGTGACGAAAACGCAACCGTTACAAAAAAGCGCCCAAAACACAACATAAACAAGACAAGGAAAATGTGACGACAACGTGAGGATTTTCTTCTTTTTTTCAGGTTTGTAGGTCTTTCAAATGAAGCATTACACTGGCCTATTCACCTTATTCCGCCCCGCCCACTTTTGCCACTCTTTGCTTTGTCTCGGCGCTTCCGTTGTACAGACACGACGCGCGACGCCCGTTCATTTAAACGGAGAACGAGGGAAAATATTCTCCACTCAAATCTGATGTTTAGTCGATTGATTTGTGTAAAATGGCCAATGTTCATTTGCACCAACATGTCAACACTGCACCGTTTCTCAGCGTGTTTTCATGTAGTAACTAATTTTATGTGGACTTCTCCCTGTCCCATGTTAATAGATAGGAGAAAAGGGGCGGGCACAATTCATGGCGGCGCCCACACGAACTGCCGGGATAAGGTGAATAGGCTGTGAGCTCCAGTAATGCCGAACTGGGGAAAATGTGCTCTGTTAAAATTAAGGCGGGGGTTAAGGGGTTAATGCCACACTGCGGAACATTTTACCAAATACTGTAAATAGAATGTTTTACAGGTGGAATATATTACTCCAACATATGTGTGACTCGTTACTTTGCTGGGTTTGGTATCACTGCCAGGATTGTTTATGTTTTTGGCTCTCATGTTCCGCAGTGTGGATTTAACTCATTGCTGTCGTTACAGTATGCAAATCGCGACTACTCATATTACGAGCTTGTATCACTCGCAGCCCTATCTTGTGCGACATATTCAGTATATTGCACTGAAAACTCAAAGTCAAAGTCGGTCCATTTTCAGTCCATGCGGATCACACGTCATTCTAATGTCGTTCTGTTGGCTCGCGCGGCCAAAGCACGGGCGCCACTGTCCTCCAAAACCCAAGCCTCAGTAGTAATAACGCTGCATCTCAGTCCAGCTGGTGATCCAATACTTCTTGTGCGGCTCTTCCGGCTGAAATCCCAGATTGAGTTGATAGCGGTCGGCCTGGCGTATTTTCACCCCTTGGTGCTTTGGCATTATCCGGTAGTAGACGGCCCGCTTGAAGAAGCCGAGCTGATGAGAGAGGACAGAGAGGATGGTGACATTTAAAATGATGAGGCGAGGGGAAGCTGCGTTCGTGCAGATAGGGGGAAACTGTGGACTGGAAATACTGAGGAAATCACATTAGGAAACCCACAGTGAGGAGCGCTGATAAGAGAAGTGATATAAGCAGGGTTAGGGGCCGAGAAAGGACGCGCTGAGGTAAGTTGTGAAAAGTTTAGTTACAGGCAGTTGGCAGCTGGTATTTACGGGTGAGGTGGGCTAGACTGCATGTCACACTACGATTAGAAAAAAATCTTCAAAAAGAGTGTTTTCAATGTTGAATTGAACCGAAAAGACGAACATTTTGGTTCATCTTGATCCTGTGGGGGGTGTGTTTGATGAAGCCATAGCCCACGTAACCTCGTCACCAGCCGCCGCAGCAGGAACAGAGAACCACACCCCCGGAGCCAGAGACTATTGTGAAGGGCAGTTTTACCCCGTTGCCCCTGGTTGGTGTGTGCCCCCCACCACAGGAGGGGGTCAGTAGTCCTCGGTCAGTCTCTCTGTCTCTGAGGGCTGGATCTTCATCTCAGCCTTCTGCGCCTTGGCCTCGTACATCTCTCTCCGGCTGGCCCGCTGGAAGAAGCCGCACTAGTGGAGGGGCGGGGGTTCAAAAGTTAATAAATGGGATGTATGGGGTTAACTGGATCATTAAGAACTGCACGGACTAAGTGAGGCGTGACTACTTCTTTTAGGCAGTTAATTTCACAGACGTAACAAAAACAACAGGACATTATCCGCGTTAAATTGCTGTGCACCGTACCTTCCAAAGTATAATTATAATGATCCCTAAGAGTACGATCCCAGCCACTGCAGCAGAGATGATAATCCACAGCGGCAGCTCGTACTGCGTCTCCACGTCCTCCACTGGGTCTATCTGCACTCGGAACTGAACAGGGAGGGAAATACACAGTGAAAGAAACGCTTATGATAACAATAAATGATCATATTCGTAGTTTTCAAATCGCAAACCTCGACTTTCTGAGTGTCCATCTTGATCGTTGGTTTATCGGTGATGAGCTTGAGAGAGGCATGTCCCCTGACTTCAACTCTCAGAGCATTTGGATAATCCTACAGGAGCAGAAAGAAAAGTAGAAATGAAAGTGGTTATATTGTTAGAGAATTAAAGGAATAGGCCACCGTTTTTACATACACATGTCACATAGCTCCGAAAAAGCTCACGATAGAAGCTACCAAGCTCTTCCACGTGTTCCCTATTTAAATAAAGTTACGTGAAGTGTTTTCATGCGAAGTATATTTACACAGAAATGTAACATGTCGATTTTATAAGCAAATAAAAAGGGGGACTATATTGTGAGGCGTAATGATACGAGGAGCAAAACGTCCGCGCAGTAACTCCTAAAGGTTATTGACGGAAGTGAGCGGGGGAAGTCTTTAGGAGTTACTACGCGGACGCTGTGCTCCTCGTATCATTACGCCTCACAATATAGTCCCCCTTTTTATTTGCTTATAAAATCGACATGTTACATTTCTGTGTAAATATACTTCGCATGAAAACACTTCACGTAACTTTATTTAAATAGGGAACACGTGGAAGAGCTTGGTAGCTTCTATCGTGAGCTTTTTCGGAGCTATGTGACATGTGGGAGAGGCTGCGTATGTGCTCCGTTTGCGTGACAGAGCACACGGACAAAGACCAGACAGGGATATATTAACACGTCTAAAGTGAGGTAAGAACATATTTTAGTATGTAAAAACGGTGGCCTATTCCTTTAACAATGGTGTTCAAGACGATAGATGAATGACAGGCAGCAGTCTGGATGTCTTATACAGGAGAAGTTTATTTACCATCGGTGCGGGACCCGGAAACATGAACTCGAGACATTGCGCTAGTTCTACCATTCAAGTCTGTCTAAGCTTCCACAGAAAAGGGATAAATACCCTCTCAGAGCGTCATACTGATACGCAAGCAAACATTCAGTGGCTGAGAGTGGGCGCCTGAGCACCACAGTCAAGGCTATGACAGAGATACTACGACTTTACAGCTTGACCCACTATGATAAATAGCAATTTAATGTTATCCTCTAACATAAATGACTCTATGAGCAATTGACTGAAAGAAAACCATGTTGAAATTTGCAATAATGCCAACACGTTTTGATACTATGCTGGTGAAAAAAACATGACGTTAACTTTTACTGTCAGAAAAGATTTCATGGAATCGGAATTTAACATTAATAATAATAAACCTGGTCACAACATCTAGATCTTGACCATTTAAAAAGTAATTACCACTGATCTACATTCTGGCCTATCTTCCACCTCAAGATCAAACAACAAACTACTTAAAATGCAACCTATGCAGAGAACAGAAGCACGCTGACTGCGAGAACCAATGTCATTTCAGGGTTGCAACAATAAAATGTCAGGGGTAAACTTAGAATGCGATACCAACCTCTAACATGGTGCCGTTCCATAGGCGTGAGCGGACATAAATCTTGGCTGAATCCGTCATGTTGAGCAGTGGGCAGGTGAAAGTCTGACATCGCGCCGTACCCTTCACGCAGTCCTTTAACAAACATTGAAAAGATCCCCATTATATAAGATGATAAGAGATTATACAAGAAGTGGATAGTGTGCTTTGGCCCTTACCAACAGGTAGCTTTCTTTCTTGGGGGTGTGCAGGGTGATGGCCGCCTGGGGCTCAATAATCATGGGCTGATTGTTCTCATCATCCACAACCACCTGACGTCTAACACGCTTTTTTGAGCCTTCTGACAACTGCCAGACAAAGAGGAGAGAAAATAAAAAAAGGGGGAAGAGCAGAGGAGACCGAGGAGGAGACGTTACATCACAAAGCTGCGGGTAATTGCTGGTTTTGATAAAGACATGACCAAATCGGAGCCAGAATAGCGTTTCCATTGTCTATTTCTGCCTGTCTGCATTAACATGGTCTATTCAGGGCGCCGTGGTGAGCTCAAATATATTCCTGTGGTTTGGCTTTTAGTCGTATTCACACCAACACATCCCTGCTGACTTTTATTCAGAAGTCTATTTACGCGAGCTCATCTAAAATAACATACAATTTTGGTTTATTTAGACTTCCCTTTGTAAATAAACTGCAAAAATAAACCATTCAATTCAAAAGGGCAGGTTTTTATAGGTTTCTATAAACACACTGCTTTCACAGTAATTAAATTATAATAAAACTAATCTAATCTAACTCTGATCTGTTTTGGTAAAATCTCTATAAGTGAAAAATCTAGAGGTGTTTTAGAGGAAGAAAGTTTGGCCGCCTGTGGTTCAGGGGATAAGGCTGCAGCACATGGACCGTATTATCCGGACTATAAGTCGCACCAGCCAAAAAATGCAAAATGAAGAAGAAAAAACATATACAGTACAAGTCGCTCCGGAGTATAAGTCGCACCAGCCAAAAAAAAAACGCAAATTGAAGAAAAAAACATATACAAGTTGCTCCGGAGTATAAGTCGCACCAGCCTTGGCAACTACCTGGGCATGAAGCGCCATCTAGCGGCTGTCAGTGTGAAAATAACAAACATTGTGGGATTATATATTTTGATATATAAGTCGCACCTGAGTATAAATCACACCCACTATGAAAACAGTGCGACTTATCGTCCAGACAATACGGTGTATGCTGAATGTTTCCCCCGGGTCTTCACACTCTTCACACTCTTTGAAAGTCTCTCCAAATGTATTAACCAAATTTAGACCAGCAAAAATACAATAAAAAGTCTAAACGATCATGAACATAATGGCACCAAAATAGATCAGACATTGTTCAGCCCATTCGAAACACTGTACACATGTGACAACAACAGAAGGAAAATATAAATGCCTGCACGACAATCTGCTCTTTGTGTTTCTTAATTCAAGCTACTTCTTTTTACACACAGACCACAACGTCTTTGAAACACTCACAGCGTCGCGCGAGGAATGGCTATTTTTACGTCCATTCACATAGTTCCATGTTTATTCTCCATTGTGCTTACAGTGAGGTTGAGCGGGTTGACGACGTCTCCGGGCGGGCTGCACTCTGTCTCGGAGTTGGTTGCCACGGTGATCTTGGTGAGGTACAGGAGCCACTTGCCGTTGGTGACTTCAAAAGGCCACTCGAACTCCACCGCCAGCGTAGCCAGGTCTCCCAGCGGCTGCCCTCCCACGTTTACCTAGCGGCAAGCAAAACACAACGAGTTCAAGGTCTTCAAACCGCTATGTTATCATGTTAGAAATTCTACACTGCTAAACCTACAGTCAAACATGAACCTCTTAACCCCTGCCTTAACCGAGAGTTCAGCTTTACCCAAATATTAAAGCTTCTCGACTGGAGCCTACAGCCTATATGTAACGCCTCATTTGAAAGCTAAGATCCACAAAACTGATCTAATCGTTTTTCTGATTCTGTTGCATTTCCATAGCTTTTTTCAAGAGGCTTTTAGATTTGAGTAAAGCCAAACTGGAGAAAATGTGCTTGGTTCAGGGGAGGGTTAAGAGGTTAAAGGGGATGTACAAGTAGTGTGAACCAATTGCACACTGACTGCAACATAATACAACTGTCAGATATCACACACCCGGAAGTAGCACTGCTTATAAACTCATCTCCGTAAAGAAATGCATTAGGAAAGCTAGGAAGGAGTCTGGACCACAACCAACAGTTTAAACTCTGTAAACGCTTTGGCAGAAAAGGGAAAAATGGTGCTTTAAAAATACATTTTCACAAACATAGAAACTCATGAAGAGGGGTATGCTTCCTGGACATATTGTATGATCATAAAAATTCTCTTTCATAAATAGCACGCACTCCACAACAAGCCACAAGAACCATGGCTACTTTTCCCCCCACACAATATTAAAGTTGAGACGCACGGAGGCTTCAAAGGCAGGGCGTTGCATTGTAAAGTCTTATTATAGTAGCGCTGGAGGTGACTCACTTTAAAGGTGAAATCCACCAGGCTGCCCACGTCACTGGTGTTGACCATGGCCGACTCACCCTTCACCGTGCCACTGAACAGAGTCTGGAACAGGGGCTGCTCACTAGGAGGAGGAGATTTGTAAATAAAAGAGTCAAGTCGGGACTGTTTATGTGTTGAGCAAATGCATGGACTTACATAGAGAAAGAAGGGCGGATGGTGTTTTCGATGAGGAGGCTGACGGGAACAGGAAACAGGTCGTTTTGTACACTTAGGCTGGAACAAAAACAAGATTTTGAGATGCCACAAATGAACCAAAGCTTTCTGTGGGCAATGTGTATATATATATCGCTAATACAGTCTAAGAGGCAAAAATGTTTGTATAATTAATGTTTTTTTTCTCCAAATTGATCATTTACTGTCCAAAACATGTCTTGTTCAGTGCTAGTGCAAACTCTCGGTCATACAGTGATTAGCCATCGTAGGTCCTCAGGTTGTCATCTGCACTGGGTTGTTTTTATGCTGAAAAATGGCTTCATCAGCAACTAATGATTTTATAGCACTCCATATTCTCTACTGTTCAGTGAGTGTCAGAATCAACAGCATAACTCTGCATTAAAATGAAATAGTATCTTATAATGCTGTGATGTGTTTTTGCGGAAACATTATTTGCATACTCAGCTGGGTGCAATAAACCATGGGAAATAAACCTGCTGATATGAGTCATTTTGTCTAGACACCATATCACAGAGAAAAAGACAAAAGGTTCTAAGAAGCAGGCGACTGGAATTTGCGAGGTGCAAAATGAAAAACACTTATCTCTCTTTTTTAGCTCTACTATCTTAAAATGACTTACGTAGACAGTTGCAGCTGAGAAACAACCTCTCGTGTATAAAGATCAATCCCTGACGTCTCAAATATCAGCAACAGTGACACCTAACAACACACACATTTTTTTTTTAAAGTTAATGTTTCTTTCCCCCAAAAAGATACCAAATTTGATCTTCACTTCTGCATATATTTAATAAAATCACCTTGTCATTGCCTTTCAGTGGATTGTCAAGGTCACAGATAAGGTCTTTATCAAGTGTGCATGGAACACGGTTGTCCTATGCAAAGATAAACACAACAGAATATAAGTCATTTCAGTTTGAATTTGGTGCTGGATGGTGTGGCTCTTTGCTGCCCCCTGGTGGACACTCACCTCTGATCTGACCCCAAAGTAGCTCAGAGCCTGTGGGATGGTCACATTGAGCTCAGCCTGGTGCGCGTCTTCAGCCAGTTTTCCCGGGGCAGGGAAATTAGTCACTTCCACCAGCAGCCAGATCAACTTGATGTCACTGCTGTACTGGAAAACCTGGAAACTGCCCTGTCTGGAAATGTGTGTGTAAGATTAGTTGATTTTTGGTTTTATTGCATTTTTTACATAGTATTGACAGCTTGTATTTAAGGTAAAGGCCAATAGGGAGGGAGTGACATTGATTCTGAAGGAAATCTCCCAACCAAAAACCACTTGAACGCTTGCATTATCATTGTCTATAACCTTATGGCTTAAAGGTGCATTATGCAACTTTTTATGTGGAAAAATATGTTGATACTTTTGTCTATTTGACCTTGTAGTGACTTGGTGGCTGTAAGAGTGGTCAGCATGGTGCCTTTCTTTTCCATCACAGTGTTGGACGCTCCAGGATCAATTGTTTGGACGGTTTTCACTGCTAACCCTCTCACTTAAACCTACAAAACAATTGATCCTGGAGCGTTGTAGAGACAACCATGATCGACAGTAAAGGTGCCATGCTGACCACTCATACAGCCGCTGGGCCACTGCAAGGTAAAATACGTACAAATATCAACTTTTTTTTGCATAAAAGTTGCATAATGCACCTTTAAAGTCCTCTCACTTACAGGATTCAGTAATGCTACAAATTGTAACGAAAATGATTGATGCTTAGTTCATGTGCTAGATGTTAAGCTTTGTGCCAGTTTTGTTTCATGCGGACAGGCCTTGTAATTACAGAGATATTGACCATTATACAAGTCTGTACCTGGGGTAGGGATGTTCATTCTGATCCACATACTGCGCTGTCACCTGAAGGTTACTAGAGCAAGTGTTGTCATCGCCACACTCTTTCTGAAAGTTTATCTGCATAAAAAAATTAAAAAAAAGTAATTGAAAGCTGTCTTTCTTTTTAACTTGTGTTTATGTTTGTTTTCTTGTTTTGCATCGGTCTATCGGCTCCATACCTCAGTTCTCTGGGTGAGCTTCTGCTCCTGGCTGAAGATGGGATAAGCGTCCAGGTTCTGTAAAGTGCGTCGTGCTTTTGGCTTTTGCTCATTTATGGAAACGTTGAGGGAGAAGACGACTGGCTCAAGCTTGTCTCGCAGAGGAGCCTGTAAGAAATATCATTCACATTCAAAAGAAGAAAATGACACCAACATCATGTGTGTGTATTTTATCTTACCACCACAGAAAGCTTCAAAACTTTACATTCTTTTTGTGAAGCAGTTAAAGCTAGAACTTCGGTGTACGAGTCTACTTTATTGTCCTGGAACACCACGCGAGCGCTCTTTCTTGTGTCCATGTCAGCGTCGACAGTGTACTTCACGTCTAGGCACATAAATGGATGAACCAAGTAAGAGCAAATGCACAAAGATAAAAGCAACACATTCCAAAAATCAGGTTCAAATATCATGGGCCTGGCAACCCTGATCCCATGTGTGGCTTACTTACTTATTGATCTCTTGAAGTTTTTGTTTCCATTGCTCAGAGTAAAAGACATGCACACTGTGGCTGTGATGCTGGAAAATTAAAAAATAAAGTTAAACGTTTAGCGTTGCCTCTCAATCATCCAGGAACATTTCAACAAAGCAAAAGCAACTTACCATGCTTGGTTTATACACTGATTTGGGTCTACAATTTTAGGCTCCACAGTTATTTCCTTTGTTAAATGAATAACGGGTCTAGATCTAGAAAAAAAAGCCATGATTTACACTTTCGAATGCCTGCAATTTTTGTTCTTAATTCAGTTGCAAAGAAAAAAAAGTAATTTTACCTTAACAATGCAATACGATCATCAAGCGATCCCACGAGAATATCCGGGTAGCTGTTCTCATCCATGTCCATGCCTCCATTGATGGAGTAACCGAAAGTCTTGAAGCCTTCAGTTCCAATGGATTTGCCTTCAATCACCTGCAGAGGGCGACAGTGGTTTAGGACATACTATAAGCACACTTTCAGTAAAGCTCATTGAACTGCCTATTTACCTGACTGGGCTTCTCTGAGATTCCCTCTTTGCTCCCTGTCCAAATATACACCTTCCCCGTGTCATGGAAAGGAGCACCCACGGCAAAATCTATGAACAAAAAATAACATTGCCTTAATAAACGCAGAGAGAGTTTGGCCTCTAGATGGCAGCAGTGTTAAGGATGATCATTCGAGCGCTGCCGATGGGCTTCCTAAAACAACAGGGTTAATGAGAAGAGATGACGCGCTTGGTTCCTTTATATTCTGAATGAAAGGCACTGAACTTAGAGTCCTATTATGTCTGGCGTGTAGAAGAAGCATGACATAATCTTAATCACAGATCATTTTCCAAACCTTGGAAGCCGTCCTGATTAATGTCTCCAATCGCGGCCAGTGCAAAGCCGAACCCGGAGGTGGCAGGGCCAGTCAGGACCAGGGTGGGGCTCTTCTGGAACGATCCGTTTTCATTCATATAGATATAGACGGCGCCTCCTCGCTCCTTCATCCGGTCAAAGTAAAACGGAGCGCCCACGATCAGGTCATTCCAGCTGGGAAAAAAAAAAACATTTGAGTTGGGGTTTATTATCATCAGTGCTTTCTTTTCACTACTCTTTTCACAATATTATAGTCGCTGCACTGGTACTGACTTATTTTTCAGATTCTCATGGTAGACTTTCTCCCTTGATGGTAATATAAATAATATCCACTCGCATAAATAGCCATATCATTGCACTATCTTTCCGTTTTCGGCAGCATCAAAGAAACATACTCGTCGTTGTTGAGGTCAGTGATGGCCAGACTGTTCCCAAAGTAGGAGCCCACTTGCTCCCCAGGGATGACCAGCACTGGGGTCATTATTTGGGACTCCGACTTCTTCGCGAACAGCACCGAGCCCCTGGCTTCGTCCCTGGGAGCCCCCGACACCACAGTGTAGTCGTCCCGGGTCAGCAGCTTCTTCTCTTCCAGCACTGAGTAACCTGAGGACAAGGTGGTTAAATCTTAGCTAAGAATGTAGATTTATACATATATATATTATTCACAAGTGGGGAGAAATAGTTACCAATGTAGCTGTGCCTGTATCCTGTGGCGGCTGGTCTATTATGGACGGTGGGGTCCCACTATCAATTTTTGTAAAAAAATAAAATAAAATTATAAGCAAAAACATGACTTTCTTCCGTACATGTGTATGCATCATAAATGTGTAGTTTTATGCCCTTGCTATCTAACCAATGGAGCTCTGATATGTTATTAAAACGTCACTGAATATGATTCATTCAACCAATCAGTGACGCGCAGTAAAATTCCCCATAAGGCGCGTTTCCTCACCGTCCATTGGGGATTAACATGAACTTTTACTGTACTTGGTGTTGTCCATAATGTGTTGTCAAGTGGCAATCTTTGGTCTATGAAAACCTGGAGTTTGCACATCTTCAGAAAAGGTTCATGTTTTTTTAAATTCTTATCACGACTCCAATGACATCGCCAGAATCTGAAAGATGCTTCCCCATGAATGAATCAAAACGTTCCCTTTGAACACAATGTCTAAATGCCCTTTCTATGGAGATAAAGATTGTGAAAGACAAGCCCAACTTCAACAGCAAAGTTATTGATAGGTTTGCTACTCAGAAAGAAAGGAGAGCAACATTTCTTTACAAGTGACATAATCATCTCCTCTGCTCCTCTTCATCCAGGACGCAGAGAAGCTGGGGTTATTTTTAGTACAGTTCAAGGTGGCTTGAGGCATTTTCAATTCTCATTAGTAGTTGTTGATTTTTTTGTCTGCCAAAGAGATGGTTTGCTGTAAAATAAGATTCATGATTGACTCATGTGAACCACCATTCCAATCATTGTACAGTGCTCTCCCTCTAGTGGTAACTCCATGTACTAACAGCAAACATTTAACTCTGTGTTTATTGAATATTGACTCTGTGCACTCACTGTAATTCATGCAAATTACACCAATTAGAAATTAATCTTGTATGACTTGGTATCCAATGAACCTCAAATTGGCAAATCCTTCTGTCTTCGAAACAGTATTTCAAATGACATTCTAAATTCATACTTTAATAATTACATTGGATGCTATTTGTTTTTGTGCTGTCACTTTAGTGTTAATGCAATAAATAAACAGAAGCAAATGTTTAATTGTTAAAATTACAAATTTAAAACCAGATAATCCTCAGCCAGACCTACATTTTCCAGCAGCTGTCCAAGGTATTTGTCCGTATAGTCCCAGGGCATTGATGGATCAGGATTTCTCCATGTTATATGTACATTTCCTGTTCAGAAAAACAATACTTGTTAGTATCATCTTAGGGATTTTCCGATGTTTAAACCTTATGTAAGTGAATGATGCAGAATGTCGTCTTCTTGATGCAGGTGAAAGGTTTTTATTTAAACATATCAGTTTGAAATTTTTGCTGTGAATTACTGACATAGATATGAGAATGCATTGCAAGTTTTGGTCATTTTTTCATATTTTCAAAAATAAAAAATAATGCACTTGTGTAATGTATCATGCCAGGTTTAAATTCGTGGTTTTAATTTTGTTGATATATTATTTATGAAGAGAGGATTTGGAATTTTTGGTTTATGGAATATTTGGAGGCATGGAGATGTAATTCTCTTGTCTTTAGCCTCTGCTTTAGCCACGGCCGTCTCCCGAAAAAGAAATCGATGTCTTCACCTGTGTCTCGCCTTCAGCTACTCTTTGAAGGATAAAGAAATAGCACAAACTCCGGATGGCTGTTACCTTGCCACAAGAAGCTCCCAGTCGTCCCGAGGTAGACTTCGTTGTCCGTCATGCCTCCTGAGATGCCCATATTGCACATGCCCTCGGCGTTCATGTTACTGTTGGGGTCACACACTTCGTAGCTGTAGGTTTGCCAGTCGTCCGAGGGGTCTAAAGTCAGGTCGTTCCCCCTCACGAAGCATTTACCGATCATGTTGCGCTGCTCCCCTTCGCCACTCGAGATGACCCGCACGTAACGGTGCCCGCATGCCTGAGCGACAAAGATGGGCAATCGTGGAGAAACATGAGACGACAAACTTAAGGATCACTCGACATCTTACACCTTGCCTTAACCCCAGCTGTTAAAGGGATGTTTCAAGATTTTTGACATAGGGCCTCATTTGTTGATTTCTGGAGATACTGTATATATATTTTTAAATTAATGCAGTCCTTATATTTGAAGAGTTTAGCGGTAGTGCTAGGCTAGCGCATGTCTATGGTAACAAGTAGTCTGCATTAGATCCGGTAACCGAGCAGATCACTCCGCTGCGGCGTAGCTTACAACCAGGAAGCTGATACTGCTCAAATATAAGTTCTTTAAAATGCAAAATGGTTATATTGCAAAAACGATTCAGTCAACACAGACATATATATCAGTAGTCTGGTGTTATAAGTGATTTGCCTCAGGTGCACTGTGCTTGGGTCAGACTGTTTTTACTGCAGGCTATTAGTTACCATAGACATGCACTAGCCTAGCACAAGCCGAGCACCACAAAACTCTTCAAATATAAGACTGCATGAATTTACTTATTTTTTTCAAGAAATCAACAACACTTTGGAGAACTAGGAAATGATGCCCTATGTCAAAAATCCTGAAATATCCCTTTAAATCTAAAAGATCCAATGTGTGAATGTTTTATTTTGGTACAATTCATTCAAACTTCATTAACAAGCGCAATCTTCTTTATATAGTATAGAAGATAAACTTCAATGAGTATAAGAATTGTGTGTAATTATTCTCTGAGGTCATCTCACCAGCACGCGGCCCGCCGGCTGACCACGCTGAGTGGCCACAGTCACTCCGAGCCACATCCCCTCCACCATCTCTGAAGGGTTAGCTGTGAACAAGGCAAAACCTTGTCAATATATGCTACCAATAACAGTTAACAACAGTACAATACACTCCCATGTCAAATTATAAAGCTGCCACCTAGATCTGGGCTTGCTGCAACATTATGTGCCCAAAGAATGAGAATGAGATGGCTACATGAACACACTGAAAGCCCAGGTTATTCCATCAATGGCTTTCTCCTTCCCTGGTGGCACGGGCATATTCCAAGATGACAATACCAGGATTCATGGGGCTCACATTGTGAAAGAGTGCTTCAGGGAGCATGAGACATCCTTTTCACTCATGGATCGGCCGCCACAGAGTCCACATGTTCACCCCATTGAGAATCTTTGTGCTGGAGAAGGCTTTGCGCAGTGGTTTGACTCAACCATCGTCAATTCAAGATCTTAGTGAAAAAATAATGCAACACTGGGCGGACCTTGTTATCACAGTGTTATTTGTCTTTTGCAGTATATCATAGGCCAGGTATGAACATGAACATTTCCCTAGAGTGATTCCCCACGACTGGACACTATTTAGCTGTCCAGTGTCTGCCTTCAAATACACTCTTGGACAGATTAGTTCTAGTTATTGTTCGGTCTGTCCTTTGTTTCTCCCTTCAGAACCGGAACCTGCTTTAAAAACAGTTTCAGCTGAGTCATTCATGAATACATGGTTCCACTTTTGATCTATTCCTGTAATAAATACAAAAAAATACTAAGCATATCAACAATAACTAGAATGCTGGGGAAATATACAGTTTTAAACCTAGATCAGGGGGGATTAGATGAGTGATTAGAAGCTGATGACTGAATCTACTCTTGACTAGATCAAGCCTCGACAAATATGATGCGTGACACTTACTTGAGGTGAGCAGGTCCATGCGGGTGCAGTCATTGCCGTCTGTGGTGATGGGGCAGGAGTACACCGCTCCCGTCTCGTTCACATTGGGGAGGGATAGGGCCTTCTCTTTAGGCGCTCCCGCCAGGAGCCTGTGCAGAGAGCAGGCAATGTAAAAGATTTAGAAGTGTGCTGAGATCATGTCAGCCCCCAAGTAGTGTTAGACAATACAATAAAGAGCGATTCTATAGATTAAGACTTTACAAATTCATCGTGCGATAAAAATGATCTATTCTGACTTTGAAACATTCTATCTATACTAATCTATACTACTGAAATATGAATGACGCCCAGAAGCTTATTGAAACAATGCCACAGTAAATGCCTGTTGTAATCATGGTTAAAGGGGGTCCAAACAAATATTAGAGCATGTGACCTTTTTTTCCCCCAAGTGGTGACTTTTTCTGTCTAGATCTGGCTGCAGTGATGAGATCTTGACCCCTGACAAGTCCAGACTCCACAGTCCAAACTTAAAGAGGTCAGCTGGTGACGGACCGGGCCTTTTTGCCCACTCACGCGGACCGCCCCACATCAGCACCTTTAGAGGGACACTTTGAAGTGGAGGGATTAGACCCTCGGCCACAGCGCTGCAGCGGGACACTGTTTACTGTCAGCACAAGATTTATTAGCTCCACTTTGTCGGCGGAAGGTGCAGACAGCCTTGTTTACAGTGCGCCACACGTGCACGCCACTATTGTGCAGCCGGACAAAAGTCACAGTGGGATGGTCAAAGAGGGAGCATGGTATAAACCTGAAAGTGAAGTGAGTCAAAGATATTGCTCAGGCTTGTGGGCAGCTACGTCCTCTGATAAGTTTGTACAAGTGACTGATAAGTAGGAGCAAGGTGTGTGTATGATCGGCCCAATGAGGTAAAGTCAAATCAAACATGAGTCATTGCACTGAGAAAAAGGCCAAATTATGATACAGTATTCAGTTTATGCAAGTTCATACAGAAGTTTTCCATCGTAGGCAACTAATTTATTCCATTGTAGATTTTTTCTATACAGCAAATACCACTGAATCAAGGGACATCAAAGGACATCTCAGTGGTGTCTTTGAAGTTCTTCTCAAACACACGCGGGTACGTTTTGGCTGAAGTCATGTGAACGGCTTCCTCTGGACTTTATCTGGTTACCTTGTTAACGTGGGAGACACACTGGCCTCATGCTGAACCTAAAGAAGCCACACTCCTGCCCCCCCCCCCCCGTCTGGATCATTTACATTTCTGAAGTGCGATTATCTCTTCTTTCCTCCGCTACAATGACATTATCAGCGCCGAATCAATTAGCCGACAGGGTGATGACAGGCCAGAGGAGCCAACATGGCTGCCCAGAGCCCGCAGTTTCCACTTGACTGGGTTGTAGAAGTGACTAACCAGTGATAAGGGAGAGATGGCATATATATGGAGGAGACCGTTTGGAGTCTCACGCTGGATTTGCATTTTATGGACATACGGTCATTTCTAAACGACATTCTTGCCATTTTCTGTAATCAAATCTTCAATAGACTTTCATAGAGCCAGAGTGAGTATTAGCTCGAATATATCATTGAACCTTGAGGTGAGCCGCTGGACTTTGCTCTCGGACGTTGAGTCCTAATCCGGCATAAGGAGCCGGTCCCACGTGTGATCGGGAGACGAGTGTTCACTCTCGGTGCAGTAGTAAACACAGCAGTCTCGTCCCAGTGTCTCTTGAGCAGCACCCACGTGTCTCCCACTGTTTGTTGTGGAAATGTTGGTTCGCTGATAGACGGCATTACCACTGACAGATGGTAATGACACAGTGCAAATGTGAGCAGCACCGAGCAATTTTACTATTGCAAAACCAGGTGGTGAAAATGAAAGCCCAAAGCAAACAACACGGGAGCAATGTATGCATCATGGTCTGTCAATGTAGGCCTTCTTATTCAGGGTTTATTAAACTGTACCTTCAGCTAGATTGACATAAACTTACCTACTGTGAACTAATACCTTGATCTGAACTCCGGGAAACATCCAATTGGAACTACATGTCCAGTTAGCACCCAAAATGCCAAGAATGACCTCACACAAGGATTACAAGCCTTGACTCAGCATTGACAAGGCATTTCACGTCCCGTTCTGTTCCCACCGCACCGTCCTCAGCTCCTGTGTACTCGCTCCTCATCGCCTTCTCATAAGCGCCTCGCCGAGACAAGAGAGGAGAGGACAGAGCCGAGCGGGACGGGGGAGGCTGCTGCATTCCTGCTCCCGGGACATGTTGAAATTCGCCCCCTTCGGCCCAACGACTGATCCCAGAGTGACGGGACGGAGCAAACGCTGTGTAGGTAGGGCAAACGCACAGGAAATGGAAAATAGACCGCTGTAAAGTCATCATAGTGCAGGAGAGGCTAAACAAGCGTGAGTCACCCAGTGTTGAGGATGCCCTCCCCTGCAGACAGGGAGCAGGGACAGCAGGGTCACTGGGTCAAACGTATCATTTCTGAGGTCCTTTTAAAGAGGGGTTTTCATGTTCAGCCTGTGCCTAGATGGGATTCTCCTGGGTGTTCTTATTTATAGGAAACCTAAGTACTTGATCCTAGGGCTGGGCGATCAATCAAAATCGTATCTAAATCACAATCTCCACTTTGGTCAATCTCAATAATCGTCATGGGACTTGATAATCAGCAGGTTTACAGCCATTTCTTTGGGAGAAACAGAACCTACTTTTGAATTTTGGATGAGACAATGGAATATTTTTGTTTGTTAAATGACACTGGAGAAGAGCACTTGTTTTTGTTTCAGCTGTTGGTATAAAACTTCAACCCGTTTGGATCTATAGGAATGTACTGGGAGAGGTCAAATGCTAACAACATTTTGACTGAGTGCACGCACAAAGACCAGACAGGTACTCGTCTAAGCTCAGGTACGAACATATTTCAGTATGTAAAAACGGCCTGTTCCTTTAAGCTCGTGCATGATGGCAATTCAGACCTGAATTAACAACTTTTTGAGTGACAGTGCAGGATTTTAGAGGCAGTTGTGGTGAACAGGTCTGGGCTCATTGTACACATTAGGACATGACTGGAACATGTAGGGGGATGAAAATACTTAGTTTTAACATTTTTAAACTCCGTATAGTCCTTTTAAAGTTGCATAATGCAACATTTTAAGTAAAAAATAAAAATGTATTTTGTTCATAAAGTTATCTTGACTGTATGAGTGGTTTGCATGGCACCTTTACTTTCCAGCACAGTGGTCTCTATGCTCCAAGATCAATTGTTTTTGCAGGTTTTCACTGCTGACGGAGCCTCTCACCAGAAAACCAACAAAACAATTTATCCTGAAGCCTTGTAGAGATCACTCTGCTGGAAGGTAAAGGTCAAATCTCAATTTTTATTTTTTGCTTCAAAATAAATAGTCCTGTCCTACAACGTAAATCATTTCTAAATTTCACTTTTTGTATGTACTGTGTGTTGTGGCTAAAACGTACCATCCAAGGCCTAGTGAAAATAATGTATGGACTGTTGTAAATGTACAGTTAGACACAAAAAGTTCATCCAAAATAAAAAGATCACCAATCTTAATACATGACTTGAATTTTATTCATGTCAGCCCGATCTGCGTTTTCTAATTTGAAAGTCAATGTGTATAATTGTATCCACAGTACTGAGTCATTTGACTTGCAAAACTACCCAATCTGCTGCTTTTAGTTTGCTGTACCTGAACATTAAATTGGGAAAATAATGTGTACTGAGTAAGATCACTCATGGAAACAGCATGACATTACCAAAACTGAGAAAGGTGTGTAGCTCTGATGGAGATGGAGGGGGTGTAGTAAAAACAGCCCTTGTGGAGAAGATGAAAGAGAAAGCCGCTCCTTGTTTCACAGTCAGAAGTTTGTGCAACTGTGTCCCGTCTGTCAGACACTGGCTACAGCATAATTATACTCTCCACTCCTGCACATCTGTACACTCAACACAGATCTACAAATCACACCTTCAGCAAGGGAAAGCAAGGCATTTCTCTCTTTCTTAAAAGCCCTCTCTGGACAAACATGAACAGGCAGTGTACGCAGCTAGTCAGGCGTGTTTAAAGTGAGAATAATGTAGTGCCATTGTGGCGAGCATTCATCTTCATATATACGGCTTGTTCCAACATGAAGAAACACATGATTAAGCAGGAAAAGCCCATCCAAATGGCTCAACGTAAATATTTCAAATTTGAAGTGGAAAAAGTTGGCAATGAGAATGAATAGAAGTTGTTTTTTTTTACTGGATGTACGCGAGGTATAGGGTACACCGGCCCACTGCATGTGATGGATCGGCTATCCTGATGAGTACACATAGCCTGTTTGTCCCCAAAGGTGTGGCCCTGGCCTTGGGCGACGCAAAACGCCACGCTCCAGTTTAGCTTACAGCCAGGCAGCACTCCAATAGGAAACTGAATCGTAGTTACACCACTAAATCTAACGTCCAAAGCTTCGCAACATGTTCGAGTAATGAGAGTGCTTTGGGTTTTTGTTTGTCTGCTACAATATTGAAAATGCATTACTCCAGGCCACGTCTTCAGACTGATCGGTAACAAGTAGACGCACGTATGGCCCCAGGGAACAAGTCATAGGATGGATGGAGCAAAAGGGATTGTGGAGACTAGGGCGACGTAGTATTCTAAAAACAAAAGTAAATCCAACTTTCCAACGCAATCTTCCACAGGTTTATATCTGATCTCACTGTTTATGTGGGTACCAGCACGTGACTTTCTAGTAAATGACAACATGAAAAACCTCGAGGTCATATCCTTTATTATGATTTTGATTGTGTGAGAACTACTTTAAGTAGTACTATGTAACTTGTTTACCTTAATAAATCCTTTCCGTAGTCCCTCTGGGGGTAATACAAGTGTTAATAGGATGATTGGGGGGGGGGGGTCTTTCATCTCCCTCTGGCGTCTGGCCTGAAAACCACAATTGCAACTTCGCTGCCTCTGGGTAGGAGCACCAATACACACTAATGGGCAAACGGTCAAAGCTAACTACGGGATAGCGGCACTTAAACAGTATTTACAGCCAAGTTTGAAAAAAAAAAGTTCTCCATTGTGTAATTGGATGTACAATATCCCTCTCTCCCTTTGTCTTTTCTGTCAGCGTAGTATTTACTCTCACGGACAATTAATGAGTAAAAAAACGTAACATAATACGACACCTGCAGTGGTGCTTATGGCCTGTAGGGTTACGAGTTACTTAGTACTGCTTTAACACAAGGACATGTAAAGTGTAGGCAAGCTCAAGTTAGTCAGAAATGAAATGAAAAACAACAAGTGTATGCTTTAACAACTACTATAGGAATCGTAGCCCTGGCATTGTTCTTAAAATCACTTCAAATATGTTTGTGTCTAGAAAAAAATACCCCTGTATTATATAGTTATACAAAACACCAGCAGAGGGTGCATTTCCTCCTCTATTTCTCCAATAAAACTTCAGAAATCTTTAGTTATGAGCACATGCTAATCTGTGCATGGAAGAAAGTCTGGCCACTATCAATATCAGAACAAGTTTGATGTAGTTTGATAACGAAGAGGAAGAAATTATATTAGTGAAAAAGTCTTGTGTTCTTATTGGCTCCTTGAATGTGGCAAAACTGTGCAGTATGTGGCCACAACATACAGCATGGATACAATATTGAATATCGACTCAATTTTCAGACTCAATTAGACACGGGCCGAGCTCCTCCAGTGATGTCATGTCTCCGCTGTAACATGAAACAAAGGCTGTATGGGGGAACAGCGTGTCACGTACAGCGAAGTGTGCTTCTTCTAACATAGTTTCAGGAAGCGGTTTTATTGCACTGTGTGACTATGAACACGTACTTCGGCATTGAACTAGTCACAGAGGCACGTCAAGCTGTTAGCACACTGCACAGCCTCTATGTGTAAGGCATGAGTGGACAGTGTTAACCAAACGCACCTGCTCAATGTCATGGCTCATGCCTGCTTCTAACTAAATATTAAGCGTGGGTTATTGCAGCATGATGAAACCGCTGTTAAAGACAGTGCACCGGTTCACCTGCAGTCTTTAGAACAACTGCCAAGTGCTGGTAATCATTAACAGGGACATTGTGTGAGGTGAGAGAACAGAAGTTGGATTACAGGATTTCTCAACAGGTTCTTTCTTTGAATAGGCACAACCTCATCACTTTTCATTGCCGGCCTCATTCTCCCAGGTCTAACAGATTATGATTGTGTCTCCTCACCTCTTTCACACTAGGCTGTCCTGTGTAATTAAACCTAATTAAAAAGGCAGAATAAAAAGGCATGTAATAAGGTTTTATGATGACTATAACAACTGAAGTACATGTCCATAGAGCTGCATTCCTTCAATAATAGATGGTCCTTTGTTTTTTGTATTATAACGAAACACACAGTGAACCCAGATGCAATATAAGCTAAGTCCAAGACCGTAGCCATTTCATTCCAAGGCTCTTCATGAGAGAAACTGTCTAAATTCAAAACCTGACTCCAAAGCGCCTCTGAAGACAAGAGCTTTGTTTCCCTCACCTTTTTACCTCGATCACATGTTCAGGGAATGTCCTCACCTTGTCATAACACCACAATGGCGACTTTCTGATCACATTTCAAAGACCCAAATCTCACATTGATAAAAAAAAAAAAAAGGACAGACACTAACAATCGCGACGGACTCTCCATGAATAATGTAATAAACCACTGATGAAAAGCTGTCTCTCGGCGCCGGCTCCACTGCACCGGGGCATCTCAGCTGGACAAACATCCGGTCTACAGTTCCACCATCTGCCCAACAGTGACACAGTAACCGCACGGCAAACTCATTTAGACCTGCGCGGGAAATCAAACATGGACGTTAACTCATTAACTCACTTTTGTTTGCGCTGACCAAATCCCTATGAGACAAGGAAAGCTTTTTGTTTTGCCCACCCAGAGTGAGGCCTGTCACAACATCATGTTTCAATACATTTGCAATTTAAGTTTCAACGTTGAGTTTAATTTCAAAGCGCACAATATTCCCATACATTTGTCAAATCCCATAACTATATTGTATGGCAAAGTGTAGGAAAACAGCCGTACAAAGACCCACATGACTAGGGCTGGATACTGTTAGCCTTTTTCCGATATCGGTACTTTAGCAATACATGGTTTTTGATACCGATACATGAACGATACTTTTTCCAATACCTATGCTAAAATATTTGTTGTCGTATTAATCTCCAATGTCAAGAATTGTGCTAAAAAATTAGGAATAATTTGGGGGGAAATGGGAGAAAATTGGGCGAAATAATGGCAAAAATAAGGAAACATTGTGTAGAAAAAAAATAGGGAATAAATGGGTCAGAAAAAGGGAATACAATGGGGGGAAAAAATAGGAAATATAAGACAAAATTGGGGAAAATAAGGGGAAAACTGGTAATAAAAAATGAGCAAAAACGAGGGGGGGGAAATGGGAAAAACTAGAAGAAATTGGGGCAAAAAGAGAAAACAATGTGTGTGTGAAAAATTGGGCAAACATTGGGCAAGAAATTTTGAAAAAATGGGAAAAAATATATTTTAATTCATCTGAAACAACAAAGTCACTTCCTTTAATGTTCCTGGACCAACAGCATCAAAACTTGGAGATAAACATGTAAGATTTTTTTGGATACTGTACTTTGATTTTCTCAATACCAGTAGTACCATACTTGTATTGTTTAATGGTACCCTGCCCTACAAACTTGAAAACAACTTGCACGGCTGCTTTAAGACCGGACGTGTTTCGTTTGTCGTCATAGTGCAATTACAAGACAGCGCTATAGCATCACTCCCACTCTTTCCATGAACACTTCAGGACCCCCGCTGAATGTATGGAGACGAGGAGGAGCGCGATCACAGGTGGACATGCCTCGGAGCGCTCATAAAAATGGCTGACACGGCATTAGCGTGCCAGGCTTTCACTCGCACATCAGTCATCAGTGCAGAGGAGCTGCAGGTGTGGAGGAGGATGTTGTCGCTGCCTAAAATAACACTGGGACAAGGGTTATTGATTAGTGGAACTTGTTACTCATTCAGTCTAGGCAAAATGAAGGAGGTCCCGTGCTCTTGTTCATTTTCTAATACAAAGCTTTGCAACTTTCCCAGTCTTTCCCGATCATGCAGTTGAGTAAGACACCCCTCATGGCAACTGATTTCTTTCTGCCTTGGTGGAGGTCTGAATTCAAAATGGCTGGTGGTCATAAGTAAGTCCATGCATCCTTAACCGCAGAAGCCAGACAATGGAAGTAACCCAATACCTCAAAATGTATATTGACGTTCATTTTTCTTGGTGGTAAAAAAAGAAAAAATGACATGAAGGCTATTGATGCATATAGTTTTCCAGGCCACAGGTGACCTTATTAGCCCAGAGGCCCGACACACAGCCCGCTAGCCCCGCTGTGCTAAACAAGAGCAGAGAAAGGGATCTGTTACATTAGTGTTAGCATGGAGACACTCCTCTCTGCAGGTAGCTCCAGTGGCAGCCCCGGTAGAAAGGGAGGCCAGTGTGCAGATTAGCAGGGGGCCCGTGGACCCGCTGGGATCTATTTCAACATGTTATTAGAAACTGTCATTCACTGAGCCGCGGCACAAAGTGAAACTCCTGCCGTTACTAAATGATTGGACACAGGTTATAAAGACGACAAAGATTCAGGCCGGTCACCAGGAGCAAACTGGGGCTTGACGTTTGCACTGGGTTCAGTTCAAATCCATCAAGTAAACAAGTCCAAGTCCAAGACTGTGACTGATGTGTTGACCGAAAATAAATGTCATGAGCTACTGAGATTTTTCTTTTGTCCAGGGGTAAATACTCTGTCCAACCCACGAATATACACATTTGTATAAAACATTTGTATATAATCTTTACTAAAGGCAACAAATAAAACAAATATAGATGTCAAGAAGCAGATTTAGTAATCACAATCTATTAGGATTAGGCAGCACAGTGGCGCAGCGGTTAGTGCTCGTGTTTGTGTAAACAGGCCAAAATGAACAAGTGCAAGTGTGGGACAACAGATGCAAATTAGCCCAAGGCTACAGTCTGGCGTGGCATCTTTACATGCATGAGTCCCATGTATGTTCATTAAAATGCACTGTCCCAACCAAATTAACAACAAACAAACACATACATTCAAACTCAAAAGTCGAACTGACAGAGTTAGGGCAGTAACAGTGAAAAGAAAACATTTTTAATTTAAAGGGTCTATCTTCTCAGTTTAAAATCATTCTAGTAAAATAGAAGGATTATTAAGAAAGGATTAGAATAATAAGCAAGGATTACTGTTCCCATATTGTATATCCTATGTCTATAGATCAAATGTCTTTCAAACACAATTTGCACTGGCGTTTATCAGAAGGAGAAGTATCTAACGACTTCCTGGTGCTCTCGAGTATCGGCTCCATGTGGCTCTTAATGGACTGAGGTTGTTATCTAAGTGTGTCAGTGACACTGCTGCAATGATAGGCCTGTACTTCAGAGACACTGTTTCTGTCTGAGGAATGTTGGAGCTGAGCCAGTGCGGGCAAGCCCACCTGCACCATTTACATTAGCCCTGTTGCGGCCTGTCATAGAGCACATTAGGTCATCTCCTCAACATGACACTCACTACAGCACTTTCTAATGCGGTTACCATGACTAAAACTGTTTATCTATATATCTATCTATCTTTTTCAATGACAGTGCCAATTTACTAGCCTTTCAGTAACTATGCCCAGGTTAGCCAAGCCTTGTAGTCTCCAACAGATGTTCAAAAAAGGTGTAAAAATGACATAAGTGATAAAATAATGCACTGTAAAACAACCAAACTAACCAGTCAACAGACAAAAGCATAGAGTCAATGCCAGGGCCGGAGCTAGAGGAGGGTTGTAATTAAAGGCCAAATGAGGCACTCAGCGGAATGATACAGTCCCCTCGCTCTGCTCCCCCACATACACGTGCAAAAAGAGCTGCACCAATTATCCTCAACTTTGTGATAAATTACAACAATCACCAACTTTCATAGCTTCAGGGGCAAAACTTCGACATAACAGCAAAGGCATGTTCTCGTGCATGTCCTGACGTCTCCCTATAAACCCCTGTGATGCTGCGCTCGCCTATAGCTGAGAGGTGGAAGGTCCCATCAGATTAAACGACTGAATTTCACTGCCTCAGGCTCGTGCAATCAGACACAAAAGGCAGACAAAAGTACTAGAAATTTCAAGGATAGTTTGCATAGTTTGCAAGTGAACTGCATAATTCTGGAGCGTTGTCTGTGTTGGTTTGCATCTCAAACTCTGGTTGGAACGTCCTCTGCTGGCAGCAGGGGGAAGTACATTGGCTCAAAGCTATACGAGTTATTAGCCAACGGTATACTAAGGGCACCGTGATAAACACAGTTAGAGCGCAGAACAACTCTGAATGGATCCGGTGTTGGTTAATTGACTTTTTTTCCATCTTTATTTGAATTGGGACAGTGCACATTAATCAGCATGTGTTTTTTCAACATGCAAATGTGCCGGATTTAGCCATATAGGCTAATTTTCATCCGTAGTCCCATGGCAGATCAAGACAGATAGGACATACAACAGGCACAAACTGTTGTATGTCCTAAGTGGAGGACACTTCCATATTATATCTATTATGCAACAAAATACAGGAAACACAGATCAGAGGTCTTCAGCAGTAGAAGAAGATACAACCAAGTAAACAGGACAACTCAAAACTGCGTATATAAAGTCAAGTACTACTCAAGGGTTGTTTTCACAAGGGAATCATTTTAAAACATGGTTAAAAGCTCCATAAAGTCAATTCTGTATGATACATCTTCTAAATAGTCGTCCTCCAAACGTGTGTGTTCCTCAATAGTCCCCAGATCATCATCTTTGTGTGACTCCTGTCTTGTCTCAACCTGACGCCTGGCAGGTTGTGACTGTGCAGAGAAGGCCGGAGCATTCCACAAATACCATGAGGTCAGGGGACTGGAAGAGCCAATAGGTGGCCAGCTGACTGCTCCCCCCTCGGACCCCCAAGCTCCAACACAGAACACAAAAAGCCCTCTCTGAAGGAACATCAGTGAGATCCTGACGGGTGGTTGTTAAAGGGAGGGGGCCAGGGAGGTAAATAGCCTGTACAAATTGGCCCCAGGTAGGGAAGCAGATTAAGGGGGTGCAGGCACTTCCAAAAAGCTACGGAGTAGAGTTGGCTGGTAGGTTGTGTTCATGACATTTTAAAATTTGATCACTTCGGTATTAAACAAGGCTTTTAACAATGATGTCAATGTCAGTGCAAACTACTGGCCTTCATATGTTTCCTAAGTAACTTAAGATGGCCTTAAACATCTAAAGAAATGCTTTATTGAGTTGCTTTTATTGCTGGGAATGGAAAACTCCAACTCAAATCCATTCAAAGAGTGGCCACTTTAAACATGTCACGACCCAGCTTACTACTGGCATTTCTCAAATATTCTCCCTCCCGGCCGGGCACACATAAATGAGGAGAATTTAGTGGCGCTGCGAGACAAATGTGTGGCCACAAAAGAGGGCAGACAGCAGTGACTGTAAAAGCTGCCCAGAGCAAACAGCCGAGGCAACATCAGCACATTCTTCTACTGTATCTGCAGAACATGAGGAGATTCACACAGACGGGGCCACCGCAGCTAGGTGTGAAGAATCGTGTACGCAAGACTGTAACACAATTTAACTCTAAGAACTACACCAGATTAGACATTTGTAGCTAACTTCACAAACTGCGGGAAAGAAAGGGAAACATTTACATGATTGACCTTTTAGTGACACAGCAGCTGTATGGGTGGTTAACATCATGGGGCCTTTACTTTCCATCACAGTGGCCTCTATGATGCTCCGGGATCAATTGTTTTTTAGGTTTTCACTGCGGACGGGCCCTCTCACCAGAAAACCGACAAAACAACTGAACCTGGAGCCGCTTTGAACGAAAGTAAAGGCGGCAAAAGGAATCGAGTTGGTTTGTTTTTTGGCATAAAGTTGAATAATGCACCTTTAACGTGACATATGGCAGGTTTGTCTAATTATTTGATGGGATAATGCCAGTGATGAGCATTATTCACATCGTTTTAGCCGCACTTTTATGTGGAAAAGTTGACTTTTTTTTTTCATGAGGAATATTTCAAGGGTAGAGCATACTTTTTTTTTGTATGGGATACTTTTACACTCAAAGACGGTTTACACTGGAAGTGGTAGTGTCTTGCCCAAAGACACAACGACAGTCTGGACCTGTGGGCGCCTGGATTCGATCACAAATCACAAAACACGTCAATTTAGGGAAAACTAAGTAAAAAATAATAAGATAAGGTACAAGACATACAGACTTAGCTCTCTTCGTAAGTACACACAAAGCTTTTACTGCATACATTTACAGTAATGTACATTAAAGTACCGTATCGCGCAACTACTACTACAAATGTAACGTGAGAACTGTGCAATTCTCCAAATCCTCCGTAATGAAGCCCACATTGCCTCTCACTGACTCCTCTGCCTCTTTAATTGACGGTGGCGTGTCCCTACAAGCAAATCAATGCGCAGTCTCCTCTCTCCTCGGCTTAGGTTATATATCTTTGCAGATCCCACATGAGCCCGACGAAATCATCATAAAGTCTGAGGCCGTTTTGTCCCAGCGGGCTTCCATCCCTTTGCCATACGTCCAAAACACGCTCCCCCCTTCTTGTGTTGCATGGGTGTGGGGGAGAGAGGAGGGAGACTCACGGGACCTGGATCATATGGAGCATTGATCTTGTGTCATCTGTACAGCGCTATCCATTGCAGAGACTTTGGAGGGGGGACAGGGGGGAGGGTGGGGGGGTTGTCCTCCATGAGCCACTTGGACCCGGTTTACACACTTTTCTTCCTGGTTTATGCTTCAAAGCAAAAGGGGACGGAGATAAGAGCGCATTTTGAACACACTGTGTGATCAAGCAGGCGGAAGGACAGGGTGGGGGGGTGGTGGTGGGGGGGGCTCTGTAATTGGCAGAGGGAAATCCTACACTAAACAATGATACTCTTTGGGATCTCTCATTAAAGAGGCTATGAAGAGGGGAATGAATGAATTGAGTAAATTATGGTGCGCGGATGACAATTACACAAATACTGCAAACCCCGTGTGTTGAGCTTATTGCGGAGACCAGGTTCTTTTT
The DNA here is from genome assembly GCF_951799975.1 of Gobius niger. Classification (NCBI taxonomy): domain Eukaryota; kingdom Metazoa; phylum Chordata; class Actinopteri; order Gobiiformes; family Gobiidae; genus Gobius; species Gobius niger. Next base: position 10,534,561 of record NC_136870.1, on the reverse strand, counting down.
CGAAGAAGCGACTGTTAAACCTCTCGCCACCCCTCTTAACCGGGTGCCTTTGCTCCAGTTCGGCTTTACCCAAATCTAAAAGCTTCTGGACTGGAGTTTACAGCCTATAGGCCAGTGAAGAAAAACTGTTCTTTTCCCTCACGGTGTTGCCGCGTTGTTGTCACTTTTTTCTTGTGTTTTCATCCTGGTTCTTGTCTCGTTTTTGCCGCTATTTTGCCGCTTTTTTCCAAGAAGCTTTTAGATTTGGGTAAAGCCAAACTGGGGGAAATGTGCTTGGTTCAGGTGGGGGTTAAGAGGTTAACTTAGGCTACCACCAAACACAAAAGCGGCTCTATAGGTGGGAGCATCAGCCATTTGAGACTTCATCTGTTAGAGATCATTTGATTTATGCTTTAGCAGCACATTTACCGAGGTGTTTTCCTCGTTTACACATGGACAGACATTAGTCATGATTTGAACTTGATCTAGGTCTGGTGGTCAAATGTTTTATGGGGTTCTACTTGGTGGGAAAGGTTTAAGAACCACTGGGCTAATGCGTCACAAGTCTTTCATGTCAAAAAAGGTTTTGATTCTACTGGCATCGAAAAAATAAAAGTATCGGAAGCAGGTTCCCGAAAAGAAATATAAATTCTTTATGTTCAAGTTTGATGCTGTTGGTCATCAAAATGTAAAAGAAAAAAAAAGACTGTGAAACACAAGTTGATAGAGATTTTTTGGGGGGGAAAAGGGGGGGAAACTGTGGTGTTACATTTGTTACATTTCACAATTAGGGGATGGAAAAATTGGGGGAAATTTGAGGGAAAAGAGGAAAAAGAATGGAACATTTGGGGGGGAAAAAACTTGAAAACAATTGGTTAAAAATGGGGGGAAAAAATAAGAAAAACTTTGAAAGTGTTTTCTTTCGCCGTATTTTAGTTAAATTAAGTTTCTTGGTTGTTTCACCTCAAATAAATGATATAAAAGCAAAAAGGAAAGGATCAAATACAAAAAAAAAATCTTTTAGTATAGGTATCGGAAAGTATCTGAAAAAGTATCGTTCAGGTATCGGTATCGAAAACCAAATATCGTTTAAGTGCCGGTATTGAAAATAGTTTAATGGTACCCGGCCCTACTCAAGTGTGCTATTATACTAGTCAACCCCCTTTCTTTTTTACCGCACAGCCCATTGCAGCATTAGCCTATTATTTATTAACTAACTTAAAGTGTGTTACTGCCTTGTTGATTATATCGTTGTTGGTTGAAAATGCGACCACGATGCGCGTACTGTAGGTAAAAACTGAACAGGAAGCAGCATCAGTTGACTTGATGACCCGCAAACGACCACACAGCATTTCACAGCCGAGGTGAGAGACGTCCGAGTTGCAAAGCCCTATTTTTCTGACCAGCACCGCGACATATGTGTCAACTAGTCTCCAAATGCCTCGGGTTATGACCAGGTAACTTGCCTCCGCGAAGCAGCTCTTGCAGCGGAACGAATCAGTGCAGGCTCTCAGTGTGCACAGTCTAAAAATGGACTCCGCTCGCTCCGCTGCCTTCAACAGGTGTCAGCTCAAGAGGCAGAGCTTTATGAGAAGTCAGTGATGGAGAATGAACCGCTGGACGCATTTAACAACTGTGTAAAAGCCGGTAATAAGCAGGCGGCAGGTGCCTATAGCCAAATGAGGAGATGTCGCGGGGTTTGGGGGGGTTATTGGGCTGTTACAATGAGATTTTCGAGATGAACGCACAGGACAAGTTGAGGATAAAAGGGTTTAAAACGTTACTCACAGGTACTTTTTGGTGCCTTCCGTCTGTTGATGCAAAGCCACCGAGAATCCAAAAAAGCTGCCTTTCGTGAAGCCCTCTTTGATCACGGGGAAGCGTTCGTCTATATTAAATCCACCGCAGAGTCTGAGCGTCCCGTGACAGAGCGCCACAATCGCCAGCAGTTTGAGGGACATTTTAAAGGTCCCGTGTCCCCCGGGGGGCTACAGAGGCACGACCGTCCGTCCTTCTGTCCCGTCACCCTCCCGCTGCAACTCTGCGGAAGTCCCACGTACCAACAGGTAGCGGCGGCTGCGCCTTTTACGCACGACTCTCCATTGAGGGATCCCACTGCACGCACCGGGCTCTCTCCGCGCTCACTGCCCACTGCCTACCGCCAAGGTGTCAGTGCGCCTCCTCCCGCCCGCCTCACTCCGGGCCCCGCCCCTTCCTTCCCGTGAGCACACACGCATACACACACCCTCAACAAGTGCACCTCCACCGAGTGACAGACTGAGGTTTCACAAGACAAAATTATGTTTCCGCTTCCTGACAAATAAAAAAAAAGCTGAGGTTTTGTTTGCAGAACTGCAGAGCTGATATGTGAGCTTACGACAGCTCATAATCACAGAATGAAGTCACTAGTTTAGGCAAAACTTTTTGTTCCGATAACAAAATTTGAAGTTCGATATGTTGTGGCAGGAAAATATCGCGATAAACAATAATATTGCGGACAATATTGTCGTTTATTGCAATATTTTCCACTCGATGGCACTGGAACTGACAGAAAAAAGGGACATCTCAGTATTCTCTTGTTCTTAAAGTCCTTATTAACACATCTTTAAAGGAGCTATACCTGACATCTTTTTCTTTCTTGTTCGGTAAAAACATTTTTTATGTTGTAAAAGTAGACATTTCATGACTAAAAAGGTTCTAAATTAGGTATAGTCCCTTTAACACACAAGTTGCACTACTCATGAAACTCAATGAAACACAATGCATTACTAAAATATTGATGTAAAGCCAATACAGTAATTATTGTGACAGGTCTAATACTATTCTTTGCCGTCTTTCTTCTTTCAGATGACAGATACTAACAAGTGGACCACACATGGCCAACTAAACATAAAGCTAATCACCAGAGTCACAATGTCCAGATTAAAAGAACTGCCAAAAACACGTATAATCACAAAAGCCACCGTACGTATGTGTCACATGCAACAGATTTATTATTATATCCACACATTTCTTTGGCATCACTGCTCACTCCTGACCCCCAGGAGAAGATTTTCCATCCAAATTTTCTGCATTCTCAAACTTAAAATAGTGCAGGCAGCGTCTTGTGCGAAAGGAAAACAAACTCCCCCGCAGCAGCTAATAGAAGCCTCCCTCGCGAACACCCCACCGCCGATCGCTCCAAACTCCGCTTCCCCGTGGCCACTTCATTAAACCCCTAATCCCCTTAGTGAGTTTTTTAAAGTATCCTTTCCTCATCCGCCCCCTTCCCCTTGTTTTGTTCTTCACTGAATACCCCCTCAAGTGCAAAGGGACCCACTGCTGCTCCGTCCTCTCCAAGGTTCAGCATCAGATTCCAACTTTAGGTTTAGTTTTAGCCTTGTGGTGACAAAGTTTATTAGTTTAAGTTTGCAACTGTTGAAACTGCTACCACAATGTTACCAACTGCGTGGCTTCAGGGCCTGTGTAGTAAGACCGATCCTCTCCCTGTTCGCTTATACCTGCGTGATATCCTCCATCGAGTCGGATCTCTTGGGCTGACTCTTGCCAAAAGTTCTGCCACAGCTGACCTGGTTTAACGGACAGGCCTGGCTCTCGCCTCTCATCTCCTCATGCTCCAAGGAGGTTCTCTCACCCAGAGCTAATCTCCGCCATAACCTTTGGTCGAAAAAACGCGCCACAATTGGACTCGCACATTCCAAAGGCTAAAACGCAGCAGTCGCTCAAAGATTATTGCTCATTTGCACAATATTACGAGGCAGGGCAGTCAAACAAACCGTGTTGGGAGGCGAACGGTGGGTTAGTCCTGGAAGCATAGCAGTTTTCAATAAAGCCAGTCAACAATTCAAACTACAATTGAGTAAAGAAGGGCTATTATCACCAAAATGCCTGCTTCTCACAATCAAAGTCCATCAAAGTTCATAATTTGTTCTGTTCTTGACTTCTTGCGGCCAATGTTACTATTTTTGGCCCTATATCTCGCAAAGGCAGAGAATCCTTCAAAAGTAGGACTGTTATCAAGCCAGCCATCGACTCTGTTGCGTCTTTCTCGATGGAAGTAATTACTCTTCAAGTACTGGGGGGGATTGTGGTTAGGGTCTTTCCACAGCCACACCCCAACTTTGCATGTTCTGAAAGTTTGATCCTCATATTCCCACAGTTTCTCGTCTTGTCTACAGAGATTTCTACATGACGTTTGGCTTCCAATGTCAGAGCAGTAACAAGCGTCAAGAGAAAGAGATGCATTAAGCCAGAGCTAATCCTGTTGAACTTTAGAGGTCAGTGGCTCTGGAGGTGAGTGTACAACAACAACACAGCCGCCCCTTCATTGTTGCCTTATCAACACGACTCCAGTGCTGCGCTGATGCTGAACAGAGATCTCACATAAAGACCAGGCTTAACTTGGCTTAAGATGGATGTCCTTTCTAAAAACATGAGCAACATTTAGCGCACAGTAACAGGCCGCAGTCAAAAGTCCTCTTTACCACAGGTTATGTGTGTGCAAGAGGAGGAGGGAATACCTGATCCCTGACCCTCTGGGTGTGAGACCCACCTGACATGTCAGACACAGTCACTCGGAGACGCGGGACAACTGATAGGTGCATTTCATACTGTTGTTCTACAAGTGTTGCATTAAATCCTGTGGTTCGTAGAAGATGGTAGTTAGGAGCAAAGAATAAAGTGGAAAAAGGCTATACAGTTGTTTCCAATGACATCGCGCATAGTTCTGGCGGGCCATTTTGAATAATGAAGTAGCATTATGCAGAACTACAACATGTACCAAAAATCTATACAGGATGAAAATGAAAGACAACTGATTGACAGTGGCATTTATATGTACTAGCAATCACTGCTCAAGAAGATACAAACATGGCCCCAAAGACGCACGTTTATGTGATATAACCAGCAAATGTGGCACAGACATAACAGCTCTGTCTGTCAAGCTACAGAAGGATTTACTAAAGATCTGCTTTTCTCCTCAGACTAAACACATCAAAGAGGAAACAGAAAACCTTTCTCTGTGATTTTTACAGTTTGTCATGTCAACAGAGCCTCAGTTTGAGTCAGTGTTTAAGCTGCTCAAGACGTTAGCATGCTACCGGTTAGCAACTGTTGATTCAATCAGCAGTCTTTGGGGCCGTGTTTTAAGTGTTATCTTGTTGAGTAATGATTTTGAGTACATATAAATGCCGCTGTCAATCCGTTGTCTTTATTTTACTTCCTGAGTGGAGATATTGTTACATGTTGTAGTACTGCATAATTCTACTTCAGTATTCAAAATGGCCACCATAACAACAAAAGTCACATGACTGAAGGGCATGTATAGCATTTTGAGTCAGAAAACTCCTGCTCTTTGATTAACTTTGTGGATGGTTTAGGATGCCTGTTTGTTTGATTCCATTAGAATTTGGCGGAGTTTTCCTGATGACTGATTTGAAACATCTGTGCACTGTCATGTGTCATGTGTCATTACATATTACATATTACATATGAATACATCAAACACAGCCCTTACGAAGTGACGTATAGTATTCTCAGTACTCATACCTCTCAACAAAAAGGATGCATGCTCATGTCCATAGCAACTCGTAAGATGGTCTTCTTTTGGATTCCTTGATCTGGCCATTTCTGTGTGAAGTTTGCATTGTTGTGGTTTCTTCTGGGTGTTCTGGTTTACCCAATTTACTTAAGACCTCCACAAAAGTCAAAATCTTTCAGTTAGGTACTCGTAACACCGAACATGGCCTAAGATCTGGAGAATGGGTCATATGTGGATGAAAATTGCTCACGGGGATGATACCTATATCTTCATCACACACAGGACATGCTGAACTGTCCACAATGAATGAATGCAGCTCCAACTCCAGCTTCTCAGTGGGATAAGCAACTATGGTCACATTGCATTTGGCCAGTCTCTTGTTCTATGGACCCAATGCGTATCTCAAATGTTCAAGATCATCAAGTTCACGTTTGGCCCCTCCCAATGGTACAGTGTAAAGGAGAGCTCCAGCCTCAGAAGCCTATTCCCCCGTATACAGGAGTGTAAGCCAACACCAGTGCATGTGAACAGGACAAAGGCCCAGCTGCATTTAGTGCTGCCCCCGGAGACTGCGGCCCTAAACCCTGCTCCCTCAGCCCACACAGCACACATCAGCGGCGTAATTAGTTATTTATCTCACCATTTCCTCTTCCCCTCAGCTTAACCACCGCTCTACTCCCACCACTGTACTCCTCAGACACTGCTGCTAACCTCACACAATTCATTACGGCGCCTCATATCAATTTCACAAAGCGCTTTTAGTCTTGAACTTGAAGAAGCTCTGCAAATCCCCAAAAGCGCCATGCATTATTAAAAGCGTCTATAGACAATGTTCAGGGCGCATGGGGAGTGCAGAGTGAAGTTGCAGATGTGAGGAGTTCAAATGGCCTCGGTAATGGAGGAGGCCAAACTGTGTGAATCTGAACTGCACCGTCTTTCTTTCAGTTGGGAAATCCCTCTTTATCAACTGCAGCCTTACTGACCAACAAGCTGACCTTTGTGGGAATTTTGAATTTGTAGGAGTTCGACCATGAACAGGATCAGAGCAAGTTTGGTGAAGGTGTTTCTGGACTTTCAAACACAGATTAGCTTCAAGGGCTTGTAATACACCGCTGACCAACTTTTTTCTCCTAAGCGACACCAATAGGCTACACCGGTAAAAGCTCTTGTGCAAAGTTGAGACTGTCCTTCTTAAAGTGATTGCAAAATGAGGCGAGATCGAGAGAAGTTTCAAAAGTAAACAATCTCCCTCCCACCCTCCCCTTTACCTCCTGATTGGACCTGACTGGCTGGGTCACAGGAAAAGCCCGTCTCATTGGTCAAAGTTATGGCACTAGTTATTACATCATGTTCTTCCAAACTACAAACACATATTTTTCCCTCGTGTATCCCATGGGTACAAGTTTTAACACATTGTTACATAGCACATTACATTGAACTACATTTGGCAGGTACAGTGTATCAAGGGTCGTGTAAAAGTGTCACAAACATTTACTTTTAAAACATTTAAAACTCACATATCACTTTAAACTAGTTTCCATTTTTTTAAGTAGCTGTCTAATACTGAAATCATGTACTTTTCCCACACTTTTTACCCCAAAACAATACATAAAAAACACTAAGCAACATAATCTGGAAGTTGGTATCTTCTAAAAGAGTAAATAGGGTCAAGTATTTGAGCGTCATCTCTTACAATGTTCATTCTTTGTTTGGAGAATTTATAGGGCAAGTGCAAACTATTACAAGACTGTACATGTATAAAAAATGCTATTTACCTTTATCCATTGCAGCCATCTTTACTATTACAAGATACAGTAAGTGCCTTGGCTGAGGTCTGATTAATCTGAGACTGACTAAATCCAGCCCAATAAAAGCAAACTCAAACTTTAATGTGAAAACACAAAAGCAGGGTCTCAAAATAACTGACTGTGTTGAATTTTCATAAATATGAATGCATTGCAGACAGGGCAGCGGGTCTGAACACAGTGCGCCCTCTCTCACATGGGGACGTGCAGCATGACGGAGACACAGCAGCCGTTACCATGGCGCTGGGAGCTACAATGTTGTCCAGCTCAGAGTAGCCTCTGCAGAGAGGGCAGAGAGTCTGACCGGGAACAAATGACCTTTCACGGGCAGAAAACATCAGCTGTTTGTTAGAGACACATGGAAATATGCAAATAAGTTCAATATCGCCTAAAAAAAACTGTCAATATTGTTGTTCTTTTCATGACTTGACGTGTAAACAAATGAGCCTATGGTCTATGCTATGGTCTTTTCTATGGTCTCAAAAGGTAACTCTAAATTGAAACAGGTTTGTTCAATAGTTTAGTTAATAATGTAAGATACACTAAAACTGAAAAGAAAATCAACAACCACCACATGCTATAATATTTTTTTAGCAATTTCTCTCACCACATGAAGCATGAGGGTTCTGAGTTTGATTCCTGTCGTCATATTATTATTGAATATGCAGAACAGAACTATTCCTAAGCATCTTTTCCAGCAGTTCTGTGCCTGGCCTCTGCTGTGGTGCTGTTGTGCAGAGTGGAGGAATGCATCGCCTGAGGAGGGAGAGGTGAAGGCGTGGCCCCACTCTCTCTCTCACTTTGTCCGGCGGCACCTGTTTTAGTGCACAGCTTTAGGCACAGGGGCCCATACATGCGGCACGTTATCAAACTCACCAGCTGTTCCACTCAGACGTGTCACCAGTGCACAACAATGACACATCCACGGGCACGCAGCAACAACTGACAGGAATTTAGCGACACGGGGGCTGAAGGTTTTACTGTCAATGAATATGAATAATACTATATCACTCCCACCTTCATGGTTTGTAAACAAAACAAAACCCATCTGGTTCAGGGCCTCATTAATAGTTATACTAGCAACCTGAAGGGGTGTCAAACATGCGGCCCGCGGGTCAGATCCGGCCCGCAACATGATTTAATACGGCCCCTTGTAGAGCATAAATTCCCCCCCAAAAAGTTAGTCTCTAGTCCATCCTGTGTGGAGTTTTTCAAAGAATGACTGCTGAAAAAAAAGGAAATATTTTCACACGTGTCCAGCAGAGGGCAGTGACATAATAAGAGATCAGGATATGACCAACACATTATAGCCACGTGGTAAATGGAGCCCCAGGGCGGCTGTGGCTTCAATAACCGCTTACCACCACCCCAGAGTGTGGAGTCAATGAATAATTACTAGCACTTTGAGAAACTTGTGACACAGGCTTGTAAAGTGCAATACAAGTGAAAGCCGTTGTTATTGATGAGGGTACAGTCAAGTTGGGGCTTTGACCAAATCACAGCTCATTATTATTATTCATTTATAGGAAAAAAGTTCTCTATATTATTTTCCTGTGTACATGATATGTGGCCTGGGACCTAAAATGAGTTTGACACCCCTGGTTTGACACAGCGCTAAAAGTATGAATACACTGTAAAACGTGCATATGGGGGCTTTATTCTGGGGATGTACCACAGATATGTTTTTTCCCCCCGTTGTTTTAAAAAAGATAAGAATAAATGAATGATGATGAAAGAAATAGCAGGTGCTTAAAGGGCACACAATGATGACCTTCCACTTCTGCGAGTAAATCAATTCTTTAAGTCTTACAGTATCACTCACTTCTGATAAACAGAAAGTGAAATTTCCAGTATCCCTGCTTCCCAAAGTCTGACCGTGAGTAATGTTTTAATGATTAAAGGGAGTACATGCGGGAGACACATTCCAGTGCCCGGCCGTGGCTTTGTTCACTACTGTGTGCACAGGGGGGATCGGTGAAGAAGTCTGATCTGGCCCTGTGCCCGGGGGAGACATAACCTTGGACATGAGCTGTGACTCTCTCTCCTGTTCGGACCATCGCTCACATGTAAAGGGCATTTCTCATTCGGCGGGTAATGTGTCTCCGAAGAGCGCACTGTGACCTTTGGCCAGGGTCGAGTCGGAGCAGGTCTGATTTTTTTGTTTTCACACGGACCACACTGGGATAGGCTTGAAAAGGTCTCTCTCGCTCTTTCTCCTCCTTAGGGACTTATTAACTGTGATACTTAAACAACCCTGTAAATCCCGCACACTGGCTTGTTGGCCGTGTTTACTCAAGGAGCAGCGATCAGTCTGAAAAGGCCCAAACACAAAGTGGCTTTATGAGGCGTCTGTCAGTGCAGTTACATGGAGAGGATACTCAGACGGCGCTCAATGAAATCAGCCTTGTCTCAGTTTAGATGCACTGTTTAAACTAGCAAAACCAGATATTTTTGCCTTTAACATACTGTATTTCTCAGAAGTATCTTTCTTTTACTGCACTCCGTAATAGCAGTCAACTAAACCTCTTGATTCATTTTGTAAAGCGTACTCATAAGATTCTGATCTATTATTTAACACAGTTTTTCTTTTTTTTTGCTATCAACCTCTTCAAGTGAGAAACATTGTCAAGCAGTTCAAGGAGTTAAGTAAAACATATTTGAAGCTTTGTATAAAAAGTATGTTTCATGTGCAAAAGAAGAAAACAAATATCAAGCCTTCATCTGTACTGGGTTGGTAATATTGAGGACGTTTCACCTCACACCTCAAGTGGCTTCTTCAGCAACTAATGATCGCTTAGCAGCAGGCTGAACTTACACACTTAGGTTTGAGGGAACCGTATAAGTCGAGCCTGCTGTTAGGAATCCAATTGCTGATGAAGCCTACACTGTGAAATGGGACTTTGGGTTGTAAATGCACACTTAAAGTAGTTCAAAAACATGTGGTGCAGCATAAGTAAACCATACTTTACCTGCAAAGAAATGCAAAGATGAAAATCTATCTCAACGTTCCCTATATGTATTTAACTTACTGGCTTCATACAAGATTTCCACCACCAGAATCGCCCTCTTCCAGTCTTGTGTGCGAGTCACACATGAGACGATGATATCCCCATCTGCATCTGCTTGATCCAATTATCCTCAGCCTCGCTATTCTTGGTCGAATAATAATAGGCCAATATAAATGTGACGTTGGGAGCAGCGCCCGGGCCTAATGCAATCTCCCCGAGACAGAGCGCTGACTGATGACACAATCTGGAGGTTACAACAGTAAAAAAAAAAAAAAAAAAGGTCTCTGTGATTCCGCTCCCACATCCTCGTGTCCTCCTTCCGAAGCCACACTGTGATTTACAGCGGCTCTCCCTGCCCGTGCGGAGGGGACCCCTCGACCTATAAGCTCACTTTGCTCGTCATCCGTCATGTAAACAGTCGTCGTAGATGTCTTTAGCTGCAGCGTTTTTTGATCGCCTGTTTGCACTGGATCCCCGAGAACCGCACGGGGCCACTTGGTTTATGACACAACATGTGTGTCCTGTAAATAAATACGCAGACATGAAAGGGCGGCTCACTATTGGACTCAGGTGTGTGGGTTTAGAGCAGTCCAAACATGTGGTCACTGCTCCCTGTTTGTTTTGTTTGTCACAATTGGTTTAAGCCAGATTTCGGAAATTGCCATGGCACAGTAATAGTGGGTATCTACAGTACATATGGGCTACTGGTAAAGAGTAATCTGATGGGTTAAAAATCTAAGTCTACTATATTCCACACTGTCTGACCAAAAAGAAAAAAGTTGTCACAAAAAAAGGTCACAAGCCTTTAGCTTTGATTACAGCAAGCATTCTCTGTGGCATTGTTTCAATCAGCTTCTGCCATATCAAAATATCCAGTGTTGCACTAACTTTTCACCAAGATTTTGTGTTGATGATGGGAGAGTGTGACCACTGTGCAAAGCCTTCTCTAGCACATCCCAAAGATTCTCAAAGGGGTTAAGTTCTGGACTCTACAGCGGCCAATACATGTGTGAAAATGATGTCTAATGCTCCATGAACTACTCTTTCACAATGTGAGCACAATGAATTCTGGCATTGTCATCTTGGAATATACGTGTGCATCAGGGAGGAAGAAATCCATGGTCATTCACAAAGTTGAGGTCATCATCTGATCTCATTCTTTGGGCTCATAGTGTTGCTGAACCTAGACCTGACCAACAGCAGTGACCCCAGATCAGAACAATTACCGGTAAATCCAGACAGCAATTCATTTGTGCATTGGTCCCTATCTTGCAATGGTAAGGCCCTTGATAATGCATTGGATTTACAATAGCTTTTCCCCCTCTCTTCTCACACACATACAGTAGTTTGTAGCTAAAGCCAAATGTAGCCACAGCTGACAATTGATAAATCCATGTGCTGTTGTGCTTCCTGTGTGGTCATAAACACTAAAACTGATTGAAAATGCCTCATATCCCAACAATTTAAACACGATCGTTACTTTTCATCAGACAATAGCTGGTCTAGTATTGCAGCGACAGTCTATTTACTCAGTGCTTGAGTGTGTGAAAAGCTCCCTCTCACTGCAGCCTGTGCCTCTCTCCGCTCTCTCTCTCTCTCGTGTTGAATAGAAAGCCCTGCTCTTTTGTTTCCCGACCACAAGAGGAGCTGCACTCTCCGGACCTGTGCGTTCTCCACTCCGTTTGAATGGAGCCCTCAGATCATTAAATGTCCATTCATCAGTGAGGGACAGTGGCGGGGACGGGGGGCACACTGACTCACTCACAAAGGGCCATGGTCCGCTGTGTGTGGCACTGGGCTGAAGCACCTGAGATAGGACATGCCAGGATAATGGACTGTACTGCACTGGTTTTGAAAGGGAGTAAAATAAAAAACACATTTCAGGCTCTACTTTACGAAAGGGGATGAAGAGAAGAGAGAGACATTCAGCAAATCAGCAAACAGTGGCCCTGACATTCTCAACTCAAACAGCCCAGTCGATCTATCAGTTTTTTTATGAAACGTGAAATATTCAACAGCAGATGATAGAGGGCCAAGGACACTTTTGCTTAAGTAGGAATATTGGTGCACGGAAATTCACATTTGGCCTTGCATTTATGTCCTAACACCTCCCAAGGACTTCTCATCCAGAACAAAAGCCCCTATGAGACACAGGGGAGTGAAGGAAGAGAAATCTCACCTCCCCGGGCCAAAGATTTCAGCAGTGTCTTACTCACTCCGACATGTTGCATTCAGCCCTAACCTGCACATGATTCACTTTGCATTGGTTTAATAACCGCGCACTGAAGGCAGCGACAGTGGATCGGGCTGGCACAAAGCTTGTAAACTCCCAGACTGTGCCGTGCTCAGACATGTTGGGAATATGACGGCTCTGTGTTGTGTGAACAAGCCCACCTAATGGCTAGGTGTACTCTGTAAGGCAAGACTGCGGCGGCTTTTACCCAGCACAGTGCTGCTGTTGTGGGGGTGAACGGGGGATAATGTCTTTAAACGCTTTATTACAGTGGTTTCGCAGAGACGTCTGTTTGGAAATTAGTTGTGTTGTCATTTTGGAGACTTGAGACGTGTCTGCAAGTTATGTGAAGATCATGTACTGTGCCTTCGGATCCGCGAACATAGCTGACAGGCTGAGAGGATAAGAAATGAGTTCCAATCTCAAACAAATCTGTGGTAAATTAAAACGAAACAAAACAAGGTATTTTAGCAACTGGACACAACATTTCAAACTAATAAAATTGACGACATGACCATTATTAGGTTTAAATTCTTTAGCTGGGTTATCGTAAAGTGCTTACTTTATGTTGACAATCCACTTAAAAAAAAATAGTAATGAAGCTTCAGCGCAAATTCAACCTGGAAGACCTACCTGCAGCCTTCAATATCCAATCATCCAATCATCCAATCACGGCCCCATCTCGAGCTGCACCCTCTCGTCAGGCTATCACCGCAGCTGCTCATCCTGCTTCAGCCATTCATCGCACAGGATCCCCTTCTTCAGCTCCCCGGTCAATCACTCCGCCGTTTCCCAGCTGTGCTGCGACCCTCCTCCGCCCCTCCTCCGCCTGGCCCCTCCTTTGCTCGTCGTGCCAACTGACCGCCCCGGGCATGCCCCAATCATGATCCATGTTCTATAAAACTTCCTAACACATTCTGTCTCTGAGTCTTTACTGGTTGAACTGACGGTGATTGACTGACCATCGAAGCACTGATGGTATCGCCGGAAAGTTCATGTTTTCACTTTTACCACACTGTACATTGCTATAGGGGCTCCATATTATAATTACATTAATATATTAAGTTAGTGATAAAAGGTGAAAAAAAGTACAAATTTATACAGATACGTATCTATGTCAAAAGCCTGCCATTTTGCAAAACAGAATTACTGAAACATTTAAAATATACTTCTGATATACTTCAATCACAACATTGCACTCTCGAATAAGGAAGAATCCCATTGGATGTACAGTATGGCTACACTGCTCGTCAACATTCTCCCAGCATTTTCTGCCGCTACAACAGGTCGGCGGATGTTCTGTTTTTGAGTGAGCGAGAGAGAATATCAAATAACCTTGACTGTAGAGGAGATGGATGTACTGTACAGATGGGGCCCGTTTTCATCTTGTCTGGCAAAATTTCACTGTGGGCCAAAACAAACATGCTGGGATCAGGGCGGGGCTTCCTGCTTCTGATGAATCCTCGGAGGGAGAGCGAGAGAGGGGAGGGAGAAGGGGAGAGGGCATCTCAGCTCAGAGCATTTACCGAGATAAGTTACCGTGGCAACAGATACACTTTCAATGAAACAATGCCAGGGAGACTTTGCGTGCTCACTTGCCTGTTTTCTGCACGAGTAATCAGTGAAAATAGTAGCTTTATCTCAATCACTGTGCGAGCGTGCCTCTCCCTGTGGACGTTCAGAACAACAAAAGAGGAAGTAATCACAGAAGAAGCCGGGGTTTTCTTTTGATCAGGCTGATCAGCTCGCTCTCATCTCGTACTGGCACTGGAGAGGAGGCGGCATTCTTGTAGAGCGAGCCGGGGTTGCCAGGATCTCAGGCTTGTATGGAGGCCTCTGTGAAGTCTCAGAGAGAGAGAGAGAGGGACATGATAGAGGCTACATTAAATCGAACAAAGGAAAGTGAACACCAGAGGAAGGTGAAGGCCCTGTCTGGCAATAATGTCAGACAAAGAAAGGCTAAAACATTATCTGGAGATTTCAACAGTGCAGCATTGTAAACAGATTCATTTGACAGAACTCCAAGACAGACACAAAAATAAGTGATATTTGAACCTACTACAGTTCATGTCTGAAACAAAAGTCACGCACAGGAGTAGCATTCACATAACAGACTGCGCATCTTTCTGTTTCCTGAATTATTCCACTACATTAGTCCAATCCAGAGCGTAATGCTTCCATAATGACCAGATTATTATCATTAAGTGGCCAATATTGATGCGCTTACACGAATGCAGATACTTTACTAATGTGCCTCACAAGTTTCATAGCTTTATTTTTGCAAAACAATGATGGTGGATTTTATTATTATATACTGAATTAGTTATCTGCCATGTTCTGTTAACCTATGATAACTAGAAATGACAAAATCCCAGGTAGGGCTGGTAACGTTAAACGAGGTATGCAGGTACTACAGGTATCAGAAGAAATTAAGGTAAAATATATATATATATATTATATCTTTTGCAAATATTTTTTTAAAATTTTTTTTTTGCCCAATGTTTCTCAATTTGTACACTTCTTATTTCCTTCTTTTCGCCCCAATTTTTTCTCGTTTTCCCAATTTTTCCCCCCTAATTTCTGCTCATTTTTTTTAATAGAATCATTTTTAATACTAATATTCCTCCTCATTTTATCCCAAATGATTCATAATTTTTCCACACATTTTTTTTTAACATTGGAGATGAATCCGATATTGTAAATTTGCATGTCTTATTGTTCTGTTTTCTGGTTCTAGATGACAAGTATTTTTGTATAGGTATCGGAAAAGGTATCATCCAGGTATTGGTATTGTTAAAATACTGATATCAGAATACTTAACCCTAATCCCAGGCTTGCTACACAACTTGAACTATGTAGCGTCATGTACTGTAGCTGCTTCCTTGAAAAACACCAGGCACCATTCTACTTTGTAACTTGGTGTGTACAGAACAAAGCCTGGTTAAGAAATTACAACTCACTCTTCTTCCTTATTGCTTTTCCAGATGTCTAGTGTAACAGAGTGTTAGCTGAGTGTCACAGCAGGCCTGACACACCGCACCGTTTATAACAAAGGTGCATGACATCAGCTCGACCAGTGTCATTAGTGGATCATTAGACGCCACATGTGCGGGACACTCTCTCTGTCCGAGGGAGGAAGCAGGCGCTGCGGGGGGGGGGCCATCCCATGCTCCACTATTTACATATGTGTAGGTGGTGAGGAGAGCGTGGCCTTTAGCGGAGCGCGGCATGTGTCTTCCATTAGCTTGTAACTAGTTTGGCAGCTGCCTGCACCCCTGAAACCCTCGGGAGTACATTACCAGCGCAGTATCTGGAGACTGCAGAAGGTTTCCTCACATCTGAGCGGAGGCGTGACCTGGTGGAGCACCCTGGGACAGAGAGGGCCAAATTACAATGAGTTGAGGTCATGTATTTGATGTAAAAAATAATAATAAACATCCAGGGAAGACAAAACATTTGAGTGAGACATCATTCTTATACTGTATGTGTCTAAACTAGGCAACTATTCACGTCTCCAGAAGGTCAGAGTACTATAACTGCTAGTGTGCTGCATTACATCCAGAACACTGCTGCTCGAGCCTGACATGAACCCGGATATACGACCATATTAGTCCAGTGCTCAGGTCTCTTCACGTCTCTGATTCTCTGACATGTTAGTTGTTCTCTACAAATAAACTTGCCTTGCCTTGTTGAGGTCACTTCAGTGCTCAGATTATCTCCACTAAAGAATTTCTAGTATCTAGCATTTGTTGTTTGCAGTCTTTAGTATTGTGAGATGTTCCGACCTTCCTTGGGCGCTGGCTTTGAAAGTTGATTGAGTTTTGGGCCTCTCAGTCAGGACCGTGTCGGACTTCAGCTCTGCAGTGGGACTACAGAAGTATCTCGACGAAGGCTTCGGGGAGCTGCATGGGATAATGTTCGCAGAGAGGCATTTGATGCTGCCCCAGATGATTCCAGTCCAAACATCCTGCAGCGTAGGTGTGCACTGGTTTACTGAAAAACGACTGTGAACGCAAACTAGGTTCATTAAACTGAGAGATTATATTGTTGAGAAAAAAAATCTGATCCGATGCTTTAAAACTGATGGTTTATTGAGCATGTTTGGTGATACTTTTGTTTTGTTTTTTGAGTAAAAAAAAAAAGTGAAATGTACAGGCTCTACACCAAGGAGGCCACAGCTGCCCTGGGACTGACTGACGGAAGCGAGGCCCATCGGCCCCTCGAACCACCACCAACCACTCACTCACCCACTACATTCACGCAGGCTTCCTGGTGTTCCCACACGGTCTCCCATCAAGTACCAGGCCCTTCCTGCTTAGCTTCGCAGATGGTTACACTGAAGGAAGTTAGCGGCCCATCTAGTGGTTGGGGCCTTGACCTGGGGATATATATAAAGTTTAACAACATTGCCCTCTGGTGGTGATTATTATTATTATTATTATTTTTTCTTTTCGGCTTCCAAGTTTTGAATCTTCTTAAAACTGATGAATTTTGAGAAATGTTCCTTTATTTATTTGTTTTACACGTAAACTAGCAGCAGGACTGATTTGACGGCAAGGCTGGGAACCACACACCACCTCTTAACACATTTTTATTTATTTGGTTTGTTTGTCTTACTCTTTTGCTCTGTCGGCATCAATGGCAGAAAATGTAGCCGAACTTGTACTGCTTTGTTGTTGTTTTAAGCGCGTGGAGTTTTGGAGTTCCTTTTTTTTTTAAACAACAATCGCTGACACATATTAATTTAAAAAAACCAAAAGGCTGTAAGTAGTCCATTAGTTATGCCCTGCACTTTGGCCACATGCTGTCTTTGTTCTGTGCCACAAAGCTCTGTCGAAAGAGGGCACCAGAGTGTTTTGCTTTGAAGGCGAGTTATTTCTCACAAATGGGTCTCATGCGTTTGACTCTGATCAGGAGAAGAAAAGAAACTCCATCTGCGCCACTATTAGTTCAAACTGTGGTGAGTCTCGAAACACATCTACAATATTTTAAAACAGTGTTTAACTCTAATAAGTTAGACCGTGTGCTTTAGTTTACTTTACACTGAGCACAGCAGGTGGCGCTGTTCACCGTGCCTTTCATGTTCCAGCGTGAGTCTTTGCCTTCCCAGAGAAAACTCCATCTTCCATTTTGATAACCCCTCGCTGTTTCATCTTGGACCGTGGTGAGTGGAAAGATAAATAGGCTGCTCTTCATTTACTAAACGTGTTTACATTTGCAATGCAGCAGCGCACACAGGAGCCCGCGGCCTCTTTTACCTATCAGGGCCATCTCTTCACCCAAAGTTCACTGTGCGCCATCACCTTCTGAATGACAATGCGAGGCCGTGGGAGGTCTTTGAATGAACTCAGTGCGGAGTGGTCTGCTGCCGGTCTTAAGAAAACATTGCATGAACCCGTTAAGGAGACGGTCTGGCTGCAGGATTAGAGGCTATTGTGTCAAATATTCATCGAACAAATTGGATTGGAAGTTTAAAAGTTAAGGTATAGTTCGTGCTGTATTTAAACACAGTTAGAGTGATTCGCGGATGAGGGATTTCGTTCAAGCTGCTGGACAGATAAATGCAAATGTGGAGCGTAAACACAAGTCCATGATAGAGAAGTATGCGTGCATATAGTCGCTTTGCTGAAGGCTGGGTTTTACCACGAACCTCGCCTGGAGCGCACAAAGGAGGGGTGAAGCCAACAGCCAATGAGAAGGCAGCGTGCAGCCCAGCACTCTATAACTGTGTCACAAGAGCCGAGCAATGCCACAACTGAGTCACAGCAGCTTGGGAGTGTTACTTTGGACTATCCTCTGCCACAGCGCACCAACTAACCAGTGGACTTTTGTTTTGGAAGGGCTGCTTTCACCATGAGCGGTGCACAGACGTACGAGAAGAAGATCTCCAGCATTCTGACAGATCTACCCGGATCTATGGGTTGTCATCCGAGCTCCAAGGATTCCCCGACTCTGCCCGAGTCCTCAGTGACGGACATGGGCTACTACAACGGACACCACGAGTACTACCAGGGCCAGACGTACGGACAGCCCATCAACTCGTACCACCATCAGTTTAACCTGAACGGGATGGGTGCTGCCGGAGCGTACCCCACCAAATCTGAATACCCATACACGAACAGCTACAGACAGTATGGACATTACAACAGAGACCACCTTCAGGCTTCGCCTCCGACCTCAAGTAAGAACCTGCAATAAACGTTTTAGTGATAGTCATGTTCCAGCTTTAGAGACAACGATCAGAATCATCCAGCGAAAGGCGCACAAATTCTCCCGTAGTCGAAAATATTATGCAAGAGCGTTTAAAATCAGTTTATCAATTATATTTGGACATGCATCCCGTGCTTTGTAGCTGATGATCTCCTTTCATAGGTACATGTCAATGTTAATGTTTTGCTTTGACACCTCTGGCCTATTACCTGCTCATAAAACTATACTGACTTGAATTGAAATGATAGTTTTCGCTTGAGTGATAATAATGACACACCGCCGTGCCGGGACTTTCTCAACATCACACTGCATCTGCACAGCCATATTTCAACACTAATCAACTGTGTTTTGTTTTATTTCATTGTAGTAAAAGAGGAGCCAGAGCCAGAAGTGCGCATGGTGAATGGGAAACCAAAAAAGATTCGCAAGCCCAGGACGATCTACTCCAGCTACCAGCTCGCCGCGCTGCAGAGGCGCTTTCAGAAGGCACAGTACCTCGCGCTGCCCGAGAGAGCGGAGCTAGCGGCACAGCTCGGCCTAACCCAAACTCAGGTAAGAAGACTTTCTCACTGTCAATACGGAATCAACTAAACACAATTTCATAAAAAGAGAAGCAGCTGTAGAACCACACATCACATTTAACCTTGCGCGTAATTACGCACACGATTGAACCAAACGTTGAGGATATAGTTATTAATTGCTGTCCTATAAAAGGCATTTTGACAATTATTTTACACTTGAATGTATTAATATAGGCCTACAGTACGGTGCAAAATTCAAAGCGCCTAATCATCTGAATACAGCCATGGAAAATACTTTTAAATTGCCAAGAATGCGCTGATAAAATGAAACCTAAATTTTACTAATGTGCTCCCTGTGTTATTTTTCCTTAGGTGAAGATCTGGTTTCAGAACCGGCGATCCAAGTTCAAGAAGCTGTACAAAAACGGCGAGGTTCCCCTGGAGCACAGTCCTAATGCCAGCGACTCCATGGCGTGTAACTCTCCCCCTTCCCCCGCTGTGTGGGACAGCAGCAGCAGCACTCCCCAGAGCACCGCGCTGAGCCGAGCCCCTGTCGCTCCGCAACCCACGCACAGCAGCCCGTCGCCGCCCTACATGGAGGACTATAGCAGCCACTGGTACCAGCAGGGATCCACGCACCTACAGCACCCGGGCACCGTGCACCACGCCGTGCCGCAGCAGAGCGTAGGGGCCGTGTACTGAAGGGACTCCAGAGAAATGTGTTTTAAAAGTTTTGAAAGACTCTTGAGAAGGAGCGAGACAAGCCTCGAACAGGAAACACCGCCTTTGATTTTTGGATCATCCGGCCGGGCGAGCGGTTTCTGAACTTGAGTTGAAAAGCACATAAGGGATTTGTTGCTCGTGGCAGCGTATTTAAAGGACAATGGCGTGGTTTACTAAATTATTTATCGCTTATGTACTCTTTTTTTAAGCAGTTTTACCAGCGTTTGAAATTCATTCAAGTCCTGCATGGGGTTTGTAACGAGGCATCATAAAAACTCAGGTCTATTTATACTTTATGGATTTGTACAAAGAAAACGTCGAAGGTTGTAAATATGTGTTTATAATGAGAACCACTATGATGTTATTAGTTTGAAAGACTGCACCGTGGTGCTTCCTTTTGTATTCATGTAATTGGTCCACATGTTGCCTTTCTGTCAACTGAATAAAGCTGTTAATTGGATGATGTGTGTTATCGCTTTCCTTAACCTGATAAACACTTAACTCAACTCCAATAAATATAAACGAAAACATGCTTTTGTCAGCTAAAGCAGACATTCAAAATATTAATGATGATTAATAATATGTGCAAGAAGCGCCAGTTTTGTTACCGTCCGACCAATAGGGCGTTTTACTTAATTTTCCTGATATTAATTAGATAAAGTCAAATGGCGCAATAAACACGCCTTACAGACTTGTCTTTATTCTGAAGGACATTATTCTCATATATCTGACTGATTGGTACAACGCGTTAGTTTCATTCACCTCTGTTGAACAGCTTCAGTTAGTTGCATGTGCTTTGCGTGGGCGCTGAGCTGCGTGCAAAGCAGTGCAGTAGGAGGCGACACACTGCAGACATGTTGGAGTCACTCTCTTTTATTACTATTCTGTTGCCAGATAACAAGAGAGAGCGCGCAAAAAGGGCGGAGAAGATTCAGTGTGAATAGAGCGGTGCCAAAGGGGTTCTCGCGCGCGTATTTACGCACAGAAAGGGACTGATGAATAAAAAGAGTCTAAAGCGTTCCAAACGAACTTGTGTTTTTGTCTTTACTTGTCTTGACTTTTCACGTTGCTAACTCTTCGTTGGATTTGGCAAGTTTATCCATCTGAAAACGATCCAATTCCAGAAGAGCGGGTTATTACCTTTATCCAGTCCCAGCGATGACGAGGGTTAAAGGGTAGATTTAAAAGAAACTCCACGGAGATGGTTTGGTAAAAACATAAGACTCGGCTATTTGGACATATATATATATAGACTTAATGTTCAATCAAACCTGCAGTCACAGTGTGAACATGTAGGTTTTTTAATTATTATTTTTTACCAATAGTGTTTACTGTTTCATGTTTATTGTCTTTGTCTGTCTTATCTGTGTCGCTTTGTTTATAATGTCTGCTTATTGTGTGTTAATTTTCTGTTTTATTTTTTACTTTCATTTCATGTCTATTGCCTTTCCTGTCGGTGAACAGCACCTGCCCTGGCACTACAGATGAAAATTAGCCATTGACAATGGCTAATTTTCATGGCCCATTGTGGCTAACTCTGGCGTATTTACATGTGGGCTTTGAGGACTCGTGTTAATTAATGTGCACTGTCCCATCTTAAATAAATAAATAATAAATAATGTCGGCCACGTTCCTTCAGCAGTGCATGCAGAAAATTCAAAGAATTTGTGTCACAGCAAAACGTTTCAATTTGTCCTTATTAGGCACATGCGTTTTTAAATATATGCTTAAGGACAGGAGGTGTGGATTTACGAGCGTGACACGAGCTAAATGTGTCATCATTTTCTGAACTACAAAGCACCTCCGTTCTAATAAATGGGGTTTTAATTGGGTAATTGCACTCGTTACATGGACAAAGACATGTATTAGTTTACTATTAGTACAAATAATTGTCATTCACCCATTAGAAATAATGACAGATTTGTACCTGGAAAATGTTTATAAAACCTGTGAGGTGTGTTTACTTTTTATTGGCTTACTTTCATCATTCTTGCATCATTAAACATAATAACATGAAATATAATATACGACTTTAGTGATATTATGAATGTACTGAGAAAACAACATCAGAATGACTGGATACATGACTACAGACTAAATAGACTTTAAAACAGCTCTTCTCCGTGGTCCTGTACTGAAGTACATCTCTGACCTGGTAGAGCCATGAACCATCTCGGGCTCTGAGACCCTCAGGGAAGGGTCTCCTGCTGCAGCCTAGAGTCAGGACTAAACACGACGAGGCTGTTTCAGTTTTATGCAGTTAAATCTACAACAGATTTCAGAAGATGTGAGACAGGCCTCAACTCTGACAGTGTTCGAATCCAGGCTGAAAACAGACGATTTTAACTGTGCATAAGAACAGAAACTATTTGCACTTTTAATGTTTAATGTAATTTTTCACAAATGATTATTGCTACGTTTTTATCATTTATTGGATCATATGAACTGCTTTAATCTGCCTTCTTTCAACTTGCTATGCCAGTGGTTCCCAAACTTTTCAGGCCGTGACCCCCAAAATCACTCAACCAACAACTCGGGGCACCCTTTTGTGAAATGTAATTAGTATCTATAATAATTTACAGTGCAAAACATTTAAGTCTAGTTTAATTATGTTAGTTTGACTGTATTTTGACACTAATTTCACAAAAATATGCTGTTTTCAGAAATTAAAAAATATTGTCTCAAAATCCTCTTGTGACCACCACATGAGTGTCCCACGACCACCACTTTGGGAACCACTGTTCTATGTAACTGTAAAGAACTTTGTATTGCCTTGTGAACAATTCATTAGGTTTATAATAATGGTGTAGACCGCTTGCTACAGTGTCAAATTTCTGTTTTCTTTTTTCTTTACGTTCATTTAAGTCTAAAACAACTCTCACCCACAATGGTCCCTTGCAGGAGACTGTCCTCCAAAGTGCTGCGGTCCGAATCCCAGTCCCTGAGGCCCTCCTCTGTTGAATTCCCCTGAACTCCAGTTGTCTGCAGTGTCCGTCAGCATGCAGGGTGCAGTGTTCTTTCACTCGCTGATGTGACAGAAGCACCATAATGACTATTGGCTTTTGATATAATGAAATCTCATCAAGAGTTCATGTGACGCTCCCCTGGTGGCTCCCTCAGCGTGTGTGGCCCCGAGCGCTGTTGTCAGGGGAAACATTTGTGCCGAAGACAAACGTGTGTGCTCGCTGCAGGCCGCACTTGCTGCTTATGGTGTGTGTGGGCCATCGAATGTGCCCATATATGTCATCTCTGGGCAGGAACAAGTGTAAGTAGCCGCTGAGATGGACCTGAACTATTGAACCTGAATGTGATCCTGGCCTTGCACAGCGTCACATAAATAGACACGGTGTCCCAGCTCCTGGAAGCCTCTGCTGCTGCCCTCTGTGCCGCTGTAACAGTCCGCAATGTGGTGTCAACGCTGGTCCCACGGGTGCCCGGGCGCTGGGGGTCGAGATGGAGGTCGGGATGAGGGAAAATGCGTCTATGGAAAGACTTCAAGCAGCTGTCCAAAGCCCGAGAATCCACATCATGATCACTCACTGCGCCGGTTTGGCTGCAAACAGATGAAATGAAGAGAGAGGGAGAAGCATCTTTGACATCCTGAACTGAGGATGACCCCAGGACAGGGCCTTGGTGTTGGAAAGACACAGACATTTCACAATACAAACAGCTCAAAATTGAGTACATAAAGTTACCATAGTGTCTTATAATGTGCAGTTTTCCCCTCTGAGGGCAAAACAGGTTTATTTAATCTTGTGATAGAAGCCTTCTTCATGTCTTGCATTCATTCTTACCGTGAAGCTGCTCACAATTACCCAAGATGTCAGATCACTCAGGCTAATAACAATAATCACCCCAGGGAGCTGCTTTGCCAATCGCCCATTGAAAGCAACCGGGTTTTAATGCTATGCTATTTTGCTTCTTATCCTGCAGTTAACGCGCGCCTGACACCTCATATCTGATAACTCCAACCGAGTCAGGGCACTGATACAGTCACCTCCACGGATTATTATCATTAACCCCCCCTGCCCTCCTTTTTTCTTTTTTTTTTTTAACATGTTCATTACACGAAGAGCCCCATTCACTGTGCCTTCAATCTGCCCGCGTGATAATTGGCCCTCCCGTTTGAATAGTCCTAGTGCTCTGTCTGTCCAACTGCACAGGCCATTATTCTAATCGGGAGATGTGAAATTGCCTATAATTTTCCCTGATGCCCCGTCACTTGGTTAAAGCAATGCTCGCTTCTTCCTTCTTTCCCAAAGCCCCTATGTTAACAAAGCACACAATCACCAAAGGATGAGGCGAGGGTGGCTATAGCTAGTGTGTTTTGCAAAGGGGGACATGGAGGGCCGTGGAGGAAATGCTGTGGAACGCTTCAAATCTAGGGGGGAAAATATAGCCACTTTTTTTTATTCAAACTTGCTCCGAAATGACACTTGGATGAAGGTAAGGACAAATTTTGTGTTGGCTTTTTTGTTTCTTGGCTTGTTGATTATGGTAGTGGTATAGAATTATCCTTCACTATAAAAGAAGACACTGGGGAAAAAAGCTTTTTAGCTTTTGTGAAGCAGGATTGTTGTTGTTGTTTACATTACGATGACAGTATTGCTCCGTGAAAGTTGTGAAAAATGCAACATGAAATTTACCTGACATTTTTTTCTTTTTGTGGGGTAAAATTATTTTTTTGCAGTAGTCATTTGTGAAAAAAATTACTCTGATGCGAAAAGTTTGCACCATATTAGGATTTGTTGATGTTGTGTGTATGGTCAACCCCAAAAAGTCAATATGTGGCGAAAAGGGGGTTTGCCTTTTTCGTCACATATTGACTCCGAAAGACGACCGTGATGGTAAAAACACCCATTTTAACTAAAAGGTTCAAAATGAGGTATAGCCTAATCCCTTTAAAGATAGGAACGAGTGTTTAACTGCATGTGCTTTTGGAGGAAAAAAAAAAAAACGGTATATGTACTTTAAGGGTCGCCATAGAAAAGGGAACCGTTACTTGAAAGATCGATTCATTTGGTTATTTCAATTAAAATTAATCAGATTTTTATATTATTACTTACCAAAATCGTTTCAGAATTGTTGGTGAAAGTTTCGCGCACTGGTTAATACATCTAATAGCACCTTTCCCCCCCTTGTCTTCTTTTTTTTTTACATACCACACCTGGCAAAGATAGATTCACGCTGCAAAAAGCAATGTCTTTACGCGTGACATCAGTGTCGAGTAACGTTTGCCAGACAGCTCGGGGCTCATGATTAATGAAAGAGATAAAAATAAGCCATTAGTTGTGACTTTAAAACAGGGAGAGAGAGAGACCTCGTTAATTAGCGCTCAGCCTCGGCCTCATCATAGCAGCGCCATGCCCGGACCCAAAGGAAAGAAGAAGCGTAAACACCCAATTCACATGAGTTTTGGAGGGTCGACGCAGCCAATACGTGCGAATCACTGCAAAGTGCTATAAATCAGGCCCAAGTTCACAGCGAGACTCCAGCGGCCATTTATCATCCCATTTTGACAACGGCGGAGTCCCTGTAGAAAGCGCAAAGAAAATAGATGCTGAGCGGGTGTCTTGGAGCGCTATTCGCCTCTCCTCACGTCACGAACCCTTTTTCTGGGGAAGAAGATGGATCTTTTTTCTTTTTGCTTGTGGAATGCTCGCCTTATATAGTGGTGCGCACAAATCGCTGCAACCGTGCAAGGATCAGCTATTGCAAACACCCAAATCCATGTAAATCCATAAAGTATTGCAATAAGTTGATTTTTTTGTTTATCTTCAACTACATGTGTTTCGTTGTACGGTTTGCGCAATGCCAGTTGGAGATAATTGCGTCAAAGTCACGTGACTGAAGGCCTATAAATTCTGATCGTGAATTAAATTTATTGGACACTTTAAGGGAAGAGAGGCCATATTTTGTGACATCGTTAACAAGTTCAAAACGTTTTTTTGTTTTGTTTTTTTTGCTTGAGGGGAAACCTTTTAAACCGAAGGCATAGATAGACCTCATGATCACGCTAAATACATCATAATGAAGACACGAAGCGCAGTTTTTTCTTTTCAGAGTATTTATGTCTGTAAACTGCGCACACGCTTCACCAAAATTGGCATTTCACAAGTCTTAAAAAAAAAAAAAAAAAAAAAAAAAAGGCTTCTCGTTGATGCCACATTTAAAGATACCGTGAAAAATCTAAACGCAGTGAAACACATCGTTAAAAAAAAAAAGAAAAATGAAGAAGAAGAACACACACACAAGAATTGAAGAGTAAGTAGTCCAGACGCTTCCTTGTCCGAGCAGCCAATCAAATCCTTTCACATCATCTGGGGCCTGGCCATCGCGTCCTGGTGATGAGGATGGTGGTTTGGGTACCAGTGACCAAAAGTGTTCATGTAATTGTTCGGGTGCATTTGGGCGCCTTTGTTCGCCATGGAGACCTCCCAAAGCTGCGGCAGACCGGGCGAACACGGCGAGATGGAGCTGGCGGTGCTGTGGAGATGCTCGCCCTCAGATCCGCTGCCATGCTTCATGATCTTTTTGTACTTGGAGCGCTTATTCTGAAACCATATTTTCACCTAAAAAAAAAAAAGGACAAGAGCACACATATCATGGTCAGTGCGGTCGGGAGAGCGCACAATGGGCATAATGCTGTGAAAGGAATTTTATGGCTATATTTCTCCTAGTAAAAACTCAAAATGCTTTTCTCCATTGGTTTAAAAGGGATTTGATTTGAACAATAAAACTCCGATGTTGCTTGTTGGCTTAGTAAATCCAAGGCCTATAGGCTCATAATAGCAGGCCAAGGCTGAGCGGCACGACTAAGCCATTAAACTCCTATTGTTCGCATTTTATGATTCCATAATGGGCGCCTGGTTCATAAACCAATAAGTGCCTGATCACTTGTAATAAAAAGGCTATTTTTAGGCTGCAACAAAGGTGTCAATTTATGTAGAGTAACCAAAATGAGACTAAGACAATGGAAAGCTCATAATGCCGGGATTTTAAAAGGAGCTAAAGGCAGCTCAGATGACAGACGAGTCGATTGGTTTGTTTGTCTGTTATTTTGAACCTGTCAAACCCGTGCGTCATAATGAGGCCATCGATATCGCGAGTGGAGAGAGATCAGAAGCAACATGACGACAAGTGAAGAGCTCATTTTTGGCCTCTTTTGTGCGTAATGCGTAATGGTTTGTTGACAGCGGCGCGTGCACCTGCTTGCCTCCAGTTCGCGAGCTTCATTCAAATTGGTGTAATGCAGGAGTTGTTATTTCCGCACGGATGGTAAATGGTAAATGGTCTCAACTTATATAGCGCTTTTCCACCTACATTAGGCACTCAAAGCGCTTTACAGACACGGATAAATGAGGCTATTATTAATTGTAATGATGTTTGATGGTCCAGTGTCGGGAAAAAGTGAGTGACAAGCATCAGATAATTAAAATGTGTCCAGGACAGGTCTGAGCAAAATCACTGACACATTTTGGCACATCACAATAATTGAGCAAAATGTACGCATCATTTAAAGAATACACTATTTTATTTCAGTTTATAACTTCAACACACATTTTGGGCGCGTGTGAATAACTTAGGAGCTTGAAATAACGGCAGGAGCATTAGGCCTATAAGCATCGTAAATAAAGCTTGCATTTGGGGATTGTGTTACAAACAGCAACTATGATGTTATTCGTTTGATCTGTGATCCTCTACACAGCAGATAGCGATCCTCCTCAAGCTAATAACCCACAACATCCTCTTCCCGGACTTAAGAGACTTCTGTTACATCTACACGTGTGGCGTATTCTAAATGAGTCACTTATTCAAATGAGAGACCGTCATGTATAATGTGCACACCTGAGTTTGCGTAAGGCCCAGTTTGGCGGCCAGGTCCGCACGCTCCGGTAAGGCCAGGTACTGTGTCTGCTGGAACCGCTGGTGCAGAGCCTGCAGCTGAAGGCTTGAATAAATGGTCCGGGGCTTCCGGATTTTCTTCCCTTTTCCATTCAGACGAATATCCCTGGTCTCTGGCACCGTCGTTTGCTTCTCACGATCTGAAACACACAGTTTAGATGAGAGGGGCTCCAGCATTAAAAACCGAAAATACAAACGCTGTCTTTTTCTCTGATCATTTACTTTAACATTATGAACAAAACAAATACAAAAATGCTACGTTGACAATAATAAATAATGACATTATGTGTAGGCCTATGTTTAGACATAAACACACTCGTGGGGCTTTCAAAGACATATAAATAATAATAAAATAACAAAGGTCTTTTTAGTGTTCAGTGAGGGCAAAACGCGTTCCAGAGGCAGATGCAAGGGAATCAAGGGCCATAATTGTACAAGCCACAGAAAATGATGGTCCATAAAATTAATGGCAGTTCATGTGCCTCATATGTCACACAGAGCAGCCTCACTGACAGGCGCGTCATGACTTTGTTTGGACTTTTACGCATGACTGAGGCACAACTTGGGCGGATATTTTTAGGAAAGATAAACTACATTATACTTTTAAGAACCAAGGTATTTGAAATGCTTCCAGGCAAGAATGCACTCGCCCCGTTGACGTACCTGCGAGCTGAGCCCTTCCGTGCGCGAGGCCGCTCGGACTGTGGCCGTGCGCGTAGGACATGTAAGCGGTCGGAGGGTGAGCACCGACGGCTCCGGGGTAGGCATATCCCAGCGAGCGCCCGTAAGACGTCCCGCCGGGGAACGGGCTGTCGTGCTGGGAGTGCCCCGCCGTGTGCAGCCCGTGGACCGGATAGATGTGGGAGAGCCCGGGTGAGGACTGCTGGTGCGCTGGGTGTCCATGGCCAAACTCCAGGAAGGCCGACTTGGAGGGGTCCGCCGCGTTGAGACTGTCAGGCGTGAAACCCATAGACATCATTAGCGCAGATACGAGTCCATTAATAAGTGCCGCTCTGGGAAGGCTCTCATGAGTAGATACCAGCAACAACAAATCCGCGTTTAGGTCGAAGACAGTCCCGAAAAGCCGTCCACGCGTTGGCAGAGCCGCACCATAGCGCACATTTTTTTTCAGCACTTTCTCCAAAACTCCAGTCAATCCCAATGTTTGGCTCGAGCGCACATCAGAGCGGAGCTGACATGGTTCACACACCTCCTCGCGCGAGCTCGAACTGGCCGCATCTGCGCGCGCTCTGATTGGTCTTCTGCGGCAGCTGTCACGGGAGCTCCGCACGCACTCATTTACATACGCTCCAGGACGCGCACAACTCTATACAAACTCTGACAACTCGTAAAAAATAATTGCACGGCCGGGATATCATGACGTGGTCGAACGGCAGAAAGCAATACGCAAATGTTTTTTATCAAGTGATTGTTTATGGCGGTAACTTTGCAGGTTCACCTGAAACCTTTGATGCAGAACAAATTGGGGAGAACAGTGTGTTTTAATTCACTATTGTAGTACATGCTGGTGATGCTAAAGCATAGGGAAGCTAAATGAGGATCAACGCTGAGTTATGAAATGTTGATTCATGTTGATTCATTTGCATTCTGAAATGAAGCAGCTTTGAATTGCGTTATTGACCGTTATCATTTTTTTTTTTTTTTTTTTTTTTTAATCATTTTCAGTTTACAAAGGAACAGAGAGTAACACATAAAAGCGAATGCATGTTTGATGAAAATTCTCCTGAGTGCTCAATCATTACACTGGATAATCAGCATTATTAACAGGGCTTAATAGTTGTGGCTAGTAACCATTTCACTTTAGCCACTAGCAATGGGTGTTCCAACATTTTTGCTACAGGCTTATAATCCATAAACTGTTCATAAAATCATCACTACGTCATAATGAGTCCAATTGTGCCTCGCAAAGCCACGAAGAGCCTGTAAGATTTGAAAAAGACATGCCACAGTGCAGGGAGCAAAGCTGTTAAAGGCCCTATACCTGTTTTTTGTCTTTTTTTTGTCTTTGTTTACAGACAATAAAAGAGGGAGCGAGTAAATTAAATTGTTATAGGTTTGATCCACACACAATTGTAACATCAACAGACATACCACAAAAAAAATCCCACAATTGTATGAGTTTACAATATAATTATAGGACGCGGACCAAAAAAAACAAATTAGATATAGAGCCTTTATGTTGTACAGGCAAACAGGACTACGTGGTTATAAATTGTAAAGACCCGTCAACAAACAGGGAGCTTCACAAATGGCCAACCGGATGTTGTTGGGGTTTTTTTTTTTCGGACCCAGAGACGCGCTTTCCAGACGTCACTCAAACCAGCGCAGCCGTTGGAAAAACCGAAAGCAGAGACGAGACAGGGCGGGGGTGGGGAGGGGGGGCATGGTTGTACTGGGCCGGAGAGTTGGCTCTGCGGCCCGCCGACTCAGCACTACTTACAAGGTACATGAGGTGCGTGCGCGACCAAAAAAAAAAAAAACTGTGCCTGCATTTGTCCTGGACCGCGCGCAGAGCAAATCCGCAGGTGGAGGCAAACACGGGCAGAAGTGCCCCGCATGAAGGCCCCGCTTGTTTCCACAGCGGACCTGATTGAGTTAGCATGTGACCTTTCATCTGGCACCAAATCACACATAAGCCCGAGTCAGAATCTTGGTTTGTGTGTGTGCGCACGCGTGTGTGAGTGTGTATGTTTTGCTGTCCAAACCCCGTCATTTTGGTCATGTCCTACCCTGTTTGAAACTACAGGGAATCCAGCAAAAAAGCCTCGCTGCATGCATGGGGGCTGGAACGCTTCCCAAGCCTCAACCAGCCAGAACAAAGCCACAAATTATTATCATCGTGGAGATACAGTCACAATAAAGATGAGTGCTTATGGCCCTCTTGCATAATGCGGCCAACCGAGCAGCTGTAAAGTGTAAAACTATGGAGAGGCTTTTTTTTTTTTTTTTTTACGCCGCAGCTCTGTGGCTGATGTGCTATTAGGCCGTGGCAGCCGCGTTAATAATGCCCTAAATAAGCTTGTGATTGACATTTTTCATTTATTATTTCCACAGAAGGACAGACACGTGCGCAGAGAAAGATGACAGAATGACATTCGAGTCTGCAGATTTTCATTTCGGGTAAGTGCATGTGTGACAGCAACTGTGTACAAACTAAAAGCATAAATTCAGATTTTTAAAGGTGGCCTAATTATCAATAAAATGCCACTTACTATCGATTACATTTTTAAAGGTCCTGTACCCGATTTTTTTTTCTTCTTTCTTCTATAGTGGAATGAAATCTGTTTTATTCTTCAATATAGCAGACGTTTGAGGAGAGAGGAAAAAAAGCATCTAATTATAAAGCCCTTTTTATTAATCCTAAAATAGCAGGCTAATTATTGCTCTGTATACATGACATTGTTGTTGCTTCCTGTGAGTTGTGAAACCTGCTCATAAACTCATCCCTGTGGAGAATGTTGGACATGTTAAAGGAAAGTTACGAATGATTTGGACCACAACTAACAATTTAAAATGCATGTGCTTTGTTTTTTTATTGCTTGGAAACAACAACAACAACAACAACAACAACAACAACAACAACAACAACAACAACAACAACAAACAGGTATAGGGCCTTTGATGGAAAGTGAACATAGTCTTTCCCAATGACAATAACACAAATAAACAGTCGAGCTTTATTTGTGCACCGCTAAGCTCTTTATTATTTTTAGTTTTTTTTTTTTTTTTCCTGCCAGGGCCAACAACATCAATGGTTTGGATGGCTCTGCATAAACAGGTTGTTTCAGAGTGAGTGGCATTATGAATGGTGTCTGTGTCGGGAGAAAAGAAAGCTAAGGAGACACTCGGGCTTTCTCCTCTTTGTGCCACACTTCAGTTCCTCAATGGCGTGAATGCGCGTCCCGAGTGGACCGGTGCCAAGGTGCGCTGTACGAGAAAACGATAAGCCGCATCGGGCCTTTAATTACTCAGCAAACATCAAAGCCTCTGCCTTCTGGTTCCCGGGGCAGGGATGAGCCCGGTTCCGCGCACAACGGCACGCACATTTGACTGTTTTTTTTTTTTTTTTGTGGGACGGTGTGAGCAACCGCCGGGGCCCGTGTAGACTCTTTGGCGCCACCTTTCCCGCTCGCAGCCCTGGAGTACATCTGCAGAGGTGTGTTCGCTATAGGTGTGTTTCTTTAGTGAGTGTCTCTTTCTCTCTCTCACACACACACACACATGCACACACACGCATGCTCACACACCGACTAATCAGGCCTGTCCATCACGCCGCTCCGATGTAGAGCGACAGCATTCTTTGTGTACAAACTAAAAGCACATTCCCAGGCAACTGCTGCGGCTGTGATCTTCCCCGCTGGCACGTCATGTTTTACAAGGGAGACTCTGTTTGTGGAGGTCCGCTCACACACACTGCATGACAGTGCGCCGGCTCCGGGAGAACGCCACGATTTATTATCATTGGATCAAGTGGCCACATTATAGACAGGCATAAAGACCCCTCGCAACCCCACATGTCCACTCGGGGTACGGGGAGGTGGGTTTGACACAATTATCCCAGAAAGACATCACTCATTTCGAACGGTCGTGTTACAAAATAGACATGAGGGACACATGGGGGTACAGAAGAAGAAGAAGAAGACAAAAAAAAAGTCAATGAAAAACAGATTTGAGAGAGCCCAAAAGTCAGGGAAATTACAGCAAATTATGAAAATGAAAAATCCATGGTGGAAGCATTGGGAGAACATGCTGGTTCAATATGACAGTGGTGGCTATCCGTGGGTTCTAAGAGATTGCCGTGGTGATTCAAAACAAAACAGTCCAGCAACAAGTCTCAGGACTTAAACCCGCGGACGGGACTGAACTCGAACCATGACAACATCTAGTTCACGGGTATATTCTACTTCTTGTTTGAGCCACACAAACATCTAAAATAGTTTCCCCAAACAAGTTACAGAAATATTTGACCTCCCAGTTACCGCCCTGTCTGGATCAAGATCAAATTAGCATCATCAGGCTGATCTTAAAACAATAAAAAAGATCACCCCTATAACTTAAGCGTCACCAAACAATTACACACAAAAAAACAAAACAAATCTATGTTGTTTTGTATTTGTATAAAATGTATTTTCTTATGGTTCACTTCTAACCAAAGCCGTTTATCCAATCGTAGCTACGCCTCATTTCACTGTCACGCGCAACATTGTAGTTGTTATTTTAGTCTTTTGTGTGGGCCAAGCCTAATGCAAACAATAGTTCTGATGTTTTCAACCGCCTGTGTCGTGTCTCATATAGGAAGCCGAGGAGCTGGGGAGGATGAGCGGCCTAATCTTCGCTGCAGGGTCCGTCACAGGGGAGCGCTCAGATCTGCCCGGCCCACCGTTCATTCCTCAAGTGCAGCCACAGAGCAACACTGTGATGCGTTTACTGGCAGATGCGTCTGGGGGAAATGTTCTACACGCAGGCTCAGCTGATGGCAAAAACAAATTATTATTAGGCTGCGGTGCTGCACTGTCATTTGTAGCAGATGTGGAGGAGCTTCAACATGTGCCGTGACTCCATTATGTCAATAAGCTGCTGTTTCTGATGGATGACAGTTTGCAGGGAGACAAATATGAAATATATTTTTGGTAAAACTTGGAATAGAATAGTTACCACAGTTCAGCTGTAGTTTAATAAAATGTGTACTCTACAAAAGGCTCATTGTTGCTGCTGAGTCAAGTCATCCATGTTTTCGTACTACAATAAATAAAACTACTCTTTGGTCATATTTGGGTTTGTGTATGCTCTGTAATAATTTGTAAAACAGGGCTGTCAATTATGTTTTATGGAAATCTAAAGTCTTGTCTCATAAAATACAGTTGTAACTGTAGCCTATTTATTATTTTATTGGAACCATTTTAGGATTGAAATAGAATGTAAAGTCCACAGTTAATGTGGTTATGTACCTATGTGCCTGATGTTAAACCTTTAAAACCCAGGATGTTCGGCTACTTGTTTTTTCTATATGAAGGGATACTGGGTTTTTCCATATACTGAAATACTGCAGTATCTTTCATATTTCTGTATTTTGTAGCCAAGTTACAGTCCAGCCATTTGTATCACCCAATGCAATAAAATCAGCAATTACATTTTTACAACATAATACCGGCCTGTAACACTGACACTGTTATTTATCACGGCCCTTTTGAAACACGTCGTTAAACGACAAATAATGATGGTCTAACACGCATTTACATAACTTTTTTCTGCCCTCTGGTAACATTTAAAATGTCAAATAATTTACCATGAGGCTCCACAAAATTTGTCACTGCTGCATGCCAATTCAGGGTGCACAAGATGTGACATAGAGCTGCTAGACACATACAGCGTGCTTGGGGCCTAAGGTAAGTAAAAGTAAATTCTCTTGCGTGGGAAATATGTGTGTGTCTGATCTTTTGGCTTGAGCTCAAGCTTCATCATTGGCATAATTGTTGCCAGACAGTGGTGTTCTTATGACAGCAGCATCGCACCATGGCCGCTTGCTGCTTGTAGAGTCCTGAATGTATAGACCTTGGATGAAGTCCAGGCTGTGTCAGATTATACATGCAAACCTGAGCCCACTGAGCCACTGATTTACAGACTAACTTAGCCTATAGAGGTAAATAAAATAAAATACTTTTACTCAAGAAATGTATTCACGTTATGAGCCTTAACATATAAACTATAGAACTCTATTTTACCGCGTCCTGAAAATATAAATACAATATTTTTAGCTTAAATTTCCTCTCAAATATGTGGATAAAGGAAGAGTAATTGTGTGCCAAACATAGAGTAACTCAACTCTTAAAATACTTTGCTCATTAGTATACGGTAATGGTACTTTTACTTAGAATACTTTTTTCCGTATATGCCCCATTTGCAAAGCTCGCCCACATCGACCTGCCCATGTTCATATGGTACAGTAACAGCAGAGTTCTGCTGTAGCCGATCTAGCTGTGTTGTAGTCCACATCTGGAACAAAGAAGTCAGTCTGGGTCTACCCTGGGTGTTTACTGCGCTGTTGTTTTTTCACACCCCTCGCAAAATCCTGCCCAAACTCACATTCCACTTCACCAGCTCCACATGGGGGAAAAATCCAGTCCATTTTTCCACTGTAAATCTTTACCCCCGGAGCTGTGCGAGGAGAAAACGCAGAAAACTGGCACTGGGCTGTGGCTGTCTGTCTGTCCGTGTGAATCCTGACACGGCACCAAAGTTCATATGAGGTCAAAAACACGCGGCAATATCGGCCGGAGTTGCTGATTTGCTGTGTTTACAGGCGAGGAGCATGAAGGGGACATCTGAGGAGGCCTCTGACATTACAGTCTATTTCAAAGGGCCATCCATCCAGGCTCTTTGTGCGGCAAATAAAGTGTGGAGACTGGCTCAGACAACATGGCGTGGCCGTAAATCTGTCGGCGTGACAATAAACTGATACACAATGCGACAGAGAGGTCGCCTGGAGAAGTAAGATGGAGGAGAACCTCATGGAATCTTCAATGAGAACTAGTGGAGAATGATTGGCCCCGGGTTATTGCACATGCACAATCAACACACAATGACCAGTGGGTTGCCAGGTTTAGACGGTATGTTCCTGTTAAAGACCGGTTTACCTGCTCCAGGGATTATCCATCTGAAGTTACCCCCGGTCCCTCTGGTAACGTGAAGCCCCTTTTGTGGTCTGCAGGTCCAGCATTGTGCGACAGGCTTCAGTTAAAGAAATGCCAAAGGTGACAGAGATGACAAGCCCCTGAGCATCATGGGATAACTTGTCGGCGCTGACGGGGCAGGGCAGGGTTGCCAGGTTAAGTATCTGAAAGTAGTGGGCACACAACCTCCACTGTTCAATCCTGTCAGTTGACGTCAGAAAGGCTGGTGTGAGGGAACTTGTTCGGACCTGCTTGTCTTCGACACAGAGGCCTGCACTTGACGAGATGGGAAAAGGGAGTTAATATCAGTTTGATATGGAGCCCCGCAGCCGTGAGGTCAAAGCCCTTTCTTTATAGCTCTTCAGCGAGAACAACTCGGGGGGGGATCAAGTTCAGCAGCTGACAACAAACCCTGGCTCTGTCAAGTGTTAAGTTCCATTGTGACCTACAATGGGACACAATGGCCCCGCAGCGCCCGGCCTGTACCCTCCTGCTGATCGAATGACACATCTCAAGAGAAAAACAGCAAAGTGTTGTTCAGTGCATCCACTCCGCCACCATACAAGCGAGGAGAGCAGCAAAGTATCCATAGTGTCACGTAGCAGTGTCTTTGAATAGCACGCCAGATCAAGTCAAAGGTAACGCGACATAGTTTAGAATAATGGGGAAAATATTACACAGCCGAAAAAGTGTACTCAAACCAGGGGGTAAAACCTCTGAAATTGCATTTGTTTTCATTAATTGGAAAAGGAATAAAACCTCTTGTTTGAAGCGAACTTTTGCAGAATCCCCTGAAGGGTTTATGTGGGTGCAGATGCGCATAAATATTCATTTGGTGTGACTAAATATTCCTCAGTAGTACCAGTGCCACCAGTTAAATCCACGTCATATTGTAAGTCATATAGAGCATGAAGTCGTTAATATTCTTTCTGTAATGAAACAACCTAAAATAAAAGTACAGGGCAATTAGCTTATGTTTTCTCTCTCAAGTTCATTTGTTTGTTTAATTGGTTGAGACAGTGCATGTTAATGCACATACATGGGACTCCCATGTATGTTCATTAACTCCACACAGAGGGTGTGAATTGAACCTGGGACCTTCTAGCTGTGAAGCACAAGTGCTAACCGCTGAGCTACCGTGCATTGTTACTTTTTTATTACTTTATATTTATTGTGTAAAATGAATGGTCTTAGAAAATGAATTTAAATTATCATTATGTCCAATCTTATGACTTTTTTATTGTTTGTACTATTTGTACACATTTATACGTATTGTGACTGTGTCCTACCTTGTATTTTAAAGCAAATAGCAAACAGCAGAGAGGATTTTTTTGTGTAGTTGAAGTATTTCCATTGAACCCTGCATCTCATTGAAAGACGTTCATCTGAAGTCCTGAACCCCCCTATGCTTTAAGAAGGAAAGTCTGCTCTTGTGGCAAAAAAAAAAAAAAAGCTGTAATGCAAGTAAAGTCTGAGTCATATTGGCATATTTTCCAAAGCTCCATGTGCAGCATAAATAAGTGATCATTCATGTATCCTCTTTTCTACAGTGCAGTGTGCTGAGGCCGTCTGCGCTGCCTCCTGACCTGGTGCCTCGCTGAGCGTTTGGCAGCAGTGCTTCAGGTGTTTAACCCTGTCATATTAAAGTGTTTGTCAGAGTGGCCCAGACGAGCGGGGCCAGGACGCGGCGCTCACTTAAAAAGCCCTGTGTTCCCCCAAATCATCGGTTTGTCAGTGAGTGTCTGAGGCCTGCCAAGAAACATCAAAGCCTGGAGACATGCTCAGCTCATCTTTGAAGCTCACCTGAACACGCCCTTTCAGCTCCTGCATTCCTGCCCACAACCAGCAGCTCTGCGTTTGATCACGCAGGGACTCCAAATCAAAGAGGTAAACATCTCACTCCAAAACTAATCAAATTCAGAGGTGGATGAGCGGTGTGCGTGTGTCAGAAAGGCAACATGGATCAAGAGAGAACCAAATTACTGGCCTGCTCTACAACTAAGCAACATTCGAATCTGTCAAAGCATTAGGTATATGCCGCTAGGAGAGCCATCCAATTGCACTGAAAAAACAAGAAAATACCAGGCCGAGGCGCTCACATGTTTCAGATCAGTTGAGACACAATCTATGGGCCCTGTTTCATTATTTTGTTCAGGCGCATTCAATGTAAAATGATTAAGCTTTACAACCATGCAGATCAGCCCTATGTTCCCAGGCACCATAGTGACCTATGTTCTTCTACGCTGGAGGTAGGTCTCCCGGCTGTATAGTTCAGTGTGGGAGAGCAGTTCTCGGTTTAGGTCGGTTTCCAGGGAGCCAGACCGTACTGCTGTAGTCCAGTGTTACCCCTGGTCTTCTCTGTGATCTCTCTGTGTTTTCTTGCTCTGTCCTGTCAGAGCACAAAGTGATGGCTCTGCAGGCTCTACCCGAGGCACAGTCCCACAGACAGATGCACTCGGCATTAACCCTTTCATCTCCTGCCTTTCCACACCACGACCCTTCACCTGTCTGCCTGTCTGACCCCTGACTCATGAAGACACGCTTTGATTATTCAACTAAACTAACTGGAGGAATGTTTCATACACAGGTATGTCTGTTTGAGCTAGACAGGTCGGCTGTGTGCTCTGCTTCACACGACACCTAAAGGCTGATTCAGGTTTCTCTGATGAACTGCTGGCGGTGCTATTCTAATGCAGAGATACAGTTCCATCACATGAGCCTGTGGTCCGCATCATCTCCCCACATTGTCTCATTTTGGGTAGATGCAGTCAGGACTTCTGACAGGAGCACAGAGGAGGGGTCAGAGAGCTTTGTTGTTTCTGTTGTTGACGGCAAAAGTAAGTCATTTACTGTACAAGTAGAATTGCAATGCATCGTGAATACACCATATCCCAGAGTAAATATTACCAAAAATATTATAAGTATGTAAGCGTATGTATAGTATGTAGCTTGGTATTTTTGGCAAATCAAATCATGTGAAGAGTGTTCCAAACGTATGAAACAGTGTGTTGCCTGTAAAGAGAAGTGTGCGTGCAGGGGATGCAGCTGATGTGAGCAGAGTCAGAGAGCTCTGAACACTGTGTGAAGTGTCTGTCTCTCAGTGGAGGCCGAGCACTGGGCTATTTGCATTCCAGCAGTGAGAGTGAGGACAATTAAGCCGTTTCCGTCCAATCTATCTCCTGCAGTGGTGCAGCTCACATCAATGGAGCACAGCTGCAGGCCCATGTGTGCCAGGCAGCAGCAGTAGATTGGGGTTAAAGCCGTGGCCTCAGATTTGGCTGCACACCTGACAGAGACGTACACAGACA
Organism: Gobius niger; assembly: GCF_951799975.1. Classification (NCBI taxonomy): domain Eukaryota; kingdom Metazoa; phylum Chordata; class Actinopteri; order Gobiiformes; family Gobiidae; genus Gobius; species Gobius niger. Next base: position 10,495,639 of record NC_136870.1, on the reverse strand, counting down.
GCAGCTGTCGGCAGGACGGGGCTGAGGCCAAAGAGGGAGTTCAGCCTCTGTGAAGGCTGTGCCCACTCTGCCCCTGGACCTCAGTGCAGTGTCTCGACCAGTTATCAGAGCCCTGTCTGCAGTAGGTACAGTACAACACCTGTACTGCTCTGTGTCAATGAAAGAAAGAATGCAGCCTCAGCTTCCATCACTTTCCTCCAGGCTCTAGACTGGCCACTCCAAAATCAATTAGGCAAATCACATTTCACTAAAGTGGCAGAGTTCTCCTTTCAGTGGCCTGGCCCTGAGGTGTCAGTCTGTGGGCTTAAAGGTGTGGGCAGTGAGCCTACGCTGTTGTGAGGGATTAGACAGGACAAAGAGCTGCAGATATCACCTGTGTGACTCGCTGCTCCAGGAGAGCCCAGAGAGAGAGGTGTTCAGAACTCAATCTGCCTCTCTCAGGCTGCACAGGTGTCTGTTTCCCCCCGGCCCAGCGCTGGCATAACCACAACCCTCAGAGCCATCATGTCCCTAGGACTTCCATGTCCCCTGCCAACTCAGGGTGATCAATCATTTACATGTGTAATTAGGAGCGGGTGTCAAAACAGAAACTGTAGCCTGTCCTGGGACCCTGTGCGGCTGACATCAGAGTTGGCAGGCTCTGGGTAAACAGGTCACACACACGGGACAAGACAAATGAGACTACCACCCAGGGGCCTGCCTGCTCCCTGTGTCAGCTCCTGTTTGTAATAGGGGGTCTAATCTTTTTATAAATATTGTTGTCTCTGCACTTTTATCCGCACAGAAGTCACATCAGCCCGGAATGACATGAGGCAGCACATGTTTCTGGTGTATGTGCATGTGTGTGGTATTGCCATATAAAGGGATATAGTCCATCTGTCACAAACCTGAAGCATCTGATTTTGTTTTAACCTGGGCATTGCCTCTAAATAGTTGAAACAGAACCACGTGCAAACAATGTCTTCTTTCATCGCTTTGTTTCATTCATTTAACGCAGAAAAACAAAACTCTTCCACAACTGAAACAATATTCTTGTAATGTTTTTGTTGTTCCCTGGCTCCAGTTTGCACACGAGAGAAAAGTGAAGAGCTGTGTGACAGTGTTGATTGGTGACCCCTCTCCTGGACAAGACAAACTGCATGTGTCTGCCTCAAGTGGAGAGTTAAGCGAGCGGCAGTTAGACATGTGAGGCCAATAACAAGGGATTACAGCGTGACAACAAACACAAGTGAGCGTAACGCGATGCTGCCAAAACACTCGATAAAACCACACAGGCCGCAGCGGCAGGCACTGATTTCTGAGGAAATCCAAATCAAGATTATCAAATGTGCGGAAACAAAACCTAAACATGGCCAGTGGTCATTTACATAATCTCTTTATTGTCCTCAAGTGAGTGCTTCCCACAGTAAAACAACACGGAGAATGCAGGAATACCTGGCTGTCACCTGAGGGCTTTAGGCGTGGTGCTGCAGGGTGTAGGGGGGTGTAGGGGGCGGGTCAGTGGACTCATCCAGCCCAGAGGCTCCGGGGGCGGCCGGCTAAGTGCCCCGTCTGTGGAGGGGTGAGCGACCGAGCGAGGGTAGGGTTTCCCGCTGCAGAGTGGACACACTTTGAAGAGGTGAGGCCAGTGATGAATGTGGGGATTGTGCGGGCCGAGGGGGGCGCCTCCGGGTGGGACAGTACTTCAAAGAGCTTTATTACCGAGGCACTGGAGCACGTACAGGCAGCTGGACAGAGCCGCAGCCCACACATATGCCATATTAATATCTATAATGATCTGGTCAAGTATGAGTTGGATCTGATTGACAGTTAAGTGATCTGCGTGGGCCCACTGAGTCCTCTTGGTGTTAATCTGTTTTTGAGTTTTATGTGTTGCTATTGAGATGTAGCAATATACAGTACATCTGGAATGTCCTACAGTGTGGCTATAAGCGTTTATGCAGTACCACCATTGGAACTGGACTTGAAGTTTGATATCAATTTCTCATTGAAAGTAGTTTTCATCTGTTACAGTGACCATTTCTACTTTCACACTGCCAGACAAAAAACAGTCAGCGCCTGGATTGAATTGTTCTGATCTGGGGGTCTGCAGTTGGTCAGGTGTGTTTGTTGCTTTATTTGTCATTATACATGAACTGTACAACGAACTTTGTCCTCTGCATTTAACCTATTACTCGACGCTACTGAACAACTCCACGGGTGACCCATCTCCGTGATGTGGAGCCAGGCTGGTGGTCAGAAACACCTGGCTGGAGGATTCACCTATTGCACATGTTTTTTGTAGTAGGGCAAACCGGAGTACCTACGCAGACACAGGGAGAGCATGTAAACTCCACTCAGAAAATGGCCCCGTTAAGGTGGGAATCGAACCCGGGACCTTCTAGCTGTGAAGCACTAGCGCTAACCTCTGTGCTTACCGTGCCGCCCAGGTTCAGTAACACTATAGACGGTGCCTTCTGTGTGGAGTTTATGTGTTCTCCCCGTGTCTGCGTAGGTTTCCTCTGGGCACCCCGGTTTCTCCTATCACTAAAAACACGTGCAATAGGCCAGGATGAATGAGAGTGTGAGTGTGTGACTGAATGGTGCCGGTCAGATGTGTGCAGGCACGACTGCGCTTCTGTCAGTCTCCCCCAGGGGAACCTAAAGCTACACACGGAGCCACCACCGAGTCTGGAGTGAATGTCAAATTGTCTTGTATAGAAAGCGCTTTGTGACCATGTCTGTGAAAGACGCTATACAAATAAAGTTATTCTTATTCAAAGACCTGAACATCCCGAACGACCAGGTTATTAATAAATTTCTTCTTCCCTGATGGCACAGGCGTATTCCAAGATGACAATTCGAGAATTCAAGGTGGTTCAGCATGAGTCATCATTTTCACACATGGATTGGCCACTGCTGAGTCCCGATCTTAATCCTATTGAGAATATATTGGATGTGCTGGAGAAGGTTTTGGATGGTGGTCACACTCTTCCATCATCAATAAAACATTAATGCAACATCGAATCTTCTGACATTGTAGAAGCTTTTTGAAACAATGCCACAGCGAAGGCTGCTGTAATCAAAGCTAAAGACGCTGTGTGTCTATTCTGTGGTCTTATTTTTGCTCTGTATGAATTAATAATCCCTATCAATTACAATTGTAGAATAACTCATGTTTCAGATATCCATGTACATATATTTGTTTTCCTTCTAAAGAACTCATACATAAGTGTACATACATAAAATAGTCATTAGGGCGATATTGTACCTGAACTATAAATCATACAGTACATGAAAAACAAAGCACAAGATGTCATATAATAGAAAGTACAATGCAATATCATGTTTCGCATATACTAATGAAGCAATTTGTTTGTGGTCAACATTCTGAACAGCCCCATCGTAAATCATCATTCACCGTCATGACTCGGTCACGTGACCCACACAGTCACCGCAGCCTTGGGAGCCTCCGTTGCTGCGTCTGCCTGTGTCCCGCCCGGCCGCGCTCCAGAGCTCAGGTGTGACCGTGAAACCAGGCTTTGTGATCCACACTGGAATGCACTGACCGCTCCTGTGGGCCTGGGCGTCCCGAGGCAGCGGCGGTGACCCGTTCTCCCGTGACACTCATGCGTAGCCCCCGAGATGAGCACTATATACACAGAGGGGCTTTGATGTCCCCCTGTGCCCCTGTCCCATAGGACGCACACACCTGGATGGAGCGGAACTAAAGAGGAATGCCGCGAAGGTGGACCAAACATGAGGTGCTCCCACGAGAGGCATCAGGCTAATCGGACTTAATAACAGTGTGAGGAGCGGTGGAAAGCACCTGAGAAATGCACAGGTTTTATTGGTTTTCAGCTTTGATGAGGCATAATTCTACAGTAAGAAATAAGTGAAGGTTGTGTTTTATAGATGTGTTTTAATCCTGCTTTTGTGTTTTTATTTGAGTAATTCAGAGGACACTCCCCGGGCAAAGTTCATACAACCTGAAGAAAAAATGACCAAAAAAAGTCACACGCTCTAATATTTGATTGTAGCGCCTTTAGCTTCTACGACGGCACCATTCGCTGTGGCGTTGTTTCAATGAGCTTCTGCAATGACAAAAGATCCAGCGTGGCGTTCATTTTTCATCAAGATCTTGTATTGGTGACGGGAGAGTGTGACCACTGTGCAAAGCCTTCTCCAGCACATCCCAAAGATCCTCAATGGGGTTGAGATCTGGACTCTGTGGCGGCCGATCCATGAGTAATATGATGCCTCATGCTCCCTGAACCACTCTTTCACAATGCGAGCTTGTGACCCTGGTATTGTCATCTTGGAATATACCTGCGCATCAGGAAAGAAGAAATCCATAGATGGAATAACCTGGTCATTCAGGATGTTCATGTAGACAGATGAGGTCATTCTTTGAGCCCATAGAGTTACTGAACTAGACCTGGCCAAGCAACCCCAGATCAAAACAGATACATCCGGGTGGTGACTCTTTTTTTTCTTTAGTCAGGCAGTGGAAAAAGATCTATGCATTTTCCCCAAAAAGATTTGTAACCAATTTGGATATATGTATTGTGGACAAATTGGATAAATGCAAAGACTGGACCCTAAAATGGAAATTGGTGACATGTGGTGAATGCGATTCCGGATGATTTAAACCCATCCGGAATCACATTCAGCACATTTACGCCTTAATTTTGTCACAATTTATTTCTGCGGCATGAGGACCCGGTGAGTAGTTGCAGTATTAGTTGTGGTAGCAATTGGAGTATAAGTAGTAGAAGAACAGTTGCGGCTGCAGATGAAGATTTTAGTGTCGTCATCTGTACTGTGTTGTTATTTTGTTTAGATGATGTTTCGCTCAGTTGAGTTGAGCTGACGAAGCCTCTTTACTGAAGGTGCTCAAAACAAAAGCAACCCAGTACAGGTGACAATGTTGAAACCTTTTCTAGTCGTAGTAATTCATATTCTTTCATATTTTTATTTCTGCTCCAGATTTTACAGATATTTTTTATGGAGGAACAATCTTCAACTGTATTTGTTCACATTTTCATCTGTAATTATTATGCCATTGAGCCATATCACAACTTTATATGTGTTTTTTAAATGGATCAACTCTCTCTTGTGTCTGTTTTGTTGGGACCTGCGCTTGTTGGTCCGGTCATAACGTCATAATGGGAGCTGTTCCTCTGCTCCTCGTCCACCACAGGCACAAAGCTCCGCAGATTAGGACACAGGTTGTGAATGGGACAAGAGCTTTAAAAGGATAATCCCACACCTGTCGCTCTCTCCTTATCCCGCTAAAAAATGCACTCAAACAATGCTCAAAAGTAGGAAAACATTTGCAGTGCATTTTGATGAATGAATGAGAACAATTCTTTAACAACTCTGATTTATTTCTACAATGTGAAAAATAACAACCCTCATGAAACTCCGCTCAAAATAAAGTCATTCATTACACAGTTCTAATAGTGTAATGTCAGCAGATTGCAGCAGTGGCCAGGGCTGAAATATTAATATTTTATGTTGCCCTCTAGTGGAAGACTTTAAAACACAGAGTAATCGTTTTAAGAAGAAGATGGCTGAGAAAATAAATTATTCTAAGACACTGATTCACCATGAAACCATCACTGAAATCTTGGCTCCAAACAGCAATTCGTGGTTAATTATCTGGAAATTCTGTGTGATGCTTTTTAACAACAAAGATGCTGATTTAATTTATTGTTTCACTTAATTTTTTTTGTATTCCAATGTGTGGATCTCTCTTACAAATTGGGTTAATTACGTAAGAAATCAAAAGTGCCTCTTCACCCCCGACAGATGGTGTTTTCCTTTATTTTGATGACACTAAATGCTGTACCTGCCACACACCTGTCCCGCGGCCCCATGCGGCTGCTGCTTGTTAACATGAGCTGTAAATATTGTTCCCTCAAGAGAATATTTATCACAGTTATTTTTATGTTGTTGGTATATTTTACAGGATCAGTGTTTGGTTTATGAAAATATTTGCCAGGATATGAAAAAAAGAGGAAAATGTCTTGTTTAATACGTGTGATGCCTTATACAGTTTTTCCTACACTAACTGATACCGTCCCTGGTGTGTATTCTTGTTTCCCCTGCACAGAAACCCCCTGTAGTCATCGCTGGCACACAGAAAAGAGTGATTGGTAATTGTTTTGTGGTCGTGCACGGGGCCCTGAATCAATTATGAAGCCTTCCCTGCCGCAATAATAATTTCCTTTGTTGGTTTAAACGCAGCGCTCCCATAAGGTAAGTCATCAGAGCTAATTGCGACCTGGGGAGCACCAATATGCCGCGTGTTGTTTGACGAGGCCTGGTGCCACACTGTCACTCAGCGACCATCAGTGAAGTCAGCGTTTGCACAGAACAACCAGGAAAGTTTGACTCGCTAACGGAAGATTCTGCTCCACTTTATAATCAGCGTTTGTACTAGTTTACATAATTAAGGGTGACCGGGTACATTTATGCAAATTTTGTGTTTTACTCAATATTATACCTCAATTAAATTCATAATACATACAATCTCAATGAATACATAGCAATACGGCATTTGTAAAAGGAACTAGACTGTTAAAATCAAGCTTTTTAAATACTTTTGACACCATTCAGTGCTTCATTTGTAAATTAGTAATTTCAGGAACACTTTTGGTCTGATGTGATGGATTCGGGGAACAGGCCAAAAGATTTGCCGGAACACTCTCATTAAACACCAGATATCAGATCAAATCTTTGCCGGATCCTCCTAAATATCTTCCAGATCCTTTACCCTGAAAGATTGAATTGGGGGATCAAATGAAGCACTGACACCATTGTAACAGTGTCACAGGTTGAAGCTGCTGCACAGTTATGGCCACATGACACAGAAAAGACATGAAAAAGGGAAATAAATAAACTAATAATGTGAATGTTTCATTATGGATGATCTTATTTGTAGGTTGGCTGGGTGCGGGATGCTTTTACACAGTTTACAAGCGACTGTGACATAGCAATGTAACCTGGAGTGTTCCGCAGCGTGACATCAAGTACAGGAAATATCTGAACTAGGCCTGATGAAATATCGCTACTGTGCGGGTTTACGTTTATACACATGGTTGAAAGGTTGGAAAACAGTCGATTACGTTTGTTTTTTCACCAAACTGATTCCAAAGCGCATATATTTCGAGATTACCTTATAAGTCGCGAGCAGGTCATGGTGCTGTGTGGCGGACGTGACCGTTAGCTGTAGCGATGCACTTCCTGTGGGCGTGTCCCTCCGTCTGCAGCGAGTTCAGATCCAGCGATAAGAGTTGAATCAGGGGCCATTTTCTCGCCAGCTGCCTCCTCTGGTCACAGTAACACAGACCCATTAGTCATAATCGACTCCCCAGGGTCACGAAAAAAGGCCGCCCCGTAACGAGCCACACTGTATCTGACCCAAAGACCAAAGGAGGAAAGAACTGTTATCAGATGCACGGACGTTTTGGCTGTTCTCCCGGGTCGACGGAGCAGTAAGGAAAACTCAAGCGGCCACTTGGCAAAATGTGCATGTGTAGGCGAATATTCGGCGCGGTGTGCCGCTCCTGACCGTGCAGCTCTGTCTCCTGTGAGAGCTCGCCTAATTTCTGACCACAGAGCGGACCAGAGCCATGCCTCTGCAGCCACCGCGCCGCTGTGAGCATATTTATGTGCAGCCACAACGCGCTAGGAGGATTTCAGAGGAGGCCTGGGAGAGAGGCTGAGGGATAAGCAAAGACCGGAGCATAGTAATCTTGGTCAGAAGAATTTGGCCCAAAGAGAGACAGTGCAACAGAAGCAAAACAAACGCAGCAAAGTCAGGTAGAGGAATTCAGAAGACTCTTTTTTTTTTTCAGGATGCTCTCTTTAGCACGCAAATTTGGTCAAAGTAATAAATCTGTGCAAGTGCTGAATGCAGCGATGTAATCACAGTCTTAAATGAGCAAAGTGTAATCATAGCGTCTGATCCGGGACCTTGTTTTACTGTTCAGAAGGCAGCGCTTCAAAGACGGCCCATTTCTCAGTGTCAAAAGTCTTCAGGCAAGAACAAGTCGTCACCTGTAATCTGTTTGAAAAGTAGCCTTTAGGAGCGGGGGGCAGCCCTGTAATGACGAGAGAGCTGTCTAAGAATATCTGTCTTCATGGGAGATGATGAAAAAAATCTGAAGCAGGTAGGCGCTTCACTTGACCATAACGTGACCCCGTTAGCTTTAGCCGACATCACTTGAGACTTGAACTGCTGATGCTAGCTCGCTGAGGGCCATCACACTGAGGCCCTCATTCAAAGCCTTTCATTTCAGCAGGATTCTTGTTTTATAGCATGTTGTGCATTGTGTTACCAATGAAAGGGGAAAAAGAGGAGAAAAAGGGAAATGTGAAAATAGATGCACCATTTATGTCAAATGTGGTGTATTTATACATTTCCCTGGATAAAGTCAATTGTTCCCAAGATAAAATGATACTGTTAGCGTCAACAATAGCTATGCTCATTATACATTACATGATTAAAGTCACTGGAAGCTATAACAGATTAAAATGCACAGAAATGAAAGGTTGTCTTTTGTCCTAAACATCCTATATTTCATACAGACATTTCCGAATGCGAACTCGAGACGCCACGGTTCTTCTTCTCTCGGTATATATGACTTTACATTTAAATGAATTTAAATGAAGTGTTTATACTAATGACAGGCCCATTATTTTTTGAGCGTCTCATTCAAAATGTTGTTGCTATTTTAATTCTGAATTAGTGTTAGCCGTTAGCTTCAAGATAAAAAACACTTACCGTCATGAGCGCGGAAGTTTCCTCCACTGAACTCTTTGCTCCTGACACCCGCACGCATGTAGCCTATTTGTGTAGAGTCTAGCTGAATATGTGTAGCGAGTTTGGTATTGCTGAAATGTTGTATGTTATGTGCTTTACTGAAGAAGCAACGTGACATGAAAAGTTCCACAGTGTGCCTTTAAAGATGGGTTTGACGTGAATGACAACTGCCCCACACTCTTCATCCGTCTTGTCGGTGAGATGTTGATCAAAGAGACTACTCTATTTGGTCAATCCTACCTGAGCTTGCTCATGTAAGACTTGCCTGAAAGGGGCATTTTTCATACAGGAGCCCGAAGGAAAGGAATCACCCAAACAGCTCAGGGGTGTCTCCATCCTCCATTGTTTCCTGTAAGAGGCGTCCCATCCGTTTTCGTTGTCATTTCCCTCAGCCGAACCACTGCCTCACTCGACTATTGAGCCAGGAGGAATGCAGCATTAGGCCTGGCTCAACAATGCAAACAAAACAACAACAAAAGCCCGAGGACCCAACCCGAACCCTGTTACCTCCCCTTAACAATGCCCCCGCTTACCTACCTTTACCTCACCCAGCCCCTCCAAAAACTTCTGTCCCAACCCTTTGCCCCCTACCAGGTCTGGAATCCTAAGAGGCGGGTGGGGTGTAAGGCCTGTACACCGACCTTTTCACCCTCCGCTCTTACCTTGGTTTCTCAGGAAGATTAGAATGCGGTAAAAAAAAAAAAAAAAAGACAGGGAGTGTCCGCGGGTCTCAGGCGGTGGACAGAATTCAACACAACAGCCGACATTTGGAGGAAGACCAGATAGCGGGATTTTTTGGAACACCCAAGTCTTGAATTTCATGGCGTATTGCAACAACCTTTCAGACTTTCTGCTCCACTGGTTTTGGCACCGGGTCAAAAATGTGAAACCAACCAACGCAACGGCAGCAGCAGCAGCAGTTTTCTATTACCGCGCCTCCGTTATGAATAAGTAAAAGCCGGCCTCATTAAAGGGGCTTCTCGTCAGTGGCAACAAATGTAAAGAAGTGATTTTTTATTTATTTATGAGATTCGTCTTTCAAACATGGGTTTCTCCTGATTTCCGTGTGTGTCTTGGAGGCTGGCCCGTAACCGGATTTCGGCTCCCTGTGAGGCAGAGGGAGGGCATCAGGTGTGGTCATCATCGCCCCCTAGGAGCTCTTCTGTTGGACTGGGAACAGCTGAGTGGGTGGCGACAGCATCCGTCGACTGTTTAACGGCAGCACAAGCGCCAAGGTCGTTCATTAGGGGTCAGGTTCGCCTCCAAATGTAAAATCCATGATCAAATAAACAACAAACTTAAGCGCTGAGACCACTGACACACATGCCAAAACAAAGCGTCTTTAAGCAACAAATACACCGTGTACTGAAATGCACTGTAGGCTACATCTGCGCCGCACATTGAAGCATTACATCAACCACATAAAATCTCTCCGAGTTACTCACGAACAGGACAACAAATGTACGCGCCAATATTGTCAAGGAATAACAAATTTGAGTCAAAGAGAGCAGAAGGTTTTGCAGTCGAGTTGGCAAAATTCAAGATTAAAAAGTAGTCCGGTGTTGTAGCGTTGTAGTAAATTGTTTCCAGATGCAGCATCACGAATGACCAGCACTAAATCTGTTTGGTGGCACATTATGCAAAAAGTGTCTCTTTTCAAACATGTTATTCTCTCATCGAACACTTAAACCACTTAACCCCCACCTGAACCGATCACTTTTTCTCCAGTTTGGCGTTACCTAACAGCGACGACGAAGAAGAAGAAGAAGCACTTTACGAAAACGAGGATGAAAATACAACAAAAAAAGCAACAAAAACACGACTAAAAAGGGATGAAACAAAAAAAACCTTCGAAAACAAGCCAAAAATTGGACAAAAACGAACGCAGCAACAATGCAACAAAAAAGCTATGATCAGTTTTGTAGGTCTTAGCTTTCAAACGAGGCGCTACTCTGGCCTGGAGGCTGTGAGCTCCAGTTAAGAAGCTTTAAGATTTGGGTAAAACTGAACTGGAGAAAATTTGCTCGGTTAAAGGGACTAGATACAAGTTGTCATTTTTATACTCACTACTGCCACCTCAGGTCTTAAGTGCAACTGCAGTCTCTATATTAAGCTCGTACATGACACTTCGGATCAGAATTAACACCTTTTTGAGTGACAGTGCAGGATTTTAGAGGCAGTTGTGGTGAACAGGTCTGGGCTCATTCTACACATTAGGTCATGGCTGGAACATGTAGGGGGGGGAAAATACATAATTTTAAATTTTTTAAACTCTATATAGACCTTTTAAGGCGGGGGTAAGAGATTAACTGAAGTAGTGTTGCGTAAGAACGTTTTTTATTTTGGTCAGCACTTCCTCCACAGCAGAAGAGTGTGAATGTGAATGTCTTGGATTTTATGACGTAATAAAATGAATCTGGAAATGTCGTCCTCTTGTTTTAAGTCCATAAAGCATCATTGGGCACTGACCGGTTCTGCACTCACACTGCTTCATCACGGCACCAACCATTTGTCAGCATGCGGGTAAAAAACACTTGTACATTGTCTTTGCATGTTGAGTTCCCCCTGCAAGTTCGCCGACACCCAAACCAATCACTGAGACCCAAAGTCTCTTTTCCATACACTATTTAACCCAAGTATTCACAGCCCTTTCTACACACACAGCGCACGGATGGTGCTGAAGGAGCCGGTGTGTTGGTTGCATTTCGACATTGTTCTCATGCTTGACAGTGAGTTCAGGGATTGGAGTTCATAAATTGTCCCTCTCTGACAGTTGTGAGAAACCTGTGTGGAGGTGTCATCATTTCAGCTTGAAGCACTTTGGTTTCAGGCCCGTTCAGATGAATTTTGCCTTGAGATAATTCCGTCAAAACGTTGTTGCTTGTTTAAAAGTGTCTATTCTTAGGAAATATATTTTTAGCTGCAAGTAAAGCATGAGAAAGAATTCTTGGTCTATTCTAGCGTTGACTTTGCTAAACAGTTCAAAAAGAAGCCATGGCACACCGAGTCAGTATATGTAAAGTGTTCCGAGCTACCAAACGTCTTACACCGTGTTTTGTTTGATAGTAAATCCGAGCTTTATTTATTTTCTCAGGAAACACAGCATCACGTTGCCGTTAGCGAACAGCTCTAAGTAGCGTAATACATTGCTCTCCAGTGAATATCTATTTTCTCCCCCTGGATGATTCATTTGCGCAGGAAGCGACAGGTTAGTGTGCATCTACGGGCTGCGGAAACCCAATCCATCAGAGCGCGGCAAAGCGGGTGGGCCTGGGCCGCCTGACGCTGTCCAGACGCCCTCCTGACAGCTCGGACTTCACCGCGACACATGCTTTACCTGCTGCACAAGCTGGGACCGAAAACACATATTTGAATGTATAGAATAGTTTACTCCATGCCAATATGGAAATACTTAAAGCCAAAATACAAACTCCAGTCACAAGGGGGCAGTAAAGTAGCAAACAACTGCTGCTATTTGCGTAAATGCGTATATTCTAATTGCCATTGATAAATATTGGTTGTTTAACAGTTTAAAGTCGCCCAAGTGTACGTATTCAAGTATCAGGTAGCGTCCTCTTCAAGGTCTTTTGTAAAGCCAGCGCATCTTACAGGCAGATTTGTAATTGTCATATCAAATGTCGGTGGAATGACTACAGTCTGTAAAAGTGAACAGAAGCTCTCACTTTCTTTGTCCAGGCCCATCTGCTAATCCACACCAGCGGCTTCCTCCCGCAATCAGACCTTTGTAAATCTCACAACTTCGACAAGATGGCTGCTGCTGCTTCATTTCAACCTGACCACAAATAGGTCTAAATCGAGCCAATTACTTAGTGCTTCCTTAAATGCTCCGACAGGATTTATTGACGCTTGCCAGTAACAGCTCGGTGATATCAAACTGTCTGTGTTATGAGAGGTGAAAAGAAAACAGTCGCATTTGAAAGATGTTGCATGAATGAAAATAGAAGTCACGTTGAATTGAAAATGTTACACTCCATTGGCCTGATCAAAGTTTATGACAATACTTTGTTGGTTCTTTCGACGCCCTTTCCTCAGGTGGCATCTCTTAAAGCCACTTTGAGACAGTGAAGGTGACAGATGAGACTGTGTGAGTGGGCCAGCATCTGGCAGCAATCTCAGAAAGTGAGGGTCTGCTGGCCCAACAGTAATTAGCACACAGCCTCATGTTCGTGTTTCTTTTAATAGCTCCACAGGACCAGCGTGGACTAAAAATAAACAGGGCAATTAGGGGCGGCTAGGAAGGTCGCCATTTGAAGGTCATGACCTTTGAACATGGGTCAGCACCCATACAGAGGTGTTCATGTGGACCACCTGCACCCCTCTGGGACACTGGGACAACTGCCATGTTGTGTTTATGTTAGGGGTCAGGAGCTGAGCTGTGGCGCTTGTAGGTAAACTACACGTGTGAGTAAACTCTGTCTATTTATATCACTCAGCGCCTGCTCTGTCGGACTCAAAGGTGAGTGATAGCTCTAGTGGAGTTTGACCAAAGAGTGGAAACTTGTGCCTCTCAGATAGCCGCGGCCCTTCTCACTCCTCCATAAAGTATGTTCCCTCTAAATGTGCTGTGTGATTGGGGGAATTTGAAGCTCTTCTCAGATCTGGCCGATTGTCTGGCACAGATGTTCACATCAGCCCCAAGAACAACAAGAACTTCTTTTCACACCTGGCAACTCTCAAACCCAGAGCAGCACCAAAGAACCTCCAAGGCTGTCCCGCTGCGACCTCTCACCTCTCGTGATGTCACTGCTCCTCTCCACCAATCAGAGACATCCGCCCTTGGACTTGTCTGGCCCCCGACACAAGACAAATGGTTCTATCAGATTAAATGTTTTTTAATGACAAACAGAGAGGCCAGACGTGGGTCCTGAGCTAGCGTCCATATGTTCCTGTTCTGGTTATCTTTCCAAATGAGACTCATTTATAATGTACAGACGATGAGGGGCTGCACTTGTTACCTTTCTCCAGAACCTCAACAATCTGAATGTATTTCAGTGTAGCTTTAAAAGACGCACAGTCTTAAAATGTATCGACGATGTAAATTAATGGCTCAGTGTAGCTACAAGGAATCGCATCTTCTAGCTTTGCATATGTAGCGGATTATGAGCAATAAGTTCAGACCTTGCGCTGCCAAGAGAAACAGTGCGAGGAGACCACAGCTCCAGAGGCCCTGCTATATTTAAACCCTCCTTTGGACAGGCCTCGCAGGGCTACCACAGTAAAGGCTGCTGGAACCTCGCTCACAGACCAACACAAAGTCATTGTCCCTGAGCCTGCAGCTTCAAACGAGCGCCAAGGGCAAGGACTATATTTTTAGTTCCTGCTTTTTTGGACCACAACATGAATCAAGGAGGACTTTATGTAACGTTTAGCTCCTTCACTCAGACCATGTCCTCATCACGGAGCGGGGTCAATCCAGAGATGCCCTCACCTGCCCGCGCCTGACCCGGTCATCAAGAGAGACCCCGGCTACTTATGAAGCGTTTGTTCTTCCTGTCAGCCTTCAATTGGGATAATTGTGTCTCTCAGATGTGGAGGCTCTGTGATCTGCCAACCAGTGAGTCCACAAGTGGCTTATGTTTCACCTACGTCTGAAGGAGCACGGCCAGGACCTATACCAGGAATGCCTTCGTATTGATGTAAACATTGATGGGACTTCAAAGGAGTGAATACGGTTTCTTGGGATATTTGTTTTCATGTGTGGAATTTTAGTCGAAAATCAAAGAAATGCCGGCTAGATTAACTGAAGTTTTACATTGAAGCGTCTTACATTGAATCCCTGAAGTTGGAAAAGTTACAAAGATGCATCGAATAGCAGGCCCATACAACAGGCCGGATCGTAACATTTGTGGAGTTCTAACCCTCGTCTTCCCTTTCACCTTGCGGATTTGGGGGACCCGCTAATTCAGGGGTAAATCCATAAAGCTAAAGCAAAGAAACAGCAACAACTTTAGCTGAGCTGACTCTGAATCTACACCAAACTCCATGGACCTAGCTCGAGCCCGCACTTTTCTTCCCCCCCTCACCGTGGCCTGTTTCCGGATCCACCTGCAGCTGGTCTGGTCCCGCCATAATCACTCGGTGGCCGTCCTTTGGTTTCACAGCTGTGCACCAGTGAGAGTGTCATGTGGGGAATTAGCATAAACACTGCCTGCGCTGCATTGCACTGATTGGGCGTCTGCTCTATATCACAACATAATCATTTTCCAAACGCCGCCGCTCGACTGTTGCCTCAGCTCACGAGAGTTTAAGCACACACAGCTCCGTACCGCATAAACAGTCCTCCCCCCCTGGTCTATATCTCTCTATCTGCACGTCTGGGCCTCATGTGGTGCCAATGTGTGCGCCGCTGTTGCCGGGTTGTGGCAGCGGAGGCAGCGCTGAGTCTGTGAGCGGAGGAAGTGGTTCCCCGAGTGCCCCAGAGGAAAAGGCTCCCAGGGCAGAGCGTTTATCCTGTCCGCTGCTTTCATCTTTTACTGTTAATCACTTCCTGCGCACTGTATGAACTCAAACTGTGAGAGACCGGGGCGCTGCATGGTGACACAGAGAGGGCGGCCATTTTGGATCTATATATAGTTTTGAACATTTTCCTCGGATTTATTTTATTTGTGGATTCAGTGGAAGATCGCAAAAGTATTAGAAAGTCACGTATTCAGTGTTATAACTCTCACCGTGACAAACTATTTTAGTTCTATTGGCGTCTTAAGGCCTCCCCAGTTCTACTGTATTACTTTGATGGCCTGAATACGCACCTGGAGCACATGGCTACTTACTATGCTACAGCTGATGGGCTCGATTCCACCACAGTTCTGACTCTACTCTAAAGGTTGCACTAATAATAATAATAATAATGCATTGGTTTAATATAGAGCTTTTCTGGACACTCAAAGACGCTTTACATTGCATTTTTCATTCACTCCAAGCTCGGTGGTGGTAAGCTACTATTTTAGCTACAGCTGCCTTGGAGTAGACGGAAGCGAGGCAACCAGTCTGCGCCATCGGCCCCTCCGACCACCACCAGCCACTCACTCACTCACTACATTTACCCAGGCTTCTTGGTGTTTCCCAATCGGTCCCCCATCCAAGTACCGACCAGGCCCTTCCCTGCTTAGCTTCCCAGGTCAGAGGGGACCGGGCAGAGCAATGCCAGTACGTCCACTACAATGTTACCGTGTTGTTGTCAAAGTTTTGTAACTTTTTTGTTGCATTGTTGTAACTTTTTTGTTGTTGCTTTTCTGTGCTTTTTTATGCCTTTTTGTTGCGTTTTCATCCTCATTTACAGTTTTTTTCAAGAAGTTAATGCCAAACTGGAGAAAATGTGCTTGGTTCGGGTGGGGGTTAAGAAGTTAATATTCTTTACACGGCTTTTTGACAGTGATCCGCCTGTCCCATAAATATTTCTACAGTTCTGGCACATTTACACTGATGTTTATGTCCTGCCTGTGCAACTCGACTCAACACTGACCTTGCACATAACTCGGAAGTGAGGAATTGAAATACTTACTAAAAGGGTTCTATTAGGGTGGACAATTGGACAGCCGGGAGATTACACATTCAGTAAAGGTCATCGACAGGAGAGATTTGTTCTTTCTAAGGCTTTGTAACGCATCAAGTTATTGCAAGGCTAAGGCATTGGAAGATGAAACACAAACTGTACATTGTAGTGGATTTCAAACATTAGATGCAAATAATTTAAGTTCAGTGAATAGGCTTAAGGAAGATGCAGGTCATGAAAGTTCAGCATTTTCATAAAAAGTTACAATGTTTGTGACACTTCTTTTTAGCTTCAGAGCACACGTTGTTCAATCCATTTGACTAATGAGCAGTGAATGCCTTCGCTGACACTTGAGCGTGCCAATAACCAATGCTCTTTCTACTTTGTCATCAATTAGTGAGAGCCGAACGAGCGAGAATGTTTTTCAGAGACGGCTCTTGTCATTTCGTTTGACCAGTGAATGCAGCGCAAACCAAGAATAATCAAGCTCAGAAAGACCTAATTGTGTATTGACATGGAACACTATTAGGCTGGTTGTGTGAACTTCCAGGAAAAGCCAGCGGAGTTACAGTAAAAGTGTCATGGCAGAGACTTATGAGGCCGTAATGTGCATCTACCGCACCGTGTGGTTTGAGTGGCGGTGACAGTTCGTGGCCATTTTAATCCAAAATCCTCCAGTCGGTGTGAAAAAAGCCTCCAAAGTCCCATTGGCTCTCACCATACGAGGAGGACACAAGTCTGCAGCTACAGACTGTCTGTCTCTGCTTTGCTTTTCACTGTCTGGGATTGTCCATCAATCCAACTCGCTGTCTTCAAAACAAAATGGAGTCACAAGACCTGGAAAAGCACGGCCGCCAGTGTTTTATAGGCATGAACTCTGTGACAGGAACACTGTTTTTTTCTCCTTCAATGCGGTTTTCTCTGGTGTTGCTTGGTTTGCATTTTTTTCCGTTCCAAAATGCCTCAAAAAGTGATGGGCAAAATAAAAAGAGATCTCCTTTAGAGGTAATGATTATTGATTTACAGTGTATCAGAGTGGATTAAAGCGTTATTGTGAGACAGGTGATCCCAACTCCCACCAACAGGGGTCAGCACACAACATTTGGAGAAGTTTGTGGGAGCCATTATTCAAGTTTTTTTTCCCTCCGAAAATCTCTACATGTGAACTATAGCTCTATACTTGTGCCATCGCGAGATCTGTGAACTGCGCCGATAAATGTCGATTAAATGATTTAAAAGATCAATAACTCAGTAGCTCAATTTGTTTACTCGTACTCTCAGTGGAGCAGAACAGGATTTTCCTCAGATGACTGAGGCGCATACCTGTTCATCGTTAAAAGAATGAATCATCTTGTAAAAAGATGCTCTTACAAACGCACGCACATGCATTGTGACTAAGACCTGATGCGCTGCAGTGATGACACCCAAATATCATGCACAAATAATCAAAGATTAAGTAATACTAACAATGTATCATATGCCTCAGTGCTTTTCCTGAGGTGGTCAATAGTGAAGTTCATTTACTTAAGCACTGTAGAGTTTTTGAGGATCTGTACTTTACTTGAGTTATTATATTACTTTTATCGCTGCATTTGAGAGAATAATAATATTTCAAATCCACAACATTTCTATAAAGGCACCATAGTAAAAAGTAAATTATTTTCTTTAGCGAATACTTACAGTAATATTCGATCAGTGCTATCGGTTCTTTTACTCAAGTAATCAAAATCAAGTACTTTCACATCTGCTCATTTCAGTGGAAGAAGGTGGAGCAGCTTAACAAGTTTGAGGATTTTACAAGCCATAGAATCTAAAATTCTAAAAATTAAAAAGTGGCCAATAGTTGCATGATACCAGCATTAAACCAACATTAAATCCCGCCGGCATTTGTGCCCTGCTGTTTACACTACTTTTCAAATGTTTCAAAAATACTATGAAGTTTCTGAAAAGTATTCCATGTAATTCGGACACATCATGTTCATGCAGTAAGATTTCACTGTGACTGGACACGTGCCAGTTTGGTGTGTGCCAGTGGGTGGAGGGAGTGACGAATTCAAAGATGAAAGCTTTTGTCTTTGAATTATTTTTGTTTGGGTTTGACATTTTGTGTCTTGTCCGTGTCACGCTAAAGGGATTAACAAGTTTGCGATTTTAGTGTTGAATTTGAACTTTGATTTGGATTGTGTATTTTCAGCTCCCCCTGCGTGTATGAGTCTTTTGTTGTAAAGGGTTTTCCCTTCAGTCACTCAGCCGTGCCCTGCAGCCAGAACATGCAGGCTGCTGGAATAGGCACAATTCCCCTTTAGATTTAAACACGCGCTTGTAGAAATTTACATATTGTCAACACGCTAACAAACGGCTCATCTTTTTGTTTAGGATTACTGTTTGGTGGTTGCCCTGACACCAACTGTGTGGCCATTGTTTTGGTGCATATCACCGATTTGCAACTTCTGCTTTGGTACCAGGTTCTTCCACAATTAAACCTCTGCTCTGTCTACACCAAATGAAAAAGTCTAAATTTTGACAATTGTTGGGTTTCTGATGATAAAGTTTTACTCAGGACGGCCCGTGGTGAGTGGGCGCTGTGAGTCACTCTTTTAAAGGGCAGGATTCTTGTCTAGGACTGGTGCATACCTCTGCCGGTGACGGGGCTTGCGTGACTAGCACGGAGCGCGAGCCGAAAGTGGAAAGGTTCCTCTTGCGCCCGAAGGGAAATAGCAGTGTGCATGTAACCTCTTTTAATCCGGCTGCAAAGTTTTTTAAAAGGCCATGGCAGTTCGAGTGAATGCCCCGGAGTGACGGCGCAGGCAACATCACGATGTAAACACGTGTTCGAATTGTTCCTTTTCAAAATAAGACCCTGCTGAAAGTGTTCTGCTGTTTGTTAGTGTCCCGAGTGCAGGAGGTTTCAGCTTGAGTCATCGGAGTGACACATGTCTCTCGAAGCCACTAAAGAAATGTGAATATTTCAGTAGATTAAATGAATGAAACTCAACAAGATCTTCAACTCAGCCCTATTTAAAGTGGCGTAAGTGTGAAGGGAAAGTTTTTTGTTAACTATCTGGAGAAGAGAATGAAACAAAAATCTCAATTTAGCCGAATTACATGACAAAGAAGGCTGACGATGTGCTGTAGGTTTAGGCCCGTCACAGGTGTAGTGACTTTAGGGGCGCACAAAAAGGAACAATAGGTGTCATTTGTAGTGGGCAGACACAAAGCTAAGTATTGTGTGCCGCTCTTGTCTATTGTTTCCTACAGAGCGGAGAATATCTTCTTTTCATTGTCCCTCCGTCACTGTGTCTCTCCCGGGCCGCACTGTGGTCCTCGGTATTGTTGCGGCGCAGTCCTCCAGAGATCACCGAGTTAATCACCGCATCAGAGCGTTTTGTGTGACTCTCATGTCGCCGCGCACAAACTGACCGCAGAAATATTTGTACAACAGTTTGCCTTGTTTACAAAGTGCCGCCCGGTTCTGCGGAGCGATTTTTGTTGACAGCACGCCAGTCCAGTTTTGATGGTACAGTGACTTTGGCCAAATAATAACTAGGGACATTGTTTGCCTACGGAATGACATTACTTGTGTACAATATATACAAATATATACAATGATTTAATAATAAAGGATTTCTGCATTAGATTATCTTTCGAAAGCGTCAAACGATGATGACATGGTACTAGGATGGGGATAGCGTGGTGCTTTTTGTTTCCTGGTGGTTAGCAGTCAAAGGTTAGGATTGGTCATATTACCTGCATGAGAAAAACTTTGTCCTGTTTTGATGTAATTACCATAGTTATTACAATTTCCATCTTATTACCACGCTATTACTGTGCTGTCAGGAAAGCTATGGGCTGAATGATTATGCCACACAATTCATCCTCTCTGTTTAAGGAGAGATCTCATAAAGATGTGGAGCCAATGATAACAAACACTAAACACGTTAGCGCTTATTGTGAGGCTAATGCGGGGGTTAAAAGGTGCCGATGGCGACTACAGCTACAGCCTGCAGCTAATGGGGCAGGGCGCAGGGCCAGCGTGGAGGAGGGGGTGGGGGTAAGAGGGGGTGTATCCTGGGTGTGTCCCGGCTGCATCCTGCGCTCTATAAGAGGTGTATAGGAGGAGGGGGGGGAGGAGGGGGCCCCCTGCTGCTTCTCAGTCTGGGTGACAGGGCGACAGGTGGGGCTGGGCTTTGGGGACCGGGTTCACCTGTTACCGCTCATGTCCCGACAGGTAGGACCCCCCCCCCCTCTCTTACTACAGC
The DNA here is from genome assembly GCF_951799975.1 of Gobius niger. Classification (NCBI taxonomy): domain Eukaryota; kingdom Metazoa; phylum Chordata; class Actinopteri; order Gobiiformes; family Gobiidae; genus Gobius; species Gobius niger. Next base: position 10,475,055 of record NC_136870.1, on the reverse strand, counting down.
AGCACCACACATCGCAGTCAGACTCTCTATTGAGTGCGCACTCCAATCTGGTCTATAGCCTTCTGCTGAGAGAGGGCGAGAGAGTGGGAGGGAGCACGGCGGATTTTAAAGGTTCCCATCTGTTGTCCTTGACTGGGTGCCAGACGAGCCCGAGCGGCTGCAGGAAGTGGTCCCATCACAGAGGCGCAGGGTTACAAAGCATCACCTATTTACTTTGGAGCGGCAGCTCTATTGATACTCGCCTTTGCTCTGTGTGTGTTTTTTTCCCCAAAGGCGGTTAAGTGACAAAATACAACTTTTCTGCAGTTTTGGAAAATCAGAGCGGTTCGTCTATGGATCTGGCCACAAATGGTCAGGGGATGCAAGAGTAATTGTTTGCATGTGTTTTGATAAAGACGTCCGGGTCCTGACGGCTTCACAAAGTGGTCCTGGTTTACCTTATTATGTCAACTTAAGCATATGTCTTAATATCTGGCCTCCATGGATTAAGGTATAGCTTCTTCACTTGCATACAGCAGTTGATTTGTTGAGAATAAAATGTCTAATAATCATAGGTTGCCCTGCCACATGGCTCACTAGGAGAGCGTCAGCACAATTCTGCATTATTTGTTTCTATATAAACCTGTCATGATAACAAATTTGATTTGTTCGATATATAAAGGCAGGAAAGTATCGCGATAAACGATGTTATTGACTCTATCGATACTAGATACTGTCAACACTCAGGCATAAAAATTACAGTAAACATTTGTTCTAAAAGTGTGTTATCATATCCTAAAATACCACACAAGCTGCAACAAACATGAGATATAATATAACTCAATTTGCTTCACTTAGAAATCAAAGTTTTAAAGAAATGCAAATTAATGTATACACGATAAATATCAAGCCCAAAAATGCATCGTTTATGTGTAATTTATTGAACGATAAGTCGATATAGTAATTATCGTGACAGCCCTAGTTCTATTATGTGTGTAGGACTACAGATGGAAATTAGCATAGTGCTAAGTCTGGTGCATCTTTTTAATGTAGCAGTACATTGTCCTGATTAAATAAACTAAACTAAACTATAAAGCCTTCAATGTACAATTCAATATCTTTTTTTAATTCGAAATCTTATAGATCCCTGAATTCTTTGCATGACATAAGAATAACTAAGCAAAGAGGATGAAAATGATGTTGGCAGGGCTTTGCATTCTGTTATACTAAATATCAAACACTAACAGCCAAACCACTTTGTGCATATGAGATTCTGTGCCGTCTCTACATACCGACAATATTAGCAATTCACTAACAAAATTATAAGGACTTATGTTAGAAAACAATTTCCTCAAAAAGAGACAAAACCGTGTGTGTTGAGTATAAACCTAACCATATAGCTTCTTTTTTTCCTTTATCAAATTAGCATTAGGGTGGAATAATACAGCCTTCTTGACTTGCACTGTAATCACTTCTGTTTATCTGACATCCTCTTTGTACACACATAAATAGTTCAACCCCCCCCACACCACCCCGCACACCCCTCCTCCTCCTCCTCCTGCGGTCCCGGCCCGCTGCGGACGTGGAAGCAGTAAACACAGAGCTTTTGTTGGTGGGAATTGGCCTCAGGTGCAGTTGACCTATGTGACCCCGGGGCCCGCAGGTTGAACAAAGGGCTATTAAGGAGAGCCGGGCATGTCTCCACTACAGAGAGACGAGAGACAGAGAGGTTTACAAGTGTGTGCAAGGGGTCGGCTGCTAAACAGTCGAGGCGCATACCCGGACCAGGACGTCCAGGGGAGACAGCCATATCTAGGAATCATTGTATTAGCACTGGCATGTAGACACTCAGTGCAGCGCAGTCAAGTAGTAAAACAGTAAAGATGAGACACTCGTGCCCAGCTAATTGTATACAGTCAGTGTCTGTCTAATCAGCAAACAGTTTGTATATTAGCATGATTAAAACCTCCTCATTTGTTTTCATTAAAATGTTATTTGTTGCAATCCTTTATGGTAGCTTATGCTAATAAACTTGCCTTGCCTAGCTTCATTCAGGCTCGCCTTTATATATCTCATACATATATATTTTTCAACTTTTTTAGAAACATGTCGGCTACTAATAGGTTAACAAAATATAAACATTTGAATGAGAGCGTAGTATAGCTGTGATTCTTTTCATTTTGTATCTAACTACATTACAGTAGATTGCACTGTGCAAAAAAAAAAAAAAGAACTCCTTTGAAAAGTAACTTAGTTACATTTCTGATTACTTGATTTTCAAAGTACCTAAACTAGATTAAAAGTTACTTTATTAGATTAGACAACATCTCCACCGTCACAACACACTAATGACAAACCCTTTTACCAACACTCTGGAAGTGCATTTTCACAGTAGCATCAACAAAGCTGACGCAGACTCAGAAAGTGACGCATTTCCATCTCTCTCCCCGACCAATGTTAGCGTTTTTAGGCTGAAAACGTGACTTGTCACATTATGTTACGTCACTCACGAGATGCTAAAAGAAATGTATTTTTTTCCAAAGGAAAATTACAAAATAGTAACTCACAGTGATTTGGAAAAAGTAACTTAATTCAGATTACTTGTTTGGAAATAGTAATGCGTTAGATTACTAGTTACTGAAAAAAGTAATCAGATTACAGCAATTCCGTTACTAAGTAATTAGTTACTGGCAATCCCTGGCTACAGCTTAGTATTTTGGGATGCTATGAATTTAAATTTGACATTTTTGGCTGTATGCCATTTTAGCAATGTTAGCTAAAAACGTTATAACAAGTAGATCAAAGAGGTGTGATCTGCCTGGCCACTACTGGTAAATGCACTGTTGTGTCCAAATACTTTCATGTGAACGATAACTCCAGTTATTTACATTTTAAAATCTCCATTGATTTATTACTAAGGAATGTGGCAAGAATCCCAGAAATCTTCGTGGTTTTGACGACACAATCCCGACCTCTATATGGTTGGCCACTTCCAAGCAGTAAAGGCTAGAGCTTGGGACTGAATGTTTCAAAGTGAAGGCCAAAATCTGTGTTTGTTGTGAGAAGCAAGCTATGTCCATAGATCTGCATCAGCCAAAACGGGGGGGAAAAGAACTGTGGTGAATATCTAACACACTAGTGTCCAAATACTTTAAACGATAACTCCACCATTTTAAAACTCCATTGGTTTGTTGAATGTCCCACTGATCCCAGAAGACTTATCAGCTTTGACAACATAATCCCAAACTCTATTATTACTAATAGGCTGATTAAAACAGTGGGCTAAAAACACTTGTTGGATTGTTTACTGTTGTTGGTATTTGTGCCTGAATAGTAACAGGACAGTATCGATTACTCCTCATGTGTACCTTATTGATCGAACATGCCCCGGTCACACAGGCACTGACAGGCCCCGTCCTCACCTGCGAATCCAGCGGGCCGATAGCATCATGTGATCACAGGACTGTCCCCCCCCTTCATGTCTGTCGCAGCAGTGATGGACCACAGACCACAGGGGCATGTCCTGTCTCCTGTGAGAGGGCTAGCGGGGGGGAAAGAGCTGGTGACAGGCAACCCCCTCGGGACGTCCAGAACACAGAAGGGCCTCAGTCTTCCGTCTGAAATGATGGAGCACACAAGGCAAGAAAGAAGAGACTTACTAAAAAGAAAAAGAGGCAAATATAGTCCGTGAATGTACTGTTTGTGAATAAATGAATAAGCAGCAGTTATACCTATATGATTGCTCACTTTAGTACGTTTATTTTTGAAACAAGCATTGAAAAGACACACACATAATATAAAGCATGCCTAAGAGTATTGCCATTTCAAAATAGTAAAACTGCTGGAACAAATAGAGCATATTCTAACACAATTTCAGATTGTATTCAAAATGTAAGGCTGTCATTTTCAAATTTCTCATGTCCCACATCTGCAGCTACAAGCAAGCATCTCAAATCTCTCAATTCCAGTAAACCTTCTGCAAAAACCCTGGCTCAACACTGCCACCTAGCGATCGCCCGCTCACACCCCAGTCAAAGTTGTGAGTGTTTAGGCATCAGTCCCGGGGCCTGTGGTTTGGGAGACAGCGCCATGACCTCACTGCCAGGGAAATACATATGACAGGACGGGATGAGGGATTTTCCACAGTGTCCCGGAGGGCAGTGTACCCCCCCCCCCCTCCCCTCCTCCCCGACCCTCTCTACCCTCTATAACCCTCTCTCAATCTGAAGACCAGGGCAAGAGTCTGACTTTGAGCTGTTTCAAAATTTCAAATTGCAGTAGTTTGGCCAATACAGACACGTTCTTATAGATAAAACAACAATTTGCTTTCACATTCAAGAGGTGCTAGTGATGAATTAGGGAATGACGTCTTTACAAATGACAGAAGTTCACTTGAGGTGAGGAACGTCAATTAACTATATTATGTGGCAGATGCACCTAAGCTGTCAAACACAATTATGCAACTGCGACAAATAGAAAACCATCGTCACATGCATTAACTGCTTAACGTAATAATTTGTGCGATTAAAGCCAGGACATTTAATCACTTCACTTTACAAACAATGTAACAATGTAAAAGGTACAAAGGTACAAAGTGTTCTACTTGTAAGTTGTTGTCCAGTTCATCCATCCCTGTCCCTGTCATCACAGGAGTGGCCCGTCCGTTCATGTGCAGATACAAAGTCCAGAGCAGAAGATGTGTTTGGAGAACCTGTGCACAATATATATTTTTTTGTAAGTTTTGTTTTACACTGCTGCCCTGTTCATGGGTTTACAGGAGGTGGAAGTGTGCACTCTGACACCCTTAAGTGTTATAAGTGTTATAAGTGTTATAAGTGTCATGGATGGTGGTGGAGTGAAGAAAGTAAAACCCAAAATGCAGGACTGCAACAAAAACTGGCAATGTTTAATGAACGATGAAAACTAAAATGACAAAACTGAAACAGACCGGGGCTGTCAAAATAAAACAGGACAAGACCAAAGACAAAACATACCAAAACAGGAACAAAAGACAAATCATGACAATAAGTGTAATCACATCATCAAACATAGGAATATTTTCTAAACACAGCAATACTACAACTGCTACAACCAGGCTGGGCAGCTGCTAACATCAGGCCAGGAGGCTGCTACAACCAGGCTGGGCAGCTGCTAACATCAGGCCAGGAGGCAGCTACAACCAGGCTGGGCAGCTGCTAACATCAGGCCAGGAGGCTGCTACAACCAGGCTGGGCAGCTGCTAACATCAGGCCAGGAGGTTGCTACAACCAGGCTAGGCAGCTGCTTACATCAGGCCAGGAGGCTGCTACAACCAGGCTGGGCAGCTGCTAACATCAGGCCAGAAGGCTGCTACAACCAGGCTGGGCAGCTGCTAACATCATCACCATGTCATCTAAAGAGGTAAAGAAGGACATTGAAGAATTAAAAGCTTCTCTTAACATGATGGGTCTGCAACTGGGAACCATCTCAGAACAACAGTGCACTATCATGGGCTTAATGAAGGAAGTTCAGGAGCTGAAACAGCTAAATCAGCAACAACAAAACAGAATACATTTTCTGGAGACACGAGTGACAGACTTAGAACAATACACTCGGATAAATGATGTGATTATAACTGGAATTCCACTGAAGCCACCCTCTTATGCCCATGCGCTGAGGGGAACGCATGAGGAGGAGGGCAGGAATGAGGATACCTCAATTGAGGCCCAGGTCACTTTGTTTCTTCAGAGTAAAGACATCACTGTTGACAGAAATAGTATTGAAGCATGTCACACCCTACAGTCTCAGAATCCAAAGGTTAAATCTCTGGTTATTATGAGATTTGTTAACCGAAAGAACAAGATGGATTTATTGAGGCAGGGTAAAAAATTAAAAGGAACACATGTATATGTTAATGAGCACCTCACTAAAGTAAATGCAGAGCTGGCTAAAAGGGCACGGTTTCTCAAAAAACAAGGGCAAATCCAGGCTACATGGACCTCTAATTGCAAGGTATTTATTAAGACAAATGGCTCACCAGAAGAGGCACGAGTCATTTGCATTAGAAGTCCCGAGCAGTTAGAAAAACTGAGAAGCAATAATTGAAGTTTATTGACTCAGTATTGGTGTGGTCACATGCAGGCATGCATTCATGAGGTGTAAATACGTCTTGTAACTATTGTTCTCATTAAAATGATGTTAAAAGGAATAAAAGGAATAAAAATTGCTCTATTGAACATCTGTAGTTTAAAAAACAAAATTTTTGAATTATCTTCTATTTTATTAGAATCAAATATTCACATAATGGCTCTTACAGAGACACACCTAGATGAAACTGTAGAAGATACAGCTTTAGCAATAGAAGGATATAATATTTTCCGACATGACAGGAATAAACATGGTGGAGGAACTGCATTTTATATTCAAAGTCATATCCCAATAAAAATAAGAAAGGATCTTGGTGCGTTAGGCATAGAAGCGCTTTGGCTTCAAGTACATCTTCCACATCGCAAGCCCATTCTAATGTGCTGTATTTACAGGCCACCAAGTGCTAATGCTGATTACTTGAATAATGTATGTACAATGATCCAAAAAGCTACTGATACAAACTATGAAATGTTTATTCTTGGAGATATGAACATTGATTGGTTCTCGGATCATTGCTGCATGAAAAAAAATCTTGGTAATACAATTATGGTATGTAATCTTGTCCAACTAGTGAATTCACCTACAAGGATAAGAACGAACAGAGATGGGTTAACTACATCGACATGTATTGATCATGTCTATACAAACTGCATGGAAAAGTGCTCAAGCGTTATCTCAGTACCAGTCGGCTTCAGTGACCATAATGTTGTTGCTCTGGTTTTCAAGACAAAAATACCACGAGCTGGACCTAAAGTAATTTATAAAAGAATGTATAAATCTTTTTCAGAATTTGATTTTATCAATGATGTGGAAAAGGTACAATGGGACACTGTGTTACAAAGCACACACGCTGAGATTGCATTGAACAATTTTTGTAAATTATTTTCAGCAGTATGTGATAAACATGCCCCAATTAGGAAACTCTCTGTTAGATCGACAAGGTCTCCTTGGCTAGATGGGGATCTGAGGCAATCTATGGGAGAAAGGGACCGAATGAAAAAGGCAGCTGTGAAGTCTGGTGATTTTGAAGACTGGCAAGCTTATCGGTTACTGAGGAACAAAGTAACAAAAATGAATAGGCAAAAGAAAAAACAGTACTATTTTACCAAATTTAAAGACTGTGGAAAAAATAGTAAACAAACATGGAGAATGATAAATGAACTTATGTGTCGAGGCAAAAGTAGCAAAATGTCTTCTTTCATTGAGATGAATGGTACATTTATTACTAAACCTTGTGAAATTGCAAACTACTTCAACAGTTACTACCAGGATAAAGTGAAAACAATCAGGAATGAGATGCCCCCAGTTAGTAGGAAACTGTCAGAAAAAATTATTCGAGAACAAATTGTTAGTGATAAGTATTGTTCATTTGTCTTTGAACCCGTTAAAACTGATGAAATAAAAAAATTATTGGAAAATATAAATTGTGATAAACCATGTGGAATTGATAATATGGATGGAAAACTTCTAAAGCTTGCAGCCAAATCAGTAGTCAAACCTATATCTTACATCTTTAAAGTATGTTTTGATGAATGTACCTATCCAAATCTGTGGAAAATATCAAAAGTTGTTCCTATGACAAAAAATTCAAAACAGCCACTGAGCGGTCAAAACAGCAGACCCATAAGCATCTTACCTGTCCTGAGCAAACTAATGGAGCAGGTGATATATAAACAAATTCAGAACTATTTTGAAGTGAATCACCTTAATTCTGACGTTCAACATGCATACAAAGCAGGCTACTCAACCAGCACAGCACTAACAACTCTGACTGATGACTGGCTGGGACAAATCGATAACAAGCAATTGGTAGGAATTGTGTTTCTGGACTTCAGTGCAGCATTTGACTTGGTTGATCATCAACTTCTACTTGAGAAACTACAAGCATATGGTTTTTCAAACACAGCTGTCAGTTTCTTAAGTAGTTATTTGGTTGACAGAACACAATGTGTTGCCTTCAATGGTTCCCTTTCAGACACAATAGCCCTAACCTGTGGAATTCCACAGGGCAGTTGCCTAGGTCCTCTTCTTTACAGTGTTTATGTAAATGATATGTCATATGTTTTACGAAAGGCCTGTATGACTGTATATGCAGACGATACAACAATGTATGTTTCTGCCTCTACCGTCGACCAGGTCAATAACATGCTACAACAGGAGCTAATGTCTACTTATGAATGGGTGATTGAGAACAGGTTAAAATTGAATGTATTAAAAACAAAGTGTATGATTTTAGGTTCACAACATGCAATGAGAGAAACTCCAAAGTTAAAACTCTCCATAAATAGCAGATCAGTAGAACAAGTGACAGAGATTAAACTGTTGGGAGTAACTTTAGATCAAACTCTGTCATGGACGACACATATAAATAACATTGTGACTAAAATGAGTAGGAACATCTCGTTAATAAGAAGTAGTGCCCCTTTTATGTCATTAGAAACAAGAAAACTTGTATTACAGTCTTTAGTTTTATGTCACTTGGACTATTGTCCCGCTGTGTGGTCCAGTGCTGCAAAAAAACACCTTGACAGACTCCAGATAGCTCAGAATCGGGCAGCTAGACTTGCCCTGGGTTGTCCTTTTCGAACAAATACAATTGCTATGCATCAAAAACTGTCATGGATGAAAGTCAAGGACAGATTGGACTGTAGCTCTGTGTTGTCTTTGCATAAAATCTGGACCTTACACAAACCCTTTACCCTGTTCTGTAAACTGCAGCCCACTTGTAACAGACATGGCTTTAGCACAAGACAAGCCTCTATTACTAATTTTACTTTGCCTCGGCCAAAATCTAATGCACTAAAAAGTACATTTATATACCGAGCCACCTCGCACTGGAATATGCTACCTCAGGAAATTAAGAGACTAAAAAATCATCTTTCTTTTAAAATAAATCTAAAGAAACATGTAATCAGTCAAATACAAATAAATAACCTGACTTAAAGTTGCTTTGGGTATTGTAATACACCTTGTTTTGTTTTTCTCTTACCTCAATTATTTGAATGAGGAAATCTGTATTGTCGATGTGTGTTGTATAAATTACCCTTTGACTGTATAAGGTCTTTTGAATGAGAATGGACCCCAGGAAGAGTAGTCTTTGCGTTGGTAAAGACTAATGGGGATCCTTAAATAAAGAAATAAAGAAATACTAAGTAACTTGTTAACCTTTATAAATCCCTCTGGGGGTTGATGGGATGATTGGAGGGTCTTTCATTTCCCCCCGGTGTCTCTGGCCAGAAAACCACAATTGCAACTTGGCTGCCACCGGACCAGAGCAACCAATACACACTAATGGAATCACGAAGAAAAAGCTAACAGGCTAACGGGCAAAGCTAACTGTGGGCTAATGCCACTTAAACAGTATTTACAGCCAAGTAGTACTGCTGTTAGTTATATTACAAAAATAGGGATATGGGACATTTAAGAGAGCTTTTCTTGTTTTTAGAAACATTTCAGAAAATGCAAAAAGCATTTAGCAATTATCGTTAGTTTAAAACTTAAATGCTCCTTAGTGTACTTAATGTAATAATTATCCAAAGTAAACACTTTCCGTTCATTGTGAAGGAACAATTACTTAAAAGAGTTGGGTGTTTTTATGTCGTGACAAAAAGCTCGCTGCGGCTCTTGTGAAGTTTACAGGAAGCCTGTCAGACCTGAGATGACACCGGCAAAGAATGTGACCCAATAAATCACAGTCGCAGCAATCAAACGGGATCAACAGCTAACTGCACGCGCGGCAACACGGAGCGTGCACGAGGTTGAAGAGCTGGCTCGACCTCAGCTCTCATTTAGGCCGGTGTTTTAGCGCAGCAGCGTTTTGGAGCTAATAGAGAGGACATCATTAGTGGTCCTTTGGAGGAGACATGGAGGCGAGGATGTGTAATTAGCGAACGGGGGAACAGGAGACGAGAGGAGCATCACACCTCCAGCCGAGAGAGAGACCAGGCTGAATTATTTACCGTGGAATACAGTAAAGGCTCAGCGGCAATATCATCTGAAATATACATGAGTATGAGGAGTGTGTACACATGAGTAATAATCATAGACATGCCTTTACACAGCTCCTTTCACACACAAACCTTTTTACAGTATTCATTTAACACAATCTGTGCAAATGACCACTCCAACAGTAATCATGACAGCACTGTGTTACCTCACATTTGTCCAAAAACACCACTGAATCGTGTCCCTTTAATCCGTCCATCCAAAGATTGTCTGTTGCCGATTAATGATGCTCTCGTTTGTTTGACCTGCATGTAGTACACTTAACAATTAATGCTGTATGTTAAAAATACCCTGCCCCAGATGCCCGTTGGCACACATCGGGGTTCGGAAACAGGCGTCCCGCGGCACACAGTGATCCCGCCGCCTTACACCTTGTTGGGATTACAGGTGTAGTCTTACTTTCCACTGTGACAGAAGAACCTGCTGCCTCTCGCTCTCTCGCCTGTGCGCGTGAACGCCTGAAACCCGATCGTCCTCAATAATAGATGCAGGCGCTGAAACCCCTTCACCTCCGTCCATTAGTTCCTCTAAGACCTCTGGCCTAACACTACTTTGTAACTTCTTGAACATGAGTGCGCCGGCTGGCTTTCTTCAATGGGCCGTCTGAGTTGACTTGACAGTGACTAATTTCGGCATTTACCAAGTGCTTAACCGTCGTGTCTATCAAGCATCCTCGACATATAAAACAACAGCAAATGCTTGTTTCCAGCTTGTACAATGGAAAGAGTAGGAGTCAGAGTCACTGTATCAATTATATTTTAATATCTACGCTGCTAAAACACATGATTAAACCCATTTCAATTACTTGAGTGGTGCGGGTTATCGGTTGGAGAACATACTTGTCACTGAGATTAATATCTTCAACATTTAACCTTAATTTGAACAAAGAAAAGAAAGTAAATTTTGTGATCAAAACCAACCATATAAATCTATATTATACAATGAATGAAAAATTAACCGAATGAACTTTATCATATGCAGTATTAGTCTATTAATCTACTATACTGCAGGGAGACATTGCCGCTTTCTCCACATGAAATCTTAAATAAATAAAGTGCCAAAAAAAGGCTCTGATATCATTTCAATGAATCAACTTCCTGTAGATTTATATGGAAACTTTACATTTTCTCAAAATGCTTTTTCTCCCCTAACAAACTGTAGAAGAAGAAGTTTATTTATATAGCGCCTTTCTCAGACATTGTCCCAAAGAGCTTTACATGAGACAATTGTACATTCAATCCATACTCGGTGGTGTTCAGTTTCCCCTGGGGGAGACTGACAGAAGCGACAGCACACATCTGCGCCAACGGTTCCTCTGACCACCACCCTGCATTCACACACTCACATCATTCATCCTGGCATATTGTACATGTTTTTAGTGGTGTGGCCCGGGGGAAACCGACACAGACACAGGGAGAACATGCAAACTCCACACAGGCCCTGCCCATGTGGGAATCGAACCCAGACCTTCTGCGAAGCACGAGCGCTAACCGCTGTGCTACTGTACGACACTTGTTCTTGATGAACACGGTGTTCATAGTGACATGAGGAGAGGACACATTATTGCAAGGACAGAACTGGCTCTTCTGTACAGTACGGCTGCGGTGTGACAGCTATGCAGTGTTGTTCTTACATAACAACAGTCCAATAAGGAAGTGAAATTATAAACAAAAAAGTCAAACCAGGTCACAGTTTGGAGAATTGAGTCGTCTAATCCAGTGGTTCCCAAAGTGGGGGTCGTGGGACACTGAAGTGAGGGTCGCAAGATGATTCTGAGACTGTACTTTTTTACATTTTCAACAATTAATTTTGATTGAAAACAGTACATTTAAGTAAAATTAAGCCAAATATCAAAATGCAGTATCCAAGCTGACATCATTAAACCAGACTTTAAATGTTTTGCACTTCAAGTTATTATAAATGCTAATCACATTTTACAGAAGGGGTCCCGTGTTGTTGGTTGAGTATTTATTTTTTTCTATTTCTCACTTCTCATCTTAATCTTATCACACCACAAAATGTGCACTTCAGGCTCCCTCTGTAAAAAGCACGGCTGGACTTCTACGTCGCTATCTAAACCCTGGCAATGCATAAGGTTGATGTCAGTGCGGTTGAGATGCACTTTGTCTTCATTTCCTTAATTAATGTGTGCATCTCCTTTCTGCCAGCGACACGGCGGGTGAGCGGGTGCAGAGGTGACAAGAGAGATGTGGGATAAATAATGCAGCAGGCCGGCCTTCAGAGCGTGACTAATCCGCACCTCTTGACACCAGATGCTCAGGGCTTAGCCACGACAGTGACTTGTTGCTCCGACTTGGCCTTGCGGACAAATGTTCCACAAGTGAATTTGGGTTATGTAAGGGAGATTCTCACTATGGTTCAGTGCACAACAGGATCAGATTCTACAAAATAAAGCACATAGTGGAACAAAGATCAATGTTGGAACACTTATGGCATTAGAATTTCAATGCAAATATTATAACACTAGACAAACAATTCCAGCACAGTATGAAAACCTTAAACAGATTATGATTCATAAATTTGCTAAATGCAACTTGGATCAAGATGAACACTTTGACACATCTCTTCAAACTTGCTTTTAATACTTGAGCACTGAATTGTGTCTAGGTTGCAATTATTTGGTGTTTTTAAATGTGTTTTATCTTTCTGTGAAGCACTTTGGTCCTCCTGGTGTTGCTGTAAAGTGCTATATAAATAAACGTTGATTGATTGATTTGACAAATGGAGAAAAGTAGTGCTTTAGATTTATAGACTTTCATATTTTGTACGTTAAATGAACATTGAATCAAACATGTTTTCATTGGCACTGGCTGACTGAGTCTGTGTGACTCTATATTAACTTTACTCTATAAAGTTGCTAAACGGGCTTATTCTTAATGCTCTTAATAATTCTTAATCTGGTGCAACATTGACAGATACAGTACAGGCTGTGCTGTATCTGTCAATATTGCACTGTACTGTACTGTGCAACATCAGTGCAACATACTGTTGTGATTTATGATACCTGGCGATCAATTGAACTGGCCACACTTTTAGAGTTGAGTAAAATCTATTTCGAGCAGTGTTAAAAGTGGGTTGTCCCAGCTGCGTTGAACTAGAACAAGCTGTCCCAGTTTAATCACTAAAGTGCACCTTAACTGTTTAACCTGGAATTTTAATCCTGACATTGTTGCTTTGATCTTTATGTCTAAATAAGCCTATGCTATAACACTTGCCAATATATCTTATGGTATTATCATATTTGCGTCATGACATACACCTGCAGTTGCCAACAATAACAACATGTACAATGTCCTGATCAGTTCAAAGGCCAGTCTCCGTGTGCCCTGACAGCAGCAGAGTGACAGCTCTGACAGCTCGTGCTGCAGAACAGTTCTGACTCCAGCACCTGCTGGAATGGAGGTTTCCCTTGATAATTAGGGCAATTAGAGATTCCCTGCTCCACTATCCCAGCTTCTGCTGCTGTGGCGGAGGAACCCTGCTATTAGCATTACACAACATCAAGCAGAGAATCTCACCTCAGGGTCTGTGTGCACATCTTAATTATTGTATCAGCTTTCCTCATTAGGATTTGGTGTGGGCTGATTTGTAATGGCTGGCAATGTAAATTATTGACACCAGTTCATGGACTAATTGCAGCAAACTGCTATGCTAATTCACAGAAACACACACCTGAAGATTCACACACGCTGTTCAGGGGACACAATTAAGCACTCATCCCTGACATGCACATAATAGACGGCAGTACAAAAGCAACGTCACCTAAAAAAGAGCAGCGCCTTTTAAAACCGAGTCTTAGGTGTGGCAAGAGAGACATGCAGGAGTTGTTCTTCCTGTGTCTTGAGTGAGCGTTTCATCTTGCGCCTCTTGACAGCTGATGGTGTTTGTCAGTGCCAGGCGTCACTTAGACCACCAGTGTTCACACGCGAGCCTTGTCTTTATCAAAGGACCTGCTCCAGCCTCAAACTGACACAGATGAATGCACCGCACACACCTCCATGTGCAGGCCACCTCTGGGAACAGCAGACAGAGACGGAGGAATAAGACAATATTGTGTGTAGGTACACAGTGCTGTTTCAACATGAGTGCAGTGGGGAAACAAACAGAGGATGTAACAGAGCAGGCCCACAGGTACAGTATCAGTGTCTCCACCAAAGCTCTTGTTATTCAGTACACAGAGCCAGAGACAGCAGACACAGTTAAGTGTTTGTGTCGGCCCAGGCCTAAGCCCCTGAGACGGCCTTATCCCTGACGTCTACTCAGGTTCCTTCAGATGGACCTGCTCTCTATGTACCTGCTGCATTCAGTGGCCTGAGCGGCCACAGACACAAACAGTCATTCAGCAGCACATACACGGTGTATAAGAGCGTGCACTCCTCCCTCTGCACAGAGCGCATCCCAGAGGAATGCAGTGGTGTGTGTGTCTGACGCCACGCTAAGCCACCTCAGTCCTGCTGAGGAGTCTACTTTTGCAAGCCCTGTCGTCTGTGTCTGGCCATGACAATCATGAGAAAATCACTAGGTGCCTGTGGGGCACATCTCCTGGTTACAGGTATACCTGTTGACACATGCCAAATCCCACTCTTTCTGTGGGCCGCGGGAGCACATGGAACGCCCTGTCTAAACCGCAGACATCACATAGGCTGAGCAGGGCCCGACATGTTGGTCATGTGACCAGAGCAAGCTGGGCGCCTCATAAACAAACCTCAGTGCACACCTGTATATGTTTCTATGTGCACACAAACATATACACTGTATCTGTAAGGTCAGGTCACCTTACTCCTGCTGATGTAACACTGTGTATCTGTGATGAAGAGTGTGGACAGAGGAGGAAGACACAGGCCTGGGCTTAGAGGATCCTCTGAGCCCACTGATGTACAGTTCTTATTAAAACTGTTCCATTGCTTTTGTGTGAACTGGGTCCTACACATTGTTGTAATTGACAGTAAGGTGTTAGAGTAAGCATGATATAACACTATGGTATAGCAGTCCAAAACACTGAACAAGAATGTCTCAAAGTTTGGGAATGTCTCTCTTTTTACAACCCATTCACAGAAAAGCCATAAAACAACCAATAGTTTCTTAAACGTGTTTAACTCTGCACGTTTATTATCCTCTCTAATGTTACCTGCTTTGCCAAGTCGACTATAAAAACACTGACATGAGGCCAACAGTCGTATTTCTTTAGATATTGTGAGCCAGGCGTGTGGGTATAACTACAGCCCTCTAACACACTCCCTCTGCTCTGGCTATCCACACGTTTCATTGTACCTGTGATGTCACATAAACCTTCTTAAGACAGTTATGTTTAATGACCGCAGTGAGCATCACAATACCCTAATACTCCAGACCACAAGAGCAAACAGCATTATAAGACACGCCGCGCACCTTAATGCACTATTGTCTCCAGTCAGAGTCTGCCGGGCCTTTCATGTGGTGGAGGTGAGGCGGCTTTTCACATCCAAACACTACTTTTCATAGAAATATTTGTTTGGCCGTCATAGTGACTAAACACTGGCGTCACAGGGGATAAGCATGGAGGCAACGTAGGCTTAAGACGACAGAACAATGTCGCATTTTATACAGTGGAGACAGAGGAGATAAGAGACGAATTATACTTTGAACATGAATATTCAAAATGTTGTACACCAACAGAAGTCGCAACTAGACCCATTATCTAAAAGAGTGGTTCTAAACTGGTGGACCTGGATCCGAAAGTGGCCTGCTGAACAAAGAGTGAACAAAGGTTATTCATTTTTTCACAGTCAGCCTAAAAATGTGTGAGTAAGAAATAACATTATGTACACATGTACACAATTGTGTGTTTTGACAATAAATACTTAAGTAGGAGAGTCAAACTGCTAAATGTTGGGTCTTTTGCCAAATCTACTTTTTAGAGCTTTTAACCCTGGTGATCTCATATCAAAAACCTCCCTAGAGATGTATTTCAAGGAACGTGGGCCTCTTTGAGTCATCTTTGAATCTTCCCCAGTTGCTATTTTTAGCACCGAAGCGGCCGCTCCCAAAAAGTTTCTCCGTTTCCAGGAAAGCTACTCCTCACCTCTCGATCTCCTGCTAGGCTTAATCCTTTCATCGGGGAGTAAAAACACTGGGCATAGCTTCACTACAGCCACACGGACTCCGTTTCCTTTTTCTCCTTTTTATTCTCTTTATTGAAGCTGCTTCACAGCAAAGGGGAGCAAGAGGAGGTGGGTGGGAGGAGCTTAGCTTTTGTGACCAGGAACTGAAACTATTGGATATCATTCTTTAGCTGTTTTAGATTCAATTTGCATTTTCTCAAGTATATAATAAAGATGTGATTGACATTATCCGCTAAAACCTGCAAAAACATAATACAGCACCTCACAGGGCCTTAAAGTTGATACAGTTTTGTACACTGACGCGAAATGAATAAAGAATCAAACAATATGGATGATTTTCTTGGCACTATCTGTAGAGTTTGTTCTTTCCAAAAATCCAGCATGGCCCACAGCTCCACACTGACACATGCCGCTGATATCAGGAGCGACTTTACCTGATTGTTTTCCCTTGTCAAGCTTCTGTCATTTCTGAACGGGGATGTGTTGAGTCGCTCACAGCACCGGAGATGGATTATGTTTCAGAGCAGGCAGCGTACAGACAAGCGTGAGCAGGTCCGCGAGCGAGGGACGGCATAATGATGAAGTACATTGAGCGTCTATACTTTCTTTTAGTGTTTGGGTGTGAGGCTGAAATACACGTTAATGCGGACAAGTTCCAAGAGTCAGAGGTTTACTTTATCGACATAAAAAGAAGGAAAGAGAACAGGGCACATGGGCGAGCTCCCTCTGTCCCCATCTGGTGAGTGAGGAGTGGGGTGGATGTTCCTGCGGGGGAGCCTCGCCCTGGATCACTGACTTCCACAGCTCAGTCCACGAGACCGCAAAGTCGCCCCCTCCCCTGCACTGCAGCTCTGCCCCATCCTCCCCCAGGTCTCGCTAGATCCAATAGACGGGTCCACCAAACAAACGCTCGGCTGCCCCAAGACGTGATTATTACATGTAGCTGTGACGATGTTCAAATCCAGGCTAAAAATGTTCAATTTAGCTGCGGATACGACAATTTACTGAACAGAGGTGGTGGGCGGAGTTGCCAAAATATGCAAAAAAGTGCAGTAATAGAGTAATAGAGCATAGAAGTCTTATTTACGTTCAAATGAGAGTGATATGTCCTGTCTGATAAGGCCTATGGGCAAACATATCTCAAAATAAAATTACTCAAGTAAGCACTTAGCAACCAACCTACTCTTAAAAGTACAATAAGTTCAAAAAGTTACTCAGTTACTGTATATGTACAAATCTCTACAAGTGTTCAGCGTTTTCTGCTTTTATGTAGCATTACTGTTTCATTGGTTTTATTTGCGTAACACATCCTCCTTTGTCTGTAAAGCACTCTGAATTACTTTGTGTACAAAATGTGCCCTGCAAATAAACTTGCCGAGCCTTGCCTATTTTTTTGGGTTGTTTATCGGAACCATAATACTGCGGGTCTACAAAGAGAGGCCTCCTGCCCACGCTATAGCACCACTCAAAACATTACTGACCGCCGTTTAAACACCGAAACTGACACTTTGACATCTACTACGCACATCTCCCCCAAAGCTAGATGCATCATTTGGATAGTAATCCAAATAAATGTGTATGAATCCGCTCTGCAGCAGTCTGGGCAGCGTTGAATCGGCGGTGTATGTCAGGTTGTAGCGGGGCTGGTCCCCTCCTGTCCCCCCTCACATAAAGCTCCACTCGCCTCCCAGTCTAAGCACTGCCACTCTGTAATTGTGGGGAAGCCGCAGCACACAGCCCCATATATAAATACTCCATTCTCCCAGCCTTGTCAAAATAAAGGTTGTGTGGGGAGAGAGAAATAGGCCCGTTCTGGTGGCCCTCTCCCCAACGTTAGGGGTGCTATTTTGGGGCAAATTCTATACCTGCGGGTGAAGCTGCACAGTTACTAGAAGACGGAAATATAACTGGAAATCCGTTTTAAAACGTACTTTAACTTAGGTGACTTTCTGCCCAACAACCAAGTACACTTTAAACCTCTAAATTAGGTAGTGCACTGGAAGTGGAAGGAAGTAGAAGGCAGAGTACTCGTAGTAGTGATTGTTGTGATGAGTATTGTTAGAGGGAGCAGTAGCCTAGTATACTCTAACGCAGTGGTTCTCATCCTTTTGGAGCCGCGACCCCCATTATAACAGTTAAAGGGGTTCGTGAACCCCCTGCCCGGGCCACACCGTGAGAAATCAGAACATTAGCCTACTTAATTCTTAAAAAACAAAGAAAAAACAAATGGCTAAAATAAAATTAATCACATTAGAAACATATAATGACACTCTGGTATAATAGCACACACATGCGACAATATAATATTATAATATACGCTAATAAAAATATGTATATGTCACATGTTGTATCCAAGGCTAGATGTTTGGAGAGTGGTTCAGGGCTGAGCTGTTGAAGCTAAATGCTAACCAGTAACATGCTAACATCTTGAGCAGCTTAAACACTGACTTCCTGGTTTCTTCACATAAAGATGCGCTCTCTGGGGCGCTCTCTGTTTTTACTGTTATCTTCTTGAGCAATGATTACGAGTAGAGATATTGTTACATGTTGAAGTACTGCATAATTGAACGGTATTCAAAATGGCCGCCATAACAACAAAAGTCACATGACTGAAAGGCATGTATTCCTTGGAGAGGACTCTCAGACCGCCTTGTTCAGAAAATATAATCAAACAAAATCACCATTTGTGCAAAACAATGATTTCGTTTGGGTGAACATAGGGAAGCTCAGCCCCTCGTCTTGTGACCAGGAAAAAAAAAAACCTGTGATACAGAGAACTTGCCTACCCCTGGGCTATAGTACAGTTAGGCTAGTGTAATATTAGGGGCAACAGTGGCTCAGTTGATTAGAGTGTTTGTCGACAAATCTAAAGGTCAACGGTTCAAATCTCAGCTCTGACCTGTGCCTTGGGCAAGACACTTCCTCGCTTGCCTATGTATGAATGAAAAGTGTGATTGAGCTATTGGTTGGTGGTGGTCGGAGTCTCGCTTCCATCAGTCACATCAGTGTGGTTATAAACTACATGGCTTACCACAGTAGAGGACAGTGAATGATTACAGAGTAGTGAAATATAAGCCATTATTAAGAGCAGTAGTAGCATCTCCACTGTTTCACCTTAGGTTAGTGGTGTTCACACAATATAGCAATAGCAGTTATGGTTATGGTAATGTGATAGTAGGCTACAAGTGGTTTGCAGTAGTAAAAATGGTACTGCTAGTGCTAGAAGTATTATTGGTAAACTTTTAGGAGCGCTTCTTTTTTCCTTTTACTATATAGTTACTAGCATATACTAAAATAACACAGATTTCTTCTTTCTACCTCTGAATCCAGTGGCCTATGCATGAAGTTCAAGCCATACATTTGACTGACATCAAAGCATCTAAAAATAGCCGGTTCTGCTTTAAAGCCGCAGTCGTAGAAAAGTAGCTGCGGCGCATTACTGACAACATGCCTGTCTTACAACGTCCAGAGAGCAGCAGAAGTGGAAGGAGCTTTGTAAACAGGTCTGCGCTGACATGCAGTCTGCTTTGATGTTTATGTCTGAGGGGGACTTCCTGGAGCGCCGCAGCCCACTCACCTGTCTGCTTCTGTGGGGAGACAGTCCGCTCTGTGCTCCCTAAACAAGTGCTCTGTTAAAAAGCGTCCTTAGTCACCTGTAGCCGGTCCTCCCTCTACATTTTATACTTCTGTGTCACAGGCGGCAAAAGGTGCAAGTCATAGGTCATAAATAAGTATCAAATAAAAGTGTCACGTGAACTGAGAGGGAAGAATGGTGATATTTAAGTAGCTTTGAAAATGAAAGACAATTTAACCAGAATAAACAAACAGTAGTCCAGGCTACTTGCTGCAGCCTTCATAACAGGCCTGTAATAGACCAAGAGCGAAATGCCCCGACTCCCCAAAACCCAGAACAGCACTATCGATAAAGTAAGGAAGAACCTAAACACTGCGAATGGTGAAGAGCATGTGCATGTTTCTGCTGCTGCGGTGAAGATGGGGTGGATCAAGGTTGTCGAACATATCAAACAACAGGACAAGTGAGGAGGGAGAGAGCGCCGTAATATGGGTGACTTAAACGGCGAAGTTCAAGGATTGGTTTACTTGTGTGGGTAGATAACAGAAGGAGGGATTTTTTTTCTCTATAAACTTATTCTGAAAACGTTGAAAGAGTTAATCACAATACATTTGTGTAAAATCATGATCTACAGGGGCATTCGTCAGTATGTATTTGAACTGCTCGTACTGTTTTTATTGGCTCTTGTTCCACTGAGTTATAAAGAAATGACAGTTGATCAGAGTGTTGACTGTAAACCTAAAATAAATATTAAAACACATCATAAAAATGTCTAGTGTATTGAACTAAAGGTGTGGTAGTGTGTGGTGGTGTGGATCAGCAGGTTGGGGTGGTGGATGGGATCTTGAGTTGGGTAAGGAAAGTTTATGGGAATGTCATGTGTTTTTGGTTTAGACATGTACTAAACGAGCCATCTATCTGTCATATCATTTCATATTGCAGCCTGCCCTGGTGTCTTCTCTAAGCAGACCCAGGTGTGGGAGTACGCTCACAGTAACGTTTATTTTTAACTCAGATTCCTAATCCTCATCGTGATAGCTCCGTAACAGGTCATGTTACATGAAATCGCTCTGCTCATATTTAGATAATGAGAGGAAATGACACATTTGGACCAGTGTCTTCTGCCCTGAGGGACTTGGACTAGATCAAACTGTGAAAGTGAGCCGGTTTAAACTAGTCAACATGACACCACAATAGTTGCGCATGTCAAATCATTCAAGAGCTTTATATACAGCCTTTAAGTACTCGCTTTGTTTCCTCAATTACAGCTGCTTGAGTGAGGCCTGAGTCAGCCTCAGCTCACGTATCACACATGAGCATAGATGCTCTGCTGAGCACAGTCCCATTGGTATAGGTTAATGTCACATCCTCAGCCTGTTTCCTCTCTTCTCTCAGCACTAAACTGTCTCCTCTCAGCAGCAGCAGCAGCAGCGGAGGAGGGAGGAGGGAATGTGAGGAATGCTCCAAACCCCGTCCGGGCTGGTGTTCTGACTCGTCCCAGACTTCATGCCGTCACCACCGGGGTCTGTGGCCAGACCTCCCTGTGCCAGACCCACTGGCTCCAACACCCGCCCCGGCCCGAGCTGCAGCGCACGGCCCATAATTAACCAGAGAGCCGCACATCAGCCTCCCCTCCCCCTCCCGCTGTTGTGCAGGGCCACGCAATGGTGCAGCAACAATACGCAGTGAGCTAAATCACCGATGTACGATCACACAATACCTGTATCAACACTGTGGAGCGCGTGCTTATAAAAGGTCATAAATTCCCTTTTTGCAATTTTGCATGACACATAATTACAGCTACTTGAACAAACTTGGCACGAATCAAAGTGTGGAACTAAATGGTTTTTGCAGAAGTTCATGAAAAAACAAGACCAAAGCACCTTTTGATGGCGGCGCTGGCAGACATAATGCCATGGTACCTGGAGTCTGCAGACTGGCATAATTGCAGGCGAGAAGCTTGTGGCGCTGCGTGCATTGTGGAGTAAGCAGTGATCATCTTCATTCTTCTAAGGCTGCTCTCCTGTTCAGACAAGAACAAGTTTTATTCAACACAAAGTTTTTCAGATCTGCCAGAGGCTCTGTTCTGGATTCCTACACCTACGTTTGGGCGCACACAGCTTTAGAGGCACACACTTCTTATTAATACGGCGGCACAGTTACAGACCATTAGAGAAGTCGTTTACCCTAATGTTTGGCCTGTACTTATGCAACAGATACGACGAAACAACAATGAATTTAGCCTGAACTAATGAGAACTTTTCCGACACAAAACTTCAATGACCTTCCAAAAGTTTGACTTCTGTTTTAAGTAATGAAATGTTCTGCAGACACTAAATAATGAAAAAAAGAAGTTACTGCAACCTGTTCACTGCTCGGTTTACAGACACTTTACAAAAACAACCATCTCAATAAACATTTAGTCGGGGGAACGATGTGTTCCTCAAGTCATTAAGCTCCTCCAGCGCCTCCTCGTCCAAGTCTGAGAGCTCTTTACTGCTCATGTGGGGTCAGGCCTTGTAAACTTAACGGGGCTTCCTCAAGGAATACCTCAGCCTTTGAAAGAGAAACAGCGAAATTACATGCTAGAAGGTCCTCTTGTGTTTTTTTTTTTTTTTTTTTCTTTCACCCCCTTTCGGTGCACTGTAATTTCACCTCTGGAGTGGGTCGGCCTAAAAAAAGAAGGGCCTAATATTGACAGAAGAGGGGAGCGCTGGAGGTCTCTCTTGGGTGGTTGTGGTCCGTCCTGAGAGTGTGGTCACCCAGATTGTTTACCTGCTTATACTTGATACACCAACACTATGTAGGCACTGGGCAGGGTACTCATTTGACCCGATGCACTTCCAATTTTCTAGGTCAAACAACTTGAATTCGAAAAAGATTGCTCGGTGAAACTCTCTAGGAATGAGTTAGGTTAGACTTAAATGAGGAAAATTTAAAAAAAAAAATTTTAAAAAAAGGACTGGTGCCAGAGCTACAATTCTAAACAAAATTGTATATAGGAGTCCCTCAAAATACGCAGCATTCACATGTACTAGTATGGTTTCCATTGCAAGTAGCACTATGCAGAAGTAGGCTGTTCGAGGAAAAAACACTATACACACAACACTGGAATACACACAATGAAGGCAGGTTAGTACTGTATTTATGTGTGTCGAGCAACGCGGACAAATATCTCCTGTTGATGAAGTTTTATGAAATATGAAATGATTTTTTAAGACAGAAGCAGCAAAAAGGCAACCATGTAGGTCAACTAATGTGGCTAATGTTATGCTAACAGCGAGGTGGGTAAAGTAGCCAAAATATTTACTCAAGTAAGAGTAACGTTACTTTGAAATCGTTTTAGGAGTAAGTAGGAGTAAAAAGTAGCCGAAGAAGATGTTACTCGAGTACTGTGAGTACTGAGTAACTGTTGTAAAAGTCTGATTCAGCTGTGACATAAATTATGAGAAACCGGAAATAATGTGAAAATGTTAATATTTTCAAAGGAAATACCATAAAAACATATAAACTAAATTATTATGAAGAATTAATCAAACAAAACCAGCGAAATGAAGATCTGTCACTTAAAGATTTACCCACAGTGGCACAAGTTACTTATTTTTTACTAGTACAGATATACCTTATTTTAATATCACATTACATTATAGTAAGTGGAAATAAAAGGTACTGCATGGTAAAAAGTACAGTACTTACTGTATGTACTTGCAAAAGCATAATTACTTCAAAAAGTTACTCAAGTACATGCACAGCTGCTAATGGTATCAATTGAAAAAAAAACTGCACAGAAGTTGTGAAATATTTAATTACGTACAAAGAAAAAAGCACTGATGAGTCAGTTTTGCCAGTGGAAAAACTCACTGTGTCCAAAACAAAAAAACAAACAATGTGATGTAATGTGAAATCCATGAATACGTAAATTGTCATTGTGGATCACGCATAAAATGTACCTCGCATTATTCTAAATGATGATAATATAATGGCCCTAGCACCTTCTGAATGCCCAGTGTCATGTACTCTCAGGGATGGGCCTGGTCAGACTGTGTGAGACCATCATGTCGCGTGAGTGAGTTTCTCAGAATATACTACAGTGAATGATAGTGAAAACCCCTTTGCCCCACATTTATTCCCTATAACCCGTCTGTGGAAAAACATATAAAGATGTGAATTTTTAATAGTCAATCAGTGACATGCAGTGTCCCCCAAATGTATTTCCAACTGCTGCTGTAGCCCATTTGAGCTGCAGCAGTAAAACCGCTAAACCAGCCTGATGGGCATCAAAGAGTCATGGCCATGATCTCACTTGAACCAGTTTCCTACAGCCAGGTTTCTCATCCGTCTCCTGCTCCTCACCCCAGAGCGGCTCTCTTTCCATGGTTGGCAGCCACATATACAGTATAGGCCTACACTGGATATTTATAAAGGCACCGCTGTCTCTCTCCACCCAGGGCACGTATAGAGAGTAATGCATGGACTTGACAAGAAGTTGGGCTTCATGAGATATGGGTATAAGCAAGTGTTGAAAATGTACGACTCCGGTTGAAAAATGTGTGGTAAAGTAGTTCAAAACATGGAAGGAGCGGGCAAGCAAAACATGTATAAACTAATCTTGAAGAACTACTCCACTTTGTAAAAAAAAACAAAGAATTAACTGCTAAAGGCATCCTACAGAGCAAGTGCAACGGCCGTGATGAAGCTGAATATAACCTTCTCGGATCAATATGGATAAATATAATATTATACTACGGTTTGCTTATAAATACAATTAAAGTGTAATAAAATGATTAGATTTGTGAAGTCAACTTCTGTTCTCTCTAGGAGTTCTAGTGAACATAGTTTCTCAAACTGTTTTGAGGTTACTCTTTGTTCAGTTCAGGTTTAGTCCTACTTCAGATCAGGAGCAGCCCTGGCATAAGGCCTAGTTTGGAACAAGTTTTGACCTGGTGTAGTCAGCAGACCTGGTTTAAATCTGGTGGTTCACATGGAGTCAGTTTTGATCTTTGGTGGAGGTTGTTGTTGTCGTTGTTAAGAGTGGCAGAACTGTTTTTTGCAGAACTGCAATTTTCTGTGAATCTAATCAATAACATTGCTTTCTTATTGCTATTTCATCCATATTTTATACCATATTTTGTTATATCTTGTTATAGTATTAGTTTATTCAGTATTTTCATTCCCCTAAAGGTTTATTGTCACCATTGATCAATGTTTCATGCAGCACCAAAGAAAATTCCAAGCCTGTGAACCCATTCTCGAACAATTGAAACAAAAATTGCATTTCTGACGATTGTACAGTTATGGGTAAAACAATAGTGAGAAGACCTTTGAAATTAAGGTTTAAAAAGTCTGAAATTTGAAAAAGTAAAGCCCACAGTATTGAAAGAGAATTGAACTTCCATTATCAGTCCTAACATTCTTCGCCATAACTTTCCTAAAGCGCATATAAACTCCATCGAAACAGCAGCCTGCAGTAGACGTACAGTAAATTCAAACCTGCTTTTCCCCATAAAATCATTTGTATATTCACACACACACAAACTGCTGCCCCCCTTCCACTCACACAGGCACCGCAGGCACCGCGCACACTGGTTCTCATATGGAATATCGTGGGTGGCGCTGGGCCGGTGGAGCGCTCTCTAAATAGCTAGGGAGCAACCCCACCATTTGAACGACCCAAATTTCCTTTTCTGAGGTCGGCTGCCCGGGATGCAAGTGCTGCGCTGCAAGCCTCCAGTCGCCACGGGTAACCACAACGGCCACGCTCCCGGCACTTCAGAGCGACCACGCCACGGCATACAGGGGGGTGTCCAGATGTCGCACACACACACACACACACACACACACACACACACACACACACACACACACACACACACACACACGGGACGCAGCCATGCATTCAAGTGTACATGCACTTCCTCTTCGACGTATGTCTGACAATAAAGCTATCATTACGACACTACCAAATCTGGGCTTTTCAGATATGGAAGCCGGCCGTATTCTGTAGCGGGCAGTGGGCGGGAGAAGGGGCGGATGTTTGTGTTCTTGAGCATGTAGGAGTTTTGACTGTAAGTATTTATGACACGGGTTTGTATTTTATATGTGAGTGTGTGTGTTTGTTGGCAGCGCAAGGCCTCCGCAGAGTGAGAGATGGAAAAACATTACGATGGACACAGGCCTTACCACCCAAACCGCAGATCAGTTCAATTTCATGGGAAGGCCTTCTCACTGCAGGTACGGCGCACAGCGGTTAAGTAGGGGCCGGGGACTTGGGGAGATGATGTGGAACACAAAATCCAAATCACGAAACTTAAAACCTTTTGGCTCAACAGTGGCTCAGCAGTTACAGCAGCCGTCCATCAGCTGCAAGGTTTGAATGCTTCTCTCCATGTTTATAGCCCACTGTGTCCTTGAGCAAGACACTGCTTGGTTGTTTATTGCCGGGTGATGTGATTGGTGGTGATTGAGAGGCACAGAATGGCTGTCATTTCTCCCTATTCATGGGTTTGGTTGGGGACATGACGTTTTCCTGTTATGGATGCCAGTCAAAAGAACTGTTTTTAATTGTTACTTGCTATGGCCAAATGTTACATCAAGAAACCTAAGGACAGCCAGAATCCACAAGCAATACCCTTTATAGGACATGGTTATTGTTAATAATAAACATAGACGCGACGCTTGGGGGACTCAGACCCTGGTCAGAAGCTTTTAGAAAGGCTTCATACTGTATATAGTGCGAACACTTTGTAGTTAGTTAAATATGAAATATGTTGAGACGTATCATTTTACTTGGAAAGTTGACTGGAAACAGGGACCAGAGACAGGGGTAAACTGACTCTACTTGGGAACCAATCGTGGGAAAGTCTATTATGGTGTATACATGCTCTTTTGAAAGAGCCTCTGAATCTTCATGTAATTATATATAAAAAAAAATAAGACCCTTAAAGAGTACAAGCACTGGAAGTGTCTATAGTTTTTGTTTTGAAGTTACATAACACGCAATATCTTTTTTAGACAAATTTTGGAAATGAAGCGTGAAGAAAGGTTCAACTTGAGGTTTGCGTGACTCAAGTCTGAAAAGGATACGGCCCATGTCTCTTCATGAAAGTCTTTATGTTTGCAGTGGAGCCACTGCCTGGTGCCGTTCACGTCGGCCATTTTTAAACCCGGGCGATATTTTATGGGCCCTTCACTGAGGACCTCTTGCTTCCTTTTCCTGTGGTTTGGCCCTGGGCTGAGCTGTCGGGAGGGAGAGGACTGTAGATGCTCAGCTTTGGCAGCCTCTCCACGGAGCGTCCCGACCAGACAAAAGAGGAGAGAGAAACCCAGTCCATTTATTTATATTCGCTGTGGTTTTGCGTGTTGCGTCCTAGACATTCAGACCCCGGGTGGATATTCCAGCTCGGGATGAAGACAGACGGATGGCTTTCCACTGACACAGTAAAAGGAACTCTGGGATTAATGTCAGATCCATACTATGTGTTAATCGAGTGCAAGCGTTTCATGTGCGGTCCAGATAGCAACTATCCTGAACCCAAATCCACACTTCTCTTAAAGGGACATATTATTCTACACTTCTCTAAGCAATGCCCCTCATTAAAAACATGCCTGTATTTGTGTTATCAGTCTTTCCCCGTCTCAATGGCTCACCTCAAATCCCGTTGTGATTCTGAAGGTCAAATTTGATTAGAGTTCCCCCATAGACTTTTTAAAATGTCGAAATATTAAAAGGGCCCACATGGCGCATATATTTCTGATTGCTAGTTATGGTCCAAAGTCGTTCCTAACTTTCCTAAAGCATTTCTATCATCCCAGTACTTCTCAGAGGCGAGTTTATCAGTGCTGGTTTCATTACTTGAGTAAATGTACACATACTACTGATAAAATATGACTCCAATACAATCAGTTGCTGAGTCAAATCATTACTTATGTGAAAGTACTGAAGTATGAAAAATAACTTCACGGCTTCAAAAACATGAATGTTGTGCCTGAATTTCCCAACTGCATGGTAACACGAAGGGGACAAACCTTCTTCCTTGTTGTGAGTGACGTGGGATTTGACTATACAGCTGCACAGCGCCACCTACTGCTCTGGAGTGTGCATGTTAAAGCTTTAAAAATTAACCAAACACGCAGCCAAAATTACATTACACTTGAGTGTGAAAGTCTTTTTAGTAATGTAGGGGAGTTCTCAACAAATATACAGTAAAAGCCAAAAAGCGCCACTGCAGGTGTCGTAGCATGTTGCGTTTTTTTTACTCATTAATTGTCCATGAGAGTAAATACTACGCTGACAGAAAAGACAAGGAGAGAGGGATAGTGTACATCCAATTATACAATGGAGATCATTTTTGTGACTCATCCTTGGCTGTAAATAGTGCTAAAGTGGTGCTAGTCCGCAGTTAGCTTTGCCTGTTAGCCTGTTAGCTTCTTCTTTGTGATTCCATTAGTGTGTATTGGGGTCTCCAAGTCGGAACAGGGAAAGCTGCAAGCATGGTCTTCTGGCCAGCGACACCAGGGAGAGATGAAAGACCCCCCAATCATCCCATCAACACTTGTATTACACCAGAGGGACTACAAAAATGATTTATTAAGTTAAACAAGTTACTTAGTACAAGTTTATAAGCACATTTCACATAATTTTCTGGGAGCAATACAGTTTATATAATATAAAAAAATGTTACAAACGCTACAAGATACTGAAGGACAAAATAAATTGAATTCCATCAGAAAACAAAATCAGGTATATGGCCTCTAAGAGTTTAAAGCAGTACTAAGTAACCCCCGGTGTCTCTGGCCAGAAAACCACAATTGCAGCTTTGCTGCCTCCGGGTAGGAGGCCCCAATACACACTAATGGAATCACAAAGAAGAAGCTAACAGGCTAACGGGCAAAGCTAACTGCGGGCTAGCGCCACTTTAACAGTATTTATAGCCAAGTTTGAGTGAAAAAAATTATCTCCATTGTGTAAGTGGTTGAACAATATCCCTTGCTCCCTTTGTCTTTTCTGTCAGTGTAGTATTTACTCTCATGGACAATTAATGAGTAAAAAAACGTAACATGCTACGACACCTGCAGTGGCCTCTAGGGGCATGAGTTGCCTAGTACTGTTTTAAAGGCTCGACCAACGCTAATGAGTGATGTGGTAATAACTACTAATGTGTCTACAACTTTTCAGTTTCCAAAGTTTCCAATATATTTGGAAAATGTATTTCCGCGAACCAGAGCGGGTTTCGAGGTGAGCAGTGTTTCGCTCCACAGGGGAAACATAATATTGGAAAGCATCATATTTTGTCATTCAGGGATGACCTCACTCGTGTCATGGTATGGAAGCAATTTGGAGGCTTCCCTGAATCGCGAGGAGTGCGCTCAAAACCGTCAAAACGTGAACATTTTGGGCAGCGTGCGCGGGGTAATAATAACCGGGGAGAACAAAAGAAAACCAACAGAAACTGCGGTCGTCTTGACTCACCAAAAGGTACTGCACGGCCCTATGTGTGTGTGGGGGGAGCCCATAAATGAGTATTCCTATATGGAGGTGGCAGAGACGGGGGGCAGGGGGATGGGGGTTTATATATGTTCGCACAGCGGCCCATGTGCTCCTCCTGGCTCCTCACACAGTAGTGGCTGCGGCTTTTCGCTCAAACCCTCACTGGTCAGGGGCCGGTGCCAAAAGCAGACCGAGTACTGGAACACTGGGAGTTTTGTGCCTCGGTTTTTCGGAGCCGCCAGCTTTCTCCCGACCTTGCTTCAAAATACACTGCGGCTTCCACGAACAGCACTCTCAGCAGTGGGGAGGCCAGGCATGGAAAATTTAGACGCTATACGAGAGAGACGGAGAGAAAATATATATGAAAAGAAAAAAAAAAGAAGAGAGAGAGAGTGAAAGAAAGTCGGGCAGAATTTATGTGCTCATTCACATTTGTGGTTATGAGAATTTTCTTAATGCTTTAAACATATTTGTGTAATAGAAGAGTTCTCACAGTAGAGCTCCGCGCTTGAAAGTGAAAGAAAAAGCCGAGAGTAACAACGAAGGGATTATGTTACTGTTTACTGTAAGCATCGGCACGTAATGGCATATTGTAATGGGGAAAAAGGAGACTGAGAGATTTATTTTCATGGATTTTGATGGATTAAGTTTGTAGCGTATAAAGTTGGAATGCATTGGGAGTCTAAAACTAGGATAAAGTGAGGTCTTTGCTTTAGAATAAGGAACTCTTCCATCCACTCTTCCAACGATTTGGTTGTGTAAACATTGAAACAAAGGTGACCCAAAAATGTAAAGACCTTCCAGTAATGCCATTGCCAGTAGCTGCTTACACTGTACAATGAGATACAGAGAGAGAAGACATGGGCATACTACAGTCTATTTGCAATTGAATATGTACGAATTTAGAAATAGTGGAGGCCAATCGTATAATTTTGTGCTACACTTTCCGTATATTCTGCATTATTAACATTACTAAAACGGCTATGTAAATTAAATGTGTTCGTTGGTAGAACATGTCGAATAACATCTCTTAAAACTTCTCTTAATGTTTGAACTCTCACACACGACTCAGGAGAAGAGCTTCAGCCAGATTCATGTACCAGAGGAGAACACATGAACGTAAAGAAGCCTTTCGGATGAGAGACAAATAATCCTAAGCTTAAACCTGTCCAGTTCATGACTTAGGAAACCTTTAATACAAAACAAGAACTTACTTAAGTATATTCCAAATTATTATGCAGATTGTATTTCAGTGCCAGAAAGGTAAAAAAACGTTTTTCAATTGGCAAAAACTCATGGACGGTGTTGTGCCTCAGGGCTCTTTGAATCACTGACATCAATCTCAGAGACCTGGGATGAGTGGTCATCAAGTTAAGCCCAGTTAAAGGAAAAACTACTGAAGAAGGACGTCAACCATTATTAAGCAGATCATCATTTTCAAGTAATATGGGAAAGAAAAAGGATCTCTCTGCAGGTGAAAAGCATGAAATAGTTGAATGCCTTTGACTAGGTATGAAAGCCTTCGATATTTCATGAAAGATTAAGCATAATCATCTTACTGTTAAGAGATTTGTGGCTGATTCAGAGCACACACAGGTTTGTGCAGATAAAGGCACAATGAGGACGGTTTCTGCCAGACAAACACATCAGACTGAGAGAACAGCTGCTACAAAGCAGTAAACAGGTATTTGAAGCTGCTGGTGCCTCTGGAGTCTCCCAAACTTCAAGGTGTAGGACCCTCCAGAGGCTGCAGTTGTCCATAAACCGTCTATCCGGCCTCCCCTAAACTGTTAATTGAAGCTGATGAGCAGAAACAGCTGCAACGGGCTCAGAAATACATGAAGACTCATTTTCAAACAGTCTTGTTCACTGATGAGTGCCGTGTAACCCTGGATGGTCAGAGGTGTGAGTAGTGGATGGTTGGTGAAAGGCCACCATGTCCCAACAAGGCTGCGACGTCAACAAGCAGGGGGCGGAGTCATGTTTTGGTCTGTTATCATGGGGAGAGAGCTGGTCGGCCCCTTTAGGCTCCCTGAAGGTGTGAAAATGACCTGAAATTATGTGGAGTTTCTGACTGACCACTGTCTTCTATGGTACATCTTCATGAATGACAACGCACCATGTCCTGCTTTAAAGAATACCTCTGCATCACTGGCTGCTATGGGCATAAAAGGAGAGAAACTCATCATGTGGACCCCCTCCTCCCCTGACCTCAACCCTATTGAGAACCTTTGGAGCCTCAAGCAGTTTTCATCCAAACAGCAGCTCTGGGAGGCTACTCTGACAACAAGAAATCCAAGCAGAAACTCCCCAAAAACTCAGAAGTTACATGGATGCTAGAATTTTGAAGCTGCTATCAAAGAAGGGATCCTTTATTCAAATGTAACTTGACCTGTTAAGACGTTTTTGATTGAAATAGCTTTTGATTTCAGCAAAAATGACCTCCTAGTGGTACAAATTCAACAAATGATCATTTTCAGTTCTTTACAACCTATAAAATGTATTAATACGCTGCTGTGCATAATAATTTGGAACAGTACATGTAAGTTGTAATGTTCAACAGTTAAACACATGCAGTCATTTGAGTCTGAGAAAAACATAATTTGCACAATAATTTGGAACATACTTTAAAGTCAATATTAGACGAGGATACAACATTGTAATACATTTGAAAAGTCAGTCTAGCAGATTATGGACCTCTATTGACAACAGGACGCTGTAAATTATAAAGCTGTACGCGGGTTGTCCAGTCGTGAGTTGTGTTTTGTTGTGGCCTCTGCCCGTCACTTGTTCCAGTAAAGGCTGCTGATGGAGCGTTCAACCCTGACACAGACTGGCGCTCTGACAGTTCACCTGACATCAGTGACTTAATAACACCTTGTCTGCCTAATAGCGTGTGTTATTGGCACTGCACCCTGTAATCTCCTCCCTCTTGACGTCGCAGTGATCCAAAATATTAAACCAGGCTGCACTGCACAAGCCCAGCAAGCACAAATACTCTGTCATAGTGATCTCACCAGAGCCAAAGAGGCAGCGCCTGTCAACAACGCTAATCTCGCTCCGAATCTGGGCTCAAATCACCCGCTTTTATTTGTATGTCAGGCTTAAATCTATAGCTCCAAAATGAAAAGGTTCTGAGGACAGTAGAATAGCAGCAGAAGTGGGTAGTACTGTACTTCCCAGAGTAGTTTAATCGCGCAATACATTTGATAATATTTATATGTATCAATATTACTGTTTCCACTGTGAGTAATTCAAGATTCAAACAACATCTTACCAACATGAAAGCCACCCTATTACCCTATTTTTATCATCCCACTTTGACAATGACCTTGAAGTACTTTTACTTCAGTTCTACAAAGTTCTGGATGAAAGCAGGTAAGAGGGCAGCCACATGAGAACAGGTAGGTCCGTTTCAAGTACAGTCGGCCCCGTATCAAAGATAGCGTCAACTTTTATATGCTACTGTGTTCCTTTCATGATTTTATATGGCTGAGCATCCACAGTGTCAGGTGTCCCGTCTAACAAAGCCAGACTTCCTTGTGTAGAGACATAAGACGGAGATCTGAAGGGCGCGTTTGATGGTGTCGCTGTGGCCCCATCCTGTCTGGCTTAACGCTAATCCCGCTCCACAAATTAGTACACAAACTCAGCATTCCTCCATAGGAAATCCAAACAGCAAGATATTTTATGGCCTTATAACGGGGTCTTAGGCTGAACCAAGGAGGGCAGCAGCAGCAAGTTAGATTTGCTTTATTATTTTGAGGAAGGAAGAGACGGTCCTGCTAAGGGATGGGCAGGTCAGATAATGATGAACTTAAATGTTTACGCTAAAACTTTCACTCCATACTCAAGTATTTTCACCTAGCACTTTCTTCCATCAGAAAATCACATCACTGCGGCTCCTCGACCCACCTCTCTGTGACAGCGCGGCTTTAAAAAAGGGCGACAGTGGACCGTATTACTGGCACAAGGCTCCAATAGGCCCAGCATAGATCTTTATGGATTGGAAAATATTGTGGTTTGGGACGCGGTGGTGCTTTTGGAAACATGTTTTGTCTGGTGCGTTTTACACACCTCATCACGCTTGAGCTCACAGTGAGTAATGATGGGCAGACTGCCCTGTGGCGCGGGGATGACACAAGGGAAACGCTGCAGGAAATGGAGAGGAGAGAGAGAGAGAGAATAACGATGACAAGTCTTATTGTTGGTGCAAGAAAGTCAAATTAGACGAAAGCGTAGATCGAACTTGACCTCTTGATGTAGGCTTTTTATCCAGGGTTACTTTCTATTTCTTTACAAAGGGTTTACTTGTTTGGGACTTTATATGAAGGCTACTCGTCCCGCTAATAACAAGCTACTGACCTGCTATTTAAAATGTAACCAAAATAAAACTCACTTTGCTTAGCTACCCAATGAGGAAATGTCTTTTGTTGCCACTTCCACACAACGTGCACACCTATATTAAGAATTTAGTTCAGAAAAGGCGATCACATTTTTAGCTAGCTCTGTTTTATGAGTACAAACTATCGTCTGACTTGTTTACGCGCAGCTGCAATGCAAAAACAATGTGCTAAATCTTACAAAATGTGCCTTGTTGGACAGAAGACAGAAGAGAATCCTTATCTACAAAGTGAAATGCCTCCACCTTAGCTCCTGGGTAATGTCATGTCAGTGCAAGAATGAGAAATGGCTTTCAATTTGTCACTTTGAGTATTGGAATATTAATTGGAACAAACTACAAACATTGCAACACCGTTTTAAAGGGTCTTTTTAGGCTTTATGGGTTTTTATCGTAGGCTAATGTTGGTGTTTGACCTTTTTAGCACTTAAAATGGTTTGCACGTGTATATGGAAAAGCCTGGTAAGTAAATCAGTCCTGATTTCTGATGCAACAACACGCCTGGACTCATTTCCAGCACAGAAATGATTGAAATAGATTAAATAGATAAATAAATTAGGCTGAATACAGTAGTAGTGGAGGTAATTGGGGGACTGAAATGGCAGTTTAGCAAGACCCTTTTACGTGGAAAAGCTTGCACTGTTTTGAAGTTAAAAGCTTATGTTGCTCTGTAGAAAGTAAACAATGAAATATTAAACTAAAGCTATGAGCGTTAAGGGCTGTCACTCACAGGGCTCCATGGCAACAGGGTGTGGAGGAGGGGTCACATGGGCGGTGGTGGGAGGCTGTACTTCCTGTGTCCCCATTCCTCCTGCCCACCACATCTTCAGCAGCAGCAGCAGCGGCAGCAGAAGAAGGAGCCGTGGCTGGCTACGGGGCGGACTGCGAACCACATGACATTCTGAGCGCGCCGACTGATGTGCTCCCCCTCCCTCCCTCCCTCCTCCCCCCCCCCCCCCCCCCCCGCCCTGCCTCCCTCGCCGGGTTCCCGTCTCCTCCCTCGCGCCCTCCCTTTCCTCCAGCCTTCAAAGCTTCGACATGTCATCTCCAGCCACAAAAACAGAGGTGGGAAGACTCACTGGCGCTACCGCTGCCTCAGGGTGTCTGGCACTAAAGCTGCCTGCAAATACAGCGGGGAGAGGAAGGAAGGAGGAGTGAGGAGACAGAGCAAAGGAGGGAGCCCAAAGAACTGCTGGGCTGAGGACTTGTTGCATCAACGTGTGCAGGGCGAAAAGCTGTTCATTAAGGTGAACATTTCTGTGGTGCAATTTTTTTTTTTTAAAGCCACACTGTGTAACATTTCTCCAGATGAATAGAATACAATACAAGCCCTTATTTTCATTATGGACGTTTGTTAAAATGAAAAAACAAACAAAAGACCAGGCACTGAAGTTTCCTAGTAGCCTTAAGCTTGTTATATTTTGATAGCATTGTCCAAGCCTAACTGAGCATTAGGACATTTGGCATCGCTGGTGTGTTGTTTTTTACGACAGTTAAAGGTGCAGAATGCAACTTTTTAAGCGACAAATAAAATGTATTTTGTATGTAAATTTGTCTTGACTGTATGGGTGGTTTGCATGGTGCCTTTACTTTCCAGCACAGTCGTCTCTAGGAAGCTCCAGGATCAGTGGTTTTTGTAGGTTTTTACTGCTGGACCCTCTTCTCAGAAAACATACAAAACAATTGATCCTGGAGCGTTTTAGAGGCCACTGTGCTGGAAAGTAAAAGGCGCCCTGCAACCCACTCATACAGCCATTTGGTCACAAAAAGGTAAATTACGTGCAAATCTAAAAAATAAAATAAATAATAGCATAAAAAGTTGCATAATGTGACTTTAAGTTGCTTTTGTTGCGTAGAAACACTTTTGGACATATCAGTATCAGTCTCTAATTTGTTGAAACTTAAAAATAGTTAGCCCCAAATTTCTGAGCATATAAATGGCCCAAAGCTGTTTAAATCAAGTTCTAACAGTAGCTACGATATACATGAGTCAAACAAAACTCAACTCCAGATATGAAGAAACAACCTTATATGATTAAAAGCTCAGTTTAAGAACAAAAAAATAAGTTTGTTGGAAAATGTGCATAAAGATAATCACAAAAAATGAAAAGAATGCATTTGTGGTCTGTCCCAGCGTCACGACCGCAAAAACACAATGAAGTTTGGACAAATAGGATAAACTGTACTTAGCCTAATGGGAAATGTATGGGAACCACAAGCCTATAATTGAACGTAGCTTGTGTGATTGTAGAGTCCCGTTTCTCCATGTTGGATTTTCACTCACTGTAAAGACGCGCATGCGAATAATTCACCCGCCTGTTTGCAGCACGGATACCGCAAAATTTGCAGATTGATTTAAGGGGCAATTATGCACTTGGCTCTCTGAACCTCTGAGGCTTTTGGAAACGGATCGCTCCACTGGCCCCACGGCAAAGTAAGCAGTGCACTCCTGACCATCGGGGAGCTCACCAAGCGGCCTCCAGAGAGCGTCCGCGAAGCCACAAAAGCCCGGCAAACAGGAACGTCGCTAACAGGGCCAATCAGGGGCCTCGGGGGACAAGTGGTTCTGCCCTGGGAGAGGATACAGCACGACAATGAGACACTTATAACCACGCTCAACCCTGTCTTTCATTAAAACCATGTTACACCACCATTGGAGTATAAATAAGGAATTGCACGGATATATTCGTCACACTGTAGTAGTGTGCACTCCCAGTCCAAATGTTTAACATATTTTATAAGAGACATTACTGTATGCTTCTTACTCAATGCAGAAAAATACTCACTATGAAGCAGGTCACCAAAAGACGGAAGTAAGAATTGGCTACAGAATGATCAGAACTGTTTATTTTCTTTCACACCATCGTTATAACAGCCTTTACCTGATTTAACCTGCCAAGTAAACACAAGTCCTCACACCGGATTATTCTGTTCCTAATTATTGCCACACTCAGCATCAAACCAGTAAAAGTACATTGTTTCCACCTTGAACTACAGTGTGCAGAACAGACACTGCACTGGAACGGCAGATTTATGATTAAGTTACAATCTTTGATTGTACAGGGAACCATCTATGACATATGCAAAACTATTCTTTATAAAAAGGTCATGATTAGCGATTACAACAGCTCATTGAACTGTGAAATATTATATATATATATATATTAATATATATATATATATATATTAAATATTTCCCGGATCCTTTACCCTGAAAAACTGAAAATTGGGGGAATGTGTTCTCCCAAACGTTGGATCAAATTAAGCACACTATTTGGTAGAGTTAGTAGACTAGTAGTATTTATTCTGACATCATAGGAAAATCCTAAGACATTGTAAATGTAGCAATGTGTGGGGGAAAAACTGTGTGCTTGCTAACACAGAAGTAAGCATCCCAATCAGTGCATAGCGGGGGGAGAAGAAGAAGAAGAAGAAGACGGAGAAGAAGAAGACGGAGAAGTAGAACAAGAACAAGAACAATGCGTAGAAGGTTTTATGTGCCCTACATTTCCATGTACCATTTAAAACCACAAATATTATGTAACCATTCACGACTGACGTCCTTGTAGGTGTCATTTACATACTTATGTAGTAATTATTTTGTGCTACTTATGATTGGAAGACACGTGTGAAACAGTACGACTTAGAAGGAGTTCACACCCGGAGAGTTAGTAGCCAAAATGATATTTCAAAGATAATGACTTGGGTTTTGTCCTTATACTTTACGATATAGACTCAAATGTTTGCAGATTGTCAGATCATCAAGCCCCTTGTAGAACGTAGGAAGTCTTTGGTGAGCTGCCTAGAAACGACTGGAGAGCTACAGCTCCTAACCTACGGGTTGGGGACAAATCAGTAGAGCAACTTCACACAGACCAATGATGATTTAGCAGAAAATCGGTGCAATTGTAAGTTATGGGGCGACGACTTATAAGAAGAGATCTAAGTCCTCTGAAGCACATTGCTACCTGACATCACCTCAGAGGAGCGTGACCAGCCAGACGGGAGAATGCCTTTATCACTGTATCAGCGCTGACATCTCCTCTTCAGGTGTTTACACTGCGGCCTGCTCTCTGTGTCATAGTTGTGTAAAATTCGGCTATGGAGCGTGTCAAAGCACCTGCAGTCTAAGTCAACATGGCGGCCGCTACCTCTCTGTTGTTTGCCAAATCCGAATCATCATCACGCTCCCTTTAGAGACGGCAGAGCAGCCCCGAGCCCCTTCAGTCTGTCTGCATGCGAAGACACAGAGGCGGGTATGAGGACGAGGAGGAAGCCAAGTG
The DNA here is from genome assembly GCF_951799975.1 of Gobius niger. Taxonomy (NCBI): domain Eukaryota; kingdom Metazoa; phylum Chordata; class Actinopteri; order Gobiiformes; family Gobiidae; genus Gobius; species Gobius niger. The sequence continues at coordinate 10,437,077 of NC_136870.1, read as the reverse complement.
AAGAGAAACCACAGTAAAGAGCCACAGGGCAACAAACGAGAAAAACAACTTGAGAATGTAGAGTCAGGCCGCGCAGGCTAACTGTGAAGAGGATTAATCCAGACGTTTTATGCTCTCCGCTTCAACTACTGTGACAAACTTTTTGACAAAGCTATCTCCTGTTACGATAAGCACTATCTGTCGGACTCATGGGTTTGAATTACAGAATAATAATTACATAAAAAACGATTTATTCATTGAGACTAAAGAAGAGTAGTGTTCTTTATTTATTCTGAGTAACTTTTTGAAGTCACCGTTTTTGTCACACAATACAAATATTACAGAGAAGTATCAGTGGTGTCAGTGATATAAATAAAATAGTTGCTGTTGCCATTGTTAGACCACACTGTATAGTTGTCAAGCTTTGTGTTGACAAATGAAAAAAGATATAAAGTTTGTTTTGCTGCACCCTGACAGACTCTAGAATCAGAGTCGTAGGTTCGATTTCCCACTTAGGCTATTTGCTAAGTATCTACCCAAGCTTTTCACCTCCTTTTACCCAGTGCTAACCCAACCAGAAGCACGTGGGCCAAAAACATCTGTATTTCTTTTTCTTTATCTGTAGAATATTATGGTATGGGAATTTCACATTATGTTGTGTTAATATCAACTTTATACATGCGTGATATTGTGTTAAAGTAGCTTCACTCTTCATTTAGTACATATTTTGGCTACTCTACCCACCTCTACTTGAGACCTATGGATGGGCCCACTGAGAGGAGCTGCCAACGGGAGTGTGTGGAAAATACCACTCGTGCAGTCAGGCTTTTCTGTCGAGGATCAAGACTGTGGTTTTAAATACAGTATGATCTGGACTTGAGCATGTTTGTTGAAGCTGAAATATCTTCACTAATCCTAAATGTTTCATGGTGTGAAATTTGATGCAAAGATAAAATGTGTGTTCTTTTAGTTTGTGAAAGCCCTACAGGAGACCAATATGACCAAAATATCCCTGGCTGTAAATATTGCAGCGTCACATGTTAATTGTCGCTATTGTAATAGACCAACTAGGCGAGCCTAACCTGCCATTAAAGTACATGTTCCAGCGACTTCAGTGGAAAGTGATGAGTATGAAAACAATGCATCTGGTTTAGGCAACAAAATAAGACAGGGAGGGACCATCATTATTTAGACCTGGGACAAATCCTTTTTCTTTCTTTTTACTGAATCTGTCGCTTTATCTGCTTGAAGATTTTGGTTGCTATATTTAAGAAAACCATTCTTTGTGATGTTTATTATTTTTACTGCTGCCACAAAACCATCCTGTACATAAGGTCCCAGCTCTATCCTTTGTTTTAGAATCATTACAGCGATTTCTTTTAGCTTTCTTCATACATTTGTCACTTTATGGTGAAACTATGATTAAAAAACAGCTGTATCCCATGAAACTAAGACGCAATTATAAAAACCTAAAATTACGGAGCATTTTCAGTGTTATTTGGTTGTTTTAAAAGAGAACAAATCATTTCTTTTGATAAGCTGATTTGTAAAGAAAATGTACCTTTTGCAAACTACATTTCTAAATATGTTTATTTCTTCTTGGAAAATGCTACTGCAAAGTGTACGGCCAGATCAAAGTGACGTGAGTCGTGTGTTTTTTGTGTCTTCTTACCTTCTAAAAAAGGCCGTGCGTTATGAGCTGCAGTACTAGGTCTCCTCTGGAAGGAAAAAGAAAGATATTTTCATTCAATGTATAAGATAAATCCTAATTTGGATGATCACTGCTTTCATTAGACTGACCTACTCTTGTCCATCCTCTTTTTCCCACATTACTATGTGTTTTTGTTTCGTTCACATGACACAGTAAAAAGCATTTATATAAAGATGTGAACAAGCCACAGAATGTCCAATAAACGCGTTTCTTACTCGTCTCAGTGAGGGCCCACTTTGTTGTGTCAAATACAATGCGGACAAATGTGCTGTTTTCACTTAAAGTCATCCTCCCAGGGACCACATAAAGACTCACCATGTGTTACGACTGTCAAAGGAAATTATGCAAACCAGTATTTTGTCATATTTTTGAACATGACACAAAAGAGTGGGCACACGTGGAGACTGAAAATACAGGATTCCGATTCGTGGGTCGTTTATTTGTGGAGCAACAGTGACCCCTGGTGGACACGATCACAAACAAATGTCTAAGGACACAATTAGCCATCAATCTGCTTTCAAAAGAACACAAAGATTCCTATTAGCTACGTGTCAATAGATAGACAAATAAACAAATTGCATGTAAAGTATCTGTGAAACTTACCAAAATACGATAAAGCTGTGTTGTTCCGATGACGCACCTGCTCAACTTGGACAGTAAATCTGCGTGTGAATGGGCCTCGTTTGTACGCGTTAAGCCAGATCTAGATGGTGTGGAGATAACAGGTTTAGTATGAGGGATTTCAGCTGCTCTACAAGCCCATAATGCGCGATTATATCAGGGTTAAACTCACCACATCCACGGGGCTCGACACATCTGATAAGGCGGTATCTGTCAACAGTGGATTACGCATGGAGGCCGGAGGAAGTGCTGTAAAGATGTAGAGAGCGCCACCGTGGGCTTGACCATCGTCTATGATTTAAAGGCCCTGTTCCTGATGTGTTTGTGGATAAAGAAAAGGAGGAGGGACTGAGGGAGTGTTAGAGCTTTAAAATGTTTTTGGTAAAACTCACAAAACTCATTCCCAGCTTTCATGGGTTTAATAAAGTTGGCAGTGAGGGATAGGTTTACATAGGCTTCATTCTTGTAAATAAAAATAAAAATCACATTTAGGTCATTCTTCAAATCAGGAGTCTCCAAGTAAATGTCCCTGGAGGCCAAAATATATCGGACGTGTATTGTCGGGGTCCATAAACAATAGCTCCAGTAAAATATGTTTTAATTGAGAAAATACAATTATTTTCAATAAATGACTAATGAGCCTGACAGGACTGTAGCCTCATAATAACGGCTTTACAAGCCTGTGTCACACGTTTATGCTACACTGTAGTCATTATTCATTCATCCACACTCGGTAGCCACAGCTGCCCTGGGGCAGACTGTCCATTTACCAAGTGGCTATAATGTTTTGTTTATATCCTGATCTCCAATTATGTCAGTGCCCTCTGCTGGACGCGAATGGAATTCTTTCCTTTCTTTATTTTATGCTGCCTCCTAGTGGCTGGAGTGAGCATTCCGGTTATTTCTTTAAAAAAAATCATAAATCCACACAGGAATGGTCTAGAGACTTCTTTTTTTTTACATACACAGGAATCTGTGCTCTACAAGTCGTGAGCCGGATTGAATAATCTTGCGGGCCGGACGTGGCCCACGGGCCGCCTGTTGGGGACCCCTGCTTTAGCTGTTAAGGGCAATTTCGTCAAATTTTTTCTGCATTTAAGTAAACAATAAATCTTAAATCTAAATCCGAATAATAAACCTGGACTTTTTTTCTGCAGATTATGCAAATGAGTGGGCGGCGCCAAAGTGTACTGACTACAACCGTTTTTACCTTGACCACAGACCAGTGACCGAGAGGACTGTCCTTGTAGTGGTGCGAGCAGCCTTTCAGGGCACTCCAGCTTTTACTAGACTGAAGGGCGGAACTCAATTTATTCTCTACTGGGAAAAGGAGAATAAGGCTCTTTACCTGACTGTTCAGTCAGCTTTTCATAATGAGGGGAAATTGTTCATTTCAAAGAAATGTAATTATTGAATATGCAATAAAAGGGAATGAGTTTATATGATCAAAGAATTCTGGGCCTGCTGTTACAAAAACAGTGTCTGGAAAGAGTTGCAAAATAATCCTCCCCAAATCCATGAGAGACATGGAGCTGTAGTAATAATAGTAACAAAAGAAATACACCCAGAGCTGAACAGACAAAAGGCAGTCAATTGGTGCCTGTGGACCTTCTTGCCCAAGGGCACAGCGGCAGGTTGTGTCTCTCCTTTTAAGAGTATGAAGTTGTACACGAAAGTGTGAATGTGTTTTGTGTACGTGTTAAATGCAAATGCTGCACCTGATCATTACAATTACTATGAACTAGTCATGACTCATGTGTTTGGAACCAATAGCAGCAGTAGTTAGAGACATTTACAGGCAGTGTTGGGGAGAATATTTGAAACTGTATTTATTACTGAATACTTGTCTTAAAATGTAATTTGTAACGTGTTCTGTTACTTTGTCTAATCAGCATATTGTACTCTGAATACTTTGAATACTTTCAGAATACTTTCACATTGATATTCATTCATTCAGTCATTATATTTATGTATAAATATGACGTATAATTAAAAAAATGAAGACTACTGACTGTTGGAACACCTGTTATAAACTCACTTAGCAATAATTATAAACTCTTTCACTCTGTTGGCAAATGGAGCAGCAGATACAGCGTCATGTGACACGTGTGCAGTGTCTGTATGAACTGGGGCTTTAAATCTTTATTTTATTGGAAAAACAAGTCAACATTAAAAGTCCTTTCTTAATAATGTTGTGCACTATGGAGCTAAATGTAATGATTGATACTGGGATGTATTCCTTAATATTTGGAAAGGAACTATATTCTAAATACTCTCAAATGAAAGTGTAACTTCAGAATACAGTTAGTATAGTCTACATGTGTTATTTGGTTAATAGCATAACAATAGTAGGCCTGTTAGTCGATGTATCTATTTGGCATATGTGGACGTGCATATTGAAGCTGTTTTCGCAGCAGATGGTGGTTTGCTTTGGCTTTAACCACAGATAAATGAGACACAGATACCACATACTGCGCGTGTCGTGTATCATTACAGCTCACAGCAGTGAAGAGTTCTACTGCAGGACTACAGCAGCACAATGAGCTCCATAAGACACAACTCACTTCTGATGAGTGTGAAGCACACGGGGGCCGGGCTGCAAAGACAGAACAGATGTAGTTCAGTTGTGTTGACGTTAGGGACTGAGATCAGATTTACACCACACACAGAAGCGGCTCCAGTGATCTGTGCTCAAAGAAAACCTGCTCCACAGCACAAAACTATGGACATGATGCACCAGAGCGCAGAGGCAGGTGCTGTTTAAGTGCTGGTGCTCTTTTATGCATCATAGAGTGAAAATGAAAAAATAATAATGGCAAAGATGAGACTTTCTTTGGTTTGGTTCACTAAACTCTGTAATTACAAAGTCCCAAAGTCATATTTCGAACAAGCCATGTGCATTAAATGACCCCCAAACCAAAGAGACAAATCTACACAAACCCCATATGAAGGAATAGCCTACAATATGAACTCTTTCTTAAACTTCATGAGGAGACTGAAACAGGAATCTCACACAGCTGCCAAGGTTCTGAAAGATCTTTTCCAAACATAATCCTGCTCTTCCCATTCATAATTCATGCTCATTTATCGACACCTCAATAGAGACAAGATAAGATGTTTTATATTCTCAAATCAAATGGGAAGAATCTTTGTGGACCACAGTGTGTGAATTACGGTCAAATCAGAGGGAGGGAGGACGAGGAAGGGAGAGAGTTCAGCTTTCTGATGGCCTGGTGGGTGAAGCTGTTAAGTCGGCTGGCCCTGGCCCGTAGATTACGCATGCGTTATCTGTTGTGGGTGTCTCTTGGACATGTTTAAAGGTCCCAGGAGGTGAACACCTATAGGACAGTGGCTGGAATTTTCAGGCAACTCCTTGAATCTGTATGACTTTCAGCGCATGAGAACCCACCGCAAAACCCAAACCCTCAGACCGTCCCGTTGAGCGCGAGCGCGGACCCTGCGTCACGCTCCCGTTCTCCTGTCATTACACCAGCTCTTTGTGACTCACCATTTCATATGTAAATCCCCCTCCTGTGATTTCCTTTTGATTCGCCCCTCTCCCCGTGTCAGCAGTGCGGGGTTTGCCCCTGAACGCGCGCGCGAGGGCTGTTCAGCTCTAATTGCCTTTTGAGGGATAATTGTCGCGCTGCTTTTCTTGCGCAGAAGCACCTGTGTCCTGATCAAAGCGCTGCGCGTTTGGAGCGGCTTTGTTTCAAGTGGGGCTTCTCACAAGTGCGCGTCGTCAAGTAAATTGGCTCTCCAGACATTTCTATAGGCACGATGTTGTACAAAAACATCCCCTAAAGAACATGAGAGGGTGTCTATAGGTTAAGTACAGCTTGTGTTATGTACAATTTTGCGATTTTAAGGTGAAGGCTGTGATGAAGAATCAAGTGACAGTAAAACAAGTGTTCAAAGCAGAGGCTCATATTTACATAGTGGCCAGGAGCATCTGCCATATCAAAGAGGAGAAGGTTATACGATTTATTAAAAAGTCTGTCGTTTTCAAGGGTAAATATTTGGGCTTCCTTTGATGAGATGGAGACAGACTGACTTTTATATTGGATCTCATGTGTAGATTGTGGTTATATGAGTGGAATGTGGCTTGTTAAAAATGGTACATATGTAATAGCCTGTGCGTGGATGGAGTAAAGGGGTCATGTATTTTGGAGGAGGGGGCCGGGTAGCCTGGCTAACACCAGACTAAAATCACAAGTGATATTTAGTCTGGGGACCACCAATTCATTTTCTCGTAGGAGAGGTGTGGTTTACGATCGTCCATAGTCGTTTATTGGGCGATACGAAAAAAAAAAAAAAAAAGTCTCATGCGTCTGCACGTAGCCCCAGCCAATCATATCATCGTATGAGATGACGTATGACGCACCCGCTGTAAACTTTTGAGCTAAATTATTTAGAACAAGGTCTAAAGCTTGATCAAAAAATACCATCGTGTCTGCTGCTGTCATGTTGGATCCGTAAATAAACTTTTTTTTAAATTATCCGTAAATAAACTACAAGCTTCCATATATCGAATAGCGCGTCATCGTCTTGCCGTCCCTCCTCGCTCTGTGATTGGTTCCCAAATCCACCGGAGATTTGGCCATGGTCCCCAGGCTGTTGTGCAGTTCGAAATAATTCGAGCGCACACAGCAGCCTGGCGTTAGCCAGGTTAGGGGCCGGGTGGGTTTGGGGTATAAATGGCCTGGTTGGCGGTGGCACAGGATAAAAGTCTACAGCTGCGGGTCCATGTCACATATGAGAAATCGCAGGAGGAGTTTTGAAATGGATCTTGGGAAATCGCCGCTTTTGCTGGTCACTTTTTGTGCCTTAATGCAGATGTGTGTGGGGGTGTCTTTCAGGGTGCCAGAGGATGGAGGGCTGTCAGCGGAGTGGCAGGTAAAGCCAAGCATTTTAGGACAAGAGGAGAGTTTTTAAAGTCTTGTTTTAAATTGCGTTTTATGACGACAGGATCCATCCGTAGACACGGGTCTGACCGAGGCTGTGGACGCTCTGGTGAAAAGGTCGAAAGCTCTGCGCTTTTATGGACTCATGGGGAAACGATCAGGTGGAAAAGACGTCTTTTATTCTGTTTGACAAGTTTTTATTAAGATGTTTGGTTTTGCAGACATGGAGTTTGTGTTGCAATATCAATCCAATAATTGAAATACAACCAATATATTTATATATATACTGCTCAAAACAATAAAAGGAACACTTGAACAATACAATGTAACTCCAAGTGTTCCCTTTACATTGTTACACCGCTAGAATATCATGAAAAAGTGCATTTACTTCTGTTATTCAACTTAAAATGTGAAACTAATATATGATAGACTCATGACATGCAAAGTGACAGATGTCAAGCCGTTGATGATTTTGATGATTGATTAAAATTAAAGATTTTTAATTTGGGGTTTTTACAAGCTGAGCCATAATAATCAAAATCATAAGAAATAAAGGCCACATATCTCACTCTGCATGTAATGATTCTATCATATATTAATTTCACAGTTTAAGTTGAATAACAGAAGTAAATGCACATTTTCATAATATTCTAATTATGTGACGAGCACCTGTATATAAATATATATATACACATATATATGTGTATACACATACACATATATGGCTGTGTGTGTATATATATAGGCCAAGATTATTATTTGACCTATAATTACCAATATTTAGGTAAAACTTGGTGTGCTTGTTTTTGTCTGCTTTACAGGTGATGGGAAGCCCATTAAAGTAGATAGAAGTAAGACCACAGCATTAATACAAGTTATTAAGTATTAAAGTGAATGTATTATGAACAAAACTAAAAGTGTTTATTTTCAGGAAAGAAAGGGGAGATGTTTGTTGGCCTGATGGGAAGGAGCATATCAGGTAAACAAGGCCACTGTGCATCTTTAAGGAACAAATACATGAATTAATGAGAAGCCATAGAGTTTAAGTCTTTTTTTAATTGATATGTAAAATATCATCTTTATGAAGATCAATACTTATGATGCATTTAATTCATTACAGACTCTTTGCCAAGAATTCGTCCTTCACCAGCTGCATTTGATGCTCTGGAGAAATCGCACAAACAAGGTTCAGTACAAAAACCTGAGTTTTCCTTTATTTTCATGTGCATTTTTACAAGATATATCTGAATGTTTAATTTCATAATGTGGCAGGTTCTGAAGAGGATTGGGTCCAAATCATCTATTGATGGAGCTAAAGACTACAATACAATCTATACAATATAATCAATCAACCAAAGGTTACTCTACACTACACTAGTCCGATACACTGCTTTAACTGCCGGCTGAAATCATTTTACACAAAAGCAACAAGCATCAAAATGCAATTCTTTGAGAACTAACGGTAACAGCCTGAAATGCTGCAAAACAACCAAGCACAGCTGATGGTTCACATTCAAAGCATAGCAAAAATCATTATCCACAAGCAAAAGTCAGTGAAGCTTCTCTGAGGATCATTCAGTTAACAAGAGTCAAAGCATAAAATATAAAAGTAGAAAATCCATGTGGGAACAAAACTAACAATACTGATGTTTTAGACATTAGAAAGTCGAGGCTACTTGTGGCTAGAGGCTAAAAGAGTTTATTGAGCAGCTGGAGGGACTGTTTATGTCCCTTTGGGAGGCGTCCATTTGAGTGAGGTGGGGTCTATGGTCTTGTTGCTGTTTCCTCTCTTGATCTCTTTTGCTTTCCACTCATCGATCAGGTCCTAAAAATAAAAGAGGTAAAGCATGTTTTCCATCTGTATTGCTTTCAGGTGAATAAAACAAACAAAAAGAGAAAACTTTGCAGCTGAACTATTGTCCTTTCTAAGTCATATTTGATGATTTTTAGCTATTTAATTTGCTCAAATAATGACTTATGACCCTCTGCCCAGACAAAGTGGGGGGCCACCACTTAGGTTGGGATCCACTAGCCTAGATGGCGCTGAACAGTAGTGCGTTAATGTAGTTATAGCTTTATTTACATTTAGGCCTTAAACAAGAAACCTGCAAAATGACCATCTGTAATGTGTTTGTTTGTTTATTTATTTAGTAAAGATAATATTGTTGATTAGTCTCATTTAACGTTCTTTGTGAGCGGGAAACACAGACAGGGCAAACTCAGCAACACAAGTATCTCACTGCTGAAACTCTCAATGAATGAAGCCTTTTTGGGACAGAGCAGGACACAACTTAACTCGCCATGTGTTCAGTACATCCAGCCAGCTCTAAGCTAATGTTAGTCAGCAAGAACAACATGTAAAAACAAAAAACAAAATAACAGTTTACACTAGTTTATACTTTTCAGACTGCTTCTCATAGGAATAAAAACAAAGCCTTTTTATTATTAAATGCATGCAGTATGTTTCTGTATTTTGCTGGAGGCGATAAAGAGTGATTCATGTAGTGTTCTTTCACTTAATGCTTTAACAAGGACGTTACCTGTTTAATGACCAATGCCCGAGTCTTTTAAACAATGTCAAAAAATAAAATACTTGTATGTGTCACGGTATCAATACTGTACTAAACATTAAATGTAAAAATATGTCATCTGGCCTGGGTTGTATCCTTGTGATGAAACTTAACGGTACCTGTCGCTTTAGGACCAGGTGTTTTCCTTTCCAGTACTTGAGCATCTGAAGGGATTGTAGTGTGCTCACAATGTCCACCGGATTCACTGCCGTTTCTTGACTAATCTCTACAGAAAAGATAAAGTCACTGTATTTTTTGAAAAGCCAAATAACATCAGTTCGGGTAGTTTTTATTAAAAGAATACCTTTAATGGAGATCTCCTTTCCTTGAAAATTGTACATGTATCGCAGTAAAACCTCCTTCCAGTAACTACGGTAGCTGATGAGGCCCAGGTCGGACAGAGGTCTCTCTGGTGAACCAACCTTCTCTTCCACTTTGGACAAAAGGTAACCTGCAGAAAAAAACCATTCATATTTCTATTTATGATCTGTAATTGTAATCAAAAGACCAGTAAAATCAACTACTATTAATCTACTCTACTGGGAATATACACAGTCATACTTAGGACACCTATACTATAAATAACTATTAATAAACTGATGGAAACTACTGAAAGGCAAAGCGTAACAGAACTGTACGTACTGAAATCAATGAGCATCTTGCCAAAGCCCTGCCTCATGTACTGTGGCATTGTCAGAATACAGGACACATTGTAATTGAGGAAGGAGTTCTTTTCCTGAAAAATAAAACAAACAAAACAAATAATTGGTTTAATGAGGGAAGCATCATTTGATTAATTTGTGGCAGATAAAATCTGACTTGATCTTACCTTTGAAAAGTATCCCACTAAATGGCAGCCAGTATTATCAGCGTCTGTCATCACGTAAAAGAGAAATGGCTCCACGTCATAGTATAGCGTTTTGTGGTCCAAGAAGAGTTTGGCAAGTAAGCAGAGGTTTTGGCAATAGATCTGTAAAAAAAAAAAAAAAAAAAAAAAAGTAAAGCTTCGAAGACAAACCTATGTCAAAATTGTTACAGTAAAAATGATAAATAACAATAACAGACCTTATTCTTTTTCCCATCAACTTCGAACACTGATATTGCACCTTTGCGGTACACTTCATCCCCTGGAGGATGCTTCCACACACACTTGGCCTGGAAATATGTAGAATTCAAACAATAAGAAGAAGAAAAAAAAAAATTCAAAGCATTCATGAACATTTGAAGTCTCACCATGTGTCTCCTGAGAATGGTTTGGCTCTTCATGTATTTGAGGCAGAATTCGCACACGTACAGGCGGCCCAGACGAGCATATTCCTCGGGGTAGGGAGAGTGGTACCAAGTGTCCAGCTCGTATCGGCCGAATAAGATGGTCTTTATCATGTTACTGCCCTCGGTGATCTGACCCTGGATACGCAACTTCTCCTGCAACATTAACACACAACTTATCATATATACAAGGTCAAACTCAGCAAGCATAAGGATGTATTATTTCATCTTTATGCTTTGTTTATTTGGTCAGGACAGAGTGTATTAGCAACAGCTTCTCACCAAGTCTTCTGACGCTCGTGCTTGGGCCTTTCTGAACAGCTCCAGGTCATAATCACTAGTAATGTTTTCCAGCAGCGGTTCTCTGGTATTGCCATGGGTCTGTCGATGCTCCTGTGAAGAATACAAATTTCAATATATATGTATGAACAGCTTGGAAGCCATTTAAATGCTGCTGAATAAGTTACAGCACTTCGTTAGAGTGTACCATATGCTTTTCCTTCTGCTCCTTTTGCAGGCCAGAGTTACGGCCTTTTCTCATCTCATTCACCTGCTCCTTGTACCGGCTCTGTTTGGATGTTGGGGTCTGAAATGAACAAAAAAAAAACATGCCACTTAAACTGTATGTTTCTGTATTTAGCAAGTACGCACCTTCTATTATAATCTACAAACCTGATGGCGAGTCGCATGCCGAGAATTACTTTCCTCCTGCGCTTTCATCTCCTCCTCTTGTTTGTCTCGGCTAATAGCTTTTACCTAAGAAAGAAACCCCAAATGCAAAAGCACATTTATATTCTGCTCAGTTTATTGCTTTATGACACAGAAAATGAAATATCTGTTGATTGGAGAAATGCTCACCTTGCATTCATCTGCAGAAAGATTGTGATATAGAGGACACCCTGATACGGCAAAGTGACGTTCATGCTTTCCTGTAAGATGACCTGCGAAAAAGGGAGACAGTAATGGGAAATTATTCAGCATTTTGATAAGTATTAAACCAAGGACGCACTTTCCATGATGTAACGGGTGAGTGGTCAATTACCGAGTGAATTACAGCCTGGAGTGGGGCACTTCATGTTGAAATTGTAGGTCTCATGACATCGGCGGCGCTTGGGTCGATGGGAAAGGTCCTTATCTGAATCTCTGCTGGTTTGGTCTTTGGCCTGGCTCTCATCGTGAGAGGCGTTGGGGCTGGAAATGTCAAGCTCGGACTCTGAGGAGGGGGCGTTTCCTGTGGGTGTCAGCGGAGGAGACTCATCGTGGTCAACTGCGCGCTTCAAGTCTGGTGTGTCTGACGCAAAGAGAACCACAATGTTGACTTGTGTTGAAGAGAAAAGTAGTAGTGGCCACACTCTGTTGGATTTATTTTGAGCTGTGGGCTTACCCTGAGAACTCTGGCTGAGGCGAGTGGAGGCTCGAGTGAGCCGCTGTCTCTTGGCCATGTTTCCATCACTCTCTGAGCTGTTGGTCTGCTCTCGTTCAGCCGACGAGTCAGAGTCTTCGGTGCCATCTGAACCGCTCCCAGCCATTGGTCTTTGCTAAGAAATTATACATATGTAAAAACTACATAAGTATAACTGAGAAATACGGTCAATTCTTTAGCGAGAGTGAAAGTATGGTCATTGGTCATGATATTACGTTTGATATGGAGAACACTATCTGGTTAAAATTACTGCGGGAGTTGAGTTTAGGAACAGGAATAAGACTATGGTTAAGGTAGGGATAATAGCTTAGGTTAGGTTTACAGTGTTTTAGAAGAATTATTTGACAGTATATAATGAAATAGTCAATCAACAAGTCATTGTTTATCTTCTGTTAGTGCATAAACACAGAGAGCAGTAACAACAAATGGATTTTTTTGAAGGGGGGGTGGAAAGTGCATTATATCACTAGGAGACGGAACAATAGCAAAGAGCGTTGGTAGTAGCCCCCGGACAGTTCTGCAGACATTGCCCGCTACAAACCCATTTAAAACAGAACTTGATGAAAGCGCCCTTTTATCTGATCGTTTAAAACGTTCAATTTACATGTAACAAAAATAAATACTGTGGCAAAGGCGATGCCTCGTTGTAAGAAAATGTAACTGAACTGAAGAAAGCTTTATTATCTCATTTCCATGAAATATTCCTGTTAGCTAATTTAGCTAACGCCAACATCTCAAGCGACCTACATATCTTACCTGTCGTCTACGTGGCATTCTCTTGTCCAATTGGTTAGAGGAAAATGGAAAATTGGGTATAAAATAACAATCGACCAAAACCAGGATATAAACAGATGCCAACAAAGTGTATATTTAGCCTTCTTTAGGCCAGTAGTTCGGGTGTACACAAGCTAACCGCCCAGACTGAAAGGACCGCAGCATAGCACTTCCGGTGTCGGGCCGGCACCACACCAGCAGGGGGCGCTGGCGGGTGTTTGGCCTTTACTTTTTACCAAATGGATCTAAAGTAAGTTCAGAAAAAGATTATTCCATCAAAATCATTTTGATTCAATATTGTGTATTACTATGTATAACTTAGTAATTTACAGAAGACTCAAGACAAGTTTGCTGCAGTTTTAGTGTTTTTGTTGTTAGTGTATTAGTTCATTAAAAAAATACCCATCCGTGTCCCCTGAGCTACTGCGGTAAAGTGGCCCGCCACTTCCAAACCCACGGTAAAGTGGCCCACACTTGAAAAGATGTTGCGCCTTTTGCCGGTTACTTACGGTAATAGCAGATTTCCTCGTCGTACAGCTTGCCTTTTCCGTGCAATTTCGCTATGAATAAAGTTGTGATAATCACTCTTTTGTAGCTAATGATGTGTGTTCATTAATTTAGGGAAATAGAGTTGCGCGCACGCGCGCGTTTGTTTGTTTGTGTGCGCGCGCGCGGTGGCTATAACTTCATATTTCTACCACAGTAGTGGTCACGTGACGGCACGGACAGATGACCAGCGTGTATTGAGAATATAGGGAACTATAAAATAATATAAGCTTTGATATTCATCTTCATTGTCTTTTATTCCCTACTTCATGCAGTTTTATTATTATTATTATTATTATTAATAAAAGATTATAAATATTATAATCATTTTGACAGGGCACCAAGGACGCTCCAAATGGAACAAAATTCAGGTTTTCAAAAATTCTTTAAAAAAAATCCTTAAGAGGTTTGCAACTAATTTCACTGCAGACATGGCCTCAGTGCTGCCCTCTATCGCCCTGTTGAAACAAAGTCCACTTTTACTGTGGAAATATGAAGAAAACTGAGGTTGAAAAAGGCAAAAATGGAACAAATTTCAGGTTTTCAAAAATTCTTTAAAAAAAATCCTTGAGAGGTTTGCAACTAATTTCACTGCAGCCATGGCCTCAGTGCTGCCCTCTATCGCCCTGCCAAAACCAAGTCCACTTTTACTGTGGAAATCTGAATAAAACTTAGGTTGAAAAAGGCCAAAATGGAACAAAGAACAGTTTTTCAAAAATTCTTTAAAAAAAAACCTTAAGAGGTTTGCAACTAGTTTCACTGCAGCCATGGCCTCAGTGCTGCCCCCTATCGCCCTGCAAAAACAAAATCCACTTTTACTGTGGAAATATGAAGAAAACTTAGGTTGAAAAAGGCCAAAATGGAAAAAAATCAGTTTTTCAAAAAATGTTTAAAAAAAATTCTTGAGAGGTTTGCAACTAGTTTCAATGCAGACATGGCCTCAGTGCTGCCCCCTATCGCCCTGCCAAAACAAAATCCACTTTTACTGTGGAAATCTGAAGAAAACTTAGGTTGAAAAAGGCCAAAATGGAACAAATTTCAGGTTTTCAAAAATTCTTTAAAAAAAATCCTTAAGAGGTTTGCAACTAATTTCACTGCAGACATGGCCTCAGTGCTGCCCTCTATCGCCCTGTTGAAACAAAGTCCACTTTTACTGTGGAAATATGAAGAAAACTGAGGTTGAAAGAGGCCAAAATGGAACAAATTTCAGGTTTTCAAAAGTTCTTTAAAAAAAATCCTTAAAAGGTTTGCAACTAATTTCACTGCAGACATGGCCTCAGTGCTGCCCTCTATCGCCCTGCCAAAACCAAGTCCACTTTTACGGTGGAAATTTGAAGAAAACTTAGGTTGAAAAAGGCCAAAATGGAATAAAATTCAGTTTTTCAAAAAATGTTTAAAAAAAATCCTTGAGAGGTTTGCAACTAATTTCACTGCAGACGTGGCCTCAGTGCTGCCCTCTATCGCCCTGCCAAAACAAAATCCACTTTTACTGTGGAAATCTGAAGAAAACTGAGGTTGAAAAAGGCAAAAATGGAACAAATTTCAGGTTTTCAAAAAATGTTTAAAAAAAATCCTTGAGAGGTTTGCAACTAATTTCACTGCAGACATGGCCTCAGTGCTGCCCTCTATCACCCTGTTGAAACAAAGTCCACTTTTACTGTGGAAATATGAAGAAAACTGAGGTTGAAAAAGGCCAAAATGGAACAAAGAACAATTTTTCAAAAATTCTTTAAAAAAAATCCTTAAGAGGTTTGCAACTAGTTTCACTGCAGCCATGGCCTCAGTGCTGCCCTCTATCGCCCTGTTGAAACAAAGTCCACTTTTACTGTGGAAATATGAAGAAAACTGAGGTTGAAAAAGGCAAAAATGGAACAAATTTCAGGTTTTCAAAAATTCTTTAAAAAAAATCCTTGAGAGGTTTGCAACTAATTTCACTGCAGCCATGGCCTCAGTGCTGCCCTCTATCACCCTGTTGAAACCAAGTCCACTTTTACTGTGGAAATCTGAATAAAACTTAGGTTGAAAAAGGCCAAAATGGAACAAAGAACAGTTTTTCAAAAATTCTTAAAAAAAAAACCTTAAGAGGTTTGCAACTAGTTTCACTGCAGCCATGGCCTCAGTGCTGCCCCTATCGCCCTGCAAAAACAAAATCCACTTTTACTGTGGAAATATGAAGAAAACTTAGGTTGAAAAAGGCCAAAATGGAAAAAAATCAGTTTTTCAAAAAATGTTTAAAAAAAATTCTTGAGAGGTTTGCAACTAGTTTCACTGCAGACATGGCCTCAGTGCTGCCCCCTATCACCCTGTTGAAACAAAGTCCACTTTTACTGTGGAAATATGAAGAAAACTGAGGTTGAAAAAGGCCAAAATGGAATAAAATTCAGTTTTTCAAAAATGTTTAAAAAAAATCCTTGAGAGGTTTGCAACTAATTTCACTGCAGACATGGCCTCAGTGCTGCCCTCTATCACCCTGTTGAAACAAAGTCCACTTTTACTGTGGAAATATGAAGAAAACTGAGGTTGAAAAAGGCCAAAATGGAACAAAGAACAATTTTTCAAAAATTCTTTAAAAAAAATCCTTAAGAGGTTTGCAACTAGTTTCACTGCAGCCATGGCCTCAGTGCTGCCCCCTATCACCCTGTTGAAACAAAGTCCACTTTTACTGTGGAAATCTGAAGAAAACTGAGGTTGAAAAAGGCCAAAATGGAACAAATTTCAGGTTTTCAAAAATTCTTTAAAAGAAATCCTTAAAAGGTTTGCAACTAGTTTCACTGCAGACATGGCCTCAGTGCTGCCCTCTATCACCCTGTTGAAACAAAGTCCACTTTTACTGTGGAAATCCGAAGAAAACTTAGGTTGAAAAAGGCCAAAATGGAACAAAGAACAGTTTTTCAAAAATTCTTTAAAAAAAAACCTTAAGAGGTTTGCAACTAGTTTCACTGCAGCCATGGCCTCAGTGCTGCCCCCTATCGCCCTGCAAAAACAAAATCCACTTTTACTGTGGAAATATGAAGAAAACTTAGGTTGAAAAAGGCCAAAATGGAAAAAAATCAGTTTTTCAAAAAATGTTTAAAAAAAATTCTTGAGAGGTTTGCAACTAGTTTCAATGCAGACATGGCCTCAGTGCTGCCCCCTATCGCCCTGCCAAAACAAAATCCACTTTTACTGTGGAAATCTGAAGAAAACTTAGGTTGAAAAAGGCCAAAATGGAACAAATTTCAGGTTTTCAAAAATTCTTTAAAAAAAATCCTTAAGAGGTTTGCAACTAATTTCACTGCAGACATGGCCTCAGTGCTGCCCTCTATCGCCCTGTTGAAACAAAGTCCACTTTTACTGTGGAAATATGAAGAAAACTGAGGTTGAAAGAGGCCAAAATGGAACAAATTTCAGGTTTTCAAAAGTTCTTTAAAAAAAATCCTTAAAAGGTTTGCAACTAATTTCACTGCAGACATGGCCTCAGTGCTGCCCTCTATCGCCCTGCCAAAACCAAGTCCACTTTTACGGTGGAAATTTGAAGAAAACTTAGGTTGAAAAAGGCCAAAATGGAATAAAATTCAGTTTTTCAAAAAATGTTTAAAAAAAATCCTTGAGAGGTTTGCAACTAATTTCACTGCAGACGTGGCCTCAGTGCTGCCCTCTATCGCCCTGCCAAAACAAAATCCACTTTTACTGTGGAAATCTGAAGAAAACTGAGGTTGAAAAAGGCAAAAATGGAACAAATTTCAGGTTTTCAAAAAATGTTTAAAAAAAATCCTTGAGAGGTTTGCAACTAATTTCACTGCAGACATGGCCTCAGTGCTGCCCTCTATCACCCTGTTGAAACAAAGTCCACTTTTACTGTGGAAATATGAAGAAAACTGAGGTTGAAAAAGGCCAAAATGGAACAAAGAACAATTTTTCAAAAATTCTTTAAAAAAAATCCTTAAGAGGTTTGCAACTAGTTTCACTGCAGCCATGGCCTCAGTGCTGCCCCCTATCGCCCTGTTGAAACAAAGTCCACTTTTACTGTGGAAATCTGAAGAAAACTGAGGTTGAAAAAGGCCAAAATGGAACAAATTTCAGGTTTTCAAAAATTCTTTAAAAGAAATCCTTAAAAGGTTTGCAACTAGTTTCACTGCAGACATGGCCTCAGTGCTGCCCTCTATCACCCTGTTGAAACAAAGTCCACTTTTACTGTGGAAATATGAAGAAAACTGAGGTTGAAAAAGGCCAAAATGGAACAAAGAACAATTTTTCAAAAATTCTTTAAAAAAAATCCTTAAGAGGTTTGCAACTAGTTTCACTGCAGCCATGGCCTCAGTGCTGCCCCCTATCACCCTGTTGAAACAAAGTCCACTTTTACTGTGGAAATCTGAAGAAAACTGAGGTTGAAAAAGGCCAAAATGGAATAAAATTCAGTTTTTAAAAAAATGTTTAAAAAAAAATCCTTGAGAGGTTTGCAACTAATTTCACTGCAGCCATGGCCTCAGTGCTGCCCTCTATCACCCTGTTGAAACCAAGTCCACTTTTACTGTGGAAATCTGAATAAAACTTAGGTTGAAAAAGGCCAAAATGGAACAAAGAACAGTTTTTCAAAAATTCTTAAAAAAAAAACCTTAAGAGGTTTGCAACTAGTTTCACTGCAGCCATGGCCTCAGTGCTGCCCCTATCGCCCTGCAAAAACAAAATCCACTTTTACTGTGGAAATATGAAGAAAACTTAGGTTGAAAAAGGCCAAAATGGAAAAAAATCAGTTTTTCAAAAAATGTTTAAAAAAAATTCTTGAGAGGTTTGCAACTAGTTTCACTGCAGACATGGCCTCAGTGCTGCCCCCTATCACCCTGTTGAAACAAAGTCCACTTTTACTGTGGAAATATGAAGAAAACTGAGGTTGAAAAAGGCCAAAATGGAATAAAATTCAGTTTTTCAAAAAATGTTTAAAAAAAATCCTTGAGAGGTTTGCAACTAATTTCACTGCAGACATGGCCTCAGTGCTGCCCTCTATCACCCTGTTGAAACAAAGTCCACTTTTACTGTGGAAATATGAAGAAAACTGAGGTTGAAAAAGGCCAAAATGGAACAAAGAACAATTTTTCAAAAATTCTTTAAAAAAAATCCTTAAGAGGTTTGCAACTAGTTTCACTGCAGCCATGGCCTCAGTGCTGCCCCCTATCACCCTGTTGAAACAAAGTCCACTTTTACTGTGGAAATCTGAAGAAAACTGAGGTTGAAAAAGGCCAAAATGGAACAAATTTCAGGTTTTCAAAAATTCTTTAAAAGAAATCCTTAAAAGGTTTGCAACTAGTTTCACTGCAGACATGGCCTCAGTGCTGCCCTCTATCACCCTGTTGAAACAAAGTCCACTTTTACTGTGGAAATCCGAAGAAAACTTAGGTTGAAAAAGGCCAAAATGGAATAAAATTCAGTTTTTAAAAAAATGTTTAAAAAAAAATCCTTGAGAGGTTTGCAACTAATTTCACTGCAAACGTGGCCTCAGTGCTGCCCTCTATCACCCTGTTGAAACAAAGTCCACTTTTACTGTGGAAATATGAAGAAAACTGAGGTTGAAAAAGGCCAAAATGGAATAAAATTCAGTTTTTAAAAAAATGTTTAAAAAAAAATCCTTGAGAGGTTTGCAACTAATTTCACTGCAAACGTGGCCTCAGTGCTGCCCTCTATCGCCCTGCCAAAACCAAGTCCACTTTTACTGTGGAAATTTGAAGAAAACTTAGATTGAAAAAGGCCAAAATGGAATAAAATTAAGTTTTTCAAAAAATGTTTAAAAAAAATCCTTGAGAGGTTTGCAACTAATTTCACTGCAGACATGGCCTCAGTGCTGCCCTCTATCGCCCTGTAAAAACCAAGTCCACTTTTACTGTGGAAATCCGAAGAAAACTGAGGTTGAAAAAGGCCAAAATGGAACAAAGAACAGTTTTTCAAAAATTCTTTAAAACAAATCCTTAAGAGGTTTGCAACTAATTTCACTGCAGCCATGACCTCAGTGCTGCCCTCTATTGCCCTGCCAAAAAAAATCCACTTTTACTGTGGAAATCTGAAGAAAACCAAATTAATTATCCCACTCCTACCCTCCCTCCACTGGCTCCCAGTCCATCCATCCATTTTCTTCCACTTTTCCGTTTCCAGGTCGTGATCACATTGCACCAGCCCCCTATGGCCTCCTGCAGGAATGGGTCCACGGAAGGACGGCCTCATGATTCAAACCGGCCTGTTGGTCTCTCATAAGGGGCTCCCAGTCCGCTTTTGTGTTTTTTTTTAAAATTTGGACATTTGTTTTTGAGACGTCGCCCAGCATGGCGCAGCCGGGGCCCCACCCTGGAGCCAGACTTGGGGTTGGGGCCCGAACGCGAGCGTCTGGTGGCCGGGCCTCTGCCCACGGGGCCCAGCCCGGGCACAGCCCCAAGGGACGACATGGGCCCGCCCTCCTGTGGACCCACCACCCACAGAGGGATCCGTAGGTTTCGGGTGCAGAGAGGACTGCGTGGCAGTCAGAGGCAGGTGCCTCGACGACCTGGTCCGCCTGCGCAGCTTCTGGCGTTCGGGACATGGAACGTCACTTCACTCCTGGAGAGAGGCTGGACTCTCCATTTTTCTGGTTGCCCGCAGGGAGAGGCAGCGGGCTGGGGTGGATTTGCTCATAGCCCCCCAGCTCAGCCGTCACGTGTTGGAGTTCACCCCGGTGAACGAGAGGGTCGCATCCCTAGGTCTTCGGGTTGGGGACAGGTCTCTCACCGGTGTCTCGGCCTACGGGCCCAACATCGGTGCAGAGTACCCGGCCTTCTTGGAGTCCCTGGGAGGAGTACGAGATGGTGCTCCGACTGGGGACTCCATTGTTCTACTGGGGGACTTCAACGTCCACGTGGGTAACGACAGTGAGACCTGGATGGGAGTGATTGGGAGGAACGGCCTCCCCGATCTGAACCCGAGTGGTGTTCTGTTCCGCTGGCGGGGGAGGAAGCCAGTCAGACCTGGCAGGCCCAAACGTGTTGTGAGGGTCTGCTGGGAACGCCTGGCGGATCCCTCTGTCAGTGGGGTCTTCAACTCTCACCCAGATTCCGAAGGAGGCTGGGGACATGGAGTCCGAGTGGACCATGTTCTCCTCCTCCTTTGTCGATGCGGCTGCTCGTAGATGTGGCCGTAATGTCTCTGGTGCCTGTCGTGGCGGCAATCCCCGAACCCGGTGGTGGCGCCCGGAAGTAAGGGATGCCGTCAAGCTGAAGAAGGAGTCCTACCTGGCCTTGTTGGCTTGTGGGACTCCGGAGGCAGCTGAGAGGTACCGGCAGGCCAAGCGTGCTGCAGCTCGGGCGGTTGCGGAGGCTAAAACTCTGGTCTGGGAGGAGTTCGGGGAGGCCATGGAGGAGGACTATCGGTCGGCCTCGAGGAGATTCTGGCAAACCATCCGGTGCCTCAGGAGGGGGAAGCTGTGCTTCACCAACACTGTTTACAGTACGGGTGGGGGGCTGCTGCCCTCGACTGGGGATGTCGTGGGGCGGGGGTAGGAGTACTTTGAGGATCTCCTCAATCCCACCGTCACGTCTTCCGATGAGGAAGCAGAGGCTGGGGACTCGGAGGTGGGGTCGCCCATCACCCAAGCTGAAGTCACCGGGGTGGTGAGAAAGCTCCTTGGTGGCTCCGGGGGTGGATGAGATGGAGAGATGACCTTAAGTCTCTGGATGTTGTAGGACTGTCTTGGCTGACACGTCTCTGCAGCATCGCGTGGCGGTCGGGGACAGTGCCCCTGGATTGGCAGACCGGGGTGGTGGTCCCTCTCTTTAAAAAGGGGGATCGGAGGGTGTGCTCCAAATACAGAGGGATCACACTCCTCAGCCTCCCCGGTAAGGTCTACTCCGGGGTGCTGGAGGGGAGGATCCGGGAGGAACAATGCGGTTTTCGTCCTGGTCGTGGCACACTGGACCAGCTCTATACCCTTCATCAAGTGCTCGAGGGTTCGTGGGAGTACGACCAACCAATCCATATGTGTTTTGTGGATCTGAAGAAAGCGTTCGACCGTGTCCCTCGTGGTGCCCTGTGGGGGGTGCTCCGGGAGTATGGGGTCCGGGGCCCTCTGCTAAGGGCTGTCCGTTCCCTGTATGACCGCAGCAGGAGCTTGGTTCGCATTGCCGGCAGTAAGTCAGACCTGTTCCCGGTGCGTGTTGGTCTCCGCCAGGGCTGCCCTTTGTCACCGGTTATGTTCACTACCTTTATTGACAGAATTTCAAGGCGCAGCCAGGGGCCGGAGGGTGTCCGGTTTGGGAGCCTCAGGATCTCATCTCTGCTGTTTGCAGACGATGTTCTGATGGCTTCAACAAATCAGGACCTTCAGCTGCCCTGGGGCGGTTTGCAGCCGAGTGTGTAGCGGCCGGGATGAGGATCAGCACCTCCAAATCTGAGGCCATGGTTCTCCACCAGAAAAAGCGGAGGAGCTCGGAGTAGAGTCGCTGCTCCTTCACGTCGAAAGAAGCCAGCTGAGGTGGCTAGGGCATCTGTTCCGGATGCCTCCTGGCCGCCTCCCGCGGGAGGTGTTCCAGGAATGTCTTATTAGGACAAGGCCTCGTGGTAGGCCTAGGGCACGCTGGCGGGACTATGTCTCCAAGCTGGCCTGGTGTCGCCTCGGGGTCAGAACAGCTGGAGGAGGTGTGTGTGGATCGCGACGTCTGGGCATCTCTGCTGAGACTGCTGCCCCCGCGACCCGCCCCCCCCGGACAAAGCGGAAGAAAATGGATGGATGGCATTTGGTTTTTAAGTCTCTTCATGGACATGCTCCTCACCATCTGTCTTAGTTTCTGGACGTCTACCATCCAAGCAGAGCTCCTCATATGGTATTCGATGTCCCCAAGTATATAAGCAGTAGGGGGATTGTGCTTTAAGTGTGGCAGTACCAAAACTGTGAACCTCACTCCCAGTCAAACTGTAAGTCATCACTGACTTGCTGTTGTTTAAGTGTAGACTAAAGGCCTTTTGTGTCAATTATGACCATGTTTGAACTCCATGTTTTGAACTTGATAGGGGGCAGCACTGAGGCCATGACTGCAGTGAAAGATCTTGCACAGCTTCTTTTAATATTTTTTAATATGATGCCAAATTTGTCATTTTATGTCCATTATGACCATGTTTGAACTTAATTTACTCCCAATTTCTGCAGTAAAAGTGGCTGGTCTGTTGCAGGTGGGTAGGGGGCAGCACTGAGGCCATGGCTGCAGTGAAACTAGTTGCAAACCTCTCAAGGATTTTTTTTAAACATTTTTTGAAAAACTGAATTTTGTTCCATTTTGGCCATTTTCAACCTCGGTTTTCTTTAGATTTCCACAGTAAAAGTGGACTTGGTTTCAACAGGGCGATAGAGGGCAGCACTGAGGTCATGTCTGCAGTGAAATTAGTTGCAAACCTCTTATGGATTTTTTAAAATAATTTTTGAAAAACTGATTTTTTTTCCATTTTGGCCTTTATCAACCTGTTTTCTTAAAATTCCACAGTAAAAGTGGATTTTGTTTTTACAGGGCGATAGAGGGCAGCACTGAGGCCATGGCTGCAGTGAAATTAGTTGCAAACCTCTTAAGGATTTTTTTTAAAGAATTTTTGAAAACCTGAAATTTGTTCCATTTTGGCCTTTTTCAACCTCAGTTTTCTTCATATTTCCACAGTAAAAGTGGACTTGGTTTTGGCAGGGCGATAGGGGGCAGCACTGAGGCCATGGCTGCAGTGAAATTTGTTGCAAACCTCTTAAGGATTTTTTTTAAAGAATTTTTGAAAACCTGAAATTTGTTCCATTTTGGCCTTTTTCAACCTCAGTTTTCTTCATATTTCCACAGTAAAAGTGGACTTTGTTTCAACAGGGTGATAGAGGGCAGCACTGAGGCCATGGCTGCAGTGAAATTAGTTGCAAACCTCTCATGGATTTTTTTTAAACATTTTTTGAAAAACTGAATTTTATTCCATTTTGGCCTTTTTCAACCTAAGTTTTCTTCATATTTCCACAGTAAAAGTGGACTTTGTTTCAACAGGGTGATAGAGGGCAGCACTGAGGCCATGGCTGCAGTGAAATTAGTTGCAAACCTCTCATGGATTTTTTTTAAACATTTTTTGAAAAACTGAATTTTATTCCATTTTGGCCTTTTTCAACCTAAGTTTTCTTCATATTTCCACAGTAAAAGTGGACTTTGTTTCAACAGGGTGATAGAGGGCAGCACTGAGGCCATGGCTGCAGTGAAACTAGTTGCAAACCTCTTAAGGATTTTTTTTAAACATTTTTTGAAAAACTGAATTTTATTCCATTTTGGCCTTTTTCAACCTCAGTTTTCTTCATATTTCCACAGTAAAAGTGGACTTTGTTTCAACAGGGTGATAGAGGGCAGCACTGAGGCCACGTCTGCAGTGAAATTAGTTGCAAACCTCTCAAGGATTTTTTTTAAACATTTTTTGAAAAACTGAATTTTATTCCATTTTGGCCTTTTTCAACCTAGGTTTTCTTCAGATTTCCACAGTAAAAGTGGACTTGGTTTTGGCAGGGCGATAGAGGGCAGCACTGAGGCCATGTCTGCAGTGAAATTAGTTGCAAACCTCTCAAGGATTTTTTTTAAAGAATTTTTGAAAACCTGAAATTTGTTCCATTTTGGCCTTTTTCAACCTCAGTTTTCGTCATATTTCCACAGTAAAAGTGGACTTTGTTTCAACAGGGTGATAGAGGGCAGCACTGAGGCCATGGCTGCAGTGAAATTAGTTGCAAACCTCTTAAGGATTTTTTTTAAAGAATTTTTGAAAACCTGAAATTTGTTCCATTTTGGCCTTTTTCAACCTAAGTTTTCTTCAGATTTCCACAGTAAAAGTGGATTTTGTTTTGGCAGGGCGATAGGGGGCAGCACTGAGGCCATGTCTGCAGTGAAACTAGTTGCAAACCTCTCAAGAATTTTTTTTAAACATTTTTTGAAAAACTGATTTTTTTCCATTTTGGCCTTTTTCAACCTCAGTTTTCTTCATATTTCCACAGTAAAAGTGGATTTTGTTTCAACAGGGTGATAGAGGGCAGCACTGAGGCCATGGCTGCAGTGAAATTAGTTGCAAACCTCTCATGGATTTTTTTTAAACATTTTTTGAAAAACTGAATTTTATTCCATTTTGGCCTTTTTCAACCTAAGTTTTCTTCATATTTCCACAGTAAAAGTGGACTTTGTTTCAACAGGGTGATAGAGGGCAGCACTGAGGCCATGGCTGCAGTGAAACTAGTTGCAAACCTCTTAAGGATTTTTTTAAAACATTTTTTGAAAAACTGAATTTTATTCCATTTTGGCCTTTTTCAACCTCAGTTTTCTTCATATTTCCACAGTAAAAGTGGACTTTGTTTCAACAGGGTGATAGAGGGCAGCACTGAGGCCACGTCTGCAGTGAAATTAGTTGCAAACCTCTCAAGGATTTTTTTTAAACATTTTTTGAAAAACTGAATTTTATTCCATTTTGGCCTTTTTCAACCTAGGTTTTCTTCAGATTTCCACAGTAAAAGTGGACTTGGTTTTGGCAGGGCGATAGAGGGCAGCACTGAGGCCATGTCTGCAGTGAAATTAGTTGCAAACCTCTCAAGGATTTTTTTTAAAGAATTTTTGAAAACCTGAAATTTGTTCCATTTTGGCCTTTTTCAACCTCAGTTTTCGTCATATTTCCACAGTAAAAGTGGACTTTGTTTCAACAGGGTGATAGAGGGCAGCACTGAGGCCATGGCTGCAGTGAAATTAGTTGCAAACCTCTTAAGGATTTTTTTTAAAGAATTTTTGAAAACCTGAAATTTGTTCCATTTTGGCCTTTTTCAACCTAAGTTTTCTTCAGATTTCCACAGTAAAAGTGGATTTTGTTTTGGCAGGGCGATAGGGGGCAGCACTGAGGCCATGTCTGCAGTGAAACTAGTTGCAAACCTCTCAAGAATTTTTTTTAAACATTTTTTGAAAAACTGATTTTTTTCCATTTTGGCCTTTTTCAACCTCAGTTTTCTTCATATTTCCACAGTAAAAGTGGACTTGGTTTTGGCAGGGCGATAGAGGGCAGCACTGAGGCCATGGCTGCAGTGAAACTAGTTGCAAACCTCTTAAGGTTTTTTTTTAAAGAATTTTTGAAAAACTGTTCTTTGTTCCATTTTGGCCTTTTTCAACCTAAGTTTTCTTCATATTTCCACAGTAAAAGTGGACTTTGTTTCAACAGGGTGATAGAGGGCAGCACTGAGGCCATGGCTGCAGTGAAACTAGTTGCAAACCTCTTAAGGATTTTTTTTAAACATTTTTTGAAAAACTGAATTTTATTCCATTTTGGCCTTTTTCAACCTCAGTTTTCTTCATATTTCCACAGTAAAAGTGGATTTTGTTTTGGCAGGGCGATAGAGGGCAGCACTGAGGCCACGTCTGCAGTGAAATTAGTTGCAAACCTCTCAAGGATTTTTTTTAAACATTTTTTGAAAAACTGAATTTTATTCCATTTTGGCCTTTTTCAACCTAGGTTTTCTTCAGATTTCCACAGTAAAAGTGGACTTGGTTTTGGCAGGGCGATAGAGGGCAGCACTGAGGCCATGTCTGCAGTGAAATTAGTTGCAAACCTCTCAAGGATTTTTTTTAAAGAATTTTTGAAAACCTGAAATTTGTTCCATTTTGGCCTTTTTCAACCTCAGTTTTCTTCATATTTCCACAGTAAAAGTGGACTTTGTTTCAACAGGGTGATAGAGGGCAGCACTGAGGCCATGGCTGCAGTGAAATTAGTTGCAAACCTCTCATGGATTTTTTTTAAACATTTTTTGAAAAACTGAATTTTATTCCATTTTGGCCTTTTTCAACCTAAGTTTTCTTCATATTTCCACAGTAAAAGTGGACTTTGTTTCAACAGGGTGATAGAGGGCAGCACTGGGGCCATGGCTGCAGTGAAACTAGTTGCAAACCTCTTAAGGATTTTTTTAAAACATTTTTTGAAAAACTGAATTTTATTCCATTTTGGCCTTTTTCAACCTCAGTTTTCTTCATATTTCCACAGTAAAAGTGGACTTTGTTTCAACAGGGTGATAGAGGGCAGCACTGAGGCCACGTCTGCAGTGAAATTAGTTGCAAACCTCTCAAGGATTTTTTTTAAACATTTTTTGAAAAACTGAATTTTATTCCATTTTGGCCTTTTTCAACCTAGGTTTTCTTCAGATTTCCACAGTAAAAGTGGACTTGGTTTTGGCAGGGCGATAGAGGGCAGCACTGAGGCCATGTCTGCAGTGAAATTAGTTGCAAACCTCTCAAGGATTTTTTTTAAAGAATTTTTGAAAACCTGAAATTTGTTCCATTTTGGCCTTTTTCAACCTCAGTTTTCGTCATATTTCCACAGTAAAAGTGGACTTTGTTTCAACAGGGTGATAGAGGGCAGCACTGAGGCCATGGCTGCAGTGAAATTAGTTGCAAACCTCTTAAGGATTTTTTTTAAAGAATTTTTGAAAACCTGAAATTTGTTCCATTTTGGCCTTTTTCAACCTAAGTTTTCTTCAGATTTCCACAGTAAAAGTGGATTTTGTTTTGGCAGGGCGATAGGGGGCAGCACTGAGGCCATGTCTGCAGTGAAACTAGTTGCAAACCTCTCAAGAATTTTTTTTAAACATTTTTTGAAAAACTGATTTTTTTCCATTTTGGCCTTTTTCAACCTCAGTTTTCTTCATATTTCCACAGTAAAAGTGGACTTGGTTTTGGCAGGGCGATAGAGGGCAGCACTGAGGCCATGGCTGCAGTGAAACTAGTTGCAAACCTCTTAAGGTTTTTTTTTAAAGAATTTTTGAAAAACTGTTCTTTGTTCCATTTTGGCCTTTTTCAACCTAAGTTTTCTTCATATTTCCACAGTAAAAGTGGACTTTGTTTCAACAGGGTGATAGAGGGCAGCACTGAGGCCATGGCTGCAGTGAAATTAGTTGCAAACCTCTCAAGGATTTTTTTTAAACATTTTTTGAAAAACTGAATTTTATTCCATTTTGGCCTTTTTCAACCTAGGTTTTCTTCAGATTTCCACAGTAAAAGTGGACTTGGTTTTGGCAGGGCGATAGAGGGCAGCACTGAGGCCATGTCTGCAGTGAAATTAGTTGCAAACCTCTCAAGGATTTTTTTTAAAGAATTTTTGAAAACCTGAAATTTGTTCCATTTTGGCCTTTTTCAACCTCAGTTTTCTTCATATTTCCACAGTAAAAGTGGACTTTGTTTCAACAGGGCGATAGAGGGCAGCACTGAGGCCATGGCTGCAGTGAAATTAGTTGCAAACCTCTTAAGGATTTTTTTTAAAGAATTTTTGAAAACCTGAATTTTGTTCCATTTGGAGCGTCCTTGGTGCCCTGTCAAAATGATTATAATATTTATAATCTTTTATTAATAATAATAATAATAATAATAAAACTGCATGAAGTAGGGAATAAAAGACAATGAAGATGAATATCAAAGCTTATATTATTTTATAGTTCCCTATATTCTCAATACACGCTGGTCATCTGTCCGTGCCGTCACGTGACCACTACTGTGGTAGAAATATGAAGTTATAGCCACCGCGCGCGCGCACACAAACAAACAAACGCGCGCGTGCGCGCAACTCTATTTCCCTAAATTAATGAACACACATCATTAGCTACAAAAGAGTGATTATCACAACTTTATTCATAGCGAAATTGCACGGAAAAGGCAAGCTGTACGACGAGGAAATCTGCTATTACCGTAAGTAACCGGCAAAAGGCGCAACATCTTTTCAAGTGTGGGCCACTTTACCGTGGGTTTGGAAGTGGCGGGCCACTTTACCGCAGTCCCTGACCTGAAAATGTTCATAATGAAATATTAAATTTAGTGATATTTTGATACGGATTTATACATTTTTTAAATAAAATCAAACAAGGTATAAATTCAATTATTTAAATATTATTGATTTTATTGATAACAACTAAAATGGTGTAAAAGTGTTTTTGGTTGTTTTGGTTCATGAGCCCTTTTGCTACCAGATATACTATGACTAAAACCAGTTTTACTAAACCTAAATTGACTCTCACTGCCAAAATCCCTGCAGGTCTTACTTTAACATTACTACATTTTCTCTTAGGCAATGTGAATCTTCCTCGCCTTCCTGCTGACACCCTGTACTGGATAAACTGGGGTGACTGATGAGTGAGTGGAAGAGTGGAGTGGAGTGGAGTAAATGCATCTGTTTTCCCGAGAGTTCCATTGACGCCCATTTGGGGTGTGGGGATGGGTCTGGGACAGGCACAGCCCCCAACAACTGATACCCACTACTCTATAAATAGTGTTACAGCAGGCCTGCCTCCATTAGAACACACACTCCACGAGGGAGCCACAAACTGCCACTGTTACAAAGGAATAAAGTTCTCTTTTTGTGCTCTTCTTTGTGTTGTACAATCAAAATGAATAAAGTTAAGATTACCAGACCAGAACAGAGGTAAGGTTTCTTTGCCTCACATAGACCAGCTGTTTTTGTTGTATTGTTTTATAAGACGGTTTAAAAATAGAGGCTTGTTCTGTGTTTTCTCTGTTTTTACAGCCAACTAGCGCATGCCTTCTGGTTTGACAGGAAGAAGTATGTCACCGTCAACTTTGCCGTTCAGAGACCAAAGGATGTGAAAGTTGATATTCAGCCAGAAAAAATGATTTTATAGTGAGTACAAACTTTATTTTCCGTTTTTATTTCAAGGAGATGCAAAAATGTAGCTATGTTTATGAAGTGGTGCCTTTGACAACACTGTCCTGCATTCACAACAGCTGTAAAAACGATGTAGATGATGTCTTCTACAATGAGCTACACTTCTATGACAAAGTACAGATATATGTAAGTAGCTTCAGACTGTGACAGAACCAAACTAAATAAGTCCATAAGATTGTGTGTTTGGTGAGACATTCTTTGCCAAAATAAAGTGATTGTCTTATTGTTGCTTTTTAGGACTCCAGAGAACGAGTCTATGATCGCACCATTAACGTCCTGTTGAGAAAAATTACGCCTGACGTTGCATGGCCTCGACTACAGAAAGATCCAGAGAGGGTAAGTAACATTTCACATTTGCCTTTATAGACCTACTTTCATTGGTGTTGTTATCAAAGGTTTTTCCATTTGTCCGATTCAGCCGAGTTGGATTTCAGTGGACTTTGACAATTGGAGAGACTGGGAGCATGAGGAAGATGAAGGAAAAGAAGAGTTTGACAGATACGCGGATGTGAGTTAGGAGGTTAAAATAAAAGGCTAATGACATTATGATACAGTGTTATAAATTGGGCAACTTCTTTTCAGATGATTAAAGAAATGAGCACAAGTAACAAAGGACCAGCACCTGATATGGATGATCTTAGTGATGTAAGTATCAGGAAATTCATTTTTATGTAATCATCAGTTGAACAGTGATAATATTGTTTATTTTTTCTTTCAGTCTGATTGAGGTGTCGTATCCTCCTTCCTGACGTTGCTGTTTTGTTTGTGTTTTATTTTGTATTTGTATTGACTGATGACTACAAACTTTACTGTCTTGCTGTTTGTTTTGTTTTTTAAACCAATTATTTATTGAAAAATATATGGAAACTTTGACATTGTCTGTAAATAAATGTATTAATGATAATCAAATGTTGTTGTTTTTTTCTTATTTTTAAAAACGTATTCTATTAAAACTGCATAATAATATAACAACTATTACGGTAATTGGTTGTTTTCAGGTTCTAGAATGTGATGATGTCACAGTACCCAGTGGGGGGCGGGAGCCACTTTTTCCTACTAACTGCATTACACTTTCACAAGAAAATGTATGCATTACAAAAGTTATCATTAATATAGGCCTATTAACCTCTGTCTTTTAATGCACCATACAGAAAGGGCTACAGACAGACAACTTCCTAGGGTAGCCGAGTGGGACTAGTCGGATGGGAGCTCCCCCCATATCAACTGGTCCACACCCTGGTTTCTTAATGCACTACTATACACCAACCATGAAATAATGCTCACACACAAATATTCTGTAGTTGTGAAGATGATAATGTCTATAAGAAAGCAGCAAGGAATATTAAAAAAATTAAAAATATATATAAAAATAAAAATATAAAAAAAAATATATAAAAATAATAATAATAATAATGATAAAAAAAATAATAACAACCATAATAAGATACCAGAATTGTTATATAACCATCTGTTTATTTCCATCATAGAAATAGACAACTTTCTAACCTAGTGGTCCACCAGTAATGATTTGTATTACATAGTTTAAGGAAATGCTCCATGTCACCACACAGGTATTATGCTCCAGATTGATGCTCACTGATAACATGTACAATGCGTTCCATTATGAAATATACAATGTCCGGTAAAATACAAATGATGTCAGTGAATATGACCTTGTTATAACTGAAAGAATGAACTGAATGTAATTCATAGGCAAGTGCACACGTGTTACTATGTGTCTACTTGCGTGTGGAAACAAAATCAATTCCAAATTGACAGGATGTTGAACAAAAAAGGAGAAGACATTTTTTTTTTTTTTTTTAATAAAAAGTCACTACTGAATGTGTACAGCACGAGGGTGATTAATAATGGTGAATGAGGGGTAGGCACCCATAAGCTCTGCTTCAGCCTACTCCTTTTGAGCATAATTGTGATGAAATGTTTAAATAACTGTAAAAATATGAATGTAAACAGCTCAAATAAACAGCTCAATCAATCAATATCAGACTCTGGGTCCATGATCTCTCTATACAAGACCAAAAATTTCCATAAAACAAAATAATTGTACCTCTATATGACTATATATTATTATAGGCCTTTAGAACGCTGTGATGTCACCTGAAACCCAGCAATACCTCAAAGCGCCAGAAGATGGCGGAATCCCGTCAATGTTTATGTCATTTTTTAAAGGCTTCAGAAATAAAACACTTATTTTTATATATATATTGAGAGTATAATGATAAATAAAGCTGACAGAAAATTATATATACATTTGTTTGATATAAATCTTTAATTTTCGATTTTTGTTTTGGATAGCTGTTTGGTTTGGGCTCTTCGGCGTGCCGTAGCTAGCCGTCAGCTGCTGTTGCGTGATCTGAATGAAAGTAAACTTTTACCAACACATTTCAACACTCCATTATGGCATTTCAATGTCAACGGGACTGCTATATGAAAGAGGTGTGTGTTCAATGTTTACATCTTCACCATCACACCAGGGGAGTTTTGCATGTGTTGTTAGCATTGTGGCTAACTCCAGTGCTCCAATCTGTATAATCCATAGATCTAACATTAAAGGTGTAACTTGTTATGAAACCTACGCAGAGTTAGCGGCAAATGCCCTGGTTGGAGTTATATGAATCATCCGTGGTGCATTTATATGTGTGTGTTATCAGAAGGTTAAATGTTTGTCTTATTTGCTATCATCAACATTTACGTTATACGTTTATATCAACATTTTGTTTAGTTTGTCACTAGTGTAGTGTCCTGCTGTCCTGCGGATCTAAAGCATGAAGTCAATGGGAAGAAGGAAACATTAAAGGGCTTCAATGTCAAACTTCAAGACACCGTTTTATTTCCTGAAGGAGGTGGTCAGGTGAGTTCATTAGTTTTGTTTGTGTCTTCTTTAATTTGATAGTGCTGCAGAAAATGAACTATGTAAAACCTCCTCTTGTACCAGCCTGATGACCATGGGTTCATTGGAGACGTCCCTGTGTTGAGAGTGACCAGGCAGGGTTCTGATGCTGTCCACTTTGTCAGTTCTTCACTGGAGCCTGGACAAGAAGTGCAGGTCAGAGTGGACTGGGACCGCAGGTTTGACCACATGCAGCAGCACTCTGGTGAGGTCCGCTTAGAACGACAATTAGAATTTCAGAGAATATTACTATGGATTTGGCCAGATTACTGAACTGCCTTTTTGTTCTTTCAGGTCAACATTTAATCACAGCTTTGGCGGACTCCATGTTTGGATACAAGACGACATCCTGGTACAGCCCCACTGTTATTGCCATTATATTATAATAATTATTTATTTCAGCGTCAGCCTTATAATATCCTATGTCTGATTACTTATCAGGGAATTGGGGCGCCAGAGAAGCACCATAGAGTTGGACACAGCTTGTGTGAAACCAGCTCAGCTCCAGGCTCTGGAGGAGGCAGTGAATGAGAAGATCAGAGCTCACGTCCCTGTCAATGTTCAGCTTCTGTCTTTAGATGATCCTGCTCTGGAAAAGGTGTGTATACTGTATAAAATAGTAAGAATGCAAACTAGGTATGTTCAAACAAAGTAATTTTCTTATTGAATAGGTGAGGAGTCGGGGGCTACCGGAAGATCATGCAGGGCCAATACGAATAATTGACATAGAAGGAGTTGATGCCAACATGTGTTGTGGGACTCACGTTTCAAACCTCAGTCATTTGCAGGTAAAATATGTGTGCATTAATAAAATAACCTTAACCCTAATCAATGTGAAATTAACAAAGTACCCAAATCACAATTTAGGTAATTAAGCTTCTGGGAACAGAGAAAGGCAAGAAAAACAAAACCAACTTGATCTTTCTGGCTGGAAACAGAGTTCTGAAATATGCTGAGAGAAGCTACAATACAGAGCGCGCTTTGGTTTCCCTCCTGAAGTAAGTCTCCAGATTGATTCTTTGTTATGCACAATTTCCTCAAATACTGATCATGTGTTTTTGTTTTTCCAGAACTGGACCTGATGATCATGTGGATGCAGTTGATAAAGTACAAAAGTCTCTTAAGCTGCTTCAAAAGGTATAGATATTGGTAACAGTATTAGTAGTATCACTGAACACTTTGAATGGAGTAATAATATAATGTCTTCTTTACAGACTAACATGAGCCTACTACGGGATATGGCAGTGCTTATTGCTCAGGAGTTTAAAAATAAACCAAACAGAAGCAACTTTTTCAGCATGCATAAGTAAGAAACCTGTTTGTTTCTTCAGTAATAGTTATGACACACATAAAACACACTTAAAACAGTGTGATTTTCCACAGAAAAGATGGAGATAATGAATTCATGAATATCATTGCTAATGAAATCAATACTGAGGTAAGACAGATACATGACCTGATGTTATACAGATAGTTGAATATGTGTAAAGGTTAATGTGTTTTCAGGAAACACTGGTTTTCCTTACTGTTGGAGAAGAGAAGGGACCAGGTCTGTTTTTACTGGCTGGACCCAGTGGACCTGTGACTGACTTGGGACCACAGTAAGAGTTGCATTTAGATCCTACACATGTACAGTAATACATGCAGGATTAAAACAACGTGTTACTTTTGTCTCCAGTGTATTGGAGATGCTCCAGGGGAAGGGAGCAGGGAAGAATGGACGTTTTCAAGGAAAGGCCCAGAGTCTGTCTTGCAGAGGAGAGGTGGAGGCTTTCCTCCAGCAGCACCTCAAACACCGCTCCTCAGAAGAAGAATAACCGCTGCAGGAACAAAGTCTTACTCGAACACTGTAATTCATGTATTATGCAGTACACAATTGTCTGTTGTACATACATTTTTATGTGCGCTTTGTACATGTTACTAATTTAAAAGAATCAAACCACAAAATTATGACTGACTCAATGTGGTTTGTTTATTAGAAATTGGTACCACACGACACACAGTTTCATTTGTTTTTATTATTTATTTTACATAATTTGCAAAAACATTAACCTCTTAGCCCCCACCTGAACCAAGCGCATTTTCTCCAGTTTGGCTTTACCCAAATCTAAAAGCTTCTTAAATGCTACATAATAAACAAAAATGTGATGAAAATGTGACAAAAATGTGATGAAAAAGTGATGAAAATCAAAGGCGCAACAGAAAAGTGGCAACAAAGTGACAAAAAAGTATTGAAAAGAAATGTCAAAAAAAAGTGACAGCGCAACAATAATGCAAGGAAAAAGATACATTTGAATGGGTTTTGTAGGTCTTAGCTTTCAAATGACACATTACACCGGCCCAAGCTTTTAGAATTAGGTAAAGCTGAACTGGGGAAAATGCTCTTGGCTCAGGCGGGGATAAAGAGGTTAAACTACATGAATATCATCTTTTTAAAATCTGTTAAGACTCAATACAAGCACAAACAATATTTCGCGAAGCTTTACAAAGACAAAAATATAGTCCTTTGTTACTATTCATCAAAACAGAATAGTTTTGTGCAGCAAATAACCTTTGTGCTGCCCAGCGAAGCAATCATGAATATGCAGGTTCTTACGATTTAGTGCAAATGTGCAAACCTCTCAGCCCCTCAGACTCACAAAATACTCACACACAGTATAAAAAGTCTGTCATGGTTTTCTCATTTATAAACATACATCCATAGAACTATTGGTATGTTACTGCAGAGGCTTCACTATCTTCATTGAGATGTAGTTCTGTGATGAGACAAAACAAACATTAAATTCACATTCAACACTCAACGATGCTACTGTATTTGACTGATTCCAAAGACCTATGTTGTAAGTGCACTGCTTACCGGTAAAGAGTACAACAGGATGGCCAAAAACAGAAGCACTATTGTGAGAATTATAAGTCCAATGAAGACCCATTTGAACCTCCGCCACACAATAAACTTCATGGTCTTGCATGGGTTGGTAAACCAGAAGAAAGAGGTTTCTGGGCGACTGGGAAACAAATAGAAAAGAGGAGTATATGTTTAATTCAAAAGAGGTATTCCATTCTTTTTTTTTTTACCCAGTCCTTACTTTGGTGGATCCAGTTTTGGATTCATGTTGGGTTCGTCTCTTCCTTTTCCTGCAGGTCTTTCATCGGCCTCAGATTCATTCACAATCTCCAACGTCATCTCCACTTTGCCCTATTGTATAATGGTTTATAGTGTTGTCAGTATCGTATATACTATGGTCAGCTTTTAAGTTATTTTCTATTCAATATAATTTACGCTTTTCGAAACAATACTTACACCAACCACTTTCTTCCCGTCCTGTTCAATGGAGCAGGGCCACCATCCTCTGACTGACTTCTGAGCAAACAGAGACTTTAATAGTTCCTTCTTTTGTACTGCCATTATATCCAAGACCTCCATCATGTCCAGCGAGCATTTCTCTGGACTCTTGGCAGGAGAAACCAGGTTACGCAAATCAAGCTCCAGAGTGCCTAGGGTGTAGGGGCGTAAATTTATAATAGAAAGAAAAAAAAGATCAAGTAATGAAAGTTCAAGTCTTACCAAGGTAGTCATCCAGAGAGAATTTGTCATTATCCCAGATCTGAACAATCAGCTTTGGAGGAATCCTAAACTCTGTTTTATCCAGACTCCAAAAGTGCTCCTGTGCATTTGTAAAAACACACATTTGACACTCATTCTCTACAATGTAGTCATTACAAATGGGTACAGAGACATGGAGCCTCACCTTTTTTGACACGAGACAGAGTTGTTCTGCAGGAAGGTACTCAAACTCAAAGATAAAACGCCAGTTAAAGTTGCCATCACCGTCTAAAGATCTGTAATGCACATCAGTTTTCTGCTTGTCGTCCTCCATCCCTGGCATCCATCTGCCACAAGATAATTATATATTAAAATGGTTTCTGAATAAATCTATTTGTAAAACAGTTAAAAATGACAAACCCTTTGACATAGATGTCGCTCATGTTTTCTCCAGTGATGCTGGTCTCATCCAAAGTCACATCAGTGGTGTTCCAGATGATAGCACGCAGGAAAAACCTTCACAAACATTTTTAAGTGATTACAGTTGCAATTTAGATTACAATCATAAATCACTAAACTAACTTCTTAGGTTTTCTTGGGGTGATATCAAAAGGAGGTCCAGGAACACCAATGCTTTTGGGGAAAACATCCACCCACATCTGTAGCCTTCCCTGAAATCATCATCATGGAGGAGCACAATGTTAGGCTGACTGAATAGACATTTTAAGTGCCATCGTACCTGTGAGAGGTTTGGCTGGAAGGAGCTGTACAGAGTTCTGGTCTCCACGTGTTCTGGGACGAGTCCCTGTGTTCGCAGCACATGCAGACAGAGGCGCTCACTGGGAGGTCCCAAATGCTGATGGATTTCTCTGGTGCCCTCTACAATCACAAAGAGGTGAAATTAATATTTAAAAGAATAAAGTGTCCTTTTTTATAATTGCAATGGATAGAATATATTACCAAACTCAGCCAGTGTGTATTCTTTGCCATTGAACATCATGGATGAGCCGTTATCTTCACTTCGAGGTTTGGACAAACCTTTCATTCTGGCCAGATTGTCCAGGATCTGAGACGGCTTCAGCTGATCTCGCCACTGGTTAATCCCGGAGCTGAAAAGAATGAAAGAATCCAAATATTGTACATATTTTCCCCTTAATTCACTAACATGACATGAATCTATGCGTACATGCAGTAGGTCTGTGGAATGCCGCAGTAGGAGTTGTATCGAGACAGGAAGCGGTTCTCCAAGTCAATGACCGTCTCACCAACCTTCTCGTCTCTGGTCACCAAATCATGGTCATAGACAGAGATCTTCAAATCCTTGTCTTGAGGTAGGAAACATGTCATCTCAAACATCCTTAAAAGACAAGAAGAGTTTATTTTTTATTGTTATAGATTAGATTTGAAAACCGCGAGTCACTCTGTACTGTGGATTTACCTTCCAAAGACAGGGTTGGTTGTGTTCGGCAAATAATGATCCCGGTCATCAATGGTGTTATTTCGTAAAGCTATCCTAATGTACGGATCACACTGAAGGACACAACATTCAGCAGGTTAGAAATGCTCTGTAAATTAGGACACACACTACCCACTGCTCTTACCCTGCCGTTGTTGTCTTTGGGCTGCAGATCAATAGCTCGGATTATATATATCCTGACCAGACACTCCTGAGGCCCGCTGTCGGGCAGTTCTCTGAACTGACGCGGTGGAGGGGCAACACCCGGGTCATCGGACAGAGGGTATACCTTAAAGGAACCCTGCACGTACAAGGAAGGACTATTTGAGCAAATTCTAGTCTTCACTATAAGGATTCCAGAATAACAAAATGTGTGTGTGTCCACCTTCATCTCTCCAACCACTGTAGGATCATCATCTCCATCCTCGTTCTTGCCGCGCAGGAGTTTGAAAGTGTCACAGAAATCAGTCAGGCCTTTGAACTCCGGGACATCCTCCAAATCACAATCAAACACCTGGAAACAAAGGTGCTCGTTCAGTAGACGGTTTATTTACTTCCAACTATGTACAGTACAACCCACTTTGAGAGTGTCGTATCCTTTTTTCAGGTACGGGCCACATTTCGCCTGGTCCCCCATTGAAGCATAGTATTTACTCCACCAGTCGACAGTCTCCTTTTCCTTAGAAAAAAATCATCAGTATTTGATTTATACATCCTTTTGAACACATAGAACTTAATGAACCTTTGCATAACTCACCTTTTCAACAAGCTTCAAGAACAAAAAAGACAGAAACAAGAAATATTAAAAAACATTGTGATAATATTCAATGAAAGATTCATGAACTGAGTAGAAGCAAAGGAAAACTAATATCTAGGGTGGATTATCAGATGGGACAAACAGAGGTGTAACAGTGTTATTTTATGGCTTCACTTGTTCAGCAACATTGTTACAGCCCTGATTGACAGAACAATTATAATGGACATGCTCATCTCAAGCGTTGAGGCTCATAAATTTACTTCACATGTAAATTTATGTGTGTCAAGTGAAACATTTTCAGCTGTGACGCATCAGCATTTAGATCATTGGCATTGTGACAAGAAGATCAGAAAGCAGCTTCTTTCGGGATCATTGGTGCAGACATGTGGGTTACAAAGCTACAATAACTGATTATACATACAATGTGGGAAGTAGGAGAAGCCATTTTGTTCACAGCTTCTGACATGCTGTACATAAACTGAAAGCCAGAGTGAAAATTTGGTCAAATTTGACTGATGTCAAATTGTGCTCTTCCTAGTCAGGCGAGGCAACGTATGGAGCGTTAAAGAGACATTTGAGTTTACTGATTATAAAGCACTTAAAGCAGAGTTACCTGAGCCTCCAGAAGTGGTCTCTTTTCGTCCTCCATGTTAATTGAAACGTGTTTGAATGGAGAAGCCGCCATCAGAGCCACTGGCAAAGACAGATCCAGCATTATAACTTAAGTATTTGTCCTTCATTACAATACTCAAACCTACTTTTGGAGGACATGGCTCCCTCTGCTGTAATGACGTAGGGGTCACATCTGAACTGCTCCAGAGAGGTGATGGTGCACTGACCCACCACAGGCTTCCTGCCAAACGGCCGATGGTCAATGACCTTCAGCACGACTGGGGGCGTGTACATCTCATCTTTAGGAAGCAGCTGCAATTATAATGTAATGTGAATAAAATATCTGGTAACTGCATTTTTGTATGAACACAAAAACTACTCATTACCACTTTGATGAAAAGCACAGAGCTGGGGAAATTGGGGCTTTTCTTCATGTTTTTAATGACGGCTGACTCTACCCTCTGCCCCCCACACTCCACCACCAGACTGGGAGAGGACACCGAGGCCAGCTGGAACGGCTTCATGTTTCGCAAACCCCATGCCAGAATCTGAGAGGCACAAAGAGAAAAATGTTTATATACTGCAATAATTTTCACATGACATGAATTATTTATAATTACCTCGACGGCAGTAAGCTGCACAACAGGCCGGATGCCCTGAGGAACCATATAGAGGTTCTCTGCTCGCATTGGAGGGACCAGTGGAAGGTCAGACTCACTCGTCTACAGACAAGAAATATTAACTGACAAATATTTAGTTTCACTTTTAAAGAATAGACAGATCACACTGTGTCAAAATAAACCTTTTCGCTGAGGATGAGCTCTGCTGCCATCAGGGCCTCCCCGGCTCTGCGGCCCTTCTGGGTGATGGGGTGCCACAGAAGTTTAGGAGTCTGGTCCATCCTAGGATTCATCTTCACCATTGGGCGGCAAATGGTCCGTCCTAGAAGTTCATCTTTTCCCTAAAAAAAAAACAGTACAGTTATAGGGAACTGACCCGGTGAGACCACATATTTTTGACATACTAAGGCCAACGTACCACTTGGTCATGGTCGTAGAATTCTACCACAACATGAGGAGGGCGAGCAGCAATTTCTTGTGGATCTCCATAAATTTCCACATTGTTGAAGATTAGAGTTTGATCCCA
This sequence comes from Gobius niger, assembly GCF_951799975.1. Taxonomy (NCBI): domain Eukaryota; kingdom Metazoa; phylum Chordata; class Actinopteri; order Gobiiformes; family Gobiidae; genus Gobius; species Gobius niger. The sequence continues at coordinate 10,397,173 of NC_136870.1, read as the reverse complement.
AGTTGGATTCAAAGTTGACTGAAGTTTCTCTGTTGTCTTACTAAGATGTAAGAAGGAGACGTGTGCATATGGATCTGTCCAGAAAATAGAGATAGCATTAACTACATAGGACTTTCTGTTTTAAAACAAATTTAAAACTCACCAGAAAAACTGTCTTTGTCCATAGACGCCATGTTTCTTGCTTGATAAACATAGACACGTAGGTGGTACATATATGACCCTACAGGGAAAACACAGGTGAGTGCTAGATACACACTGAAAACATATTCATGCTTGTTTTAACATCACTCACTGTCAAAGGAGCAGGACACGGTTGGCGTATTTGCTCCAAACAGCTTGGTTGCATCTGCCTTTGATCCTTTTTCTTTCTCCTCAGTATCAACGCCCTGTACAATAAACCAACAAGATAATAATGTCAGTGTGTGCAACACAGGCCACTGCACGGCTGCCAGACCAGTGTTCTTCTGTAACAAACTGTATATCTGGAGAGAGAAAATATTTAAAAGGATGTAGTCAAAACTCACCAGAGCTCCTTCCAGTTGGAAGATGGCAGATGCTCCAAGGCGGTCCTCCGGTGCCATTTTCCTCCTCCAGCGCCTTCGACGAAACGTATCAGAAGAACGTTCCTTACGATGGAACTTCCATCCAATCAGAGACGAGAACTCCCAGCCCTCAGGATCGCCTTGATCTCGCCTCTGCGTAATGTTGGCGTAAGTAGGATTTCTTTGGTAAATACTCATATACAGTACAAGTGTAAAACGTCTATATATACTGTATATACACACACACTGCACCTCAGCTGTTGTTCCTGCTGGCAGAGCCCCTCTCTTGCGGGGTCGAACCAACCTCCTTCGGCGATGGACGTGGTACACCTTTTCTGCAGGAACCCACGACCGAGGCTTGTCATCAGGTGGGATGGTCACCCCATATTCCCAGCCTAATGATGTAAGAGAGAATAAAAGGAGAACACAAAATATTGGATTTTGAAATCGTAAAAAAAATACTTCAGTTTGGTTACAAAGAGGATTTCTCATGTACATTAGGGTAAGTATTTAAAAAATAAAGGGATAATGGGGCTTGTCTTTTTAAAATTAAGTTATTTAGTTATGGGGCAGAGAAAGGATTATCACCAAGATCATCAACGGCTCTGTTGTCATCCACGGTCCACTCATCCTCCCAACCCCAACCAGGGGGACATTCAAACTCTCCAGGATTGCGGCTTTTCTCCCCATTCTGCAAACAGTTCAGGTCATCCTCTGCTACTTTACACATGAACTGTGTCCAGAGACATTGAATTGTCTAAAATTAAAAACATTCCTCACCACATCAGTGTATGGCTCAGAGGCAGATTTCCACTCTCCACCAGGGAATCGAGTCTCATTTTGAAAGACCTCATCCATGAATTCAGTGTGCCCTGCATCCGCTTCTGTGAGCAGACTGAAACACAAAATGTAGCAGTTAAAATACATTTCATTGACTTGTGTGGAATTAATGCAAATTTGGTTTAAGAAGTCAAGTCTGATCTCAACAAAAATACTTTTTTTATGAGACATAGTATTTTTAGTTTTAAGTACAGACTTTTGAAGGTAAAGTAGCTAACCATATATATATATATAAAATAGCTCATTCCAGACTGTACCAACACAGTCTGGAACCAGGAATGTAAACATCTGCATAGCGGCCCTACAGCCCAGAGATGTGAAATACCACTGAGCGTGTGAATGATCAGAATGCATTTTTTTTCCCATTTACTCACGCTTTCTCTGGGTCAATGAACCAGTCGTCCTCCCACTCCCATCCTCTGGGGGGCATGAAGTACTCTTGTTTCAGCTTCAGTTTGCCTGTCACATCTGAGTATTTGTGACGTCCCACCAAACCTGTGGTCCCCCACTTTCCAAATACTTTGGCCTGGTTCTCATACTGTGAACACAAGTCAAACCGTCACATGTTGATATACGGTGATAATATTTGGGAGATGAACGTAGTCTATAATAATGCCGTACCAGCTCAGCAAACACACTGAATGTTCCCTCAGAGAAAGTGTTGAACTTCTTCTCATGTGCAGACAGGCCCAGCCACATGTTGACCCGGACCTGCACTGGGACCTTTAAGCCGTTGGTTTTGTCCATGGGATACTGAGAGAAACGATAAAACATGAGAGAAACAATAGGACATGAACACACAAACAAACTAACTAATTCACACTCCTGTCTTTGGATCCTTTACCTGTAAAATGATGGTCTGTGTTTTGCCACAGTGCAGACCACAGGCCTGCTCATTATAAACCGAGTAGAGGATTTGGTGTGCTGGGATTCGACTGTACGCCACCCTCTTCTCCCCCCTCAACATCCAAATGATGACGTCTGGCATGCTGTTCTGGGGCTAGGGGCATAGACATACAGTTTTGAGAGAATGTTTTGGATTGAGTAAATAACCTATGCATATGCCGAACTGCATGTTGTACCTCCTCTGCCAGCTGTGTGAGCTTGTCCAGCCATGACTCCAGGTCACTCAGAGTGTCCCTGATCTCAGTGGCCTCTTCCCTCATCTGCCTGGCGCCTTGTCCGATAGAGGTGAGAGCACTGTCCCGCAGCTTCTTGATCTGGATGTCTAAGGATGTAAGGTTTGAGCGGCCCTCCAGATCAGGCATTGGCGAACTGGCATCATGAGATCATACAGTGTTAGATATCTCAGTTGCAGATTTGTTTCTCATTTTGTGGAAATAATGATTCTTGTTTATTTACCTTTCTATGTCTTCAATGAGCTGATCGAGCAGCTTGAGCCACACCTCCACAAGTTGGTTGTCGTTGACTTTAGCCAGGATAGCAGTTTTGAAAGCCTCAAGGTTGGATTGCTACAACAAACATGGAGAGGATTAGGCAACCTCTATGACTCATGACACATGACTCAATATACTAATAAAATCCATAAATGTCATCGTTTTAAGATTACAGAGGATCATGCAGTCCTTACCAGGTGATTAGTGATGTACAAGATGATATTGACAGAGTCTAGGCGGTGGCTGATGTCCTCCCAGTAAGAGTTGACCACAACGACAGGCTTAGTCCCGGCCCAGGGCAGGTAGTAGTAATGGTTACCTGTAAGAGAGGAGCTAGATATTAGTATTCCTACACAAATATGTCAAAAACTTCACCCATCTGTCACCCCAAAAAGCATATTCAAATTATATATATTGGTACTGGTAACTCTACTGCTAATTTACTCATGTGATGATACACACAAATGAATGCAGAAAGATCTGAGCTCCACATTTTAAGTTGCTACTGTTACAACCACTATGCAACAAACCTAAGAATGCCAACATTTCCTGCTCCGATCTCCAAACAAGCCAAATTAGTGGAGGCCTTCGTTGTAGTTAAAGCTCAGTCAGACTGAATTCTGGAGCTTTTGAGCTTTTAAATGAGGTGCAATACAATAATATGTTATTTTTGAGTACTTAGTATGCAGCTCAAGGCAACCCACTTTAACCAATAAGAGTTCTAATTCTTTAAAACACTGTTCATGTGCAAACAGCTGTTCTCTCACCATCGAACACTGCACAGCTGTACTGAGTGGTTGAAGCCAGGGGTTTGCAGGTGGTGTCCAGTTTGTTGCCATAGTTCCCAATGCTGACCTCAAACTGAATGGGCTCTCCGGGTTCGTGTAACATGGACGCACTGTGGAAAACTGCGCACAAGCCGTACTTCCTCCTCCTCTGGTATTTCTGATGCAAGGGCAAGAGAGATGAAAAATTAGAGGTTATTCAGCGCTGCAAAATGAATCAAAATATTGCAAATCTCATAAGACTTCAAATATTTAGGGAACACAAAATCCCAGCTAAGCAACACAATAAAGAGCAAAATGGATGAAGAGTAAGCTTCACCTGCACCACCAGGAGGTCATCATTGGAGATCCCATCCACAGTTTTGTCCGCTTTTCCTTCCAATTTAGTGGACAGTTCAACCAGGACTCTGCCCCTGTATGCCACTCCATCTCCCTGCAAGTATGAGCAGAACATGAAACCATTTTACATTTGACAAACAGAACACATGTCCCATACTGTGATCACTACCTTGCCATGATTGAGATCTTCATATGGGTCTGGCAGGCCAGAGAACTCTCTCGGACTTCCGTACAAGTTTACATAGCAGGGTCCAAACACAGGCAGGAAACCCACCTCGGACTCTCCTGTACTGGCTGATGGCACATACAAGAGACTTTTTTATCCATCTTTTATATTGAAATGCAGCTCATATCAGCCAAGCAGCTCTACGTGTGCTACAAGCTGCGTTTGTGGACGCGGGATGCAGTGGACGAGCCGGGGTAGAAAAGGGTGGAGGCAAAAGCGAGTGTGCAAATAGTTAAAACAAAAAACACTTGTATGAAAACACAGCCGGCGTTTTAAAAGTGGGCGCACAGAGGAAAGAACAGCAAATCTAACAGGTTTAAAGCATCACATGCAACAGAGCATAAAAATAGCACTCATAAACCTTCATAGGATGGTATTTCCCTTGTTCCTGCATGTTCCTCTACACCAGGAGAAAAAGGACAATTCAAGCACCTTTAACATTCAATTAACAAGTCGATATGTAAAGTAAATTTTAATTATGATATTAGGGCTGCACAATTGTAAGGAATGAAAACATGTAAATGGTAAATAGTTTGGCAATACATTTTTCTCTCAGCTCTCAAGTGCATTTGAAACGTGCACCGTGAACTGGAATATTAATATTAAAACATAAATCGCAAATCTAATTGAAAATCATGCAGCCCTATATGACATTAAAATAGAAAATTATGAGAAATATTTGAAAAATCAACAAAAATAAATAAATACTTCCTTCCAATCTACCTTCAATTTCCCCACCAGAGGAGGCAATCTTGGCCAAGTTCAGGTATGTGGTGCCAACAGCGTCATTTCCAGTTAAACGATCCCTACAAAAACATACTTTTAACACTCCTCTTTCGGACTAAAAGGTCGTTATCCTGTTATGTGCAGGTCTTAGATATGCTTCAGCATCAATCAGTGACCTGTCATCGAGCACATTCACACCAAGGGAAAAGACCTATTGTAACTTTTCCACCCAACATTTCCCTTGGACCTCTGTCAGGAACGCGCCATAATGGAATTGGCAGAGAAATACTGATGCAGAGGGAGTTACTGAAGGAGGAGCGGACTCAGCCTGAGTCATCGGCCGCTATTATATTCTCATGAGGTTGGGAATGTGGCAGAGAACACAGACTGAACACACTGCAAAAGATTGTGGCCCACTTTCCAGCCCATGGGCCCCTACTTATTAAAAAGGAAGAATATAAAAGTACTTACCAGTCAAATACAGTTAATCTGATGCGCTCACACATTGAAGGAAACTAAAATCAAAAATCAAAGTTAGGCCAAAGTCTCAAGTTTCGCTGCTCTATGGGCTTTACTTTATAGGAGCTGATACCTTGACTTGAAGGTTGAGCACTTGGTTCCACTCAGGGTTTGCATTCTTTTCAATGATCTGTGTACATAACTGCAGAGAAACATATTTTAGAGACGAGGGTCGTACAGAATCCTTATAGTCAACAGTGCAGCTGAGAGAAGACAGATTAACGACATACCTTTTTGCCGGCGAAGCGAGCCTCTAAGAAAGGATCCACAAGATTCTTCTTGTTTTCGTCTCCTCCAAAGAATTCCTTCATCGACTGGACAAAGGCGTCATCCACTTGAAACACAGGGGTTATGTTACTAGTACAGAGCCAGCGTAATTTTTCCATAGAGATATATAGATATTTGGTGCTGCACAATAGCTGCACAATAGCCTAGTGCAGTGTTAAAATTCAAATACTTGTTTTTTTTTTCTGACATATTTGCTGATAATGTATTAACTTTGCCCCCGACACCATTATTAAATTCATATGCCAGACTTATAAAGCCTAAGAAGCCAAAATAAAGATGTTGGACATACTCTGTGGAATGTCCTCTGCTCTGTACACCTTCAGTGAAAGAGTGGCCCACCGCAGAGTGACCCCCGCCGGAAGCAGCAGATTATTCTCAATGTCATCCTGGTCATCGTTGGACTCTCTGTTCTCCACCTAAAGCGAGGTGAATTTAAAAATGAACAAGGTTTTATCTTTCTGTGAAGCACTTTGGTCTGCCTAGTGTTGTTGTAAAGTGCTATATAAATAAACCTAGAGTGCACATCTGCTTTTGTTCTCAATCTAAATTTAATCAAACAATATGAGGGTCAAAGAGGGGCTACTTTACCAGCGGTTCATCTCCCACACCCACAACGAAAAGGGAGACTTTGAGGTAGCCTTTGGCACCAGAACTGGACTCCTCTGGGTCATTCAAGAGGAGCCACTTTCTCATGACACAGTGAGCTACAAAGAGAACACAAAACCTGCTACGTAAGAGACAGAAACATACTATAAACATCTGTATTTTTGAGCTCCACCAGAGCGAGCACGAAATTTTAATAATGTTAATAGTATCTGATCTGACCAACTGCAAACAATAGTGTGTTGTGTTAAATGTAAATGAGACACAAATCAAGGGTTTTTCATACACACCTGGTTCGTCGTACACATAACCGACATCCAGCTGAAAGACAAACCACAGTGTGATTCAAATATTGATACATTTATTACTGGAAGTCTTCACGCTTTACCTTGAACTCTCCCATAAGACTGTCCGCTCGAATAGAATAAGAGTTATACACCTGTAAACAGAGCGCTTCATGAAATGCAGCAAATCATTTATAAACTATATTACGTAAAGCGCCACACACTTACCCTGAAGCTGATGTTCTGTTCAAACAGGTCTGACGGCAGCATGTGGACATTGTAAAAGAACATCTGACATGAAGATAATCATGATTAAATCTCTGCAGGATGTCTATGGACAGCTCTGTAAGAAATGGCTGTACCTCGTCATAGAAAGGGTTATTTCCTCTCTTGATCCTGGTTCGGTGAGTCTGCTCACACACGTTCACCTTCACCACTGGTTTGACGTTGTTTCCGGGCAGCTGACGGGCCTCGATGATCCGGACTCGAACCTACACAAATCAGCCATATCATTTTTACTGAATGCATTAAGAAAGCCTCTTATGGACACCTGTATTCGGTTCGCTTTGATGCTTTTACAAGCCAATTATTATTAGCTGACCTGGAAGTCCTGGGGCTTGTTGGCCAGTCTGTGCCGACTCTTGCTGCTCCGGGCCAAACGCTGACGAAGGTTGGCTCGGTTATTCGATGCAGTTGCACCTGCCGGGGCGGTGAGATCTCCATCTGCAGTGGTCTCATCACCCTCCTCGCCCCCACCGGACCCTGACGGCACAACACAACATTTATATTGTACAGTTTAGCAAAACAGCAAATAAATAAGATTAGATCAAATAAGCAACACAGAGACACACCGGCATCCACTGTGGAGTCTCCACTTTGAGGGTCATTGAGGTTCGTAGCACTGGCTGGTGGGTCATAGCCAACTATGAGGTTGATTGTAGCCTTCAAGGAAGAACATTGAACACATTCACAGTTCAGATGCACAATAGATCATTACAACATTACACAATACATGATGAGGTGACACAATATTCATATCGCAATAACCCACAACATGTTAAATATCACTGCCGTCTTTTTTTAACAAAATCAACAAATATTTTACACTTCAAGCCTCGTCTTGACACGATTAAATCAAAAAGCAAATAACCCAATATTATTGTTTAGTTCAGTTACATTGTTTGCTATAGCTCTATATTATTATTATCATTATTATTAAATATTGCCTTTTCCCTCAGAACTCATTCATGATGTAAGCAATTGTGCTAAAGGGATTACGTTGTATGTACTCAAAACAAACAGGGAAATTGTCAACAGAAGAAAACTTACGCCAATGCTTTGCCCACTTTCATTGGCCAGTGGCACATTTTTGGATGGCAGTGATCTTGCTTGACCTGTGGCGAGGTCTCTCAGTGAGATTTTGGTTGAGCCTATGAATCTGTGAAAGCACAAATGCGTAATAAATCTTTGAGGAAAATACACATATCAGTCAAAGGGCCTCTCATGTTACACATAAATACAGCTGAAGCCTCGGAGCACAGTCACATTCACAAAAAGGAGAGAAGCTTCGTCACCACCCAGAGCTAACAAACCCTGCCTGCATGGTCAAACAAACGCGCCCGGCCTCACTGCCCACACAGGAGCTGCCAACTGCCTTTTCCTCTGAACCACAAATACATAACTCACTTATTGATATATTTACATTTCACTAGCCTGGTGAGTTATTTTGTGAGTCACTTGCTAATGTGTCCCAAAATGTGAACAACCATTAACAATTAACTGAGAGGGGGGAGACATAATGCTTAAACTTCAGCACAAGGTCAGAACTATACGAGTTTCTTATCGGGACAATTCTGCAAAGTTTTGTTTGACTTACAGTATCTGTTTACACTTGTGACGCTAAATGACTTGATGTTAAATACACCAGTGTTTGATATTTTGAAAAGCATTGAACAGAACAAATACACAAATGCTACACACAATCTAAGTGGCAGGTTTAGTGCTCTGTGTGAGGGCCACATAAGCAACAATTATATCATTACTGATTATATAAAACGTCAGAGCAGCTGCAACATATTTTGGATCTTGTCCCAAAAAAACTGGGACAATTGTAGGACAGGATGGAGAGTTATTGTTTTGGCAGCACCACTGTCTTTATTAGGGAAAACCCTAAACCCAGTGGACTCTCAGGAGACTGAAGTGACTCTATAAACCTGGTATGTAGCTTTAAATCTCCCAGGGAGGACAACCCACTTGAGCAAATGTGTGATGGAATTCACAGGAAACGCAAAGAGGATTGAAATCTACAAAGGGCAACCTGAATCACATGTTACATTATCCAGCTGATACGACATGCTACATTTCACAAAAGTCACACCCGTCCCACACAGAGTATGACCATGACTGCGAGCACTTGGTGTCATAGATGCACAACAACAACAAGCAATGAGGAGAAAGAAGTCGAAGATAAAATAGAAGGCAAATTTAGCGCTTCAGACTACCAATTTCAGACTCCATTTTCAGCAAATCAGCAAACATTTATTTTAAAAGCACTGTGTAACAAAAAGGCAACCACACTGCTTTCTATTTAAATGTTCAGCATACATTTAGAAAATAATACAAATCAAGTGAAATAGTAATCTGCATCTAATAGCGTGATCTAGTTTCTGTATGGATGTGTCGTTCAACACCCTTCAAAAAGACTAAGAAGTCCCTGTACCTGATATTTCTTTTGTTTACAAATAATCAAACAGAGAATAGTTCAGCTTTAAACTATTGGTTGGGGTCCAAACTTCACAAATGTCAGCTTATAATTCACTGAAGGAGGGCCCAAACTAATTTCCTTCCACTACCAGAGGAAGGTGGGTCTATATGTTACAATGACTTGTGACATGTGATGAGTAAAGACATTGTTAGGTTATTTCTGTATGGCTTCCATGGCAACCGGGGTTACCCATAATCACATCTGGGAAACTATTTGGAGCAGCGCACACCATCATCCCCCTCTGCGCTTGTGGATCTTTCAGGCAGTGCGTCAGATGGAGCGGGCCTGTGGAAAACCTTACTCAGTCAAACAAGGACGTGTGGGCTGGGGCCACTTACAAAACTCCTCCCTCCCTCTGTCCCGACTGTCCCGTACATACATGCACTCTGGAAACTTACTAACTCCAGCACATGACTGGGGAATATGTGATCTGATGAGACACATGACATATTTATAAGTTAGATGGTGTTGTTGTTTTCATTGACTTTGATCGCTGTAATTAGTGATGTCGTGGAAGCATTTCTGTGGTCGGACTAGATTGGTCCCACATGTGCGCTCGCAAATAAAACTAACCTGCAGCCATTTCCGCAGATTGGGACGTTTTAGTTTCCCCTGAATAAATATACATCAGTACTGTATATAATGGAGACAGGAAGTTTTCAGACCTATTGTGAAAATTTATTTTATCATGCATTATTCACACATTACTTTGTTTTCTATTGGTGAAACTTCAATGCCGTTTCCCTACAATAATGCATAACAAAACCATATATTTTAAAGTAGTTTTAGCCCATGTTGTAGGCTTTATTTAGCAGGACACCGGGTGAAAAGCAGGGAGAGATATTCAGCAACTTGTCAGAGCTGGGAATCAACTAGTGATAATGTAGAAATCCAACTTTTTACTGTAAAAAAAAAGCAAACTATCCAAGCCTTTTTTTTTGAAAGTTCACAAAAGTTCAGGTCTGTGGTAAATTTCATGAATTGGCCTTGAACATGATCAGAATCTAATTTTAATATAACAAATATAGAGGTATGAAGACTTCCTGAAGCCATTGTATTTCCTGTTACTGAGAACACAAACAGCCATTCATCCTCCTTTGTTGCCACACTGGGATCAGTCAACCCACAGAGCGCAGCAAGTCCGAGCATGGCAGACTGGGCGTGAGGGGGCAGACACAGCCCGTTACAAGCTCAAAGACAACAGATATTTCTGATTTCATTTCTGCACTGGCATGCCACAACTGGTCAATAAAAAGTAGATGTTAAGCACTACAGGCTACACATTTGCTGCCGAGGCCAACGCTAACATGGACTGTAATATACTCAGGTAGCATACAATCACAAAACTGACACACCTTGGCTGCTAATACCCCCGACACCCTTCATCCAGACAGGACAGTGATCCTTCGGTTGCACAAAAAAGTACACACAGCAGCTGCAACAGGGTACTTACTTATTTTGGCCAATAGTTTCATAGTCTTTCACAACCACATCAATGTGGGAGCTGGAGTCAAGTGCCTGGCCTTTTAGATCAAACTCAAGTACCTGCAAGACAAGACATGAAACACTTATGAGGGAATATGAATAATCTTTCTTTGGCTTTATCACATGTCAGCACATCTCTAGAATCTGTTTACATGGTACATACTGTAGCGTTCATGTGATTTTACAGATACATTGATTATACACTCCATATACTACACAATAGATGGAAATGAAAAACCCTTTGTTTAGAAAACATTGTACAATGCTCTCATTTAAGATCATAAAAACATTAAAAAGCGACTACTTCACACATCAATCACACCCAGTGTTGTTTCATAGCCCTGCATTAGGAGAGTATGAGATTACCTCGTTCCATACAGGATTCAGCTCACTGTCAATCGTTTTGGTTTTCTTCTTCTCTTCTGCAAGTTTGACATGCGGGTCATTAGCATTTGGAATTTGACATCAAAGAGCAATATTTCGTCATTTGTTTGTTATCCACACACAACATTGTCAGGTGACTACCTGGCCCATCTTTTTTAGATTGTATAAAGAAGTTAGAGATACATAGACCATATAATGTAAAACACAGACTGATACAAAGGAAATTGTCCTATTTCAAAAGTATGCCGTCCCACTTGCATGACTGTTTGAGGTGGTCGCCCTTCAGTTTTATAATCTGCAGGTCACTGGGCTGCATTTTTCAGGAAAAGGAAAACAGCCCTGGCACACACCTGAAGGTGATGACACTATCCTGAACACAGCCGAAGTCAGGCTGATTGCCAGGATCAACACTGCTAGAAAACTATTCTACCAGGGCTAATCTTGACAAGCCCAGAAAGTTTTACATGTTAGTTTTCATTCCCAGATTCTTTTGGTAAGTAAAGCTTGGACTTTCCACAACATACATTTAGTGGGTGGAAGGCAATCTATAAAAACAAGCAGAGAATAATGAAGAAAAAGCAAAGCATGATTTCTTACCTCTAAAAATTACAGACACAATGGGGTCAGGACTTCCAACTTTCTTTTTGGGCAGCCCTTTAGCTGACTCAACTACAACCCTCAGCATTGTGGCAAGTTAGGAGGGTGCAAATAAAAAATAAGTCAAAATATATAAAAAATAGGAAAAAGTTTAATCTAAATCTCGTGCTCTGCCATCCTCACCAGCCCATCACTGGAGCCGACAGGGCTGGGCTGAGGAAGTACATTTCCAACAACAGTCTGTGGGAATGAGGGGAAGCGAGGGGCGGATCACGGGTGTGCAATTAGGAGAGAAAGGAGCGACCAGTGAGCCACTGCTGCCATCCTGCGAGGAGCTCCCTGGGATGTATGGAGACTTCTGTCAGGAGGGCAGAAGTATGGCTCCCTCTGCTGGCCATTCAGGGCACCTACTTTTGTTGTCCTGCTGTATGCTGCGTACCTTTCAATTTCATACCGAGCATTTATCTGTAAAGCTTCAAAACACAAGAACAGAAAAGCTTACCTTCCCCGTCCATGTTGCGAGACTGTTTTTAGCTAGGTTTGAGAACGGTTCTTGCGCGCGAGGCTTTAATTAAGAACCTGTTGCACCTGCGAGTTTTTTTTTGTGTCGAATGACCTATCTAATAATTATAATAAAAATCTAAATCACTCATTTCATCATTTAAAAACTCTCAATAATAGTACCCTTATTTATTTTCACTGCATCTGTCATCTTCAAAATCAGAATCAGAATTGGTTTTATTGCCATTGTCAGTGAAGTATAACAAACTAGGATTTATTTATTTATTTGTGCCACATGCCCCGCCCACATTTGCTGTGAAAGCATTTCCTCTTTGTGTTTCCTCCTGTCAGCGGGGAATTCCATTGTTCTATTGATTACTGTGAGGAACTGTACAGAACCGAAGCAATCAATATATTTACATATTAAAAAAAAAAAAAAAAAAAAAAAAGTGAGTGCATCAGTAGGTCCAAAAAAATATATGTCTTAAATGTTGCATGTTACATTAAAAAAAAGTGAATGTCAGCTCGAGTTAGACCTGGCTGCAGTTTGGCCATGAATATAAGATGGAATAAACTAGGTAAAGTTAAAGATTTGTTAAACTTTAGATATAAAAAATCTACACAATATATCACTGCTATTTGTGTGATTCAGCTTCTAGCAGAGTTGGAACAGGTCCTTGTTTTGCAAGTCTTATTAAGTTATTGGCCTGAAGTCTTCCAATTAATGACTCAAGTCTGATGAGTCTAAGTCACTGCTTACAATCGAAGAGGTTGTCTCGGTCTGAGTTCATGTACATGCTGCCTTGATGAATTACCCATTTCTAAAGTCATTGCTGACCAGCTTGTTGCTACAACTTGCTCAGTTAGTTAACATCTCACTAAAGACTAGAGCATTTCCAAAAGCCTTGAAAACTGCAGTCATTAAGCCTCTTCGAAAGAAAAGCAACATTGATGCCACAGTGCTGAACAACTACTGACACATATCACACCTGCCATTCTTAGGAAAAGTCCTAGAGAAAGTAGTTTATCAACAGCTCACATATTTTCTCCTGTCTGTGTTTGATGCCTTCCAGTCAGGATTTAGGCCCCACCACAGCACTGAGACAGCTCTGATCAAGGTGACAAATGATATCCGCATGAACACCAACGCAGGTAAGGTCTCAGTTTTAGTTCTGCTGGACCTGAGCGCTGCCTTTGACACAGTGGACCACGGGATCTTACTTCACAGGTTAGAAAACTGGGTGGGAATCTCTGGTACTGCTCTATACTGGTTCAAGTCCTATCTCGAGGACAGGACGTACTTTGTTGAAATTGGCAACTGTGTCTCAAAATTACCATGACCTGTGGAGTCCCCCAGGGTCAATCTTGGGACCCCTCTTATTCAACCTGTACATGCTTCCATTGGGTCAGCTAATTCACAGCAACAATGTGTCAAGACACTCAGATCTACGTGTCACTGACGGCAGGTGAACATGGGCCTAAAGATGCACTCTGTCACTGCATCGAACAGATCAGTCTGTGGATGCAAAACAACTTTCTCCAAATAAACTCAGTCACCTTGAGTCTCTCTCTTTAAAACCAAAAATCAGGTTAGAAATCGAGGAGTAATCATGGATTCTAAGTCACATCAAGACAATAACACCAGCAGATTTTTACCATCTGAAAAACTTTGCTAAGATTTGAGGAATCAGAATATTTTTTATTGCCATTGTTTGAGAACAGGTTCACAAACTAGGATTTTTTCTCGGTACAATCGTGCAACATAGAACACATAAAAAAAAATGCTATAAAAACTTAGGCTGTAAGAGCATGCATAAAGAATAACATAATTCAATAAATAATAAAAAGTAAAATATGATCAGACGACCACAATTTGACATAGAACAACAGCAGGGTTGTGTTTACAGATGTGCAGGTGCATAAAGTGACGAAGTGGTGAAGTGTCAAAACCAGACTTAGAGAGACTTATCCATGTATTTGTCTCCAGCAGGTTAGACGACTGTAACGGCTGTTCACTGGCCTCTCTAAACAAGCTGTCAGACAGCTGCAGTACATCCAGATTGCTGCTGCCCGAGTCCTGACAAGAACCAGGAAATACGACCATATTAGTCCAGTGCTCTGGTCTCTGCATTGGCTTCCTGTTGCTCAGAGACTAGAATTTAAAACAGCTCTGCTTGTGTACAAGTCTTTTCATGGTTTAGCACCAAAGTACATCTCTGACATGTTACAGCCGTATGAACCATCGCAGGCTCTGAGTGAGGGGTCTCCTGGTGGTTCCCAACAGTAATAGTAATAGTAATAGTAATTGTCAATAGTAAACACGGTGAGGCTGCGTTTCAGTTTCATGTATCTAAAATCTGGAACAGTCGATGAGGATGTGAGAAAGGCCTCAATTCTAACAATGTTCAAATCCTTGCATATGACAACTGAAAGTATTTTATCTGCACTCTTGCTTTTTTACTGTAATTCATTATTTTTTATGTTGATGTTTTATGGATTGATTTGATGTGGGTTTTTTTTGTAATTTCATGCAACTGTGAAGCACTTTGAATTGCTTGTGTATGAATTGTGCTCTACAACGTGCCTTGCCTTCTAAAACTATTCTACTTCAATTCTGGAGCCTATTTCTATTTTCCACATTAGGTAAAGATGTAAATACCTTATTAAGACAAGGGACCACAGAAATCACTGGCAATCTTCACCTGAATGTGTAGTTTGGAGGCCACAGAAATGTGATTGTGCTTTTGTAGGTGAATGGAAGACTCAGTATTAGATCACTGAAATTCTTCTGTTTTCTGTCTTGTGGGTCCTGACTAACTTGGCGTCCTCCAATCATTAACTTACACAGTGATGGTCTCCAGGCACCAGGGGCTTTCTAACTTCTTCTGTGGTGATGTGTTGACTCTCTTCTCGCTGCGGCTGAACAAAAACTTGACGGATAGACCACTGACCTGTAGCACTGGACATTCCTTCTCAGCTTGGCCCAATAAGATTTGCATGAGAAGGTAGTGATGGGAACAAAAAGCCCAGGCACTCAGACCTGAAGCAGTTCAATTAGGATGTCAGGAGAGTTTGTTCAATGGAAATACTCTTGAGTGAGTTATTTTTACCTTTATAGTTATGGATATTTTAAAGAAGTACAAAAATCCATGGTTGATTTATGAGCAGGAGATTCCACACAGCAGGTTTTGGTGAGTGTTCATTACTTTTTGTTGTGGTTACAATGTAAATAGTTACAGCTGTTACAGTGTTTGGTGAAAAGTGCAGCAAAAACGTTTTCTATGTATAGATGTTACAGTGTCATCCATAGAATTCTACTGAGAAACATCCTTGGCGTATTGAGTTTCCTTGTGTGTAAAATGCAGAAGAAAAAAAAACTTGCCTCACCTTTTTGGAGAAAATAACACTTATTGCCTCTAATCAAGCAGTCCTTTTAGAACAGCATAGTTGATTGAATAAGTTCATGCTAAAACAATGTAGATTGTCAGTCATCCAGGTGGTTAATTCAATCTTCTAAACTAAAAGCGAGCGTTTCACTTTTTTACACAGCTTCTCATTTTAATGTAAGTGCAATTTTTTATAATACAAAACAAAAAAGGGCAATAATTTGTCACATCAATTTATTGTTTGGCTTAATTTCTTTGAATATTGTCCACCATTGTCGAGGCGCAGGCAATTTTACACAGAACTGGATGAAAGCAGTGACTGTGATGATGCAGTTATATTGTGGCCACTTGCATCCATGACTTGTAACTTGTAAAACAATTTAGTCCTCCTCAACAGCCTCACTAAACAGAATGACCACTCTTAAGGCAACATTTATTGCACAGTCGTTTTGTGATTGCTTTGGAATGGAGAACAGCAATCACGCACGCTCTCACTGATGTTGTCGAAGCTACTGGACCACACACGAACAGCAAACACACGGATGTTTGTAAGATGTTTTCACCTACACTAACTGAAAGCTTGAAGGAGAAATGGACAGTGGTGGGCCGATGGAGTTTTAACATCTTGCCACAAGGGAGCGCCACAGTCCCCATTACAGTTCTCAGTATTCCTATGACAGTTAGAGGCACGCGGATAGCTGTGAACATTTGCATAATGCTGCTTAATGCTTTTTCCTTGTCTTTTTTTCTTTCTTTTTTTTCTTTAGTGAAGCCGAAGTTGGATGCAGTCCTGCAGAGAAACTCAGCCCCAAGCACCTGCAGCTCCTCCGGGATGCATTCACCAGCTCTAAACACAAGCACCAAACACGTGCAGTTATTGGCCGCAGAAGAAGGACCAGAGACCCAGACGGGGGTCATAAAATCGCGTTGGGGGAGTTTTGTGAAGTGATGGGATTTGTGATGGGGTCTGATGCTAATGATGAATGGGTCAGACGATTCTTTGATGAGGTGGGTTTGAACTTGTGAGACTGACACTACCTGATCTCAGTGACTCATGTGGAACACCTGTGCTTTATTATGCAGGTGGATATAAGCCGCGCGGGGCAGGTGACATGGCCGCAGCTGTGCTCTTACCTGCTCCTGGAGTACACGGAGAGGTCGAGGGCCTCTGTCCCTGCCTCGGCTCTCCAGGACTCCCAGCTAGTGTTCAGGCATTGCACCCACAACAAGGTAGAGACAGTTGGAGGAAATAATGATAGTTCAAGTGTAAGAAATAGCTTAGAGTAGTTAAAGCCACACTGCGGACATTTCCATATCATACAGTATAGCCTACCTGATAAAAGCATCACAACAGCTAGACACGACAATGCCATTTTGCTGTGGATTATTGAAATAAAGCATTTGGAAGAGAATCTACTGTAACACGCATGTTTAGTGACCTTTTAGCCGCATCATCTCTATTGGCTATTTTTAGCTGGTGTCCCGCACTCAGAGAAGTAAAAAAGGTCAGGTCTGAGGAGATGCGACTCCTCTCACAGTAAGGACAGAGTTTCAACAAGAAAACCTTTTGCAACCTGTTGGTCTAACTCAAGTCTAGTTAATCTTTCTGGTATCTATCTATCTATCTATCTATCTATCTATCTATCTATCTATCTATCTATCTATCCATCTATCCATCTATCCATCTATCCATCTATCCATCTATCTATCTATCTATCTATCTATCTATCTATCTATCTATCTATCTATCTATCTATCCATCTATCCATCTATCCATCTATCCATCTATCCATCTATCTATCTCTCTATCTCTCTATCTCTCTATCATCTATCTATCTCTCTATCATCTATCTATCTCTCTATCTATCTATCTATCTATCTATCTATCTATCTATCTATCTATCTATCTATCTATCTATCTATCTATCTATCTATCTATCTATCTATCTATCTATCTCTATCTAATCATAGCCTACATATCATTACTACAGCTAGTCACATAACTCTAATTGTTTCATTAGACTGCCACATTAAGTCATACATTTCATTTTGCAGAGAGAGCCAACAGTCCGTGTTGTGGCTGTCTTTCACTCACCCTCGCTGCGCTACATCAGTGTGAGTAAAGGTGGTCAGATCACTCTATGGAACAAGAACCAACACATTACTAAAAGTTTAAAGGCAAGTGAAATCATGGCGCTTTAGCCGGTCCTGCTTCAACCTCTTAACACTTGCTTGAGCAAACTCTACCCCCAGCTGGCGGGAGATCCAACCGAGGAAGTGGCTCATACAAAGAGATTCAGAGGCTGGGTCACTGATGCTGTTTACATGAGCAATGTCCAGAAGGCGGCTGTTGCAACAGACTGCAGAGACATACACTTCATCAATGTCTCCACAGCCAACGCTTTTGAGGACTTTCACCTTTATGGTATGGTAGGATAGACGGATGTGCTTACTTAAATGGCTACCAAAATATACATCATTTTAATGTCTGTTTTACAATATGTTAGGTTTCCCATGCGTCCTCACTGCTATTTGTTACTGGTATGACATCCAGGTATGATCATTTGACTAACATTACTATTGCAATACTCCTGCCTACTAAATCTAATCTAATGAAGTGTGCTTGTTTTTCAAAGTATCCATTCGAACCGTCTTTGCTGCTCGTGGGGGATGAAATGGGAGGCGTTCATGTGTTGCGGTTTCTGAACCCGACAAGACGCCTTTTCAATAACGTGACCATTTCAAAGAGAGAACACGGCCTCCAAAGGATCTATCTTCATGTAACACTTTAATCTGTAATATCGAAAGCCGATAAAAAAGCAACATGTCTCGGCTTTTGAGTTACAGCGTGTGCTCTGATCTGTCCCCAATGACAGCACCTCCGGGACCATGAGGGCACAGTCACGTACCGCTATATCCCGGGCGTCCACCAAGACCCAGTCAACCGGATCATGTTTGAAAGTGGAACCAAAGTGATCATGACGTCATCGGAGAGTTCTGTGACCTCTGTGGCTTTCTTCAATATGTCAGGAAAGCCAAATCAGTACATTTGGAAAGTTAGGGGGGTGAGAAGCATTTCAAATTGTTCTTTGTGATGATGTGTCTTTTTGTGTGACTTTGATTGGTTTAATTGATTTAAAAGACTTGAAAGGGAAGGACTACTAAGAACTTCTTGATTTACAAATTCTCTGTTGAAACAATGTTTGGTTTTGACCAGTGTTGGACATTGGATCTTGGGATCTTGGAGTAAAGTCACTACAGAACTTTAAAGAAGGGAATGTTTGTGCAATGACTGTCTGGCCCAGTGATTCATAAAACCACTGAAGAATCTGCAAACCTATAAAGTGTTTTTTTGTGTGTTGTTTGTCTCGTTATGTGAGAAACAGAAAAGCAAGTAACCTCATTTGCTGCATCATAGTGTTTTTGTTCATTTTTCAGGGAGTGACATGTTTTGATTACAATGCCCGTCTGCAGTTGATTGTGACTGGAAGCAGTGACTGCGCTGTCCGAATGTGGGCGCGCTACGTGACCGCACGTCCGCTGGCTACACTGCAGGGTCACCACGCCACGGTGCTAGATGTTGCAATTTACCAACCTGTAGAGCAAATATTCAGCTACTCCAGAGACGCGGTGAGTATATATGTCAATGCAGAGGAATGATCTTAGACTGTCGCGCCGCAGAGTAATGAGCACATTTTACATTTTCATCCCACTCCATAAATAAAGTTGTGTTTACCTCACAACAGGAGCTGAGAGTTTGGGACATCACCACACATGAGTGTCTCAAAACTGTCAGGTTACACTTCCCCTGTCTGCAAGCTGCTCAAATCCCTGAACACGGTAATTTCCCTCTCCTGCTTCTGAGTCCTCCTCTTCCCGATGAGACGCGGCCTCATTTACTAGTGGGATGCAAGGACTACCTGGCACTGTTGAGTTTGTCTGATAAACAGAGGGGAGGCAGCAGAGCAGGAGCCCTGGCACATCAATTAGGAGAGTGCAGGGTAAAAGCAGTGCTCTCCTGTGCATTATACAACCCCAGTCTGCAGCAGGTGGTAACAGGAAGCACTGACTCGACAGTTTGTGTGTGGGAGCTGAACACTGGAAAAAAGAGACTCCACATCTCCAATGCTCATGGAGAGGAGGAGCTGAGCTGCATGACTCTAGATTCATCCCAAAGGAGACTCATTACAGGAGCGCATAATGGTACAATTAAGGTAACATGTCAACATAAGTTTAAGTTACAACTTACATTTAACACAAAGGCTTCCATGTTTTAAGTTGTTTATTGTCTCGCAGGTATGGAATTTACTGAATGGTCTGAATCTGCACAAACTTGAGCCGCTCCGCTCCACGGTCACTGGGCTCTTGTGGGTTCACGGTGATCACCTCGTCGCCGTTGGTTTGACTCACTGTATTGTTGAATATGACCTTGCAACTTCTGAGGTAAAAAGTAAAGTTTAAATAAATGCAATACAGCCTGTTGTTTATGAATAAATTATGCCATAGGATTTACATGTGAAAGCCAAAGCCTCTTGGAAGTCAAGCATACGACAACAATCAGACATCACGGCTCTGTGTCATTGTCCTGCCATGGATGTCATCGCCACGGCAACACAAGGAGAGGTCATTGTCTGGAAGCTGGAAACACAAATGCCAGTTCTTCATCTTAGTAAAGAGACGTCCTCTGGGTGAGAAGGAACTACAGTGAAATATTGATAATAAATGTAGAATCGTGGTGGACACATTTTGCCTTCTCTGTTTATGTCTGCAGAGGGGTGCCCTCGGTGGACTGCCTCATGTTTCTTCAGCATCGAGCTCTTAACCAAAGTTTAAGACACAAAGGTGTCCTAGTGTCATCACAGGCTGGCTTCATCTGCTTCTGGAGCATTACTGGAGAAAAACACACTTATGGTAAGGGAATTATTTGAAAATCAAAGATCAGACCTGTTCAAGTTCCTGTAAGAAGTAGCACTGCATGACAGGCATTTCTGAGTTCTGACCCAGCAGCTGACATGGTATGAATCTGTCATTTTTAATTATCCTCTGTTGGGCCTGGAGCAGTGACAGTGAGGCTGAACTGTCCACTTGGCCTGAGACTGTGTACCATTCCCGACAGCCCACAGCTATGTCTGTCTCCAGGTCCCATCTGTGTTTAGTGGTGTGGGATCCATGGGCTGTGACTGCAGCACATGTGCTACAACACATACTGTAGTGTATGTAAAGTATGTAGGTAAATGTGCAGGCATACTGATGAATGCAGATCCGAGGACATTTGTGCTGTGGAGTAACTCAAGAGCTTTAGTTCTTTTTTATATAGTTTATTAATGCAACAGTGATCGTGCAAGCGTTTCTCTGTGGACTTTGCATGTTCCCTCCGCACCAGGGTGGGTTTCCTCCAAGTGCGCCAGTTTCCTGTATGAACACAAAACAGTTATTTGACAAAACCTCTTGAGCACTGAAATAATGTGACCTTTTTAGTATTGAAGGATGGGTGAAAAATTCAGAGGACAAATTTCTCCACACGGATAATTGAGAACATCTTAATCTCAAAATGTAAACTTTTTGAATCACCATCTTCATTACAGGCCACTTCTATGCTCCAGAGCAGTCAGATGAACGTGTACTCGCCCTGAGCTCCAATCAGTCAGAGCACACTTTACTTGTTTCTGGAGACACTTTGGGCTGGCTTCAGGTTTGGGACATCGCTCACTATGGACTCGATGTCCAGGACCAGGTGGGTATGGTTTGTTTGCCCGCAGAAGCCTGTATTTTCCTCTTTCTAAGTACTGAGTGTGTTCATTTGCAGGTAGTGAGTGAGCGGCCCCCTCTGCTGCGCCGCTGGAGGGCTCACTCTGGAGCATTACTCAGTGTGGAAGTGCTTGAAATGGCTGAAAGAGTCTTTATCCTGTCGGCTTCAGATGATGGCTCGGCTGGACTCTGGACAGTAGACGGAGATCATGTGGGGTCGTTTGGACAGGAAGTGCTTTGGAATCTCACGGATCCCTGCACCTTTCAGGCTGATAGGTACAGTATATGATAATAGCTCCATGTCTATATTGTTCAGGTAGTTTTCTCATGCATCATTCATAATCATTCATCCATGACTTCCTTCTTCTTTTCTACATAATCTAGACGATAGATACCATCGCCTAAACACGCTAGCTCTCCAACTCCTTTTAAAGCTTTTCACATTGAGGTAAATTAGTCATAACTGAATGCTTTCTCTCTCTGGCAGTAACTTTCCTCACAGGCTCCACAGATGCAAGTGTTTTATAGAAACTCCTGGCTCAAGGTCGTAAACTGAAACTTGGCGTTTTGAGTGACAATATTTCAGTCACATGTTGGGCAACATGGCTCATAAAGACACATCTGTCGGACGAAATGTAATTTTAGAATGAAGGAAAGTGGGGGAGAGTGTCTGCGTGGACTTAGGTAAATAAACATTGCATGAATGTAAAAGGTCAGAGGAAGCTTTTTCCACTGCATATGTACAGAAATGATTTATATGTTTTTTATATACATAATCAAAACACTTCATACTTCTTGGGTTTGGACAGAGATCGTCACACATTTTTTGATCTGGGAAACATAAAATATACAGTGGTTGATTTCAGGAGCTTAAACCATGCTTAAAATGAAACTGTGTTGTTTTGAGTGATTTAGATTATTTCATTGATGGGATGAAGATTGTGTAATGGGCCAGGGGCTTATAAGATTTGTTCCTTCCTGTTCCCTTTTGAAACAAACTAAAGGTGGATCCTTTTTGAACTATAATGATGAATTAATCACAATCCCACACTTATAAAAACACACAACCCAGACCTAGTAAACACTTGGGCTTCTGTTCTACATCAAATCCTCCAGTAAACGCAGATATGATAAGCTCTGGCTGCTTTTGTATCTGTCAAGGCTAATTCGCTTTCGATTTGCTTCGTGTTTGCACATCAGTGACACGCGGGGCAGCCTGACCGAGGAGCGCCGTGACAAGACCCGGCGTCCCAGCCTTGAACCCTGCGGCAGCGGTCAAACTTCACAGGGAGGTAACTATCTGACCCACACCCCCCTGTTCATGGTGAATGTCCCAGTAATGACTATGTTTGGTTCGGATACAGGAAATGTTCAAACTGTTCAGATTACTGAGAAATGCAGTGTACGTTTTTTAATAATACAAAATAAGCATTGAGAAAAGCTTTGGTAATTGTAAAAGCATGCTATGTTGATTGGATTGGGGATATTTAAACCCCAAACTCTGCATCTGCTGTGTCCAATTTTACAATATTATCAATACTAAATTCAGGGCATTCCTTGCATTCTCCGCTGAAGTCTGGCACTTAATTTGGGGAAACCTGGACCGTGCACTGAGCCAGATTTCTGAAAACGCAGATAAGCTCAAGAATTCTGTGTGTGTGTAAAGGAAAGAGAAACTATTTACTGAAATGTCCTTTGCTGTCTGGATGCAGCGTGCCAAAATTAGCGATTAGCTGTACTTTTTGTACCACCACACCCAGCCCGACACACCATAACCGCGCATATTAACTCATTCTGTCTGCTGTTGTTCTCTGCAGATTCGCCATGTGGTAAAATTGAGCAAGAACATCAAGGGCCTCAGCCAGCCATGGTAACACAACACAGTCTTTTATTTAACCTGCACAACATTGCAGTTTATAATTGCAATACTTGTTTTTTGAAGTGTCTGAAAGACGACTATTGCAAGACGGGAGCTTCACGGTGTGACAGAAGATTTGTAATGTAGCAAGGTAAGGATGATGATAGGATGATCATTGCTACTTGTATCGGTGGGTTCAGGAGGTCTCTGTAGTTTTCAGTTCAGGTTGGGTCACACTTAGGGAGGACCATGAAGGAGCGGCTTATTCAGAATGGCTGGGTGGTGAGGAGAAGAGCGCCTCTGTTTTGATGGGGTCGAACTGCAGGTTCCAACACCGTGCCCATGCTGAAATGTCCACAAGGCATTGGATAACTTGTATCATGGGCAGGGAGTGGAATTTACCGCAGACTCAATCTTACAGAGTGTTCAAAGACAGTGCACCTATGACTGAGAGCAAAGGAATGGGTCTGATGTTGATGTAGGTGAGATTACTGGGGTATTAAATATCAATAAAAGTCATTAAATGAATTGTGCCAAAATTAAGGCCTTCGTTGTCATTGAAAAGCTTGGAATCAAATTGAATCTTTTTTTGGGGGGGAAATAACATTGATCTGTTATTTATTACGGCATAAGTCTGTCAAAAATGCCCAAGTTATGTTCTAAAACTGATTCAGCTGAAATATTTTGATCAAAATGTGTCCACATTTTTATTAGGAATGCACCAATCTGATACTGGTATTGGATATCGGAGCCGATTCTGGAAAAATACACATTTCAAATATCAGTATACTGTTTTGGCTCAGTATGTTTGACCATGGACATGCCGTACCTCAAAGTTAGTCTAACCTCTGTATTTTTTTTCGCCGCGCTGTTGAAGGTCTCGGTGTTTTTAATTTAGGTTATGAAATCTGTTATCTGTTGTTTATATTAATGTAACCTTAACCGAATAGCCTGAGTCATGTAGCCATATGACTCATTTTCTATTTAGTGAAGAAAAGTGAAGTGGTCCTTGTTTAAAGATTCTCCATTACAGTTGGTTAGTAGAAAACCCCTTGATAACAACATCTTGTTTGCAAGATAAGACAAGACCTTATTGATCTCACAAACTGAGAGATTCACTTGTTAAAATAGAGGACCATTTATGTTTTCTTACAGATGCCACTTTTAAGAAAGTCTCTTGGTATCTGTCGCTTCTCAAACCCGCAGTAACAGCATTGGTATCGGAAGCAAAAACTGGACTGGTGCATTTTAATGTTGGATGGAATGTTTACCAATCTTAAGAAATCCAAATGCTGTATTTTGACATTAAAAAGCATTAAATCTAAACTTGCTGCTGCCTCCTGCATAAACCTGCAGTTTGAATTCACGACTGGGCTGTTTCTGAAAGTTCACATTTCACTCTGATTGATGAAATGTGCGTGTCACTCACTAAGAGCATGACAAAACTGCCCAATAGGAGGCGTGAGTGTGAAAAGCGTTAGAGCTGCAGAAAAGCTCTGAATCATGTTATGACGATCCATCCAAATTGGCAGATCTTCACAGAGACGATCAGCTGTTGGGTCATTTGCGCGATCACCAAATCCTTCATTTACATGGAGTGCAGAGTGTAGAGTCTGCCTCTGTCCACGTGGCCGAGTGGCTTCCTGCGGTGTCTCTAACCATAAACAGTTCGATCCACTGTTTGGAATGTGATAGTTTCTTCAGCGTGTGGGCGCAGCGCACCACAGTCACTCTAATGCTTTCCAAAAACATGATTCAGAGGAAGGGATAATAAAAGAGAGGCAAAAATATGATATTTATGGAAGGTCATGGGAAAGCTGTAAGTAATATTTCAAAGTTTCATTGGAGATCACTACATGGGCTGAATGACAATTACAAAAGTCAGTTCAAAAGTTTGAAGATGATAGTTTGTCCAAATAGGTTCATGGGTATTTACTTCCAGTACTTGTATTTGTGTTAAAAAATGTAAAGACTATTGTGAGTCTTTGTGTCTGTGATTTTGCTGGTCATCATGCTTTCTGAAAATATAGTGGGGATTATATTTCCTTTTTTCCTTTTTCTCTTCTGTTGTTTTTTTGTCCAGGAGGCGCTGCTTGTGAGAGACTCATCCTTGGCTCATGCACGACGGGAAACTGAGCTATCTGTCAAACACAGTGATACGTACCACACGATGAAGTGCATGACTTTTCGGATTTGACATTTCGGCCCATATACCGGATATTATCTTTTTAAGGATGCAGAAAGAGTTGCGCAAACCGGCTTCCCGAGTCTGCTCTGCGACACAAAAGCACAAAGCACAAAGCATTGCACAAATTCTTCAAGGAACTCTGTGCCCTATTTTTGTTTGTTTTGCTCATTTGATCTGAAAACACGTCGCTGTGCTTGCTCATTTGCCAAAAAGAAGACACGCACACAAAAAGCCTGAGTCGCTTCAAGTGTTGGTGGAGTCAAATGCATTATCCTCAGTGGATTTTGCAGCGTTAGATTCCAACAGACAGGACAAATCGGGCGCGTACGTCACTTGCACCCCTCAGGCAGCGTTTTGATAACACTCTATTATCTCATTGTGGCTGTCTGATGCTGTCTGCTCGCTGTCGCCGACACGCAAATGCTAAGTTGACTTTTTGAGAATTATCATAAATTTATCTGAAGATAGATCACAGTTCTGCTTTGCTGCCCGTGGTGACCTTTCGTGCATTTGTTTGGCATGTCAAAACAGCCTGAGGATAACAGATCCTTGATATTAAAATAAATGGCCTTTCTGCTGTGAAAATGCTTGCTGTTATTGCTGAGAGTTGTGTTGCATTTGGAACACACACAAAAAAATCAAAAATAGCTGGTGGCTGCGGTCTTTGAAATTAGGATGTATTTTTGACGGCGCAGATGCGTTAACCAAGTCCCTGTACGTGTTTTGTCACATGGCGCGAGTCATTTCTGACATCGTCCTCTTCCTTCAGCCTGTTTTCTCTTCAGACAAGCTTTAACGCCCTGGAGAGCGACTCCCAGACACTGACAAGCAGCTTCACCAGACTTCTGAGCAAACACACACCGATACACGGGACAGATGTTCCAAAATACCTCAGTCACAACAGCAGATGCATGCTGGGAAAGCCCTGCGAGATGGGCTTACTTAAGTGTAAAGCTGCTTAGGAAGAGCTCTTAAAAGTAGATATTGGCATGTTGTGCGCTGCCTGGTGTCTGAAAATCCAAGATAGGCTGATCTGGGAACGGGAGTGACGAGTGACTTTTGGTGACCAGCTATGCCCCTTTTGATTGTGCCGCATAGCCATTTAGTCCCACCTATCAGCATAATATCCATACTCCTTGCTTAAAATGTGCATTACTTGGTGTCCTATTTTTCAGCGTTTGATTATTTTGTGACCTATTTCCATCCCCGTGTGTGTTTTGGGTCTAAAACACATGAAAACTACACAGATAACGCCTAAAACCTGATAACCTAAAAAAGTGCATGAAATGGTGCTATGGCAGTTGTTGTTATGCGTCGCACCACATGACACAACTTGCGCTTTGTGAGGTGGTCTTTCTACGTGGTTAAAAGGTGATTCACTGCAGTATTGTACAACATTTCTCAATCATTTCTCAACAGTCGCTGTTGTTAGTTGCAGTAAGTAGGGCTGCCACTGTTACTATATCGACTTATCGTTCAATAAATAACAGATAAACGATACATTTATCGTCTGTACATTTATTAGCATTGTAAAGCTTGATTTCTAAGTGAAGCAAATTGAGTTACATTATATTTGTAATAATATGTTTATTGCAGTTTGTTTGGCATTTTAAGATATGATGTTGCACTTTTAGAACAAAGGTTTTCTGTCATTTTAATGCCTGAGAGTTGATAGTATCGAGTATCGTTAGAGTCAATACTGTCATTTATCGCATACTTTCCTGCCTCAATATATCGAATTTGTTATCGTGACAGGCCTAGCAGTAAGTTAGTTCTCAGTAGAAGTAGTGGATCAAATGCAGAAAACACATTAAGTGCATGTATACTATAACCTTATGTGGATGTAGTAGTAGTAGTTGGTGAATACCTCTCCCAAGGCGTGTTTCACTATTACCAAAAGCACAGGTAAATAAAAACTCTTTCAAACTTTATAGTACTGTTTCTTTCCTGCTTTCTGAAATGCTTTCATCTTTTTCTCCCTTGTTGTTTTTTCTGACCTCGTGTACTGCAGCAGGTGAGAGTGACAGGCGGAGAAGAATGAGGGGATACCAGCGCCGGAACGGCAGCTAAGAATTCACCCCGAGGCCGAACAGAGGACAGGTCTATATGGCACCACAGACATGGAGAAGAAAGGAGAGTCTGAGGGGCAGCGGGATCAAAGATGAACCGAGAGAGAGAGGAGTGAAAGTGCGCTCCAATGAAAGAGGAGTGCCCGAGCAGATGACAGAGTTGGGGATGGACTAAAGGTGAGGCCAAGGCGCTGCTTTACACACAGAGACGTTTACAGACAATGCTTTAGCGAAGGCTTTCCACTGAATAATGAAAGATTGCACCAGAATGGATGGTCCGTGGTTGGACACGAATAGACAGCAACTTGGCTAAAAAAGCTCTTCTCTTCTTACTTTACTGGGGGAGGTCGTTCTCAAAATTATTACTGCTGTAAAAGTGCTGATCACTAAGTACAAGGCCACTACTTTGACCACCAGTATCTTAACGACTACAATTACCTTGAATATATGTCGCCAGTGAAAGATGTGGGCCAAGTTAATTTACTGTTAACACCAATTACTATTTGCAAATACTCTCCTTGGGATTACTGCAATGCCTTTCAAGAGTGCTACTTACATTTCAATGGTTTAGAAGAGTTTGTGAGCCACTGCGTAACCTCTGATTTGTTGTTTACCTGCCCTCCCTCTCTCCCTGCGCCTCTCTCTCTCTCTTTCTCTCTCTCTCTCTCTCTCTCTCTCTCTCTCTCTCTCTCCTCCCTCGCACTCGCGCTCCCTCCTATCTCTCCCAGTGCAGCAGGTCCCTGGAAGCAGCCAAACTGTCAGCCACTGTTGCAAACACATGCTGCTCGCTCGTGGCTCGCCTCGCTTTTCATTTCCTGCCAAGCTTGAAGAAGGAGTAGGAGAAGGAAGAGGAGGAGGAGGAGGAGTACTGGAAGGAATGAAAACTTAGGGATAGAAGGTAGTGGAGATCTTGGAAGAGACGCGACCTCTTTCCTGGCCGCGTTTTGAGGGAGCCTTACAAGTGATGCCTCGGAGGGGCGCACTTTAAACAAGACTTTTATTTTTTTCTTGTGAGTTGTTTTTTTCTTTTTTTTCCCTTCCAAAGATGAGAAGGGACCGCCTCGCCATAGCCGCGACTCTCACTGCCATCTTCTCGGCCGACCTGTACTTTGTTTTGTTACCCAAACTACGCACTTTCAGCCACGGGTCGGGAGAGCCGTGCTCGTGCCCGCACAGCAACGCGACAATGCCAGGACTGGTCATGCCTTTGCTTTCGAACTGGACTTCTCCTGCTGCGCCGTCATTAGAAACCAGCACCGCCGCTTACAAGCCAGAGGAGGATGCGGGGTCCAAGCTGGAGAGGCTGTTCGCTCATCCGCTGTACAACATCCAGACACCTGCGCTGGAGGCGGAGGAGAGGTTGCTCGAAGTGGAGCTGCTGATGGAGTACTACAAGAAGAAGGTGTCGCGCTGGGAAAGGTTGGTCGCAGAGGATGGAGAATGAAAACATGGGATAAAAGTGCTTTCATTTTAGTGCCGCGGTTTAAAACATTGTTAAAATAGATACAAATGAGTCCATACATTAAAAGTAGCCGTCTGGACTTGGTTGTTTAGATGTTTCACCTCTCATTCAGGAGCCTGGAATAATGTAACCTAGCCCAGATGACTACTTGCAAAACCTTTACCATGACTGTTTAAGCTCTCAGTGGTCCAGGAGTTTTCCTTACGACACAACCTTCTACACAACCCAATCCAGATGACTACTTGTTGAAACTCCTCGGTGCTTTTGTTACATTTAGCACATTTAGCCATGGTTCCAGCTTTGCCCTTAATAAACAACACTTCCATATTGATTCACTTTAGTGCAATCTTTAAACAGAAGTGTTATGTGATATGTTAGAGGCTGTG
This sequence comes from Gobius niger, assembly GCF_951799975.1. NCBI lineage: Eukaryota > Metazoa > Chordata > Actinopteri > Gobiiformes > Gobiidae > Gobius > Gobius niger. The sequence continues at coordinate 10,367,796 of NC_136870.1, read as the reverse complement.
CTGTCAGTGACCTTATGACCAGCCCAAACCATTATGTGCCGTAAACTCACTCTACCATAACATATACTCACCGCAGACATAACCCTGAGCAGACTGTTTGCTCTCGGGCATTTTTTTTTTTTTAGAATTTTTTTAGTGCGTGCCCCGAAAGTCCAAAGGCTGAAGCGAGAGAGAGAGAGAGAGAAAAAACTTCACAAACATGTCACTGTGGCATGCTCTCGTTTAGGTAAATAAGGATTTAAAAGTAGTAAAAGCCTCTTTAATCCATAGCTGCCGCAGCTCTCTTGGCGTTAGAGAGGCTGCCTGTCTATCTCCACTTTTAAGACGGAAAATTGTGTGTAACATGAGTAATAGGTTGTGTTTTGGATTTCAAACTTTGCAACAAATATCCAACAAAGAAGCCTTTTTTGGCATGAACACATCAAAAGCGTTTTATTTGCACACTGGGAAGGAAACGCGGATGCATTCCTGGTCAGTCTATCTTTGCGCGTTTCTAAAACAGCAGGACAAAAACAGAAATAAACAAAATTGACTTTGTGTTGCACCTTTGCTCCAATTACCCCCGAGCTGTCAGTCCGGTGTGCCGCATGACTGATGAGGCAAACCTTTTACTTTGACTTGTGCTCAATCATCTTTCTTTTTTTTTTTTGCCAGTCTCGGGAGTTTTGGGGGGGTTTCTGCTGTGATGACCATTCAGGATTTTGTGGTCAGCCCTCTCAATGCAAGTTTACTTTTTGGCTTAGAGCAAAACCGTACCAAAAAAAAGTCTCTCTATGTTCAAATGGGAGACTATAATTGCGGCTGTAAGATTCATTGCAATCGAGCAACAAACATATACATTTTTTTCTCTCTGTCTGACATGAAACCAAAATTAACTTTTCCTTTAGGTCAAGTAGAATTGTAAAAAATATTTCTATTTGCTAAATGCCAGAAGAATGTTTTATATTCCTTTTTACAAAGCCAAAAGTTGATATACATTTCATTAATATTTGGTAGACTTGCCTTTAAACTGTATAACTTGGGTCAAACGTTTTGGATTTCCTTCCACAAGCTTCCTACAATAGTTGGCAGGGATTTCGATGTCCATTCCTTCATACAGAACTGGTGTAACTGAGCCACATTTGTAGGTCACCTTGTGTGCACATTTCAGCTCTGCCCATACATTTTCACCTGGATTGAGATCAGGACTTTGTGATGACCACTTCAAAACGTTAACTATGTTATCCTTAAGCCACTTTGTAACCAGTATGGGAGATTTGGGATCACTGTCCATTTGGAAGACCCATCTGTGCCCAAGCTTTAACTTCCTGGCTGATGTCTTGAGATGTTGCTGTAATATTTCCACATAGTGTTCTTTCTTCATGATGTCATCTATTTTGGGAAGTGTGCCAGTCCCTCCCGCAGCAAAACAACCCCACAGCATGATGCTGCAACCCCCGTATTTCACAGTTGGGATGGTGTTCTCAGGCTTTTTCCTTCAAATGTGACGATGGTCATTGTGGCCAAACAATATGTTTTTTTACGTCAGACCACAGGATATGTCTCTAAAAATGTCTTTATCCTTGTGTGCATTTGCAAACTCCAGTCTGGCTTTTTATGTTTCTTTTGGAGTAAGGGCTTCTTTTGGCAGAGTTCCCTCTCAGCCCCTGTCAGTACAGGACTGGTTTCACTCTGGATAATGACAAACTCTTACCAGGTTCAGCATCTTCACCAGGTCTTTTGTATTTGTTCGTGGGTTGATATTCATATGTTAGACCACAGCACGTTGATATCTGGGACACAGGGCGCGCCTTCTTTCTGATCTGTATGATGACTGGACATTTCCATCATTGTTTTAACCATTGAACGTGGCACCTTCAAGTGTCTTGAAATTGCACCCAAGGAAGAACCAGACTTGTGCTTCCAAGGTCATTCCATCATCATCTGGGCTTTCCCAAATTGTTTAAAGGTATAATAATCTAAGTGTATGTAAGCTTTTGACTTTGTAGAATGTAATAAAAAATATATATACCGTATATATCTCATTAATCTGGCATTTAGCAAATAAAAATAATTCTTAAAATTCTAATTGACCTACAAAAGTAAACATTAATTCTGGTTTCATGTCAGACAATGAGAAACAAAATGCATATATGTCTTTTTATGAACATCTTTTCAAAACATCTTACACTTTTCCATCAAAGACCAAGACAAAAACTTAATTAAAATATGCTTTAAAAATGTACACGGGTATGTGGCTCATTTATGTCCATTGCACTGCATCAATGAAATAAAATATATATAATCAGACCTCTACAAGCAGGTTCGGAAATGCATGTGATTCTTTTATTTGTTTATCTGGTAATGTTTCAGTATTCATTCAAGTATCAGTGCTCCTCCACATGTTAAATACTCATACAAAGATCACTATACATCTGTGCTCCTGAAGCTCATCTATTATTTCTCCGTACTTGACACCCTTTGTACATCTCCTGCCATTCCCTTTTAGGCATATGAAGATCTACAGTGAGGCGGCCGCCATCGTAAACATTTCAATCACCGCGCCTGAGGCCACCTTTGACCCCGACGCCAGCTGGGTCAAATTTCATTTGGGAATAAACCGCTACGCTCTGTACTCTCGAGACGACCCCTCGGTCCAGCAGCTTCTCAGAGACATGAAATCAATGAAGGTCATCAATGCAGGTGAGCCCGTACTGTACGATTGCGTTGGGAAAAAAAGACAAGGCACAAGTAAGGAACAATAAGTTAATATGAAGGCCTATAGTTTAGCTTTTCTTCCAAAACTGTGCAGCCCTACTACGACAGGTGAGTGAATATTTGAGACAAAAGAGGCTCTTCTTATGGATAGAGGTATTCAGAAGGCAATACACTGTGGGTGTCATTTACCAGCGCATGTGCAAAGCGAGTAGCTGTGCAAAAGTGGATCAGCAGCAGAGTCATTTATGTAATTTTTAGTCAAGTACATATCAGATGTGAGGCCCTAAAACTGTAATACAGGCAACATCAAATGGTAAACTAAAGCAGTACTAAGTAACTTGTTTACCTTAATAAATCCTTTCCGCAGTCCCTCTGGGGGTAATACAAGTGTTCATGGGATGAGTGGGGGTCTTTCATCTCCCCCTGGTGTCTCTGGCCAGAAAACCCCAATTGCAACTCTCCTGCCTCCAGGTCGGAGTCACCAATACACACTAATAGAATCACGAAGAAGCTAACAGGCTAACGGGCAAAGCTAACTGCGGGCTAGCGCCACTTAAACAGTATTTACAGCCAAGTTTGAGTGGAAAAAATGATCTCCATTGTGTAACTGGATGTACAATATCCCTCTGTCCCTTTGTCTTTTCTGTCAGCGTTGTATTTACTCTCACGGACAAGTTAATGAGTAAAAAAACGTAACATGCTACAACACCTGCAGTTGTGCTTATGGCCTCTAGGGGCATGAGTTACTTAGTACTACTGTAAGTGCAACATGGCAACAAAATAGAATATTTTATTTTTCAGCTTACACCCGTGTTTAGCACCTGCCTTGATAAATGACCCCCTGTGTGTAGTTTAGTTGTCTGGTGCTGGGAAAATTAGAAACTTGAGAAGGGTTCTGAAGAGTGCTTACATTTTATTTTTTGTAAAGCTGTACAAAAGATTGATTTCGACTAAAAGGCTAAACTGTTTCCACTGATTATGTACATGTACATCAACACATGTGATTTGCAGTCTGATAAATTTTCCTATACAAATGACGGGATTTGCATTAGAGCGTTCATTACCATTGTGGTACACCGTGTTCCCAACTTTACCAACCAATAGATCATGTCAGATTTTATTTCAGTTTTATGCCTTTGGGTTTGCCCTCATTTAAAACCACTCAAGTCATGGGTAGGTTGGTTTTAGCTTCAGCCCAGGCTTTAACATGACATACTGTTATTGGTTTAGATCTGGTGACATCCGCAAAGCCTGAAATTTGTTACATTGCATGAAAAGTTTGAGAACCAATGTTTTAGATCTGCCCTCTCAAAGCTAGTAGTATTTATTGTGAGGTTTATGTTGCTTGTCATTTATTTCTACCACAGATTACACTCAGGACGAGAAAGCTTTGAAAGGAGCCTGCGACTGTACTCAAGGTAAACCCACGATACACAACACGCAGCCTCTTAATTGCTTTTTTTGTTTTGTCTAATTCACACAGTGCCTGCTGTAACAGGATAATAAGTGTTTCTGACTGGTGCTTTGTTCGCATACGTGCTGTTGGAACCGTCACAGGCGAGCACACTGCGGCCTTTGTGATAATAGGGATTTTTGTTTGGCTTCTAGATCTGTGAGACATGCACTTTGAGGGGAATACAAAACGGTAATGTTCAAAAAGGCAGCGCTTAATTTAATGTTTGATATGTACATGCTCAGAAAGAAGCTTTTCTGTTCTTACACCCACACACCACCCACGCTAACGCTACCTCTAAGGAAGCTGTTAAGAGATGTATAATTTCATAACAGATAACTTGCCCACCTTTTCAGTGAAGTTTAATGAATGGGGGCGCAGTATAAGGCTAATGGTCATAATGAAAACAATGAATTACATGTGTTTTCTGTTTGTTTTTCAAGCTTTTTACGCATCAACTTGTAAAAAAAACTGTTATTTTGCTGTTCCCCTCAAAATCTTAAAATACCAGCCTGCATTCTTTCTTCCTGCGCACATGTGTAGTCGGTGTTTTGGTTCATTCTGCCTCGTACTGACTGACCACACAAACAGCACTTGTTGCCAAGACAGAAAGCATCAAAACAATCTCCTTCTCTCAATTTCACATTTAACTTTGCCAGACTTTCTCTCGTTCTCCGGAAACAGCGGTGAGAGCGACCGTGTCCAACACCCACAGAGATGGTGTTTGGGCCAGTTTGGACTCTCTGTTCTTTAATTCTGAGAGTTAAAGAGTGAAGATTGTAAAGTCTATATGTTTTGCTATGAAAAGCCTGCGTTTTATAGACGCAGCGGGGGAGGTGTGTGTGCGGTTAGTGAAGCCGACTGCAGCGAGTCCAATTATGTTTTAGCACATCAAAAACACCACGGGGGGACATTGCCGTGACACAGAATGATCCTGTGTATTTTTCTATCTATTACTTTGTTCAGTGGTGAAGCCCAGTGGACATCACCTGAAGCTGGCTTTGAAGATGAGCAACTTTGCCAAAGTCATGTTCAAACCAATGAGGTGAGAATTGAGCGAGACAATATACGCAGGCTGTCATCACAGGTGGAGGTATCATGAACCACTCCCTCGCATGTTTATCTGAAAATGCCCCATGACAGAACAAAGTGAATATTTCAAAACAATGTCAAAAACCCTGTACATCTTCAAATATTAGATCATGCCCTGAGAGTTTATACACGGTGAAATTGTCTGTCAAGTCTCATCTTCCTCTTCTTGTCCACACATGCAAATTACATCCAACGTTATTTATTTGTTTACCCATCTGCCGTCATATAGAGGTAACAAAAACAGCAGTTTATTATGTTTATTATATATTGTATAAAGACTGTGCTTTCAGATTATGCCTGTTTCTTGCTGCAGTGTTGCCATTTTTTCTAAAAAAAAAAAAAAAACCTTTATGTAATTGTGTTGCCAGGCAGCAAAGACATGAAGAGACGCCTGAAGACTTCTTCTACTTTGTTGATTTTCAGAGACACAACGCAGAGATCGCTGCCTTCCACCTGGACAGGTGCAGTCACATAAAACCTCATTATTTTAATGCTTTTCCTGTTTGTTTGTGTCATACACCGACTATTTTAGAGCCTGGGATTTTATGTTGCATATCTGCTTGGGGCAAAATGCGGTAATGGCAGCACATCTGTTACTTTACCAGCTTTTATTAAGGTGCTAAAGCACTTTCCTCCTATTGAATATGCGGAGCACCTTGTGAAAGCCATTTTACCCCAATTGATAACTCAATAACTGAAAAAAAGTCAGCTAATCTGTGTTGGTGCCATGGTAATTACCTTGTCATAGATTGCCCCATATCGGCCCTGCCCAGGATTTCCCAAACGGCTGATCAGTACAAAACCACAGCCTATGGACACACACAACTTAGGTAATTGCACTGGGGCTGAGCTGGTGTGATTCACTGAGGACTACAGTCGTGTGGGTGAGACAGTATCATTAGGAGGCCACATACACACAATAAGTCACAGCTCCACCACAGCAGACCCAAAACAACACAGTGCCACGTCAGCATCCGTTCCCCAATCACTATCATCGCACGCCACTAAGTGCTGTTATGGAGTGCATCTGCTTATAAACCTGATTCCCCAACAGCATTACATTTCAGCTTACGTTTAATTAAGTGCGTTGTATCTTGGCCAGCGCTGCGACTGCTATAGGCCATTTCATATTATCACGAAAATGGGAAACGTGTAGTGCCGCAGCGAATAGGTTTTACATAGTGATTTTTGCCGGATTGCTGTTTTAAGAGGCAGCTTTTCCGATGTGGCCCAGCGGGGGGGATAAACATTCGGCACTGCAGGCCTTTATAAACATACCGAGTACCACAGAAGTTCATTGATAAGAAGCACGAGTAGGAACTGTAAACAAGTGGGAGTGAGGTTTAGTGTTAATCTTACAGTCAAGAAGGAGTAGGCTGACACACTGTCATGTTTTTAGAGTCCTGGACTTCCGGAGGGTGCCCCCGGTGGTGGGCAGGCTGGTGAACGTCACAGCAGAGGTCCTGCAAGTGACCCAAAACGACGACCTGCGAGCAGTGTTCTTTACGTCACCCGGTAAACATCCTCAGCAATTGCCATTTCAGTCGAGGAAAGTGTTTTTGGAAGCTTATTATTAAAGTAAACTACTTTCTCTGCTGAGTGCTTTGAAACGTCTTACCACTGTAGCCACCACTGCTTATCAATGACAAGACTTCGCTTCAAGGGCAGCAGATTAGAAAATAGAAATAGAAGTAGATAAAACAGAAGAAGCAACAATATTTCCACTGACAAAGAAATGTTATATAAGTTATATGTAAATAAAAGTTAAGGAATCGGTAATGGGACAGCTTTGTGGATTCATTCAGTAGCAAACAGCACATACTGTAATGACAGAAGACCCAGATTTCTTTCTTAAACTATGTCTATTCACATTTTGCTTTTGCCTTTCGCCCTGAAAAACAGCCAACAACACGTGCTTCTTCGCCAAATGCCTGTACGTGTGTAAGACGGAGTACGCGGTGTGCGGGCGTCCAGACCTCCTGGAGGGCTCGCTGTCCGCCTACCTGCCCGGACTGAGCATCGCGCCCCGCCTCTCCATCCCCAACCCCTGGATCCGCTCCTACACCTTCACCGGCCGCCAGGAGTAAGTACAGTGGCTTTAGAATCTTTCCATATCTACGTTTGTTCCATTCTGCTGCCGTCTGATACTGAAATGATAGAATATAGAAATTGTAATGAAGATTTTCATTCAACGAGTATGAACACTTCCACTGTACCGAAAAGTGGTGAGTCACACAGCGTAAAAATCCCATTTACAGCTCATCTTGTTTTGTAGGTGGGAGGCGAATCCGTTCTACTGTGACACCGTGAAGCAGACGTACCCTTACAACACAGGAAACCGCCTCCTCAATATCATCGACATGGCCATCTTTGATTTCCTCATTGGTGATTAGAATTGTACCCCGTTTAAAAAGCGCTTTTCAGACGTCTATGAACTTTTGTCAACCTTTAATTATTGTGTGATTTGTAGGAAACATGGACAGACACCACTATGAAATCTTTACCAGATTCGGGGATGATGGACTCCTGCTTCACTTGGACAATGCGAGAGGGTGAGACTCATTTGAAAAAGAAATTTCAAATATTCAAAGCAACACAAAGCAGCTGCAGCAGATGACTCAAATGGGTATTTGAATATGATCCTTTCACAGCTTGTTGTGGCCAAAATGTTTCCATTATAGTGGTTTGTAAATGTATCTGCTGTAATACTGGGATATAGTTAGCGTATTAGTATAGTGTCAACATGCACTTCACTGGCTCAGACAGTTTGTTGCAGCCATTAGTGTGTTTGGTTTGGAGCAAACTCCCCACAGCTCAAATATGAGATGTTTCCTCTCCATTTTCATTTAAAGAGGTTAGATGCAAGTAGGCCATTTTATACTCACTACTGCCTCCTCAGGTCATATGTGTAACTGCAGCTTCTATATTAAGCTTGTGCATTCGGACCGAAGTAACAACTTTTTGAGTGACAGTGCAGGATTTTAGAGGCAAATGTGGTGAACAGGTCTGGGCTCATTCTACACCTTAGGACAGTGCTGGAATCTAAACTCCATATAGTCCCTTTAAATATGTAATATTTAACCAAGAGACAGTGATATCATGCATAGAATTATGTATGTGTCAACAGTGACTTAAAGAATATTATTTGTCTAGATTTGGAAAACCATCTCATGATGAAATGTCCATCCTGGCTCCACTCACACAGTGCTGCATGTAAGTACTTTGACTTTTGTTTTAGGGCTATTTCGATGAGATTTCAGAAGCATTGACATTAGAAAGACCGCTGCAAGACCATATCACTAATAAATAAAAGATAAACTTGAGCGCTTTTATTGATATTTCCTATGAAAATACAGCAGCACCAGCCCTGTATCAGAGTGGGCATCATAACATTGTCGCCTCTTCATGCCTTTGTGTGCAGGATAAAGCGCTCCACACTGGTCCGCCTGCAGCTCCTGGCCCACCCTCGCTTCCGACTCAGTGACGTCATGCGGGAATCCCTGGAGCTGGACCTCCTGCTCCCAGTCCTGACCGAGCAGCACCTTCTCGCCCTGGACCGGCGGCTCCAGAAAGTGCTGAGGGCCGTGCAGCGCTGCGTTAGGAGGCTGGGGGAGCACGAGGTCATCGCCACGGACTTCATCAAATCCACCCTCAGACCCCACACAGCCCCGCAGACCACCACAGAGATCAAACCGGCCAGGTAACAAAGACTGCAAGGGCCGAGGAGACGCTACCCTGTGAACAAACAAGCCTCACGCTGCGCGGGTTTAATGAACAGGTCGTAAACAGAGGAGACGGACGACTGTGAAGCAGCTAAAGCTCCTCTGAAGACCGGGACAAGGAGAAGGAAGCCATGCCTTGTGTTTTAATGTGGCCAGATGATTCCCCTAGGGTGCACTTTATGGACGTTTTCTCACTTTTCATGTGCACACAACAAAGATGAGTTCATTAAGTCATGACCAGGCAGTTCTGTGCAAATGTTTTTACTCTGGGGGACAAAAGCTGCCTGAGTAGCTCCATTTATTCTACATTTATTCTGAGTCGTGTACTGCTCCATAGGAATCTGATTTCAAGGCATAATCAACAGGCGCAGGGTAAACTTCTACTTGAGTCCTATTATTTTGAAGGAGCACTTTCTTGACTAAATCATTTGGTTTGACTGGAATTCTCAATCATTTAAACCTTTATTTAATTATCATCATGGTATATGTTTTGTCCTTCTTGTACACACAACCATGTCCCATGATTTGTCCAGGCTGTATCCACTGGAGGGAAATCCACTTTCTATGGAGCAGTACCAGAAAGACTTCCTCCGTATAGAAGATAAGTAGAGAATAAGTGAGATAGCTTTCCAGGCTGCAAACATGCACCTGAAAGATAAAGAGATGAAAGATAAGACCACTGCCAAGGCATTGGCCCCTATCTCACAATAGTAGCAACTATATGGAGCCAAAAAATAACAATATTACAATGATAATCAACTAGACTGAATTAACTATATTGATATTATTTCCATTCTATTGTGGATACTTTGATTTCAGAAAGAGTTGTAATGCACTGGATTTGAATCTCAAGCTGCTGGAAAACCGTTGTGAGAGTAAATGATAAAGAGTAACGAGAGTAATGATAAAAGTCTTATTTTGTGGGATTTCATTGTTCTTTTTTTTGTTCCTTTGAGCGAAACTGTCCTAATTGGTGCGTGCGTGTAAAATACCCTATATTAGACAACCACTTACTGCCATTCACTCCACCCCATTTTCCAGACACATAATCCTCGCCTGTGCCATCAGACAGCCCTAAAACGCCTTTACAACATCACTGTGGACTTAAAACAAGCTCGGGCAGAGACATAACACTTTGGTATGCTTCACAACTCGCTGAGGTAATTATTTTGGAGCAGGCCGTATATCTGCAAAGTCATATGTGAGTAATTTTCTAAATCAAGACACATTCCACCCACAGGTCTCTCTGATCAGATTAAGAGAAGAAACAGCAGCTCTTTTTTGTTTTATTTGTGGCACTGTATGGAGCTGCTGATAAGATCTGTGGTGCACAGTGGGTTTACATTAATTCTACAGCACAATACATTTCAAATCCTTGTCGACCACTTATTTGATAAGAACAATAACAAGATCTTGAATACATCATCAGGGATATCTTTAATGAGCAGTCAAAAGAGTAAATGGTTTCTGAAGTTGCCTCACAGCAGAATAGTTATGGTGGCCAGACTTTAAAGTTAACCTCTAACCCCCAAGTGAACCGAGCACATTGCCTCCAGTTCGGCTTTACCCAAATCTAAAAGCTTCTCAACTGGAGCTCACAGACTATTGGCCAGTGTGACACCGCATCGCTTTTTTTTTAAAGTGTTTCTGTCGTGTTTGTTTGTCACGTTTTGGTCCCTTTTTCATTGTATTTTTGTCACTTTTTTTGTTGCTCTTTTGTGGTTTTGTTGGTATTTTTTGTTTCCTTTTCATCACACTTAAGTTGTGTTTTTGTCGCTTTGTTATTGTTCTTTTTCCAGTACGTTATTGTGTTGCAAATTGTTACCACTTTTTTGTCGCTTTTTCATCACTCTTTAGTTGTTTTTTGTCGCTATTTTATTGTGTTATCGTTGCTTTACCAACACTTTTTTGTATGTAGATTTGGGTAAAGCCAAACTGGAGAAAATGCACTTGGTTCATGTGAGTTGAGTGGTTAAAGGCCTTGATCCTAATTGTTTTTTTGTTCCTGATGTGAAAAAAAATAATAATAATGAAGTCTTCCGTCAGTGCTAGTCTAAATTAAAAAAGCAGAAGTGAAATGAGATATTTTTACAGTTTACAGTTCCCTTCAAGTTGTGAAAGATACTTTGCATATGAAGTTTATAATGAGTATAAACTTTACAGGAGTTTGAACCACAACTATCAAATTTATTTTTATTGGCTCCCACTGTCATTGTAAAGAAAAAACAATTACAAAATCATGGAAAGGGCCTTTAAATACAGTAACTATAATTGTTATGCAGGATACAGTAGTATCCAGAATGTTGTGTTATATGGCTCCCTCTAGTGTACAAATATGATATACCAGCCAGACTCCTATGTTCAGGTTTACGTTGGTGTGACTGGCCAGGCTATAACAATGATACATCTTCAAGTGGTTACTTAAAAATATACATAAGTGTTTCTCGAGTAAACCTCTCCAAACTAATGCTTTTAATAATAATGAAAAATATGAATACTCTAAATTACGGCTAGTGCCATAAATTCATACAGCTACAAACAACTTTTAGTTTACACTCATCTTTTTGGTTCCTTTACCCAGTTCTAAGTAAAGTTTAAAACATCTCCAGAATAGTGTAGCAAAATCCCAAACACACAAAAAGAATGTGGACAGAGCATTGTCATTTTTACATTTTTATTGCTTAAACTGCCATCTGGAACAATCTATACCAAAAGGATAAACATTTTTGCACATACAGGAGGTCAAACTGAATACAGGGAAGAATAGAAAAAGAATGGTCCTCTGAACGGCTGCAGCACACGGCGCACGCCCAACAAATCTCCTACTGAAGATCTGGGCTTGAGCAGGAGTGAGCGACTACTACTGTAAACCCTGGGTTAGGGAAAAGCTAAGGCAAATCTCAACAACTGCTGTGGGACTGGGAGGTGATGACAATGCTGCACCTATTTACATGAAAGCAAGAATAAAAAAAAAGGGTAACTGTAACAAAAAAGAAAATAAAAGAAAACATACGAGTTCACCTTTAAGTTGTCATTTGGTTAAAAATTTGAAAAGATCAAATTTCTGTAGAACATTATGAAGCAGTTAAGCCAAAAAATTAACTCATATCAAACCGAAAAAGGTCCTGCGTTCATTCATCCCATGTCGACTGCCTAAAACATCATGCCAAGTAAGCATAGAGAACAGATCACAAGCTACTCCAAGGAAAAAGACAGCCACCTTTTCAATAGGCATAAGCAACAACACTAATTTAAATAAATATATCCGGCCTGGCAGCTCAACCTCCAGAGATACATACGTAAATACTTCAGATGTCCTGGAATCCAAGACGTTACTTCGATAAAGTCTGGAATTTACCTCTTTTGAATCTATTTTTAAAACAACCCCATGATGTTTCACACAATACAATTACATACTGTTTTTTCAGTCAACAAGAAGAAGCGTTTATTTACTTTGTGGCACTGGACACCTAAAATAGAATTCATGGAAAAATAAGTGTTTACAAAAGACAGTAAAACTGATTTTTTTTTTTTAGCTTCACCATCACTCCAAACCATAAACGGATCATCTCATAAATGATGTTATAGAACTATGATTAGTTGACTACACTATGATAACATTTTAATAACAAACCATAGCAGAAGAGTGACCAAGATATTTGGTTTATACTAAAAAATTCAATACTGAAATACGTTGAATACTTTTTTTTTTTTTTTTTTTCAACATGTATATAGATTTTTTCTGAGTATTCAAGGCAGTTGTTGTATGGTCTTTCTACTGGTTCAAGAGGACACTGGGGAAAAGGACCACTTCCTGTGTGGAGCTCCAAACTCTGCTTCCACGGCTATGCTTTGATCGCTTTGCGACAATAATCAACATTTGGCACTAGCCTGGTAGCTGCACAATAACATCAACAGTTGTACAAGCTCTCTCAAACTAAGCATAAAAGTTCATCATTGTCTAATCATACCAACCAAAAACAACAAACTGAGCACAACCAGAAGATATCAAAGCCATCGTGTATGCAAAGGATTTTCCTGCTTTTACAGTTTTAGGTCCTGCTCTACACTGTATAGAACTGATGTCTAAAAAAGGTTAAAGCAGTCTCTTTATGTAAAACAAAGTCATCAAAAGCGCCATGTAAAGTTTGATTGTCCTGTCTCATATCGAGACCCTGAAACCGCTCCTTTCAGTTGGGTTTAAGTCTATAAAAGCATAACCAGCAAATACATAGAGAACAGAAGTAACAGGTAATGTAACTGTGCCTACGAGGAAGCGTACAGCAGCTGGTTTAAGCGCTGGTGAATGGCTGGAGGTCACCTCAGTGTGACAACAACACAATCTGTGTAACAGAAAAGTACTGAGGAGGAAAGCAAAGAGAAAAGTGAGACAAAGCAAAGTGTAGATGGACCCTGGGTCTAGAGGAGAAGGGTGTGAGGCTCCTTCAGACAGACAGCGACACAAAGCTGTTGTACTGTTGGATGTTCCGCTTCAGGATGTCAGAACATGGACCCAGCACCCGCTCAAAACGAGGTCGGTCCAACTTCACACACTTCAGAGGACCACGGGCCACCACAGTGGCAGCACGGGGGCGGTTCATCAGCAGGGCAATCTCACCTACAACACAGGAGGCATTAGACTGGACCAATGCACAAGGAGACACAACACAACAGCTCTTACCAAAGTAGTCAGACGGCCCTAATCTTCCCACTTCCACAAACTCCTCGTTCTCAGAGCGACGCTGCAACACGGCTGCAGAACCCTGAGAAAAACAAAGAGGACAATTCGAAACAACCGTCTCTGTATCACCAAATGCTTTAATATATAATAATTAATATTTGCAAAGCATAAACTAACTGTACACTTTGCAAAAGATTTAATGCTTATGTTTACATATTTCCATGCCAGTGATAAACACGATTTATCGTAAAGCAGTAGATAAAATCACCATGTGGATAATATATCGTTTTTTGAAGTCAAAGAGATGATAATCGTGTTTTTACATGACAAAGACCTCACTTTAGAGCGACTGTGCCGTTACCTCTAGGATGATAAAGAACTCGTCTCCGGGTTCTCCCTGAACAACGATTTTCTGTCCATCCTCGAACTGAACTGGCTCCAAGGCATCAGCCACCGTCAAACGCTCCCATTTATCAAGGGACTCTGAGAAAGAAAGGACAGCTTCAGAACATATTCAAGCTATTTTTGTACCAACACAAGTTATTTCCTACATTTTAATCATGTTGACTTGGATTTGTACAGTGCTGTACAAGGTCTCAAACCACAACAGTAATTCATGTGCTTCCCACACCCAGTGGTACTGAGCCTGAGCCTATGTACTACTCCAACCAGAGGCACTGTCCCAACATTTACACTACATTACAATGTGTGTTTCTCACCTAAAATGGACACTTTCCTGAGGAATTCTTCATACATCTTCCTCTTTCTCAAAGTGCTTCCCTAAAGAACAACATGTTTTAGAAAAGTGACAGACATAGGTCTTCTTCAGGTGGCCACAGTCCTCACCATCAATATTCTCCTGTAACTGTCTCTGTCGATGCCCCACAGCTTCACGTTCGTCTTGGCTTTGACTGTGGCTGCTCTTGGAGTCCCGTAGATCAAGGCCAGCTCTCCAAAACTGCCCCCTTCCCCAATGCTGGTCACCCATTCATTGTTTACGTACACCTAAGAGAAAAATATTAAAATGAAAATCAGTTGGCACTCAAGCACAAAAACACAAAACACAAGTCCAGGGAAGACTTTGTACTTACATCCATCTCTCCTTGGTCAATAACATAGAAATTATCTCCTTCATCCCCTGTGGTCATACAGTAAAATGTCAGCCTGACGTTCACTGTTACACGTCGTAAACATTAGTCATTTCTGACACTTACCCTGCAAAATAACGGTTTCTCCTGCAATGTAGGTAACTGGAAACATGGCGTCAAATATGTCACTGAAACAAAAAAAGATGAAAATTGAAGTTTTTTTGCTTGTGTATAACGTTTTTCAAGTGTGTGTGCATGACAAACCTCCTTTCATTGTCATCTAGATGTGAGAAGAGCACATTCTTTTCAATGGCTTTGGCCAAAGCAGCCATTGTTTTGTAATCTTTTGGAATGACCTTAGAAAGTAGGATACACACATTACAAATGCACAAATGGGAAAAATGTCAAAGAATTGAGTAGCATTTAAGGGGCAGAGCAGACCTTTCTGACGTAGGAGGCAGCGTCCTCCTCTGTGTAGACCTCAGCACTGAAGGCCCCTCTTCGCCGGCGGCCCTTTACCACTGGGTTCATGGGTGGAGACACTTCCTCGTCGCGAGAGTCTGAACGGGAGTTGGCCTTCTGCTGGTTCTGGATCTGCTTGGCCTCCTCCTGGAAACAAGGCTTTTGTGTCAATAACAAAAAAAAATATCCACGAACAGGATGTTCCACAAAACACTCAAAGAGAAAAGGAAGCTCAGCCTCAGAATGTATGAAACGTAAGGAGGATGTTCTCTGAAATAAATCTTATTTTCAGAATAAAATAAGTCAGGACTTCAGACAGATAACCACAAATCATTTTATGGAGGCAACCCTTGGTTGCACCAGTGCCACCAGTCAGCTCCTCGTCATATCAGCCGTTTAGAGCCAAGTGTGTTTTTATGATAAAATCTTAGTATCTTTGTGAAAGTAATAGCATAAAATAATAATGAAAGCCTAGATCCTTAACTTTTCTTTTTATATAAATCCCTAGTTGTAATATTTATTATTATGTAAAATGTAGATTATAGAAGTGATATTGAAATATTTATAAAGTGATGCGTCCAAAGGAAAAGCATAGGTGCACAAATGTTAGTCTAGAGCCACAAATACATAACTTATCACTTAAGCAAGATAAGTGATCTTTTAGATAGTGGTACCTTCTCAAGCCTCTCAAAGTACTCCCGCAGGAAGGCCATGGGTCTCTCTGGTCGGGAGGTGCACAGCTGTACAATGCAGTCCTTCAGCAGCTGCTGAATGTTGTGCTTCTGCACGTACTGCTCGCATTCTCTGAGGCTCCGCTCCTCTTCACTGCTCGTACTTCCAGACGCCATAACGCTCCTCTGTGACCACTGACCTGTCAACTGGAGCAAGAGGCAAAAACTATTTCAGAACATTCTTCTACACCAAAGGATAAAGTCAATGATCAAAGACACTTTGTGTTAATGTGGAGCACAGCGGACTCGTGATGATACAAGGAAATAATACAAGCATCCGTCATTAAAAATAAGCATTAGAAGAAGACACAGCACTGATGAAGGGAGAGCAATGTTCAAAAGGAGCGTGCAGAAAATAGAGGCGGTGTGTGATACTGAGGGCTTGTTTTGCACAACACACGCACTGTGCTTCTTGGAGTCAACAGTGAAAATTGGTCATATGATGTGAACACATTTCAACTGTAAACAGCCGACAGTCAGTTTTGGGTAAACATACATTTTGCTCATGTTTTTCCTCTAAATAATGAAGCTCAGATGAAAACGCGGCCTAACTTAAGAAGAATGCTTGCACAGAGAGAAGGAACAGGCATAAAGGCAACAGCACATGTTCAAGGTTTCAAATTTATTCATCATAATGCTTCTGAGAAAAGCAGCCTCTAGATCTCAGATCATCTGATAGGCCTCTGTGACATAAGTTCTGTGGTTGAGACAAAAAGAATGGCGCTTGCTGAAACCACATGCATCTACTTTAGAAACTTTGTAAACCAGTAGAAAAAGAGTGATCTTAGCTTTATGGACAAAATGATTCATTCAAAAGCCCTGGACCAGTCTCATATTTGATAATGCAAGTATGTTATCAAAGATGAGACTTCAGGGCACTCACTGGTGTGGAAACTTGGCATGTCGACTAGAATCTAAACCCGCTTTAAGAGTAAGTGTCTCACTGTTAAATACACTGATCTGGGTAATCAAATAAGAAGCTAAGCCACTACACAGGGCGATAATAAAAAATGCCCTACCTCGCATTACAGTTGCATTACATAACTGCTATCAAATGTTTTTTAATTGCATCATTGTTTATAATTTTACGAAAACGAGGAAGATGCTTAGTGCTGATCAAATTAATATCAGTGTAAAGCAACAAATGACCTTGTGGCGATGAGCTTTCACATACCAAAAACATTTGCAACGCAACGCCAAAACGTCTTGTACATTGCATGTATAAGAAACCTTTTACTTAGGAAACTGTGATTAATATGCTTTTTGAACGTAGTAAATGTGGGGGTCAGGAAGGCAACAAGGCCCCTGCAAAGTGACTAAACGACCGTGTAAGTGCTCCACATAGCGCACACTCACAAAGAGAACGGCCTTCATATCCATTTGACCCCTGTGCACATGGAACTTTAATGCTGTTTACTAAAGCATCCATTAAAAGTGACATTCAACCGGAGTGCGTCTACTTTGAAGCCTAGCTAGCACCGCGCAAAGGCAAAGCTCTTCTCCAATGACGCCATCTTGAGCTGTGTGATAAACAAACGCTTGACGGGGAAACAGACTTCACAGATTCAAAAGCCAATAGTTTTCAGACTGACGAAACGCGATACTCACAGAATGCGTATATTCCTGCCGAGTCCGTAGATTGTGACTCGGAATGGGTGTTTGTCAAAGCGTACCGTTAGCAGATCCTCCTCACTTCGATTTCTTTTTTTTTTTTTTTTTTGCCGAGCCTTGGACCGCTGCCCCACCGGATACACCCAGAGCCAATCAGCGGGCCGCGCTGACGTCAATGCTCCCTGCGCTGACATGTGAGCCCGTAACCCATGGCAACCTTAAAGAGGCCGCAAGGAAGTAAAAAAAAAAAAAAAAAAGAGAGAGAAAAAAAAAAAAACAGGTTTACAAATGGACGGGGGAAAAAATCGATGGAAATGTGAACAAAATGTCCTCACTACCAGAGAGGACACATGATTGAACGCAGTAAGTGCTAAAAAAGTATAACATGTATTGTTTAGAGAGGAATAGACACAAGCAACTGAACATATGAACTTAAAAAAAAAAAAAAAAAACTTCTGTTACTTTATTGTCAGCCTGTTTCAGAGCTTGTTTTTGGTGCAGGTTGTTGTTGTGTCCCTGGGCAAGACACACGCAACCCACTGCCTGTGTGAGAGAGTACAGGCTACACCACCGTGTATGGAGCGGATGAACAACGTACAGTGTAGCGCTTTGAGAAACCTATGACAGACTTGTAAAGTGCAATACATGTAAATCATTCATTATTTGCAACAGTGGTTTATATAGATAGATAGATAGATAGATAGATAGATAGATAGATAGATAGATAGATAGATAGATAGATAGATAGATAGATAGATAGATAGATAGATAGATAGATAGATAGATAGATAGATAGATAGATTTTTCTTTCCTCCAAACTGCAGTCCCCATAATGACTCGTTAAATTACAAAGAATTTATTTGATATTTCTGTGTGTATTACAGATTACTGACAGAAAAAAATGTACTGTAGTTTTATGCTCGCATTGGCCAATGAAATTACCAAAACATTTCCTCGTGACAAGACTGAAGGTAAAATCGGCCAATCAGCGACATTCCCACTGAAAGGGCGGTGCTTCGTGTATCGACCGCTGTAACAGCCAATCAGCGAAACGCATTAAACAGATCAGCCAATCAAAGCGACGAAAGGAAGCGCTTGTTTTGGTAGCGTGAGCCAATCCCCTGTCCCCCTCGGCGTGACCCATCCTCCCATCAGCTGTTTTTGTTTTGTTGTGGGGGATATTGGAAGTTATAACACAATAATTACATTCGCATCTTGTGAATGCTAAAGACTTGTCAAGGGATCTCGTCCTTCGGTATCCAAACCCCCCCTGATGATCGGATGTTCCTATCTGGGTGGTGACCGTGAGCTCTCGAACCACCCAGGTCTCTCCGGACATTCCTCTCCCGCAGCAGAAGAGAGTGTGAGCGTGGCGCTTGGGTCTGGGAGCGGAGGAGGAGGGGAGGCGAGTTCCGGCGGGGATCAGCCCGAGCCCGAGGCCTTCGATCTCGGCCAGCGAGAGGAGAGGGACGTCGGCGCGCCTCGGATGGAGTCCCTGGAAGAGACGGAGGGCCCCGACGACGCCCAGCGCGGCTTTATCTGCGCCTCGTTTAACCAGGACACCACGTAAGCGACCTACAGTAGCGGCCGTGAACTCAATCTTCTTGATGCACCTGACTGTTGCATAATAATTCACCACTGTAGTTTGGGCTGTCTATAAAAAACAGCAGCCTATATTGTGGGGAAGTGTCTTAACCTGGCCACAGCATACCGTTGTGCCCTGTTTATACAGCTCACACATAATAGTTACCCCCAGGCTATTTGAAATTTAAGTTTACTTTCAGAAGCATTCTTTGTTCCCTTCTCCCTCTGCTACAAGTTATATGTGAAACAAAGGTACCCATTCACTTCAGTTACAGGTTTTGACTGCAAACTAAGCAGGTGGGCAAACAGCAAAAGAATCTATTGTCACATAAAGAAGAAACCAAATTGTGTAAAGCCGAGTAGACTTCTTCATCCTAAACATAGATAATTACAGCTGTAGTGATTTTTTTCCTGAGACATTCTGACCCAAGACACTGATATAAGGCTGTGTGACCGGCCAACAAAACAGGAACTATAGTGCCAGGGTCATGAGTTATCAAGGTGTTGGGTTAATTTAGCCGGACAACTGATATATTTGGTGTGTTGTATGTTTTTGTGTGTTGTAGGTCCCTGTCAGTGGGCACAAAGACCGGATACAGGCTCTTCTCCGTGACATCCGCGGACAGGCTCGACTGCATCCATGAAGGGGGTAAGATAAAGGTTATTGTTGGTGCTGTGGTCAGGTTCACCTTGGTCAAGCGCTAGACATGCCAAAACATGTTTACCCTGCAGCACAGCGAAGACAAACTAGCTGCAGTTCTTGGAAAGTTGTTTTTTAAGGAGAAAACCTGGAGCTATTTGTTAAGCAATGGCGATAATTTGGTTGTACTTATTTTGTTCCACCTTCTTTCGTCAGGCGTTATACTCTACTTCATTTATTTGTTGCAGTCGAGTGTTCGGACGTGTACATCGTGGAGCGGCTATTCTCCAGCAGTCTCGTCGTGGTGGTCAGTTTGTCCTTACCGCGTCGGATGAATGTCTACCACTTCAAGAAGGGAACCGAGATTTGTAACTACAGCTACTCCAACAACATCCTCTCCGTCCGACTCAACAGACAGGTACAAATAGAAAGTGTGCTGAGTAAGCGGCGATGCTTTTATATTGACATTTGTTGTTGTTTTTCTTAGCGACTTGTGGTGTGCTTGGAGGAGTCCATCTATATTCACAATATCAAAGACATGAAGCTGCTCAAGACTCTGCTCAACACGCCCACCAATCCCTCAGGTCTATTCTTTTTATTATTATTACATAAAGCATAGCTAACTGACGACACAAACCCAAGCTTTGTGTGTCATGTAGATCTCAAAGAACATACTTTATTCACCCAAGAACATTGCATTTTATAACAGTGAGATAAGCTTGATGTCTTATACTTTATCAACAAAGGACTGTGATATTGTAAGAATTGCTTACTCATCTGTGTGTCAATGGGTTCTGATTAGTGCTACATCCTCAACTGTTTATAATTGTCATAGGTCTGTGTGCGCTCTCCGTGAACCACAGTAACTCGTACTTGGCATATCCGGGCAGTGCCACCATCGGAGAAATCACAGTCTATGACGCCAACAGCCTGGTAAGATTGTACACAGTTAATGTGTACACAGTTGACTACAGTTAATATGAACTTGTACTGATAGTTTTGACTGATCTTGCAGAGCACAGTCACATTAATACAGGCCCATGACAGTCCTCTGGCAGCGCTCACATTCAACGCTTCAGGTAGCAAACTGGCCAGTGCTTCAGAAAAGGTGAGTTTTGTGAACAGGACGTGCACTTCTTTTCTACTGTGTCTAACCAGTTTATCCTGTAATCTCTCAGGGCACTGTAATCAGAGTCTTCAGCATTCCAGAAGGAGATAAACTCTTTGAATTCAGAAGAGGGATGAAAAGGTGGGAAAGGCACACATAAGTAACAATGCATTTGCAGCAAAATTACTCTATAAAATCAGTTAAAGCCATTCAGCATAACATTCACCCAATAAATGGGGATAATCATGAACATTCATTTGATTATGGTATTAAAATACCTTAAAAGGTGCGTGTCTTTAGCTCGTCTCTCCTCAAACCTGACTATAACCTTTTATAAGGGTGCGAGACGTCACCAGCCTGTCTCCATGAAGACAGGTTTGAATCTGTAACATCATATTGTATAATTTTTCAAATGCTTCATTTTCATTACAACGATCACATTCTGTGTCTGGCTGCCCGTGCTGTGTTTGTTTTTGTATGAGATTTTTACGATAGTTTAGTTGCTCTCATAACATGTAGGCTGGAATGTTCTGCAATGTGGCTTTAATTATTTATAGTGTTTTGTACATCTGAAAGGGTAAGAACAAATATTACACTTATTTTATGTCTACTGCTTTTGAACGTAAAGTCTTTTTGTCTTGTCAGATATGTCAGCATCAGCTCGCTGTCCTTCAGCGCAGACGGCCAGTTTCTGTGCGCCTCCAGTAACACGGAGACGGTGCATATATTTAAGCTGGAGCAGCACAGCCCTCGGTAAACATCTACTGAAGTCAACATAATCCTTGAGCGCGCTTGAAGTGAATATCACGTGATCCGTTATCTATGTCCTAGGGAAGATGAGGAGTCGCCTACATGGTCGGCATATGTGGGGAAGATGTTCACTGCAGCCAGTACCTACTTACCCAGTCAGGTGTCGGACATGATGCACCAGGACCGAGCCTTCGCTACTGTGCGCCTCAACATGTTTGGCTTGAAGAATATGTGTGCGCTCGCAATGTAAGGAAAAGGAAAGTAAATAGAAAATAGAGCCTTCTGAATATTAACAAGACTGCTTTACATATTCTTCAGGGTTCAGAAACTTCCTCGTCTGTTGGTGGCTTCTTCAGATGGGTTTTTGTATATCTACAACGTGGACCCACAGGATGGGGGCGAGTGCATTCTGGTCCAAAAACACAGGTGAGCAAACCTCCAATAGTGTGGCAAATTGTATGTTTCGTATGTCTTTCCAGGCTTAGCAACTACACCTTACATTTGTACATTTTCCAAAGTACCAAAACTAGGATCCTGTGCCTTTTCCCAACTGTTGTGCCGAGTGTGAAAAATAAAACTTCATGATACGCCTGTCGCCTCATACTGTGCTGTGTCTCTGTCATTTGTTAAAGGCTGTTTGAGGACGGTGACGAGCAGGTGGAGGACAAAGAAGAAGACAAAGATGAAGACACGCCTCAGCCGCCCGCCCAGTCGTACGCTGCTACTGTGGCACTGCCATCGACGCCACCCTCCTCCACAACTCTCATGGGTAAACATTTTGGAAAAAAGAAAGAGCATGTCGAACAGCAAAGCGTTCAAAACTGATCGGAAACGGTTTCTTTCCAGGATATTCTGAAGAAGGCGGTGCTCAGAAAGGCGAGGTCATCCCGGAGCACGAGTTTGCAGAGAGCCCTGTCCGCCTGGATGATGAGAATGAGTTCCCGCCAGTCGGTAATCAGAGCAACTGACCGAAATACTTCACCTTTCCCCTCCTCACTCCCAGCTTACTGACTTGTATTAAATGATGGACTGGAATATGGCCATTTAGCACATCCCTCCCCCCGGCGAGCCAAGGGTCAAATCTCACCAGAGTGTTACAGTGGAGTCAGGAAGTATTCATACCTCCCTATTTTTCTCAAGTCTGACAGTGAACATTCTCAAATCCTTACTTATACCACTGTATGTCACTATGAAGTTTGAACGTTTCTTCATTTCCCCCCACAAAACCTTTACATTTTTATTTCTTACCTGTGTAATTTTTTTTACTCATTGAAGTTTTTAATGATTTTGGTATCAGGACTTTTGGGGTTGATATCATAGGTGGCCTTAAGTTTTTAACTAGTATTTAGGTACCATTTAGGAAAGCACCAAAAGCACCCCAAAAAAAACAGGCTTTAAAGTCAACACTTCAATTCACTTCCATTTATGCTGTTTGCTATTTCAATTCATCTTTTATGACCGCAATATTTTACATAACAATCATTTGACATTGAACTTAATAGAAAAACAAGGATGCATTATTTAGGCTGTCAGTCTCCATAGACGAAAAAGAGGAATATTATTATAACAGATACACTTCATACTACTACGAGAAACTGACTATATTGACTAATTGCACAGTACGTAAGTCCTTAAACGAGGTCTGACATATTTCTGAACCCACTGTACTTTCCGAGTGTCCCTTTTTTCACTTTTTAAGAAAAAGAAGGCATTAACAACGCCCATAAAATGAACCCGAAACATTTCTCAATGTCAATATTATTACATGAACTACCTTCTCATCGCATCCAGTCGTGGCGTGTCCATAGGGTTTTAAGCAAGCAGATAGCAGCTTCAGAGAAACATGAGAGAAAGTGAAGAATGAGCACCTTGAACGCTACGCAGTGGGCATTACTAATGTCACAACTCAAGACTGAACGAAAATAGTTTTGTGTTACACTATTTAAAACGATGCAGTAAGTATTAAACGACTTGCATATGCAGCTGATGTATCAATTACTGTAGCATTAGATGTGGCTGTTCTGCAAAGCCGCCGATTTGTAATGTGCAAGGAATCCATAAGGAAGCTTAAACGGTTCATGAATTTCAGCAGATGTTGTAACATGCTGATATTTTTACTTATATTGTTTTTATGTTATGTATTATGCATAAACACGACCATATGTAATTAATTATATATTTTAAAAGATTTTTACTAAGAGAATGATGTATATATGGTGGTATAGCATTTACATAGGGTAAGGGTGCTATTGTAATGGTTCAAATGGTAATACGGTCAAGTTGCCTATAGACGGCGCTGTTGAACATCTTTCCGCTGCATTACAGTAACTTTCATAAAAGACATGTACAAAGAAACTCATTAAACTGTCAAAAATGTCTATCCAGTGTGTGTGTTTTTACAACCTCAACACCAGAATGTTCAAAATTACATGAAATAATAATGTTACAGCTTTGCCAGAGACACTAGCACTAGACATTTTGACTTTTCGAACAATAATAGACAAAGAAAAAAGTGGAAAAAAGTACCTTTTAAAAACAATGCATGGACATCACTGACACAACAATTTTACCAAACAATGTTGGCAAATCTTTAGTTACATTTGGACCTTGAACCTCTAAGTTTCCGCCTCCCAATTCACAAATCGATATTTCGTAACCCCGACGAGCCTGCAGCGTGACATCGACAAACAGGTCGTGTGGGGTCGCAGCAGGGTGCTGCTGACCCCTCGGTGCTGTAGTCGGCTGTGGACACTGACTCATCTGTGGCAATGTCCCAGAGTAGCTCCTCTCTCCCTCGGGCCATCCTGTCTGCTGCCTCCTGATATTCGGCTGTCCCGGGATCCATTGGGCTGTCCTCTGCTTCGTCCGCCTGCAGGTCGAATAGCAAAGGGGGGTCGTGGTGTTGTTCACTTCCTCTTGACCCACCACATGCCTCTGCTGCACCTACAAAGACAAAAAATATTTTTTTCACACTATATACAACACACATGCATCTAAAACAATTACAATATCATCCCTATATATATGAATTTGGTGGATTTTTGAATGACGACAGTATATTTTAGGAAAAATAGGTCAAAATGTACTGCAAAAACATTAATAACCGCAAAATTCAACACAAATTCAAAGTTGGAGTTAATGTTTTTAGGTGTGCTGTGAGTTGTTATGATGAGGAAAGGGAAGTACTGCATAGTCAGAGCACTGTGTGTAGACAAAAACAAACACTTGAGCAACACTCCCAAGTTGACCATGAGCCAGCAGACCTACATGGACAGGAACAACAAGTGCTAACATGCCCCAGTGTAAGAACCACTGGTCATTATCACAACATGGTCACTTTTATGGGCAAAATCTTATTGATCCACCTGTACCTGTAATGTAAAATGCTTTGTGTTTCCTGGTGCGAACAGTCTGCAGATCCCCGTACTGACCTGCTGCTCCACTGTTTGGGTGGAACAGGAACTACAAGAAAATACATCATGAACAGATAACAAGGAAATGCGTAAATGCTTCCTGAACCCATATTACTTGTTACCTCATGGCCAGTCTGTCCCCCATTCAAGAGGACGCCTGTGGCGTCTATACCATCATAACGTCTGTCTGTAGGGGGCGCTACTCCAGCCAGGGACAGGACCGTGGAGAAAATATCCATGCCACTGAAATTGTTACATTGAATAGTTGAAGATCATCAAATAGTCTGTCATACACAGTGGAACACAGAGAATACCTCAATAGGGCAGAGCTGGTGATGTTCTGAGGAATCCTGCCAGGCCAGTAGGCCACAGTTGGCACCCTGTGTCCTCCTTCCCAGGTAGTCCGCTTGGCGGAACCTCCCCCTAACCACACGTGGTTAAAAATGTTTATGTTTTAGGCATGTTTTACATCTTTCTTTACATCTTTACATCTATGCAGGCCAAAGTTAAGTCAGTCCTTATTTTTGAAAATAGAAAACGCTGGGTCGCCTCCCGCGGGAGATGTTCCAGGCATGTCCTAGTGGGACAAGGCCTCGTGGAAGGCCCAGGGCACGCTGGTGGGACTATGTCTCCGAGCTGGACGGATGGATGGAAAACGCTGGGACACAACCTCCTTTGGCACATGTGGAATGAAGTGGTTATGAGCAAAAATAGACTTGTAGTGGAGAGAATTTGAATGTCGAAATGATCATACAGCTTCAATGTAGGAAAGTACCACCTCATCACCAGATGGGAAAATATGCAGGATCACTCAAACATGTTAAAATAAATGAAATAAAATCAACACAATGAGAGAATAACATCATAACATGGTTAAAGACTTTAATAAAACAGTCATACCTTTTTTAATCTGCCATTGTCCTTTAAATGGCCCCACACTTCCTGCATACTGGCATTTCTGCTCCCATGGCCCATTGTCACCTAAAACTCAGAAAAAATATTATAGCAATGACAAAAATCAGATCACAAAAGTTGGTGACAAACCTGTGAACCATATGAGGGTGTCTGAATCCTGCACAGCACTCTTTAGCGCCCCCACCAGGCTGTCCATCTCCTGCAGGCTGGTGGCATATATTGAATGTAGAGAGTTCAAGAGGGGGCTGGGGCTCGGGGCCAGTGGAACGTGCATGTGTGCCAAAGCTATATACAGCAGATAGGGCTGCCCTTTCTCCCTGTGGAGGCATTGAAGGAGTTTGATTGAAATTTACAAAAATTAATTTAGACTTACTGTAATTCTTATATTACTTTTTTGTAATTATATCCATAGAATTTAATATCAAACTTACATACAGCTGAAAAGGCATTCATAGTATATCCACGACTTTCAAATAGTGTAAAATGTGGACCCTTGCAACAGCATTAAAACACTAAAATAAACTGATGTCTGAAATAACATACTATGCAAAACTCTATTAAAATATAAGCCGATGCTTTTGGCGACATGATTTTGACACTATCATCTATCTTGAAGACGACTTTTGTAATATTTAAACCTTGCTCAAATCTTCAATGTTCTGTGGTTTTTACATGTGACTCATAACCAGTGCCTTCACTCACATGACACAGAAAACAGTGCGAGGGCAGCTGCTCACGGACTCCCCTCCGCTTGTCAACATAAACTCACAAGCTTTACCAAAACACAAGGGCCATTCCTGGCTTTGTGCCGGCCTTGTTCAATACGCTGTTGGGGGACTGTTAATATGACTTCCACAGAGTCTGTTAAACTCTGAATATTAGTGTTTATTGTGTTTTATTTATTTGTTTTCATTCTTTCAAAAAAATCTATGGAACAAATTCATAGAAGATGTACTTCCTGATCCAGAGCATTTTTGTGTGTGTGTGTGTACACAGTTGAGCTTTTTACGGACAATAAACTTGCCGCTACTGTTTAGAATAGCGTCATACCTTGCATTATTAATAATTCTCAGTGCAGTCGTCTTGTATGTCTCTGTGAGTGTCCAGAGGTCGAGAGGCTGCTCCACAATGCCGCTGTTTTCAATCAGAGGCAGCCCCACACTGGAGTAACAGCCCTCGCGTTTTCTCCGAAGTCTGAGAAAGTTCCAGCACAATTACACAATCAATAGGCTAATGACGTATTTGTACTCTTTTTGTAAAAACAAAACAAAAAACAAGTATTGGAACAAGTGGAGACATGGCATGGTTGTCATCAGATGAGGCAACTTTTAGTAAAACTACAAAACTGCTGAGCTGTACTATAGCAGCAACAAATTACTGACAAGTATCGTGATGAAATACACACAAATAATGAGAACAATGAAGCCTCTCAAGTGAAATACATTATGATCATTTATCATCATTGTTGGCCATACCGCCTTTGCGATGCCCAATCCCGTCAGACCTTGGAAGCTAAGCAGGGAAGGGCCTGGTCGGTACTTGGATGGGAGACCGTTTAGTAACACCAGGAAGCCTAGCGAATGTAGTGAGTGAGTGAGTGGTTGGTGGTGGTCGGAGGGGCCGATGGCGCAGACTGGTTGCCTCGCTTCCGTCAGTCTACCCCAGGGCAGCTGTGGCTACAATAGTAGCTTATCACCACCGGGTATGGAGTGAATGAATAATGCAATGTAAAGCGTCTTTGAGTGTCCAGAAAAGCGCTATATAAAACCGATGCATTATTATTATTATTATTTAACCCCTGTAACACCCTCAGTTGTTTTCACCACACTGTTCTTATTTGAGATTTTGTTTGACCAATGTCACATCCTTGGATTAACCCTGTCATTACAGTCTGAACAACAACATTCAGGTTGCACTCGATAATACATTATGCAACAATAATATTTTTATTTTTATTTTGTGGTAGCGTCTGTCACTGTGTAGGTTTCATGTTGCCCGTGCACGATATTTGGATCATACCTGTTGGCCTCTGGGCTCCGTGAGTCACAGGCGGGACACTGTGGCAGATCGTACCCAGGTGTGTCTGTGCAGCCCATGTCATTACTGTAAGGCACGCCTAAATAGTAGTCGAACCCTGCCAAAACAAAGAGTCTAATGTCACTGTTTCTGTCGGGCAGTGTTAATTTTGACAACATATTTTAATTTAGTTTTAGTTTTAGTCTTTTGACGAAAATGTAATTCGATTTTAGTCTAGTTTTAATCAAAAAAATATATTCCATTTTAGTCTAGTTTTAGTCGACTAAAATTGCAAGTAAATTTAGTCAACTAAATTTAAGACGAATTTAGTCGACTTTGCAATGATAATATTCATTATAATCATATTTAGTCTTGTTCCTCTGCTTCATGGAGCTGCTCCACATGAACAGAGCTCAGAGCTGATCCTTTGGCTGTGAATTTACATGATCTGAGGCTCTTTCAGACGGTCAATAGAAGTTTGGATGATTTTAGTCTCTCCCTTTAATTTTTATTTAGTGTTATTTTAGTCGACTAAAATATCTGGACATTTTAGTCATAGTTTTAGTCTCATGAAAAACGTTTAATTTAGTTTTAGTCCAATTTTAGTCGTCAAAAATATCACTTTGACTAAAATTAAGACGAAATATTTTAGTCGACGAAATTAATACTGCTGTCGGGATCACATGTCGTAGAGAAACAAAGACCCTGTCTGAATGTTGCTGATTAAATTGGATGTGGGGTTAACCCAAATATTATACACGTTAAATGGAACTCATTTTCGTTCTATGTTTTAAACCATTTCACGACAATGTTTATGAGGGATGTGGAGAGAAATAGTTAAAGCCACACTGCAGAACATTCCAGGTTATGTTGCAATGGCACAAGAGTAACTTACACCGTCATAACACTTGGCTACATAAACAAATAAGACCAAGGGCACGGCGGACAACTTAGACTGTGAAAATCTGGTGGTCTTCCCAATCTTCCCATGAACTACGGCCTAGCAAACAAATGCCTGACAATTTGTGTACGAATGGATATGAATGTTGAGTCAGCTGTATAATAAAGTCAGGGGTAAGTCTCATCCCAAAGACACAGCTGCAGGGGGGCTTGTTTAGTCTGAACCGACTCAGGCAAAATGAAAGGCAGTGTACAAACATTCACTGTAGCCATAATCCACTTCGACAAAGATACTAAAAGAAGATGTGATGTCTTAGTTTTGCATATGGTAATGTCCACACACCTCTGTTAGTGGGTCTATAGGGCCCGTTGTGTCCGAGATGCCACTTGCCGATCATAGCAGTGTGGTATCCGGCTGCTTGTAGTAACTGGGGAAAGGTGACTTCAGATAAGGGTAGACCTGCTACAGACTTCACACCAAAGTTGTGGGTTACTCCGTTCCTGAGGCCATAGCGACCTGTCAAAATGGCCGCTCGTGATGGAGAACAAGTGGATGCTGGAGAATGGAAGTCTGTGAATCTGAGAATTATGAAGAGTATAATTGAATAGATATTAGAACAATTCATAGCCTATATTATTAGTAGTTTATATAAATAATACAGTATTCTACCTGAGTCCCTGCTGGGCCATCAAGTTTAAGAAAGGTGTGTTATTCTTTCTAACTTCAGGGTTTGAGTTTGCATCAAGATCACCCCAACCAATATCATCCGCTAATATAATGATGAAGTTGGGTTTAGTTACACTCTCTATGCTTGAGGGCATCAGTCGGATTACGAGAGCACAGAGTAGCACACTGGACAGAAACACTGCACTGAAGATCTCTGCCATTTCAATGATTTAAAGCCTGAAAGACAAAAAGGCAATATTTCCTAATATATGTAATAATAATAATAATAATAATAATAATAACCGGTACCAGTGCCACCCACTGCAGGTGATTCTACTTGAACTATTAGAATTAATATGTCTATGACTGGATAAACAAAGAAAGCCGTGTCACAGTGGTGTTGTTAACTCATGGGCGACCTCCATCATGCAGTAGCCTAGGTACCTCCAAAAAAGTAAAAGCAGAAGGACAAATAGCAATGCAGGGTAAGTACTCATTTATTAAATACTTAGTGCCTCTGAGGACCGCCAGGGGTCCTCTGACCCCACTTTGGGAACCACTGCTGTACATCATAGACAAGAAACCGTGGCAAAGTACAAAAGTTTGTACAATAGAGATGTGCTATGGAGATGTACATCAGACTCACAACATAAAGATGCTGAGTTTGTCTAAATGTGGCCAAACTATTCTAACCCTAACTCTACAGAAGGGAAATCGGCAACAACTACAACGACTACATTTGTGTGCTTGTATTTTCAAAATAAAGCACTCGCCTCGCACTCCAGAACTGGCTGTAACCAGATCAGTTTAACCCTTTGCCTTCCGCCTCGCGCCGCCAGGGAGGAGCTAAGCGCTCATAGTGTGTCCGCCCGGCGCAAGATGCGTCTGTGCGACTCTCACAAAGGACCATGTCTGTGAGAACCATCGTGAGAGCACGTGCCGCCGCTTTATCTTAGAAATATACAAACCGGGGCCACGCGAAGGTAACAGCTGCGGTCCCGCGACGGAGAGCCCCTCTACAGAGTTTCAAAGGTAAGTAACAAGTTCTCTGACAGGAACACTTTCAGAGGCTCAGTGCTACATCACGAGATCCCTCATTGGCGGCGAGGATATCGCGTCAGACGTTAGGGTTGACGAAATTAAGTATCTTCATTTAAAAAGTTTTTTTTTTTTTACAGGTTTATTGGGTTCACCAAATTGTCTTTTTTTTTTTTTTTGTCACGAAAAACACAAAAGACCTCATTTGTATTTTTAACACCACGTGTTTTTCTACACTGTAAGATGTGATCATGTTTACATTCTGCCTCAGCACTGCCCTGGCTGTGACCAAATGTCATTGTTTGGCCAGATCTTGATTCCTACTTAAGACCAGTTGCTAAAAAGGTGAAATAATGAGCCAAACAGTGTCTTTGTTTCAGCTTTCTTCTAAAAAACGAGTTGGAAGTAGTTCTTTGTACATCCCTTAACTCAAAACTTTGTTTTACAGAACATGGCAGTGTTTGGACTAAAGCCTCTTCGGTTCTTGGGGCCAAATGTGTACCCCACAGCCCCTGATGGTGGCTGGGGCTGGGTGGTGGCTGTGGCCTTTTTTGTGGTGGAAGTGTTCACATATGGCACCATCAAGAGCTTTGGCATCTTCCTCCAGGACCTGATTGGGGAGTTTGGAGAGACCAACAGCCGAGTTTCATGGATCGTTTCTATCAGTGTCTTTGTCATGACTTTTAATGGTTAGTTTGTGTGTTTTCTGCTTATCAACGTGTAAGAGATGTTTTATTACAGTTACTGCAGACTAAACTATTCACTACTTTTTCTAGGTCCTCTCTCATCTGTGATGACAACTCGTTTTGGATTTCAGATTGTTGTAATGCTGGGAGGATTTCTAATATCTGCTGGAACTATAGCAACCAGCTTTACCACGTCTCTTAATCAAATGTACATCACATATGGACTAGTTGCAGGTATTTCTTTGCTAATGATATATAATTAATAATGTCTCACTATGGACACATAAACATGTTATTATCGTTTAGGCTTTGGTTACTGCCTGACGTTTCTACCAACTGTGACCATCTTGTCCCAGTACTTTAAAGATCGCCGATCTTTGGTCATAGCTTTAGCCTCTACTGGAGAGTCACTGTCCATGTTTGCTTTGGCACCAGGTAAATCAAACATCGAAATCAAGCCACTGACTTGTTGCAATATTGTGAAGCTTTTCCTCTTCTAAGCGATTTTAGCCACTTTTGTAAAATCGCATGTTCTCATTATGTGAAAGAATTACTTTAACAGTCATATTGTGTGCCTACAGCCTTTTCTGCGTTGAAGGATAAAATCGGCTGGCGTCACACTATGGCAGTACTAGGAGCTTTGCAAAGCACTATTATCATATGTGGTGCCATGCTGCGGCCCATCATCATTGATCCTGATGCCACAAGGAAATATGAAAACTGTAAATCCTCACCAAAAGACATGAATGAAGAGGTTAGAGTGAAAAGTAAAACCTCCTACAGCCAAGAGAACGAGCTGACTGGAGACTCTGGGATCCAATCATTGAAGGGCACAGATAGCGGCGGCCCTGAGGAGAGGACTCTACTCGAGAAAAGCGTAGACAATCAATGTGCGGCGAACAGCGAGGAAACAAAAACCAAAGATCTTAAAGAACAGGCGCTGCGCCCCAAAAAACTCAAACTCCTGGATTTCTCCATCCTCAAAGAAAATAGCTTCATCCTCTACTCTTTATTTGGACTCTTCGCAACTCTAGGCTTTTTTGCGCCACATCTTTATATCATTGAGCTTAGCGTGAGTTGGGGCGTTGAACGGGAGCGCGCCACTTTCATGCTCTCCATAATGGCCGTGTCCGAGATCCTTGGGCGCTTCTGCATCGGCTGGATCCTGTCTAGACCCTGCTTGATGGAGAAGAAGATACTGGTGCTACTGGGCTGTATAGTCATAATGGCAGCAGATCTGGTTGGGTTTACTCTGGTGAGGGAGTTCTACGGCCTGGCGGTGTGCTGCGCCTTGTATGGGTTCTTCATGGGGACTGTCGCATGCACCCACATCCCCATGTTGGCAGAGGACGACGTGGTAGGAATCGAAAGGATGTCTGCAGCCGCCGGGGTATACGTCTTCATCCACAGTTTTGCTGGATTGGCTGGTCCCCCACTTGGAGGTAAGGATCATCAAGATGTGTGCCAAAAGGTATATTAGGATGTAAGAATAATGAAGGTTATTTCCTCTTACTTTTTGCAGGGGTACTGGTGGATGTCACTGGAAACTACGGATCAGCCTTCTATTCCTGTGCGGCCGGTATAGCTGTTGGTGCCGTGTTCCTGGCTTTAGTACGACCCGCTAAAAAAGGACTCATTTGCAAAAGAAGAAACTCTGACTGTCCGGAGTCCAGTGCCAAATATACAAAGGAGGCCAGCGCTAACAACATATCTCAGGAAAATGTAGCTTTGGACCAAACCCATAAAGAGGATGCCGCACAAAGTGACCTAACGGTTTGAAATTAAGTTTTTGTAAGCTCTTTCAGGGGTTTTCCATCGTGGAAAAGAAGGAAAGATAAGCAGTCATCTGGACATAATTGTTTAGAATAGGTCACATTTTACATAATATCAGATAGAGGGTATGGGAGAATATGATTCTCAAGGCGATTCACTGTTGGCAATAATAACTGCGACTATGTTATTGAAGAATGCCACTACTTTATGTTACAGTGCTGTGACTTTACTTCATTTTTGCTGACGGAGAAGACATTCAACTTTATGCCAGTCTTTTGAATTTATTGAGCCTAAATAACACAGTGCAGATGATTACTTTTTTTAAAAACATGTTTGCTATGTTTCATTAAGAGTCTTGGACTGCTGCTTTTATTATGACATGGTTACAACAGAATACCTTTTATACAGTATGTTTGGATGTTGGTTTTTTTACAAATTGTATGCTATGCAGCGATTACAGAGCCGTGGGAAGATATTTTCGTGGTGCTGAGAGACAAGATTGCCCCCAAAAACGCTATTTTTCTGTTCTTATTTCCTATTTATTTAATATTGCCTGTAATACGTAAACAATCCACCAGGGGGTGCTTTAGCGCCCTCAGCACCCTGGGCTCCCTCGACCTTGAGTGATTACTTATCTTGCAGAAACTTTAACATTTACAATACTATTACAAAGTATTACCTACTTCTTTTCTTAGAACAATTCAGATGACAAAGCTATACAGCGGACATATCCTGACAATGAAACTTGAATCAAACACCTGCTGCCAGAGACACCTACAGTGCCAGATAGATAGATCAGTGGTTCGCAACTGGTGGGTCGGGAAACCATTTTCCGTGGGTACAGCTCTTTCAATATTTTTCTTCTGTAAAAAGGAAGGAAACATCTGAATCTGCTTTAGTCGTAATTTCAGCTATATAGGTTTATTTGATTATTTATATGGGTCACAGCTCGCCAGCCTTGATTATGGTGAGTCCAGATAACGTCCCAGTTGAGAACCACCTAGATAGACATAGGCTGTAGTTGTAAGCACATTGATCTGTACATTGTACTGTAGCACTGAACACATTGATTTACCTATAATAGGAAACATCCATCTCAGGGCCTGATTTTGTAGTACTTTGTTTCAGTCAACATATACACGTGTTATACAGTATGGTCGGATTCTTTGCATATAGGCAAAGAATATACCTATTTTTGTAAGAAAAAGTCATCACAATAAAGAGACCTTGTGATTTTCATTTTTGAGTTTAACATGTATTTATTTAATTAAATTATTTCAGTCATTATCGCATTTGCACAGAATATGAACCCAGATGTTTTATACAGTCACAAATAGTTTAAAACCAAAACACGGGTAAAGTTACAATCTCTATTTAACACCGTAGGCTGTCCAGACCATTGTAGAAAGCAGAATTTCACCACATTACAATTAAATCTAAGTGTAAGGCATGTTTTTTGTGTGTAAAAGAAAATCTCTCATCTATAATAATCACTAATAATGACCTTCTATCATTGACAGGCATCTTTGTAACCACTCTTTGCTAAACTGAAAGTCCTGGGTCGGTTTGATGAAGCTGGACGCAGAATGAAATGCAGCTCCCTCTGTTCTGGACATCTCACTCTGACCGTCCTCGATCCAATGCAATAAAGCCTGTTAGTGTAAAATTACATTCATTAATTTTTATAGTTAGTAGTGCATTGCCAACAAAAAGACTCACTTAATTATAAAGTCAAATATCAGTCATTAAAGCTTTTAATTCAGTAAACACAGTATGTTTTGTCTTGCAATCGCTCAGCTGGTTAAAAATGAATAATCTTTAGAAACACAATGACAGCAAACTCTGGAGACGTGAGGTCACAGAACATTCCTGAGGCAATTTCATAAGTTCCTCGAAAGTTGAATGAGACAAGAAACATTGCTCAATAATTTCGCTTGAAAACATGTTTTGATTTATTTTAATGTTCCCTACAGTTAAAATAGTATTTTGAGAGCAACATTTAGTATCAACATTACCTAAATATATAACTGTTAAATGCTCATTCTTTCTACTTCATATCAAGGAACTGTTCACTCGTTCACACACACATTCATACACCAGCGAACACAGACACTGAAGGAAAGGACGAGGTGTTAAGTGTCTTGCCCAACACAGTCACGGCATCACAGTCAGAAACCTTGATCCAGCAACCCTTGGAAAAGCAGGCGAATTGAAATACTGCTGCCCCAATGTATAATTGTGTCATCTATGTTAATATTTCAAAAATGCATTCATTATTTCACCTTGTATCTGTCTGCTATCTTGAAGCCGATGGCAACTTGTAGCTTTCGGAGGCAGACGGGGCACAAATCCAGAGGTCTTCGGTCAGACTCTTCCAGGTGATTAGAGCCTTGCATCACGCAGTTCAACCACTGGCAATGTCTTATTCCAAACATATGGCCAATCTCATGTGTCATTGTCTAAAAGGCAGAATTGGAACCAAAAAGTTATGTCAAGTGAAGTGTGAATTTCCCATAAAGGGAGAGTGACTCACCTTACATGATCGCAGCAGTAAAGTGCTGCTGATGGGAGGGGTGTAATAGCCATCAAACACAGAGTAGTCTCCCTTCTTTACCCTCAACGGTTTCTTTAGTCTCCCAGCATAGCTTCTGCTGTAGAAGCTGTCATCATATCTGGCAAAGCTGAAGACACCCATTCCTGTTCACAATGTAGGGGATTAAGTGCATGTAAGTATAATGGCAATACATTGCATTAATAGTGCCCTCTAGTGGTGATAATCTTCAAATTCGCATACACCATCGTCTTCGTACATTTTTCATACAATATCCAGTCTAGATCAGAAAGTTACTTTTATAATTACGTTTTTTTTAATGCTGTATGTTCATTTACACACTGTATTATCTTTAGTTAGGAATTATATTCAGTTTTGCAATTATGACTTACATAAACTGCAAACCACAACACCCCTATTTAATATAGGTAATGTTTATCTTTTATAGATTTGTATGTAAGTGTGCTTTAATTCGCATTTGCAGCTGAAATACATTCACTTCTCCACAATATTGTAACTCAGCTGCACTTGATACAAAACACCCACCATTACTGAGAGATGCCTGTCCAAAAACAAAGTTCCATGAGTCCTTTGGATAGAGATCAATCATGGTGATTCCAACAATGCAAAATGCATCTCTAGGTTTTCTGTTTCCAAGAAATCTAAGAAGATCCCCTATTAAAAAAGAAACAAACAAATGACAGTCATCAACAATATCATTAGGATTTAAGAAAAATTAAGCAACTTGCCAGTGAGAATTTGAAGGTTGTGTGAATTACTGTTTATTCTATAAGAGCACCCAGTTTCCTCCACAGTAACCGCAGGTAGTAACTTAACTGTGAGTCCATGAAAAAATGCCTGGCAATAATCTCTCAGCCACTCCACATACTGCTCTGTTTGGGCCCCAGCGTCCCCAAAAGAACCTGCACCGTGTTCAGAGAGACATAAAACAGGTATAAACCTTCAGTATACACAGTATGTAAAACACATACTGTATGCAGTGTAATACAGGGGAGCGCAGCTCACCGATGGTTTGAATGTAAATAGTATTATGACTTGCATTGGGAGTTTTGCGGTACTCGTCTCTGTAAAAGATTTCAAAGTCTTGAGGCTCTTCAGGATGAGCAGGAATCCAGTCCGACTCAGAATGCACAGTGATATTCTGGAAAAGTGAGCCAGGCTGCCCTGCCTTAAAGCTGTCTTCCAAGAAACGCCTTTCTTGTTCTGTGTAATTGTTGTAAAGTTTGGTCAGTTCTGTACTGTTGGATATCAATGCTTTCTGCAATGTTTCAATGGAGTGCTGGATCACTTTCATCTGCAAGGCAGAAAATAAAGTTAGAAGGAGACTGAAGGCAAGTCAGGTTTACTTATAGAACACAATTTGACCTGGGTCAATAGTACAAGTAATGTACAAGTAATCAAAAGTGCTTTACAAAACAGGACGTGCTGAAGTACATAAATTATAAAATTACATTCAAAACACATTTATATGTCATAAAATTAAATACACTTAATGCAAAAAGTGCAGATAAAATGCTGTCAGTTGTTATGGTTGTCATATACACAGCCCTGTTTTAAATATTAGCGTAGATTTAATGAAAGCTTCAATGTTTACCTTAAAACGCAGGCATTAAATTAATACCAAAACCACCAAAACCAGAGCACAAAACATCCACGATCTGTTGACACCGGAAGTCTTTTTTCGTGACGTCACGTAAACAGATGGGCGGGACTTCGCGTTTCTGAAGAGGAAGGCTTGCACTGTCACACTTTTGAAGGATCGTGTACCCCGTAAATCTTGTTTTTTTATACAATACATTTTATTATTTGCTACATTTGTTAAACATTTAATATGACAACTATGCCGAAGAGGCAACGGATAAGAAACGAAGAATGCTCGATGGGATACGAAAGCGGAAGAACTTTCTTTTAGCATCGAGGAGCAAAAGTTAGCTTCATTTGAGTAAGCTCGAAGAGAGGGAGCCGATGTATCGCTACCCTGGTCGCTACTCAATACACAACAGCGATTTTGCTTGTTTCTTTTGCTCTCATTTGAAATTTGCGAGAAAAACACAAGAAAGCGGTGTGAATGTGTAGGATTGCTTGCTAGCAGACGTGTGTAGTGCAGTGCAGGTAGTGGTGGTGGTGGTGGACCTGATCAGCAAACTCCATATTCACTCTCCCTACTCTCCCCGAGCCCGGTCTCTCTCTCTACATGTACGAGCCTCCAAAGGGTCTCATCTCAAAGCCACAGTGAATGTCTTACGAATATGAAATGTGCTTAGTAAAACTAAAGATTTAGGTCGACGCTGTGCACAAGGTTTTTTCCAACACCACTCAGTAAAAAGGAAGCCATGCTGACTGATAACAGGTAAGGTTCTCATCTTTCAATAATTACTCATCACTTTTTTAAGTTTGTACTATTTAAAACGGTCCTGTAGATTGACGACATTACTGCCACGTTTCTATTAATTATACTTTCACATTTTTCTGTCCGTCCAACCACACCCTCCCCGTGTGGTTTCTGTCTGGCTTTACTCTCATCTTTGTTAACTCATCTTTTTTGCTTGAATTGGTCACAGAACACATTTTTGTCTTCTGACAGGAAGCGACACCGTAGCTGTGACAGTGAGGAGGACCAACAGCTGAGCCCTCAAGCCAAGAGGCCTGGTAGTGGTCCGTGCCTGCTGGTTTCAGATTTGGATTCCGAGGTAACAGAGGGTCTACATATTAATGTGTATGTTCTGTAATGCAGTGCAACTCCACAGAGTGTTAGCATTGTAACTTGCAACTTGCTTTTTATTGATTAAAGGCTGTTTTTGTGTTTAGTCTTCCAGCAACGATAGCAGTAATGGCATCTGCAATCCCGAAGGAACATTACTGATTAGGACCAGCCCGTGCGCACATACCCAGAGTCCCTGCCTCTCACAGTGCTCTCCCAGCCCAAAGCCTGAAGACTCTGCCAGCTCTTTGCAGCATGGTTTCCATGGCGACTGCAGCAGTGTCTCTTACGACTACATCAACAGAGTATTGCGGGAGGCACACTTCAGCAGTCTGCAGACCAGAGGACGTCCAGGCTCCACATGACGACACGTCAGAACTATCTGCTGATGGCCTATCTCGGTGCCAAGTGGCTCTGAGCTCCCTCATGGAAATGTCATGTGACGCTAGGAGAAAAAGTGACATGTACCATTTTTCGAGAACATAAGCACATCCACGATACCATGACCCAGCCACTGTGGTTTCTGTGCAGTATTGATGGGTATGTCGTGTGTTTGTAAGTGTGCATGCATGCACCTAGTGCACTTTATAAAGAGAAGTATTCTCTTTACATGCGTATGTCAATGCGTGGACATCTTCATTGGTGCTAATCACAACATAAATGTGATCATTAAGTGCTTGCAAATCTAAATAAAGCTAAGCACTTTAACCAGAATCTCTTTTTACTCTAGAGGGTATGCTGTCAACATCTTACTTTACCAGGAGTTTTGTCCTATTTGTGGCCAATCATTTTGGCGTGAGAAAGCATTGCTGCAATGGTTTGTAATGTCTGCCTTATGTTTCCCCACCAAAGTAACAAAGTTCTATTGTTGATTAATTTATTGACATTTGTTAGAAATGTCTATTAAGGAAGTGAGTTTAAGTTAATAGAAGAAAAAAATCTAGAGCCTGACCACAGTGCATTCTCCGACCTAGAATCTAGACCTTGGTTAATTTTAGAAAACTGAACAGCTCTTTAGTCTGCTGCATGTGCTGTGCCCTGGTCATGAGAAAAGCCATTTCCAATTTTGAGTTCATGAATGTTTGCGTCTTTACAGAATTTTGATTTGATCATTTCTCCCTCATTTAGATAATGGTTTATTTGACCAGTACACTGTGTTACAAAGAGACATGTTGTAATATTTACATGTTTAATGTGACAATTCATTTGACATAGAAATAAAGTGTGGCTGAGGTCTAAAATGTGATTGTGTGCAGTGCATTTTTTCCATCACTCTTTGTATACATTACAAAATGACTCGCTAGTAAGATCTTTTGGCTTATTTATTTTTCTACATAAATGATCTGCCAACACCCAGTAAATTAATTTGACTAGCATTGTCATGCACTAAACTCAAAAGCAGTAAAGGCAATATATATAAACGGACAAAATCTAAACTTATTGAAAGTTAATGTGCAAATAATACAGAGGAACTCTTTCAGAAGTTCTGGGAATTCCTGAGGTAAACCAAGTTAGAGTTGTCATAGAACCCTGAGATTTAGCAGCTAATATTAACAAATAAAATACTATAAAACAAACCTTAAGTTTGAATAAAGGCACAACCATGCTAAAAGAAAGGAGAGTTATGTTTCTCATGAAGTGTGCCTGAAGTGCTGAACTTGCGGACATCATTGCTTTTAAATGGTTAAAATAGGCCGTTGTCAAGAGTTGAGAAAGGAAAAGGCAGACACTGTTTGTGTGGCATCAGTGGAAACTGAATTACTGTGTAAACCAGTGTTAGCAGTTTTGATTGTGTTCATATCACTGTCTGTGTTTTCTTCTTGACACTTTAAGGTGTCCATTGTGGCTTCCTGCTCTGCCTGAGATGAACTGCCCCCACACAAAGGGATGACACACATTGGCCTTGACTTTGTCACCAGCTCCATACCAGTGAACAGTGACAATCTGCCAGAGTCTGATCTGTGGAGCGCAGAGGCTGAAAGATAGCTGTCCGTATTAACAGTCCCATCTCCAGTTCTTCCTTTGACCTTAGGAGTCTCAGCAAACCCCTCTGGTCCTTCATGCAGGGGTTGGGTGACGCATGTTGGCAAAGGCTGTGGCACCTGAGAAGGAGGCATTGATTCTAAATGGTCCGAAGATGTGGAAGAGAAATCATTTGGTGTAAAATGACTGCTTTTTGTAGTGTCTTGCTTCTGCAAATGCTGAGATCCACACGTCAAAGCCTCAAACTGTCGCAAGAGCTGTTTGAAAGTATGAAAACACAGACTTGTTTATACATTTCTGGTTGGACATTGCTCAAATACTGGAATCTAAAAACAAGCAACAACTGATC
This sequence comes from Gobius niger, assembly GCF_951799975.1. NCBI lineage: Eukaryota > Metazoa > Chordata > Actinopteri > Gobiiformes > Gobiidae > Gobius > Gobius niger. The sequence continues at coordinate 10,327,164 of NC_136870.1, read as the reverse complement.
CGCAGACTGCTTTACCTTGGTGGCTTTGTTGGCCACAGGGCCTGGAGGCCCCGCACTCAGTTGATAAAGCCCGCTCTGAGTAACCACAAATATTTGTTCCAGAGAAAGGAGGTCAGAGGTCATGAGGCATGCTAAAGCACACAATGCCCGCTACAATATAAGAAACAATATGTTATATTTAAAGAACAAATTAAATAATAAAAAAATAAAACATTAAATCCAGAATCACCATTTTAACTGTGCATAAAGTATCTTGGAGTTTCTTGGAGAGGAGGTCAACCACAACTTCACAGTTTAAAGTGGAAGATCTAAAAACAAACCAGTTACATATTTGTATGAAATGTAAATGCTTAGTTAAAAGTGGTTTAACACTAACTCTTTGATGAAGTGCAGACTTTCATCTCTTGACAGAAAAACCCTGGAGCCTGACGTAATTCCGCAGACAAGTGCCACCTCCTGGACACAGTCGCCCAACTGCAAGGCCTCCACCCTGAAAACATGAGAGTAACACAAACTGCACTTTATGTGAAATCCTGTAGATCTGGCTTCACATTTACTTGGTACATTTATTCACCGATGGAGTCAACAACATGGCTGACATTTTGAAACATTTTTACGAAATTTAAAACAGTGGTTCGCAGCAGGTGGGCCAGGACCAAAATGTGGGTCGCGAGCCTTTCCCAGAAAATATTTCTTTCAGTATTTATTTACTGAAAAAGTATAGAAACATTACCAAACCATTTCAGCACTCTTTGGTCAGAAATGTAACAGTAATTTACATTATATATAACAAATTCAAGTCTTCTTTGGGTCACGGATTGTCACCCTAGGCTGATGGTGCGTCGCAGTGGCATACTATTTGAGAATCATTGTGTTAAAAGACTGATTTTCTTCTTTTAGAGAACAGTTGTAATTTAACTCTTGTAATTTAAGGGTTCAGAGAAAGTAAAATAGGATTCCCTAAAAAAAATGGCACGATGTCTAGAGTCTGGACCAAGCATACGGATTACGGAGTCACACACTCTTCAGAAATTAAGACTTTTGCCTGAACCTTTTGCTGAGTGTTCGTTAGAGGTGAGCCCTGGTTTCATATTTATTACAGGTTATCATATAAAGTTAACTAGCAGCCACCAACACAAGAAAATCGGGAGTTGAAGAGGGATCTGTGTGCCGAGGAACTTGAAATTTGACTTTTTTTTACAAATACAGTTCTAACCTCTCAGACAGATCTCCACTGCTCTCTTTGCTGGCTCCAGACTGGCTGCCGGTGCCAGCCGACTTGCTTCCTATAGATAATCTGCCATGGGCTGAAACATCCTGAGAGGAATAGCGAGATGAACTGTTGGCACTGTCTGCTTCTTCCCAGCCACCTCCTACTTGTCCTGGGCAGCGCTGCGTCACTGTTAACAGAGACATGGAGTTTGAAAGGGATCTGGGAAATATTTGCTCGGATCCATTCATTTACAAACATGTTACCTTTAGATTTGCGTGAGTTTAGGTTGTAAGAACATGCAGGCACGGCCACTTCTATAGATGCTGTTGGTGCCACTACTGCCCGGTAGTGGTTGTCATAGAGACGGATGCCTTGGTGCTCAGTTGGAGGAAGCACAGCACTGGCAACAACTTCTGCAGCTTTCTGAATCTTACCCAGTATAGAGTCACTGCCTGTCAAAAAAAAAAAATACACATATGACATAAAGAAGCGCATGTATGAAGTGACTACATTTGTGTGTGATTAGATAAAAGATATGGGTCACTCACTGCTAGTCCCCTGTTTGCCTGGACTGTATCCAAAACCCTGCATTGCTGACCTGTGCACAGTGGCGGAACCCATCCCTTAAAGAACAAAGAGACTTCATTCCTACCAGCTTATATCAATGGTGCGGGTTCAGAAAACACTTCTCTAACTATAGGCCAGTGTCCATTACGGCGAACTCACCCATTGCCTGAGGTGCTGCTGAATTTGGAGAGATGCTATTCTTGAAAGTACTTGTATCCGTGAAAAGCAGTCGTGCTACGTCCTACAGATAAATATCACAGTGAGCGTAACCTATGTGCATCCGTGTAATAAGACAGCTTTCCAACACCTCACCTGTGCTGTATTTCTCACTTTTTGGTACAGTGCAGTGCCATGGATAGGGTCCGGAGGGCCACTGTAAACTGGAAAAAGAACCAGCTGGAGTCAAACATAATACAATACAGGAAAAGTAGCTTGATATGTTAAAAACAAACCTGATGCTTGCTGGATGAAAGTCGAATTCCTTCGCAATTCTGTGAGAAAATGGTTTGATCCGTGGTCACAGAGATGGACAAAAATCTTCAGCACCTAGAAGGCAGAGAAGCTGTTGTTTGCACAATGCAGAATTAATATCAAATGCGATGATCATTTGGTAGCTACCTTTAATTTGACATGACAGGAGTTGACTTGCAGCCTCTCCAGAAGATACTCCAACAGACACTGTCCGTATCCTAAAGATTCATGAGATATTTCTGCAGTGTTAAGGATATTTAGAAATAGATTGTGTATATAAGTACTGTCAAAGGTATTTCATTTAGACTGGAAAAAAAATGACAACATCGCCCAAGGATACTTCCAATTTCTTGAAAAAGATAGCCGGGACAGGGACTTTCATCATCTGCTGTAGCTTTCATAAGTGTCGGTACCTGAAAATATAAGATATATATGTATAGTTAAAGATTATGATCATAGATATGTTCAGATGTTAGCAATCAGGCTATTTGCGAGCTAATCGTGACAGTAGTAGTACTATATTACCCTTGAAGCATCGCCTTTTCTGACACGTTGACTTAGGGTTATGTAGGGGCATAACAAAGGTAATACAAAATTAACTTACTTTTTGAAGAAATGATAGTCTTTCCATAAATGTTGCCATGATTTAGCAGTCCTGAATGCAAGGTACTCATCTTCCTGGAACTGCACGGAGGAGGCGGGACCAGAGGTGACAGCCAGCCAATCACAGACAACTACTCACTCGGAAGTCGAACACGATTGGCGTTTACGCAAGGGTCAACGCAAAAACAACATGGCGCTGTCCACGGATGGCATAGTGGAAGATCTTCTCATCGTATGCGTTGTAAGACTTCGGTTTTCTTGATGTTAGCGATTAAATTGCATCTGCTCTTAGTGAAAGCGAACCAGGATCCGCTAAACCCGCAGTATGTCTGGAGCAAATGTATGGAGTCGCACTCGTGAGAAGTTAAGGCTTTTCCCTGAACTTTTTGCTGAGTGCTCGTTAGAGGTGAGCCCTGGTTTATGTTTATTACAATGTATCATTATGTCACACTATGTTACACACTTTCCTGTTTGTGAATTAGGCTACAGCTTATGGGAAATGCGTGGCAGCCACCACCTCAAGTAAACAGGAGCTGAAGAAGGATCTGTGTGTCAAGGAGTTTGAAGCACTGAAGATGTGTTTTACTAATGCAGTGAGTAGCAACTGAAGTCATTGCTTTACTTATTTTGCTTGATCGCAAATAAATCCGTGCTTTCCATTTTCTTCCAGGCCAAGAAAAGGAGCAAATGAATGAAAATGGTGTCTTTCAAAATACTGCCCGTCTTTTTATTGACTATTTTTTTCAAGATGAATTTGGTGTCGACTATAGTGTGTCAAATTGTGTAAGAAACCTGTGCAAGATAAAGTATCAATATGTTAATAAATTATTCGTAAAACATAGCCACCTGACCAGATGATTTTTATTATGCCATCAGCGAGCATGATACAAAAATAGTAGGAAAATAGCTTCTTGTACAAAGCAAAGGTCTAAAGCGTTTCACAATATAACAAGTAAATACAGTACCCCCCTTCTATTATCACACAAACATTTCACTGATGTAGTAAGTGGCCCAATTCAATATTTGGTCAACTGAACACTAGTGCATCATGACAACTTAGTAAGGCACTGGACAATCAAGAGCAACCTGAATCTTAGCACAATACCTCATAGCTCCAGCATGGAAATCGAAAACGCCGCAAATTTAAGTTAAAAGCAAACAAATGATCCAAGAAAGTTTTGTAAAACCTAGTCAACATGCCTCAAAATCTGGGGAATTGCTTCAGTTATTCACAGAGATGAAGGAAATTAACAGTCGATGAACAAAAGAAATAAAAAGGAGACAAAAACAACCTTGTCACAGTATAACAGACAACAAAAATGTACATATTCACAAACAAGAATTGACCTAATATACAGTGTTGGGGAGAATACTTGGAAATTTTGTTTAGTTAGAATACTTAGTCCAATCAAGAGCACTGTATTCTAAATCTGAAGCTGGAATCTAACTGTATTCTAAATACCCTAAAATAAAAGTAAGTGTGCTGGGATACAGTTACTTTAAATGAATTTTCTAAATACATGTATTCAATTACTACCCAACACTGAACATACAAACAGAGGAACAAGTACGTGTAGCAAAACAAACCGTCTGAAACTAAAAGTGGCAGTTATACTTTCTCGGTTCAAACACAACACAATAGTAAATGCATCGTATATTATACATACATTTACACAGTAACAATTATCTGACTGGTCAAAATAAGTTACTATTTACACTCTTCATCCATTTATAAAGACTTACAATAATCCTATAATCCCAATTTCCATTAAAAGTTCATGGATAAGGCCTTTACAGTATTTGGTCCACAGCATCAGCTTGTGTTTATCTGTCAATATCCATTTTACTTGGCATCTTCCGCTTCTGAGGTTTGTTTAATCTGCCGCGAGTGCACCACTGCTCCAGCCAGTAACTGCTGCTCCAGAGCCACGTGCAGGTCCGTGCCCCCCAGCTCCAGCAGGGGCTCCAGGCTGTGCCCCCCCCTGGACATGCCCGTCTCCTCCTGGGGCTCCTGAGATTCTTTGGCCCCCAGTGCCCTTCGCCTCCGCCTCAGATCTGTCTCTCCCTGGTCCCTGGACTTCTCATGCAAGTCCAGGGGGTCGGCCTGGTTCTCTTTGAGGTCTCGTCCTCCGTTCTTCAAAGCCTCTCCTTCCGGCCTGTCATTCCCCGGTGCGCCGTTTTGGCCTCCCTCAGCTCGCTCTCCCTTTTGTGCCTCGTCCAGCTTGTTTTTCACTCTGTCGGGTTCGTTCTCCACTTTTTGGACTTCTCTTTGGAGTGCCTCTTCAGATGCCTTCTTCTGTTTTTCCCACTCTCTTTCCAGCTCCTGTTCTTTGGCCAGCTTCTCCTTGCGCTCCCTCTGCAGCCGCTCTTTTTCTACTCTTGCCGCTACTTCTTTTTTGATCCTCTCCTGCTCGGCCTTCTGCTTGGCCAGCTCTTCCTCCTGCTGCTCTTTCTCCAATCTTTTCTGCGCGGCTTTCACGATCTCTTGCTCTTTGGCCAATTGTTCCTTCCTTTCTCTCTCCAGCCTCTCCTGTTCAACCCTTGCCTCCACTTCTTTCTGTATTCTCTCCTTCTCTTTTTTGCCCAGAACTTCCTTTTCCTTCACATCCCTCTCGTGCTGTTCAAGTTTCTCTTTCTCAGCTGGTTTGTTTTCCTCTACCTGTTCTTTAACTTGTGCTGCCTGTTCATTCTTAGCTACAGGCTGAACATCCACACTTGTCTTCTTTCCCAGTGGTACTCCCCGTGCCCCAACCTCGCCCTCTGCCGGTTTCAAGTCCTCTTTGTATGCCACTGGGGCGGCGACCTTTGCCACACCCTCCACACTGTTGGCTCCGGGTATAGCCTGGTTTTGGGCGACTACTTGAGGGTCACCCGCCCCGCCCTGTGGAGCTTCCCCCGCTGCTCCCACTGCCGCTTCCTCTTTGGACTGTTTCAGGTCAGAGGCAGGTTGGGAGTCTTTCACTGCTCCGCCTTCGACCGCATCATGCTCCTGGATTTTATCTGCATCACCTTCAGCTGCTAATTAAAAACACAGTGAAACAATGCTGAAATCAAACAGAATACAACACTGGGTCGGTAACAAATACACATTATAAGTCTATTTGTTGCAGTAACTATTTAACTTTAACTATTTAACTTTTATTGAAAATAACCATTAAACTGAAATAGGCTGTTTTGCAGACCAAAAGTTTAAGACCAGGTGTCTTTAAAAGGCAAAAATTTGGATTCAGTATCGTTTTCTTTCAGGTACTCCCTCACGGTCATGACGCCCTGATGGCAAAGGCATGGGTTGGATAAGCTGGATAAGCAGGGCCTCTCACAGTGCGCCATCACTGCTGAGGTGGGACGCAGCAAAACAGTCATTTTCAATTTCTGAAAAGATCCTAAGGGTTATGGAACAAAAACAATGAGTGGAAAAAAGTCACCAGCACTGAACTGGAAGATCCGATTGGCTCAGTGTCCGTCAAGACACTGGATGATGCTCGACCCACATTAAGGCCATTACAGGAGCCGACTTCAGCCCAATAACCCGAGGTTCCCCCAGACGAGGGCCTCAGTCTGAGGGATGCTCTCTGTCACATCTGCACAGAGCCAGCCACCGTTTCACATTATCTGCACCACCTGAAGCTCCATTTTTTGACTGAAGAAAAAAGCACCACATCATTATGGCACCACTTCTCTGTGGGCCGTAGAAAAACATCTCAGGTGGATCTGCTTGTGATGTCAGTAACGTTAGAAACCATCAAGGTTACATTTTTTCACATAAGAGAATAAAACTTTCTTCCACCTTTCAATGTCCCATGTTTTTATGTGGGTCGAGGAACGTCCAATGTCTTGACGGACAGCCAATCAGATCCTCCAGCTCAGTGCTGGTGACTTTTTTTGGGTCTTCCACTTGACATTTTTGTTCCATTACCTTCAAAATTACTGTCTTACTGCATCCCACCTCAGCAGTGATGGCGCACTGCGAGAGGCTCTGCTTATGCAGCTCAACAACCCAAACAAATGTTCAAATTTGATTTATTTTTTGCCTTTGCCATCAGGACGTTTCAGTTTAATGTTTCAATAAAGCACTTGCTAGCATTTTTTTTAATCTCACTCCCATTTCTTCTTGTTGGATGTTGAAGTTGTACTTGGAAAAGTCACATTTTGTAAGGTTGGATCTTACAAGTGGTCTTATACCTTTGCTTGGGACTGTATTTGCATTTTAAACTAATATACTTTTCTACTCTAACTTGAGTAATTTGTTTGGATCACAAAAATTATGCTAAAATTATATTAAAAAAGTGTTTATTATGACATCACTTGGCCAAGTACTTTGGCTCCACTACCAAACTCTGATGATTATGTCAAGTAACCTTCACTCAGGGTATGAAGTTAACATGCTGTGACATCATCTGCATACCCTCTAACTTCAGTGTTGGAACACGTGTACTCACCGGCCGGTTGTTTCTGGTGAATTTCCTTGTGCTGCTCTTCAATGACTGCCAACAGTTTTTCCTGTTGATCCAGAAGCCTCTTCTGCTGCTCCTGCTGCTCTTTTATCACCTGCAGGAGCACGGCGTGGTCGAGCTGGCCCTCTGCACAGAAAATAAGAGTCAAATCCCAATCCTCAGACACCAAAGATCTCTGTTAAGATGTGTTTAGTCAACAGAAATAACCATCTTACCAATAAGATCAATGGTTAATTTCTATTGCTGTGTTTTTGTTAGAAATGTTAGTCAATTATAGTTTTCTCTAAACTACTGAGTAAATTAAAAGCACAAGAAAGGGAGTAGAGGCAGGAGAGAATTCATACCTGCAACCAGCTTTTTTATCACTGTCATTGTAGTCCAGCAGAGAAAGAATGAAAAGTGGTACAGGAAACAAGAGCAAAAGCAAACAATAGATGTCAACAAAGAACCAAGGACTGCAAAGCATCAAGGTCAAGGTACCAATCTAGAAATCCATAGATATCACTTTTACACTCTAAAGTCTCTGTAGCTTCATTTAATAACAAGCCACTGACTTCATTTTCTGTAACTTTCTCTGAAATATCAAATAAAAAAACAAACAACATTTACCGTCCATTTTCTCATCAGCTCCGCCTTTGTTCTCGGCTCCCTGGGCATTCACCAGAGCTGGATTTTCACCGTCAGGAGATTGTGCTAAAAGAAATCACAAAACATACAGAAATATACTAACCTTCTTTTTTTTTTTTTCAATGAACTGAACACTTACGTTTCCCCGCAGGTTCTTGTGGCACCACGGCTTGGTTTACTACAGCGTCTTGCAATGATTCCTGCTTTCCGTCATCTTTTAGCTGGGGAACATCTTGCTTTATAAGTCCATCAGGCTTTTCCAGAATCTCGTTTGAAAGCTTCTCTTGTACACCAAGGCCCTCCTTTTTAACTAAGTCTTCAGCAGGTTTTTGCTCCTCCATCTTCACCTCCTTTTTGTCCACGATTTCCACTTGTTGCTTTGGTTCCTTTTGAGAATCATCTTCAGGCTCTGCAAGTTTCTGCTGCTTCTCCTCCTGAAGTTCCTCAGCGTTCTTCCTTTTGTCCACAATGTCCATGTCGAGAGGAATAGGAGGTTCATGTCGATGTGCTTCTGCCTCTGGTTCTACAACACCTGGACAATAAAATGAATATTTGAAAACACATCTTCTGATGTAAAAGATTATTTTACAAAAGCTTTTTACAAGAGTTTAGAGCTTATGGACATAGATTCTTATTATATACATGTAGCTGTTCTCAATAACTGGTGGGTCAGCATCCAAAACAGGAACGTGGGTCAATTTCCAGTGTCCTTAGCCAAAAATGACTGTAAATTATTAAAATAGTTCTAATGATCAATGCTGTGTGCAGTATTTTAACACTAGATATTACTGGAACAAAACTAAAGTTTTTATTATCATTATATTAGGACAATACCAGCTGAGAACCACTGGTATTAACTCTGTAAACAGCCTTAGTAACCTCCAGACAACACATGACTGTACAATTGTTGCTAAAGCTATTGTTTTCTGCAGGTAAAAGTTGACCATAGCTTCTGACACTCACTGATCAAGTTAAAATGTTGTAGAGATTATTCGTGTCGTCATTCTTACCAGCTCCTGGACGGTCCAGCTGCACCTCCTCATCCTTTTTCCTCTCAGGTAGATCCACCGGTCCTTTAATCTGAGGGGGCTCAGCCTGGTCCTGCTCCTCAGCAATGGGCAACACAGGTTTCTCCGGCTCCACTGGTTTCTTATTTGGGACATCATCTATAAACAGAAGGCATAAACCCATAGATTCATAATGGTAATGGTGAACAAGCACTGAGGAGCACAGATTTTTGATTTTTCTTCCCCACACTGAAACTATATAACAAAAACTGAAATTAAATCACTTGGGTCCTAATCAGCTAACTTGACTAAGGGCTGAGGTGTTGCGATGTGAAGAGCCACAAGAGGGCACCAGACACTACAAATATTTAAATTGCACGTGTCGAGAAGTCGATCAAGGGAAAGCATTTTAATACATGACATACTGGAAAAAAAACACAAATGTAAAAAGGCCAAATAATTCAAATCGATAATATTATATAATATGTAAAGATGGCAGTTGATATGTTGGATAAGCTCCTGCCACTTTTCCTATAACTTTATTTGTTTCTATGGACTCCTTTTATACCTGCTTTACTGTCTTTGTTTTATATAGTGAGGAGCCAGCAGACATTTTATAGCTGCCACAGGAGATATGGGAAGAGATGGGGGTGCAGACAATGTATTTTAGGGGGAGGGGGTGGCAGGAGAAATGAACAGCGATAGGACAGGGGGGGGCTGAGAAATTGCCGGAGTTTGAAGGGCATCACTCTCGCTCTATCAACGTCAGCCGCTCACTGCTGCTCTAAGATATTATCAAGAGGTTATCTCCTCAAGCTGCCTGTCTGTCCGTCAGTCCCTCCGTCTGTCTGCTCCTTTTCTTCTCCGCCAGATGAAAGAATGGCCTTTTTCTCTGAGACTCCGCGCTTTTGTTTTAGTCTGACTAGTGATTTGGCCTTAACTTTGAGACGCGAACTGCATTTTTTTTTGCGTCAGGGTTTTCTGCAGTCCGTGACATTTTTGTAATAAGAAAGTCTAAACAGGTTGACTTTTCGCATCGACTCTCTAAGAATCTTATTTCTGGCATCTACGATCTCGCTATAGAGGGTCATGAATAAACGCTCTTCTTGTACCAGTCCCAAGGTTGAATAAATGAAGTGGGTAGCGCAAGAAACAAAAAGAAAAAAGATGTTAATAGGATGAAAAGCTCACTAGTGGTACTTGGGATTCTTCAGGTGGGACCCAAGGCCATCTGCAATTTTAAACTTTATTCATTTTGATTAGATTGTATGAGATTTTATGACTAGATTTCACGCAGACGTCTCTATATTGTAATGCCAGGCAAACGTGAATGCTGCGGACAGTCCTGGCTCGTTTGCAAAGCTCTTTATTACTCATGCCTCATCGAGTGGGTACCGCTAATGCGTGCCATGGTCTTTACCGTTCAGATCGGGGAGGTCCGGCAGTGGCGGTGGGTTGTTCCTGCCCGGCGCCGGAGGGGGATGAGCTTGGACTTTGGTGCCTGGGCTGCTGCTTGAGATGGAGAGTGTGGTGACGGTGCTGATGAGCAGGATGCACAAGCCCACCAGAAGCACCAGCTACAAGCAAAACCAATACCGTTTCAAAACACGCTGTGGTAAAATGATAGGGGAGAATGTGACTTTTACCTGAGCTACAATGCCATTCTTTTGGATTTTTCTGTAAATGAGAGCAGGGCAGATGAAACAGATGAGGCTGCCCATGGTGGCTCCAGTCAGACCCAGAATGGTTTCCACTGCAGACAAAAAGTTGTGAGAATTTAGAGAAAGCAACTGATGTTCTAACTTCAGGCAGCATTTTGAAAACAACCACTTTCAAAAACCTTCAATAATTACAGAAACAGTTTTTACCCTTGTCATGGCTGCTTATGTTCTGTATATGCTGCATATTGTTCATACATTTACATAAGGAAGGCACATGATACGGTAAGCCAGGAACACTGTGTATTTAGCTGTCTGTGCACCTTATCGCGAGCTGCATTCATACCTGCCTGTGCCATTTATACCCAGCTCTAGGCTCCGGTCCAGGGTGCCCTGCTCCCAGCTGGCAGCAGAGCACCGTGGCTCCACCTCTGCCTCTGTGGACCCGCCAGCCGGGCGTTTGTCCCGGAAACCCATCGCTTATCCAGAGGATGGACACCATATTGTGGGCCTCAGATTTAGTGTCCATTCTCTCTGGGGTCCTTACCGCCCTTTCCTCAGTCTATTAGTCTGATTAGAAACACAAAGACAGAGCCAAAGCCCAGGCATGTGTGTATCCAGCCAATCGCAGGTTTAACTTGTGGCTGCAATATAACGCAATGAATAAAACATAAAACCATGCTTTGTACAATGTATGGAAGTGGTTTGCAGGACGGACAGGAAGAATCTAAGAAGCTGACGTAGTGCCAATATTGGTGCGTGCATAGATTTGTGAGTGAGAGAGCGCCTGCAGAATAATAGCCCTATCTTCCCGTCTGCCCATCGAAAAGGAAATAAAAGTTAGGGCCCTGATTTAAGGACTGTGTTAGAGTGTGACAGTCACTGACTCGTAAAGTCACATTCACACACATCGTAAAGCTGCAGAGCTGCTCCGCCCTCATAAAGGAACACAGGCACCTTAGAGGCCTTCACTCAGGGTCCCAACTCCGACTCGTATGAACTGAACCAGTGCAGGCGCAGACGTACCATTAGGGATGAGGATGCCCCCCAGCATGGTCCCGAACACTATGCACAGGGTGATCATCTTAAAGCGCAGAGGAGGCATGTATCCCCCCGCAGCAAACGTCCCATCCTTCTGCTGTAAGAGCAACGACACACAAGACACTTCAGTTTCTAATATCACAGTAATATGTGTGCAAGCATATGCCACTGATAAAACAAATATTGGCAAGCATGGTAAAGCAATTGTAAAGATAATCTGATTTCAAGCAAGGCGTGGGAACCCAGGGTGCTGAGGATGCTGCAGCACCCCCTAGTGGATTATTTGCGAACTGCAGGCCAAATTAATAAATAGTAAATATGCACAGAAAAGATGTTTTGTGGGTACATTTTGTCCCTCAGCCCCCCCCCAACCAAAAATCTTACCCCGGCTCTGATTTCAAGTAATAAACACTATCATTTGCTTTTAACTTCTTTAAGATAAGACACTGTACATGAGCTGACCTGCTGCTCAAAGAGCATGGTGTTAATGGCCTGACGACAGGGCAAGATCATCATCGGGAAACCAACAGCCACAGACATCATGAAGCCCACACGGATCATCTCCGTCACCAGATTCGATGGGAAATTCATCAGAACGTTTCCTGCAATGCTGTCTGTGAAACTGACGTAGCCAAAGAAGCCCACCTAACAGAACAACAGGAAAAAACGATATGTATGTAAGTATGTCCACCATTTTGAACACCATGCATTTCAAAACATGTTGACCTGCAGGAGCAAGAGTATTGGACTTGCCACTCACTGTGATGTAGAAAATGGTGACTACTTTGAGGGAGGAAGTGAAGATGGTGCTCATGCGTTTGACCGAGGGCTCGTCCAGACTGTCGTAGGTGGGCAGCACTTGCCTGTTGGGAGACAAACAGTCCAAGTATTCCTGTAGAAGAGCTCAGTGGGACGACCACTGCTGCCACTGTGCATTCATGTACATGTGTGGATATACTGCCGGCCTATTGTCTATCCCACAGAGGTTTTCAAACAGCAGCCACCGGTATACAGTATGACAGGCTAACTTCAAATTTAGCTGTAATCACGCTTTTGTAGATTGTTTTAATGAGCCATATGGGGCCCATTTGTGCCACTCAATAATCAAATGATGCATCACTCTCCTTATGTCCTTGTCAGCCTCCAACTCAGAATAGTGATTTTACTGTGTTTTTTAGTCTATTAAAGTTCTCCCAGCAGAAGGCAGTCATTAGTTGCTTATCAACTTACACTTGGTATTGTCTCCCATGTGACTGCCTCTCAAGTCATGCATGGCATCCTGCAACTATAAATGTCAAATATTCTGCCTGTCCTAGTTTAGTATTTAAACAATTTTAAAGTTTATCGAAGGACGAAGTAAATAAGTCGTTTTAGAATCGTAGGAGATTTAAAAATTGTTTCGACTGGATTTCAATCTTCAGATCATTTGTTGTTTAATCATTTGAGGTTTATTTGGAAATGTCGATCTCATGAACCATATTCATACAAGCCATATTTACTTGTACAAAGCATCAAAGAATTACATGATATCGACAGATTGATCAAGAAGGAAAGAGTTTGTTGTTATTGTTGCCAAATAGCCTTAATAAATGAGGGATAACGGTACATCTGAGAACATACTTGAATACCACACAGGAACATGAATGCAACAGCTTCAACAGTAGCACTGACATTAGGGCTGCAACCAACAATCATTTTAATCTGATAAAGTTTAACCTCTTAACCCCCAACTGGCTTTACCTAAATCTAAAAGCTGATTGAAAAAAAAGTGTCAAACTAGCGACAAAAATGAAACAAAAATGAGGATGAAAATGCAACAAAAAAACGTGACAAATGAGCGGTGAAAAAAAAAAAAGGAACAAAAAAGTGACAAAAAGCGCTGACAATGTGGCAAAATGTGAACAAAACGCAACGGAAAAAAAAGTTTAGATGAGTTTTGTAGTTCTTGCTTTCAAATGAGGCGTCACTCTGGCCTCTAGGCTGTGACCTATTATATTTGGGTAAAGCTAAACTGGAGGAAACGCACTTGCTTAAGGCGGGGGTTAAGAGGTTAAGGCTCAAGCAGATTTCAGTCTGTGTGTAAAAAAATCTAACAATCTGATTTGTAGTTGCAGCCCTGGTTAACAAACAGTACCGCTACATACAGTATATTCAGTGGGTTCAGGAAGTATTCACGCCCTTCTACCTTACAATGCTGAAGTCTGATACTGAAAATGTTCAAATTTCCACTTGTATATTATTTCAGTATCAGACCCCTTTGTATAAATAGAAATCATTAAGGCTTGAAAACTGTCTGAACCCTCTGTGTCCACATCCAACCCAGTGTATTTGATTTGAGTAAGGAAAGCGGTGGGTGTGAAGCCTGTGTGCAGGTGACAGTGAACGGACAACAGCCTGCGCACCTTCCTACTCTTGTCTGTTCAAGCGAAGAGCATAGAGGTGACCGTCGGCACGTTAAACCAATAAATCCTGCCGTGCTATCTCTAACAGCGAGTGGACGGATGGTTTAGAGCATTGTAAACTTTCTTGGCTGACTCACGGCTCTAATTCCCACATGCAAAAAAAGAAACAAAAAACAGAGAGAGAGAAACCGTAACTTTCTTTGCTCGTCGTTTTGCATGTCTCCATTCACACGCGCGCGCTGGATTTATGAGCAAGTGGTGTCTCGGAGTGCTATTCCTCAACGCTTTGTTTAATTTGTAAACCTGTAAATCTCATGGGCAGGTTTAAATGAAAAAAAAAAAAAAAAGCATTTTGTAAGTAAACCAACAAAGCATTGAATGGTCACTTATTTGCTGCGACAAAAAGGCTTGCGATGTGTTTTTTATATCTGCGACCGCTCCGTCTTTTCAGGGAGTGAATATGATTTCCAAATGAATCTGGGGATATGGTGAGTCAAGGTGCTGGGAAGGCTATGAATGAGCAGCCGACAAAATCATTAACTCGGAGTTGAAAGCACGCTGACAATAGTATCGCAGAGGGACATTTCTATAACACATGTTTTTCTTATGTATCCCCCATTATGAGCTAACGGCGATGCGGGCAAAGCCAAAACGTAACGCGGCCAGGTCCCATCCCGTCATAATGGTGATGTTAAGTAATGTTTTAAGTGAAAGTAAACACATTTCATGAATGTAATAAAAATCCAATGTGCTGAGAGCTGTTTAATCAGCCTGTGAATACATCAGTGTGTGTCTGGGAGATGGCCGCGGTCCAATGTGTTGATTAGTGGTTTGGCTTAAGCTCGCTGCCGCCTAGAACGGAGCGGCTTGCCTCGCTCAGTCTGACCACAGGCCAAGAAATCGCCCTGCCAAATATCACTCAGCGCTGCGAGTGGAAACCAACACGCGCGGATAAACACACACAAACTTTCTCCTCTTTGAACACGTGTGCTCCTGCCTGATAATGAACATGCCTTCCCTAGCATAATGTTATGTTGCGGGGCTGCGATTACCTCCATTTTTTCTTTTTTGAGATGCTAGGGCTCGATTCCTGCCACTCACTACACTCTCTATAACGGAGCGCTCTTAACATCTGCCCCCCGTGACCTCTCCGTAACACTCCCTTCCTATATCCTTCCTCTAGCCGCGCATTCAAATCAAAAGATAAGACTTCTGTACTCCCCAATCCCATTAGACCTTGACACATTACCCTTTACCATCCCGGAGCAGGCACTAAAGGCGGAGGACATGACAAAAGAGGCAGCGATGGAGCATGCAGATGGGTGAAAATGGAGACGTGAGTGACAAAAAGTGGTTGGGAGAAGGTCTGATTAAGCTGTGAGAGGTGAAAATATGGCAGTGGGATCTCTGGAGTCACTGTGGGGAAAGTTAATGGGATGCTAAAATAGGCGTGAAAACAGTTTTTTTTCTTTCTTCAACTATCTGACCAAAAATGTCTGGAAGTGAGTGGAGTTCTGTGTTTGATAGACCTAGTACAAGAATATTTCTAGACCGTTTGAAGGGAGAGCTAAAGCGCCTTAAAAAATGTGAGCAAAAAATGAGCATAAATGAGCAAGTATTGCATGTTTTGCTCCCCCCAAAAGATGCGTCTTCATCTAAAATGCTTTCAGATAATCGAAAATTGCATCCATGTGCTCTCATTTAACCCCCAACCTACACTTCTAACAGGAGCCTATACGATCAGATGTGCTTTATTTTGCCAATTTAGTGTAATCAATTATAGGCAACTAGGGCTGCACGGTATGGGGGGGATTTGAAAGAACAAACAATATTCTTGCAATATTTTGTAAACTATTTTAACACAATACGTGTCTTTCTTTAACCCCCGCTTGAACCGACCACATTTTGTCTAGTTTGGCTTTACCCAAACCAAAAAGCTTCTTGAAAAAGTGTCAAAACAGCGACAAAAACGTGACGAAATAATTGATGCAAAATGGACAAAAGAGTGACAAAATGTGATGACAACGCGACAAAAAAGTGACAAAAGAACAAAAAAGCCACAAAAAAAACGACAAAAATGTGATGAAAACGAAAAAAGGCTAAAATAGTTAACTCTCATTCATAAGATTACCATGAGTTGCTATTTTAGGCTGTGTTGGCAAAACAAAATCAGCATAAACCCTCACTAATTTTGGAAAATATTGTGGTTATGATAAATTAAGCAAAACACAGCCCTACTGGCTACTGAATCCTGACACAATAGTAACATAGTCTGATGATTGTGTATGATTACCAAAATAAATAAAAAACTTCAGCATCCACAAAGTTAGTACAAGTGAAAAGGCTATTTCTTTAAAGGAATATGAATAAGGTGACTGTAATAAGAGAAATCAGCCTCCACCTCAATGCAGAATATGAGTTACGCATGCAGGACCGTACTAGTCAAATGGGAATAAAGAGTGAACAAGCTCCGCCGCAGCATAGATTCAGGCTTGCTTTCAATTGCATCAATGTGCCTTTGTGGAGCCGGCTCGGACATTAGTTTTACGGGACGGTCTTGTGCGAGCAGAGGGGCGGGGAAGGAGTACTTACGACTGACAGGCGAAGGCCATCCCACAGATTGGGATACAGCGAAACACACCCTCCCAGCGCACCACATTGACCCGCCCCAGCCACCAGCCGCTCAGCAACTCGTGCTTGAACGAGGACAGCACCATCTGAAGGGAAGGAGGGCGGCGTGTTACAGCCCAGAGCCAAAAACACATAGGGAGAGGGGAAAGAGAATGTGGAGGAGAGGACCCGGAACTCAAGAGATGGATACAGAGGTCAGGTTAGAAATGTAGAGGAAAGGAGGAAAAAACCTTGACACCTGATTGAAAGCACAGTCCGATTTAACAAAGTAGCTCCAAAAGATGTGGGCACTGTGTAAAACTGAAATAAAGACACATTGAAGGTGTTTGAGTTGGAAACATGGTTCTTCTCTACCAGACTTGGTGAACTTCAGAATAGCTTTTACTTTTATCATTCACATTTTACACAGCGTCCAGTCTTTTGGAAAAGGGATTCTTTTTTTAGACAGGGTGTGATGAGTGTATTCTGTCTCTATCTTGCTCCTTAAACAACAAAACGATGTAACTTCCAACACTTGTAGCTGCAATACCACTGCCACCACACACACAGACAGACGCACACACAAAGCCAAAAGGGATGTTCCAACAACATTTTGGGAAGTTTTTTTTTATTTTTTGCGCTCCAGGCTCACCCTCCACCCCCCGCATATGCTACGGTGTTACTTACTTACGTACTATAGGGGTGCTCTTTACTTACGGGTGACAGCAGAAGGTCGTGGCGATAATGGGCAGGCACTGTATGACGCCCCTGACACGCCACAGGTGAACCCGCTCCACCCACGAGCCCGACACTAAGCCGTAGCGCAGGGACGAAAAGACTATCTACAACACCGGACGTGGAGAGACAACGGTCGTGGGACAGGGGGGGGGGAAAGGGGGGAGGAGGACGGGGTGTAGTAAGCGAAGGAGTGAAAGGGGTGGGGGGGGAGAGAGATGGAGGTGGAGGAGGAAACAAGGAGAAAGAGCAAAACATGGGGAGGGAGGAGGAAAGATACGTCACGGTTAGAGGGTTAAGGGTGTGTGTGTGGAGCAGGCTGGATCTGAGCTAAAGGCCAGACACACTGCACACAACTGTTCACGGGCCATGCTACAAAACAGGAAGTGACATCACAGGGACGGACCGCACAGATCCAGGCGGTTCAGTCACGGAGACACACATGCAGAGTTTGGATGTGTGCTTAAAGAGAAAGCAAACTGAATCCCCGAAATGGGTAGAATTGTTCTGTCATCGTTCTAATATGGGATAGTTGTGCTGCAATACGTAATTTGTCTCTACCGCAGTTTTCCACCAATTTACTGGGCAGCAGGATTCAGTTTGGATTTGCTCTTTTAAGAAGGAGCAAGACAAGAATGGTGTTTCAGTCAAATCATATCTTAAAAACAAGGAAATAAAACTACCTTTTACATGTGCATGGTAATAACTACTATATACTCTTCAAGAAAGTGAAACAATGTGCAAAGGGCTCAGAAGCTGCTCTAAAAAGTATAACCAAACATTCCTTTCAGAACCAAATGAAAATAAATAACAATCATAAGAAACATTGTGCACTAGTCAAAGTTTCAACTTATAAACACAGCTCGTTTTTTCCAGGATTCACTTCATGCTTTTTGACGAGCCGCTTTGTGAACAGGCACTCACCGTGAACATGAAGAGTGTGTAGAACATCAAGGCCATGGCGGAGAAGGACTGGATGGATGACATCATGTTCCTCTGCAGACTCAGAGGCAGCACGACTAACAGAGATACGGCGAAGAGCAGCACCACGCGAAAGCTGAACGTCACCTGACACAAGAACATACAGCAGCAGAGAATACAGCAGTGACTCAGAATGTTATGTAAATATGTGAAGAATACCATATGTTTTAGAAAGAGTTTTGACTGTGCACACCTGTAAACCCATTAACTGAGCAAAGAAATTGGAGCCTAAATCCGCAATGACGACGTAGAAGGCGATGCAGGTCCCCAACATCAACCCGATCATACTGCAATGATTAACAGTGGGTTTGTGACAAATTCATTTCTTAACAATGCATCAACACTTGACAGCAGATCTTACCTGGTCTCCACTAAGGCTTTTCCTGCTTTCCCATAGGCGTGAAACGCTTCAGACAAAAAAAGCAACAGGGTGAGTTGCATTTAATACTTTCTAAAACAGCCATGTATTGTATAAAGGAAAACAAGACGTGCAATATTGCTTTACTGTCGTGTCAAAATGCTCACCTAATCCAGCATATGTTCTCCGCTTTGTGTTGCTGGCTGTGTGAACCAAGAACATGCAGGACTGGTGGGTCATCCATGAACAGAAAAACAGTAGCAGTGTTCCCAGCACTATCCCACACTGCAATAGAGGCACACATGCAACAGTTAAAATGGCCTATCAAACAGGACTTCCCGAGGGTGTTCTTCGGGCAGTGCGGTGGGGACAGTATTTTCAGTGTTATATTAAATAGCAAAATATGTGGAGTACATTGAGTGACTTTATACTGTACAATATGCTTATCGACATTAGGCCAATATGACACAACGGCGATGTTACAGGTTAAAGGTCTAGCGTTTGTGACGAAACACATGGCTAATCAACATTTTATCTCTCTTTGGAGTTGATGGTTATTTATTAAAATCGTAAAATAATTGGCGCGTGAGACCCTCGTGCGGTAGTGATCCAATCAGGACGCACCTGTTTGAAGCAGAAGGGCATGGTGAGGACGCTGACCCCGACGATGCTGTTGACCACGTTCGTGATGAGACCCCAGTTAGACGCCGTCATTTTCAACAACTTTTTTGTGTTTTTATGAGTACTAATAAAAAAAAATGTACGAAGCTGAAACTAAGTTTTCTGAAATATCCACAGTATTTCGGTTCGAGGCTTGTTTTTTCCGGGTTTCTTCTGTGACCAATGACGTGGCGCTGAGGGGGGAAACGACAACACAGAAACAGGCAAGTTTTTCAATATGTCAAACTTTTTGTAGTCTTTTTTGATCAGACATTTTAAAAACACGAGTATACAATAAGCTGTATCGATAGAAGTTTTTTTCTATAAACACTACGGCTTCAAAGCTAATCTTAAATGACATTTTCGACTCACTTGTTTTACAGCCTCTCGTGCGCTCAACGCCTGGTTTTAACTGTCAGGTTATCATCAGTAATATCTGGACATTGGGCTGTCCTCGCAGATAAAATATTAACTTCCATGTGCATTCATTTCATAGATTTATAGAAACGCGCTATCAAGTCGGTGACAACCTGGCTGTTTTTTTCTTTCCTAAATGCGTTTCCAGGAAGTGAGCCGCGCAGACGATGATGGGTTGAAGACAACACAGCCTCACGGTGAGTCTGCTGAGAAAAACGTCAGCGCCCACTAGTGGACAACACGCAGGACGACAGGTTGGTCCGCCGCTATACTTGTTTATATTTACGTCTAAAAGCCACGGCAATAATCTGGAACCGTATGACGTACATGTGACAAATGTTTCTCCAGATGCTCTTGGGATTCAGGAAAGGGAAGTCGAAAACAGGGGATGTTAGGGCCACCGTTCAAAACAAGCTGACGTAAAAAAAAAAAAAAAAAAAAGGGAGACAAAAATTAGCCCGTGCACCTGGGATGTCTTTGGAAAGGTTTCCGATAATTTCCGTCTGCTAAAATGCCTGCTTTGTGCCCTCTCATAGATGGCTATTGTATTGTGTGACCAGGAAAGAGAAGAAGGAGCTTGGGCTTTGGAACAGGGGGGGGGGCTTGACCTGAGAGCTTTAGTCCAGCTGGGTGTGTTTTCCCCTGGAGATGGAGGCTTTTCAAAACAGGGATGTGATAGAGCAGCAGCATCTTCCCTATTTCCATTAGAGGAGCGGTTCGAGCATTTCCTATTTGATTATTTAGACAATTTTCTGTAAATAATTTTTCTCCTGCTGCTCGAGGTCATTGGGTCTCGCTTCTGTTTTATATTTGGGCTGTCATTGTTTATTATTGTCGCTGCCAAGCACTTTTCCAGATCAGCTTTTATGTGTAATATAAATAGTTTATTGTCATTATGTGTGCGTGTGAGTGGGAGTGTGCACGTGCATATGTCTGTGATCAGAGGGGTTACGACAGGAAAACCCTGGCCATTGTGCACCAGTGACCCCTCAAAATCAGTGTGACAGAGCGCTTGATTGGCTGGAGGGTCCTGTCTGTCTGCACCTAATCCTTCAAGGTGGACCGCGGGCCAGGCCTGCTGCGCCTCTGAGAGTGTGTGTACGGCCATGTAGCTCCACTTGTGTGTGTGTGTCTTTCTGCACCTAATCCTTAAAGATGGACTAAAGGCCACGGGATGGGGTATTAGTGCAGTTACAGGGGGTCAGCCGTGTGTGTTTGGGTGTGATGGGAAAAAAGACTCAGCCTGAGTGTGAGCCTTCTTCACAGTGGTCCAATTAGCTAGCGGAGTGCATATGTATTTGTATGGAAGCTAGTCATGTGTGGAAGTAGCAGTGGGTATTAGGCAGGGAAGGGCAGAAGGGGGGTACATTTTCGGGCAGATTTGGACAGATAACCCAGTTGGGTCGAAATTAGACGCAGGCATCTGGATTTGACCTCAGGCCCGTGGAGTGACCTTGGGTCATTCAGGGGTCATGGGCCACAAAGCAGAGCACTGACCCTGCACAGGTCAAGCATGCGGGCAGCTGAAAGGACTCCTTTGTGAGGCCTGGCATGCTCACTATTTCCCATGAGCACCAGGGACTGCCCAGGAAACAGCGCTGAACAGTGGCCAGACAAGGTGTGTTTCTTGGTGGACATGGACACATTTTTGTGTATATTTAGTCCTTTTGTCTCTGTTGTAGCTGAAAGATCATGCATACACCACCTTTAGGCTTGTAAAACACTTTCCTTCTGAAACGCTCTCTGTGCTACTCTTTGACTCTTGGAGTCGGGATGCTGATGGTGTTTGAACCAGAGAGAGATGGCTTAGATTGGAGGTGTGCTTGTGGCCATCGCTTGTGTACATCTGTTAGCGCCTTCTTAATGAGCACATGCACGCTGCCTCCAGTCCTGTGTGTGGCCCTCTGAGAGGCAGAGAGGAGCCCTCTGCTCCAGTAATCACATTTAATTACGTACCAGCATTAGACGGCCTATGAATAGGGTTTTTAGGCAGGCCTCTTACGCCGAAATTGGCTGCATCCAGCCGAACATTGCCCACCTTTGTCCTGGCCGTCCTGCTATATTCTATTAAGACTTTGTCTTTTGACCATCAGCAAAGCACTAGGGTCTAGCACTAACAACTGCTGCACTAATGCTACACATGAAAAGGGAAGGTAAGGGGAACAATAGGCGTTTTCTTGGCTGAGCGGCTTGCGTCTGCCCCATTAATGAAGCAAATGGACCACACATTAGAGTACATTCACAATCATGTGGCACGTAGCATTGCATTTAAAGGATGTGAAGTCCGAAAGAAACCCTGCACGTCGGTTTATCTGCGCTTTAGATAAAAAGCTGTGGGACTTCTTTTTGAGAAGAGGGAAGGAATTTACTTTGTTAATCTCCAGAGGGGTTCTTGGGCTGTGAAATCAATTTCTAAGCAGAACATTTTAGGATGACGTGGGACTCTGCTCTGTAAAGAGTGGCATGCCAAGTGGCCATCTGCAGCTCTGTCCGCTCACACATGCAGAGCGTGTGTATATGTTCATATCCACACGAATCACGGTGTTTACGTGCACAGAGCCCTGTTTGCATGCCCTCACTTTCGGTATAAAACCATTCAGAGAAGTATAGCAGATGTATGTAATGTAACGCTGCAGAGCAGTGTATCTGTATGTCTAACATATAATAAGATATTGTTCACAAATGTGTCTACAATATGCAGCCCATCTCATTTCCTGTTTGAGAACAAGCCCAAACTGACCATAAAAGGTGAGTCCGTTAAAACTGCAAAGCGGACGCAGCAGCAGCAAAAGACGGTCACCGAGCTCCATCTCAATACACACACACTCAAATATAATACTGTATATCACACACACACACACACAATGCCCAGTGCACCTACAGCAGAGATGCAGTTGTGCCGTTGCATAAGAAGCTCTGGTGTGCGGTTCCCACACACTCGACACAGTGTGCATTAATACACACAGGCTCAGTGTGTTTGAGAGCAACAGAATGACTGTGGGGATTCATGCTGGCTTTCCTCTATTAAACTCCGTAATAAGGCGGACTGTGTATGGGAGCGCTGACATCCCTGCCCACCTCCGTGATCTACGGCCCCGCTCTGTGTGTGTGTGTGTATGTGTGTGCGTGCGTGTGTGAGTGTGTGTGTGTGAGTGCATGCTTAAGTCTCTACCTGTTCCCAATGATCTATAGCTCCAGGGGATGTTCTATTCCATATACCAACATTTGTGTGCATTTCACTGTGTTTAAATCAATGTTTGCGAGTGAGCGTGTCCACATGGGCGTGCAGCTGCATGCTTCACAGCCTCAGTTTGGGGTTTGGCACACAGAGGGAGGGAATTCCTTGAAATTCTGACCAAAACAGAGGAGGGTCTCACTGGTGGCTCTAAATGGCCACAAACCTCGGACCAGGGAGTGATAATTTACAGTGTGAGTGGGCCGCCTCTGAAGGGGACTTGGTAAAGTGGTGGACACGGGACGGCCCGTATATCTCTGGTAATTGACGGCGCTTGAGCTCTTTGCAGAATTCAGAGCTAGAAGAGACGCTCTTAGTCTTATCCCAGGTTCTGTCGGCGGCGGCTCGGCCAGAACAGGCCTTTCATTTGAAATGCGCCTTTATACGGCGCTCTGGTGCCAGCAGCATCATTAGGGTTTTAGGAGTGGCACTTATCACATGAGCAGCCTGGTCCTTGCCTGGCCAATATTAGCACCATTCCTGCTTTTAAATTTCACTGCTCTGTTGATTTATGTCTGAAGGCAAAAGCATCATTCACAGTCACTCTAGCCTTACTCCTGAAAATACTATTCCCTAACGAACAAAGGAATCTGTAGAGCCATTGTCATGAGAAACAGAAAGTTTGTTAAAATGTTTAAACATATACTATAGTTTTATATTGTCAGGCAGCTGAGCTTTGCTTTTAAAAACACTTATCTCAACATCTTATTTTCAAAGTTGTCATCGGAATATCTCTATGAAAAAGGAAAATTGTATCAGCTATTTTATTTTATTTCATGATATACATAGTCAGAGTGACGGAAATCATTTCAAGTAGAAAGGCAGATCTTTTGTATTATGGCGTACGCACAGTTGTGTACCATTTTACTTTCCTTTTCTGAGGGATGTCTCTTTTCTTTCTTGTTACATGCCTTCCCTGCCTTTGCTTGTTCTCCTTCTTTCTTCTGTCTCATTAAAATGCAGCTCTACAACTTTGCAGCGTACCATTGATCCTCCTTGTGTGTATCGGCGAGCGCCGTGCGGCGGAGCAGTGAGCGGTAGGGAGTTGGAGCCAGAGTAGGACAGAACGCACAGAAAGAGGAAGCGTAGAGAAAAGGCTGGAGAGGGGACGGAGGGGGAGGCAGAGCTCCTCACAAGAAAGACACGGGCTTTCCTCGTGATCGCATCTTCCGCCCCTGTTTTTGAAGCCCACAGAGACAAGAGAGCAGCTATTTACTGAAGCCCACACATAATGGCCACTTTTATTTACTCAAGTCCATTGAGGCACTGCCAAGGACTCTCTGCTTTGCGGGCCAAAAACAGAAACCCAAGGTGTTTTACAAACCACCAAGTCCCCTCCTCTTGGCTGTGAGGCTGTGATTAGCAGATATCCATCTCCAAAATGTCTGTCAAACAAAAATGTCTTTAAATGCAGCTCAACATGTGGGCACATTTAGATGTGACCTGCCTGAGCCCTGCCTCAGGCTGCACTGACGCCTGGTCACAGGTCCTCTGTGCTAACAGAGTTTACTTCACCCAAACATGGAGGCGTGATTAGAAATAATGCAATACATTTACTTCATTAAAGAAATTATGTATAATTATGAGCCCAGGCAAATTCAATCACTCATGTTTTTAAATTTGGGATATTTTATAGAATTCATAACTCATAATTATATTTGCACATTGGTGTAATAACTGTAAAAATAAAATTAAGATAAAAATGCAATGACAAATACAGTTTAATAAATTTGGGCAGTGTTTGGGTCATTCCAATGTCTCACACAAAATTTAATGTTGACTCGGGATTCTGTTTCATTCAAACATTTACGATACTTTTCTTTTTTGCCCCACAGTTTTATGAAACTTTTTTTTTTTTCAAAATATTATCAAAACTAAATCATATACCTTTTTTTTTTTTAAATATATAAATTACATGTGAAAGTTGGAAGTGTAGTGATAAAAGGGCATTCATACAAACAGTTTTGTAATCCTGAGATTCAGCGGTCCTTGGTTAACAGCTCCTTCTCGTTGGTCGTTGAAGTGTGTGTGTTTTTCCTTCATGTAAAAACGTGCAGCCGCTCAAATGAAGCTGACACGGGCCGATCATAAAACAGAGCCTGAGTGTGGCTCTCTCCTCGGCCGGTGTCTTCTGACAGGACAGTGACAGAGCCCTTTGCCCCATGCTCGATGCCTCTAGTGTGGGGCCTCTGAGCCTGCTCTATTCAAAAACAAATAAGCTGCCACATAAAGATCATCCTTCATTTCTTCTGCCGTCATTCAGCGCCTCACCCCCCAGTGTCGCACACAACACACACTGGTCCCAAAATGCTGCAGTCTTTTAAAAGAAATATGTGCCGTGTGCATTTCTGAGCCGCGCTCCACACACCAGGCGTGACCCAGAGCCTCACATCTGTAAGGGATTTGTACAGTGAGATGATACCAATAATAAATAATGTGAACATTTGAAACTCATTTCAGTCCCCCTCTGTGTGACCCTATACAAGGTCGTGGAGTGTGGAGGAGGAAGAGCAGTGCTTACACATGCGCGCTGCCTTTGGACCACTGTATTATTCATGCATGTCTATGATATGACGAATTGGACGTCCCAGAATCCCACAGGTGTTCACAATTCAACAGTGATGACCTGGCCTCTCTGTCCCCCCTCTCACCCTTCACATTTCCCTGAAAAAAAAACTTCTCTCCAATTTCATCTCCTCCCCGTAGTCTTATCATAGAAGATCCTTTAATTGGTTTAGTTCATCTCAATCACAAGAGGCTATGTGGATTTACCAGTACTGGCCGTCACTGATCTGGTATTTGGCCAGAAGGGGGGGCTCTTATTCATGCTTTCAAGTTCTCTCTTTTTGTTGTTCCCATAGCAGATGATCGCGCCGCTCAGAGGTCAGCACATGACCCTGGAAAATGGCAGATTCCCTAGTTGCCTTCATCCAGTCTTTCCTCCTCACCTAAACTCTCAGCGCTGCGAACCTTTACGTAAAGTAGTCTGGACGTACTGCCTCTAAATGTGCCTGCTCATTTAGCCTTTAACTTGCTCTCTTGCACCTCGGGTTTGCCTGAATATTTCTCCGTTGTCGTGGCTGCCGTGGTTTAGAAGCGGGACGGGATCATCTGTTATGTCACCTGACCTTATTCTGACCCCAGGCACCCGAAACACGACTGTGGTGATGTCATCAGAGTGAACAGCACATAAGTTTGTGTCATGAGGAGAGTGCTGAAGCAGAATTTTACAAACTAGGAATGAAAAGATCATGTGCCTACCAATACGAAGTCCATGCATCTTCTCCTTTTTGTTAATTATTTGTTTATTTGGACAGGACGGCACATGTTAATGAACACACATGGGACTAATGCATGTGAACACACAACTGCAGAGATGGGCTAATTCACATCCACTGTCATTCAGTCCCAAACACACCACCATTCATCCTTTTTATACATGTTTTTAGTGGTAGCGAAACCTACGCAGGCTTGGGTAGAACATGCAAAGTCCCCACTGTATGGCCCCACCCAGCCCAGATATCAAACCTGGGACCTTGTTGCTGTGAGGCAAAAGCGCTAACTGAAATTGACACGCCCCTCATGAAAGACCACAGAAATATTGTCCCATAAACACACACATAAATCGACTCGGAGTCCGAGCCGCTCGCCGGCCCTTTCTCTATCACTGCACAGAACAGCAGCTACACAAGCGAGCCTCTATGTGAGGATGATGAATGGGCTCTGCTGTACCGGAAGCACATGTTAGGAGCCCCCTGCCCAGGCCCTTCTCCCCACTGTTCATCCCTTGTCTGCTTCTCCCCTCACCTCCTCATTCTCCCCTGTGACCTCATAAGCCTCCTTCCTTCCTAAGGCACAGAGACCCCTCCCTCACTGACTCTGTGTCCACGCACACTCATGGACACACACACCTGCAGCTTTGTGAAGTGTGTTGTGCTGCCACCATCTATGTTCTTCCCTTATCATCCATTTTTATCCATTCTAACACCGGCTACATCTTAAATTAAAGTGTTTTTTGGAAAATGTGTTGCAAAAAATCCGCTTTTAAAATATGTGCATAACAATTCAAGTTTCCATTCTAAATGACATATCATTAATGTGTCTTTTCTTAAGCTACAGACACCATACGTGAGTGGACCTGAGGGAGTCTGAAATCAGCCAGAGAAATGTGCAAACCGCAGGTGGTCTATATCCAATTAAAAAAAAAAACACACAGCATTGAGGTACTGCACACTCACACACTCCCACACACACACCCTTTTTTTTTTTTACTTCAACAAAACCTAAACCTTCTGTGTAAAAAATGTTGAGTTTCATTTGGTGTCAAAACATTTGTTGTAAAATTAAACATATGGACGCCACAGGCAAAGTGCAGACTGGAATACATTAGAGTTGCGCGATGTTACACTAACCCTGAGGATCTTCCACTGCTCGGAGAGATTAATGGAATAAAAAGGAAAGAGGGGTGTCTGTCTTAGTCAGACCGCTATAAAATCAATATTTTTT
Organism: Gobius niger; assembly: GCF_951799975.1. Classification (NCBI taxonomy): domain Eukaryota; kingdom Metazoa; phylum Chordata; class Actinopteri; order Gobiiformes; family Gobiidae; genus Gobius; species Gobius niger. The sequence goes on along the minus strand of NC_136870.1, from coordinate 10,299,619 downwards.
TCCGTGATACTGCAGCTCTCACTTTCAGCTCTGTCATGAGAATGCCATCAAAACCTACGAATGAGTAGTCTAAAGCTACACTGTGACCTAAATATTAATGAGTAATAATTGCACTAAATTGTAGTATTTGATATGTTTATGAGTGTTTCTTTGAGATTACCCCATTACCCAATACAATAGTCCTCCCCTAAAAGCAGAGTCTATACACACTCCTGCAAAGTGTTAGTGGGTCGTCATTCTTCACTGAACAGATACTATTTTACACCCAGTTCCAACATGTTTAGCCCCATCATGTCAACATGCTGGCGTCTGGACTCGTGAAGGCAAGACAGGAAGCACAGAAGCTTCATATTCCACTGGTCTTTCTGTTCTGTAAATTAATGTTGTTCAATACAGCAATTGGGAACGTCGTGTGTGAGAAGATTTCAGAAGAGAAAGGGGTTTGTGCCGCAGAGCAAGATGTATCCACAATCAAGTAGGACAATTGTTTTGCACTGAGGATAAAACAAACTGAAAATACAGCCCAATAAACTGGACAGTCACTTTGAGATTTTAAATGTGTAACAAAACAAACACTCCATGCTGCATGTGAAAAATGCAGTTGTGTGCCTTAATCAGATTCCACTATTGGACTCTATCTGTGAGTACAAACAAAAGATTGTCAACAAAGAAATTGCAGCTCAAATGGCATTTTAATGATTTGTCTACATTCCAGGTTGCCTGAAAATAGACTAAATATAATGTTACAGTTTGTTGGCATAAGGGTTATAAATGTTTGAATCAGAATGATACTATCCTTTTTCTAAACACAGTGTTTTGCTTCAGAGGTCTTCTTATGGCAGCCTAATGTCGTGGCGTTGGCTGACATTTACTCATGAAGACGCGGCTTTCTGAATGTTACAGTCTGTGGGAAACTTGCACGATCTCCACCAGCCCGTCTATCAGAGTCGTCGCCTTGTTTCTATTAAACTGGTAGTAGCCTATTGAACCACAGTGTCCGTGTTCACTCTGACAGATGCAAAATGATTCTGTAATTTTAGAAAAATATGAGATAGCCTACGTTATTTAGGATGACTATTCACAACTAGCTGAAAATTGTGCCAGTAGTTATTTTACATTTGAGATTTGTAGCCAAAGGCGCAGACCGTCCTCTTGGAGTTTGCTGTGACCCGTTTGCTGTGGCACAGTGCGTATTTTAACGTAGGCCTACCCATTATTGCACAGTCAGAGATCCTTCCTTTTGACAATGAAGACACAATTATTTTTGCATGCGCTCAATCGCAGCTAAGACTGTATTTGACTGAGTTTGTATTGTGTTTCGTAGCTGGGTGCCTCCTCTCTATGTGGGGTGAAGGGGAAATCTCCCGAGCCGTTTCTGAAATGTGGGCGCAGGGCAGAGGAGAGAGAGACGCATCTTTGTGTAGATTATCCAAATCTAAAAGTAGAATAGCCGTTCCCAAACGTGGCCTATTTGTGGGCCTATTCAAAGTATGAAGCCCGTGGATAAGTTGCCTATCTAATTTAAAGGTTTATGAAAGTTACGAAGCTTATCGGTGTTCTGAATGTGCTGCTCGTGCCCCTCTCAGGGACCAAACACATCGTCCAGTTCCGGGATACCACGGCTGACTCGAATGCATCTCTACTTTCAGAAGTTTGTTATATTAAGCTAACATTTACCCCAGTTCTGGCTACTTGAATTCGCATCGCCTGAATCCAATGTGCGCGCACATTACGCATGAGACGCTTTGTCTGTAATCTGCATTATTCCGAAAAAGCCTAAATTAAACTCCGTGTGGGCGAAAAGTAACATTGATACTTTGTTCATACTGCCTACTACGAATTAAAAATGGCCAAATTAATTACAATATGTGTGAACTGTTTTTTGGGGACATAATAAATATGCAGCATGTAGGCTATGCTTAAACCTGTAATAATAGCTTTATTATTAGTAGCAAGCAAGTATTACGCATATTAGCCGATTACGACTATAATGTAATAATATAAATATTGACTATTATTTATAAACGTTTCGCATTTACCCTTTTATTGAACAACTGCTTGTATAGGCGACTGTTATTAAAGACCTAATAACAAAACCGACTGACAGTTTGAGCTCTAGGCAAAAGTGTGCGCATTTAAAATGGTTTCAGGTATTCGAGTGTTTTGGGTTAGTGAGAGCGTGCATGTGCACGTGCAGACTGGTCCACTATGCGTAATTAGCCGTAAATGAGACGGCTTCGATTCTTGTAATGTTGCATTTCTAAAAATACGAGGACACAAGAACAGTTATTGTGTCGATGCGAGTCATTTGACCGCAAGACAAAAAAATGTGCTAAATGACAATAAGAAAAATTAGGCCTATATGGCTGAACTCTGAGTTTTGCTGAAATTGTTTCTGCGCATAGAGTTACATGTTCAGTAATTAAACCATGGCCTCACACAAATAGTTCTGTGACAAAAGTGACTGCCCAAAACAGCAGACAAATTAACCACCATGTCTAAATTTACCCCTGAGGCACAATCGAAGGAGATCGCTAATAGCCTATATGACATATAATTTACTCAACATACCTGCCTTACATTACATCTGATAGGCCTATAGTCTTACTCATGCAGGGCCTTAATGGTCTTGTTTATCAGAAATCAGGCTAATTAGAAAATAATGACAATAGAGAGGGTGATTATTAGTACAGTTTAATACAATTACAAAAGTATGCCTTTAATTGTATTTTCAATAATTAGGCTGAAATTATTAATAATCTCACCTTAAAAGAACATATAATATCTGCGCCATTGTTTCCAGATTTCCCAGATCCTTGGACAAGCTAGTTGAGGCTGTAACACGAGTCTTCTGCAGCAAAAATGTGCATCTCTTTACAAAGAGATTTTGAAAACTGCGCTCAGACGGGGGAGGGTGGAAGGCGTGCTACGAGCACGTCGTGCGTCTACTAGGAAAAGCTGCCGTCTCTGTGTAAATGGCCCGATATTTGCTCACGCGCATCTAGATTATTGCTAATGTTACCATTTAAATAATGACCCGTGGCTAAAAATATCTGAGGACAATGAAGCCATCTGCATCGATGTGCGTTCGCTTCTTCGGCTTCGTTCAGCCTCCCATCCCCCTCCGTGTTCCGTCCTCGGAAGCGTCGTTTCGATTTAAGACGCAAAAATAACTTTTTCTTTCTCTTCCGTCGTCGTGGTATTCTATCCGAAGTCCATCGTCACGTCTCCGTACAAATGTATGTCCACCAGCCAGCCATTTTCCGCAGTGCACTCGACAGAAGACAAGCCTGCAAAAGTCGTGCAGTGTTGCCAGCAGCTGGGGCTTCCAGGGTAAATCTGCGAAGAGGGGATCTCTGTCCCTCCGCCTCGCACGCTCTTTCTCTCCCTCCCTCCCTCCCTCCGCCCGCCACGACAGAGAGGAGGAGGAGGGAGGAGGGAAGCCCACGCTGATAGCTGGAGGGACCCCCGTCGCACTCAGTTTGTGTGTGTATACTAGGGTGTGTGTGTGCGTGTGCGTGTGCGTGTGTGTGTGTGCGTGTGTGTGTGTGTGTGTGTGTGTGCGCGCGCGCGCGCGTGTGCGTGTGTCCGCATGTATAATCGTTGCTCGGAAATTCTTTCTATGGCTGTTTAAGGAGGACAGCTCTCCGTGAGCGCGTACCTTTCAGAATATTGTCCAGGCCTAAATAGCTTATGTACATTCATTATTTATTTAATCCTCTGTAGTACCTTATTATACACATTATGCACATGTTTTTATGTTTTAGTGTCAGAACTTATGCTGCAGTTATTTAGGCTGAAAATCTACGTGCATAAAATGAAAAATAAAAGTAGCGTAGCGTATAGATTAAATTTCTGATCCTGTGATGGAGAAAGAACACAGCGTGGTCCCGAGTTGACCTTTGACCGCTCAATAGAGACTTCCCTCCTGATATGCACGAGCCACATGACTGTCACGACTAAATCTAGACTGTAGGCTACTCGATTTCTTGGGCACTGATACAATGGGTAAAATAAGTATGAACTGCACCACCATCACATCTTTTTGGCAACATAATGACACAAAACCATAGATGTCCAAAAATCTTGTTTGGATAAATGGATAAATTTGTGGGATGACCCAGGAAATGCTAAAAACCACATGTGAGCAACGGAGCTCTATACGGCGGCTAATACAATTGTTGGACGTGTATGCCTTTTTCTCAGAATTTTAATAAAGTTGCTAGTGAATGATGAAAAAGCCTGCACACTTACTCAAAAAAAACTAAATTTATTGGGACAACGTTTGAATCCAAGTGGATCTTCCTCAGGTCTCCTGTGCAGGCTTTTTCATCATTCACTGTTCACCGTAGCCTTGCACCTGGTGATGTGCGCGTACATATTTGCTGTTTGAATAAAGCACATTTCTTTTTTTAATTTAAAGGAACTAATCCACACATACAAAATAATAAAATTGAACCACCTCCTACCTCTCTGTGAATACTGTACATATGAACTATATCAGAGATATATTATCCTAGATTTTAATTCACGTGTATTTATGTTTTACGCTTGGGTGGGGTTTTGTTTAATAAGTTCTGGGTTCAAATGTTTGCTTTGATATTTATGTATTTTTAATTGCAACTTTTTTTCTAACTTAAAGTTTTCTCTCTAAGACAATATATTGTCTTTTACAAAAATAATTCCCCCTCAGGTATAAATAATTCTGATTCAGAACAGAATTTTCATAAAAACAGTCAGAAGCATCAGATAAAACAGCAACTTGCAGACTCATACACAATTCCATTGTTGCAGAAAATATCTGTATGTTGGAATTCCTCTAAATTGTGTAGCACAATATTTTGACAACACTAGTACACACAGTCAAGGAAACTCTAAAATTGATTCCAAAGAAAGAAAAGCATGTTTGCTAGAATAGCCCAGTCAAGAATCCAACAGAAGGTAAATGGAAAGGAAGAGACCCATAAAACCGTCATGATTAAAGAATGGGCCAAAAATCACATCTGAGCAATGCATATGACAAGTTTCTTGATTCAGGAGATGGGCCTGAAGTTTTCTCTAAACGTGTTCAAAAATTGTTTCCGTGTCATTTCACATTATTACACTATGTCATTTATGACCAATATGGTTCATTTCCTTTTTTAAGTGGATTACTTGTGTTGTTACCAACAGCTCTCATATAATTATTGAACATGTTCAATAATTGTGTGCGTGTGTGTGTGTGTCTGTGTGTGTGTGTGTGTGTGTGTGTGTCTGTGTGTGTGTGTGTGTGTGTGTGTGTGTGTGTGTGTGTGTGTGTGTGTGTGTGTGTGTGTGTGTGTGTAAAAACACAGCTGAATGGTGTACAACACAGTGTATTGCCATGAGTAAAGCTATACAAGTTAATCTAAGCTGCAATTCTTCAGGCTCATGTTCAGAGAATAAAATCAAAATGAATGAGGTCTGTTCCTCATATTAGCTTGGTGCCCCTGCAGAACTGCCCGTCACGGGTCCTGGGGTCCTGCTCGGGGATCCCCAGCTTCCTGCCAAAGCAAATTCCACAGGCCTCAGATAGTCTGGTGGTGACGCAAGGGTTAACGTTGTGATGTGCTGCTCCAGGCGCTGACCTGAAGGAGCAGTGGACCTGGTTTTACATGTCTTTTAGTGTTACTTTTCTGATTGTTTTCAAGCGTATACTGTGTTTGTGAAGTTTCATTTGCTGACCACACTAATGTTACAATATTGATTACACTATTTACTTGTGTTTGCTTTTTATATTTTACTCTTAAGTAGCTTTGTGTAATTGTCATGGATGTGAATATTTTTATGTAGACCTCATTAATCTTTGTGTCTGTTTGTTACTCATTTTGTAGGGGGAGTAAGGCTGAAAAAGAAAGCCATTTGCAACCCATTTGTATAAACCCAGTCTTCTGACTGTGGAGATCTACCCAGATTGTGCGTTTGGCAGCCCTTGTGAAAAGAGAAAGTGGATGCAATGTCCGCGGACCTAAGACAAGAAACGATCAGGTGAGCTAAATCTCCCTCAAAAAAGGACCGTCATGAACGACTGGACCGAAAAGAGATCCCAGCACGCCATTGGAACTAAATTAATATCTCGTGATTAAAGTTACCCCCAAATTATTAGAAAATGATCAATAGAACATATACCCTATAAATGTATGATGATATTATGCTCTTCTGTTCCCGGAGTACGGTGCTGTCTGATAATGTGCTGTCACATCAAGGTTGATGGTGATGTTGAAGCTCTTAACCTTCTCCTCAAACACATACGTTCAATGTGCAGCGTACACCCACCATTCTGTTAAAGCCACACTACTGTTATTTTGTTTGTTTATAAAACCAGAATAACTTGAAGAATAACTTCTTTATTTCAGTCTCAATGGCTGTTAGGCAAAGCTTTAGCCCTAAATTGTTTGGTCTACACGATTGGGCAAAACAGCTCCAGCTCGCAGCAAAAGAAGACAGCCAGCAGCTGTGTGTAAGTGGTAGCTATCCGCGGTAGGAAACAGAGAAGTGAAGGTGCGATGTCAGTCAGGAACGCTTCACTGCTCGAGGACAATCATGCATGGGACCGCTCTGTTTCAAGAGCAATCAGTCAACTCGCATTAATTATCAGTCCCCCCCCACTGTAGAATATAGGAGGGGACTCATGCTGGCACATGGACAGAGTAGTCTGGCGTGCGCGTGTTCTTGCACAAGCAGCACACACAGCAGAATCTGCATCTCGAGTGAAAAAGGGCATGTGAGGAGCTTTTTCTTGTCACTAAATAAATGAAATGCAGATTTGCGTTTTCAGTGCAGGACGCCTTTGTGCGCTACACAACTGAGCTTTATTGTTCCTCTGTCATTAAGACTGAGGACAACACTGAACAGACAGCAGTCCTTTTAAACAAACCAAGGCCTGCTTTTTATACAACATGCCTATGCCGACATATCTGGACATGCAAGTCGTCATGACATGTCATTGCCCTTAGCATGTCGTCCTTTAGCTCGGTTGGAGCGTATTGCCTGAACTTTTTATTTTAAACAATCATATTATTTATTCCTATTTAGTCCATACACCTGAGAAAGTTTTTTTTTGCCTTGTATGTATTTGTTTATTTTGCATAGTATTTTAGGCTATGCAAAAAAAAATCCAGTCACCTCAACTAATTCGACAGGTCATGTGTCACGCTTATATCCGTAATTGCGGGGAATGTCTGTGCAAGTGGACTGGTGTTTCTTGAAGGTAGGACAACGTTTGTTGCCCAGACGCAGTAGATCCCAGCCTTTTGCCTAACTTCCCCCTACTAGTACTGTCCAAAACTACAAGTTCCACAAATGCATCAAAACAAAAGTAAAATAAGATTTTTTTTAAATTGCCCATAAGCTTTAATTACAGACAAACAGGGTTGTTACTATAGCAGAAACAATGCATATGAACTGTGGCTGCTGTAGACGGCTTTTCTGCTATAAGCATTGACTGTAAAATTAAGAATGGACTGAGGGCGCGAGGCTTCCCCATAGCTGAGTGAAGCTCGTTCATGCTAACAATTTGGCTTTTGAAGCCAACTCCATTATTTAGAACAGGGCGAAAATAAAAATAGTAAAAGGATGAAATTAGGACAATATTGCGCACACGTGAAGGTCAGAATGACCAGCCTGCACGGGCGTGCTGGGTAATCAGGAGAGTCGGGACGTTTCCCGGTGGGCCGCCCGGTCGCGGTGCTTTTGGGCCGTGAGAATAAAAATAATGAATGAATAACAGTCTCACAGTTGTGCTATTACAGGCCTAAAGGCTTTAACCGGGCTGCAGCAGGAGCCATGGGCTGCTGTTCCAGATATAAATTAAGTAACATAAGCGTAATCGCATCGAACTTTTCATTCAGGGAGATACCATTTGTCTTTGAACTAACTCAGAGTTGGTCACTTGGTGCTGTCCAATCCAGCGGAGACAAGTGTCCGCGCGGGTAAAGCGGGAAAAAGGCAGGTGAAAGGTACAAAAAGTGGATAAATAATATATATATTTATCTACATAACTTGGTCCTGACTGTGGAGTTGTATCAGGCTCAGACTGTGTGTGCTGCGGCCCATATGAAAAGAGAAATTGTTTTAAAAAATTGTCAAAGTGTTAGCCTATTTGATCTAGCTAGCCTACCTGTGGTATTTCAGACCAGCACACTACAACTGAGCTATGGTCCGATGTGATCTAAATCTGAAAATTCCCGGCCGAAATGAGGTCCCAGAATGCCCCTGCCAGCCTGTGTTCAATAATGACTGAAATAGGGGTAAAAATGTTTCAATGGAAAGTCCATAGGAGCCAGGAACTTTCGGAGCCAGCCGCCATTTTCTTGCGGTTACAGGGCAAAGTAGGCTACAATACATTCATTCTTAATTTTACAGTCTATTGCTCTCTGTAGTACATGAAATAATAAAAAAAAAAGTCTGTATATTGCATGTGAACAAACAAGTAGCACCTTCGTTTGCTGTAGGCTATGTATGTGACTGACATAGGAGAGATGTGAGCATGATGTGCTGTACCGACAACCAATTCCACCAACTCTGCTGTGGCCGTTAATAAATTATTCTGATTCTGATTCTGAGGGCTTTATTATTCAATGGTGTGTCTAATTTCTGTAATTTCTCTAACCTGAGAAATTAACAATTAAGACATGGTGATGTAAACTGTAAACTCGGATATATTTATGTACGAGCCCCCAATTTAGTGCACCAAGCCATACTGAGAAAAATGAAGCACGTGGTGGGGCACAGGCTGAGCGTCGTCCCCATGAAGGAGAGAGGCGCACGGTGCGCTCCACGAACCGCTGCATTATTTGGGCAAACAGCTGACCGAGCCACACTCAGCACTAGGGCCCTGGAAGTATCTCCTCTGGGCGGGAAAGGTGAGGGGGCTTGTTTATATATATATATATATATATATATATATATATATATATAATGGCACTCTTTGCATGAGTGTCCTCATGTACGTCTGAAAGTGCATGTTTGTTAAAGGCTAATTTAATTTGCTCAAATAATATTTTTTTGACCACACCCTCAGACCCGTTTAGGCCTGATTTGTTCTTGATATGGCCTGATGGTAAAATATTTCATTTACAGTCTAAGCTTTGCATGGCATTATCAGAAGGCTTTATTTGTGGCTGCCTGCTAAAACAAAAAACAAACAAAAACTAAGCTGTAGCCTATTTTCATTTTTAATTACAGAATGAAAAATGAAAAATATATTTTATTAATACATTGACATTTATATTTTATTTGGTCTGTGGATGGTAATCACAATTCACTAAATTAACCTGGAAAATCTCTCCTTATAGGCAACTCAACAAGTGCGTCAGCCTATTGCGCTGTCTGTCGCTGCGTGCCTTTGTTTTCTTAACATGGAAGGGATATTGCAGAATTCGGCAATTGTGTAGCCTCAACGTTTAATACTACGACTGATTTCCCCTTCTACCGTATTCCCTTTGATTCAGTCACTCTTGACTCTCCTTTGCTCTGGGGCCAGCGGGGCTCGTGGAGGCGCCTTGAAACAGTTCCTCCTTATCTCCTTTCATCGTTGTGCGCGGGGCAGCCTTGAAACCGCACGGCCAGTAATTGCTTTTTTCAGGCAGCCCAGTGCGGACTGGCCAGCAGCCAATCAGAGCCTTGTTTACACTCGGTGATTGACAGCCTTCTGGCAACTCGCCATCCAATCAGAAGTCAAGTTGAACCGCAGCCCTGAGTTTTTAACCCATTGCCTCCACGTGAAAACAGCTAGATTATCCTAGCAAGTGGCTATTTAATACACAGGTTGAAATGATAGCATACTTTGGATATCCTACTCATCCCTGTTGCTTTAAAATGGAATAGTGAAAACAGAAAACATTAACAGTTCTGCAGCCTAAATACACGTTTGGACACATTATGTCCAAACATGTATAAGATTAAGCTATAGGTTCAAGTCAGGCCCTGTTTTACAGTCCAAGCAATTGGAAAATCAGGCTGAAGTCCAGCCATTCCTGGTAATAGTGGAGATAGTTATCCCTTTTTTTATCAGGCCTATTCAACAAGCTAGTTATAACCTAGCCTATAGCCTACACGTGTAGACCACATAGTCTGTGTTTTAGACACAAGGTGGCAATCAAGAAAAATAAACCAAAAATATGCAAAATGCGTAAAGATCGCTGGTGGACTGTTTTCGCCCTGCCTGTGATCAGACTTTTCTTGCACTGAGCTAGTCCACGTGTCTGAGCTGTAGACTAGACTACTGTACGTTGCAGAGACGATCCAAGCTGTGCTGTGTCCTGACTTTCCTCATATTATGTATTTGCCGGAGCGCATGGTGCGAGGCATTGACGGATGCAAATCAAACGCCCGCCGTTTCGCACCGCATCTCCTTCGACTTTCTGATTGGCTCTGCGAGGCGACCAATGGAATGGTGTGTTTACCGACGGCGGTGAAGGCGGAGGGATGTGTTGAGGAAAGGGTAGTGTGGTGGATGGGGAGGGCGCCTCACGGGCACGCTTTCACATTGTCGTTCTCAAACCAATAGGAGTGCGCGTTCACCCTTCCTCGCGTTCGCGCGCGCGCATACACACAAACGCGCGCGCGCGCGCAGACACACGCGCACACACACACCGCTCACCCTCCTCCTCACGGCGTCTGTCTCCGGCTGCATGAACGAGCCTCGACTCACTACAAGCCTGAACTTCTCCGCTGCGTCTCTGCCATAGCTCCACTCAGCGCTAGGCTACGTCTGTAGCAGCAGAAGCGTAGGATGTAATCAATGCCACATGTTTCATCCGAACGGGACGGGGATTTTCACTCTCGACACTATGGACTTTTTCTTTCGTTAGCTCTCACCGACTTGCCTCGCAAAAATAGAACTTAACAGTAAGTCGTTTACTACTTTTTTCAGTCAGTGGATGTCCTTTTATTGCATTTTATTGGACTTAATGAAGCAATGGAGAAAAGAGAGAGAAAAAATAGGCTTTATGCGCACAAATGGATGGAGTGCTCGCTTGTCATTCCTCCTCGCAAAACGATATGTGCCGGGTTGTAGATAATGTTTACTCAATTCCAACACTGACCATTAACAATGATAAGCATAACAATGGTATTTGTGTGATGTGTATTTATTTATTATTTAATAAAAGCACTTGGAAGAAAATGTTCAAAAATAATTTATAACAGACACAAAATTAAGCTCGGTTCTTGTGTCAAAGATGAAGCATCCATGCACTTATTTACGCACTAAGACCATGAGCATGTGATTTGACTATTATAATAATTAATACATTTTGCTGGCTATATACTCCACTGAGACCTTTCTGATAAATGCTCACGAGATACTTTGTCTGTAGGCTAAGAGTTTACGCGGTGGTAGTCTGATTTTAGAGGGTTCTAGTGAGCGTACGCGCGCTGCGTGTGTGTGTGTCTGTGTCAGAGATGGGGCTTTCAAAGTCTGCTGCAAAGCAGTTGGAAGCGTCAATGCACGATGCCACCAATGCAATGGAAAGGACAATTAGATCTTTTATTTTTAATGTACAGCGTGTACATATTGAGGAGAAGCTTGTCATGCAATGAGGTTTGAATTCGGCTTGGTAAATGTTAATTTAGATAGTCCTTGTTGATGTCGAATAGGCTATAATGTGTTTTTTGAATTAAAAATCTGAAAACGTGTAGACAACTGTCAGAATAGAGTGGTTTATGCTCGATGTCCCAGGAAGAAAAGCTATTGTTTCTCACTCGTGGCCACTCACGAGAGTCCATCATGGCTCGCATGCAGCTTTAACTCCGCGCACGGGTTTCTTTTCGAGCTTTTTAATTTTGTATTTATTATTATTGTTATTATTATTAATTTCTGTCTCCTGAAATAGCCTAATGAATAATTGGCTACTCGGTCAATAATAATAATAACAATAACAATAACTAACAATAATAATAATAACAATAATAATAATTGTAAATAGGCTATAATATTATTAATTAGGTTTGTGTTAAGGTTGAATTTCACACACACACACACACACGCGCGCGCGCGCGCACACACACACACACACACACACACACACACACACACACACACACACACACACACACACACACACACACACTGAGACACTGCAGTGTCCAAAACTTTGTGTTGATAAGTGAATGTGAGCGTTTATGGTTTTAGAAAAAGCATTTTGCGTGTCTTGATCGTGCCTGTTCTATCAACGTGTTGTGATGTTTTCAGTGTCGGTGGTTTAGCTCTTCCTTGGTATTGCATTCATGCTTTGACAGTACATGGACGTCCTGTGTTTCTAAAGGCCTAAAGATCGTGTGCTGAGGTGTGTTACGAGGGGACACAAACTCACCCTTTCTGTGCCTCGCGGTGAGCGTCACCGGAGTGAATAACTTGAGCTGTAAAGTACATACAGTCCGTAGTTTGTGGACTATTTTACTGTTTTGTTTTTGTCAAAGGCTTTGGCACTGAAACATAAAGGTGATGTGATTTGTATTTGTGATTAGGCTGCACCAGCGTCTGCTGCGCGCAGTGAAGCAGAGATGCATATTTCTGCTATTGTCAGAAGGCGAGGACCATGCTGCTGACCCTGCAGGAGCTGACACAAATAGCTGTTTCATTGTAACTCTAATTATTAAGCAGAATTAGAAATGTTGAACAGTGCGTTCAGCCGGTTTCGAACTAAATGAAGATTATAGGCTATAATCTAAAACGAGTCATACACACAGTGTGCAGCGTTCTCAAACGTACTCAAAACACGCTGAAGACATTTCAACCTAAGTCAGTCATATACGTTAAATAGGGTCATGATTTGGTTTTCTGAAAGGGAACTTCTGACGTGTGTGTCTTCTTGACATGTCCTTTACTGAGCGTATTGCCTCACATTTCTCAGCCACGCTGTCCATCTACCCAGGCTCTGATAAGGGTAAGGAGTGCTATGATCGTTGTGCGTCGAGTTTACTTGTTGTTTGGACAAACTATGGGGAGATTCTGTTGGGTCAACGTGTTTCCCTTGGAAAACTTGGTGCCCCTTTTGAATTGAGAGATAGCTGCTTGTGACGCATTGGGTCGGGCGCGTAGTGCGAACACAGTTTTATGTGCTGCAGCTCAGCTGATTAACTCTTTCTTCGGTATTACACTCCTTTATTTCCAGGCTTTGACATGTCCTCTCTCTTTTGTAGGACATGAAGGGCTCGGAGTTTGTGCCCTGCAAAGCCAAAACTCCATTCGAAGTGAGTGGACGCCGAAGTTCATAAAAGGGATTATTTGCATTTCGGTGCCTGAGACCTTCGGTGCCTCTGGATTTTTCTTTGGATTTGGGATTTATCGTTTCTCGCGGGGATGGAAAGCCGAGATTTTGCGCCTCCACACCACCTTCTGACGGAGCGCAGCGCTTTGGTTCACAGCGCCGCGTCTCGGTTGGCACCAAACGGCCACGGCTCCATGCAGCACCCCGCGCACTTTCAGCCTGGAAAATACTACTCATCCCACCTCTCAATGGCTCCGCATTCAGGTTAGTAATGCCTCTTTATTCTTTGAATGACACATCGTGGAAAAAACATACATTTAGATGTAGACATTGATTGAACTAAGATTCGACTTATTTATTTTATTTTTTATTTTTTAACACTTTTTACTTATAACCACTGTGTAAAAAGAAAGACACCGCTGACGCATCTTTTATTATTAGCTGCTATGTTTACTATTAGGCTATTATAGACTGTATTATCACTCGACAGCTATTGTGTAGAATCCGATCATTTCGGGCTTGTTTGTCATTAGGGTTTGGACTTTCCGGTCGCTAACATTGGTGTCCTGCTGTAGTTGCAGCACTGCACTGCTCTGCGTGTTTGTCCTGGTTTAAACGGGGGTCGTGGCAGTGGTGGGGGGCGCAGGCTAATAGAGGTGCGGGTAATACCAGAAAATCCGGTTTCTATATTGAGCCGGGACGTGACGGGGTGCGAATGGGTTGACAGTGCATGCATTAGATTTAACAAGTAGCTTTGGTATTCTGCCTCAATGGGGAAGAGGGGGATGGGAAGGTGGGCGTGTGTTCATGCGTGTGTGTTCAGCGAGAAGTATACGAGAAAGAAGGTTTGCTGTAAATCATGCTCTGAACCGGACTCACTGATGAATGTAAACCTGCTCGATGAAGACTCTCATTAATTATCATTTGCAAATGCGGCTTCAGCTTTAAATAGACTCGAGACTGGCTGCGTGAATGATACAGTCATTTGTGTGTGATCTATATTCTCGGGTTCGACCTATTTGCGTATTCATTTGTTTTACGCAATATCTAGTTGAACATTTTAATTGTGGATATTTTGGAATAGATTTTAAAAATTATAATCATTATTATTATTGCTGTTATTGTTGCTATTATTAATATAATGCTTGGTCTATATTTTTGAAACTGTTGTTGCAGCTAAATCCTGTTCTTATGTTTGAAGATAACCATACTTTTCAGCTTACTGCTAATTCTTATGTGCATGTCCACACTATTTTTGTTTGTTTTTGTGCACATTATCTATGTTTTTTCATTTAGGATTCTGTCAGCATCTCTAAACTGCAGAATGTGTTGATGTGACTCTGTGACATGTATTTTGGTCTCATTTCATAGTGGTTGTGTGACGATGAAGGGGGCATAGCACTGTAATGCATAGTGATAATGCTATTGAAATGTATTCAAGTGGGCCTCTCGCTGGGTCTCAAGGTGCGTGACACTGTATTGAGATTCTAGATACCCAGGCTCTCCATGCATGTCCCTGATGGGGTTTTGACTGACATGATGGGCATAGAGCAGCGTTGTTTTGGGCTGGGGGAGGGGTACATGTGCTTGCTCCGAGGTTAGGATGGGGGTTACCTTTATGCTGGCCCCCTTTAGAGATTCGAAGAGCTGCATGCCTGGCCCTAGGCCTCGGAGGGGGTTGATATGATGGGTTTGGCCAAGCAGTGTTTGCTTAAACTGGGTGTATCAATTACAGTAAGAAATCAAGGAAAGTTATCCCTTTCTCTTGTTTCTTCATTTCCCTGAAAAAGCTGCAGCCCATCAATTTACTGCAGCCTCTTATTTAGAGCAGCATGGTGTCTGCTCAGATACGGTCACGCTTGACAAGGTGATAGAATGACAGGCGCATACCAGCGCCATAAGACTTTACCCCATTTGATAAAAGCCTCCAATGATATTACACAGGCGTTTACATTGCTGATGGCTGCACTGGGAAAGCCTTTGTCTCTGCCTTGTCCCTCGCTCCCTCTTCAGTGATTTTGGCCCCTGCCTGCAATTTGCTTTAGCCACAGAGGCACAGGTGTGCAGTGTTATAGAGGGTGTGGTTCAGTCTCTTTTTAAACAGTTGTGTGACTTCCCAGATAGACACTTTTGTTTACATGACTCTGTGTGTGCGTGTGTGTGCGTGTGCGTGTGTTCTTTTTGATCAGTGTTTGTGATTCACTATTCAAAGCACACATAAATTAATACAAATTGTAATCTTTACTTCACTTTTAAACACATTACTATTAGCCACATTTGTGTTGCCCAAAACATCATATTTCATCTACAATCCTGATTTACCTGGCTTGGACATATGACTTGCAAGGTTCTTTATGTCCCTTTTCCATAGAAAACATACACAAAAACGTACAGACCACTGGACTAGCAACACTTTATCACTTCTGTGTCAGGGTTCAATATGTTTTAACAGTTCAAGCAAACAAATCCTTGTCCCCTGCATTAACTGTGCATTCTTCTTATAAATCTACACTTTTATGCGCCATCACTAAGGCTCAGAATATATGACATTGCTATGTTTAATTACACAATAACAAGTGAACAAACATTTGAATGATAGTGAAGAGAGAACCGGGAGGAGGGGGTTTCCACCTGGTTGGTAATCCTGTCAGATTAGCCCCCCCCCCCCCCCCCCCCCCGGCAATGGCCCAACTCCTCAGCCGCTGCAGAGTGAATGAAAGCAGGAGCGACAGAGAGAGAGCTGGATGTGTGTCACTGTGTCTGCACGAGAGATGAGTCAGCAGAGCAGCAGCCTCACAGACACCACAGATACCCAGGGCACAAGGGCCACATCCACCGTGCAGTGTGCAAGACGACCCCCCGTGGGCCCAGACAGCTGGTGGGGCCTGAAGCCAGTCAACGCAGTGAGCAGGGCAAGACTGTAAACTGTCAAATTTAGTCATTTCTGACAAATTCAATCAGAAGAATGCACAATGCTCATTGTGTAACACAGCAACTTAAACCTGAAATGGCCAGAAAGCAGTTGCCTGATATGAGCTGGGACACCACCAGGAGAAACCTCTCTGGTTTGACTATATTGGATGTTGTGTATGAATGAAGCCATTTTGAGAAGTCTGTAAAGCCCTCAAGTTTCCTGTAAACGCTTGGGATTATGGTGTTTTTGGGCCAACCAAAATCAATTCTTGAAATATTTACTAATTATGTAGCACCAAATAGACAAACACATGTCTGTATTACCCTACTCTTGTGTTTTTAGGTGTCGGTGAATATGAATTTTTACCTTAGCAGACAATAGAATTTTAGTGTATTCTAGAAAGGTCATTCTCGCTGTTACCATGTTTGAGCACTGTACAGGGCTGTGTCAATCCAAAATTAAAAGCAGAAATGTAAAGGTGTTGAAACTGATGCATGCATTTGCTTGGAAGACATTTGCTGTGACAACAGAAGACTTTTATCTCATCTCCAGCTCTCTTCCAACATGAGAACAGCTGCTTATTGTCGGTAGCAGTGATATGAAGGGAGTGGGGTGCGTTTGGTTGCGACATCTCGAGGTGTGAACACACAGCACCATCTGATGACTTGGCATGTGAATGGAAAGTGCTAGACTTCCTGTGTCCATGCGTTCCCCTGTCTGTGGACTTGTCATGGTGTCCTCCTTCTGCTTCCCTCTTTCACTTCTCTTTACTTTGTGCTCTGCCCTCTTCTCTATCGATTCCACCTCCTCTTACAGCAGACTCCCATCTCTGCCTAACGTCCAGCTTCACTCATCACTCCTCCTATTTCTGTCTCAATTTCAGTCTGCTTCCTCATTTGTTTCCCCGACTCTACCTCCCTCTCTCACAACCACTCGGCCGGTTGTTAACGGGCCCATCCCAGTGCTACTCGGCCCATTGCCAGCTCAGAAAATCACAAACATTGGCAGATTTGGCAAGAGAGAGTAGGCTTTTACAAACATGTACGTTCAGACGGATCCCAGACGCTCATGCGAGAAGAGCTGCTTATTTGTACACAGGCCCGCCCCCTTTTCCCACTCGGCGAAGATACATCCAGGCCCAGTGCTGAGTGCGGCTCGGTCAGCTGTTTACCCAGAGAAAGCAAAGGTCTGTTTGCGGACCCCATGCACTTGTCTCTCTGTGGTTAAGGTGCACACTAGATTGGGGAAATGTCTTGAAAATGTCGGCGTTCATATTGCCACGTCTGTGAAGGACCTTGTTCATGTGCAAAATACTGAAGTACTACAGTTTTTTTTACACATGCACTTAGAGCAGGAGAATAGCCGTCTACAGCAGCCACAGTTCAGACGTGTGCATGTTTGTAAAGAGCTCACTGGACCTTCAATAGCAAATGTGAGGAAAATTACATACATATATACTGTGGTAGTGGTTGTTTGAACCATAGTGGTATGGAGGTCTTCCCTGGTGCTGGAAGGAAAAATCGTATTCAAAATCTCCATTGATTTTTTAAAACAATAATCACTATGAAACTTTTAAAAGAATGAATGGCTGTGTTATGCATAGACCACAATTTGAGACTGAAGATTTATTCAAGTCTTTTATATCCGAAAAGTATTTTGCCATATTTTCAAATATTTGGCTTTTTTAAATGTATCCTTTATACACGTTTGTCCTTTGTCAATGTCTCATTTGAAAGAGAGACCTGTTTCAAACATACAAATTATAAACCACACACATACAAATGTTTCACAAATACAATAAAACATGACAAACATATTCTGTTTAAAACAGCAAATTCCTACAGACACATTTTGTAGACCTTTTAATAAAACTCTAAATTCTCAAAGTGACCAGGCTGGACAGCCTCAGGTCCTGCCGAAGCGTGTTCCAGCCGGAGGGACCTGAGAAGGAAATAATCTTTCTTGTAAAACATCCATGCTATGGTCAGTAGTTAGCACATTGCTTAATAGCCTCCGTTGTGCTTTTAAAGTTTTGATATTTGAGTTTTCTGTGGAGATCATTCCATAGAGATCATGAATGGGATTTTTACTCCCAGCACTGGGCGGAGCCTTGACTGTTGAGCTCCATGGGTGTGTACGTTTGTAAATGCTCTACACACCTCATAATGTTGAATTTCCATTTTGCGTTCTTCATGATATTTTATTTAAAGAAAAACAAAAAAACAACAACATCCAAATACAAAAATACATATTTTAGCTGCCTGGGCTGACACAAGAATTGAACTGAAATCATTTTAAATGTATGTTATAAGACAGCCTAATATAGTTTATTGCTTAGGACATCTAGCATTTAGGAAAAAACGTGTCCTCACCTCAAATAATGGTCAGAGCTCATTTGGGCCACTCTTGTTCACTGTTTTTTATGGCGTTCTTCAGGGGTCAAGGCAGCATGTCTGTGACATCACTTGGCAGGGACAGACATGATGTCACAGTCTGGCCTCATCGTCAGGTCTCCACCTCCTGCCACAGCGACACCTGAAGATGACCTCTGCTTAGCTGCGCCACTCGCTTTTTACTTGGCTGTTCTCGGCATTTCGACTCTGTTTGACTCATTCATATTGTAATAGCCTCTATTCAGGCGGCTCTGTGTCCAGTTTGTTTTGCTGTCAGGCCGCTCAGATTGATGGAGGGCCTGTGCAGGTTCATCTGGAGGTGAGGTTAAAGAAGGGCCCCGGCACCTCGGCTCGCCCACAGCTAAACACTCGAAGTGGTCCAGTTGAACAGATTGCCACGCAGGACAGTTAATGTGCTCCTAAATAGGAAATAGATTTCATATCTTTGTGCGACGTGTGAAGCAGGAAGCGAGGGAAGCAGCTGCGTGGAACAGCATGGATGGTTACACAGTGGCACACATGAAAGCTTTAAGTGTATTCAGGAGCCTTCGTTGAATATACATGGAGCCGTGCGCTGATCCCCACAACACCAAGAATGACTACAAGAAAGAGAGGGAGAGGGGGGAGAAAAAACAACAACAAAGATCCGTCATCAGTCATTCATGGCTAATCAGTCTCGTGGGACGGGCACACACACACACACACACTCTCACACACACACACACACACACACACACACACACACACACACACACACACACACACACACACACACACACACATGAGGTGCAGGGTCCTAATCCTACTGGGACAGGGACTGTGGAGCCTGTCTACTTTTTGGATCTGGGCTGATTAGAAGCACAGCTCTGTCTCGAGCAGGCCTGTCTCATCGCCGCAGTATCTTTGATTGCTCGTAAAGAGTCTCTTCTCTGTCCTTCCATTTTCCTCTGTTGTCTCTTTAATAAGCCCTACTGTTTTTCTCCCGTGCGTTTTGATGTGTGTTTTTGTAATGTTTGGAAGTGCATGCATTATGTAGAGACGTCTTTTAGAGTAGCACTTATGCGTGGGTCCAATATGTGCAATGGCTTTACCTCATTTCACACGCCGACTTTCATAGGAGTGTCTTGTGTTGCATTTGCTTCATGACTATTAGAGGAGTAAAAAGACATAGGTCATCAGCAAGTTAGGCTATCGGCTGAGTGAACAACAAAATGTGCTATGAAGCAATTATCAAATAGTAATTTGTTTTTTAATATCAATATTTTGGAGCTAATGTGTTTTGTGTGTGTGTATGTGTGTGTGTGTGTGTGTGAGTGTGTGTGAGTAAGAGAGAGAGAGACTTAAATGGTTCCAAATATGAAGGAATTTTCTTCATAAACATAGTATATGCCAGTGATGTTTTTTGCCTGCGCCTCTCATGTACTTTTTATCATTTATCATTTATTTCTAATTTTAAATATATTCGCTGACACAATTATCATGACACTAAAGGATCTACAGTAACCTGAAACTTTAAAAACTTTTAATTCCACATTTTAAGCACTTAGTTGTAAAAGTTCATACAAGTACTGAATAATTGTGAATTATCATAATTATTTTGTTTTGATTTATTGTAGTGTACCACTCCAAACACTCTTAAAATCAGCTCATAACGAGAGTAAAATGTCGGCGCTGCACAAGAGTTGTGTTAAGCTTCATTTGATTTGGTCGACTTCTGTTTCTGTCTTTTTTTTATTTTTTTTATTAAAGATTTATTCCCAATTTCCTTTTTTGCCACCCCCCTCCTCCTCCTCTCCACCCCCGCCCTTATTTCTTCTCTGTGGAGCTGCAATAATCTTTTATTCCTGTGTAAATATTAGAACAGTGAAGGCATATAAAGAAGGGAAAGCTGTAATAAGGTCACACTGGATTCTCACCTGCTTTCTTTCCCTCATCCTCCTCTTTGGTTCTCTCTTCCTCCTTCCCTCGCTCTCGGCCGCATAGACACACAGCGCCCGCCACACACCGCTGACACCTGCACGCCGAGCCGTTGAGGGTCTAATTTAAGTAAAGTGCTTCTCAAGGAACCACAAGCCCTCAGCGCTGATGGAGGCTCACTCTGTGGGTCTGAAGGCAGCTCGGCCCATGCAACATGCTGTAGTGATAATTGGAGATCTGATGTGTTTGATCTGTTGTCCTGCTCAAGGACACGAGGCACGCTGCTGGCCCACATTTGAATTTGAAGTGCGGCGCTGGTTGATACTGCGGAGGTGTGTTTGTTTCCACTGGAGTCGGAGCTAACTTTAGATGAAGCAGGAGGCGAGACGCGCCGTGGCTTCAAATCTGTGGATGGATTTATGTAAAAATAGACTTGGCTTTACAATCAAAGCTAGTTAAAGCTCATCAAATCACTCCATTTTCACTTTTTTTAACCAAAGCTTTACATTTGTGTAATTTGCAGATGCATGTTGTATTTCTAAAGGTTTTGCCATTTTTACTTTGGTTAAAAGCACCCGTGTTATGCAGAGTTAAAACTTGCCGTCGCAAATGAAGTGTAATGTTTAAGATTTGTATGTGCATCACGACCAATGAAAACTCAAACCAATCAGCCTTGAACAGTCGTCCTTTGTGCTTATCCCATGGATTATATAGAAATTGAAATGGTATCTCTGTCTATCGCTCCCCTCTTTTTTTCGTAAGGGGGAAATGCTGAGACTGTTTTTTGAGCAATTGAAGAAACACATGTGCGCCATCTTTCAGCTCGTGGCGTGTTTTGTGTTGCTCTCACCTGCTGCTCTCTTTTGTCTTGACCCTAAGGTGTATTTTATCCAGCGGCAGCAGCACTCAGCTTCAAATCATTAAGAAGTCTGTGTTTTTGTGGCTGAGGCCGGACCACGGGCTCAGCCGAGGTGTGTTGGACTGGTGGGACCAGCACAGGTCCCAGAACTAGCTTCTGTAGTGTTTACCACATCTTCAAAGCCTCTCCTCGTGTGGGGGTGGGGCAGAATGGTCAACACTATCTTCCACATACACATGCAAGCAGACAGAATTGCATTACTGGCTTTCACCGCAGGCTTTCCTGAAATATCAGCAACCTTATGCTTTTAATTAAAGTGCGTCTGTGTGTGCCCCTACACACGTATCATTGTTTCATTCTTACCCAAGTGACCCCTTTTCCCAAATTTCCCAGTTTTCGTTGGTGTAACATGGAAAAACTTACTCTGACAGCCCCCTCTCCCTTCTTCCGGCTTCCCAAGAATCCCTCATCTTGTAGTGTTTAGGCTGGCCTTGACCATATATAGCGCTTCCTGCCGCCGTGGGTGGGTGGGTTTGATGCGGCCAAAAAGGCTGTGGTCAGAAGTAGGAACATTTTTACTTGTTAGTCAGAGTTTACTGGAGCATTTGCAGATGGAAAACTCTGAAGAGCCGTGGACTTTTTTCAGCTTGTTTGAGACAAGGTGCAGCGTGCTTTTTCTTTCGAGCTCTTGTTTAGCAGAAGCCGAGACGGTCTGTGTGTAGACGATCCAGTAGCCAGTCCACAGCCTGGGAGTCTGAGCTGCGCTCTTCATAGTCGGCTGATTTATGCGCCTCACAGGGAAATCTCTCATTTGTAGCTCTTTCATCTCATTTTTCTGCTGCGCTCTTCCTCTCTCCTGCCTCTGTCCTCTCTCTTCTTGTGTGCCGTAATGTGATTCAGTGCAGCCGCTTGTCCCAGGCGACATGCCATGCTTTGCTTGCACACCCTGCTCCCTCCAACATGAATGAGTCAAGAGGAATCGTTGATGAATAATAAGATAGAGCAGAAGGAAAATGCTATCTGGATCTAGTCGAGCAAAAGTAGTCCTTTTCTCCCCTGAACGTACTGTGTGTAAGCGGCGCTTACTCACACATTCAATGTGTTTATGTCCCCAGTGCCATAATGCTTTTATGGACCTGTGTGCCGAGGTGTGTGTGTGTTTGAGTAGCCCTGTCACTTGTGCAATTCTGTGGTGTCAAAACAGATCAGAAAGGTCTGGCTTGACTCCTGACCCTTCATAGTCACACACAAACTCGCAGACGGAGGCGAGGTGCCAGGTCTCGGTGGTTGGAGGCTTATGAAAGGGTCGTACTGACGAGAGGTTGCCAAGTGTATGGCAATAAGCGTAACAGCCAAGCTAACGAGAGTCAGAACCTCTGACACTCGCTGAGGCCACAGCACCGAGCTGCTCAGCGCTCAAGGAGGCTTATGCGAAAGTGGCTGTGAGACTATGCATTTTTTCCCCTCATTTCAAATGTATTGACTCACGTGATGCAGAAGTGAGTTCTCTCTCCTGATGGCAACACGCACAATTAGAGATGCTCCATACCTCAGTGGGTCATGGTCCCCAAAGGCCATGGTCGCGGAGCTGTCTCATTTGCTTCATTGTTATTAGTCAACCAAAGCTAACATGCATTTTGACGGCTTTCTAGAGGAGTCCAAAGTCACAGGATGTTGCTTTGTGCCAACCCTGCGGTGCACTAAATGTCTTGACCTGTGTGTGACAGACTTGGGTAGATCAGTGTGTGGACAGAAGCTTTTGTTAATTGACAAATGTGACAATAGAACACAAGAGCATATTGATCTTCAATCGGACAGAGATCGATTTAGCTCCTCATCCCTCCAGGTGTGTGCACTGTGTGTGCATATCGATTAACAGTGGCCCTTTCAACTTTAAAAGAATCTCCATAAAATTCATTTTCTGAGATGAATTAGTTGCCTCTCCTCCAGAGCCCTTCCTTGTTCCTTTCAGTCTTTTGAAAAGTGCTAAACCTTGGGACGTTGTGGCCTGCGGAGCGTTTTGTTTTACCGTTGATTTCATGAAGCACTCTTGAGCAGCTGCTGAGACAAAAACACAAAAGAGGATGCAGGGTTATGTTTTTTCACACTGATTTCTCCTTGGCTCAAGCAGCACACTGCACACACTGCATCTCACCGGGTTTGGAAAATAAAATCTGTTCTAAACCCAAAAGAGAAAATATGACAAAATAACCTTGACGTTATTGGATGCGTTTTCCTTTAGATTTTGCATGAAAGCCTGTTACTTTTTCTAAACATGGCTGCCAAACATTTTGAGCAGGTCTGATTGATCCGTCCCTAATTAAAACTGTCATCATCTGCCTTCAAGGTGTGAAATGTAGGAGATAGAACACTTTCTCACCGTGTAATTTGAGCCAAATTTTCAAACACCTTTTTCAGTTCAACCAAATACAATGCCAACATTAGTTACATTTTATATAAATCTGCACCCGAGAGATTGCTCCGAATACTCTATTTACTGTTTTTAATGAAACGTAAAATATTGTGTCTTCTGTTTCAGTAGAATGTCGTGTATTTGTGAGAAATTAGCATGGCCTGTGCGTATTGACATAATGTAAGGTGACCGTTGTACTGACAGTAGTGTATGTTATATACACATGGAACTGCCAGTTAAACATAGCTTCAAAGATTGCCACATTTTTCTTTGTTGTGTATTTATTTGTATGAGTTTGATTGATGTATTTTTACTCTGACACTTGAAGATGCCCAGGTCAGGTTAGCCTTTAGTTTAAATTGTAGCATCTTATTCTACTCAATTTGTCCCAATTTGTCCTTCTTTCTATTATCACTTCTGATGCTGTAAAATTCGACGCGTACTCTGCTGTAAATATTGCAATGTCCCAAAGTTGATGTTTGGCCCGTTATCCGCGGGAATACCAGAAATATGGCAGGCAGCAGAACCTGGCCCCAAAAGCAGGGCACGCATCCAGTGGCTCCTTTTTAAAAGCAGTGTTTCTGAGAGGATTTTCCTCTCCGCACAAATCCCATTACTCTCCATCGTAAATAAACTGGAGCAGATTTCACTCACTGTAAGTACAGCTGACTGCATTAGTGCGAATAAGACTTCTAATTCACTTTTTTATTACCTCGGATTGTCAAGATCGGAAGGATTCACTGCGTGTTTGTTGACACACTTCTCCGAGTCGGAATGCCAACTGGGAAAAATGGGAAGCACGCGAACACATTCTCCACTTTAATTACCACTACGGAGACTCAATGGAGCTGTTGTTTCAGCCAGCAGCTTGTATTTATGGTAAACTACATATGTACAAAAGCAGCCGCGCACAATAATAATCAACATCATAAAGCGTTTTCTCCTTTTATTTGGATTATTGTCGCTTTGGTCTCATCACTTGTAGCTCATTCAGCCTCCGCGTTCATCATGTGAATGTGCTGTCTGCGCGCAGAGCGGTGGCAGAATATGAGAGGACGCGGCGCCCGCAGATGGATACACGGATGGGGATAAAACAAAAGCGGAAACAAAGAGCAGGAAAAAGGGGAGGAAAGGAACGACAGGAATAAGTTTTAGGTCCAAAGGCGGATTTTCCATATCAGCAGAGCAAATGTGATTCAGACAACAAAAACGGGCAGAGAGGTTACAGGAAAAGAGGGGACACAACAAAATTATGGGAAAAGATGTGGAAACAGGGGGAAGGGCGGAAAGATGAAAGAACAGCTGTGGAGCGGACGGAGCAAGGAATGCCCGAGGATTCAGTAAAACGTCCCTCCAAAAAAGTCGAGACAAGTGGAGCTAATTGTTCAAACGTCTTAACTTTTGCTGCACCTGGAAAACACTGGGCTCAGTTGACAACTTGTTACCAGATTGTGTTGTGTGTCGATGGAAAGACAGGGCAGAAGTAGGTTCCCAAAATATGTACCTAATAGATAAAATGATTTCACTTCAAACTGAACTAGAAGTCATTAAAAGTGGCCTGTAAACTTTCTGAACTCTTCACAGTTGAGTGATATTTTGGTGAACCAACAAAAGCCCTACTTTCACTCGAGTTCACTTTTGGAGTATACTTCCTCCTCCTCTGCATGGACCGTGTAGACTGCTGCTTTGCCAGGGGCCCAACGTCAAAACAGCCCATAGTCTGATCTGAGCCCTGTTTTATTATGACTGCGACCGGCGAGGATTTGGAACCGCACAAAACGGATTCAGCAACAGGAAATAAATGTCTTGACTCAAAACATTTCTTTGGCCGAGCCCCCTTTTTCCTTCCTCTCAGTCTTATTACGACTGCAGACAGTGAAAATATCAAACGGCTAAAGACGTAGGAATCCGGGGCTTTTTTAGCATGTGTGCGTCCTCAAATCCAGCTGTACAAATAATACGCGCTCCTCCTGTACTCCGGGGATGCTCCACTTCGCCCCTGATTTAGCCGCGCTCCGTTCACCGTGCCGCCACGGCGTACCTGTCGGTTTACAACAGCCGGGTGGAGGTTGTGGCGGACTCTCCACAGCGGCACGTGTGTGACTCAGACCCAAACTGTTGTGGTTGTGGTAATGGTGTCTGAAGCACCGCACCACCCCTCTCCCTCGCGCTCTGTCTGTATATCTCTCCCCCCTCTGCTCTCTTTCTCCTTTCTCTCCCCGTCTTTCGACTCTCTCCCTCCTCTCTTTCTGTTCTCCCTCCCGTTTTCTCCCTCTTACACGCGCTCTCTTTCCTTCATCCAGTGACTAATTACCTGATTCCCCCCAGGATTTGTTCCTCTTCCCCTACAACTGTTCGGCTTGTTCCGCTAAATGAGAGCGCGCCGATAAGTGGGGATTCATTCGAACTGAGCCAAAAGTGTTACAGGATCAGAAACTATAGAGCTTTTCACTCCTACCTCCAGCCCTTATTGTTCTTCCAGCGCAGTACGCCGTAAAACATTTCATTTCCTCCCGACTTTACCCACACACTGTCAACCTGGGAAACGCGGCGCACATCGAAGCTTGGAAGTTATATCGGAGTTGTATCTGATATGTGTGTCATGCGAGCAGAAGCAATGCCCAAATTGGGACGGGGATTAATTTCTCTGGGGCAGATCGCGTAATGTAATTTTCAACATTTGACATACTGTTAAAATCTGGCGCCTGACTTTAGGAGAAATCTTACTATTAAAAAGGAGAGGTTATCATCCATTGCAGACGAGACCTCATTTTGATCTGAAAACGAAAAAAGTTGTTATTAGTTTCCAAAGCAAACTGTCAGCGTCTTTGTTTTGAGAAGTAGGTATAGGTACAGATTAAGATTTTAATTTGTTACGGAATACAGTGTGTTGTGACTTTACGTGTAAGAAAAATCCCCTAACTTCTTGCCTGTGTCTCTTAGGTGCTTCCTTCATGGGTTCCTTCCTGGCCAGCAGTCTGGGCTCGCCTCCCCCTCACCCCCCACACCCCTCAGGACCGGCCGCTTCCCCTTCCTCCCCCTCGTACAGGGCCGGCACGCACTCGGGCGCCACCTCGATCTGGTTCCCCCATTCACATGAAGGTAAGCGCGGCCGTAGCCTGGAGTGCCGGGGGTCCATGGTTAATCCAAGGTCTTGGCGCGGGATTAGATCAAGATGGAGCCATTAAGTAGTTTAACCGTCGCTGATCTGAGGCCAAACACACAAGCGGCGTCACTGATGAGGCGACTTCTTATTCCCTTTTGGGTTTGAATGTCAACTAGCATGTGGCTTTGTGTTATGTGTGACATATTCCGAAATGGCGCATCACTGGAGCTCTTCCTTCCTGTTTCCAGCGGCAGTAAACACCTATGTTCTCCTCTCTTCAGTGGCCTCCTCAGTCCTGCAGCTGTCTGTCTTTCACTCAACCTTCTCTTAACATTCTCTTCTCAGGCCGAGTTTTGAGTTTCATGAGCCTCTGTGCACCCCCTGGACACACACATGAAATCTAGCCCCATTTCCACCGAGCCGCCCGCCCCCCGCCCCGACCGCAGCCCCACCCTCAGGGCCCCTTCTGGGCTAACCGACCTCCAACGGCCCCTTCCTGATCAGACACACTCTGGCTCACTCTGACTGTGCGCATCCACACGCATCATGTCCTCTTTTTGACTGTTAACCGTTTGTGGTCGAGGACTGAGCTGCTCTCGTTTATCTGTCACTGTCAGGTGAGAAGGCTTCTCTTTTGACAGTTCAACAGACGACCTCCAAAACTGCTCACACCACAAGCTTTGGCTTCTCAACTCATTGTAAACTGCTGGTGCCTTGGTTACAAGTTACAAGCAACTAGTAAAAACTAGTAAAAACATCAAATGTTCTGAAGGGCATAAAGTATGGTTGTGTGAAAGCAGATAATCTCCACTTTAGGTAAGAGAAGAGCAATTTACAGGAATAATGGCGATAAAAAAACATTTGTAGAGTTTCTGCTAAACCTGTTCTGAGGAACTTTTAGCTGGATTTTAGGTGCAACAGAATGCTGGAAGTGTAGTTTCATTTTGCCTGAAATTTCCAAAAAGACATTTTTACATAATTGTATGTTTTGTTTTGTTTGAAGTTTCCATTATTCTCATTGTCTTTTTGAGAACATACAAGGCAGAGTTGTTTCTTACTTTCAGGGACACATTTTACTTGTTTCAAAATGTGTGTTGTGAGATCATAAGACAAACTGTCTTTACATTGAAATTCTTCCTAAAACAGCTTTAAAGCTTGAAAGGAGATAAGACTTTTGTTTGTACAACTGCCTCATTTGTAGCTCATCGAGCGATAAATACTAACAGTTAAGCCCTGAGAATGAGCGCTAATGTCGCCCACAGC
Source organism: Gobius niger (assembly GCF_951799975.1). Lineage (NCBI taxonomy): Eukaryota > Metazoa > Chordata > Actinopteri > Gobiiformes > Gobiidae > Gobius > Gobius niger. The sequence goes on along the minus strand of NC_136870.1, from coordinate 10,271,522 downwards.
GACTACCTTAAATCAGATTCATAGAGACTTGGAGGCAGGACTCCAGTGAGCACAGAAGCAGCAGCGGCGACAGAGAAAGAGAGCAAGGGTGTGTGCGTTTATCACACAAACGTGTGTGTCTCAGCTTTGATGTCAGAACGCACACACACTACAAATGATTGTTTTTAAGAATTCAAGCCAGGGAGCTCCAGAAGGCAGTGTGCCAGCTGGCTGAGGTCCAGTGAGTGGAGCGCAGCCAGTGCAGGGAAACAGACCTGGCTGCGCTGCACACACTGAAACAGGCCTGCTCCACCTGTCCCGCTCTGTGTGTCTACCTCACTGTCCTCGGCTCCACTGCTTTCAGAGGATTCTTCTTCCTTCATCTGCAGCAGCTCCCTCACTCCCTCTGTTTCCTCTCCATAAGCCGCCCCACAGCACCAGATTGGAAGCTTTTCATATTGACAGCCCTGTTCTTCTGGAGCCTAGTGTGTTTCCACCGTCTTTCATTCATTTATTCACCAGCTAACCTCTTGTTTTCACATTTCTTCCCTCCCACTTTTTTCTCTCAAGTCCCACTGTCCTCTTTGTTCTCCACGTCACTCCCCCCAACCACCTCCCCTCCTGAGTTTTATCACTCATCATTACCCGGGGGATTGGCTTTAGATGGCTGATAGAGCCTTTTGGCTAATTGTCGCCATTTAGATTCACTGGTTGTTAACCAGTCAGAGTAATGACACGCACACTCGTGATTGTACACAACCGTACATTTACATTGCAGCATGAACACTGGGCCACCACTGCCCCCTCCCCTTGCTCTCTCACAGGCTGGAGCACAGAGGGGGTGTGGGTGATTTTGCAGTGCGACTGTGGAATGCGTAGGATGAGTTTTTATGGAGTACTGTTTACTTTGGCCACCACCGTTAAACTTTTAACGGCTGCCAATTAACGGGCCGGCAAGGACACTCTGTGGGGCATGAAACCAGCTGCTGAGGAACACACACAAACACAGGCTCTTTAGGACAGACATGTTTGCTCTAAATGTTCTATATGTGCTCAGGTTTGTGGTCATTTTAGACGTTTTCCCTCAACAAACCCCCCCTCAGCAGTGTTGGCCTATGTCCTTCTTAGCACAGACAGCAGGACCTCCTTTATCCCACAATACAGTTCATCGTCCTTGAAGATGTGGAACAGAGTGTAACGACCATTACCTCCCTGTGACCTCCTGGGAGAGCGGAGGGGGTGCTGTGATAGTGCAGGCTATTTGTTTTAGGTTTGGGAAAATGTGTTTTGCTCAAAAGCAAATTCCATGCAGCTAAATACTGCAAACTCCCGGAGGTAGTAGCCTGCTGTGGTTTTTGTCACCACTCTGTCCACTGTAAATAATATCAACTCATGTGTGCAAATGTGAATATATCATGAAAGTTGCATGATAAATTCAACATTTGCACATTTGACTGGCCATGTTTTTTCTCTGTTTTCCAAAATTGCCCCATTTTCTGATAGATTGTTGAGATAAACTGTTTGTTTAGAGGGCTGCTGAATGTCAACACTGTACAGAAACATCAATTCTTTTTCTCTCTGCCTCCCTCTGACAGGGTACCCCAGCTATTCAGGAAGTCTCGCTTCTCCTTTTCTCCCCATGAGTCCTCTTGATCACCATAGCAACGGTCTCTATGGACAGCACCGCTTCTACGAAACTCAAAAAGGTAGGTGCTGCTGTCCATGTGAATGTAACAGGGACAAAAATGGTCTGCCTTCCTCGTAAGAAATGGCTTCATCAGCACATTGTATATTAGCGTTCAGTGCATTTTTTGTTTTTTTCCTAGATCACTTCTACCTGAGAGGCCTTCCACCACAGCCCCCTCTGCTATCCACCAATCACAGCCTGGCGCCTCTGTCCAGGGCCGCCCCGGGACACCCACTGGGTTCATGCAGCCGGGAGACCGACAGTGGAGGCGGCGGTCCACAGAAAAGCTCCAAGGACATGGCTGATAAAGCAGTTTCATCTGGGTCCAAGGAGCGAGCGTCCAGCAAAGAGCGGCACCAGGACAACAAGGACAAACCCCCGCTGGCCTCCCGGGCCCCGTCCTCCCACCATCAGCCATACCCCCCTCACCCCGTCCTTCTGCCTCACCTCACCCCGCACAGCCGAGACGAGGAGCGCCACAAGGACTACAGAGACTTTGACGCGGCTAATCAGGGAATTAAACATATGAATGCCTGTAAACTGACTGCTTGTTCCGGGGGAGAGTCCAGCCCAGTCACGGGGAAGGGGCGTGTCCTAAGTAGTTGTGGCGGGACAGGCGGACCCGTATCGGGAGGCCACAGGCGCTGTTCCAAAGATGAAACAGCATGTAGTGATATGAGGGTCACGGAGTCTTCCTCTGAATGTATGAGAAAAGGAGCGGTGGCGGCCATCTTGGCTCCTCCACCCCCTCACCCAGTGTCCTCTTACCCCATGGCCCCGCCCCCTCCACCTCATGCCTTACACCTCAGCTCCTCAATGACGGGAAGCTGGCTCCATCACCCCCATCACCCCCATCCAGACTTCTATTGCCCACCTGCGCCCCTCTCTTTGGGGCCCTCCAAAGACCCAGCGATGGCCTCAGGAGGGTCCAGCAGAGAAGCCAAAGTCTCTGGTCCAACCTATGTTCCTCTCGGGGACATACCAGTTCCTGACTGCCGTGGAGCAGGTGGGGGGAGGAAGGGAGAAGACAAAAGTGGAGAGTTGTATGAAAATCCTGCGTACCTTCAACTTAGTAGCTGTCAAAGAAAAGAGAAGTCCCAACAGCAGCTGGAGCACAGTAAAGCTGACAAAAGTCATGACTTGAATCAGCAGCACTTCCACAAACACGGCTCCACCCAGTGCTGCCAGTCGGACCTTCAGTCTTGCGGCCTGGCGCCTCCGTCGTCCTGTAAGGAGGTGGAGGTGCTGGGCGACACTTACCGGCCCTCGCTCCCCACAGAGTCCCAAGGAAGTCACACTGGAGCTGCGCTCAGTTCTGACAGCACCCCTCCCTCAAGGGACTGTTCTCTCTCAGGTCCTCAGCCCGAAGGGAGGTCGCACTCCGGACCAGCGTTGCAGAGGCAAGGACAAAAGGTTGCTAGGATACGGCATCAGCAGCACAGCAGCTCAGACGAGAGGGGAAGAGATGGGGGTCAAACGGCACTCTCCTGGGGGGCTCACGGAGGCCACCAAGAGGAACAGCGAAAAGGCTCCCATCACGCATCAACTAACAGCACTGAGGAGAGAGAGCTCCACCACCGAGCCCCCAACACAGACCACAGCAAGCCCCACGCTCAGCCTCGCCCCTTAGCACACACCACGGAGAGCGAGGGCAGCGCAATTAAAACTCTTATGAACTACAGCTCCCAGCAGCCTTTGCTGCTGCCTCAAAGAAGCCCTTTTGGGGGGCTTGGCTGTATGAAGCAGGGTGCAGACAGATCAGAAAAGGGGGACCGGGGAGGTAAGGGAAACCCCTCCCCACACGAATCCCTGAAGCAGATGCTGCCTCCTCGCCGTGGCTCCGTGACTGAGGGGGAGCGGGCCGACAGAGGCGGCAGAGATCCGGGGGACGCAGGGGAGGGGGAGGTCCGCCAGCCTCCGGTCGGTATCGCTGTGGCCGTGACCAGACCCCCCCATCGCTCTCCAGACAACGCCCCTGGACACAGCAGACAGGGCCGGGTGCTGCCCAGCATGAAAGGTCAGGCATCATTTCTGCTGCTCGCTCTGAAAGTTAATTAGTCTTAGTTCTGGCGGCATTAAAAGACTGGATCTGAAAATAAACAGTTGACTGGAATGTTTTAGTGTTTTGAAAGTATTGTTCATCATTTGTTTGTAGGGCTATCTCGTCCTGTCTATCCACTGGGCCGAGACCTGGATGAGAGGAAGAGGCTGGTTGAGGAACAGATGGGTCTTCATCATCTGGACAGAGAGCGAGACATGCTCATCAGGTGCAAACACACACTCACACTCTATCTGTGCAATGACACACAGCACAAGCATCATCTCTCACTCCAATAAGCTGCACCGTCTTTTATTCTTCCACACCAAGTCTCTCTTCCCCTCTCTCCATTTACTCTTCACCCTTTGATGTGGTGTTTCTGTTCCCTTTCTCCATTCCCCCTCTCTCCTTCAGAGATGAGATGTGCATTAACATTACTGGGACTAATACTGATGTCTCTGAAGTATCAGCCTCTTATTATGTAGTCATATTAAGGGAAGAAAACATAATGAGAACTCATGGAGCAGGCACAAGATGATGACTGCCAGTGTCGCAGTCGTATTTCCTTGTCCTGATGATTATAATGGTGGTAGTAGTAATGAAGATGACAAGGATGAAGATAATGATTGTAATGACAATGATGATGATGATGATGACAATAAAGCCCATAATCAAGATAATGACAAAGTTTCCACGCCTACTGCCACAACAGGGAAAACAAGGATCGAGTTGAGTTTGCCCGTATCCACCCTTCCAGCAGTTGCCATGGTGACCTGACCTCTCACCTTTTGGTCCCGGGAGGGTCAAGTCAATTGGGTGCTGACCCGTCTGCACATGCTCATCACCACTGGATGCAGCGGACAGGAAGTCCCTCTCTCTGGATGGGCCACTCTTACGGTACGTTGTTTTAAAAGACGTACTGATGTTTCACTTAAATGAAAGGGTTTGAGTGAGTCTGTTTGTCTGCGGCCATGCGGTGTGTTCCAGGTTTGAGCCATGTGGGAATGAGCAATGGTTATCCTCCAGGCCTGTCCAGCCCCCTGCAGCCCATCCTGGGTTCTCTGACCCCAGACCCCAGTGCACCTCTTGTAGTCCTTCCGACAGAGCCAGGATCTCATCACCCCCTTGGTACAGTTTACTCTCACACACTCTGTAGCTCTGCCAATTGTATTGTGCTCCATCAGTGTGTTTATTTCTGATAGTGAAAAGTTATGGACTGCACTTTAGATGCAAATGACCTCATTGAATGTTAAAGGTTGTGTCGTATATGTTTCAGCTTCTGCTTGAAGGGGTAGATGTGTGTGTGTGTGTGTGTGTGTGTGTGTGTGTGTCTGCCAACACTGCTTTGCAAACAGGCTGTGAAATTTAATTATCTTCAGCCTCCCTTGCCTCCCTCCATGGGAGTTCCTGCAGTGAGGGGAAGTGCATCCACTGAACCCTTCCCCTGGGAAACATTAGCCCACTCAGGCTAATCTCACAGAACAAAGGTTCCCAGCGACAAGGCAGCCAAGACGGAAATTATGTGAATGTGTGTATCACTATGTGTGCCTTGTAATCCATAACTATACACGATAAATTGGATCAAAACAATGTTGAATCGACAGACAAAGAATGTGTGTTACAATATGTTTAACAGATATTGCTCTATAGTTTATGCACCAAGACCATGTTCATTCTTGTGTGTACTGTACACTTGTGTGTACACATGTGGCAGAATTCATAATAGATTTTTTTTAACATTTGAAGTGATTCTGGTCTCTTCCCTGATGCTTGTATTTGTCCCTGTAGATGTCCTTGAGCAGTCAGGCCTTTGGTCTGTGTATGGCAGCCGGGGCCCTCCTCATCTCCAGCATCATCCCATGTACTCTCGCTCTTCATTTCTACGGCAACAGGAGCTGTACGCCCTGCAGCAGCAGCAGCGCACTATGGAGCACATGCAGCGGCACTCTATAGGACTGGTACTTAAAGTGTCCATTTGTACACTTGCAACAAGCTTAAATCCTCCAGTATTAGTAATGATTGGATTTGTCTTTTACAGAGAAAGAATGAAGAACACTCTATCACTATAGAAGACTCTCCACAAGACTCACCCCTGTCCCGAGCTGCTCCTCTCTCATCCTCGACATCCGCTGTCACCAAACCTTTCTCTCATACCCCTCCTCCTCTGAAGACGACCACAACCTCCTCCGCAATCTTCCCAAGCACCCACCAATCACCTGTGTACCACTCCCCGTCCAGACGAGCTCATGCTCCCAACCCCCTGACACCCGCCCCAAGTCCAGCCGCCGCAGCCCCTCGCTCCCCTGCCCTCAGCCCTGCTCCCTCACACCTGCCCAAGGGCCTTGAGCGCGCCAGTGACAGGGGCGAGGGACAGCCGCCTCAGGATTACCCTCCAGCCCTAGAGCCAGGTACCAGCTTTTACCACATACTTTATGACAACTAATACACATCCCTAATAAGGAGGAAAATAGGGATAGACCTAAAGTGGGAAAAGCAGGCACAGAGCGATGCTTTTTCCTAAGACGAGTCACTCTTTGAAGACTAGTATTCTTTTGATTTTGCCAAAATTGTTTGAAGCATGGCCAATCCCTTGCACGGCCTGTCCTTGAATGTGTGTGCAATTTTCTCAGTGAAATCTAAAGAGGCAGGTCGGCCATTAGAGCCAGAGAAAGCATATGGGCTCTCGCTGTTCGGAAGTGCATACGCGTGACCCCTAGATACGCGCGCCTGCGAGTGTCATGCCAGGAAGGTCAGTGGAATCGGCGGACAGGCCCTCCCTCTCCTTCACAGGTCCTTGAGAGGCACAGGCGGAAGAATACACATTTATCTGGCTGCGTTGTCAGAGGGCGGAGGAATACCATCAATAATAAGAGCGCGGGGGTGACAGGGCCCGCACTGCAATCACAGGGAAACGGCAGGGTGTCATCAATATCCCACATAGATCTATACACACATCCCGAAAAGCCCCGAAAACCGCGTTGCAGTCCAACTCCCCGCTGGCAGTCTATTATGCCAACTGTAAGCACGTGCTCTATCCGTGTACCTGAACTGAATAACAATGAATGCAACACTGAAGTGACGCCTGACTTAAGAACATTTCAAAAACTTGCTTAAAAACTACACTACTTATGATTTGCTCATGTTAATTTCTCCTTTTCTTCCAGACCTTCCACCCGTCTACACCTTTCCTCCGATCACAATGGGTTATAAAGCTGGGCCCTCTGAAGCGCGAGCGGCTGAAAACATCCTCACAGAACCAGAGTCAGCTGAATCCGAGTCCAAGTCCCACCCACAGTCCTGCTGCTCTGTGGCCGACGACCAGGAGACATCGCAGGCTCGGGTTGTGACACCTCACGCCGCCGGTGGAAAGGATGAGCCACAGCGGAGGGAGGAAGAAGAATGCCTCGCTTCAGAACTGGAGCGACCTCCTTCTCCTGCCACCGCCACGGGCCACGTCCTACAAGTGGAGCAGTCTGAGCGGGCTGCCTCGGAGGAGCTGCCACTATCCAAAGAGCAGACGGATGACGGGGAAGATGAAACACAGGGCGCAGAGGAGAGAGCGCCCAAACCTGAATGTAACGTCTTTGTGCCTGAAGACCTTCGCGAGGGCAGACCGGAGCAGGACGAGCTAGAAGAGAATCTAGTGGTGGTGGATGATGAGGACGAGGAGGAGGCGGTGGTGGCCAGCGGGAGGAGCAGCCCTGCGGAGGTGTCCCGCTGCTCCCTCTCCTCATCGGCTCAGCTCCAAGGCGCCTACATGTGGAGCCTGGAGCTGCTGATCGCGGCCGCTCTGTGCGCCTCCAGAGATGCCTTGTACCCCCCTGCGCCCGCTCCCCCACCCCCCAGCGCTCCATCACACCGCGGCATGGAGATCCTGGGAGAACTGGCCGAGCTGGAGATAGAGAAAAGGAAGAGAGAGAATGAGGATAAAGAAGGTAAAAGGCTGTGTGAGGAGATGCTGCTTGAACACATTTCTGATTAAATGAAAAGGCCCCGCGCTGGTCCTATATTGCTCATAAGATTTTTTTTTTTTCATTAGTGAGTTTGTTAAGATGTGTACAGGCCCGATTGAGGAAGTGGCACAGCGATGGCCAGTCAGTAGCTGAGACACACACGCCGCACAGTGCCCGGGCGTCGAGTCCCGCAGGCTCTGGCGTCTTGCTTTGCTAATTAGACCCTTTCCTTTAAAACGCTTCTTCTGTAAGCGCTCCTTTTTTCCCCCTTGTCCCTCTGAGAGAAAGTGTTTTTATTTATGCCAGTGTGGATGCCTGTGTGTGCGCTAACGCCGTGTGTGTGTAAGCTGTTAAGTAATCCCAGATGAATCGCGCCTCTCCTATGTGTCTCTACCTCCTCCCGCTTCTCTCTCCTCCTCCTTCCTCTTTGTTACGTTTTCTCCTCTCATCCGCGCCTTTTTTTTTTTTTTTTTTTTTATTAAACCAATGTAATCTTGTGTGTAAATCCTGCCTCTGCAAGCCTTGTTGACGGAATTAATAAGTGTAAAAATCATAAGTCCCTGCGCAGCTGTCAGTACATGTATGCGCGAGATGCGAGCACGTTTGCCTGTGCATTTGTTTACATGGGCGTGCACGTGGTTAGCATGTGTAATAGGTGTGAAATCAATAAGTCCCGTCATGGTGTGGGAATCGTTCTCTAAATTGCAACACATTTATTTAAAACCCGTCTCCGGCCTCGGCATGAAGGAATGATATTAATACCGCTGATGGCGTTTTCTTTTCTTTTTTTCCTTCTTTTTTTTGTTGCCGCGAATGTGTTGGGAAGATGAAACCGATCCCAGACAGATGCAGTTATGCCGCTCCGTGACGCGGAAGGATATCTCAGCTGTTCACTGGAGATTGCAATTACAGATTAAGGAATCAAGAGATGCCTGCCCCTCAGTGCAAATTAGCACCATTACATCTATTTCCAGAGTTGTTTTCCTCATTGTTTATTTTGTTGTTCCTGCTTCGACTTTGTGTTGAATTTAGCTTATTAAACTTCCTTAATGGCCTTAAATGATTACTGTGCCCATATCAACTGTAATGGTTTTTAATTTTCCTCAGCTTTTCCCCCATCTACTCCCCTGCACCGCCTCTTATTACCCGCTGCACCCCCTTTTGAGACGCGCCAGGCCGTTATTACCCGACAAGGCCGTGCAGAGTGTGTGCGGGATACTGCGGGCGGAAGGCGGCTATTGATCGCGGCCATCCTCCCGGACACTAAACTGGGCATGGTGATGTCAGTGGTGATGTCATGCTGTCAGTGTAACCGGAGCGCGCCATTGGCTCAGGCCCCTGACAGATGAGACGACACTGACCTCTGTCCCGGCCCCTGTGTCTCTGAGGAGTCACCTGCCACTGTCCTCTCGCCATTCGCACCTCCATTCACACTTAGCAGCTTCTCACCCTCCCAGATCGTGTTGACTGCGTCTCCCGGCCGTGCACGCGCTCACACACACTGCTTTTAATAATGTCAGATGTCAGCAGAGGCCTTGCAACTCCGGCACCGACTATGATCCTCTTCTTGCTTTCCTCAAAGGCAAAATTGGATTCTGTCCATGTCCATAATGAGGAGATGTAGGAGAATAAATAGATTGCTCAATAAACACTTTGCTTCTTATTGCTTCTCCTCCCCTTGACTCCCCGTTCCCTCCCTCCTCAGTGCAGTCCACACAGACTGTTAGGCCCGCGTCTGCGCGGCTCAGCGAAAAGCGCTCCAGTGCATGTGTGTCTTTTATCGGCAAAGGTGCGTCTCATGAATATTCTGTTGCCTCCGCCGGTGCGGCGACAATGACAGAGTTAATGACAGTGACAGATGTACAGATTGTTCTTGTGCACTCCCACTCGCGTGCTTGTGTGTTGTGGGGTTGTTGTGTGCACGTTCAGGCAGTAACAGCCGTATACATATCAATATATCATATAAACTGCACAGCTAATATCATAAATATCGCCACTTTTCAAAGGATGTTTACATTGTTCCAGAGATAAATCTCCACACACAACATATTTTATAAGACTGAGTCAGCTGCTCTGGGACGTACCAATCAACACCAAAACAATCCGTCTCTGTGCAGGGGAGGACATGCTGACCTTTGACCTGCACAGTTTGGCGACACTGGCGGCTGCTCGCGCTCTAGAGATGGAAGGAGGAACTGCACACATGAGGGCGGACCAACAATGTCCAATCAGGAAAAGGCTGAACCTGCGCAGGAAGTGCAGTTGGAGACCTCGGCATGAGCCGGTGAGGCCTCTCCATCATTTCTGGGTTTTATTTATGCATGCAACAATAAATCATTCATGCTGAAAATATAGGGACACGTAGAACAATGGGTGAACAGTGTTCTGCGTGGATATTCTGTGGAGGAAAAAAGGATTGCGTTCATAGAAACCATGTAGAATTAACCTGTTGGTCATTTACATATTTCCATTTGACAGCTGTGTGTTTCACCAGGCAATAAAAATGTTATTATGACATGATCCGGCATGTGTCTGTTGAAGAGTATCCATCCAGTCAATGTTTCTCCTCATGGAGACCAAAAAGATAAACAAAAACAGCATATGAATATGCACCATAGATTAGCGGATGCATAAATTGAAAGTCAATTGAAAATGATCATTAGCTGCTCAAACACTAGCTGGGCTCTTCACATTCCCAGTGACTGTGCGGCTCATGTGTGTTCAGCATTTAAATCAGCTGCTTTGTGTGTGTGTGTGTGTGTCAGGTGTGCCCAGTGAAGGGCTCCATGGATGCGATGGGAGGGGAGGAGCTGGCCATGCGTGTCCAGCTGGCTGAGATACAGCGGCGCTACAAAGAGAAACAGAGAGAACTGGCCAAGCTACAGAGGAAACACGACCACCAGTGAGCACACATACACATTTGTTTTTAACTGAATTCCAGCATTCACAATACGGCCGTCATGCTGCCTCTTTCTTATTTGTTTAGACCCGCTGCCTTCTCATAGTTAATGCAGTTTGACCTGTAGCCAGAGTAAGTTTCCTCTTTATTTCTGACTGCATCTTTGATCTTTCTCTTTCTCCGTTTTCCTCCTCCGTGCGCTGCAGGAAAGAGGAGACGTCTCGAAGCCCCGCTCGCCGGGGGCCTGGCCGCCCCCGCAAGCGCAAGTCCACCCCCGGCCCAGCTGCTGCAGCGGAGAGCTCCAAAAGACTCCGGTCAGTCCCGTGATACGGCGTCAGTATAATCAGTGTGATTGGCAAGCCCTGCTCATTCATCCTGATTTCTGTTTGTGTTTTTAGTCAAAGGCTCAGTTGATTTTCAAGAAGTTCTTCTTCAGCAGAATTGATTCAAATGCTCTATGGCTGATGATTTGCTTGATTGGGCCCTGAAAGAACTGTACGGGCGGCGCGCACACATTTTCATGCAGAGGGTTATGAGAAGGAGCTGGGGGGAGGGGGGGTATAAATGAGAGAAGGTAATAATGATGAGACCTTCATTAATCATCATTAATCACTTTTAATCATATTTATCACATGCATTGATTATGTCCTGATTCTCAGTGAAGCTCTGCATACATGAATACATTAATACAAGCGGACAAAGTCCCGATGTACAGTTATCACTGTGATAAACGACTCCACACCACTCCCACACATAGAATAACACATTACTTCACACCTTATATGCAGCACACTTTCATCCGCAGCAGTACTCCAGGCTCATAAAGATAAATGTGTTTTTACATGCTGCCCCACCTCTGTCGACATGCTTACCCTTTGCCTTGATAAAATGATCAAAGAAACTTGAGCTTTGTCACGGTGAGCCTGATTATAAAGTGCTAATGAAGATGACAATGAATGGCTGGAGTCATAGATGCCAATGCAGGTTTGCTAAATGTTTCTACCTTTTGCAGAAACATTTAGCTTTATTCTGGTGGTTTGGGGCTGTAAAATAGTGTACTGTAAATTGTGCCTTTATATTTTGATAAGAACAGTTGAAAAAAGCATTTGTTCTCCGTTCTGCTTCTCTCCTCTGGAGAATGAAGACGCTGAGAGCCAAAGTTGCTCTGTGGGGATGTAGGATTCACCTGGCTCAGACAGCAGCTGCTAACAGTGTGTGCAGTGTGTACAGTGAGAGTCAGTGAGCATGCATACAATGAAGCCAGGGCAGAGAAAGAGAGAGCGATAGAGGGAAGGAGGAGGAGTGTTCAATAGAGGTTAGTGTTTATCGATTGAGCCCTGAAGCTCCGGTCAACGGACAGACTCCCCTGAGACTGCTTCATCTCTGTCTCAGCCCCTCCTCTTTCTCTAACTCTTCTCCTCCTCTGCCCTCGCTCCTTTCTCTCCTCTCTTCTTATCTTTGCTTCGCTTTCATGTGGTGATTCAGCACAGTTTTATTCACACAGTTGCTGAATATTTCTGTGTTTGCCGTCAAACTGTGCAGACAGTTGGCACTGGAGTTTTGTGCGCTTACCTCATCAAGGTTATGAGACACACAGAGCGGGAAACATGAGAGAATGAATGAACCCAGCAGCACGAGGCTGCTCCAAAGCAAATGGCACGTCTTGATCGGTGTGTGTTTTTGTTTCAGGCCAGGACTGGGTTTACTGGAGCAAAAAAGCAAGAAGAAACTCTCCACTCACAGCTTCAGCGGCCTCAGCTCTGCACAGGTCAGTAATCCTCATCAACGCACTCCTACATCCATTTCCTGCTGTTGTTTTTGCTTGATTGTTTCAATTAGTGTAAAGAAATGAGACCGTAATGAGCTGTCCCACTGCCCTTGAATAGATGAAAGCTCGCTGTAAGCACAGAGGTCGGCCCAGTGCCCTGAACTCCCGACTGGCCAGAAGAGTAACTCAGCTCAAACACAAAGCTCAGCGTGCAGCTCCATCATCCACGTCCCACTGCAAAGACACAGTCAAGCCCCATCCTGGAGGTGGGTAGTGACTAAACACTACAGTCACAAACACATTAACAACTTCTAAAGTGCCATGTCTGCTCCATCTTCCAGATCCACAGCAAAACTGGGCTGCCTTTCAGACTGTGAAGAGGAAGAGAGGGCGCAAACCAAAGCTGCTGATGGGTGGCGACCCAAAGAAGGCTCAGCACGAGGATGAGCGCGCCTTTGAGAAGCCCGAGATTAGGGAAGACAAGAGCTACTGCGAGAGCTCGGACCACGGTGAGAGCGTGCACGGGTCACAGAGTCTTTCTCATGCGACGTGTGTAAAGCCACATTATTATTACTGGGCCATTAGTCCATGTATGTGCCACATTAGAGCGTAGAGTGAGATGTCTGCCATCGTCAGGAGCCTCACTTCAGCTCGTCTGTCACACCGTTAAAACCATTAACGACTCGCCACAGGCACGCAGCACCGCCACCCCAGCCCTCCGCACAGTAACCCGAGCCCACTGAGCCCTGTGCAGAATGTCACACCCTTGTCCTGTCCTGCGCTTTTCAAACCCAGGAAAATGTCCTCCCCACAATTCTGAGAGGAGGCCAAACAATCTTAGCCCTGGAGAAGGGATTGAAAATGTCCATCCAAATCACCGACCCTCTAGAATATGTGCTGCTTTATGTTGGTTTACATAGAGAAGCAGTGTGTGTGTGTGTGTTCGTGTGTGTGGCGTGTGTGTGTGGCTGAGGAAGTGTTGACGAGAACGCAGTGTAAGTGACAAGTGTGTCACAGACGTGTCGACACCAACACGACCCCCGCAGTCAGTGACACACAGCTGCCAATAACTGCGTGAGCGCACAGGCTGCATATGCGCTGCTAGCAACATGTACAATGGACTTCACAATAACGCCACACGTACATATTTCACACACATACATATACAAGTAAACCAATGACCTTACATAGACACACAGTCATTTGTACCCCAGGCTTTTCATTTGATTGTAGTCCAGCTTGTACAGTCAATATTGTACTAAGTAAATGACTTAAAGCACTGGATGATGATACTGATGTCCTAATTCCACAGAGGACGACCACGGCAGCTGCGACAGCGAGGACGGAAAGACTGGCTCATCCTCGAAAGAATCATCCTCAAACCAAGCCGGCACAATATCGTTTTCATCACTTTCCTCCAAGTTTCAAGCCAATCAGAAGGCTCAAACTCAGCACGGTAAGCTCGCTCTCACCACATTCATACAGTTTGAAATGTACACCTCATTAAACATCGAGGTCTTGTGTGCTACTTGCAGGTACCGATTGTGCTTCTGTCCCAGATCATAAAAGACAAAAGGCAAACTTCACCAATTCAGAAAGAAGACTCCTAGACTTTCCCCGGCCCTCGAAAACGGCTCTGACCGATTGGAGCGGGCCAGGGTTGGGCTTAGGTTTTGGAGATCAAGCGGGACGAAGCAGCAAGGAAACTGGGGGAAAGAACACAGCAGCACAAGGCGTTTTAGGAAAGGTAAGTTTATGCACTTTTCTAAATTTCTTTCAGAGGGAACAAATCCTCAGAGGTTTTTGTTTATCTATAGCAGTGACACACAATCACTGCTACATTTATAAACACTACCCGCATAAGGCGTTTGAACATATCTTACATAACTGTAACAGGAGCTGGCTACAGTTAAAAGCAACAGCAGGTGAAAAGAGTGATTCAGTTGTTTTAAATGCAATTAGATTTTGCTTGCGGCCTTCCTCATTCGAGAGGGCCACACCCTGCCTGAAAGTGTTCAAAAGCTCACAGATTAAGTATGACGAGAATTTGGAAGCAACCTCAGGAGAGACGGGCTGCATCAGGTGTAGACCCAACAAGCTCCGAGTTACACACAGTTCTTCGGCGCTGGTGCATGTTTAAGAGTGTCTGGGCCGCCCTCACGCAGCACAGGCCTGTTGCTTTGACAGTTTTGTTTTTCAGTCGTTGGTGAGACACCCGCATTAATTTTAACGACAAATGCCCTGAGGTCGCCCCAGTTTTAAGTCACTGCAAGAGAATGTCGGGGAAAAAAAACGCATAACTCTAAACCAAATGCATCTCCATAAAGAAAATCACTGGCCATAACTCTGTACATGCCCATGCTGTTCAACACACACACACACCAACATCGGCAATAAAGGAACTAATCTCCTATGCCCTGCAGTGACGAAACTTCTGTCACTGAAATGTATGTTTTCCTGATGTGGAAAACCTCCAGACACAGCATCACACCTGATGGTCTATTCTACTAAAAGCCAAATGCATGCACAAACCTGTTTGGTGAGTTCATCCATCATCTTCACATAGACCAGCCTAAACCGGTCTGTACAAGTGTGTGTTCGTGTCCAAAGTTTTATCACAGGGTTCAATAACGAGTGTCCATAATGTTGCGCTCTCACAAGTCCCTAGAGTTGAATGGCTCTACTTTGATTTTTGAAGGAAATGCAAACATCTGTAGTCACGCTTTTGGTAAATTGAGCGACTGGTCTATGTAATTACACTAAACAAATACATTCACATGTGTCCACTTCACATTCACTCCATTATAAATAATGGATTTGCATTGTTTGTTTGAGCTGACCACTTCCTGTTTTCTGTTCAGGTCAAAGGGCATGCGGTGAGCCGGTTGCTTCAGAGCTTCAGTGATGATGGCTTTCAGGTGGATGAAGAGAGCAGTTTCTCTGAAGGCGATGATGACGATGACGAGGATGAGGATGAAGAGAATGAGAAGCCGGTGCACCTCCCTCCCAACATGCCTTGCAGGATCCCCGGTAGGCGTAAACGATGACACAACTCTATTTAATTACAGAGCGGCTATCAAAGCAAGCTTCTTTTCATGCATGCCTCCTCACCTTTTTGTCACCTTGACTCTCAATCATTCATAACATTTATGTGACAACCTTCCAGCTCTACACAGCAGTTTAGTCATGAATGTGTTCTCCCTCCCCGCAGCTCTGCCAAACTGTGTTCTAAGTAAAGAAATGTTGGTGGATGGGCTGAAGATCCTTATTTCGAAAGAGGACGAGCTCCTCTACGCTGCCTCTGTCCACACACTGGATCTGCCTGACATGTAAGACTTTCCTTCACCACTGTTGCTTTACAAAATGTTCCGGCACAATACTGCACATTTGTAAAGAATTAAAAACAATTCACAGAAAAGGGGTGAAAAATTAACCTTACAACTTTTAGATGAACAAGCAGCGCATATTTAGAGGTTTGACCCTAACAAAAAGAACACGTTTTCTTATCGCCATATTTTACCTCTTAAATTGAGATGCGTTAGGACAAAGAGATCCACAAACAGGAAGAAGCCTGTGGTAACGGCTAGTTTCATTCCTGGCAGTTGTGACACTTCTGACAAACAAGACGTTGAAGCGAGTGTAAAGCCAACTCACACAGCTCTGACAGCCAGCACAGCTGCCAGTAACAAAAGTTGTTATTGTTATTATTCTCAAGGCCTGGTTTATCACAGGGATAAATGAATGAAGTTATTGTTTTCAAAGTGCAAATGACTGAATCAACATTTGTTTACCTGTCTTCCCTAGATTTAGTGTTGTCATTGAGGGAGAAAGGGGGAACAGGCCCAGGATTTACTCCCTGGAACAGCTCCTGCAGGAGGCAGTGAGTATGGAGTGCAGTGTAATACAGTTGTAGTGTGGAGACCTGCTTAACGCTGTGTGATTGTCAGGTGCTGGACGTGCGTCCTCAGACGGAGGCCATCCTGAGTGGAGGGACGCGTGTGTGCGCCTACTGGAGTGAGCGCTCTCGATGCTTGTACCCGGGCTATGTCCAAAGAGGTAGCTATAACACTGAGCCCAGCTCTGAGCGCTCCGTCTAAGCCTGACCCTGAGCCTCTTGCCTGATTTCTTAGGAGGCCCTGGAGAGGACGAGAAGGAGGGCAGTGTGATGGTGGAGTTTGATGATGGCGACAGAGGCAGGATCTCTCTGGCAAACATCAGACTGCTGCCTCCAGGATACCAAATAAGCTGTACGGTTCACTGTCGGAAAACATGTACGAAGACAAGCATGAATACAAAACATAATCAGAAAATGAGTTCTTCTTTATTTTTTAGGTGCTGAAACTCCTCCAGCTCTTCTCCTGTCCCCTGGTCGGAGAGGCCGGCAAGTTTCTCAGGAGAGAAAAGAAACAAGAGACAAAGCAGCCAACGAAGAAGCCGTTAGGTCTCAGGAGAAAAGGCCTGGTGTGTTTATACAAAACTAATTTATCCCTTTTTAAGAGAGTAATATTATCTGAAGCGTCTATTGGTTTAGTGTGGATCAGTGTATCCTGGAAAATACCAGTCTAACTGGTAACATGTACAGATCCAGCCTGGGGGCGCCAACCACCGCAGCTTTATTTACAGTTTTAATATTTCTTTCTGACAACAATTATCAGATGCATCAAGGCAGGGCACGCACTGTGCCTGGGACTTCAGTAAATAAACCTGGGCTCATAAATAAAGTGTGTGCAGCACATCATTTAACCGTTTATTAAAACATTAGTCATTGCTTATCAAGTGTCAAATGACTTCCAAAACAACGAGATGGGAGGGGCAGGTTAGTCAGGTTAACCTGAGATACAGGTACATAGGTTTTTAACTGTTACGTTATGCTAATTACCATACTTTCATCTGTACCTTTTCAGTTGGCAGACCCAAGAAAATTCACTCAGTGCCTAAGTGTAGCAGTGCAGCAGCAGCAGCAGACCAGGGAACCAAGAACACTTCTCCACTGAGCTGGTCTGCACCCAAGAAGAGACCCCCAGTGGACTTCTTTCTCTTCAATGGGACGTCCCGTAAAACCCAACGGAAGATTAGAGAGCAAGATTTGGCCTTGTTTCACCGTCCTGCCTCCCATCCCCTCTCACACTCCGCCCCCATGAAAGGAATCTTTGGGCTGCCCTTTGAAGTGGCCTCTTTCCGAAGCATTGCTAATGGCTACTCCACATTTGGAGGCAGTGGACACTCAGGAGCAGCACGACCTGGTGCACTTGTACCACAGATGGGGCTCAGGGAGCCCTCCTGCTCTCCTGCTGTCGCCATGGCAATCGGAGCTGCTAACAGGAAGTTGTTGAGCGAGCGTAACAGGAAACAGTATCTTATAAAGCTGGATCATGAAGGAGTGACTTCTCCCAAGACAAAGAACAGCAAAGCCCTGCTCCGGCTCAGCGGCAGCAGCGGGGGCAAAGCCGGGGCGCCAGTGCGCTACATCCATCCCAGTCGACTGGTCAAAGAGGGACAGAAAGGAGCAGACAGAGAGGTGTCCCCTGGCCTGAGCGCAGACTACAGCCTGGAGTACCCCAGTGACTGCCCCAGCTCCTACTCTGAGCTGGACGAGGAGGATGAAGACGAGCGCAGAGCCACAGACACACGCTTCCTCTCTCGCCTGTCCTGTTTCTCCTCCTCTTCCTCCTCCTCTTCCTCATCCGGCTCCATCTCTTCCTCCTCTGTCTGCTCCTCTGACAATGACTCATCGTACTCCTCTGATGAAGAGTCCTCATCTGTGATGCTCCGCCGCGCTCTGCTCCAACAAGACAAGCAGAAACAGCGCCAGAGCATGACCTCTGACCCCACCACGTCCAACTCCGCTCCATCACATGCTTTTGTCTCTTCTACTAACACGGGCTCCTCCGGGGCCAAGACACAAGCAGGAGGCACAGACGACAGGAAAGAACACGCTTCTAAAGGGAATGCTCTGAGTAACAGCAGCTCATCCAGAAGCCAGAAGAGGAAAGAAGGTTCAAACATCCAGCACCAGAGTCAGGCCAGTGCTGCCTCACAGCCCAAAACTGAGCCCGGACCTGCCAAGAGGCAGAGGATGTCCTCACCTGAGTCCCCAAACATCACCACACTGCCAGGACGACAGCTGTGGAGGTGGTCTGGAAATCCCACACAGGTATGTGTCAACGCTTTATGCTTCTCTCTTGTAATAGGTCTGAAAAGACAGTCCATACAAACAATGTAATGTCTAGAACAGACATTACACATCCTCCCAGAATATCCATCAAGTTCGAATGTTAAGAAATGTAGCCACACAAAGACATCATCTAGGCGCACTGCTTTAACGTCTGAAAGTTCCAAGTTCCCATTGCCGATACGTAATATTACTTAATATCTCGCAATTTGCTCAATTCATCTTCCACAGTCATGCATGTTGAAAACTCCTAATGTAAAGTGTGGACGGTCAGTTTGAGCCTGAGCTTGTGCGTAGAAGCCGTCCTGAGGCTGATAATGGAGAAGGTGAGAGGAGCGAGTCTGGCCTTTTTCATAACTGTAAATGCTCATGTCAGTACATTTCGAGCTGTGCACATTCTGATAAGTGTTGGTCTCGGCATTTAAAGGGACTAGATGCAAGTTGGTCATTTTTATACTCACTACTGCCATCGTTGGCCATCATTACGACCAAATTTGTTACACTCTTGAGCCCTGCAGTGCATGTTAATAAAGACTTGATGGAACACATGCCAGATTGTAGCCACAATTTCCATCTTTAGTCCCACGTGGCTCTGGTGGAGGTCAGTCACCCAGGAGAAGCTCTTATTAGAGCTGCTGCTCCTTTACATTGAGAGGAGGCTGCTTGGGCGTCTGCTTCAGGTGCCTCCAAGTGGCCTCCCTGGGAAGGTGTTTTGGGCCTATCTCACCGGAAGGAGACGATGAGCCAGGCTTAGGACTTCTGTCGGTTTGCTTGGGCCCCGGAAGTGCTGGCAGAGGTGTGTGTGGAGAGTGAAGTCTGGGCATCTCTGCTCAGTCTGCTGCCTCCGGGACCCGGATAGAGCGGAGAAAGATGGATAGATGGACCAAATGTTAAAGCAATGGATTGAGAGTATTTTTTTCCTTTCTCTGTCTTTTAGAGACGAGGACTGAAGGGAAAAGCTCGTAAGCTCTTCTACAAGGCCATTGTGCGTGGCAGAGAGATGGTGCGTGTCGGGGACTGTGCAGTGTTTCTCTCACCTGGCCGGCCCCAGCTGCCCTATGTGGGCCGCGTGGAGAGCCTCTGGGAGTCCTGGAGCTCCAGCATGGTGGTCAGGGTCAAGTGGTTCTATCACCCAGAGGAGACCCGGCTCGGAAAGAGGCACCGCGATGGCAAGGTCAAGTGGCGTTTAGAACAGAATACAGTACATGTCATTAATGAAGATAGTTGTATCTAGATGGACAATGGTATTAAATGCTGACTTAAATACATGATGTAATTGAGACCAAAAACAGAACCAGCACAATCTCACATTCTGAGCCGTTATAGTTCAAGTTTCCCATGTTTTTTTTTTTCAGAACGCCTTGTACCAGTCAAGCCACGAGGATGAAAATGATGTGCAGACCATCTCCCATCGCTGTCAAGTGGTCAGCCGAGCAGAGTACGATCACCTGATACGAGAGCGCAAACCTGGCACCAATGACTTATTCTACCTGGCCGGGACCTATGAGCCTACCACGGGCCAACTCGTAGGAGTGGACGGTGTGGCCATCGTGCCCTAGCCCCTCATGTCATGTCACAAAACCGACATTTTGGCTTAAACTTTGGAAAGCTTCCAGAAATCTTTGACGACACACAAAGGGACAGAAAAAAGCACGAGAGTCTCATTCTTTGTGTTGGAGCCCCGTGTGAAGAGACCTGTCCCCACCGGACAAACCCAAGTCCAGGCACTAGATCAGGACCGCAAGGACGGAGTCTGAACCGGGCTCAGTTTGAGATCTGCTTCTATGTGCCGTGGACAGTTTGTTGCACTGAGAGTTTTCAAAAGTATGAACATCTTGTCACTGTGACGAGATTAGTGCAACAATAGAACAGGAACCAAGGACATAGCACTTTGGAGAGCGTAGCTGTGCGATGCTATAGAGGAGGAGGGCCGCCACAGTGCTCTGATAACAAAGACTGAATCACAGAAGTGTGGGGGGAAGGGAGCTGCACAGTGAGGAGGGCCTTACTGTTCCTGTGGGGGCTTACTGGTCCTCCACTCCAGATCCCGACTGGACCAAAAACACTGAGTGTGAGTGCATGTGTGCGTGTATGTGTGTATGTGAGTGTGTGTGTATGTGTGTATGTGAGTGTGTGTGTGTGTGTGTGTGTGTGTGTGTGTGTGTGTGTGCACGTGTGTGTATGTAAGTGTAGCGCCATGACACCGAGGGTATGTCTGTAACACTTAGTCCAGTACTTAATGTGCCCATATGTTCTTCTTTTGTTGTTTTCAATTTGTCAAGCCATACACGTCAATACCTCTGTCGCCTTCTGTTTTCAGGAGCAAAGACACTTGTACAGGTAGTAGGATGATTTTGGACTGAGTGTGTGTACAGCTGTGAGTGTAAAGGTGCGTTTTTGTACAATATACTGTAAAAACATTGTAAATAACACATATATATTTGTCCTTTTGTTGAAGAGAAAAGTATTTGGGAGTGCGCTGTGTGAACTCTTGATGCACTGAACAGGAGTTGAAGACTTGGTGATGACCTGCTTTGGGCAGAAGTTAATGTACAAATGATGTTGGGGTGACGCTCTTTTTAAGTGTCTAGATGTATTTAACTTTTGATTTAGAATGTGCTTTTTTATTTGTTTTTTACACTTACTGGAAAAGAAACTGAGTTTCTATCGTCCTTTATTGAACTCTGAACCTGTAATGTTTAGTGTTTCAAATGTAGATATTTATCTGGCTTCAAACGGAAACATACCAAAGCACCTGAGTGAGTTTACGCAGCATTAGGTTAAAACTGAAGAAACCCAATCAGATTTAAGTCCGGGAATCCTGCAATCAGAGGAAGCTTTTCTCTCATCGGCTTGTGTCCATCCAGCGTTGCCATGACAGCCCAGCTGATGCACTTGAGATCTCTACGGCAACCAGGATGGATCACGTGAGTGTGAAGGACAATCAGCGCCAATCAATGGGACAGTGTTGAGAAAACAATGAGGATCAAATCTCAAATTGTGTCACTTTTTTCCTGTTTTGCCAAAAATGTTTTGTTTGCTTGTTTTTGTCATTGTTTTCTTTATGCAAGTGACGAGTGTCACTGTGTTGGATGTACAGGGGAAGAACAGAAATGCCTTTTATTTTGACTGAGTTGAATAATGTTGCTGTTACACTGCAAAGCTAAAGCTTTAAGAGGAAACTAATGTGAAATTCAATGGTAACATGTTATTTTAATGGGTCTTTAATTGATTTGAAGTAAAGCTGTATTCTCTTCATAAAACACTGGATTCAGTTGTATCCATCATGACAAAATTGTGCAAAATGTTTTAGACCCACTGGAACCTGCTTTGTTTGGTTGAGATTACCTAAAATACACTATACTGTAATGTCACACATTCATTTAAGGGAAATATTTCTTTACATTTCCTTTTGTACAAAAGAAGAATTATTTATCTTTTTATTTTAATGATATTGCTTTAATTTTATTGCTTTGCTTTTTATTGCTTTATGTTTTATTAAAAGATTCTTACTGAAGTCCCTTGTCTAGTGTTTTTTTCTTATGCTGTGAGCGCCTTAAATGTTGCCCTGTGTTCATCAATGCCCTTCATTTGTCTGCGCTGGGAATAAGAAGAAAGCCCAAAAGAATAGAAAGGGCAAAAAACATGGGTAACGCGCAGGAAGCAATTTGAAACTGTAGCTGTGGCCAATAGAAGGAGAAGAATGAGAGGAAACCGTATCTCAGACACAGGGAACAGGATAAAGTCTCCCCGGGCTGTGCAGGTGGGTCAGGTATTCACAATTATAAAAACGGGACCGCGTCATTAACGGGACAAAGCGGCGCATCAGCTTTCAGCCTGCCCTGCACACATCAGAACAACTTAAATCCAAGTCAATATGCACGTATGCACTTCCATAAAGATGTGTGCTGAGAAAGAAACGGGGAAACAACAGAGTCAAATGAGCAAAGCACAAGAGCCAGGTTTTGATCCCACAGCCTCCAGGTGTGAGAGAGAGAGAGAGTGGACCACAGCTGGTATCACTGTCACGATAGGGTTCATGTGTTAGATTTACAGATGCTTACAGTTATTTCAGTGAGTAAAGCCATATGAAGTGTGCGTAAAAAACATCTGTAATCAACAGCACAATGACACAGGCTGCCTTTAAACCCACCTCCTCACAGCTCAATGTAAACTTTTCTTGCTCTGTAACTAAACAACAGAACCACAGAAGCTTTGACCTCTGAACCCAGTGCATTTTCTCCAGTTCGGCTTTACCCAAATCTAAAAAAAAAACCGCACCAACTGGAGAACTACAGTGCGATGAAAGTGACGTCACGTTCACGCCGCGTTTCGTCTCATTTTTGAAGCGTGTTTTGTCACTTTTTTGTAGCGTTTTTTTTTTTGTGCGTTTTTGTCGCGTTATCTTCTCTCTCTTTTTTTTTTGCTCCGTTTTTTGTCGTGTGTTTGTCGCGTTTTCATTCTTGTTTACGTCGCTTTTTTTTGGGAGGGGGGAGAGAAAGAGGGGAAGGAATGTGCTCGGGGGGTTAGAGGTCAGACCAAAAGCTAGTGAATTCTGAAACGCTCGCTCGCGCCCAGGTGCGGATACACAACGACATTGAAATACAGAACCTTCTTCATTGCGCACGTTCTTATCAAACAGATCCGCAAACAGCTCGCCTCCTCCTGCGCGCGGACTTCTTCTGGGACAAAGGGTGCGTATATTTACTGCGTTTTATTTGACGCTTCCTGTGCACGATATTCACACCTTTTGTTATCGCAGTGAAGGCCGCCTCTTTGTGACGGGGCTTTACCGCTGCATTAAAAGCCGAATCGACCGTGTACCTTTGACCTCGAATTACAGTCAGGGCGCCGCGTGGAACAGCCGCAGCTCAAAATGCCAGCCATAAACTTCACGTTATCTCCCGCACTTAATTGTGGGTCCCTCCTCAGTTTTTCTTGCTGGCAGCCGACGTTATCTCCGCAGCTGTACTTGTCAATACAGGAAAAAAGTTGACTCACCTTTTCCCTCTAAATAACTTTACTAATGGCCCTTGACCGCGCTCTGAAACTCATTGCCCCGCGTGTGTTTGCCTTCTTTTGTGCTGCGCTGCGAGATGTTTGGAGTTTAGCGTGTTATTGCAAAGATATGGAGCCCCGCGCGCCTGCCAGTCTGACCACACACCGTACCCTTTTCTGCTCACCGTTGGACTCTTAAACATCCTCCCCCGTCGGCTCTTCAATCACCGAACGCCTTGAAAACACACAGACATTAAGCGCAGTCCCTGACTCCTTATCGGCGGGTTTGCGTTGGGCTTATCTGGTTGACATTGTTAAACTACTTTTACCCAGAATGCTGCAGGAGATAGGGGCACAATTGGCGCTCGGGGGTTCGGCCCACGGGTTAATGAGAGAGGGCTTTCACATCCTAAGAGCAAACACGTTGCAAGGTGATTTGTGGAGGGTCAAGGTGTCGCGAGAAGGTGTGGCTCTCATTGTTACTAAATCAGGCCTAAATACGAGGCGTGACATCGGCTGGATGTGTGCGCAATGTGTATCCGCTTTTATTGTATGAACGCGGAAGATGAATGTGGCGAGCAGTTGCAGAGAGTAAAAGCTGAGAAGGCCGTGCGGTTAGGGGAGTGTGCTCTCCATTTAGACACGGCCCCGGCTTGTCACGGAGTGAATGAATGGCTGTCAGCTGCATGTGCGTTTGCGCCGGGGTGTGCTCAGGTCACCCGGAGCGGGAGGAAGCAGATCAGGCAGCCCTTCTCTGCACCACCTCATCCATCGTTCATCTGAGCTCCACTCTTGTCCATACGGGCGCTCACGGTGACACAGTAGATGTCCATTGCCAGCCTGACTCACTGGTCCTTGTGCAAAGCATTCTGCGGCAACAGATGGTGCGCTTACATAAATCATCATGGATTCTTGGCAACGTGGAACCATGTCCATGTTCTCCTGCATTACAACATTACAACAAAAGTCCTCTTTTGGACATGCAGTTCCGTCCACACCGAGCATGAATACTGAGTCAGGGAACATCTGCTGGCTGTCCATTATCGTTGAAGACCTCAGTGCTGCATGCGCATATGCCTGTCTCTATTTTCGCTTCTTTAATGGCAAAATTGAGAGGAAAAGGAGCAAAAAAAAAGGAGGAAAAGGTGAAACGAGGAAAAGGAACACAATACATACAATGCAAGACACATGAGGGAAGACATGGAAGAGCACATTAAATAACAGTGTGACAATAACAAGAGAGGTATTTGTGAATGAAAGCGGGCAATGTTTACCATTAAAAGCAGAAAATCAATGATATGAACAAGAAAAAAGTACTAGATTTACTCAGGAGAGCAGACCCGGTGCACGACCCCCACACCCGCTTCCCACTTCGGCTAAAAAGTAAATCATAAATAAAGTTAAACTTATCATGCTCAGAAAGTTAGTCCAGCACATCTCGGACAAACCAATCAGAGGCGTAGGTTCACCAAACTCCATGACCTTATTTAGCAAACGTGGGATGAAAAGAGCGATTCAAGCGGTTTGAACTTGACGTGGAGGGGTAGGTGTGACGAATAATCGCAATAAGGTAACGGACAGTTGAATATAAAAGAAGAGAATGGGCAGAAGAGGGTATGTATATGTGTGTGTGTGCTGGGTCGTCTCAGGTCAAACTCCCACATAACCTCCTTAATCCACAGCAGTTAAGACCAACCTGCAGGAAAAGGCTGGGTGATTTGTGGCCCTCGTGCGCGCAGTTGTACATGTCCCTCCAGAGACGGTCCGGCGGTTATCGCTGAAGCCGGCATTTGATATTTGGAATAGTTGAGGAGCCACAGCCCGCCCGCGGCCGCCTGCCCCCGCCAGCCTAGATAGGTCAAACATGCTGTAAAGCCTTAGTGGACACAGCGACGGGAGCCACGGACAGCTGATATCCACGCTGGGGAACGGGTGCGCGATATCCATGATAGGATCAGGATGCGAGCTGGAATTTATATGTGGAGGTGTGAGAAGGAGAGAAAGATACAGCGATGACGAGCGACTGGCAAGGCGGCCAAGTCTACCCCCCGACAGCAGGAGAAAGATACGAACGCGCCATTTTGATAAAACAAGCCTTCTGTACACCCGCGACATGCAACTGTCTCGTGTGAGCGCACCTCCTGACGCCCTGTCATCGACACTGCAGGGGTCATTAAAATACCTGCAACCCTACACCTGTCCCGACTTTCATTTGCGCAGTAAATTAACTTCTGAAGTGTACAGCTCAACCGGCCAACGGACATTACAGCCCACTCTCCTCTTAGTAGAAAAATATGAACATTGAACTTCAAACAAAAGAAAAACTGCAATACTGGCTCGCCCGACAGTATCTGGACCAGCGTTATTGCATCTAAACCAAGCAAGACCCATGAATGTCAGACTGAAGTTATGGACAAGCTAATTCTGGTGACAGAGGATACAAGAGGCTCAGCAAATGGACATCCAGCTCGGACACACAGCACCACCAGGTCTCCAGCGCTAAAGTTACAGCGGCTCATTACACCGGGACTCAACTGAACTCACCCAGACACAGCGACTCTACCGTGGACCGCTGACTGACTCCAGAGCGCTAACTCGGTGGCGTTGACCAAGCACCAGGCGCAGCGGCTTGGAACATACAGTGGGAGCCGAATGTTTACTTACACTACGGTATATAAAGACACATATCGGTCAATTGGAATTTTAAAAAATATTTCTATTTGGTAAATGCCAGAAGAATGAGAGATAGCCTACAAAGCCACAAGTTTGCATATTTTTCATTCATATCTAGTAGCATTGCCTTTAAATTGTATGTGTTGGGTCAAACGTATTGGATTTTCTTCCACAAGCTTCTCACAATAGTTGGCAGGGATTTCGGTCCATTGCTCCAAACAGAACTGGTGTAACTGAGCCATATTTGTGGGCCACCTTGCGTGCACATGCCTTTTCATCTTTGTCCATACATTTTCAACTGGACTGAGATCAGGACTTTGTGATGACCACTTCAAAACATTGACTTTGTTATCCTCAAGCCACTTTGTAACCAGTTTGGCAGTTTGCTTTGGGAGTTGTTCATTTGGAAGACCCATCTGCGCCCAAGCTTTAACTTTCTGGCTGATGTCTTAGGATGTTGCTGTAATATTTCCACATAGTGTTCTTTCTTCATGATGTCATCTATTTTGTGAAGTGCACCAGTCGCTCCTCCAGCAAAACAAGTTGGGATGGTGTTCTCAGGCTTGCAGGATTCCCCCTTTTTCCTCCAAACGTGACGATGGTCAGTATGGCCAAAGGATTCCTTTTTTTTTTGTCAGGCCACAGGATATGTCTCCAAAAAATAAAGACTTGATCGTTGTGTGAATGTGCTGGTGTTTTTATGTTTCTTTTGGAGTAAGGGCTTCTTTTGGCAGAGTTCCCTCTCAGCCCCTGAGGTACAGGACTTGTTTCACTCTGGATAATGACAAACTCTTACCGGTTTCAGCATCTTCATCAGGTCTTTTGCATTTGTTCTTGGGTTGATATTTACATTTCAGACACAGCACGTTCATCTCTGGGACACAGAACCCACCTTCTTTCTGATCTATGTGATGACTGGACATTTACACCTTTTTTTATACCTACATATAATTGTATGAACGTGGCACCTTCAGGCGTCTTGAAATTGCTCCCAAAGATGAACCAGACTTGTGCTTCCAAGGGCATGACATCGTCATCTGAGCTTTCCAAAATTGTTTAAATGTATAGTAGTAACCTCAGTGTATGTAAACTTCTGACTTTGAATAAAGAAACAAAAACATTTTCTCATGCTTCTGGCATTTAGCAAATAGATATAATTTTTATATACATTCTGGGCCATCCAGGTTGTGTGGGATTTGGGCTGATTGTCTAGGGGACGTAGTAATACGTTGGAACGACTGATGATTCTAGCTGCCATCTTGTGGCTGGCCCTTCTAACACAGTGCAATGCAATCAAATGGGAAACACCACTTATTTCCTTCATACTGTTTTTATCTATTTTAAGTTAATTCATAACTCTTTGATACTCTCACGACTCTAATGTCACATCTGGCAAGAAAATAACATTTGTGCAGTTTTTCAAATGTTATTTCAGTTGCATAAACTTTAGCTACATTTGTTCATGGATTCACTTCAAATAGACCATTTGCATGTATATCAAATATAACATTTGTTTCCGAGTTAAAAAGTACTTTACTTTTTAACACCACATGACCAATATTTATTTAACATGGGACAGTGATACAATGCTAACCACAGAACCCTGGGAATTAATGGAGAAAACAATGCAGATATGGCTAAACAACACGACTAAAAAGACAGACATTAAAAAAAAAAAAAAAAACATCCTGACTGAGATACCTAGACTTAGAAGTAATAAACCAATCACAAATAATAAATGTATCTCACATTCTGCTGTTGAATCAATGACAATTTTGCACCTGGTTTTGCCTCGTCGGTCAGTCACGATTGACTGGGGGTTGGATGTCACATTGGGTAAATAAATAAACCTACATTTGGAAAATGTAGTTTTTATATTCATATCTTTGAATGATCACAGTATGTACATTTAGACACCAGCTTTTGTAGTGGCCATTTTTTGGGGGGCAGTGGGTGAGTTCCTAAATATTTTGTAAAAATAAGTAAGTTATGCTTACACGATTAATGACAGCAGCGACAACAACACACACATTTTGACAACCTGCCCTGCACATGGGGCACAATGTCACAATCAATTTTCTGTTTCTGATGGTTAATAATAACTATTTATTGCAATGAGATATAGGTTTTAGGCCTTTATTTAATGTACAGTGTGTGTACAGTAATGTTCTCAGTCCTTACTCCACCCCTCGTCTACCGTCCCACAGCAGGACACTTCAGCTCGGCCCGTGTGAGTGACGATTCATCACCTGACAGCCGTCCTCCGAGCTGAGCCCTGTGTACGAGAGCTCGCAGGACAAAATCAATGGCACTATTAAGCCTCCTATACATCACACAACAGCAATCAAGACGGGCAGGAGGAGGAAATCCACGCTACATTTCGGACTTTTGTTTGCCTAACAGTACG
Organism: Gobius niger; assembly: GCF_951799975.1. NCBI lineage: Eukaryota > Metazoa > Chordata > Actinopteri > Gobiiformes > Gobiidae > Gobius > Gobius niger. The sequence continues at coordinate 10,242,948 of NC_136870.1, read as the reverse complement.
GGAGAGTCAGGGAGTATGTGTGTAAAAGTGTGTGAGAAAAGTGTTGGGGTGTGAGAGAAGCAGCAGATCGGAGTGTGGCACTGCGCTGGCACTGTGTGCGTACAGCAACCTAGAAGAAAATATTAGTTATTTAACTGGGAACTCAGAGCAGTAGTGACGACACAATCACCCAAAAAGACTTGTACCAGTAAGACTCTTTCAGTATAGTATGCAATGACGAAACTAGATGGCAAGCAGGGCTACTCAAACCTAAGCCAAAAACCATGATGTGATCTGTCAAACGTTGGGGGAATTCAAAGCAAATTTTGGCCACAATCCATAAAACTGGAATAATTGTTGAAATGAGGAAAAAAAAGACAAAACTCGGTCGACAGTTAGCCAAACCTCCGTTGTATCTAGTTACAATTGTACAATGCAATTGTGCAATGTTCAGGGTGGTTCTGGAATATCATCATTTTCCTGCATTGTGCAGCCTTGAGTCTGGTTCAAAGTGTGTTCATCCAGTCGCCGAGTCCTGCAGCTGCCTCTGAAGCGCATGTACAAGTGTTCTTTGTGAAAACTACATGCACAAACAAATGGATTATGAGCACTGGGTGTCAGTTTCAAACAGGCCCACAGTGTTGGACTGGACGTTGGTCTGCAGCCCGCTAACAGCCGGTGTGTGATTTCTGCCCGTGCGTCTGCTTCTCTCCATACAGTGAGCCTTGTATATGTGTATGTTCTGGCAGCCTCCTCTGCGTTCGGGTCACGTTTCCATCGGCTCAAAGAGAACGTTTTATCTATAATCGTTCCTTCATCTTCAGCCGAGGCGTGTGTGTTTTTGACTAATACGACCTGTGTGTGTGTGTGTGTGCGCGAGCCTAAGTCATGGGTTTCATCTCGGTGCCTGTGTGTGCGTGTGGTGCCTCTTCACTCTTTCATCTCATCAAGCGTTCATCACTCCATCCCTCATCAATCACGGCATCAGGCGGCGCATCAGTCCTGTGCAGGCAGAGTGAGGATAAGATCTGGTCCAGGCTCTGTCTCAGCACAATGAGGAGGAATGTGATCAGAGGGGCGCAGTGGGAGGCCGCGCGCCGCACCTACATACACTGTATTATTGCTCCAACGCAGCTCACTGTTGGTCCACATACATACACGCTGTTTCCATGGTGACAGATAGGCAGCCATGCAGAAGGAGTGCATCGTCCCTTGGGACATCTCCTTTGTCCATCTCCCCATCGCTCTCCTTTAGTGATGACAACATGTCTCCTCTCGGTCTGTCTTTCCCTTCGGCCTTTTATTATGCATAATGCATGGGCTCCAATTTGGAAGCTAAATTTCATCTGGTCCATACCATGCGTACAACAGGCCTCTTTGTTCTTTCACTGTTATTTTAGATTTACCAAAGAAGATCACATTGTTTTGTTCGGAAGAAAAGCCATTTATTCTTGCAAAAACAAACAAACATCAAATTGTTTTCCACACATAAATGGTTATAAACGCAACAGAGATGAAATATGTTTAAGTACGTAAAAAAATACTCAACGACCTGACCCACTGTGAAGTCTCTATGATGTATTGTACAGCACAATTAGTGGATAGTTGTATAAAAATTTGGTTTGCAACTGTGCAAACTTTACTACCCCTGGTCTACATCATGACATGTCCAGATTAATCGACTCATCAGCCTCTGCACTGTATAGTAGTTTGAACTTAAACAGTGGTGAAGGGTGAGTGCGAGAGAAACAGAGGGAGATTTGTGTGACTTCTGCTGAAAATGTGTTTGAACAAAGACAGTCGGGGCCCAGCCCTGGCTGAGCGGACTCGTCCTGTAACCTCGCCGTGTTGCAATAAGTGCAGCTCCTCCGGTTTGAGTGGCAGCTCCTCATTATGACACAGTGAGAGTGGTATGGATGGAAGCCGGGAGGGAGCGAAACACATTTGTTGTTCTGTCAGAGATGGTGAAAAGAGGCCTTGTCACACTCACTGCCTGTGATTGATGCTAAAGATGTTCCCTTAATTTGCTCTGACTCACCGCTGCTCGTTGTCATGTTGGGAGCGTTTTTCTACTTAAAAATCAGCATTGCAAAACACATTGACCTAGACAACAGCAGCAGCGTCTTTCGGCCTCAACTCACAGGCACTGTTTCCACGTTTTGTTCATTCGAATTTCAGCTCATGTTCACACAAAGGAGACCTAAATATCATCTCCTGTGGTTCTGCCTGCTTCCCCTTTTTAAATGCGCTGCCATTAAAAAACCATACACGAAGCTATTTGTAACAAAAACATGCAACATCATTACTTCAATTAATCAGTCACGTCAAACTCATCATTCCCTGCATTCCAGCTCCTTTCTGCTACATACCAACTGAGATTAAATTAGGAGTCCAACTATCAGTCTATGCCGAAATGTCCGGTTGAATACAGCCCTGTAGAAATGCACAAGTTTGACGTGTAACCATACAAGCCAACATGTTTGACCTTCAGCCATCCAGTCCAACATAAAATGCATCATGCTTTTTTGGATTCCATACAAGACTCTACTTTCCAGCCAGACAACTTCCTCGTCAGGACAGCGTTAATTGCCAGGTATGTAGCTTGAGACAGGTAACCAGTTTCACAGCGGAGCCTCCAGACAGCTAATTAGCTAAACAGAAGTGCTCGCGGGCCACTGTAAAACATGCACACTGGCCAAAGCATAGGCACGGAAAAGGGAACCATCCGGGATATAGGACCGGGCATTTATCATCCAGCTCTATTCAAAGACACGGAAACTTAGCTTAACTATTACTTGTTTGATGGATTGAGAGCCAAGAAGTCCTCTTGACCTGGGCTCTGTAATTTCATGGAGTCTGACAATATTTTTGGAAACTGGTTTCTTGAAAGTACATGTTTACTGTATGCAAGTACATATTTATTTCGCGGGCACATATCGCGTATCAAAGGTGTACACAAAATTAACTGTAAAAAAAAGAGTAGAACATATGGCAGGGCATGTCACACAGCTAACTTGTTCGAGCTAGAATTAGATCGGCGAATGTGTTTTGTATGACTGAATAATGACTTACTACGCATTGTGGTGTAACATGGAACACGGAACCTAAAATCAGAACTGCTCTTATTGGGAAATCCAATGACAAAATCACAAACAGAACTTCCCGCTGCACCGCTGAGGCAGAATGCAATATAACAGGCACTTTTGCAATACAGGTATTATTGCCTCACTCAAGCAGTATCTATGTCCTGGTTTTCCCGACAGGCCTGGACACGAGGTGATGACACCGGTGCGACCGTAAACTTTAAAGACGTGAATATTTCTGAGATGAGAAGTTGATGACTGTTTTACAGATAAATCGCAGAGGCCAGAGGTCGACGTGACTAAATGCGAAAACACAGGCCCATAATAAGTGCCTGGATCAACAAACGCCAACGCTGTCTAGCATTTCATCATCAATACGCAACTTCTCCGTAATGTTCTTGTTCAAATTGTGGAACTATCTTCTCTTGATCTAATTACAGCTGATTATTTCCAGTTAAGTGTCCAGTGGGGTCCATGTGGTCACTGCACTGACGAGATAATGTGTGGACTTAATCACGGACAATGTTAAGAAAATACTGCCCATTCTATTTAAATCATATGATCCCCGCGGAGCAAAGTGCAACCAAAACTTCTTGCATACATACATGGTTGTCCTACACCACCCACACACTAGGAGCACCATAAAAACCATAAAATCCTCCCTTTACCTATTCTGTCTTCATCTATCTGAACCAGTGAGAGTGTGTGACCTGACCTCCCTCCGTCCTCTGGCACGTGGAACATTTGGCTCGACTGTTTTTACAAGCCCGGCGTTAAGCTGTCCATCAAATGCCAGGAAAATACCCTGGATCCATTTCGCCCCGGTCCCTCTAACACACTCACACACACACACAGAGACGTACACACAGCGCTGGCATATGGACACATCGATTCTCCGGAAACCCCAGTCGCAGCAGACCGGGTCTTGTGCCAAAGCTCTTAAACGTGGCGAAACCCACCTCTGCTCTCTTTACGGCTTCTGTTATACACGATGCTTCTCGTTTTACCGCCACCGTCCTGTCTTCCCGCGATCACTCATTACCCTTTATATGGCTCCCTAAATATCCTTTCTGCTTAGATACAGGCCGTGTCGGGAGGCCGGAGAACTGCGAGCTAGATGGAGCGTAATGCGGGCAGGGCTCATCTGGACTCGCCACCTGAGATTGGCTTGTTGGGGAGATTCGCTTGTAAATGTGAAATACAGCTTGACATCAGGATGGACATGCACTGCAGCTCAATTGGAATGAGATACACAATAGGCCTCAGGAAAACATCAAGCAACAAGAGCAATATCAAATCATATTAAGAACTGTTTAGTAATATGTAATTCTGCTGGCTCATCTGGTTAAGTACAACCCAATGAAAGCACACTCATGTTTGATTACGAAGCCAATTTCCTCAAAGTCCAATGCTGGAACAACTTTTCGGAAAAAAATGTCCAATTGCAAATCCTCTGACAAAGCAGGCTAATTGTGAGAGTGATTGGAGTTTTTTTTTTCTTCTTCTTTTCAATCAGAATGTTCACATACATTTCATTGAATTCCACGTTCCTCCATGTGGAGTAGAAAACATACCATCCAACCCTTGGGGCAAACAATAAGTTAGTATGGTTGGCATGTTTTACAAAATGCAGTGAAGACAGGATCATCTGTTGCAGACCATATTTCAGATGAATTAAATGAATTAAATACTCGATTTGTTAAAACTGACGGATCGCAGCCAATCTCTGCCATATTGGGTGATAACTGACAGCTTTCCATGGACTTGAAGTAGGCAAAAACTGTTCAATGTCGATCTCTAAAAGTTTGAAATTACATAACTAAACAAAATTGCCTTTTTTGCCTGCAGCACTTTCTTATACACTGAAAAACATTTACACAGCATCTTTAAGTTGACAGAAAACCTTTTATATTGCATTGTTAGACCTGTAAGCTAATTACAGTTGCTTATCATTTGTTAGCATTTTATGTTAAAAAACTTTTTCTCCCACATGGGAATTTGTGGCGGGGGTTAAACAGCGACATTTTCTGCCCTGTTTGATGAATACAGGGCCAAAAGTCATTGTGGTAAGTTTGGCATGATGGCACTGGTGAAAAACTTGGACAACTGGGACAGTTTGTGTAAAACAGGGACAAACCAATGGTTTGGCGAATTAAATCCAATCGGACACGGGACAGAGACTGTCCCAGGTAAACTGGGACGTCTGGTCATCCACATTTTAAAATACTATTTGTGCAGTACTCCATGGTTGTAGTAACTCCTGTTGCCTCTGTGACAGTTAGAGATACGCAGGATATATGAGCAGTTAGTAGCTTTGTGATTTTAATTCAGGTTCAGTCTGACATGATTTGCATGAGATTCAATATGGCGGTGGGTGGCGGTTTTGTCACGTGACTCACAAAAACGATTGCAAGCCATAGCCTTTGCAACAAATTTATATTTGAATATCAAATTTCAAATGTGATGGATTGTGAGTCGCTGTCAAACACTGAAACGCTCCCATGGTTGTTGTGAGTTCCTGACCTAAAGTATCAAAGTCAATCGAGCGACATCATAACGCTTGAAAATGTGTCAGCTAAGCATTTCATATATTCAAACCTAGGCTAGGCTATTCAAACCATGGCTTAGGCGCATTGAGTTGCCTTGTGCACGAAATGCGCCACAACCTTCTGTAGGACCCTCAGCCACTCTATTCATATATTCAAACCATGGCTGTTCTTCGCTTTCATTGACGCTGTGATTTTGCGTCTCTATTTTACCGAAGTGCTAAGTGTGGGAGACATTGAACATGCAGCGGTGGCTATCAACACTTCCAGGAGAAATATCCGTGTTCTCAATAGAAAGGCTCCGGTATACCTATATGTGCTTGTACATGAGAGGCAGTATACCTGGGGAGCGCGCACTACAGAGAACCTTTGAGAAATGAAAGGTGGGAGACAAAGAGGGGAGCTTAAAGGAGGGAGCGCATCACAGGGGCCACGGTGGAGAGGGAAAAAACATCAATACGGCATGCATTTAGGAGCAGCGCGAGAGAGAGGCCGGCGCAGAGAGGGACGGAGCTCCGCTGAGAGAGAGGGAGAGAGGGGGAGAGGGAGAGCGAGCGCAGCACAATCAGGAGGGAAGTCGAAATGAGATTATCTAAAAAGACGTCGGAGACAATGAAAGCACAACGCAAAAAGAGAGAGAGGAGAGAGACAAAGACCGGAGTGGAGGGCTTTCGACGAACTAAGCAGGAGAGATCCAGGCTCGATCGGCCCTGCAGTAGATTTGACTGCGCTGAAGAATGGGGCTTTGGGATGCGTACAAACCCAGTAAAAATGGAAAGCATTTTGATCCAGTAATGTCATTTCTAGAAGGTGACTTTAGTTTTGTTTTTAATTTTGGGGACAGTGACAGTTTGTAAAAGGACATGCACCGCCATATTGACCGGTAGATTCATTCACTCTGGCTGTTTTTAATATAGGCTAATAAGATGAAAACCATTACAACAGTACTGACTTTGAGACTTAAAGGAACAGGCCGCCATTTTTACACACTGAGATATGTTCTTGCCTGAGCTTAGACGAGTTGATACTTACCTGTCTGGTCTTTGTGCGTGCCCTCAGTCACGCAAAATGACCACGTATGTTGTTAGCATTTGGCCTCTCCCAATGTATTCCTGTGGCTCCAAACAGGGGTGAAGTTGGAAGCTGCCACGCTCTTTCACGGGCACAAAGACCAGACAGGTACACATCAACTCATCTAAGCTTAGGTAAGAACATATCTCAGTATGGGAGAACTGTGTGCCCTCAGTCACGCAAAAAGACCAAAGATGTTGTTAGCATTTGGCCTCTCCCAGCATATTCCTATAGCTCCAAACAGGGGGGAAGTTAGAAGCGACCACGCTCTTCCACGGGCACAAAGACCAGACACGTATCAACTCGTCTAAGCTCAGGTAAGAACATATCTCAGTATGGAAAAAACGATGGCCTGTTCCTTTAAGGCTATTCCTCCTTCAAGAAGTCTTTTCTTGACCTGTTTTTACACTGTGCTCGAGAAACATTTATGTATGCCAGCCCAATTTCAGTCAGATGGTTAGAAACGGTCCCAGGAAAGATGATTTGACAGCAGAGACTCCAGACGGATTGTGTTCTTAAAACAGATGGTTTTTAAAGCGCCTGTACCTGATATTTTGCTCGCAGTGGAGTGAAACCCGTTTTGCATAATGTATACCTTTGTGCTTCTCAACAAACCGGCGCCTCCATCACAAAAACCTGGAAGCAGCGTGGCACTTTAGACTTCACGTGGATATAATCTCTTTGACGTGTTTCAAAAAATAATGATTTGTAATTATTTGATCATCGCATATTGTTATACGGAGACGGCACGTTACCGCATTGTAATACACCATTTAACAGCCAATTGTACTTTCCCTTTTTTTTTTTTTCCTCTCCATCTTGAGTGTTAACCACAGTCCAACCAAGGGGGGCCCCCAAACACAAAACTCTTGCCGGTAAGAGGTAATGGCTGCAATCAGAAACATAAAAGCAAATCAAAATCGTCAACATTGTTCGCTAACTGAACTGTGCCTATCATAATCTTGGTATGCAAACAGAAAAGTATTTTGAAGTCATTTGAAAGAGAAGGGCAATCTGCAATTAATCAACATCCCAGGTACCAAAATAATCACATCATCATTTTTATATTTATGCGTGTGTGTGTGTGTGTGTGTGTGTGTGTGTGTACGTGTGTGAGGTTTCCAAGAGGTCACGTCAACACACTTTCACAGATATAATTGCACCTCATTAAGTCGTACAGATTGGCGCCTTCCACTCCCTCTCCATTTTGCTCGCTCCGGACGACCCCATAGGACAGCTGCCACTCACGAGAAAGTCATTAACCAATCACAGCATGGCATTTGTCACTAAGGAGGGGGGAAAAAATAACAATAATGATAATGGTAATCTTTGGGATCTCCTAGATAACTCATTTATTTCATTTAAACGCCAAATGACGGTGTTTCAGGGGGCCTGGCGTCGGCACTCCAAAGCGGCGCGGCGGCGGAGAGCGGTGCGACGCGTCTTCATTAACCGTGCGGAGGGGGGAAACCAAAGACTCGGCGCGCAATTAATGCAACATCACAGCGCCGGCATTTGTCCCTCGCCCCCGTGGATCGACGCAACGGTGCTCTGCTCATTACAGCGCTGAGGCCCGGTCGCCGCGCTCTGCTGAGGAGACGGGGGCAGAGGAGGGAAGGCAGGTAAAGATACAGAACGGTATCTCTTCGGGTATGAAACGCCATATTCCAATTAGCGGCCAGCCATTTGAATTTCTATCAATCACCCTGTTGACCAATAATGATTCAGCCTCGATCTAGTGCGAGGTTATTCTTGCACATCATCTTTCTATTTGTCTTTCCAGGGTCACCTCAGCGGATTCCAACCCAAACTTTTTGGCTTCTGCTGTACAGGCATATTGTTTTAGTCCCCGTTTGCATTTTTGCCTCAGTGCGCTGACCTTTGTGGGTGTATTAAGTGCACCGTGCTCTTTTTCTCTCGTGTTCTAAAAGCAATCAAATCTTCATATGTCATAAGAAATTGTATTTTGTTTTTGTGTGTTGGAGAAGACGGGTTACTGTCACGGGAGTATTCTGAATTTTGTGTTTGTGTGCACACCTGTTGTCATGTTTGACCTCTTTAGGCCACTGTGCTCAAGTTTTTTTTTGTAGGGCAGCAACTTTTAAAAATACACTGCCCAACCAACAAATAAATCACCACAAAAACAAAGTGTTTTCTTGGACTGCCTTAAGCTTTGTTAAAGGGGGGGTGTTATGCAAAATCGACTTTTTCAAGCTTTACATCATGTTATTATGTCATTCCCTCATTAAAAACATGCCTGAAGTGTTGCCTTGGCACATTCACGTATTTTTGAGTAATCTGTAAAAACTCTGATGGCGGCCATTTTAGGGATAGGTTTGCCTGAGTCCTCCTAGGAACGCCCCCACCTCCTGGAGACGCCTCCGAGCTTTCGTCACCAGCCGAGTAACCAACCACTGCTCCTCAGCAGAACCCCCTCCCCACTGATGCCACAGACAGCGTGTGGAGGGGGCGTGTCGGAAAGGGCCAGAGGTTCTTAAAGAGACAGAGGCCTATTTCAAGACATTTGCTACAGCCATTTTGAGAGAGCAATTTTATACAACGCAGTTATTCTAAGTTTCTGCACTTACAGACCAACAGAAGGTTCGGTCATCATTGTCGTGTGATATAGACTGGTGCTATGTGATTGAAAAAAGCATAATACCCCCTCTTTAACAGCACACATTCACAGTGGCACGGTTTCAACAAGCTTCTGCAATGTGTAAAGATTCAGCAGTAATGTTTTTTCAATATTTTGTATTGATGATGGGAGAGTGTGACCACTGCGCAAAGCCTTCTCCAGCACAATCTGTGTGGGGAAAGTGACGTCTCATTCATTCACCCTGAACCCCTCTTTCACAATGTGAGCCTGATGAATCCTGGCATTGTCATCTTGAAACATACCCGTGCCATAAGGGAAGAAGAATAACCTGGTCATTCTAGGCTTGACCAATCTTAACAGTTAGTTAAATCCAGGTGGCGACTTCTTTTTTTGGTCAGGCAGCGTAAGTTCTTGATTACAGGACACTTGAAAGTGCTTTAGACTTGCCTGAGCAAAGCAGGTTTTATTCCATCTTGTGTACGAAAACACATGCTAAATCTGGCTGTGTGAAACTAATTGAGCTATAAGCGCACTTCGATAACATTCTGCATGTAAATTTACAGTGTGCCATGCTCATTACTGTGCTCGAGTCCTGAGCTCTCCACGCTCTGCAGAAGTGATGGGCTGAAGGCACAGACAGACAGACCTAGCCTCACCTGCTATAGGGGAAGAAGGCGATGTGGGGAACCTCTGATTCACTGCCTTTTATCCCCTCCACACACACACATCGAGAGAGAGGGGGGAGCGTCATATCTTGATTAGGCGGCTTACGTGGTCCCGGGGAAATACACTCGTCTCTGTCTGTCTCTCTCTGGCATGTTGTTATCTCCAGGGCCCAACTGTTTGGAGATATCTTCACACACACCTGATGACAAACAGCCCGAGTCGTCCCGCCGGCCTGTCCATCTTCTAACAGGGCCCAGACCCAGCGCCTGTTTACAAAGGGTCGCTCCCCACATGCTATTTACCCTGTTTGTCAAAGGCCACGGACAGAAAGGTAACGGCAGAGGTGGTGAGCTCTACACTTTTAAATCCACGTCCGGAAAATTGAATTCCAGGTCTAAGCTAAGGAAGGAGGCTCATTTGCATTCAGTTTAAAATGGGAAAGCATTGTATTGAATTGTGGCCCACTGTTTGCAATGCTGATATATGAAATTTATTCAAATCACCAGCAGCATTTGCAGAGGATTATCATATTTTTTTCCCCTTTTCTGATGGTCTTTTTAAGTGGCCACGGACTACTAAGGTTTAATTTTTTCCAAACCAGTTTAGAAATGCGACTTAATGTGCATACACAAGAATGAAAATATGCTTTTTAAGTTGTTTTGACAAAACTACATATGGCTCAGAACTCATGGGTCAACAATGAACTTCAAATTTCATACTGTCATTAAGCCCTTTAAAATATACAATTGTCTTTGTTGTCAGTTTGTTCATTAACTACATACATGTCCACAAAAATGCATTTCCCTGGTCAGTCATGCAGACAGTAAAATGTAATGTAAATGTAATCCAAGCTTTATGCAAAAGGAGTCAAACAGGTGCAGTGGTGTGTAACAAATAGAACAAGAAAGACACGGGCGCTTTTATACGCCTGTCACATGTAAACAAATAAGAGTTTTACATATTAGCCCCAAGGGATTACTCAATTAAAATACAGTATAATTGTCGACGGACAATTCATTTAATCTGGTTTTGTGTCACCTTGGAGTTAGCCCCACCTGTTCGAGACACTCTTCTGATGCAAAGCACGACCGGACTCGAAGGGGAAACAGCAGCAGCACCAGACAATAAATAAAAAGCCTTGAAATTCTTGGTAATAATCTTAAACACATATTTATCATTATCTTGCACTTTGTTGGTAAGAAATATTGATCTCAAACAGCTATAACAAAATATCCAGTAGTTTCACGCCCTGATTTTCCAGCAATATCTCAAACACTCTAAGCCCCTCCCACTCCTCCCTTCTCGCTCCCCTTTGCTGCACAGCTGTTTCAAAAAAGAGAAGGGGAAAAAGAGACTAAGAGTGTTTTTACTTCACCATGAGAGGAATATGCTTAGCAGGAGACGGCAAGGCGAAGAAGGCATTTCACGGACACTTGACCTCAGGAGAAGCCTTTTTGAGCTTCCGCCGTGCTGATAAGGATAGCTACCGGTGAAGATCCAAAGATCACTCAAAGATGTGCTAGCGGCTCGAAATTCAACTACAAGTATGTTTTGGATGAGAGAACAACATTGCAACACGGTAAAAAGCTCTAAAAAGGAAATTTCGCTTAACACCTCTTTTCAAGATGTTTTTTGAGTTGGATGGTCATCAATCAGTACATCAGTCCATTTTTTTTTAATTGATAGTTCAATCCTTGGCTTAGGAACAGCAGCTGAGAACCTTCTTCAAGCCAGCATATCTTTTGATGAAGGAAACTCAGTTATAAAAGTCAAAAGATACATGGCGTCCCGTCCCATTTTTTGTCGAGGTTCCTCTCACCCAAAACTAAGGTGTGTCTTTTGGATATTTTTGTGGGGTGACCTTTTGGAAAATAAAGTGCTTAGGTCTGAACAACTACAGGCGGAGTGACAAAACTTGTAGAGACTGTTGTACGCTGTTTGGACTTCAAGCTGGACAGCGAACTGAGAAGGACAGCTGTGTTTTGGCTCAACAATGATCTGGACAGGGGCCGTTTGCCCACACAGCATCAGGGGGAAGACTGCAGAGTCCCGTTCTGTGTCGGGTCCAACTGACTGAAAGACAGCCTCATTCACCAGGCTGTCAGGAAGTGCAACATAATATCGATTCCTTCTATGTTCTACCACTTCACATGTGATAGAACTGACCATAAAACTAACTGAGCCGACTGTGTAATTTGCTTTGGGAATGATACACTATGAAATCATTACACTTCACTATAAAAGAAAAAAAAAAACTAGCACGACCTTACAGTGAGTCACCGTGAGCGTAGTGACAGTGCATAACACCTGATGAGGAAATTCCTCCGGTGTCCCGGGGAGGCTGCGCTGTGATTGACACCAGTACAGCTCTCAGATAAAGGAAGATAAAAACACATTTGCTCTTTCCGTGTCTCACACTCACTCACACCGCGCGGCGACGTGCTTGAGTGCGCTCTGCTCGCTATGTAATGACTGCGCTATGTGCTTTTTATTTTTCTTTCTCCCTTAAAGTTGACTCATGCTCCGCTGCCTGGCCTGCGTGTGTGCGAACGCTAACAGCTCGCTCGCACATTCACAATAACTGACGATGTGCCGTGATCAGTGACTGGAGCCGAAAATATTGCCGACATGTTTCAAAAATGAGTTTGAAAAGACGCCATTCAATTTTTCAACTGACTCGGAGCCGAAAGCCGCAGTCGCCTGTCTAAGTAGGTGAACGCAAAGACAAACAACACAATTGATAAAAAGGCAACGTTAAGATAATTCACTTCGTCATTCGCAATCTTTGTTTTGCTTTTCCCCCCGCTTTGGGCTCACACACGCGTTAGCCCCGGCACTCGTGGGGACAGGTGTATCATGCATTCTGGGTCTACAGTGCCGGGGCGTTCAGTAATTGAAAACAGGCCGAATAATCGGGGAGAATGACAGCGCTGAAAGATTATGTGGACTCAAACATTAACACAATTAAGTGTGTGAGCAGTGGAGGATGTCGCGGCATTAGACACTGTCTTAATAGTCCCCCAGCACAAAGGCAGAAAAGAGAAGGAGAGAGAGGGAGAGAGAGAGAGGGAGAGAGGGAGAGAGAGAGAGGGAGAGAGGGAGAGAGAGAGAGAGTGACAGGCCGTATCAGCCATGAAGAAACACCAGGAGCAGAGCGGCACATGAGCTAAGAGCAATGATGGTTCACACAAAGGATCAGCTCTTCTCATACAAGTCATTTCCACTTTCTTCAGTTTACGTGGCTTTTACTGAGAAAACAGAAATAGACATAATCATTCATTTCACAGTGACATATTTTTAGACAAATACAAAGATCCTATCGACAACAAGACACAACCACCAATATTTTATTTCTTGAACTGATGTTGTCCAGTGCATGACAGAAAGATCATACATTCATGCAAAATGTGCAAAGCAAAATCTTCCACACACATAGAAATGACCGAAAGGGACACAAAGGGAGGTGGGCCTAAATATAATGGAACATGAATGAAAAGTGCCATTGTTGTTTCAGTCACTTATTTGTTTTCAGTGAAAACTGTGGCCGTTATTCTCAGCACATTGCTGTGACAGACACTAAACAACAGTAAATAACAGTGATGTATGTTTAAATGTTAGTCTTTTTATTGCAAAATGCATAAATGACTTCCTCCTTAAGTGTAATGAAAATGGCCATAAGAAACCCAGTGGTGATCCAGTGCTGCAGACAGATACTTCATCAGAGCTGAACAAATGCAGTGATTGTCTCTCGGCGGTGCACGCCTTAGCAACAGCCGGTGGGTCGGCGTGGCCACGGCCCAGTTCTGATTTATCTGGCGGCCAGCACTCAGGTGCTGTTTTGTTAACAGGATTGCAGCCATTTATAACTGTTTCATTACTGTACTAACAGCCGATAAGATGATCACTCACGCACGTACACACATACGGCACAGCAACACACAGAAACAGAGGCGCTAATTCAATCCGCTGACAGCGAAACACAGCAAACAACATCCATTATGGCCTCAGAGCTAATTGGTAATGTGGAGGGGGAGAACGGGGTGGGACCATACAGGCAGCGTGTGTATGTGTGTATGTGTGTGTGAGGGGATATATATTATTTATCTCCCTATATTTACAGTTTTATAAATTTGTAATCATACAAATAAAATCATAACAAATGATCATAAACACGAGATGCTCACAAAACTACTTCAAAACTACTAATAGTTCTAATGTAACATTTAACCATGTTACAGTTGCACTGCATGCCAAATATTTAGAGCCCAAAAGGAAAGAGGCCGGGTCTCTTGATCACTGCGCTGCAGTGTTCTCCTCATGACAACAGTACAGAGCAGCTTTTATGAATGCATGTGGTTATGCTATATTAAGAACTGAAGTCTTCTGCTTTCATCTCTGTGATCCTTATTCATTGCCTTTTCTCAGCCATATTTTGTGACTCTTTGGCAGAGTATGATCTTTCATAAGTAAAAATAAAGCATCTTACAAGCCAACTAATCCTTTCTACTTCATATAAGAGGCAGAAAAACTCAAAGGAAACTGGTTGTATGGTAGATTTAACCGGTCAAGGCCATTGAGAGGAAGACGGATTGGCCGAAACATAACCATAGAAACAATGCTCCACAATTTGTAGCAAAAACAAAACAAGCATGGCACGTACAGAGAATCCATGTCTATCTATTGTTATATTGAATTTGAATTTATTTGCTTTGAAAATGGCCAAGAACAAAAGAATCTTAGAGTACTGATCTGTGAGACATTCAACATTCAGAGTATTTTTGTTGGGGGGGTCTCTTCATGAATTTGAACGACGCACCGGCTGGACAAGCTGAAACACTGGTGGTGCCAATGCTTCAGCAGTCAAAGAGAAACATACAGCAGGAGCCAGACCTGCCATCTTCCATTATTTATTTCTAAACCAATTTCAAATCCCCCTGGACTGAACTATTTTATTCCAAGATGGAGCAAGATACCCGCCAACAAAGCAAAGTCTACGGCCTGATCAGAAGAAAATAGTAAGGCCAATACAAAGCACCTCAGCTCATGTCAAACCACCTGTGACACTTAATATCACTCTTCCCCGCGCCCCTCCGTCCCTCCAATCGCATGACTCCTTATTAAAATTACCCATCAATCTTCCCCTATACCCAAAGATAGGTTTGTGATGAATTACCGCGGTTCATGCAAAGACAAGATCTTTTAGGATTCCTGGCCGGGCTTTGTTTATTTACTTCCTCCATCAGCCCCACAAGTGATGCTGAATGAATGGCTCAACGTAGACCGCCAGACAGATGGAGTCGCGGGCACAAATAAATAAAGCTAGTGAAGGTGTTGAAAAAATGACAATGAAGACGGAGAGGAGTGGAGGAAAGATGCCCGCGGATGAGAGAGTGGAGATGAGACAGAGGCAGGGCGATGGATGAGCAGATTTACAGGGCGGCCGATAAGAGCGCGGATAAAAGCAGCGCACAGGGAGGGGCTGTGTTTACATGCAGCAATATGTTGTCGAACATGTTGATGTACTTATGTTGTTAGCAGGGGCGTGCGTGCGGGGGATGTCACGCGCGGGGACGGCACATCAGCATGCCGGAGACAGGCTTAAGCGATGACGGTGGGTGAAACTCAAGAATGCGCTGTCAGGTCCATTTGAGCTTTTCACGCTGTTGCCGGCCTAATCCCAGTGTTGAACTGAGGGTGTGTCTCCATGTAAAGAAATAGCATGAGCAATGTGGTTTGTGGGCTTTGGACAAAGAGAAAAAAAGTAGGTTAGGTGTGTCGAGAAACTTTGAATTCAGCTTAAAAGGGGGGGGCATTATGCAAAGTCAACTTTTTTTTTTAGAGCTTTTTACCTTGTTACAATGTTTTTCTCTCAGACCTGGAGGAGTGTTTCGAGCCGCTCACAGAACTTTGACTAACCTTTGAGTCTTACGCACACTCGTGGCTATTAGCAGTGCAGCGACAGCTCCCAAAAAGCTCCTTCTGCTCCCCAAAGGCTACGTATCCAGGAATTGCTTTCCTCACCTCTAGATCTCTTGCTAAACTTAATCCTCTCATCGCGAAGTGAAAACACATCGCTTCACTATGACTTGTTTTTGTCATCTTTATCGAAACAGCTGCAAAGGCGAGCAAGAAGAAGGGGGTAGAACCATAGATTGTAAAATTAAGAACGGACTTATTGTGTCCGACCTCTTCCTGTAACCGTAAGGAAATGTTCCTGGCTCCTATGGACTTTCCCTTGAAACATTATTGCCAGTCTTTATCAAACACAGGCATTTCATTCTGACCTCCATGTCCTAATTTTTTCCTTTTACAATTTTTATTTTCAATTCTATTCTAAATAATGGAGTTGGCTCCAAAAACGCAGCCAAATTGCTAGCATGAACAAGCTTCAGCTAGCCTGCACTGAACGCTATGGGGGAGGCCTCACTTCCTCAGTCCATTGTTGATTTTACAGTCTATGGATCGGGCAGGCTTATGGGGATTTTGGAAGTGAAACTACTCTATTTTCTTTGAGGTGATTTGGATCAGCATTGCATTTTCTAACCAACAATGTGTAATATAGTGATGAAGACGTGTTTATGATTACCCAAATCCCGTCAAAAAGCACAATCTTCTCTAATGTATTCATTTTGTGGTTCTCATTGCGGGGATATCTCGGGTACTCCCTCTCCAGGGTGTTCTTCCAGTTCATCCACAGGTACAACAATGCATTCCTCAGTCACCCACAGGGCCTCACCTGCGATCTGACCTCGGCCACTTCGCGGCGGAGGGAACATTCTGAGACTGTAGCGATCAAGGTTCACACCAACTCTGCCCTGGACACGATGGTCAAGCAGGAACTAGTTAACCGCTAACCTGTGGGAAACTCTCGAGACCAACAGTAAACCTCACAATGAGAGATAAGGCTTTGATATTTTCCCCATCGAAGTGCCAGATCCCAAAGAAACATAGTGCACTGTGCAGGCTATAGGATTGGCAAATGTAAATTTAGTTTGTGTGATCATGCGAATGAAGAAAAAAAAGGAATGATTGTTGTAATGCAATGAACTACTTCCTCTTTCGTAGTCTGTTTCCAAGGACATAAAATAAAATGAACTAATTTCACTACATTTTGAATTAATTGCAGGAATTTGCTCTGAAAACGATAATTAGGAACAAAACAGCATGTCCTGATAATCACAAAGGCCTCAGAACTCAATTTAGATATAGAATCAGATAAACTAAAAATAATTAGACTTATCCTAATTCCATGCTTTGATGGAGAGATGTAATGGATGACATGAAAACCTATGTTAATTGTCAGTTTTGTGGTTTGCCTACAGTATGGAGTGAAGTTTTAAAATCCCTCAATGTCAAAGGTATTCTCTCGGACCATGAACCGCGTTTAGAAAGAGTCTGTATTTATTCCTTTCCTTTGCAACATGGATGCCTTCAAATTGAAGAATTTCCTGCACCAAAATGGCCTTATATTCTTCAGTAACTACAAAGTCATACAAAAGACACATTGGACCCTGTGGACTCTTTGACACGTACGAGAGAAAGATGAAGACAGCTCATTAGATCCTCTTACACGTGTCCAGTGTTCGGGGCCTGGCTTGTGCAGCGTTCACGTAAACCAGGTCTTTGTGTGTCAGCCTTGGCAATACTCTCTTTCTAAATGGCAGCTCTGAATACCAGCTTTTTGATGCTCGTGGAGTCTGTTGGTGTGGGGTCACAGACGGGTTGAGAGGTTGATTAAAATCCGGCGTTATTTTTGACTCTATATTTCTGAAATGTTTTGATTGAATTCTCTTTTGCGGTAAATGTTTGCTTATCGCGGACGCTGAGCTTTGGCTGAAAACCACTTAAAATCCTGCCCCCTGCATCCATTAAATTACAGCTTGAAAGAATCTTGTGCTATTTCAGAGAAATGTTTTCTGGAATTTGGACCTATTCCGTAAAATTGCCCAAAACATCAACAAGTCCTTCAACTCCAACTGCTAAAATTGGTCTGGCCGGAACAGGAAAAAGTTTGGTGAATTAAAGAGAAATGTAGATGGATTTAACATAGGTTGCAACAAAAACGAAAAGAGCCAAGATCACAATTTAGCTTTACATTTCATTATTCGGTTACTAAAGCTCACAACTGGCACATCGGCTGTAAAAAGGAAGACAAACAAGCACTTTAAATGCTTTGAACGCCACAATAAATATACCGTTTTTCTTTCAAAACGACTTGTTAAGTACAATACACTTAAGAAAATATAGGATTCATTTTTTTCATCATACACGAGGTCACATATTTTCCATGAGACATTTTGATAGAAGACAGGAAAGAAAAACTAAACATAAGATTTTTTAACATAATGGCGGTTGAGCAAAGATCAAGTGCTTATACGTTGATTTATTTGTATCTACAGAATACTTCGAGGTTTATAGGATCAAGGGCCAATTTACGCCGTCAAAATGGTGGCACATACTCAACATCATCGCTCGAAAAAATGTGTAGGTTGCAGTAGATCTTTTTTTGTGCCTATAGGGGCAAGAACTGTCATGCCACATCTCTCCTAAAGCTAATGATGAGGCAGGATTGTTGATCGGGTGTGTCTCAGCTTTGAGGATTAAAAAAAAAAAAAAACAAGCTCCAACTCCCCGTATTCTTCCGCCGTAACAGACACAGCTACAGAGGAAAAAGGACAGTAGTTTTCTTTTGGCTACAGGACGCACCCAAAGTTATTGTGCGAGGAATCTGGTGCTGTCGGCAGAGCGAGGGAAAACAACTTTATCCATGTTCGCAACCTTGAAGTGGGGTCAGCCGGTGTACGAAATATGTGCACATTTTACATTTTGATGCAAACAACCGGACCATGTCACCTGTTTTAATTAAGATTCTTTTAGGCCGATTTCAGGAATTTCATAGCCGCAAAAGAGCAAGGTTTGGAAGCGAAATGTAGAGCAGAGATCTTTTAATCTTTTTGTCCAGCTGTGGTCAGATGCAGACTAGTTTCCTGCATATGTACAGCTGCCGTACTACTGAGCCACTGCGATGCCTTAGTTTGCAGAAGATGACACACTGGCGGCGTCCACTCTGCGTGATGCATACCCGCCAGACAGACGAATCGCTAATTTTGAGTCAAACATTAGCTCGATGACCAGAGAAGGAGGGTTCACTGCAAACAAACAAAACCACAGATAGAATGATGAATTAATCTGGTCTTGGGGCCATGGAGTCACTTCAGAGAAAATGGAACCAAACACCAGCTATTATTGGGAGCAGGAGTAAAAACATCTGGGTTGTATTTATAAACTGTGTGCGTGTAATTTGTAGTGTAGATGATCGGGGCACTGTGTAAACACGTTTTAGTGCGCACGGGAATCAGTTCTGAAGAGCGACTTGCTGATGTACATGTATTTTTTTTTGTTTTTTTCATCCTTAGAACAGAGACACGTACAGCGAGCTCAGCGTTATTAAAGATATCCAAACCCCCTTTAACTGTAAACCAACAAGGCCGCCGTTGACAAATGGCCGAGGAGTCCGACGCGGAATCCGAAATGAGCGCGCAAACCCCCCGAAGTGCAGAGCAAACTTGGTTCGAGCATATGACCATAACCATAAGAATGGGTAAGTCGCACATCGATGCACGCTTACGCACACAAACACGCACACGCGGCCCCTCCGAGGAGCCCGGGGCCAAGAGGGAATAATGGTTAGCAACCTGAAAAATGCCCTCATCACAAAAGGCTGCCGACAGTAATAAATGAAATGGTTGAGCCAAACACATTAATCCACACCAGCTCCATTGTGCTCTCAGTGTGTAGTTATGCTTTTTTTTTCTTTTTGCGGGGTTTGTGTGATATATATACGCATAATAACGCATACACTGTAAATGTTGTTACAGGCCATAAACCAACAGGAATTTTGATGAGGGAATAATTGATTGGTATGACGCGATATTACATTTGTTTTTGTTATTGGCCGGTTATTGTAATCTTTGCTTCCAATATAGAGCGTCATTTTCCTTGTCAAGCATCGGTCAAAACATGAACAATTTTCAAGTGCATTGTAGGAGTTGTAGCTTTTGACTACATTTAGCTAAAGTAAATGTTGGCAATCTCACAATCTGTTAAAAAATTGTGATCTTTTGTTGTGATTTTAGCTCTTGGGGACTCAACCGTGAACAAAATCCTGAAGGTTGGAAGAGCAGCACGGTAACTTACTAAACGCTAATAAGATGAATAAATATTACACAAATAACAGTTTCTTACATGGAAAACCTAGAACTGTATCTGAACAAATAGCTCTAGTAACATAACTCATTAGAAGAGTTATTTCTAAAAACTGAAAGAGGAAACACCATCCAATTCTCTTCACTGATCTAAACATAATTCTGTCACAATGATGATAAATAACCAAATATTGTGTTTTAATAACATTCTTTACCTCTATGCGATGCTTACATTAGCCCTTCCCTCGTGTTAGTGCATGTTCTGCCTCCCACTTTTGCTGCCACTCCTGTCCATTAATTCCTAAACTGTATAATCCTTCCCCGTCTTTGTGTCTAAACTGTGTATTTTTAGTCACTCACCTTGTTCATTTCCTCATTCTCTTTACCTTGGCCCTGGCTCTCTCTCCAAACTGTGTATATTTGGGTCTGTCTGTGGGGAGTCAGGGGTCATTATTAATCTTGCGCGCTCTCCTGGCTCCAGGCGCAGCAGCGGGGCAGCATCTGTGTGTGTGTAAGTGAGAGGGAGCGGGCGCTTGCCAATGAGTCAGTTATGTCCATTCAACTAAAGGTGTGAGAACGGGCTTCTTTTCGGAGAACGCCGTCTCCGCGCCGGTGCTTTGGCGTGTGTGAGGTGACGTGAAAGCGCGTTTTGCCGTGGTCGATCGCGAGAGACCCACATTGTTAATGCATAGTCGCGCAAGACAGGCACCCATGAGAAATGAGAGGGGCAGTGTGAGAGGGGGCTCAGGGGGAGGGGACAGAGAAAGGGGTGACAGGGAAACTGAGCGAAGCCGAGAGAGTCCCTTTTCCTCCTGAACTCATTAACCGTTGTCCTCTCTGCCCTCCCTCCCTCACTCCCACAATGCCGAGCAGCGGCGTGCATCAATAACACCATGACAGCACGAGGGGGACGGGTCAGACAAGCAACCGCCATCTCCCTGGCAACCATCGCCGCAGCCACCATCGCCACGACAACAATTGGCGAGCACACACGGGGGGTATCCCCCTTCCCCGCCGGCCGCGCTCCCTCCTGCAGCCAGCGCACAGCGAGGGCCGCCCTGCCCGCTGCTGCTGGATCACAAGCAGGCTAAATCCGCAGCACGGCGCCGGCACGGGATGAGGCGAGAAAGAGCTGACTGATCTGGATTCTGGATGAAGTGAATGGACAGGAGCTCCGTTCTGAGCTGCATTACTGCGATACAGCGAAGGAGGGGTTAGGCACATTCTCAGGCGGGATCACAAGAATGTAGCAGTCCAGTTCACAAAGAGGAACCAGAAATGACTGTGCCTTACTGGACTCTGCTGTGAGGCGTCCTATGTATAAGTCTCACAACTTAACACAAAAAGGAAAACAGACTCACTTAAATTATAGAGACTTGAATAAGAATACGAAAGAGAAACTGAAAGTGCAAGAGCAAAGTAATGAACGTGTGGCAGCGACAGTCCGTTTTTGTCAGTGTAAACCAGCCCCGTCTATTGTGGAATTTAACTTTAAATCTGGGTCACTTACATTTTTTCTCCCAGGTTTGGATCTGCTTTGCGTTAGTCTCAGCAGTGTGTGAGAGAGTGCGTGTGTGTGTGTGAGAGAGTGCGTCTGTGTGAGGGAGAGTGTGTGTGTGTGTGTGTGAGAGAGTGCGTGTGTGTGTGTGTGTGTGCGCATGTCTGATGTGTCTAATTGTATATTTCTGGCCGTTATTTTATTGTTAATAAATCCCATGATGTGTCATGTAAAAACAGCAGAAATATGTAATTGTGTCAAATATCAGATTTTAGTCGAGCCGTTTTAAACAAAATGTGAGTCTGTGCAAAATATTTGAAGCTCTTTTTTTGAAATAAATTTGATATCATTTATTTAAATTTTACAACAATTTACCAGATTTGGTTTATTTAATAAATTATATAATTCAAGTTTGTTTAGGTAATTATATTACATTTATTTACTTATTCAGTCTTGCTTTCAGGCACACATTTTATTTGTTCACATCATTTTAAAATTAGATTTAACAGTTTAAAATAATTGTAGCAGAGAATTTGACTATTGATATCCTTATGTTCTCAATACTAAGACTACATTTCACTTGGTTTTATTAAACGCTTGCTGAAAATATTGCACTTTTGAAATAACCATTTCTTTATTTACTAACCTCATAAAAAGTGTATGTTCGGTGAAAGTAAGTGAGGTTCTATAATCTTTCATTAAAATGTTATTATTCACATTTTCTCAAGCTTTATTTTGCATCCTGGCATTGTTGTGCAGTCTTAGTGGTGGTGTTAAAAGTGAAGCATGAGTGAAATGCCTGGACAGCAGAAAGATGGACATGTTTGTCAGGACTGGAGCCAGGCCAGAGCAGAACAGACAGGTTCATTTCCAGAGACACTTCAGATTTTGGTCGTACGCACTCGTTTGCTCACTGGAGCTGCCATAACGTTTTAACAGTGTCAATGGAGGCAGTAAACTTTAAGAGCAAGAGCATAACCATTGCATTAAAAACTCTGCTTTTTGTAATGCTACTTCATGATGATTGAGGCTCTATTTCAAAAAGGGTTATACCAGGGGTATTAGGCAAAAACAGGTCCGCTACCCATCAATCATGCCTGTCCCGGGTCCACACCTTTATTTCACACACTGAGGACAAATTAAAAATAGTAGCTTGACGGCAAAAATAACATGTGTGTGTGAGCATGACAGTAGAAAGGCTAAATAAATGCCTTAAATAACCTACAAATCCATATATCTATGTCCTATAATCCAATAAAACAGCTTTATTTAGTGGGCTAGTTACATTGTAGCTGCTGCTTCTCTGAGTTCCAGTCAGTTTTCCTGGGAATGTGCTGGAAACATAGTCTAACTGTGTGTGGGTGGTGCAGCATGCTGTGTACAGAGAGCACAGCGGCAGGAGACTTTATGAACGGTACTGAACAGAGAAATTAGGAAACAAAGATCGACACTACGTGTGGAGGAAGCTGACGCAAAAACAATGAAACCAAATCCGCTCGTCCACAGTCGCAGATGCGGGTTAAATAAGTACTTATCGTGTCTCCGCGTTTTGTGTCGCTCAAAGCTTCGCACGGTGCGAAATGTCAGCTCTGTGTTCATGCGCCTCCTTGAATGAAGCGGCGGCGGCAACGCGGCTGCCGCGCGAGCCACGGAGCTCGCGAGAGGGATATTTCCTTTCCTCGCGGACGGAAAAACAAGTGGAGGAAGGAGAGGAGGGGCTGAGGAGGGGCAGAGCGCGGCAGCTGGGCCAATAAAAGCAGCATATTCTCAACAGGCGGGTCTTGGCCAATGGACACTCGAATGAGGCTCCGTGGCCCCACGTGGGATATGAGATCCCAAAGACAACGAGCGGAATACAGGCCAATCCGGTCCAGGAAAGGTGTTAATCTGGATTCCGATTGGCTCGCTGTTTTTCAGAGTACGCTCACTCATCACGTTTAGCCCGTTGTTATTAACTCTTTCCTACCACACAGAAAGGTGCTGCTCTACCTATAAATCACACACCGCTCTGTAATAGTCAAATGTGAATTAATAAATGATTCAGAGGCGGTTTGTTTTTAGAAACACGATACATCAGTTAATCCGGACTGTTTCAAAGAGTCGTTTTAGACACATTTAAGAAAAGAGGGCAATGCATGCACTGAACTATGTTTGAGCCCACGAGGCGGCCAGAGCAGCTCTGCTGCAGCCTTTAAACCTTGTGTGTTGCCCTCATCATAATCAAATCAGCATGCACGGAAACCAGTGGGATTAAAAGCACATGAGAGATGCATACTTAGCAGTGAGCTATAACCACATTCACACATCCAGGGTCTAAAGCTGTAGGGTCCGAGCGGCTTCTGCAGCTTCTCTCAAAGCCACATTACGAGGTTCTGAGTGATAATTGTTACAACACACGCCCCGCCCACTTTTATTGTCCTAATGCTTTACAGTTGATAAGACTTGCTTGTTTGTTGGCGTCATACAGTTTCTCCAAAAGCACGAGACATTAAAAGCAGCCATTTTAAATAGCACTAAAGCCCTCCCCTCCTACGCTCTGCAGTCACACAGGCACCAACACTGACAAACCAAGCATCAATCTTCTCTCGCTTTTTTTTCTTTTTTTGAGACTCCAAAAAATATATAGGCAGTGTTCATATAAATCGGGCACAGAAGAAGGCTAACACTGCCCCTAAGAGGTGGCTTTGGGAAGCACAGGCCATGAGGATCGGATAACCCATTTCCACATTGTACTGTGAAGAAAAGAAAAATGAAAAGAACAAAAAAGAACAAAAAAAAAGAACAAAAGCCCAATTAAAGGCAGTCAGTAAAATAACATTTCAGACAATACTAAGCAACAGTTTTTGTTCCTACATGCAAAGGTAATGCACCAGAGAGAAACTGGGAAAATTGTAATGGTAAATTCACACAAAAGCTAATTTTCTAAAATTAATATAGCTCTTAAAATGGAAAGAGACAGTTGGAAAATATCAGAGGACAACTTAGAGTAGATATAAAATTACAACTTCCCTTTCATTACTGTCAAGTGCACATTTGTTTTAATTTGTTTTAATCGCTTTCTGGGCTCATGTCAGGCAGAAATATTCACGTTCACATGATCTACGATGCACTTTTAAAAAAAATTCTTCCTCACCTGGTCCCTCCACCCCCCCCATGCCACACGTCTCAAAACCCAGACCTTCAACTTAGA
Organism: Gobius niger; assembly: GCF_951799975.1. Lineage (NCBI taxonomy): Eukaryota > Metazoa > Chordata > Actinopteri > Gobiiformes > Gobiidae > Gobius > Gobius niger. The sequence goes on along the minus strand of NC_136870.1, from coordinate 10,218,111 downwards.
ACTAACTAACTGGCTAAATAAATAGGTACAACACGACAAGGGCATATTTGATTTAACTGCAGAACACTTTTCATATCTGTAAACTTTACATTGAAGCAGAAAATGCCACGGTAAACCATCAAGGACAAACCCCAGTCCCAAATACTATCCCCTTCATTCAGTTCACAACCTTTAAATTGAACTAGCCAAGATGAGGATGGGAAACAAAGAATTGAGGTAAAAACATAGCATGGGTCAGAAAACTGCCTGCACTGAGTGTGTGTGTGAGAGGGGCGGCTCACAGAGCAGTGGGACACTGTGGGGTATGAGGCAGCACCCCGCAGTCCCCAGTAATGGCAGAATAGAACTTAATAGGGTAGAAAAACGCTAGAGGCTGTTAACTTAGAAGCGGTCATTTTGAATTGGCCATTCTTTTCTTCACTCGCTCCTTTTCTCTCTCATCCTTCCCCCAAACAGCCACTATATCTTAAACTTCCAGGTTTGTGTAATTTACTACCTCGCTATTCCTTCCTCGCCACCTTTCCTCTTTCTCTTTCCTAGCTTTGCATCCTCCCTATTCATCCCCCTCTCCCTCCTCCCTCCGTGTGTCTCCTTGGAGGAGGTGTAATGATAGCTATTTGAGTGTCATCAGAGAGCGCTGTAATGGCTTCTAAAGCACCATCCCATGGTTGCCACGGTGAACCTGGCACAGTCGCCATCCCAGAATAAGGGGGAAAACTAAAACATGTGGTTGTCTGCGGACAGGCGTCAGGGGTGAGACAGCACAGGAATATGAAGTCAGCCCCCGGGGTCCGCACGCTGCACACAGTTAATGAAGCGTGGGATAGGATACATATGACAGCTACAGTAATAGTGATAATAGTAATGAAAATAATAGCAATCATAACCATAACACTTTATGATTTTTTGTTAGTGAGTAATGTGCATGTCCTTGTGTTATTTTTGTGGCGTGTCGCTTGTGTAGTGTAGGCCTAAATGAAATGCATTTACTTTAGAGCTGCGCATCTGATCACTGTTCATATTGGCACGCCTGGCAAACATCAGCCGGGAAAAAAAGGTGACATTTTGTCTTTTGGGTTTTAAAACGTCTGCTTTTTGTTGTTAAACAGAAAAATATTCAGACAGGGTTTTCCAACAGCGAGGTTATATTTTAAGTGAACTGGGCGGCTTATGAAATTGCTTAGAAAAGGAACCTGTGTGTCTTTGCCTAGCGCCTCGGGTCGATGGTTCTAGCGGCCAAAATATCTCTGAATAGCTGATGAAGAACTCCAAAAAACGACAGCACAAAATCACTGTGGACAAATGTTTATACTGGTAGGTAAGTTCAAAACTTTAGGCCAGTTATCATCAAGTGAAATTGAAGCCAATGAGTGAGAGTGTTGTTGGGGTTTGTTTTGCCAATAAAAATACCCGTAGTGAAATTCAGAGGGTGAAATGTTGCGTAGTGTGGCTTTAAGTCTTGTATTTTCAGCTTACATTGTAAAAGCTGGCAGGAGCTCACTGAGCAGTTGCAAGCCCTACATGTTTGCAGTTTATTCTAAAAAAAAGAGTCTTTGAAAATTGAACATCTTAGCTTAGATATGTTAAAGCTCTTCAACCCTAACCCCCCCCCCCCCCCCCCCATCTGCATTTGCGACCTGCGTTGTTCAAGTCAAGTAAATCTTTGCGGCGGGTGTTTACAATGAACCCGGGGCGGTCGCTCGTGCGTGGAGTTGACATACATGTTGCTTCGGGGTCATTGATCTCTGTGCATTGTTTCTATCCAGTGACAACTTTATGCCTGCGTGCGCGTGCGTGTGTCAGAAGGCCCGGGGAGGGGGTGGGGGGGGGGGTTGATCGGGGGACCGCCGTAGATTAGCCAGGTTGAAATGATTGGGTAGAGGATTAGGCGGATTCGGGAAGAGACGCGTCTGTTTACCTTGCAAAGAAGTCTTATAATAAGCTGATTGGCGCGGCTTGATTACACACATACACGATCCGTCTCAACTGCCGCCCCATATGCTGATTGCCTTGTTATTGTTGCCTCTTACAAACACCTGCCGTCTCTGTGCCATGTATAAAAGTCGGACTCCCCGGGCACCGGCAGACGCATTTCCCATTAGGTCTGACCCAGGGAGAGCTTGCAATCAGAGAAGATGTGTAACCCAAGACGCGGCATAAACAGGTAAGGAGAGCTGAATTGGCCCGAAGGCACAGGGAGCGATCCGGTTACCTACTGCTGTAAAGTGTGTGTTGGGGTTTGTATTGTTACCTGGGCCGCAGAAAGAGGTAGGAGAGGAGAAAGGCAGGATTAGACACATGGCGGGTTAGAAAAAGACCAGAAGAAAGAAGGGAAGAGATGGCAGGGAAAAGCGACAGGGAGAGGCTTAAGATTACACACCTTTAGCGCGCCTTTGCGGGTTGACTTGAGAAATTTGCGGGACAGTCGCAGATGCTCGCCGATCAAATTGTCATCCGACTTGCCACCGAGCTTGGAGCTGGAATAAGAAGAAGAGGAAGATTCGGTGTGGGAACGATTTTTCACCATTCAATAACAAGCAAGAAATGTTGTGAAGCCGGACAAGACAGCGAGCAGAGCAGAGAGAGTGAGAATAAAAGGTAAAGCTGGAGAAGTGGAGATAAGCAGTCAACACACAAAATTAGTCTATGGGGAAAAAAGAAAGCCCCAAAGTCCGGACTGAAGAGAGATCAAGGCCGGCATGAGTCTTTGCTGCCTCTAACCTGATTAAGGAGAGGGAAGGTGGTGGGGAAGGGGTGCAAAGAAGAGCAAGAGCAAGTGAAGAAGAAGAAGTAAGAGAAAGAAAGAGAGAGAGAAAGAATTACAAGAGGACGCCTGGTGAAAGAAGCCTCTTAAATCGGGGGAGCTTGGAATTAGAGCCACAGAAAACTGCAAAGAGGAAGCCCACAAAACCACAGTAAGTAAATTAGGAGGCTGTGCGGCTGGAAAAACGTGTAATGAAGTCACGGGCGGGGGGAAGGGATTTGTGGTCATTCAAAGTGCTTTATACACTGTACCTTAATGGATTGATTTCCTGCCTGTAAGAGTTGTGCATACTGACATCCTCCGTGGCCTCACCTACCCACCTTGGCTTTTTTTCTTTTAAATAAATGATATTTTTAGCCCTCTTTAGAAACTCGGTTCACTCCTTCGCTCTCACATGTGTCTTAATAAATGTGATGTTTGCAGGTAAAAATGCCCGCCAATGGGAACCTCCCCCTCAAGTTGCAGTTCGGGCTGATCAACCATGAGGGTCGCTATCTCACCGCCGAGAGCTTTGGCTTCAAGGTTTGCAATACCTGGATCCAACAAGATCATGTGTCCACTTTCACTGACCAAATCACTGTAGTCAATGGTTCTAATTGTGTATTCATGGTTTATTATCATAGAATTAGTTTTTTTGTGTAGGTATGTGTAGGTAAGTTAACATATTGCAATTATTGTCAGGAGGAACATTTTACTTCTAAGACAATTGTTAACAGTTTGCACAACACACCACAAGTACAATTCTATTAACTTTATTTCTAAATTATCGAAATATTATATATATATTATATATATATATATAAAGTTTGTCTAAAAACATGTACATCAGGGTCCCAGGTCTCCCCCGAAAAGCTGACTTTGAATCTTCCTGGTTACATAAAGGTCAAATAACAATCTGATTTGGCGGAGTGGTCAGAGCAGGATCTTATAACTACTATACATATAATCTTTGACCTTTGAAAAGAATCAACTGATTAATCCTGAGATCTGCTCTTTTTTGGCCTCTAGAAAAACTCAGAGCTGCCCTTTCTCTCTGTCTGCCCAGGTGAACGCGTCAGCCCCCAGCCTAAAGAAGAAGCAGGTGTGGACTTTGGAGCAGGACTCCAAGGACTCTCATGTCGTCTACTTGCGCAGTCACCTTGGCCGCTACCTGGCCTCGGACAAAGACGGCAAGGTGAGCTGTGAGGCTGACAGTCACATCTCAGAATGCCGTTTCCTCATTGTCGCCCAGTCCGATGGTCGGTGGGCGCTCCAGTCTGAGCCGCACCTGCGCTTCTTTGGCGGCTCCCGTGACTACCTGTCCTGCTTCGCACAGTTCATCAGCGACACCGAGCTGTGGGCCATGCATTTGGCCTTACACCCGCAGGCTAACTTACGCTCTGTTGCTCGCAAGCGCTATGTCCGCCTCTCTACAGAGGACGGGGAGGTTGCGGTGGACATGAACATTCCTTGGGGGGTGGCGGCACTCTTGACCTTGGTCTACTTGGATGGAAAGTATGGCCTAAAGACCTGTGACAGTCGATTTCTTAGCAATGATGGCAAGCTCTTGACGCAGAGTGGAAGAGGCACGGCGTACACGCTCGAGTTTAAGGTTGGGAAGCTGGCTTTTAAAGACTGTGAAGGGAAGTACCTGTCTCCTATGGGGCCCACTGGTACACTGAGGTCTGGACGCTGCTCTAAGCCAGGCAAAGACGAACTGTTCGACTTAGAAGAGAGCCACCCACAGGTGGTTCTGACGGCAGCCAACGCTCGATACGTCTCTATAAGACAAGGTAAGGGAAACATCAGTGACATTGAAAATTTTAGAAGACAACCTACGATGTAAAATGGCCTCAGGAGCTGCTCAGTGGGTTTGCAAACCATCAGATAATTCATCTGACCTACATGCATAATGAGGAGTAGAGGTTACTACAGGTACTGCAGCTCCCACTATCAGGCCTCATACATACAGTGCTATAGAGTGCTCCAACAAAAGAAAAGCGGGCTAACCATTCACAGGAAGCACAATACCAAGTGGACATGCTCAAAGAAATTGGCTGCTCTCAGCTGATTACGGTCTGATAGCACGGGCAGGCAGTGTAATTATGGGTAATGTAGTGCATCCACGTGACATCACGTACTGAGGGGGAGGATCTTTCATCAAACTCAGCAGAGATAATAATCAACCCACTTTTTATCATCTCATCCAGTAGATGGGAAGTTATTATATATTCCAGACATCGAAAAGGTTCATACAAAACAATTGTATAAATAAAATACCATTATATATTATCTAACTACCGGAACAGAATTTCACTTGAGGCATAATGTTGGCCCCAGCCACAAAAAACTCCAGAAAACTGCTTAGACTTCTACTTTCATCACATAATCAATCAAAGTGTGGGGTCTTAAAAGCCTTCATTTCCTCCAATGTTCCTCTTAGTCGTTGGTGATAATTGTGTTAACATTCGGAGCCAGTGCCCCTGGGCTCATGGAAACAGCTGCTTGTAACCTATATACCACAGAGCAGTGCTGTGTTGATACTATATTATGTATTTACGCAACTGTCTTTTGACGGAGCTGTAGGGGAGCGTTATTTGATCAGCATGCAGCCATGGCGGCACAATAGCATGCTGATGGATTACACCTGCTACACAGCAGCTTCAAAGTTATTTCTTCGCTACATTAAGGGGACAGCTTGTATGGACAGTAGAAAAACATGGACATTTGCAGTATTTCAGTTCATGTTTCATGTGAAACAGAAGGCCCTGCAGAAGCTTCCAATGACCAGTATGGTTTAGTGGTCTGATTGGAGACTGGATTTGGGGCAGATTAGCACAGACCAAAGTGCTTGTCAGCATACTTGGTCATGACACCCATCTGTAGGCGGCAGATTCTTGTCTGGGGGTTCGAGTTACCCCAGCATTGGTCCTGTAACAGAATCTGTCCTCCTCATTGTTCCTGGTTAGCACTGGGAGCTGTGGCACAAACCAAATGATGGGAAACTCGGGGGATGATTAATTGAGTGGATGGAGGGATAAGGCTGAGTTAAATCACACATAATCTTCCTGATATACAATAATGTACACATTTACTGCTCCCACCACACGCAGCGCACACCCAGCCCTTTTCTCTTCCTCCCCCTTTCTCCCTTTCTCTTCCTACACTTGTTCGGCACAAACAAAAGCTTTATCTTTCTTGCACACACTCGCCCACACACAACCATACTGTCCTGCTGCGGCGAGTGGTGAGGTGAGGTGTGATGAATTATTAATGCAGTTGGCCCCTGTTCCTGGAAGGCTGGGGGGAGTCTGCTTTCAGAAACCCTAGCTGCCTCTCACCTGGGGCCAAAGCTCCTGCCCCGCTGAGTCCCCCAATCTAACCCACCAACTCCGCTACTATCGGACTGGTGCTGCAAATCAAGAGAACGCACTGAGGGAAATGCAAAAGGTTGAGATAACAGAAAATAATTTTACATACTTCTTGAACTAACCGACTCGCTTCTGTAGCCTTGCTTTGATAAAGGAGAAAGTGGAAGTGGGGGAAAGGGAGGTTAGAGTGTGGGATGTGTCTCATAAGGGCTATAAGACAGATATATGTGAGAGCATCGGAAACAGGTGGCTATTGTTTTCTTTATGCACATAAATTTGCATTGTAGCCGCATTGCTGGAAAAAGTAAGAGCAAATGGTACGGCTGGGCAATATGGCAAAAATATATTTCCTGGATTCAATTAGTATTTTCCAACTCACAATTTGGAGTCTACTAATGCCACAGCCCTTGCAAATGGCATGTCTACGACTCAATACATAGCAACACCGGGTAAAAGGCCACGCGAGTCAAAGGGTTTCGCTTCAGTTCCTTGTCGTTTAGGCGCTTTTGTCAGCGTTAGCAGCTCCTCCAGATCTGTCATCACTTTTCCCGTCACCTCCCAGCGGTTCCTTCAACCCAAAAGTGCCGCACTCTGGCCTAAAACTGTTAAAAGACACAAAGTTTCCATTTTCACACACACACATACACACGGGCCTAGTGTACAAATAGGATGGATGCATGGGCAGGCACAGGCAGCCGAGAGAACAGATGAGCGTAAAATGAATAAAAGATTAATGAAAAAAAACACCAGCTGTAGTTGTGAAGGGGTGATGGAATTGGGGGGGAAAGAAAGAGAAAAGAAGAAAATGAGGGACAGGGGGATAGTGGCATCAGCTACCCATTAATAATAGATGTCAGGGCCGTGCATGGTTGATGGATTAGTTAGGCCTGCTCCACTTGCAAGCTGCAGGTAGGACAACGGCAGAAAGTGGAGCTGGTCAGTGGGTCCCGCGCCAAACGGACGGCGCAAACCTTTACTTATTATCTGTGATCGCCGGAGTTTCGCGACAACATCTGATTACCCCAAGCTCCCCCCTGACCGAGCTGCGCCTTTTTCTCAAGATGGTCATCAACATGTCCACAGATATCCGTCCGATCGTGAGCTTGGGTTGCAGCGTATCCAATCTCTCCCTCTCTCTTTCTCTCTCTGTCGCGTCTTGCTTTCCCTCCCCGCATCCTCCGCTCATCTGTCAGGGAGCGGGCGGTGCGGCGGGGTCCCAGCTGAGCCCTGTCTGAAGATCATTTCTGGGCTGAATTAGTGTGAAATGGACACGTGGAATAGGTAGACAAAGCATGACATTGAATCGGGATGAGAGAGAATGAGAGTGATAAGCCCCTGCAGGCATGTAAGTGCGGGACAGGCGCGGGGGGTGCTGTTTCAAATGCACTGGAGATCAATGACACTTTAGCTAGTAGTACAACCTTATGATACGAGTTCATCAGCGGTGAGGGAGATGTGATTAAAGCGGCCCGCGAGCTTAGTTACCATGACATCTTTCTTTGACGATTCGACCCAAATGCAACGGAGGCACTTAAAGGGAAAGACTATAGAGAAGATTGCTTCATTTCGCTAATCACAAGCCTGTTGACGCGATTTTTCACTTGCTTGCAGGTGGTGCACTGCAGATGATTTTAAAGACTTTGAAGGAATTGCAGCAGATATTACACCATGGGAACTTTTTGAGCTTTCTTGCAGTAATTCCACTAAACTACAAAAGTATGAAGAAAAGAACACACGCACTTCGTAATAGAGCCAGCCAGACACATTCACTTCCAGAACGACTGCAATTTTGTCATTAAATTTATGATAAGTTTTCTAATCAACAGGTCTACAGCCAATTCTCTATTCTCTTTGGACTTTGGACGCACAAAATGGAAACTATAGTGTTAAACGGTACCGGAGTGCATATACATTGACCATGTATCAGGAGTATTTTAAACATAAAGAAATCAGTTCACTCCCCCTTGGTAAAAATGAATCTATAGTAAGTCCAGATCTCTTCGTCTAGCACATAGTCTATCCTTCTCTGTCCTCATTCACGACCACATAGGCTTAAGGTCTGAGCGGGGTGGGCAATTATCGGCACGTCCCGCTAAGTGTGACTACAAAATTCTCTGGTTTCCCTCCCCCCCTTCGTTTTTTTATTTTTTATTGAGAGGGCTTCGAGGAATTGGACGGGCAGCACTCAGGAGCTGATTATGTCTGAGGCCTGCTGCGTGGAGGGCCGGTTGGAGGGGGCAGAGGTGGAGCCGCCGGCAGCCTGGGGCGGGGGTGAGGGGTCAGCGGAGAGGGGAATGTAAAGACGAAATTGCCAAATATGATTGTTGAGGATTACAAAGAGATTTAAGAGAAGGGACAAATGGAAACAAAATCAAAACGACGATTATGACGATGTTGCGATGACTCCAGTGCACTTTGTATCTTAATCAAAACTTTTGCCGCTTTTGAAAGTCCACACTTTTACTGTGATTGGTTTAAATCACATGTAATTCACTCGGAGAATGACGAGACTGATCCACAGAAGGAGCGAGTGGGGAAAAGTCTGTTTGTTTCTTTGATGAAAACAAAACACATTTTTAGGATCTCTCTAAATCCTGGCACTAGTTCTTTTTTTCATCCTGTTCTTTCATTCTAATTAGACATCTTCTGCAAACCTCCAGACGAATGAACATATATTACCAGAGTTGTATCTTTAATCAGTGAAAATGTAATCGCCCCAGAGAAGCAAGCACAATGCCAAGTGCAGATCAAGAGCGCAGTATGAGACAAAACCACTTAAAAAGCCTAAAACATCCGTGGATCAGACATGATTATCGAGTTGCTCATGCTGGGTTTGGCTAAATGCAACTATACACAATCTCATTAGTGGGCTATTGTCTGCCTGTTTAGTACAGCGGAATGGAGGAGTTTGCCAAAATATAACGAGACGGCTTCATTTGGGACAGACATCCAAAATAACATCTTCCTTTTGGTCCTATCGAATGTGTTTGTGGAAGTTCTCCGTCGTCCGTTGAAGTGCACATTTTCAAAAAGCAGTAGTGGCCATGGTCAAGCTAATGCAGCCACCAAACTATTCCCACAGAATGAATTGAATGTTATGGAGAAAATCTGCCACGTTTCCTAGATTTAACAACCCAGTCCAGGTGTTTGAATGCTGTGTAATTATCTCCTAGGGGTGAGTCTCGCAGCTAACCAGGACGACGAGACAGACATGGAGACGTTTCAGATGGAGTTCGAGAAGGAGAGCAAAAAGTGCACGTTCCGCTCCAGCCAAGGGAACTACTGGGCTCTGGTGGCCCACGGGGGCATCCAGAGCACCGCCACGGAAGTGTGAGTGAAGCTAGGCCGAGTCTATCCACTGGTTTCTTTTTAAACATACACAAAGAAAATGTAAACATATCAGTTTTTGTGAGTCACGTGACAAAACCAACACCTGCCGCCATACTGGATCATTTTTCCATTGCAGGTAATGTCTAACTGAACATGAATTGCAATCACAAAGCTACGAACTGCTCATCTATCCTGCTGTTCTCACTATTTTACTGTCACAGAAAGGCAATAGGAATTATTACAACCACGGGGTACTGCACAAAATGCGGCAACATCTTTAAGCATAAAAATAGCTATAGTACAAAGTATTTTGCCAGTAATGTAGTGTGTATGGAAGTGCTGCTAGCCCGAAAGGCAATAGGGTTTAATTATGAAATTTCAAACTTTTAGAGATCTCTCAAGAGATTCTCCAGTTCAATTTACCCCCCCCCAAAAAAAAGCTAAACTAGCTACAAGCTTCTTGAAAAAAACTATAAAATAGCGACAAAAATGAACGGGCGACTAAGAAGTGATGAAAAAAGCAACAAAAACAGACGACAAAAAAGTGACAATGCAAGGAAAGATCTTTGATGAGTTCTGTAGGTCTTAGCTTTCAAATGAGGCGTTACTTTGGCCTATAGGCTGTGAGCTCGAGAAGCTTTTAGATTTGGGTAAAGCTGAACTCGAGAAGATGTGCTCGGTTAAAGCGGGGGTTAAAAGGTCTATCCTCCAATACGGCGCTGACTGACCTGCTTTGTCATGGAGATCAGCTAAAATGTCAGCTTTAAAGCATGTCAATAAAACACAAAATCAAGAAGCTTTTAAAGAAGCTGTACCAACTTTTTATACTTGCAGAGTGAAATATATTTTGCACAGTCGCAGTGTATTGTGTTTGCAGTCATTTGTAGATCATTGCATTGCGCCTGTGGTATTAAGAGCAAGCGTAACCCAAAGTGTCCCCAATGCTGAACACTACTCCCTGAAAGTTGTGGAACATGCTTACATGGATGGGATGATGGGAACTTGTGTTTGCAGCAGCCATTTCTATTCCAGTTCCATTTTATTCATTCTTTACTTAAAAGTCTATCATTCTTTGGTACAGATTGAGCGTTTTATAATCCATCTGTGTTAATGTTGTAGGTCGGCAGACACCATGTTTTCAGTGGAGTGGCTTGGCCACAAGGTGGCACTGAAAGCCAGCAATGGAAAATATGTCTGCACTAAGAAGAACGGTCAGCTGCTCGCGGTCAGTGATTCAGTGGGTAAGTTTGGAATTTCTGGTATGATCACAAAATCAGAGAAATTGATTTTGACATCATTTTGTTGCACTTGTTTAGGTGAGGATGAACTGCTGTCTATAAAACTGATAAACCGGCCGATGCTGATTTTGAGGGGACAGAATGGTTTCATCTGCCATCACAAAAACTCCAACACATTGGACGCAAGCAGATCAATTTACGACATTTTTACACTTCAATACAGCAACGGGGCCTATCAAATCAAAGGTAAGAGGGGACAGAGCTATTGTGTTATGTATGATAGCTGTGAGTTACTAAGTTACTTTTTTGAGTCAACTACTCAAAACTGAAATGTGAAATTTCCTAAATCTTCTGTATTGATGACAGAGGATTAGTTTTTTACTGATCTACTGCTTTTACAGTGTTCTTCTACCTTATCTTAGGAATTATTTCCCTGATCTCACTTCTAAGGTGTATTTCTGGGTACATTTTCATTCGTTCCGTTTTGGGGCCAAATATGTGCCCATTCACACATAATTCACATTACAAAGTGGGGCCAGTAAACATGATTACTGCCAGTAGCTCTTTGAGAGAATAGACAGATCGTTTACGAGGAGCGAAGGTAACACAAAAAAACCCTAACCTAAATACCTAAATACTGATATAAATATTAGGGCTCAACCGGTATGGATGTTTGGGGTCCGATATCAAGGGGGCGGGCCGATAGCCAATTTCTAAATAATTTCATTTGATGTAGTTTTTTTAAATCTCTCAAATAACCTACAGTTAAACATTGATTACCATAGTAAAGGTTTCAATCATAGAAATATATGTAATAGAGGTCAACGATATGGGTTTTTCTAAGGCCGATATGCACTGCTGATATTTTTAGTCAATATTTTTAATAAATCAATAGAAAATGTCAATAATCCTGTGTATGATGCTTCTTAACGTGTCAGTGTTGAACAGTGACAGCAGGGGGCGCTGTATGAGGGGCATAGCACTGATTTATTCAGTAGGCACTTCAGAGAGAGCTTTTTGGAAACACAAATTCAGAAATTATACGCAAAAGTCTACACCATAAAATAAATACAATAGGTGAACAAACTTGTGGCACTCATTTAAGGCCCTGACTGAGCTCTTTCCAATGCAAAACAAAAGGGAAGTCTCGCTTTCGATTCCGTAGATATCGGCCGATATATCGGACGGGGTCTAACAAATATGAACCGCCATACATTTGTTCACCTTGCCCCATGTAAATATAGAACAGAGTATATCTCAAGAAGCCTTTTCAGCTAATACTTTTAAATATACTTTTATTTTTGACTTCTTAAATGAGTTCAAAGTAACAGTACTCCAGCATGAGTAAATAATTTGACTTTTTAACTGTCCCTGTGTGTAATGTAGTGCGTTTTTGCTCACTTGTACTTGATCCTTCCAGGTGTGACGGGTCAGTACTGGTACGTGAACAGCTCTCTGGTGGTTTGTTCGGACGGGGAGGTCCCGGAGGATTTCTCCATCGAGCTTTTGGAGCGCGGGCGTCTGGCGATCCGGGGCAAGAACGGCAAGTACCTGCGCGGAGACCCGGGAGGACTACTGAAGGGAGACGGACTAACCCTCAACAACTCTGTCCTGTGGGAGTACTGATCAACAGAAAACGGTTAAAAGACTTTCAAAGCAATTCCCGAAATCAGGATTTGCTTTTTGTATCAAAGAGACTCTAAGAGGGAAAGTGCAAGGACAAGAATATACAGCGGGTTCAGGAAGCATTCATGCTCCATTTATATATCTATGTATTACATCAGACTGTTACACAAATTGGAAATAATTGAAGGAGGGCTGAAAGCTTTCTGAACCCACCGTACTACAGAGCCAAGAAGACGATGAACTTCCACTGTCAGTATTTTATAATGAAAACTGAGTGAATTGCTTGCGTTTAATAAATCTTTTTTTTTTTTTTTTGCATGTCCCAAGAACAAAGAAAACCGTGTTGCCTTGTCTAATATTTCAAAGCGTCATTGTGACCTACAACGCTCCCCTTTCCTCTACGTCTGTATCGTGTCTTACAACAGGTGTAATGACACTTGTCAACACTCCGGGCAAAAGTACAGTGAATCAGGGGGCCATATGAGACGCACAGTTACCAGGACAAGTGAGGTCACAGAGTAAAAGCATTCATCATCACGGTGCCGCTGTGGATGCGAAGATACTTGGGTTACAGGTTGAAACAAAAGAGACTCGTTCAGAGAGAGAACTACAGGGATGTTCATAATTGTTGCCCGGTAATATAAAGCAGATGGATGCGGTTCATGACAGTATTTAAAAGGATCGATAAACACTTTACTTGGAATCAGTGAACCCTCCATTTCAGGGTCAATTATCTATCCAAAGCTGTAAATGCCAAGATTAAAACTAATTGTGTCTGAAAACTTCTATCTGGGAATATAAAAAAGCAGTGTCACCTTTTTGGATGAGGTGTCCCAAAATGCTTTAAAGAGAAAGACCTTGGGTAACCTTGTAAAACTAGGCCATGGGTTATAATTAGACATAAATACACTATAAACAGTGCGTGCCTTTTTTTTTATTACAGTAGGTGTATGTAAGTGCTCTAGGGCATTTAATGATAGAGATATCACCCAGCATCACTAGGTGTTCTGTTCAGAGGTGCCTTTTGCGTAGGTAGCACCCCTGTGGTTCAACACAGCAGCATGTGTGAAAGTGACCCCACACATCCGGAAAAAAACAATCTGACATCACTTCAAACTATTTGTAATCCTGCATTGAAAAAGAACTATTTAAATTAATTGTACTGCAACAACAGAGAATATATACAGGTCTTGCCATGTGTATTTTTTATTTCCCATAAATATCAAGAATTCAAGGCTAAAAACATCATAACATTGTGTAATACTTAGAGCCGCGGAGTCCCTTGTGGATCTACAATATGACCAGAGGATGTTCACGCAGCTCCTGGTACACCTTCAGAAGTGACCGGGTCATGTGACCTGAAGTCACGCCAATGGCTCCGGAGACGCGGCCATCGTGGATCTGCTGCAACAAGTGCTGGCAAAAAAGGATTACAAAACACAGTTCAAAAATAACACATAATAATAAAACAAACGAACAATACCAATGTGGATTAATTTACAACCCTTACATTACTTAAAAAACAGTTTTTTTTTAGCACAATTATGTTTTGTTATTGTCATTATTGCCATCTCCACAACAGTTTTCCTTCCACCCACCTGAACTGCATCAGCTGAAACCTTTTTGTTTGTACATAAATGCTAATGATATTATGAAGAGTCAACAGTGGCATGGGACTTGACAATAGTACTTGACATTACCTCGGCCCGCTGTAGTGCTGGTCTTAAACCTAAGCTCTCGACACTCAGAGATGAAGACTTCGTGGGTGCCCTCTTCACCAGAGCCTGTGCGACGCAAGGTTTAATGGGTTCAGTGATATTTTTTCACATTGTTTTCTCGTGTGGGTGTTCTGAGCCTAATCAAACGGAGCAACAATAACAATGTTTCGGTACAAGCAGCTACTACTTTCAACTACTTCAATCCTACCACTCATTAACAAATTGAATATGTAGTTTCTATTTTTCTGATGTTTATTTCACGAGCACAGGGTGTGTATATGAAAGGAGAAGCATTACTGTCGCCGTGCAACAATACTGTACATAAGCTCCACAAGCGAATCTTACAACATTAGACGTCTCTCTTCCTTTATTACTACACTACTAACAGACACAAAAGATACACACAATCATTTACACGTGGCTTTTCATGGCTGATCTGAGTGAAGCGTTTGTAGTTTTTTTTAATCTGGCATGACTTTCATTGTTAAAATAAAAATCACAACCCATTTAAATACCTGCACTCTGTCTATGATGGCATGATGTAATCCACACACAGCCGCCAATGACGAGCTCTCCACCTGAACCTCCACCGCCGCCAGGGCCTCCTTCTCAACCCCAACATTCACCTAGAAAAGAAACCAAGGATTAATCAAATACAACTATGTTATTCGACTATTTGGTTGGCTAGGACTAAATGAAAATAATAGTTTACCTCCTTTGTGACCAGCTTGATGAGGCGTCCATTTGGGCCTTGACCATGTAGCACTGCACCGTGAGTCCTGCTTTCCGACGGGTGCCCTGCCACTTCTCTGTGGGGCTCAGACAACAGCCAATCCAGCAACATAACGCACAGATTCGATTCTTTTCTCTCCTTATCTGAGCTTTTGGACTGAAGCACATCTCTAAGTAAATCACACGATATCTTAACACTAGCCGAATACGCTTTGCCTTCCCCTTTCTCAACTCTTTCTTTACCTTTTGACTTTAAAAATCCACGTAAAGCGTCTGAAGTCTTGGTTCTGGCGCAGGTCGCCACAGTTTTGTCACTTGCGGAGGTGCTGAGCCGCAGCGCATGTAACCAATCCACTGTCAGGGAGTTCAAGGGCAAGCTAATCGCGCTATTTTGCACTTTTAATAGACTCACTAACTGCTTCTCATCGAAAAGAGTCCCAAGTGAAAAAACTAGCACGCAGCTAATTGTTATGGGAAAGAGCGTATCGTCTGCGGCAGTTAAAGGCAGAGTCACTTCAGATTTCTGTCCTGGGTTGAGACTGCAGAGTGGGAATGAGTAGTTAGTGGATGCGCTTTGCTCTTGTGAAATATCTGAGAGAGGGCACACAGTGATGTTCAGTATCCAGCCTTGTTCTAGCAAATAAGGGCTGTTGTTTTCCAAGACACACGTGAGGTGTAAGGAGTCCTTCAGAAGCAGCCTGGTCCACTCAGTCGTGGCGTGGCATCTGATCGGCTGTTCCGCGCCATCGCTTGCGTTCAACAAGAGGAAGCTGACATTCACAACTTGGTTTAGGCGCCGGAGGATCTGGTTTTGGGATTTGATGGAAGTCTTTAAGTGTGATGCTCTAGAAAAGGAGAGCGGTTTGTTATGATCTGATGTGACGAATTGCAGTTTCGTATCAAACTGTCCTGATTCAAGCAAACCTTTCACACACGTCGCCGATTGCAGAGAGCAGGTCCTTCACACTGCGGCCCGTCTGTGCTCTCCGCCGCGTTGAGGATTCTGAGTCCACTCTGGATTTAGGTAAGGTGATCCGCCTTAGCCGCCCTTTGTCGGACAAACTGAACAGCTCCACTTCACCTAAAAACATACAAACCAATAACAATAAAGGCATTTCCTGGGCTGCTTCAAAATGTTTCAAGATATTGATGTTTCACAATTGCAATTTCAATGATTGCCTCTCCAATGCCTCTCCATGAGCGCATCTTCTCAACTGGCGCTTACAGGCCGGTGTGACAAGGCATTTGAAAGCTAAGAACTACAAAACTCTTCTAAACTTCTTCCTCATTATGATTGTCATGTTTTTATCCTTTTTTAGTAGTGTTTTCATCGCGTTTTTGCTTTTTTGACATGTTTTGGTCACAATTTTGAAAGAATAATGAAAACGTGATCAAAAACCGCAACAAAAACGTGATAAGAAAAACAAGGATGAACTTTAGATGATTTTTATAGGTCTTAGCTTTCAAATGAGGCGTAACCCTGGTCTATAGGCTGTAAGCTCCAGCCGAGAAACTTTTAGATTTGGGTAAAACTGGAGAAGATGTGCTTGGTTAAGGGGTTAACCAAACACAAACTGCAAAACTGTTTCTCTCCAATATTGCGCAGCCTTAATTTTGACTGATTTTTATAGTGCGTTACCTGCAGTACTGAACACTGGTTTAGTCAATGCGCTGATTCCACCCACATTCAAGCTGATGGGGCTCTGCACGGTGACCCCTTTGTCGGTCAGTTCAGGCCCGTCGCTTTGGCTCGACTCCTCTGTCAGCCTGAGCGACAGCAGGTCTGACCCAGTGCTTAGATACAGACCGCTTTGGTCCGCGCAGACCGACATCACCGGTCCCGGCACGCAACCCTCGGCGAAAGTAACTTGCGTGCCTCCCTCCTCTGAGGCTCCTTTACATGTCTTTATGACCAGCACTCTGCCGTTCTCGCCCACAGCCACCAGGCAGCGAGCATCCGTTTCCATGACGACAGATGCTCCGACAAACACCACGGGCTCCTCCAGGCTATGAAAGACGCGGATTCCTGGGAGACGCAGAGACAAGGAGCACAGACGTCCGTCCGGAAAGCCACATAAAACTATTGGAGATTTGATGAGGGCAGAGTCTACGCCGAATAAAAGCTTGAAAAGTGTGGGCTCCAACTTAATCTCTGACGACGAATCGCCCAAACAGACATAATTCATCACAGGTTTCCTTTCTTCTCCTCCATCTGAAATAATTGGTAAACAAAATGAGCTTAACATCTCATAGAGGCCAGGTTGCTCTCCTGGCTTGTTCACAGTGAATATCCAGGATGGGTCTCTTCGGGACAGGGTCACCAGCACCGTCCCAACTGTGATAAGACATAACACCCCCTCCTCTCTTATGACTATATCTTCAGAAGCTACTTTGAGCTCTGTGGGGCTTGTAGATTGGGTGGAGGAAAATCTGTGGAGGTGAGACAACATGATTGAAGACAACAGAAGTCCTTACACTGCCTGTAGCACTGACTGTAATTGCAACCGCTTTTATTAGTACGTACCTGGAGAGAATAGGTGGTAATTGGACGCGATAAACTGCGCTCCTGCAAGCTACATAGAGATGCTGCTTGTCCTCACTTTGAACAATGTCACTAACTGGGTCTGGAAACTGCAAGATGCCCTAAAAACAAAGACAAACTTGACATTACAGTTTTAACAGCTGGCAGATGTGGAGAGCAAAAATCAACTGACCGTGAGTTTCTTTTCTTTTAAGTCAAATACAAAGACCTCCTCGCATCCACTGTAGATAAACGCGCGTGCCCCTGTCCCAGAGTCCAATGTGGTGATCCCTGAGGTTTTAGGTGTAGCCCAAAAGCCAAACTCCGCCAAAGTCTCAACAGCGCACCGTCCCGTCATGACAACCACGCGGGCACAGACTTTGAGGAGTAAAATATATTACTTAAAATACAAATAGGAGAGGGGGGGAAGAGGCTAGCCACTGGTTCAGTTCAGTGTTGACAGTGCACGCAAACTTCCGCGCCTCTCAGCTGGACCAATAATAGTAAGGACTCCGTTTCCCATGATTCAGTAACGCACAGAAAGAAGTTTGTGGGGGTGAAAAACAAAACAAACTATGGGCTTATGGTTAACTGTAACTACACACACTTTAATCACCAAGCGAGTGAATTAAATGCTACCATTCAAAACGAAATGAACAAGAAAATATCTTACATTTTTGGCTTTTTGTCACCCGTTTATTATAATAGAGCCATGGTTGTCACTAGAGGGCGCTCGTAAACAACAACTTCCGGGATTTAGTCGCAGAAGAAGAAATCTCCTCCAATCAAAACAGCCGAAGGAAAGTCTGCGCACACATTTGAAAACAACCTTTGACGGAGCGGCTAAAGGCTACACGTAAACACCAGTTTTTCAGACGCGTTTCTATTAAAATGTCAAATATCTTCACAATGGATATCCACAGTGACGAAGACCTCAAGATGTACTTTTATGAAAATAGATTGAAAACATTTGAGGGATGGCCGTTCGACGAAGATTGTTCATGTACTCCCGAGAATGTAAGAACTATTCAACTCGTACGATTTGTTAGCCTGCTAGCTTAATCGGTAATGTGACCCAAAACAGAGAGATTTGTCTGTTGAATAGATCATCTGTTTACCCTGAGTTTGTTCTACAGTAGAGATTGCTATTGTTTTTTGGTTTTTTTTGGTAACATTATAATTTAGTGGCAGAATGTTTTGACATCATGGCCGATGTGCCTGTAAAATAATTGAATTGAAATAATTGTCTGTTTGATTTTTCAGATGGCCATGGCTGGTTTCATCCACACACCCTCAGAAAATAGCCCTGATGTTGCTACGTGCTTCTTTTGTCTGAAAGAACTTGAAGGATGGGAGCCAGAGGATGACCCAGAGTAAGTCAAACACTTGGTTGTTATTATTTTCTATGCACAGTCAATAACTAGTTAGTAATGTTATTTAGTTTGTATTGTCCTCCCTGACACAAGCAGTCACTTACTATCACTGTATAGAAAACAACCAGCAAAACCACATCATTTTTAATGTTTGTTACATCACAAGTACTCTGGAACAAATGGCCAGAGAGATAGTAAATAGTAAAACAATAAAGCTGTTTAGGATGCAAACAACTTGGATAAGATGAGATGGAATAAGATAATTAATTATCAGACAACATCTTGTTTTTGACTGAATGTTATTGTATAAAGTATTTCAAGATATGTTTTGTCTTGCAGGAAAGAGCATAAATCTCATTCATCTTCCTGCCACTTTATCTCCTTGAAGAAGAAAGTTGAAGACCTGACAGTTGAGGAGATCTTCAAGCTACAGAAGGAGAGGCGCAAGTTTATAATTGTATGTTGTGTAATATATTGTGATGCACTAAATTATGCCAGTGTTTGTGAAATGGCTTCATGAAAACTGGTGTGTGTCTCTCTTGCTCTCACAGACCAAAACCGGCAATGAGGCCATCAACAAGCTTGAGGAGGCTTCCAAAAAAAGGAGAGCAGATATTGTCAAGACAGCCATGGGTGAAGAGTAACCAGCAGCAGAACATGTGTGAAGTGTGCAAGAAGAAATTTTATGTGTATATGAGTGTGAGCGAATGAATGAAATTTTATCCATGTACTTACACATTTCTGACCCTTGTATTGTGTTTTTTTTTACATTAAACTTTTAATAGAATTAAATCTTAATTTTATCTTATTTTTATTTTGTATTTTTTAACCAAACCCATCACAGGAAGGCCATTTGGCATTTGTTGGAAGTAGTGACCCCTAACAATTGAGCAAGACACTTCACCCACCTTGCCTCCAGTGACCATTTATCAATTAAATTCAAATCAGTCTTGTAAAGTTAAGAATTTTTCATTAGACTTTTATCTAATGATTGGGCAGGATGTTATTTTAATAATGTATTAGACATGTGATGTGTGTGTATTACATGTCACTATCTGCAGTTGTGCTCAGAAGTTTAAATATCCATCCATCCATCCATCCATTTTCTTCCGCTTTATCCGGGGCCGGGTCGCGGGGGCAGCAGTCTCAGCAGAGATGCCCAAACTTCCCGATCCACACACACCTCCTCCAGCTGTTCTGGGGGGACCCCGAGGCGACACCAGGCCAGCTCGGAGACATAGTCCCACCACCGTGTCCTGGGCCTTCCACGAGGCCTTGTCCCACTAGGACATGCCTGGAACACCTCCCGCGGGAGGCGACCAGGAGGCATCCGAAACAGATGCCCGAGCCACCTCAGCTGGCTCCTTTCGACGTGAAGGAGCAGCGACTCTACTCTGAGCTCCTCCCGGGTAACTGAGCTCCTCACCCGATCTCGGAGGGTGCGCCCAGCCACCCTGCGAAGGAAACTCATTTCGGCCGCTTGTATTCGCGATCTTGTCCTTTCGGTCATTACCCAAATCTCATGACCATAGGTGAGGGTGGGAACGTAGATCGATCGGTAAATCGAGAGCTTTGCCCCCCGACTCAGCTCCCTCTTCACCACGACAGACCGATACAGCGACCGCATCACTGCTGACGCCGCACCGATCCGTCTATCGATCTCACGCTCCATCCGTCCCTCACTCGTGAACAAGATCCCGAGATACTTGAACTCCTCCACTTGAGGCAAGGACTCCCCACCGACCCGCAGAGGGGAAGCCACCTTTTTCCGGTGGAGAACCATGGCCTCGGATTTGGAGGTGCTGATCCTCATCCCGGCCGCTACACACTCGGCTGCAAACCGCCCCAGTGCGTGCTGAAGGTCCTGGTTCGTTGAAGCCATCAGAACAACATCGTCCGCAAACAGCAGAGATGAGACTCTGAGGCTCCCAAACCGGACACCCTCCGGCCCCTGGCTGCGCCTAGAAATTCTGTCCATAAAAGTAATGAACAGAACCGGTGACAAAGGGCAGCCCTGGCGGAGACCAACACGCACCGGGAACAGGTCTGACTTACTGCCGGCAATGCGAACCAAGCTCCTGCTGCGGTCATACAGGGAACGGACAGCCCTTAAATATCTTGGCAGATATTTTTTCATAGTGTGTGGTTGTGTGAAGCCATTTATGGTAAAACGACTGCATTTGCTCTTTTTAAATAATGATCTTGGCCTGATAATATGCACACAAATGGGTTTGAATGGCTACTAAAGGTAAGCATCCTCACCTGTGACCTGTGTAATTATTGTGTGTATAAAAGGGAAGTGAGTTTTTGGGCTCCTGACCTCCGTTTCTGGTTTGTGAGTCATGAGGAAAGCAAAGGAATTGTCAAAGGAAAGGCATGAAAAGATAGGAACTGTAATGGACTTAATGATGATTTAATTATTTTGAAGTACTTCCTGTTTGATGATGCAATATCCTGTGTGCTGAATAAGGAAGTGTTTAAATTTGAGTGTCATTGCGGGAAGGGAACATGGCACCTGATGGTTATGGTTTTTAGCTCCCAGTTGGAATGGGGAAAAAAGGTAATATTTGGAATCATTTTATGGACTATTTCTACTATTTGTGTATGGATGTTTATATTGTGAATTGTTTTGCTTTTAGTTCTTACGGTGGTCACTGTGTACTAAATGGAAATAAAGAAGGAAAAAGACACAAGATCCACTTGTACGCTTCATCATTACGACTGGGATGCTACAGTAAGAACTTTTCCTGGAGGTGGCTACAGCGAAATCTACCTCTTCAATTGCTTGTCAGTGGAAGGAGCCACGCCTTTTTGGGAAACAAATGATTATCTGGAAAACAAACTCTTGGCTGCCGCAAAGATAAACATAAGGAAGGAGACTGAAAATTAGCTACGGACATTGTGAGTAAACTGTTTTGGTGCTAATATGAGCCACGAATATGAACTAAACAAAGGGCTCTGCCACTGTCAATAGTAAAGGACAAATAAGACACAGTGGACAATATATGTTCTGTACCAAGACATTTGCAAATATTTTATAAAAACGAAGACGGCAAAATATATCTTTTACAATGGAGCATGGAACACAAGTAGGTGAGCAGTCACCTGTGGCTAATAATATTTCAGAAACCGTGGAAAAAATCCAACAGACAGAAAAGCGTCTGCTTGCTTCATATGAAAATTGGAAATCAGACATTAGAAAAGCAAGGAAAAGACTAATGTCATACGTGTCCGAAGAGGAACTTTGGTCATTGATTGACAGTTTAAAAGGGAGCAGTAAGGAGGTGATGAAAGTGTTTACTGAAATCAAATGTATAACTCTACCTGCTGTTGACATAAAGAGACGAGTAGACACTTGTCACGCAGTAACATCAGAAATAATAAACATAGCTCACAGCAGAGCTGTTGAAGACGAGAATGATTTTAATGAAGAAATGGAAAAGGCTCGGATGCATGAACTACTTTCAAGAGACTATGCTCATTCAGTATACGGTTCAGAAGCTTCTTTTCACTCTGATAATCATTTGGTTGCAGTTAAGAAAGCTGAAGCTGCAGCTGAATTGGCCGCAAAAAGAGCAAATTATGAATTAATCCTGAAGGAAGAAAAAATTGTAAAATCAATACATGACTTGGAGGAACAGCAAAGGAGAGAAATGTATGACAAAAGACAGGAACTCGTCAGACTGCAAGCTGCAAGAGAATTACAAGTGGCTGAAGCAAGATTAAAAGTTTTTGAAGAGGAGATAAACCAAGAGAAATTGTTGTTCTCAGACCTTTTAACTGCT
This sequence comes from Gobius niger, assembly GCF_951799975.1. NCBI lineage: Eukaryota > Metazoa > Chordata > Actinopteri > Gobiiformes > Gobiidae > Gobius > Gobius niger. The sequence goes on along the minus strand of NC_136870.1, from coordinate 10,195,674 downwards.
GTGCCCTATTCAGGTCGCACTGTAAACAATGATGCACAGACCTTGGATTACGCTCCATCTCAGCCTGTAACCCAGCCTGAGTTCCCGTCTACATCTGCGATTGCCCTGCCGCCAAAGGATCAAGCTAAGGTTTCCTCAGACAACAGGGAAAATCCTACTCATTTTCTTACAACTACTACATCGACTCCTGTATTACCACGAGAAACCAATGTTAAAAATGTACCTGTTAGGCCAGTTCCAGTTACTCCTGAACCACGCCCCACTGCTCCTAACATACATTCGGACTTTACATCTTTGATTAAAGTTGTACAGGACAATTTAACTTTGAACAGATTACCTGTGCCGGAACCTTTCATCTTTCTGGGTGATCCCATTCAATTTATTGAATGGAAGGCTGCATTTACAGCATGCATTGGGATAAGAAATATCAGCTCAGAGGAGAAATTGTATTACCTTAAGAAATATGTTGGTGGATCTGTCAGACAAATGTTGGAGGGAACCTTTTTTCGAAGTGACTGTGATGCCTTTCAGGATGCGTGGAATCGATTAAATGAACGCTTTGGTCAACCCTTCACAATACAAAGGGCATTTAGACAAAGGATTAATAACTGGCCGAAAATAAATGGTAAGGATGCTGAAGGACTGAGAAACTATTCAGATTTCCTAAACACCTGTTTAGAAGCCATGCCTCATGTGAAAGGCTTAGAAATATTAAATGACTGTGAACAAAACCAAAGAATAATTTCTAAACTGCCAGATTGGATTATCACAAGCTGGAATAGACAAGTCACACTGAGCCTGATAGAGACAAATGTTTTTCCCACTTTTAGGGATTTTGTTTCTTTTCTTACACTGGAAGCAACAATAGCTTGTAATCCCGTTACCTCTATCCATGCTCTTCGTCCAGCAGAGAAGTGGACCTCTTGTTTTTGCAGTTATTGTAACGATAACTGTCATCATTTGACTGAATGTTTAAAATTTACTGACATGCCAATTTTTGACCGCCGTACATATGTAGCCGACAGGGGTCTATGTTACGGATGTTTAGACCCAGGACATGGAGTGACTAACTGTCAGCATCGACTTGTCTGTGATATTTGTAATGGCAGGCACCCTACAGTACTTCACAATGTGAACTTTGGAAGCAATGAAATTTTAGGAGCCAGTTAAAGTACTGTTCCTAGCTGTTTGTGTATTTGCTTGCTCTATTGCTAATGTTTTGGTTGATTGGTAATCCCTCGTTTTAAACTCGTGATTGGGGGGAGTGTAATGGACTTAATGATGATTTAATTATTTTGAAGTACTTCCTGTTTGATGATGCAATATCCTGTGTGCTGAATAAGGAAGTGTTTAAATTTGAGTGTCATTGCGGGAAGGGAACATGGCACCTGATGGTTATGGTTTTTAGCTCCCAGTTGGAATGGGGAAAAAAGGTAATATTTGGAATCATTTTATGGACTATTTCTACTATTTGTGTATGGATGTTTATATTGTGAATTGTTTTGCTTTTAGTTCTTACGGTGGTCACTGTGTACTAAATGGAAATAAAGAAGGAAAAAGACACAAGATCCACTTGTACGCTTCATCATTACGACTGGGATGCTACAGGAACTGTATAAAATAGGAAAAGGTTGTATATAAAAAAGGATATCCAAGGTACTGAGCAGCAGTGTTCTGCTGGAGGCTTTTTGCCAAAAAGCTGTCATTGAAGTTAAAGAGGGCAATACACAGTATTAAGAACTGGGGTATGTAAACTTTTGATCAGGGTCATTTCACAGGTTGTTTTGTCATCATTAAAAAAGAGCAAATTCAGTTGTTTGACCATAAATGGCTTCACACAACCACTAACTATGAGTGAAAAAACGTTATGTATTATCATTAATATTATCTGAAAAATTGCCCCAAAAAATCAGAAATTCTCACAGGGAGCACAACTGTATATTCCGGTGCGTAAAAGTACGCGCCTTGCAAACATAGTCCCTCCCCAAAAACAGCACAGATCAGCGAAAGTGCTCTCATCCGCGTGGCATCTCCACTTAATCACCAAAGCTGAGTCTGACCTTTTCTTTCTTTCTTTCTTTGTTTATTACAGTGTTCAGTCATTTTACACATTGCCAGTGTCAGTGTGCATTTGCGCGTCTAGACACAAATTGCCAGTTCGCATTGCGCACGGGGAAAACGAACCTTTACGCGTGATAAACGGCGCGCACTTGAATTATGGGGCTATCGTTTGGTTATGTGGTGATTGCAGCGGGTGTCTGTGGGATTCTGAGCTTTACGTTCTTAGCCACTTCCCTCGGAACCGACTATTGGTACATTATTGAGATGAATCAAGTCAATGCGAGCGACTTGGAGGACTTGAGCTCCCATTCTGGACTGTGGAGCATCAACGAAGGTAGGACCATATTCTTTCGACTGCGTTTTTTATTTTAAATTTTACTACTACTTATTTTTTTTTCTTGGCACGCATCAGGTGGTAAGACGCAACCGGACCCCATCGACTCCTTCAATACCGACTACTCCAAGTTTTCTGACGCGGAACTGCACATGCTTAGTAAGTCTCCTCCTGTTGTGTAATATTGTTGTTGTGCTTTGTAACTGTTCTCTCGCCTCGATGTGACTCTAATTAAACTGAATTATCAAGACAGACATAACTCCACAGCTGCCCCATAACCCACATGTTCACTCCACACAGACATGCACAGCGCCATCGTGGTGCTCCTGCCCCTGAGCCTGGTTCTGGTGCTGGTCGGGGGCATCTGCGGACTGGTTGGCTCTCTGGCCCGTAGCTCCATCCTTCTCACAGGGACGGCATTCTACTTTTTCATCTGCAGTAAGTCTGGATTCATTTGCACATCCATTAGCCAAACACGTGATGCGTCACCCCGGTATGCGCTCAGGGGTTTCCGTAATTGGCAATATGAGACATTTAACCAATAGAGATGAAGCTGTTATCAGGCCGTGGACACAAACTATTGTAATTTTTAAACTAATTTCGCTCATTTATTCCACACACAATATGTTAGTCTTTCTATACTCTGTGAGCAATAAGCAAACTCCAAATAACTAGCGGAAATGTTATGATGTATGGTGTTAATATGGCTGTAATGAACAGATAAACGGGAGGAGGCAAGATGCGACTCCCAATCCCTTTCCTTGTTTCAATCAGTATTAAATTGGACCTCGCACATTAGTGATTACCCGTAGATTGCCTGGATACAGCTCATTTCAGTGACAATACTTTGTCGTCACCCACAGGGCCTCAGTGATCTGCCCTTAAGGGGACATTGATAGTTGAATTATAATAATGTGTAATGTAAGAAAAGTTGCTGGTGAAATTTCAATTCCTATAGGTTTTTCCACACGATATGTGAAATAATTGCCCGATTCAATCATGGACAAGGGCAACAAATACAAATGCATTGGTAAATTTGAAGAGAGAAAAGCTAGACTGCTGCTCAGTCTCGTTATCGACCTCTTGAGTCCGAACAGACTGCATTTTATTACAGGCAGGGCTGATTGCCTGTACGATTAGGCCACATTGCATAAAGGAGCCGAGGCGAGGTGTGTTGGTAGTTTTTTATGTGCGAGTGTCTGAAATGCTTCACCACACCAGCTTCATTCAGAGTTGGATGAAATGAGGACCGTTATTGGTCTGCAAGGAGGAACAACCAAGAAGTGAAATGACTTCAGCAAGGACTTAGGACAGTGAAAACACACAAACATAGAAGGCCCATCCATGTGCTAAGACACATTTCACTTTGTTATTTTAGACCCCTTTTTCTTAATGCCACAATTCATACCACACTACAAGGGGACACAAGGCCCTACTCCTGGAGTAAGTTCCGAACTCAGACAAAGCTCAGAGGGTTGAGGCATCTGCAAACTACAGATGACCCGCCAAAAGACAGGGTGCAACCAAAATGGACTTTCTGACAGTAGTTAAAAGCATGCGTGTCAAATGACCAAATGAGATTATTTTTAAACAGAAATAAAGTCTTGTGGTAGACAAAAATACAGAGCTTGAATAGTCTTTACGGGCATACTATTTCATCACCCCAACTAACAGTGGGCTTATTGTTTCCAAAATGTCCTGTAAACAAGATATATTTAAAGGGCTGCACATGCTTCATTAATCTAACCAGATTTACGCAGCAGTGACAAGTAACACCTAAAGGAAATGGGACAACTCAATTATTAGCTTGATGTGTCTTAAACACACACATCTAACACAACTTTGCCATCTTTCAAATTTGTATAGAACACAATTCCAGATTTGTCTGAAACCCCAAAGGATGAGCAAACATTATACCACTCCGAGCCCCTTTAGCAGTTAAAAAAATGAGTTTTCAGACGTCAGTGGTCATGAAGATAGTAATGAACAGGATAGTAATGAACAGGCCTCTTATGTCCCTCTCTGTGGACAGATGTGCCTTATGACCTTGATCTCGGCTTCTGTGATGAATTAACAACATTTAAAAGCCCTTTTTAGCCTTTCTCTAATAAGTAGCACATGGTAATGTGTGAACTGGGATAAAGGCTGGGATGAGATTGCCATCTTGTTAACGGGTGGACAGTCCAACTTCAGTGCATGCGTTTTCTTTTGCTCCAGTTTTTTTCTATTGCACATAATTAAAGTAAAAGTGTTGATTTCTGTTGATGATTCAAATATAAGCTACATTATTATTAACACTTGGTCATTACTACCCAGGGGTGAGATCATAACAAAATGATTATTAGTCCTGTCCCAGTCGCTTCTGCGCTCCACTTGAAACTCGGGACAAGATGACAAAATTAAAAGGGTAACCAATGGCAACTGTATGTAGTAGCTGAGTGGAGTGAGGGGTTATTGCGTTTTTGTGGGGTCTCTGATGGCTGGTGTTGTGTAAGCAACACACGTCAGAGCACTTCCTGTCTCTTCCAGGGTGAAATTTTACTGGTAATGGCTTTTTAATAAGAACATCTTGCACGTGTAAATTTTCACAGTATAACCGCGGCACAAGCATCCTGTGTAATGAGCTGGTTTCCTCATAAAATAGCTATAAATGGCATTCCTTCTAACACTTTTGATGGGATTGTCTGCTCCTACATGTGCTGACGAAACACCCATCTTATGAATGTATCAATAAATATTGAAATATAAGGTACATTCACTCTTCTCATGAGACTATGCATCTCCAAATTCATAAAGGTTTTTTGTTGGTTTGTTGTTGCTTTTTAATTAATTTGTTTTACGAGGATATAATCTCACCTCCTAATTGACGTTGAAGTTTCTGTTATGTTCATGTACGCAGGCCTGCTGACCCTGAGTGGAGTGAGCCTGTACATCGTGTACTCACACCAGGCACTGGTGGAAACAGAGAGGCTGGTGGGGCTGGAGGCTCTGTCCTACATCCGCACTTCTTTCGGCTGGTCTCTGGCTCTGGCCTGGCTCTCCTACTGCCTGGAGCTGCTCACGGGGCTCTTGCTTCTGGCCGCCGCATGCATGTCCAAACGCAGGCACAGCAGCCCCTCTCTGGCCTGACACAGAACACAAGAGTCATATGTGATCTAGAACAAGAGGGGCCACCAAACCCGGTCTGTTGTGTGGGCTTTGAAACTTGGGGACTTAGAATAAGAATACTGGACAAGCCACGCCACCTTGTGGTGAATTATAACATTCACAGTGCTGGCTCAGTCTGTATTATTATAGTGCCAAATTAGTCTAAGTCCATAACTGCGCATCATCAATCGAACATTTTGTGTTGTGTATTGTATTACTTGATCTACTGAACTGTTTCTGTCATGTCACATATGACTGTTACAAGAGCTGTTTGTTTTACATGTAAAATAATGGTATCACCTGGACCTTAACAGACAGGAAAGAGGAGTCAGTGGCTATTAACAGTCCAGCTTAAGTACGTCATTTCTCTGCGCCTGGAAAGAGCATTGAGTGTTTAATATATCTTCGATCTGTTCGTTATTGATGTACAAAATTGTCAAGTCTTAAGTAATGTGTAGGTTTGTGCTGATGTTTACCACTATTCCAGACACATAGTAACGAAACAACACAGCAAAAGCCTAAAAAAAGGAAAACAAAGAAAAAGATGAGAGAGGCTAGATTTTAATGCAATATGGCCATGAATGAGTCTCCGTGAGCATCATGGTTTCTGTACAGTTTGCAAACATTTAAAAAATATAAGGCATCTCAGTCCACTTTCATCCACATGGAATATACCACAGTGTAGATTCTCTTCTTTGCTTTTTGAAGTGCCTCCAGTGGCTGCATCAAATGTTATCGTACTGTGTTACAGTTCTTCACACATCTGCCCAGTCATTTATAAAAATACTCAAAAGTGAACCATTTAAAAGCAAGTCTTACATCCACAACACAACTTTATTCACTTCCGTTTAGCTTCAGTACAAAGATAATGGGCAGATGCTTTCCATCGAGCTCGAAGTTCTGCTGCATCTCACTTCTTCAGTGATTTCAGCATCAGCCGTGCAAAAGAGTGATCTCAGCCTTCATAACCAGAGTCTGTGGTGTCTGGCATCAACCTGGTAGGCACACTTTCCCAGCAAACAGCAATCCTACTATGGTGAAGAATATGGACAGGACGAAGAGGACATAGGAGGAGCCCACTCCGGTGTTGTTGGGCAGTTTGTACGGCTGACCCCCAACCTCGCTGATGTAGAATCCAATGGGGAAGATGAGCGCGGCCATACAGAAGAGCACCACTGTGACCAAAGACACAAACATGTTAGTCACTGCTGTTAGCAATGCAAAAACTAACATTAGTGAATCCTGCTCACACCAGGGGCGACTGGGGAGTCAGGAAATGCATTTAAGTTCAAAACATCAGACAAGAAATAAGATTGTGATCTGTATATACATAGTATTCTAGAAGAGTAGTTTTACAGTAGTGACAGATCATACCAAAAGTGGGGTGACTCTTTCCCTTACTGTGCCAGTACACTGTGTTATGAAACAGTATGTTACACCAAACAGCGGCATCTGTTGGTTTGACAAGTGCACTACAGCAGCTAAATGTGGGAAACAATTTGTTATGAATGAGCTTGTTTATCAGCTAATAATGATGAGATCATTGAATAACTGCACTCACACAGAAACAAATGAATTAGAGTCAACAATTTCGTGGCAATTAAATTATAAAATGATGTCAAAATGAAGTCACCGATAAAGATAAAATAATGTGACACATTCACTGACATGGCTCGACACGGGCATTGCTTTTTTGCGATTCAAATTTGTGTTGTTGATGTAATTAATAATAATAATTTCAAACACTAGAAATACTAGAAACAGACAAAGGCAGGCTGAATATATGATGTCAAAGGCCTATACCCATATTTTTTTTATTAATAGTGAAATTAAATTCATTTTGTCCAGTCATTATAAAGCATTTTTTATTGCTTGTGAGTTTTCAGTCTAGTTTTTTGTTAGCATTACTGACCCTGTAAGACCCCTATGAAGAACTGGAATCTTACAAATGCGTTGGGAATGAAATCATCAGGTATGTAGTCTTCTATAAATAATTTGCCAAAACTTTTACTAAAAATGTACTAAAAACTTCTACTCTCTTGATACTATGAGCAGTATAAAAGTATTCTCACTTCCTGTGAAGGCGATCCAGCGGGCGTAGCGTGTTGCCTCGGGGTGCCAGTGGGACATGACCAAGAGGGTGCAGGTGAGAGTGAGGGAGATTATGCCCATCATGATGAAGAAGAGTGTGGTGATCCATTCTGGGGGTAGCTCAGGAGGGATGCAGATCCTGTCCCGCCCGTGAATGGTCTGGCACTGTCGGGATAGGCCCACAGTGAGAGAGCCTGTGCAGAGAGACAAGAGGAGAATGGAACCGAATAGGAAGAATAGACATTACTAGAACATATAGGACATGTTTATAGGACAGGCATTACTATAACATATAGGACATGTTTGACAAATTATACAGAAGTGTCTATACTGTCAGAAACCTAGGACTATACATGAACACTTGTTGTCATAGTATGTAATGTCAGTATGTAAACCCCCCCCCCCCCCCCCCCCCCCCCCGCCCCATCCTACACACAGCTCTCATGTTCAGCAACATGTGACATCAGCGGTCTACATGTGGACTACCTCTAAGTGCCCATGTGACTGCGGCAGGTTTCTGGCAGCAAGTGGGAGCTAAGGAGCTTGTTGGTATGGAAACAAAGCTGACCCCGGGTGATTTGCAGTGATGTGGAGCAGGTTCAAGGCCGAGACACAAGACACAGACGAGCACAGACCAGAGGCGGCTCCTGGCTTCTGTGACGTAATGTGAAATTAGGTTGTAAATGCTTCTTGCATTTAGAAAACAACAAACTACTGCACTGCGACTCCGCTCTCAACTGTTAATAATAATAGTAAAAATAAGTGAACACACACACCACCCACGCATCCTTTTAATGCTTTGTCTAACCTCTTTTATTGAATTATCTTCAGTGTGCAGTCAGTCAGGGCCCGTCATTTTATGGATTTAGAAACTACTTTGAACGTAATAGAGGAAATGAAAGAAATTAAAAACAGCCATAATCACAAAGACACCTACAAAACTAGGGACTGAGGCAGACTTATTATAATTAAGGACAATCGCTTTAGTATATAACAAATGCCTCTTCATTTGTAAGCACTTACTGTATGTGTATTTGCACAGATTTCATGCATTATCATGTAACATACTGAATAATACGAACACAAATGGTCATTTACTTTCAGCATCAAAGGACAGTGCCCCTGTCAAATAAAATAAATAAGGTATATTTTATTGTGTGGCACGGCAGTGCAGCGCAGAAGTTCCCATTGCTTGAACTAGTATCTTAGTACCTATCTGGATTCACCTGCTATGCATGTTTTAGGTTACACAAGGATTCGCCTGGTCAGTCACAGTACACAGAGAGCATGCGGTGAAGGATTCAAACTCTGGACTGTTTTGCTGGGAGACAAGAATAGCATCAAAGGATTGTGTGACTGTCTCTGTGGCCTCGGCCTTATTGTCCAGTGGCCTAATGACCCACGTTACAGTCATAGGCTCTTGACAATAGTTGTTTATCATAACACTTTAGGAAGACCTCTGTATAAAATATAGTGAATGTACGGTGGGGCAGATGCAAACATTTCATGAGTGATGTGAGGCTGTAGTGATAGCAGGCACAGAGGAGGATGATATTGGACTGGAACCACATCCTGAGTGGACCGGCCTGCCCTCCTCCTACACAGGATATCCTGTTCTCTGCTCTCACATGCTTTCATAAAGGAGGGTAGGGACAATGTAAATAGTGCATCTATTTCCCTGCATATTCCACATCCATATCTTGTTTGTGCAGCACCACAGCCTCTGCATGCTTGTTCATAGATAAATAACTGCAATGTTGGGACTATTTCTTTGTTGACAATAAAAGCCTATGATGTCATGGGAAAAACATATACAACAGTCATCTCGAGACACTGGTTTATTTCTCCAGGAGGTAGCCATTACCCTCTCAGGGGCCCAATTATAAGTCACACCTCAGTCAAATAAAACAACACTTCCGGCCTTGAGGAGATGACTTTTTAGTTAATTAAACAGGTACAGAGGCTTTTAGCAGATTAATTTCCCACTGTTGTTTACAATGTAGCCTACTGGCCATACACTGAGTGAAACATTCCAAAACTTTAGTCAATTGCAAATGCAGGGAATGCAGGCATGGGGAAGTAATGTGATAGGAAATTGCCAAGAATGAAAATCGAAAACTCTTTCAGGGCGGATCTCAAAGGCAGCTTTAAATGATGAAAGTATGTAACAAGACCGGAATAATAATGGCTGAGTATGAGTGTTCTGCTGTGCACTGAAAGTTTCAACACAAAACTTTGTCTCATATTATCTTCACTTCTAAATAGGCTGCTGCGCATCTAGCACTGACTTAACCCACTCTCACATATCACAAGAAAACATAAAATTGACATTTCAGGTTTGCCATTACCCGCTGATTTCCCAGTGTTGATCCAGTCTGGGTTGGCGATGCTTGCGATGGCGAATATGTCCGCAGCGAGGAAGAGGCATCCTGAAATCACGGTGAGTTTATCCATGTCGGAGGGCGCAGGGACAGTGTCTGATGCTGTGGACGGGACATTGAACCCGGTGTCCTCCTCTTAACGCACTTGTCCCACCACTAGCCCAGACATGTCATCGAAACTCCCAGGGTCACTGTTTTTATCACCGCCGCAGGCTTTGTCATGCTGTTTGACATGGGTACACACACTTTTCACCCTTTAGAAGTTGTCGCCGTGCAAGCACACACATAAACAAAGCCAGGAGTGGATCCGGATGAGCTGTATTATTATTATAAAAGGAGGATTAATTCCCTCCAGCTAAAACAGACTATTGCCTTTAGCAGATGTATTTCCAGAGAATCATCCGTGGAGCATTATCCAACATATCGGGCCCGTCATGCTAGCCACGCAGCGGTCGTCTGTACCTTTAGATGCGTTCGTGTTGCAATGAGTCTTAAAAACATTTCAGGAAGCTTCAAGAGGATGAAAAAAGTCGCTATGTTCTCAAGAGAAGCAATGTTGATCTGGTTCACAGCAGCAGCACAGCAGTGGAAACTAAACACGGATCTGTTCACGCCTCCATCATTGTACTGGATAAATCTCGCGAGACTGTGTGACAAGCGACGTTGATTGTCCATATTCAGCTTTGCGTACAATTTTGGTAGCAACACCTACAACACCAGTGTAACGTCACCAAAGGACAAGTAAACATCTCAAGGCACACCTATTGTGCCAAATAGTGAAATATAGTGTTCTCTGAGTTATATAAAATAAAAAATAAATGTTTTTAGGTAGTTTGCCTCCGTATTATGAAATGAGTGCATACAAGGTAGTGGTATAGTAAATTATATATATATTTTCCCTGTAATTGTAAATTGCAATAATAATGTACGATTGTCACAAAATCTCATGGCACACCCACACTTCCTTCATGGCACACCCTTTGGAAAAACACTGAATTACACAATACTGACTAAGGAAGAATAAAAAGGAAAATACAGTTACATTGTAAGATAGAATTTATTATTACTTTACATTAGATTTACAGCAAATGTGGACAGAAGACAGTACATTGCAGATACCAGCAAATAGTCAGTGAGGGCAAGGCTGACCTAAACACTGCTGGAAAATAGGTTTGTGTTTTATTATTGTCACAATATAGATAAGACAAATCCAATCTATAATATTTAAATGGGAAGAGAACAACAAGCAGAGCTTTAGAGTTCATCCACGAAGGGAATATTTACAAGTTTGCCACTGGAAGCCATAGTTTTCTTGCCAGAAACAAATTTCTTTGCAGCCTGAAAAAAGAAATCAGAGCAAAAATTAATAAAGTAATGTTAAAAGGTTAAAAGAAAATAATTCATAAGCTCAAAGGTCTTACATTGGCAACATCGGTCAGAGAGACATTATCAATATTCTTAGAAATTTCCTCAGCAGAGCAGTAAGATCCTGATGCCAGCGCCTGTGTTCCAATTGCTTCAAATAAGCCCTCTGAAGTCTCCAGGGACATAAGGAACTGTGCTTTTAACTGAGCTCTGAAAATACAATGTGAAACAATTATTTGCATCAAGTTCAAAAAACATTTTCCGTGGCATTCTAGATGCAAACCTAAAAATAGGAAATATAAAGTTGTTATGACTTACTTGGCCCCAGTGAGATCTGCAGCTGTGACTCCACCATCTGCAACAGTCTTCACCTGGTTCACTGCAGCCTTGATCACCTACAAGGACAAGTATTCACGCAGATAAGATTTATACAAGGTGAGAGAAAAATACTGTAATCATGAGACAGACACTCACCTCTCCAGAAGCTGTAGGCTGAGAAATGGTGTAAACTCCAAACAAACCAGAGTCAGAGTAACTCACATTGAAAGCACTGACCTGTTAAGAAAGGAGAGAAAAACAAACCTTTAAATATGGCATTTCTCTTTTATAGACTATAAATAGTAAAAGAAAGAAAAGAAAGACTCACATCAAATGGGTCTGAAGTGGCTTTGGCTACACCCTGACAGAGTTTGCTGGTGGAGTTGGAGCCTCTCTTTACTTGGGGCCCTGCTCCCAGTAAATGCTGCAGCACCCCAAAAGACAGAGCATCATTGTCACCTGTAGCAGCTCCTTCACTCACCACCATTGAGTGCACCAAACCACCAGTACTGGGCATACGGATCTCACCTAATCACGGACATGGAGTCAGATCAATAACATACTACAACACATTTATATAGTAAAGGTTATAGCAACACTCACCTCCACGATACTGGGCTTTAGCGCCCACTGCCCCAGCACCACTGCGAATGTTCAGGAACTGTTCTCCGACTTGTGTGAGTATACTGTGATCAACACCTGTTGAGCACATGGATTAACTTTTGGGGAAAAAGTAATTACCCTTGTAGGAGTGTTTAAAAATATGTAAAGAAACAGTCTTACCAAGTCCAACAAGAGCCATTCTTGAGCTGGTAAAATTGTGCTGCACGAAATGGTGCAACTGGCGACAGAAAGATGAACATAGTTTCAGAGTATGACAATTGTTATCTTAATGTTCACAGAAAATAATACATGTGGTAAATGTCTCACATGGTCAGACTGGACATTTCCAACCATGTGGTTGGGGCAGTACAGGGAGTTACAAAGGGCATTCTTGTAGGCAGCCTCATGCAGCCCTTCAACTACACCTGCAGAGATAGGAATCGTCATCAAGTTCACAATCCCTCACAATATATTTTAAGATTTTAAAAGATGGGTTAACAGGTTTAACAATTTATGGTCTACAAACTATAAATGAAGATTACCAATCTGAGTGGTGTGTGCCGCCTGGGCCTTGTCCATTTTCACCCTGTAAGTGAGCCCAGACACCTCCCAAGGTCGAAAATCAGGGGCTGTGGTCACATTAATCAAATACTCCATCACTGTGTCACTGCAGAGCAAAATAAACACTGTATTAACCATCAAAATGATTTGGAACAGTAGTACCATGCGTGATGCCAAAAAGGTTAAAAATCAGATTTACATGTCATCTCTCAAACAATCAACGGAGTAGATCATATTCTCTCTGGTTGATGTAACACTGAGAAAAAAAAACAATATACACATTATTAATTTACACATAACACAAGAAAAGACTACAGTAAAGGATGACAATGCTAGGTACACACCTTAAACTGCCACCCACTGCCTCAACACCCCGGCAGATCTTAAAAGCTGATGCTCCTTTTGTGGTCTAAGAAGTAACAGCAAAGCAAGATTATTTGACAGGATAAAATACAAGGTCACAGAGTGTCTTACATGTTACATTACAAATAGACTTTGAGGTTTGAAAGTTTTAAACTAGATCTTTCACTTTGTTTCGACTGTAATGTGAAAAAGTGTACCAGGTTGGAGGCGAGGCGGAGCAGGTGAGTGACCCCCAGGTTGTCTGGAGTCTCATAGCGGCAGCCAGCTTTAACTAACACGCCGATCTTTGATGCAGGGGAGTGGTTGTCTAGTGATGCGATCACCAACCCACTTGGAAGTTTGGTGACCTGAAGACACAAAGAAAACACACATTATTCCCTTGTGTGCTACACACAGTAAATGTCCACAAATAAATAAATATACTGACCTGCACATCCTGTGGGTGAAGGTTGACATGTTCAGCTTCAACCTTACGAGCCGCCTGGGCAGCATAAAGTCTGGACTGCAAAACGCACATTTGGAAATCATGTAAATAACTTCCTAACAGATGACAGTTAAGCAGGGATATAATCAAACGTTTCTGTTCAAATTGTTCATCATTTTTATGACGGGGGCAAACGCCTGAAATACTGTTATAAAAGTTACGTATTCTTGACTGTGAGGTGCACATACTGTCATTTCCCATAGATACAAACACTGCGGTGGAACTTGTGACGTCAGGTGTTTTTGATGCAAGAAATATTAGTGTTGCTTCTTTTATCAGTGAAGCAGAATCTACATAGAAAAAGTCTTCAAACTCATACGAATAGACTGTTATTACTCGGTGCTATTGTTGTTTTACAGAAACAATAAGTCTTATATTACGTTGAGGTTGGGGGTTATGGCAGGATACGAGTAACCGCTTCCTAGGTGATCGAGACGTTTCGCTGGCTTGACTTGGGTTTTCTGCCATTGATATCGCTCTCAAAGTGAAACATGTTGTGTGTGTTGTTATCCGGACATGCATTTATATCCTAAATCTTACCGATAACTGGCTTATTCCCCGAATCCCCTTCATGTCCCCTCTATCCTTCAAGTCAGGACGCTGGAGCAATATGGCCGCCTGAAAATCCCCTACCCAGCATTCTTAGCGCGCTGACGTATTTCTTCTGTCATGAAATCCGAGTTATGCCTCACGCAGCGCGCCCCCTACTGGCCTGGTTATTCATATAATCACGTGAATATATAACGCTTTATTAGAATGTAAACGGCTGTGTGTGCATGTATATAAACCCACACTTTTTACAATGAAAACCTGACATTAGGCATGTTCTTTTAACACTTAATTGACCCACGGTATTACATACAGGGACACTTCCCCTTCCTCTTGCGCATGCGCGGTGGCTCACACGTGGGGTAAACGTTTGAACGAGCCGCATGCAACAACAGACCTAAGCGCCTTGTGAGAAGCGAATTAAACATTTTACAAGTATTTCTTATTTTCCTCCGTTAAAATTTAAGTGGAATTCATTAGTCCTCCGTGAAGCATTTCGCCGAGAGGGCCGGATAACTTGAAAACGAGTAATTATGGTAAGTTCTGTGTCCAAGTACTATACAGCTAGCAGTGAGCTAACACACGTGTATGAGTGTGTAACCAGTTAATGCTATATTCTGTTTATTGTGTTTGGGACAGCTCTGATCTGTTGTGGTTGTAATGTTTTATTTGTTTATTTAACTTTTAGACAGAAGCACAAGTGAACCCCAAGGCCTACCCTCTGGCCGACGCCACGCTGACCAAAACCATCCTGGACTTGGTGCAGCAAGCTTCAAACTACAAACAGCTGAGGAAGGGGGCTAATGAAGGTGAGCCTACAAAGTTGTGAGGGAGCCAAATCTTACCCCAGATAGTGTTTGCAGTGAATGTAGGGAGTTAACCAGGGTTTAGACAAGTAAATCAGGACACTAGGGTGGACAAACTATTAGGGCCACTCACTGATTATGTATCTTAGGCCAGTCACCACAATGAAAGTGGGCAGCTCTTTGTTCCACAGGTCAATTTTGCAGTTTATATTTCAAATTACCTTCATTGGACTTTTTTATTCAGGCTTTAAACATTAATGTCTGGTCTAAATTGCTGTAAAAGCAGGGCTATAGAGCTGCAATAAGAGCTCTAAAGTCAGTAGATTACTGATGCCAGACAGAGTAATGACTATTTCCGCCTTAACTGATATGATATACACATGTTGAGTTTCATCTAATGTCTATTTTTCTACTTTGCAGCCACTAAAACCTTGAACAGAGGCATCGCAGAGTTTATCGTGATGGCCGCTGATTCTGAACCACTGGAGATCATCCTCCACTTGCCTTTACTGTGTGAGGACAAGAACGTCCCATATGTGTTTGTGCGCTCCAAGCAGGCCTTGGGCCGGGCTTGTGGAGTGTCTCGTCCCGTCATTGCTACCTCAGTGACCATCAAGGAGGGCTCCCAGCTCAAACCACAGATTCAGTCTGTCCAAAATGCTATTGAGAGACTACTTGTGTAAATTTTTTTGTTGCTCTGTGGATGATTTTCTGTCTCTTCTGGAAAAAAAGGACAGTTGTGAAATACTTAGTTAAACACAGCATATGGCTTGGTAACTATTATTTTAGCTTAATCATATTTTTACTTTGTACAAGTGTTTCATTTTTGTAGTCATACAATATGATCCACAATAAACATTTTTTATATCAACATGGTGTGCCTCTATGATTTATTGTAGAAAAGTATGTGTTGAAAAATGTTAATGTTCTACAGCAAATAGTTGTTTGAAGGTTTCAGTCTTGTTTTCCACAAGAATAAGCAAAAATAATAGATTCATAGTGCATGTTATAAGCATAACATTGTGACAGCTTTTGTTTTCACCCCATTGTGTAAAAAGTTTCTGAAACTGTTCTCACAAAAATGTCAAGCCTGTGCTATATTTTAATATACCTTACTGGCTGCTGGAACAAATAAAGGACGGAGTAGTTTTCACTGACCCCGTGGGTTAAAAAAAAGCGGTCAAGTGCCTGGAAAACCGGAAGTCTGTGAAAGTCCACCAGACATATCAGACCGAGGCGCAACAATATGGCTGAGACTCCAGCGCTCATTTGGGAGCACGAAGTGCGCCGCTTGCTGAAGTATGGAGAGCTCATTCCGCGCCTGGAAACTGCTTTGGGCAAGTTCTCCAAACGGGACAGCGCGGAGGTGATTCAGCCCGTGCGCACCACTATCCCCCTGCAAAAGCACAGTGGGTAGGTCTATGCTTTATCTGACATCAAAATATGGCTACGCAACGACAACGAGATCAAGACAACCAAGATTGTGGTCCAAAGTGCATTCAGTCGTCTATCAATGTCAGTTACTAACTTCCGTCAGAGTACCCCCGGGCAGATGTGGCTACCTACCTGGCATACCATCACAAAGGATAATGTGAATGAAAAAGCGCTTTAAAAGACTAATGCATTTTTACTTTAATGGTTTATTACTGGTTGTGCAGGTTCCTCGGAGTGATGCCGTGTTACATGGAGAATGAGGGAACCTTGTGCACAAAGTTGGTTTGTTTCTACAAAAGACCAACTGGGTCCAACTTACCATCAACTCAAGCCACTGTGATGCTCTTGGACCCGGAGTATGGAAATGTGAAGGCAGTGGGTATTACATAAGGCCAAACGTGTTTGTATCACTATAAGTCTTATGAGTGGCTAAGAGACGGTTTTAATTGGACAGATTATGGATGGAGAGGTTATCACAGGCATGAGGACAGCAGCAGCCTCAGCAATTTCAGCAAAGGTCTGGCCTGCATAACTAATTCAGTTCTCAAGTATTGAAAATTTAATCCCCATTCACCATGTTTCGTTTTATTTCGTTTTGTTGTTTTGCAGTTGCTGATGCGCTCAGATGCTGAAATACTGACAATTTTGGGAACAGGCCAACAAGCTTTGAGTCATTTCAATGTTTTCACAGAACTTTTCTCATTTAAGGAGGTGCATTTACCGTTTGTACAGTATGATCTGTGTCTTATTGTGTCACATTTACAGAACTCCTAAATTAAGCTTTAATTTGTGTCTTCATCACAGGTGCGTGTGTGGAGTCGCTCAAAGGACAAAGCAGAGGCTTTCGCTCACTCTCTTAGTGGTCATGTAACGGCATGTGAGTCAGTGGAGGAGGCGGTGAGGGGAGCAGATGTTATCGTGACCGTCACCAGAGGCACAGAACCTGTGCTGTTCGGCCAGTGGGTCAAACCAGGGGCCCATGTTGCAGGTGAGTTCATCTATGAATGTGGGGTGACAGGATTAGCAACTCTAATCCCTGCGGAGACGGGTGCTTATCGTTGTGTTATTAGGTAAGACACATCAACCACTTTGACAAGAAGCTCATTTTAAAATAACAGTAATATGGGGGGACTTAAGAAATTTTTTTGCCCCAGGCCCAAGCAAGTCGACACCCCTGATCTTTCCAATGAATGAAAAATAGCATTCACTTGACTTGATGCACTCATGCACACCTGCAACATTGCAACTTACAGACCTACTGCTCTTCAAGGATGTCAGACGGCTGCACTGTGGGCCTTTAACACCATTGGGCCCCACAGTGCTTCACTCTTACCAACTTGCTGTCCCTTTTTTCTTCAGACTTCTACCAGAGAATAACCACACTGTCCCTTAGTACCTACAGAACACGTGTACATGCTGCCTTCATCACATCATGTGTTTTTTCCAACAATAACACCACAAATGACCTTTATTTTCTCACGTTGTCATGTTACCTGTGAGCAGCAGTGGGAGCCTGCAGACATGACTGGCGTGAATTGGACGACACATTGATGAAGCAGGCAGTGGTTTATGTGGACAGTCGAGAGGCGGCCGTGACAGAGTCTGGGGACGTCATCCTCTCTGGGGTCTGTGTTACTGGGCCAATACAAGCTTTTATTTAAAATAAATAGAATGTACAGGATTTTCATTTTTCTTTCAGGTAGAAGTTTTTGCTGAAATTGGAGAGGTTATAAATGGAACAAAACCAGCATACAGAGAGAAGACGACTGTGTTCAAATCCCTTGGTAGGTCACTGCTGGTAAACTATTAGTGCATTAAGAGAATGGTTGACTTAAACCGTTTAACAATCTGCAGGTTTAGGAGTTGAAGATGCAGCGTCTGCACAGCTGGTATTTGACAAATGGAAATCTAAGGCAATGTAGAATTGTACCACAAAGACTGTACTGTTGGATCCTTTGCTCCAGTATTCAAATGATTTGGTTAATATTTTGACATTCACTAAAAATAATTAAAAGACAAGATAAAATATCATTTTGAAGACTTTATTTATTTAAAAAGAAATTTCTGCATTATACTATGTGAAAATAAAACCACATGTAGCGAGAGAAAATCAGAGAGTGAAACACTGTTAAATGAATTTGGATGACGTACAGCAGCTCCCCAGCGTAGCCCCGTACTTTGATCATTGCTCCTCTCAAAACGTTTCATCAATCTGGACTGCAGAAGTTGTATCGCACATGGAGTTAAAACATTTGGGTGCTAATACAAATGGCTCACAGACTTGAAGAATACAGTAATAGATGGGGTCAGGATAACATGGGTTATAAATCAGCAACATGTGATGATTTAAAATGCTTTCTACACAAGCTCCAAGATTAAAATGAACCGGCATACAAAAACATAAGAGATGACAAATCTGCCGCACTTTTACAATGTGTCAGTTCTCTGAACATACAGTAGAATAACATGACAATGGGCACAGAAATAATAATGGCCATAATCAAAGCAGTGGCTACAACACTTGTTATTAGCAATTTATGAATACACATTTTTTACAAATGGTTAAACTCACTTGATGACGGTTGATTAAAACTACAACACATTAGTGTTTCCATGGGTTACTACAGTGTGGAGACCATTGACTGAGTTTTGGCAGTACATCAGTCTAGTCAGGTGAGAATGTAAACAAATCATCAGCCATAGATTAGAGACTGATGACCAAAAAGGAGAAATTATAGTTTCTTGATGAAAAAAGAAAAAAACAAAAACAAAAAAAACATTAGTAAAATGTGTTCAAGGCAGCAGGAGTTGCTTAGTGTCATGGACATTTAAGTACATTGAAGGATTACCTTAGTAAGTCAATTTACAAGTAATTTAAAATAATTTGTAGCTTTTCTGACATTAATAGAAGAAAAGACAAATCTTCAGTTATAATCTCCCTCTTTTTCCTGCATAAACCTCAAATCAATTCTCACACCATAATTTTTCGCCAAGCCTTATGTAAAGTCACGTTTTTACAATTGTCTGAAAGAACTGGACTGACAAAAACAATCCCTGAATGTTGCTCATATCTGTCGAGTTCTTTCAGATGAAGTGTTATCTACTTCTATGTAAGCAAGGACACCAAGTGTGAACTGAAACAGTGGGAGCAAATTTCTTTCCTCTTAATAGGCAAGTTCTGACTGCAACTGAACAGTATACTCCCTGCAGTTCTCCTTTACAATAGAAGGCACTTTCTCCTCTTCTTCTTCACGGGTGCAGGGCAGAGGACCGCCCTGATGGCTTCATCAAACACCGTCTTAAGGCCACGCTGGGTCAAAGCTGAGCACTCAAGGTACTTTACTGCAGCTGGAAGGCAGATCAAAGTACAGATTAGTCAAGCCATTCCATTTAACACAAGCAAATAAACATGTGCAGTGTTTGTACGAACTTATTTCTTTAGCCATAGCCAAGCCCTGGGGATAGGTGATTGGGATGAGTTTCTTCTCCTTTAGCTTATCAAGTGTATCCTTGTCATCTCTCAGATCCAGCTTGGTACCCACCAGAATGATGGGTGTGTTTGGGCAGTGGTGTCTGACCTCAGGATACCACTGAGAGAAAAAAAAGAAACAAAAAACACAATATTAGACCCAGATTCGCAATCATTGAAACACTATTTTGTGCCCAGAACAAAAGAACTCTGAATCTCACCTTGGCACGGACGTTTTCAAAAGAGGCAGGACTGACGACTGAAAAGCAAATCAGGAACACATCCTGAGGAGAAAACATTATATATTTATTGCAGTGAACATACACACACTACTTTGTCTGACTTAAACGTGAGCCGTAAGTAACAGTAAGTCTGCCAGTAAAACCCTGAGTGAGTCCCACTCTTAGCGCACAGAGTCCATATTGTGTTGCAGACAAAAGAGACTAACAAGAGATGTTATTCACTTCCAGACATTGTAGAGGTACTGTGGATACAAGTCACTACACTGCAGAGTATTAACGCAGCAAATATCTCCATTGGGTCAAACCGGGAGTGCTTCTGATAGCATGGCCCGTACATTATTACGCATGTGCTTACCGTTTGTGGGTATGACAGTGGCCTAAGCCTGTCGTAGTCCTCCTGTCCAGCTGTATCCCAAAGGCCAAGATTCACTGGTTTGCCATCCACCATCACATTGGCAGAGTAGTTGTCAAAGCTGTTGGTAAAAAGTATGGCAATTCAATTTCTGTCCGTCACCCCATATCATTACATCACACATTTGTCGTCCTTACACTGTGGGGATGTACTCTCCGGGGAAGGCATTGGTCGTGTAGCTGATGAGTAGACATGTCTTACCCACAGCACTGGAATAAGCACAAACCATCAGATTACAGAGCAATTCCTTCAAGTCGTTTAGTGTTATTTTATATTTCCTCATCATTGCTCAACAGGTCGGCAAAGGCTTATCATCAATTAAGCCTTTGTTATGTCCACCACAATGTCAGCCGCAGCAGAAACAAACATGTCACTATAATCATTTGTTAGGCGTTTCTCCGTGTTTACAATGTATTGTTGAGTCACTCACAGCTGTGAAGTGTTTCCTGGTAGCTCTGCATGACTCTATTCTGAGCGCAGTATTATTTCAATGCAATATTAGTATTACTTCAAAGCAGTAATAGCACTTCACTTTATACATTTCTACCGCTTTTGTCCCGACGTCGTTTTACACAGTCCGACTGTGGCACCTAATCCTTAGTGTTAAATTACATCTTGAGCGCCTATAGATTCATACTAAAGGATTAGACGTCATGTTAAATAACATGTAGCCCATGAGCTCGTTACACCGCAGACCGGTCGGCTGAGTCGTTGAGGCTCCGCTGAAGGTTTATCGTGGTAGATCATTAGTTAGAAAATGCTCAAATATATGTGCGAGTGCCGACAGAATGCCCGAGTTAAGTCTGTAAATTGACATCCTGTGGCCTTTCCAGCCTCACAACACCCAGGGCAGGTCGATAAATCTGTGTGACCCAGCTGGACTGAAAAGTAGGCACAACAACAGCTGTCGGCATGTTGGCATATTATCGGAGACTAGTTAGCTGCTAGCCAACTGTTGCTAACTGGGTCAGCGTTTAGAAAGTGTGTTACCCATAAAAGTCAACATATGTGGTCAAGTTTTACATTTAAGTGATCAAAGAAGTAGAAAACATCCCAACTTACCCGTCCCCCACAACCACACACTTGATGGCCTGCATTGGACGGCTCTTTCGTCGGCTTTATCGCAGCTTTCCTCAATTAGCCACAGTTAGCTAAAGGCGGCTAAAGAGACCGCTCCTCGCCTCAAAAGTACAGCGTGAACAAAGTTCAGACGCCTCGATGTTTTCGAGATATTTTGGTTATACCTCTCGCAGAAAGTGCTGTGTTTGCCAGTAGTTCTTCTGAGAAGCTTAAATGAAACTTCAAAACTTGTAAATCAGAGGGGCAACACCCAAAAATTGAGGAGTCAAGATTGAGGAAAAACGCCCACAGTAAAGGCTGCAGCAGAGAACAGTGCAAGTCATATCCGGTCCAAGCGGTGCAGAGGAAAACCGCCCCCCTGTGGCCACCCTCTGAACTACAACAAGAATCTTGTATCCACAGTTCACGAGAGGCCAGGCAAACACGCGCGACTGTTAGCAGCACCAAGTAGGTACGCGGTTGCCCTGACTTAAGTATAAAAGTATAGAAAAGGCACTTATCATATTTTAAATGCATTTAAAATTAAAAGTGCATTATTAAACTCTCCCTCCTGGGCAGTCATATTGATATGTGCACAGCGTATTACAAAACTACTTCGTCTGTTTGTCACATTTAAATGTTCTTTCATGAACCTTCTTTGAGTATGAAATGAAGGTTGATTGATTATTACCAGAGTCTCGTCATCACCGCTTTACAACTTTTGGAACTGTTGTGAGTTTGTAATCCCATATACATACTCTAGAGGGCAGTATTTCAACGCATACCAACACGACGGCCGAGCACGGGCCTTAACGCAGTCCATCCATGATCCACTTTCTTCCGCTTTATCCACGATCCGATCCACGCAGACCTCCTCCAGCTGTTCTGGGGGACCCCGAGGTGACACCAGGCTACAGAGACATAGTCCCTCCAGTGTGTCCCGGGTCTTTCACGAGGCCTCCTCCCTATAGGACATGCCTGGAACACTTCCCGAGGGATGCGACCAGGAGGCATCCGGACAGCCACCTCAGCTGGCTCCTTTTGACAGGAAGGAGCAGCGACTCTACTCCGAGCTCCTCCCGGGTAACTGAGCTAACTCTGTATCCGCGATCTTGTCCTTTCGTTACCCAGATCTCATGACTGGTAAGTTGAGGGTATAACGTAGATCGATTGGTAAATCGAGAGTTTTGCCCCCCCTCTCAGCCCCCTCTTCATCACAAGAGTCCGATACAGCTACCGCATCACTGCTGACGCTGCACCGATCCGTCTATCGATCTCCCGCTCCATCCATACTTGAACTCCTCCACTTGAGGCGAGGACTCTCCACCGACCGGGAGAGGGGAAGCCACCTTTTTCTGGTAGAGAACCATGCAGTGTAAAACCCTATTTATGGTCAATCAAAAGTGTAGTTCTAACCAAAGTTTTACACCAGAGTAAAATAAACATTTTACCCCCAAAAAAGTAATACTTCATTTTATTTCATTTCCACAAAGCTATTACAACTTTATTTATCTTGCTTTCTACCTCACTTGTTTTTTTAACTGGACTAAAATAGGAAAAAAATAGTGGTTTAAATATGAATTTTCACAGGGACCTCTTTGTGACGTCAGACGGTGAATCTAAAGCTGCAGTTAAGTCATTAAGATCAGGAACTTCACTATAAAATAGGAAAACACCAGCAGCTCAATCAGACTCTAAGCTGGTTCATAGACATGCTGTAGTTTGGGCTGGTTTAGGCCTGATTTAGACCTGGTTTGATAAGTATATCCAACTCTTTCAATAGTTCTACAAATCTGTGTAATACTTCATGCTGCGTGATCTAAAAGGGGACACTTTTATACATTTCTCAAGCAGAATTTTAATCTGATAATTCTTTTGAGGAAATGTATTGTTTCTGTATCTGTACTTTTACTTCAGTAAAGAATTAAGTATTTCTTCCACCATTGTAACTTCTATCACCCCTGAGAGTGACAAAAGCAGCGGAAGTTAATGATGGATAAACTGCCATGCCATTTGCACTGGGGGATTATTGTGGCACGCTGCAGGGATCCCAGCATATCCAACTGAGAAAACAGATTATGCTTTTTGTGCATCTGAATGTGGCATGTCTTTTATCATCGTGGAAACAAGTGAGTTGAGAGGAAAGCCAGTATTTGTATCCGTTTGTTGAGCTATGCAGAAATCCAATTAGGATTATAGTGTATTCTTCCCTTCATTTTTGCCTTTCAGTCCAAAAATGCATCATATGGCGATTTAGAAAGTCATTTTACGTGCTCATTATGCTTCACCATTAGCCCTCTAAGTAATCATCCAGATGTAATGACCCTGTCACTTCACACTCATTTGCATAAGAGTTTGATTGACAGTTGGGAAGTGGAACCTCAAATGGCCTTGAACTCTTCTGTGTAGTGATGATGTGTGGCATTTACAGCCCACCTGTGTGCTGTTCAAAATAGTATTATTCAATTATTATATCTATTACATGTGTCTATTATTGTATATCAGTAGTTGCAATTGCGATTTATAAAAAAATCAGTGCATGGATTACATTTTAGGGAAAGAATACAGAATAAAACTCCATAGAGAAAGGACATTATAGTTTGCAAAGGATATTGTGCCCTCCCCCAATAGTGTTTAGTTAATTATTAATAACTAGAAAAGATGTAAGTGAAGCAAAATAGTGTATTTTTTCCATTTCAATCTTGTCCCTTATGATTACAGCTGGAAGAGTAATAAGATCCCGGAGATAACTCCTGCAGATATGAATGATTCACCCGCTCAAACCGTGACGTGTGATGGATTTTCGTGGGATCGGAGTGGCGCGAGGCAAATGTCAGTTTTGATTTGATAATATTGAAAGATAACAGCAAACCAAGGCCACAGCTGCATCACATAATACCCACCCATAAAGACCCATCTCTCTTTTAGTTCATGAAATAATGCCAAAAACAACAAGTCTTTATCCCAAGCTGCTTATTGTTCTTCATAAGAAAGGTGAACTGCCTTTGTATACATTCAGTGGTAAAGGATGCCCTCATTACTTTACACACAAACAGACCTATAAAGTTAGTATTAGTTTTGTTTATAAATGTGTTAAATCTATTGCTGCAATAACAATACTGTTGCTTTAATCATAGAAATGCAGTAGCACGAGTTTCCACTGTAAAATCATCATCAACACTAAGTTCAGCTGTTATTAGAGTAAAGGTTTTCAAAAAGTTGTTAACTGGACTTAAGGGGACACACTACAGGCAAAACAACATTTTTTCAATTGTCAGGTTTTGGGCCAAATTGGTCTCTGAACATATAAGCTTTCACCTGGAAACAGAAAATATGCCTAATCTTCACAATAACATGTTTAAATATTGCGCTGATTCAAAGTTTGCCCATAGACTTTTATGGGACAATGCAATTTCAAGGGCCTTTTTCTCAAAACACATTTTCATTGTCAAAATACATTTTGTCATTGTGGCGACACTAGGACCTAAAGACTTCAAATTTTCCAGCCTTGGACTGAACAATATTTGGAAGATTTTTTCAGAGGGATTTTGTATTATTTAATCCCTATAATCCCCATTTATTGAATTTTGAATGTCAAAAAATAAGGCAAAAATCACATTTTTACAATTTTTCCATTAAAAAACAGCTTATTTTAAAACTAAACAAGAAATACAAAATCCCCTCTGAAAAAGTCTTGGCAACTCATTCATCAACAAAATGAAACCATACATTTGAATGTAGCTCTATCCATTATTCAGATTTCGTTGCCGAAAAGATGGGAAATTTGGGGCATTTTTAGGCATGAAACACCTTGTTCTTATATGAAAAGATAAAATGACAGAAAACTTGCCATGTATTTTTTTCTCACATTTATGCCAGTGATCGACAGCAAAAGTTTCAAATTGATATCTGTAAATATACATTTTTTCCCTATTCACCTGCAGTGTCTCACCTTAATCCTCCTCCCCTCAGAGGTCAAGCTTTCTCCACCGTGAACTCGTGGACAACTGAAAACACTTCTTATGGCAGTAATATAATACCATGGTGAGAGCTAATGTACAAATATGCCTTAGGTGAATGACGTGCTCAAAACAAATCACCTATTAGTGCTTTATTTTTTACTTGTTCTGAGCATTAATAATCATTTATCTTTCTGTATTGTCCAATGGCTTCAGTCCAGTTGTGTTTGCTGTAGATTTGACCAGACCGTCACCGTCACAGTCACAGTCACTGCCGTATTTCAGCGTTTCCGTTGTCCTCCTTCTTGCAAGTCTTTCTCAACAGTTGCCTTTCCGCCCCTCACCATTGTGGTTCACCCTCTCCGTCACTGTGAGAGAGGAAACGTGTCACATCAGTAACACATGTGTTTAGATGAACAAGAATGTGTGTGGGACTGATCACAATCGCCACATGTTGCGCTGTGGGGCCTCTTCAATTTCAGCTGCCACGTGTTTATTTTTAGAGAAGTAAAAGTATTCTCACCACTGTTTGTATCTCCAAGAATGTAGCCTATTGAGACGGTTACCTCATTTGGGGAGCAAGGGTGACAAGTTGTTTAGTCTTTTGTTCGTAGGGGGACCTGTGCACAGTTCTGTTTGGCTGCACTGGGGCGTACTCATTCATTCAGTCACATTATGTTTTCATTTTTCTGTCACTGTCAAAAAATTGAGGACTTTTGATCCTTCAAAAATAGAACAGTTTTGTTATTTTGTAAATTTATATAGTGATTTATTTATACATCAATACTTCACACGCATTCATAAACCAGGGTAGAAAGATGCTGGGGGCAAGGTAGGTAAAGTGTCTAGTGTCTTTACATTATTTGAAACTGATGGCTCGACGCTATAGCGAAAGGCCCATGTTGAAAACACAATGACTCACAAGGCCAGCTGAGAAACTTCATTTAGACCAATAGAAAAGAGAAGAAGGAGAAGAAAAGGAGGGAGAAGGAAGAGAAGAAGAGGGAAGAGAAGAAGGAGGAGAAGAAGAATAGGAGGGGGAAGGAGAACAAGAAGGAGGGGAAGAGGAAGTGGAAGAGAAGAAGAATAGGGAGGAGGAGAAGAAGGAGGAAGAGAAGAGAAGAAGGAGAAGAAGAATAGGAAGGAGGGGAAGAAGAAGAAGGAGAAGAAGAAGGAGAAGGAAGTGGAGGAGAAGAAGAATAGGAAAGAGGAGAAGGAGAAGGAGGAAGAAGAAGAAGGAGGAGGAAGTGGAGGAGAAGAAGAAAGGGGAGGAGAAGAAGAAGAAGAAGAAGAAGAAGAAGAAGAAGAAGAAGAAGTAGGAAGAGGCACATTCAGTAAGCCTTCTGCCCTCTGACCAAACATTAACGAATCTCGCCAATAACACATTTTTTGTAACTATGTCCCTGAGAGATGCTGCAATAGTTGAAGGACAGGCATTAAAATCGACCTTGTTATCACTAATTTTGTTTTAGCGACTAGTGAGAAAAACTCACATATGGGGAAATGGCAGTTGATGGGGGCCAAGACTGTAACTGTATAAGAAGGTGTTGTCATATAGCAGCTCGTGCGATCTATGAACCTGTACAATATTCCAATACAGATAAAGGCTTCCTAAAATCCAGAGTAAAGTCTACCTCCACCCCATTGCATCGTAACATCTGCAAATCCTCCAAAGCCCAGCCTGGTTCTTGTATCAGGGGAGGGATACTTGTCCGTACTGGGCTGCAGCTGTAATCAGATTGAGGAACATGAGCGTGTCCACTCCTCTCTGTGTGCCCCTGGCCACTCAGCAGAGCTCAGGGTCTCCTTGGCCCTGCACATGGGGAGCTTTGATTGAAGATGGCATTCGCTTCCCTCTGCTCCTGGTCAAATATCGACCCGGGCCATGAAAGTATAATAATCTCGCCTTTTGATGGAGAACTATGCACAGTTTTATGAACCATGATGAAACTCCTTCTTTAATAATCAGATCATTTATAGTTACTGATCTCAATTTTTGCATACATTTTAGTTTTCAATTCTGAAGCCAGTCACTGAGAAGATTGTTGGTTTATATCCAAAGATATAAGATACCCGAGAGCGCCCTCTAACTTTTGAAGCACATGAGGGCAATCAGACATTTCCTTTGTTCTGCTCCATGTCAATATTTGAGACTGACCATAGATACTGTATAATCGCAAAGCCCCATAACAAAATATTTGCCGCTGTAATGACTAAGGAAACGTTTCTTGATTTCCCACACTGACATTACAAGACTGACTAGTTCCAAATGTTGCGCACAGTGGGGTCATTGTATTCTCCTGACAAATTAAGTATTTTTGTCCGATGGAGGCAAATAATTCAATTCAATTATGGGGCCCTTTCTGGACTCCACCCTGCTTGGTTCTTTTGAATGAAAGTGGAAATGGAGCCCCCTTCCTGTTCTGGTCTGCAGCTGATACGGAAACTCCTAAGAAAAACATCTTTCGCTCCAGTTTGTAAAAGTTCTGAAAGTCACTACAGCGCGGGGTGATTCTCGCTTTGCAGAGTCAATTCTGTCCAAGACTATTATCACACATTTTCTTAAATATAATATTGTTTAAGTGGGATTTATATATTTTGATGTGTAATCAACTCTGTAAAATCAAAAATCAAAAAAATCCCAGAAAGCAATTTTCGTTTCCCGCCATCAAGGACCTAAATCAGGACCATGCATTGTCAATATCAGTCAAATCAAAGACTTCAGTGACTTCTTGTTATATATATTTTTTTTTGCAGTAACAATAATCTTCACATATTGTGCAGTATCGCCCCAAACTAATTCACTGTCATCTTCACAACTGTAGAACTAAAGTAAAAGACAAATGAAACTATCATTTCTGCGGAGTCAGGATTTGTTTAGGCCCAGAGCTTAAAAGGGGAAGGTTAGGCCATAAAGTTTTAATTTAGGATTCAGTTCAAAGCACAAAGTTCGAGATCTATAAAAACCCTTTATAGGGCGTCTGTACATCATATGACTACAGCATTAGATGGGAGTGTTTGATGACACCGGATCAACCCATATATCAAGAATATTAGAGCTTATTGGTTTAGCGTCTGTCCTGGCACAGTGTGTGAATGCGAATATGAAACAACGGGAGTAAATCACTAAGATATTGAGTGAAGAAAAGGAAAGAGAATGGCGACTAGGCATGACGGCGCAAACACAGACATGTTGTTTCAGTCTCTGATCGCAGAGGTCAGGAAGAGTTTAGCATTAGACCCTGCATTACCTAAAACGCAAGCAACAGATTATTGATCAAATACTCCCAAAGCAAAGTCAGTTTTTTAATTGTATTGAGTGTGATTTTCTTTGTAACTTTGCTTTAATATCTTCCATGGTAAGATAAAGATGAACCCCACCATCCCAGCCACCACCTTCACCTTGTCATCCCTTTTCACAAAAACAAATGGCACCCACCCTCCTCCATGTCATTGGGCCAATTGTTGGATGTGACTTCAGCAAAGGGTTCATAATGTCCTAAAAGGTAACCGTGACATAACGCACAGAGGGTGGAGGAGGAAGATTAGCTTACATCACTTCCACTTCCACTAACTTTCCATTGTCCCCCCGTAGGGCTGACCAAACGGGCCCTTTCTCTGCCTCCCTTCCTGAACTGGGCCGCATGCTGGATCCTGCAGTGGGTCAGTGGGCTGGAGCCTGTGGATTCCCGTCAAGCAAATAAGCGACTGTGAATCACCGAGGGCAGGGACAAGACATGGCCTGAGCTTGTTTATTTTAAGAGCGATTCTCGAACATAGCATCATTTCATGATCGCCGCGGTAACGGATATGAGGTAGATGTGAAAGATTCTTAGGATTGAATAAGGAAAACGAAATGGACATGATTAATCTGGCTGTCATCGTTGTACACATCATTATTTAGAATTTTTCTTGAAATGACTTTAAAATTGGGAAATACCATTGATGTAACAGCCATTCATTAAAACAAAACAAAAATCTAGTATTTACTCCCATTCCAGTGTCTTCTCCTGGTCCTGTGTCTGTTACATTCTTCCATCACCCAAAACATGCACAATGGGCCAAACCCAGGAGACTGGCCCCAAGTCGCTGCACTGCTGTCGGACAATAACAACCAACAACAAAGATTTTTAAGGGTGTGAATTATACCACCGTTTTTTCGGCCAAGCAGCAAGTTCAGTCTTATTAAAGGGATGGATATAAATGAAAATGTTTTAAAGGAACAGGCCACCGTTGTTACATACTCAAATATGTTCTTACCTGAGTTTAGACAAGTTGATATGTACCTGTTTTTGTTTTTTGTGCTTGTCTGTGGAAGAGCTTTGTCACTTCTAACTTCACCCCCGTTTGGAGCAATAGGAATATACTGGGAGAGGCTAAATGCTAACAACATCTTTAGTCGCTTTGCGTGACTGAGTGCACGCACAAAGACCAGACAGGTACGCATCAACTTGTCTAAGCTCAGGCAGGGACATATCTCAGTAAGTAAAAATGGTGGCCTGTTCCTTTACAGGGGCTAGATGCAAG
This sequence comes from Gobius niger, assembly GCF_951799975.1. NCBI lineage: Eukaryota > Metazoa > Chordata > Actinopteri > Gobiiformes > Gobiidae > Gobius > Gobius niger. The sequence continues at coordinate 10,165,509 of NC_136870.1, read as the reverse complement.
TTGGCAATTTTATGCTCACTGCTGCCACCTCAGGTCATACGTGTAGCTGCACCTTCTATATTAAGCTCGTGCATGACTGCAATTCGGACACCTTTTCGAGTGCAGGGTTTTAGAGGCCGTTGTGGTGAACAGGTCTGGGCTCATTCTACACATTAGGACATGGCTGGAATATGTAGGGGGAGGAAAATACATAATTTTAACATTTTTTAAATTTCCGTATAGTCCCTTTAATGCAAAAAGGCTGCAATATTAAAACGTTAAGTCTTGTGTGGTTTATCTCTGTATCTCACAGTGAGCCATCTTTAAAAGCCACAAAAGCACACTTCCTCTTTCAGAAGTATCACAACACACCCTGGCTACTTGCTTTTGGGGGACAATACAACTACCAACAAAAACAACATGATCAAGCACTTTGTTACAAGAAAAGTGCTTTATAAATAAACATTGATGGAACAACAAGGACTGCTATACTATATGATGATTATACGGCTTTATAAATAGATTTACAGCACAGAAAGATCTTTTTCTCCTTTAAGATACGACTGCACCCACATTGCAACACATTTTTTTCCCACTACAAGAGAAAAAAGAGACTGGTGCGTCCTAATCACTAACTAAACTTACCTGGGCACAGCAGGCTCCCTTGGCAACACTTAATTTCAAACACAGGGGTTAATTAATGGTCAATAGCCCCGGGATCAGCCGCTATGGGCGCGCTCGTGTGTGTGTAGGTGTTTTGTGCGTGGTTTTGTGGGGGATGTTGTGTTGTGGGCGGGGCTTGCTGACGTCGCCTCGGGTTGCAGTGTAGCCAGCGTTGAAGGCAGACGGAGCGGCGAAGGATGGAGCAGAGAGGAGAACAGTCAAGATCCCGTCCTGTCTCGCACTCACCTCAGGCACATCTTCACCTTCAGCACCTCATTATAATCACCCTGTAATTTTCATCTCCTTTATTCTGACGTTGACATGCGCCGCCGCTCCTCTTGAGCGCGTCCTGTCAAGCTTGTGCGCCGGGTGTCGAGGGGAGGAAAATCATCCCAACACCTCGCGTCAAAAGCGCCGGGGGAGCGTGGAATCGAGCGGACGCTGTCTTCTGTTGGGATCTTTCTGTCACTGCCAAAGTCAAAATGGACGAAGACAATCACGGTAAGGCTGTTTGGACACTCACACGCGCTGGCTCCTTCTGTATTGGGGACTTGTGTGTAATCCTGGCAGTGAGCAGCAGGAGGATGGGTGGATGGATGGGGGGAACTGATGGCTGTGTGAGTGAGTCAGTCAGGAACTGGAGGTATCAATATCTTGTGCAGGAGCCTTGAAAAGCTATTCCAGAGAATAATCACTCCATCATACCACTATGTATTCTGCTTTATTGCAACCCATTTCACTGGCACTTAATATCACCAGTGTATTGCCTTGCTGTCTGACTCCAAAGTTGTTGATCCTATCTCAGTGAGCTCTTTGAAGGTTCCACAGTTGGTCAGATGGATAAGATAACTGTCTACCTGCTGGTTATTACCCCCTTTTCACAGAAACAGGAACTCTATACTGTATATTCTTTACACCATATGATGCACAGTTCCGTGTCTATAACAAGACTAGGAACTGAGATCAAACTGATGATGTAGGTTAGTGGTGTTAAAGACTTGGTGCCGTGCATCGAGCAGATGAAGCCCAGTGTGTGCAGATGCATGTCCGAGTGGGATTAGAGTCCCCGCATGCCAGCTGCTGAATGCTGTATCTGTCGTTTATGGTGGTCCTGAAACATATTTGCTGTAAGCCTGTAAGAACTGATAATGCAAACCGTCCTGCAGCCTAAGCCTTGAAGCCGCTATAGTGTAAACAACAAGTGGCCATCTGATAACAGTTTGTCGGTTAAACTGCGGTTGATCAGTGAAGCGAAGGAGACCCTCACCTCAACTTCCCCTTCTGACTTCCTTAGAACTTAAGTGCCAATCTTTGCACAAAAAAAGCCTGGATATCATGAAAGTTTTGGTGTGGTTTGGCCTATGTACACGCCGGTGCACTTTTCCCCAGTGCAAGTAGTTGTGGTCATGTTGTCATACTTTCTGCGGAAGCCATATTTCCTATTATAATATCTGCATGGTTCTGTTATGAGATGAATCACATAGCCTGTTAGAGCAATGGGGGCTTTCACACATTCAGTGGTTGCACAGTCAGGAGGTCGGGTCGCTGGCAGGACACTGCCATGTGACAGGAAAGAGAACACAGAGGAGAGCCATCTGTGATACAAAAGGAAAACACCTATCAGTAGTTAAGTGCTTATAACACCGCGCTGTGTGAATGATTAAAATAACTTACCATAAATGCTCATATGATTGTGTGCAGTCTGATTGCTCGCTGACGCTCCACTTGCATCTGACACCTCACTTAACATACTCAGCACAAGCACACCTTGATAAGGCACATCTCCACACGGCTAAGTCCTTCGTGTACAGCAGCTGAAAGTCAGGGTAGCACAACCCAGGGGAGCAGATGTAAACGGGGTAAAAGCGATCATTCACCTCATTGCTCTTCATCGCATTTGGAGACAAGATGTACAGTGTAGCTCTAAAGTGTGCTGTGGTGCTACAAGTGCGTGTAATGTGGCCACGCATGTAGAAAATGTAATAGTCTTGTACGCACTGGCTCAGCGCACATTGAGAGCGTATTGTTTGGTCGTAGCAGGGATTAGATGTGTGTCAGTGCACTAACTCGAACAGCGCAGATTCCTGTATTACATTGTATGACTGTAAATGCCGCTGACAAATATTTGTTGTGGCAACGTTGTACTGTAATGGTTAGAACTAGGGAAATCCCTTCCAAACTTAAAAACTACAGTGGAGTTACAGGGGCTGAGTGGTTAGAGGATTGACCAGGTCAAATCCTGCTCCGGCTGGTGAACACTGGCATTGTGCAAGACTGGGGTGTAGGATTCAAGTTAAGGTTAAGTTATACTTTATTGATCCCCGTAGGGAAATTCGTGCTCTGCATTTGACCCATCCTTCAATGCCACTGAGGCGACCTGTAGGAGCAGCTGGTGTAGGCAGGCGCCCGGGGACCCGTCTCCAGGCTAATGCTCAGAATTGCCTGGTTGGAGGCTTCAGTTTTTGTACATTTCTTTAGTGGTGGTAGTTCGATCCTTGGGCCAGATGGCCCAAGGATCGAACCTGGGACCTTGTAGTTGTGAAGCACGAGGGCTAACCACTGATGCTGGGATTGGAGTGGCCGATGGGGCAGATTTGCAGCAGCGTTTCCATCAGTCTGCCCCAGGACAGCTATACAAATATAAATCTGCTTCCCTAAAATGAAATGTTGTGACTTCAATAGTCAAACAATCTCATGTCTAATTTAGTCTTGTTCCTGGTGTCGGTGTTGGCTTTGTTAAATTTCTGAGGCAGAGATTGAGACCCCTTCTGTCGATTTTTGCTGACATACAGTACATCCCCTGGAAAAGTGCAAACTCTGGTCTAAATTTAACCGTCAAGTAAGTGTGAACAACTGAGTATATGTAAAAATGCTCCCATGCCAACCCCACTTACACTCTGTACACTGCAGAATAGCGGAAATGTGCACAGGTCCGGGAATAACCTTACTGCAACAGGGGCCATTAATTCCCAGCTACACCTCTGAATCCAGCCGTTAACTCCGTTGTCGCGCGGCTGTGGCACGGCATTCATTAAATTGTGTTTGTGGCGTCACCTAATCGGAGCTGGCGCGCGTCCCTGCGTCCCTGCGCCGCTCACATGCCAGAGAGCAGACACAGCCCGACCTCAGAAAATGGCACAAAATCAGCAACAGGCGTGAAATGCTAAGTGTTTGTGTTAGTCATGTCTATTTTTAGCGGCTTTCTATAGCTGGACGGAGAAGTGGAAAGAACACAGCAGCAGTGAGCGCTTCATGGGACGTCTGGATGGCGGCCGCAAAGACACTGTGTCTTTTCTTGTGTTCTGTGTGATGCTATTACTAGTTAATGTATACTGAGTCAGGTCTGTTGAAATTGAGTGGAAAAGTCTATGCCAGAATACGGGAACAGTTATCATTATTCAATCAGATGCAAGAGCTGTACATGTGTTTAGTAGTTGAAGTTCTTTATATAGCATGGGAAACATCAATGCTGGGAAACTGTCCTTGGTCTCATTTGAATTGAACAAACAAGAATGCATGATGCAAAAACACATAAGGCACATGGCCAACTTGCATCGATTACAAGAAACACATTGATGTAAAATGAGGCAGCTGTAGCAGGACAATGTTGAGTGTCCAGCAACTGTGACTGGTTTGAAACTTTGCTAAGTGCATCATCACACAATCTTTTCCGTGTGCTGCCTTCAGGGACAAGACTATGGGGCCTCCAGGCGACTGAATCACAACTTCATCCATTACCCTTCCCTCCTTTTGCACCCAGATGTCTGTCTCGTGTCCTCGGGCAACGCACTTCACCCACATCGTTTGCCGTTTGCCGTCACCCATTCTTCCATTTAGATTCTACAAAACGAGACACCCCTAGACAGCGAATTAGGCCAAAGCAGTAGCACACTTCCACATATTCCTGAACATTTCAAATTCATCACACAAACCTCACCGCCTCTGTTACTTCCTCCTGTTGTGAGTGTGATCAAAATGAAAACATCCCCCACACACTGGCATGGCGTAGGTGAGCTCTACGAGTTGCAAGGTTCAGATTTACAGTAGTTCACAGGAGGGACTATATGGGGGCAGTCCCTCATCGCACCGCAAATTGGGTGAAAGTAAAATTAGTTCAAAGTGTTTCCGATGTCAGAATGCCTTCACTGACTTTCTATCGCTGCCAATCATCGCCTCAGTCTTGGTGCGACTGTGGGAAACGCTAGTCAAACTCAAGTCAGTTTTTTTTTGTCTGCCTAACCTTATTGTGTGCCATGAATACCGCCTTTTCTCCACATATTCGCCTTTTGAACACAATATGTTCAAAGCCAGTTGGTAATTACCCTCCTCCAATATAGGCACCTAATTGTTGTGCAATTATTTGATATCACCTTTCAACACTGGGAGGCACGAAACCCGAGCTGAGGTGGCGTTTTTGGAAAACCTGAAGGCTGGCGCATGTGTAATTTCTTGGTTTTTGTCACCGTAAAGGAGGAAGTTAAGAGTGATTAGAATGTGGTCTTTGTTGTGGCGGTGGAATTGTTGTGTGGGTGGACATCGCAGTCACTCGGGGCGAGCTCGGGGAGTTAAGTGGTTGGTGCTGAATGACTCGGCGGTGCTGAGCTTCCACATCTGTCGGCCTAATGCTGTAGTCGTATGTGTTTAGAGCTCCTTTGTTATGTTATTGCTATTTATCCTATATTTTTGCAATTTTAATTGTGTTGATTGCACTTGAAAAAGAATCCTTAGAGCGCCCCTTTCTATAAAGCCCATTCACTATCACCGGGTTTGTCACTATAAGTAAGGATATATCCGTTACTACTAGCCATGTTGATGCTACATGCTTCATTCCACTCTCTCAGACACCAAATCCAAGCGTTCTCTTTGCATTGACAGGACCAGAGGTAGGCTACAACTACGACAAAAGACATTTCACAAAGCCCTTAACAGGATGTATAGGCTATGTTGAAAATGGCTTCTTGCATTGCACACATTTAGTATTTGCTAACCATATCCAAACATGGACGCATCTAAACTTTTCATTTACAGTACAACATTTGATTAATAAAATGTGTTCGTTTTTGTGAACAGTATTTGCCAAAGCTAACAACAATATCCCAACCTCCGACAAGCACATGCTTAACTTACCTTGACCAATCCTATCTGGCACGGAAGGCTGAAACCTGACCAGACAACAATAAAATACTCATTCAGCTACAAAGCCGCATTTTTATTGCCCTAGTTGGCCCAAGGCTATAACCTTTGACAGGTTGCCCTTTGGTTTGCCCTTAGCATGACATCTCCCTAATGGTGACACAAACTAAATGATCTTCAATAAATTACACGGACAGGGTCGCACACACTGTTTTAAACAATGAGGTGTGTTTTGTTGATACCCAGTCCTACAGGATTAATGGCTGCTGTAGAGCTGCGCAATTAGGCAAGGCAAGTTCATTTGTCGAGCACAATTCATACATAAGGCAATGCAAAATGCTTCACAGTTGCATAAAATTACAAGAAAAGATAAAATCAATAAAACATCAACATAAAAAATAATCAATTACAGTAAAAGGCCAGAGTGCCGACTTTCAGTGTCATATTCACAGGTAAAAAGAACTGTTTTCAGCCTGGATTTGAACGTTGTCAGAGTTGAGGCCTGTCTCACATCCTCGTGAAGACTGTTCCAGATTTTAGCTGCATGAAACTGAAACGCAGCCTCACCGTGTTTTGTCCTGACTCTGGGAACCACCTGGAGACCCCTTCCTGAAGTTCTTAGGGTCCGAGATGGTTCATACGGCTGTAACATGTCAGAGATGTACTTTGGTGCTAAACCATGAAAAGACTCCAGGAGCACTGGACTAATATGGTCGTATTTCCTGGTTCTTGATGTACTGCAGCTGTCTGACTCTTGTTTAGAGAGGCCAGTGAACAGGCCGTTATTAATTGCAACCAAACTGAAATTGCAGTTTTAATGGTCGTCATTAGCAAATAACAAAGGCTGCAATTATTCAGCTAATAATCTCCTCTGAGGACAGCAATGATCGGTTTGTCTCCATTGGGATTTCTCATGCATAACACCAGCAACCGGTAGTTTCGACCTTTACAAACATGTTCTGAAATGCATGAGATCCTCGTCACCTTGTATTAGTTTACCAGTTCATTTTTCAGTCTTCTCTCAAATGTTATCGTTCCCATGGAGGTCTAAATGTTGAATAACTATAAGCAAACATAGTTGTAAATAACTGGATCTGGATTTTACAACATGAATTGCAAATCTTATTGCAATCACTATACCTGTCGGAATGATCATTTTCCAGATTTGCGCAGCCTAAATTGCGATTTCAGTAGTTGCAACTCCATATAGGTCATATTATGTCGTCTGCACAGAACAAAGTCTGTTATTATGGGGTTTTAAATGTGTCAAACCTGTTTCTGCATGTGATTCTTGTATTAGTTTTGCGGTTCACATTTCAGTTTACTCTCAGATGTTAAAGCTTGAAAAAGTACACAAGCCCGTGTTGAGTCTGGTGGTGCCATGAATATGGACTATAAATCTTCCGTACATCTTTATTTGTTGTTTTGCGACACGTGTCTTTAATGTGTGATGAAGCTTTTAACCAAAACACTCCAGAAAATGTGTTCAAATTCACCCACTTGACCCTGCTGGCTGTCTGTGTGGTTAAGAGAGCTTAAGGAGAGATTTGGAACATGCGCGGGAATTCATTTTGCCTGCCAAGATTATGGTTTTTGTGGCACAACATTAGAAGATTAAACATGTCGTGTATTATTCCACGAGACAGACAATGTTAGCTCATCGTGAGCGCGGATCAGGCTTGTAACGTTAAGAACGCGGCTGCATATGGACCTGATTACAGGAGAGAGAGAGAGACAGTCTGGGGAGTCTTACCGGCCCGTTCCCATCACCATGGCAGTGTGCTGGTGTGCATCTGTGGGAGAAAACAACGCTCGATAGGCGCTGTTTTGTAGCAAATGGAGTTAGCAGTGTTTTTTTGCGTGGAATGATTGCCTGGAGCTGTCGAGAAGGGAGTCTCTTAAAAACGCGGGACACAGAGCAGATGGGACACTAAAAGGGAGGCAAATGAAATCAGAGGCTATTAAAACCAGGGGTGCGTTTTGGTAATGTACACCTGGAAAAGCAAGGAGCAGCTCTTGAAACGTGCAGACAGGAAGTAGGGTGTTTATAAACCAGTGAGGCAGCTGAGGTAATTTTGTGTTTCTTGGCCTCTGGATGAATGGGATTGGACAACCACCTCGGCTAACATCTAGTTCTCACCATAATAAAACGTCCAGGCCCGTGTTGTGTTTCACTTGCTGTTTCTCCTTTTTTTTTTTTCCTGACTAGAACCAGGGCTATTTACTCAAAAGACTCACACGTGGCGCCTTAGCTTCTGATCACTCATCGAAACACCAGAGCCTCTACTGTAAGCAGACAGCAAATCCGTCTGTCCACAAGCGCTTGAAGTCACTGCCTCTCATTTTGTCCGGCAATCCTTTATGCCGTCTCCCTGCTGATGTCTGCAGACTGTCAGCGCCTCCGAGTTCCTCATTTGTGGTGTTTGCGCTCGAGCACCTGTACCTGAGTCGGAAATTGCTCCCAAGCGAGATATCCGTCGCAATAACAGTGGCCGTGTTGGTATCAGAAGGCAAACAGTATTACTTTCATTCATGCGTCTGTCAGTCAGGATGAAGCCTGCAGGCCGCTTCCAACACTCCTGACAGGAAATAATGGTCTGATGTCACCTGTCATATTGTTTTTATAGACTCCCATCTGGGATCTGAGCTAATAAAGCCACACCTTGATTGTAGTCAAATTGTGGACCATGTTGACATAATAGCGTCCAAGTGCTCCATGCAAAGCGGCCGTTCATTTCTGAGAAGCCCCTCGTCCTGCCTGATTCCTGCTCTGTCGCATCACAGCGCCAGATAATACCCTACGCTTGGCCGCTAGCATATGGCAAAAGAGGAAGCCCCGTTTAGATCCACCATGGAGTCAAATATTGACATAGCTGTGATGCCCAACAGATGTGTGATATAAGGCGGACACTGTACACAGAGACCACCTCCTATGCAAAACCCCCAAGCCCCACAAATGCATCTCAGCGGGAGGCGCCTACCCGAAAACTGCAGATTAACAGAGCAATCAGCACCCCGAGCCCCAGATCCTCCCTCTGCAACTACAGAGCTGGATCCACTATACCCCAAATCTCTCTCCTCTCACGCAACGGGGCTACAGCTAAATTATTACTGAGAACTGCAGGCTTGAGTGCGGAGTAATGAACCATTTTACTGTCATATGGATGTTTAGACATGCACCACTTGCATTTTTCTGCGCTTGTTTCAGCCATTTGTGTGATTTTAATAATTTAGTCTATAATGCACTCATAGTTTTGCAGCTAGCGCCACGTGCGATTTAGTCACGTTATACTTTAACTAAATCTACAATTTCTGCTAAGCTGGGGATTACATTTACAGATGACAGGGCTGATGTTAAGCACTTGCTCTAGAATATGTCATATTTATTGAATTTTGAGTTAATCATATAATCTCAGGAATGCCTATTTTGTGCCAATGGGTGCAATGAAAACATACACTGATGTATCTAACTGTTCTGATCTGGGGTCGCTGCAGGTGGTCAGGTCTAGTTCAGTAACTCTATGTGTAAGAATGAGACTAGCTAACTATCTGAACATCCTGAATGCCCAGGTTCAATCAATCAAATCAATGGATTTCTTCTTTCCTGATGGCGTGGGTATATTCCAAGATGACAATGCCAGGGTTAATTGGTCCCACATTGTGAAAGAGTGGTTCAAGGGAGCAGGAGACACCATTTTCACACATGGATTGGCCGCCACAGAGTCCAGACCTTTCTGTGAAGTTTTGACTTAAGAAGATTGTGATTCAATTTCAAATTCAGGTTGTCAGGAACGGTGGCGCAGTTGGTAGAGCAGGTCGTCTCATGATCGGAAGGTCGGGGGTTTGGGCAAGACACCTTACCCACCTTGCCTCCAGTGTATGTGCACACTAGTGTATGAATGAATGGGTGACTGGTTACTTGCTTTAAAGCACTTTGGGCCTGATGAAGGTAGTAAACTTTTTTTTTTACCATAACATTACCATGTCACAGATGGACTTAGTCAATGGTCACCTTCAGTAGACAAATTAAACAGGGTTAACCAATTTTGTAAAGTGATCTATTGATTTTCTCATTGACATTTCATCACTTAACCTCCAGACAAAGGAAAGTAGTTGTTTAAAGCAGGAGTTCACCGCAGTAATTTATTAGACTGACCCTAAATCAATGCTTTTGTTTGACACATTTCATTCTAGGTTTTGCACATGGACGCAGACTCCACCTTTGCTCTCTTATCCTCACTCTTGCATCCTGCCGCTAACAATCTCATCATGCCTTAACTTAAAGTCTTAGCATAAAGGACCATAGTGCTGCCTGTAACGGAGGAGAAGTAGGTTAAAAGCTGATAACAACGAACATCTCCATCAGCGCACGGTGTTGTACTTCCGCAGCAGCATATTAGGATGTAGGATTAGCAGCAGCTGTCTTTGTGCGCGTCAGTCTATCAGTGCGTCCGACTCAAAACACGTATACTTTAGGATTGGGGACGACGGCTTTGTAGATTAAGCAAACTTTTTCCCCCTCTGTTCTAGCTTTCTTACACTGCATATGTCGCTGCATGGGGCCACCCGGGGTAACAGGGTTATCTTTTTTTAAAGCTCATCCACTTTGAAAAGACATTACAGTGGTTAAAGTCGCTGCTGCACAAATCCCCCGCCGCACACACACACGCGCACACAGCGGAGCGGGTTAAAACCTGGAGCCCTGCCAGCATTAAGTGAGCGTGAGATTTTAAAGCCCAGCCAACTATAAGCACCTCGCCAGTTTCCCATGAATGCGGCCATTGGGAAGTCTTTGGATCAGGGTTTTTTTTTTTTTTTTTTTTTTTTTCAATACCTGGAATTTCCTTTTTGCTGTGTCGGCTGCTACATTCATGTGTAAAGTAAACATACAAAGTGTCGTAAAATGAAGGTTTTCTTTGGCCTGGCTGGAGTGTGTCCGTAGCCCGTAAAGTGTGGCAGCATTAACGGGAGCACGGTTAAAGCCGGGGTTTGCGGTGGGTGGCCCGGGGACAGTTGTTAGTTTTGGGTGTGAGGAGCAGCGGGGGGATTTAGTCCTAAAAGTAGATTTTGAAGGATTTGTTTTCAGGGGGAAAATGACTTTTACCCCCATGTCCCATAAACCCCTTGCACCCGATCAACTTGAGCAGCTTTATGCAGAGGAGATATTCTTACATTGGATTGAGTAGGATTTCCAGTTCTTGGGATCAAGTTTTAGAATTAGCTTAAATTTCAACCAATGCTGTCAGTATTTTCTAACTTCAGGATGAGGGCCAAACCTTTTAAAAGCTACACAGGCTATTTTACTCAGGACATCTACTTATATGGCAGGTATTTACTTTAGAATCAATGCCTAAAGCCCTTTTGTCATTGAGGTTTGGTTTTCTTTCCTCCTTTTTTGAAGGAGTCTCAGAAGGTCACTATGGACTGTGTGCTAATAATGTAAATGGAGAACCTCCTCTGCGCCTAAACTAGATTATGTCCATAAAGTGATCTGATACTCCTGTTTTTGCAGATGCGAAACTAGATTTGATAACAGAAGCTATGCATTTGTGTATAATTGCAAAGGCCGACCATTAGCAACATTAGGATGTTATTAAGGGCGTATCGTTCGCTTAATGAATCTAGATAGTAATCATCCAGTCACTCCATTAGCTAATGCACTGCTGCGGGCTACGATTGCTTGGTCCTCTGTGTTTATTATCATTGTGACGTGATGCAGAATATTGAAAATCGCAAATGCCCATGACATTATTGGCCTTTATGCGCACAGATGCATTCCAAAATGGCCGCACGAAGATAAACGGAAATGTGAAAGACAAAAAGGTCACTCGAGGTAATAAGTCTGGACAGAAAATCTATACCGATAACGTCTGAATAAAAATGTTTACGGCTGTATGCAAATTAGGATGGGGCCCAAGCTGCCACACGACTCCTCTGCAGTGTCCAATTCTAAATTTAGGCAAAGATAAAAAGTAGTATTAAGGTGATTTTATCGTAGGGCAATGCTTAGATAGTGCCCATGAACCACTAACACACACATTTCCTATCACAGTCAAATAAATCAATACATGTAATGGGACATGAAGAAATCTAATTCCTTTTAAAACATCCAATTTGCCCTACTCACCCAGGCTTTTAAATGTCAGGAGAGAATGGCAAAAGTGACTTTGTACCACGGTGTACTCATAATTTATTTAGTAACATGATTTAATTTGCCTTAGTTGAACACACTGACCTACAGCTGCTTCCCCTGTCGCTCCACTTTGACCATTTTAACACCATGCAATGCTACGCAAATTCAATTTCCTCGCCATAGTTGCCTCTCCGTCCGAGCTACTCAAGGATTCATATCTCCTCAGGGCGTAAAGCTAACTGTAGACACAGCATCTTTCATAAAATGTAGGACAAAACATGGAAAACAAACCAAATGAGAGAGATGCCGGCGGCTGTGAAACTTTATTGCGCTAACTAGCTTGTTCATACTGATTCACAGTATTTTAGTCCGTTTATGCCTGTCTTTTTCACAATTTGGCTTATACTTTTGAAATATCTGTCTGTGTCGGGTGTTTTAACAATACGTTTCCTAATAGAGTTCGAGAATGTGATGTCATACCGCTAAGCATCATGGGATTGGCAGCAATAATAAACTAATGGAGATTTTACGTGTATTGGATGTACAGTATTTACCAGTTGTAGTTCAACAGCTAGCAGGGTTGTTTCACGGCTTTTTTCTCCACTTTTTATAGAGTTTGGGAAAGTCCGCAGTTACCATGGAGATCCGCCATCTTTGCAGCTGTTAGTATACATTTCCATTGACTAACATTAGCTAAAAACAGCATAAAAAGTGGCAAAAAAAGCCTTGGAACAACTCCGTTAGCTGCTGAGTTACTGCTGGTAAATACATCTAGCACACTGTGGTGTCCAAGTGTTTTAATGTGAACAATAACTCCAGTATTTTAACTTTTAAAATCTCATAAAAATCCCATAATGCTTAGCGATATGACGTCACATTCCCGAACTCTATACTGTTTTTAGCAGTATAATATTAGTCCAGGGAAAATGTATGCTAACAGCTGCAAAGATGGCGGATCTCCATGGTGACAGTGGAATTTCCCAAACTCTATACTAAACTACGTTACATCCTTTGAAAGATTTCTAACCCGTTCAAAGTCGATTTCCCCATTGTCCCATTGTCAGCTATTTCAGTCAAAGTCAGAAAAGCGTGTGTGTGTGTGTGTGTGTGTGTGTGTGTGTGTGTGTGTGTGTGTGTGTGTGCGTGTGTGCTAAGCTGCGCATTTTAAATAGAAAAATAATTCGAGATGAAGATAGAGATTGACTGCAAAGCACGAGCATCCCGTCACAGCTCTCCTCCCCCGAGCTGTTTCCCGCTAACAGGGAAGGGTTGTAGGCTGTGTCCAATTACCAAATGCGCATTTAATGAAAGAACGCTTAATCAGGATCGTTTTTATTAATAGATCTCCCCCCAGGGCTAATGAGGAAGGAGGCGAGGGGCAAAGCACTTTCAAGTGTAATATTAATTCCTCAGTTTGCATCCTACTTGACTTCTTCAGTTAATTAAAGATGTCGGCTCATGAGTTAACTACTTGCTGTCGCGCCAAGCTAGTGTAAGCTGAAAAAGACATGAAGTTGCTTATTTCTTCTTTTTTCATAGTCAGGGAACTGGAGTGAAATTCTAGTTTTCTTAGAGCCACACCACATAAACATTTCACTCAATAAAATAAGCGCCTCCACGGAAATGCCGCTGCTCTTTGAAGAAGGGATAAATACTGTAGCCCCTCTTCCAGAAAATAGCCTGTGTCTAACTGAGCGTATGGAGGATGTTTGTTTATGCTTTGAGTTTTACTGTTTAGTTGCTGATGTGACATAGCAGCACATCACCTGGAATGCTCCACAGTGCGGCTTTTAAGGCGTCTTTGTCCATTGTTTGTTGCAGTTCCCGAAGACTTGTCCTTAGAGGAGAGAGATGAGCTGTCCAGCATCCGGCGAAGGAAGAGAGAACTGCTGGACGACATTGAGGTGATCTGGCTAACATGTTTTTATTGCTGCACTTTTGTTCCTTTTACTGTTGTATCTGTGATTTGCATGTGGAAATTATGCAAATAACTCCAAGTTTAGCGCCGCAGTTCTCTGGCACATTTCGGTGCTCGGTGCGTGGTGTTGCTGCGGAAGTGCAATCAACATTAACTGAGAAAACTTTTTTTTTTTTTTTTATTCATCAGAGGCTGAAGTTTGAGATCGCTGAAGTGATGACAGAGATCGAGCAGCTGACATGTGTAGGAGAGAGGTAAGGCATCCATATTACTTCTTCCACAACAGCCAGTGCTCTAAAACCATTACCGTTCAGTAGGCTATTTTATGGTGAACTCTGAATAACTTCTTGAGAAACCTTGCATCATCAGCTGATACATGTAGCAGCTCGACTGTCAGCGCATACTTTGTGGATTTTAGCGCTGACTAAGATTCACATTAGCCTTTCTCTGTACGAACATAGGTTAGGCTTGTTATGTTTACAAGCAGATTTCTTTTTCCACACTGAGAGGAATATTCAATAGGTTGTGCTTTTTTCTGTACGTCTCTATCTTTACACATATTTGACTCTTCGTCTATTTATTTTTTTATTTGATGAATCTATAGGTTTGCAGGATTCACACAGGGCTCAATGCATGACTGGGAATTGCAATTTATGTTTATAGCAACTATTATAGATTTAACACTGATGTGCAATTCCAGCTTCATCATTTTTATGTGATTTAATTTTGCAAAAAGTTTCAAAACCCGCCATTACAGTCATAACCATTTTTGTCCTTCTTTTCTGTATTAACGATGGTGTTTTTGTCGGCTATAAATAAAACACATTATCAGATCCTAAGCTTGCAACTATTTCATATGTTCCAGCAAAACGTCGCAGCGAAACAAACAGATCGCGATGGGCAGAAAGAAATTCAACATGGATCCCAAAAAGGTAAAAGCTTTATCATATTCGCTCAAGAACATCCAGTGTGTGTGAGAAATACCGTATCAAAGCCACGCTAAGCCCCGGTCCTTCTTATATACACATTGCTCCTCCATCATCACACAAGGTTTCATGATTGAGATGAATGCGCCACATTACTCCTCTTCTGTCCTCTTCAGGGAATCCAGTTCTTATTGGAGAACGACCTACTTCAGCACACTCCCGAAGACATCGCCCAGTTCCTTTACAAAGGCGAGGGGCTCAACAAGACCGTCATAGGAGACTACTTAGGCGAGAGGTAAGGAAAGGAAAAGTCATCGTTTGAGGAGAAGTCATTAGAGAGGGACACTGCGGGCTGGATTTACGGGATAAAAGTGGCAGATTGACCCCTGTGAACATGAATCTGTGAGGGACGCAGGTCAGGCGGCCGTATAATGAAGAGGGAGGAGCAGCGAGAGTCTATTATAAAGCTTATACATGTCATTTGCGTGCTATATTATGAAAGTGATACGGGGTAGTACACGTATTTACAATGGGAAGGTGAGCGTTGGACAGATGCGCCGAATTAATCCAAAAGAGACAAGTTGGAGCTCAAGGTAATTTGCATAACAAGGTTTATTGCCCAACTGTCAGTGTTGGAGAGTGTGAAGGCATACTGAATAAGGTGTTCATGTGGGCTGCTGGCGACTTGGATTGTGAAGCTTAGCAGCGCTTGATGATGTTGTGTAATTTTGATTAAAAATAATGTCTTGATTCCCTAAGTCTGCATACTTTTCCAGATAAATCAGGTTCTGTTGCATCCACAGTGATTGGTATGTCCATTGGTTCGATGGGAAACTGGGGCTGAATTCCACAAGGGTCAAAAGCCTATCCAAACGGTCAACTTTGTGCCGAAACCCAAATAATCTCCCAAGCAATTAAACGCAGCCATTATAAAAAACTCACCATGAATACTACGCAATTAATATTTTTCATGGATTGGATCTGCAATGGCTTTAAAAAAGTTCCCATACCTGCGAGACTCACCCGTTTTTCAAGTTGCCTGAGTAAACAGAAAAGCTGCGAGACAGAGGCCGATGCACCGAAGTGTGTGAATAGGGCTGAAAGTTGGGGAGGGGCACCCCGGGGACCAACGCTCTGCAATAGGATTTATTTCGCGGAGCATCATCAAAGGGGCCACCTACCCAGTGGAAATCACACTAAACACAGGCTCAGGCTTCACTTCGAGTAATTACCACTAATTGAGCTTATGCAAGGGGGAGAGAGGCCGTCATTATGCGGCCATCGGAGAGCGAGATGAAGAGGGAGCAAACAGGAGGCGAGCACACGGAGAGGAGATAGTGGGGTTAAAAAAAAAAAAAGAGGAGGAGAGGTGGATGCAAGCTGAGTGGGCGCTTGACTCTTAAATTACCTCCACAGACACGGGCCACATGGGGAACATCTGTTTGTCGCTTCCTGTTTAATACAAGGAGAGGCGCACAGCGAAATCTGCATAGAGTGTGATGTTAAAATAACTGGATTACAGCAGCGATGAAAGCTATTTAAAGACTTTTTTGCTCAATGAATACAATTATCACGTGCATTTACCGGGTTTTGTACATAGAAAGACCCCACATTTTGTTGTCTGCAAATAGGGTGCCCTATGGAGATCAACACCTTGTAATTCCCATTCACTCTTCCCATTGACGAAAAATAGAATCTGACCTGCCTTGTGGTAAATCTCACGACCTTAAAACATACCATTTTAATTTGAATATTTATCTGAAACGTCAAATCACAAAGTCTTATGTTCAGGAGTTGGCATAAAGTTGGTAAAGCTTTTAAACTCCTAATATTTGAACAGTCTATGAGGAATGGTTTCACTTCTGGAATGGGAGCAGGTTTTGCCGTGGACGGGACATTTGACCTCCACAGTGCACACTTTAATTCTGAATACGTAGCCCAAATCGCAAAGACGTCGCAAAACTAGTATTGACTTCAGCCGGATGACACGGCTTCCCCCAACCGGCTGAAGAAAGACATGCGTGTAATCTAATTAGTCGAACTGAAGTAGCCTTAATGAATGAATGTGACAGTGAATGCTTGTCTGTCTGCCCCCTTTCAATGAACTGGCCATTGTCCATAGTGAGAATTCCTCTCCTCAGGCCATTTTTTTTTTGCAGTACCACCTGAATTCTTGTCATTCTCCTTATAAAACTTTCAAACAAAACATAGCGCAAACAGAGAGCCAGATAGTGCTATTGCATACAGTCCATAAAGGAGCGTCGTCATGAAGAAAAAAAACTCCTTGCCGTAAACAAAATACAAAGGGATATGAGGAAAATCCCCAAGTGCTCGCCCAAATAATCAAAAGAATGTTATTGCAACTTGAGTCTGCATTCTGTTTGTAGTCAGCCAGCACACTTTGTACTTTTCCAAAGTCTCCTCCAAGTCTTTCCACAAAAAAACAAAAATCAAAACTGCTGGACTCAAAAAGTAGTTGTTGATGTTTTGTTCAATACAGAGTTCAGGTTTTCGTACACAACGCCGGCTAAACACACGTGACAGTCGGAGCGTGCGTGGGTTTGGTCAAGCTGGTTTTGATCAACACTGGCTCGGGCCCTCTGGGTGGAGAAACACGGCACAGCTGTTTAAATGTCTTCCAGGCTGCTCTCCTCGCTGTGCGTCCGGTGTGAATAAGAGCACAAACACGAGAGGAACGCTGGGAAGTGGAATTCAGGTTGGGAAATAGTTAGGATGAAAGGAAACACACGGCACTTTCCTTGAGTTCACGTGGAGTTCTGAGTCATATTTCTTTGCTTTTTTGTCATTTTAGTGTCTCTGCATGATGTATGGCTTCCCTAACTTAGAATAACAACCCTCACTTTTAGTAGAGATGAAACGAAATTAACTTGAAGGACATCAGTGCTGTGAGAAGATGACATACCACTTCCTAGTTTTTGGCTATAAATGACTATATATCCAGGAAAATTCTGTGATAAAAGTAGCTATTTTCTACTGAGTCAGCATTTCATGAAACAATGGGGAAGTAGATGCAATGAGAAGACGATCCATAGCAACCAGACTTTGCTATTGTTTTCTTTCATCAGGGATGACTTCAACATCAAGGTGCTGCAGGCGTTTGTGGAGCTGCACGAGTTCGCCGACCTCAACCTTGTCCAGGCACTAAGGTAAACGAAACAACCAGCCCAACAAGTCTCTGCGATAAAAAGAAAAACTAATTAAAAAAAACAACCCAGCTGCATCCGGTTAGATCATGAATGAAAGCTTCACTTCTGTTTTCTGGGCTGTAGACAGTTCCTGTGGAGCTTCCGTCTGCCCGGAGAAGCCCAGAAGATCGACCGAATGATGGAGGCCTTTGCTTCTCGCTACTGCCAGTGTAACCCCGGGGTGTTCCAGTCCACAGGTGAGACACGCCGCAGTTAAAGCCGTGGTTCACCCAATGATAGGATGAAATAGATACAAGATAAAACTACAGAAGCACCAGAAACTATTTAAAAAAAAGTACAGAACAGAGCCACAAATCTGCTTTCAACTGAAAAATCCAAGGCAATCCCAATCCTGATCGCTACAATCTGGAATATTCCGCCTTTAGCCGTAAGTCATTGTCCTTATTTGTATGAGCGGGCCCATTGTGTCAAGGCGAAGTCAATATGTCCACTAACTGGAAAACTGATGGCCTGCTTTAATGCGCCCGATCATTAAACCATTAGCGGAGAGTGTAACTAAGGCTCAGCCAGGATTTAACCAGATTACTGCACAGTGGATCATATGAAACTCACAACCATCAACAAACAACAGGCATCCATTATTTACAAATGGCTCAACAAGGATGGGATGTACACAAACAAGAGAGGAACAATCCAGACAATGACAATAAAGGATCTCAATTATTTATATAGGCCGTGAAAGATGTTTGTTGTGCAATTTTTTTTATGGGCCAGTGGAGAAACAGGGTTCAATTTGACACATAAAGCTGTTTCAAATCCGATGTAGAACTGAAATTCCAAAGCGAACATCAACAAACATACGGCAACAACTACGCAAAACCAACACGGACTAAATAATGAACTAGTTCCACTGAAAAGACCATTTTTTCAGTCACAATTAGCAAATCCCAAAGGCTACAAATATTAGGCAGTCTGATTGAGCATTGTCATGTATAAACAGTGTTACTGAATACTTACTTTAAAATGTATTTCGTAACATATTCCGTTACTTTGTCCATTTAGAGGACTGTATTCTGAAAACATAGAATACTTTCACAATGATTTGCATCATACTGT
Source organism: Gobius niger (assembly GCF_951799975.1). Classification (NCBI taxonomy): domain Eukaryota; kingdom Metazoa; phylum Chordata; class Actinopteri; order Gobiiformes; family Gobiidae; genus Gobius; species Gobius niger. The sequence goes on along the minus strand of NC_136870.1, from coordinate 10,146,474 downwards.
AGTTATGTATTTGGGGCAACTTTGAGTGCCTAAAGCAGGTAGAAAGGCGCTATATAAATGTGACCAATTATAAACATACACTTGTTGGAACGCCTGTTTTGAACTTTTTTGCCACGAATTATGAACATAAAAAAGCACTTTGCAGATCACAGCACATCACATGACACACAGTGCACATGTGCATTGTAAAATGAAGTACTCCAATGTATTTTTGTGTGTGATTTCTTTCAAAGCAATTGTATTTCAAATACCCACAAAGGAAAGAGTAACTGTACTGGAATACTCAAAATGAGTATTCTAAATACACGTGTTCCGTTACTACCCATCAGTGCATAGAGCTTGCTAACCTTGTAGTCAAATGTTAATGCCTAAAGATGTGCTTAAAATGGGAATTCTGACTTTAATATTTATTTGAAAGCAATAATCGCAAATCACAATTGCAATACTCATTTAGGATTTTTTCCAAAATTTGCAGACCCCTGGCAAACATTGGTGCAACAAGGGAGTTATTGTATGCATTGTCTCATGCCACTTATAACTTATTTGATTTTAACATAGGCAAAATGCCATTGCAGCTCTCCTAAACACAGTCAGGCTGTGTATATCTATGTGATTAGGCCTGAGCGTCATCAGGGCTGGTGAAGGGGCTCATATTATTTAGATTTTGTTTCCACTGTGTCCCACCATCCGAGAACCACTCCCTTATATAAACTTTAACAGAAGAGTTTAGTACAGTCTTTCTTTCATGTGGTCCCGTCAGGCCTGATGCACAATGCGCTTTCTGAGGGTTTGTGTGACAAGTGGGTGGAGGGCTGCGCTACGCAGCATCTGCCATCTATAAAAAACATACAATAACGAGGGGGGTTTAATTATGGCTGCATTTCGACATTATTTTTGCTCAACATTTTTCTGACGGCTTTGACAGTCCTCCCACAGCATGAGCATACACACGGCGGTCTCTATCTCTTTTTATAGCCCGTATGAGTTAGGCGGCAGACAATAGGCAGCGGCTAAGTGTGTCAGTGAGACCTCGCAGACAGGGCAGAATGAATGATTCATTTACAGGCAGTCAGTGGGCCGTGTGCGTTACCATTAGCACTCTACACACCATAGTCACACCCCACCCCCAGTCTGTGCGTTATCCTGTCACATGGCCACAATCATGCATCTTTCAATTACAGTGATATGGAGAAATATGATCCAGAAGGCAGTGTGCTTAAATAAAAAGAGAAGAGCTAACGATTCTTCATGCTGTGCTTACTTTCCCGGGTATAGTATGTGTGGGAGTAAACACTGATACGGAAACATCTTTTAACCAGCGTATGCATGTGTGTCTATGGGATATTTTCTAAGCTCCCATCAATATTGTAGTGTTGTCCCAAATTCCATTCATTTGAAATCCAGAATCTGAAATCTGGACCTTCTTTGGACAGTGTGTTTGAACAGTATGGGACAATGGACAGTTCAATGACTTATTCTTCTCATGAGTGGACAAACTGACAAGGAACAGCTACAGGAGCCACAAAGAAGTCCATAAAAGCTGTAAATTCAAGTCTCTGATCTAGATGCGGGTTTAAATCCCATTATCAGTTATACTTGTGTGTCCCACAGCATGCTTTCGCCGCTGCTGGCCCTCGATGATAGTAATTTCACCAAACCATTCGCTGTGTGGTTATATTTCCCTCTCTTTCCCTCTACCCAGATACATGCTACGTCCTGTCATTTGCCATCATCATGCTTAACACCAGCCTGCACAACCCAAACGTCCGGGACAAGCCCCCTGTGGAGCGCTTTATCTCCATGAACCGGGGCATCAACGAGGGGGGAGACCTGCCGGAGGAGCTGCTCAGGGTGAGTGCCTCATTGGCCGGTGTGTGTGTTTGTTTACCCTGGGCTCCCTGTCACACCTAAAGCATTACGAATGAGGCATGTCCCCCCCGCTGTCCTCCCCACTGATTAATAGTGTCTCTCCCTGTCGGCAGAACCTTTACGACAGCATCAAAAACGAGCCGTTCAAAATCCCAGAGGACGACGGGAACGACCTGACGCACACATTCTTCAACCCCGACAGAGAGGGCTGGCTCCTGAAGCTCGGTATGTTCAAAAAAGACCCACAAGGAACATTTCTTTTGTTGATCTATCATTGTTGTACACCAATGCGCAAAACAGATTTCAGTGGAGAGTAAGACCACATGAGAATAAACCATTTCAAAGCCTTTTATACAACATATGGATCACAGTTGGTTGCGTTCTCATGATGATGATAACACTGTGTAAAGAACCTCAGATTAATACTGAGATGGGAGGGGGGATATAACAATTGTTTTAAAATGTAACCATACATGCTTTTCAGTCATGTGACTTTTGTTGTTATGGCGGCCATTTTGAATACCGAAGTAGAATTATGCAGTACTAAAGAAATGTAACAATATCTCCACTCAGGATGAAAATTAAACACATTTGACTGACAGTGACATTTTTATTTACCCGTAATCATTGCTCAAGAAGATAACAATAAAAACACGGCCCCAGAGAGCGCATGTTTATGTGAGATAACCAGTGAGTTACTGTTGTGCTGCTCAAGACGATAGCATGCTACCGGCTAGCATTTAGCTTCAACAGCTCAGCTCTGACCTCTCTAAGAGAGAGCCCTGAACCACACTCCAAACATCTAGCCTTGGATACAACATGTGCCAGAGATCAGAGCTGCGCTGTTACTGCAAATATATCTGACTTGACCATTGTCATCAGTAAAATTATAAATAAAGAAATATGGTTTTAACATGGGGACACATATAGGTGTTGCTTGCAAAATATGTTTGAAATACTATATAGATCTCTGCCACTTCAACATCTACTCAGTTTGCTCAACCTAAGATGATTTTTACTCTCTAAAAAATCACTATTCTATTACACAACTGTGATTATTATGAGTTGAGACTCTTACTTGTGTAAGTAATCCTTGAGTAAAACGGTACAAAGTTCCACGTTGGGTCAGATTTGGATAATATTGTTGAAATTTGCAAACACACCATCCATCTGATCACATTAACGATGTTCGAGTTACACTATCATCAAACAAACTTTGTACAATGTAGGCCGCGATGAACATAATTAAAACAAGACCTCACAACAGGAGCGCCGCTGTTGTACATTGGGTAAAGTGCTGACTTGCCCAAAGCCAAAATAACATGTAATAATAATTGGGTGAGTCTAATTATAGTCAGTGCTGATTTTCCTGTTTCAAAACACTCCAAGATCCCCTGGTAGCTAATTAGCCATCACCAAATATTATCACCGGCATTTTGGAGATCGCTTGTCGCTGTTGCATCAGCCGTCATCTGTACCGGTAAATCTAATTATTATGTGTTGAGCGGTGTCTATTTTTGACCCAGAAAATCTCAAACTCTCAGAATTTTTGCCAAAGGTGGTTGCTAGGAGACCTGTGACGCACTGAGGGCCCCCTTTATCCCCCCTCCTCCGCCCTCTTCCACTGTCACTGTGCTTGGTCTGTGTAACCTGATTGATTTGGCGATGGCATCAGCGTGTGTACCGGTGATTTCGGTGCTTGTTTTTGTCTTTTCTTTTCCCCGCGCTGTGTCTAACCTTCTCATACTGTCACCCTTCTGTTCTGTTCTGTTCTGTGATGGCTGTTCCTCCTTTACCCTGTCTTTATTAGGAGGTAGGTAACACGGCTGCTTCCGCTGCATCACGGGGCACCATCTCGCCGCGCTGGCTGACATCCCTGTAGCTCAGAGCTCACCTCATCAGCCTCCACGTACCAATATTGTTCGATAGAGCGTGATGCCACTGTGACGCGGTGGGCAGTCGCAAAAGGATGACGATGAGAATGTTATGGCTTTGCGCATGTAGTTTTATGTAGTAGTTTGATAAGCATATTTGATTCTGAATGAAGCATTAACAACATTGAGTGGAGTGTAAATTAAGAATGGACTAATCATAGCCTCCTTATTCCTGAAGCCGTGAGGAAATGGGGACAGGCTCCAGATTGAAACCTTTATGCCCCTTTTAAGTCATTATTGAACACAGGCATTATTACCTCCATGTGTTTGTCTTATGTTATTTTCGCTCTATTCTACAAAATGAAGCTGGCTCCAAAAAACTGGCCAAATTGCTAGCATAAACGAGCTTCAGTTAGCCCACGCGGAATGCTATGGGGGAAGCCACCTTCATTTTAGTCCATTCTTAATTTACAGTCTATGATTAAAACTGATGGCCAATGAACAACGGCTGGTGGAAGGGTTCTTGGGTCATGTCTTTGGGTTACAGTTCAAATGCTTCTCTACTTTTCAGATCACTTAAGCATTTATTTTTCTATTATTTCAATGTGGCTACACCCTTTGTTTGTATGGTTGCCTCTCAAACTAAACACAAATATTGCTCAATGTATTTATTTTTTACTTTTATCCCTTTTGTTGAACTACGAGTCGAAGAGTCTTGCCCAGTAGGAGTGTTGTATGAGCTACAGAGTCAAGTCCACGGGCGAATCTTAACTCACTGCATCTAAAGCGAAAACAAACTTATTTTCATGAGTCTATGTATTATTTGTTTCGCTAACAAATTAAAGATGAGAGCAAACAATGTTGTTCATGTTCTGTCGTCCTCAAATTTCCCCAATAGCCTTAGCCCAGGGATTAGTAAGTACACTCAACTATTATACAAGTGGCTGTGCAGATTTGCAGCGGTCAGCTCACCTCACGCTGTGCCCAATCAAAAGACCACTGCTCACCTAACCCACTCCTGCCTCCTTGACACGCAGTCACACTCCGGCTCCCCTCAATGCCCGGCTTTACCCCGCTTTGTGCCAGTGTGAATCGGCTGTACCTACCTGCCTCTGCCTCCCGCTGTGTCACCGCTCATGCAACCAAACCAACGGGGACCATGGCTTTCTTTTCATTTGCCTCCTCCTGATCCTTTTCACACGCCACTTCCCCCATGCCCTTCTTGCCAAATCACGAGGCCCTAAATGATTCTCATTACCAAATTTACAACTCTAGCTCTATCAGAGGAGCTTTGACTTGGAGAAGGGAAGATTTTTATATTCATTAGGAAGGAGCACTCCGCTGGCTGGTCGGGTAATCGATAAGGGGATGGGAAAGTCATTACGCAGCGCTGCCGACAGGAGCTTGAGCTATGCTGCTGGGGCTGCAGTATTATTAACAGCATGACCAAGCATTTGTGAATTGAAACATTACGAAGGAGATTTTGTATAGTTATGTGTCTTTATGTACGATGTTAAGTTTTCTAAATATTTAGCAATTTAGCAATATTAAAAGCCAAAACAACAGGTGTTTCTTAGTCTTAGCTACTGAGAGATGTATTGGCTTTGTTTCTTACTGGATATTGCAGTAAGTTTAGCTTCAGGACCCAGGTGTAACATGACAAGCCATGACCCAAATAATGATTTTAAATTCAACTTAAAAACATTCTGGGGTGTATCAAAATACAGCTTTTCCTCACAAAGATCTGTTGAGCATTAGGCGGGTGATCAATACTTTCCAAAAACGTTATCCCACCACCTAAGAAAGCCTGTGGAATAGAGCCTTTACCCCTGAATGCAGAGATTTAAAGAGACTACATTTCCTCAGTGCGAGCGCTCAAGCCTCTGCCGGCCCCTCCCAAGTGCTTTCCAGTGAGTTGTGAGTTCGACGACCTGAAAGACGGCACATTATTTGGCGTGGCAAAAACACAGATGCCTGGTATTTGTATGAATAATAGATAATCCAGACATACCTTTAGTGCACGCTATAGCACCAAGATGTGGGTCAAGCAAACATTACATATTGATTACATCAGTAACGGACTCAGCCCAGTGCACCGTCAGCAGCATCGTGCTCATCTGGCATTTACCGAATGTTCATTGAAGCACTTACAGTTTAATTAACAAAGCTACCTAATCCCAGTAATCTGCTTTTATCCGTTGATGAAGTCAGAGGCAGATATTGTCTTGCCTATAAATTCATAAGAAGATTTCTGTGGAGACCAGACTTCATTTACGGATTTCATTTGAGCAAATATTTACTGACTGTTGTCATAAATAGATATTTTGGTGCTTAAAAACAGGAGCGTTGATTCCAGTTTTTCCCTTAGAACATGCCCAATGCGGAGATTCAGACATAGAAATATTGTCAGAATTCCTATATTTGCCTATCCAGCATTTCGGTTTCATATTTTGACGATATAGGACAGGCGACCCTCCCCCCACTGGGCAGTCCAGCGGAGTGTGCCTTGCTTCACTGAACCATACCGCTACATGTGCTGGAATTAAAAACCCTTTTCCACAACCCCAAGTCACCCCCTACCCAGACGGGGCCAGGCTCCCAGGGGGACAGCCAGAGAGGGAGGCCCTGATTGAGGTCTAATAACACACGGGGCCGCTGATCAGGCCCAGATGTGGCACGTGGGATGAGGAGGAACAGGGGGTCTCCTGCAGGTTCGAAGCACTTGGAATATGCTGTCCCGTTGACATGTGTATGTGTGTGTGTGTGTTTGCAGGCGGGCGAGTCAAGACGTGGAAGAGGAGGTGGTTCATCCTCACAGACAACTGCCTCTACTACTTTGAATACACAACTGTAAGTATACGGCTAGAGAGCTACTTGTGCCTGCAAAAAGCATAATACCCCCTCTTTCAAAAGGGTCGAGAAAGGACAGTTTTATTTGCACCGTACAAATGCAGGGCAGGGCCAGAAGATTTGCAGCAGCCACCAGACGTCAGCAACGGAGCCACTTAGCAAACTATTCAATGAGGGCTTTGTGGTTCAGTGGAATGAGCATTTATCCCTTGTTACTTGTCCTTATTGTTCTAACATTGCAAGATAGGGCCAATGCCTTACTGGAGTTAAGGACTTCACAATATGGTGTTAGGATTTAATTGGGGAGATTGCTGAATTATGATTTTTGCGCACAATTTTACTCACAATTCCATACTTTCTTGATTAAACAGTATTTTTCGGCAACATAAACAACCATAATGAAATGAATAGGGTGAAATGCTTCGCTGTACGGCTGTAAAAGGCACATATTTCTAGAAAGCGATCATGCCTCATTACACATCACCTCCAGACCCCCAGTCAGTAGTTGTTCCCCTCTTTGTGGATTAAAGTGTTAATTGTATCCAGCGATGTTGCCTGCAGCGGCGCTCTTCACCAGATGCAGCCCCGATGACCCAAATGAACCTCACTCTTGCAATTAACATGCGGCATCATGGGAAACATCTGCAACGTCTGCGGCACACATCTGGCGGGACTAAGCCATAAGCCGAGTGCCTCCCCCCGAATGACACGAGGGATCCCAATTCTGCAACCCCCCTCCAGACAGGCGAGGCGAGCATCCCGGGGCACTTCCTCCACCCGGTCGTGCCCCCTCATTAGGAGGAAGATGACAGGCAGAGGCAGGACAGGGCCCGAAACACTTCTGGAGGGGCAGACACCATTGTGCACACTGCAGGGCGGAGAGGGTTAAAGTTACACTTCCTTTGGGATGTTCCTAATGCCAGTGCCTGTGACACACAATCAGGGCAAGATGAATTCGCAATTAGCAAAAATCTACAATTATTTGTGTACATATATATCCTTATGGCAGCTTGTTCAAACCTGTATAAAACTTGCCAGCCCTGTAGTTTGGTCCATGTTCTAATCATTTTGCAGTTCATATTTCAGTCAAATGTCAATGCTCAACTTAAAGCCACACTGTGTAACATTTCACCCAATAAATACCAAGAAAATACAACCATTTACTTTATTGCAGATCATTTTATCCTTGAAAAACGTTTAATAAATGAAGACGTAAACATGTGTGTTTGCTGTGAGCAACTCTCCTCTCCTGGTTGTAACTTTACTGGGATCAGGACGTCTCCAGCTCGTCTCCATGGAGATGGAGAGCCAAATATCAGATTTAGATGGTTTTGGTCCTCATCCAAATCCATTCTTTGATTACCCACTGCAAAAATAGTATTTTCTGTGTCAAGCCGGTCATTAAGAGCATGTTTTGTGTTGCTGGCAAAAGTAGAACTCAAAATGTTACACAATGTGCCTTCAATAACTGCTAAAATGTCCTGTTGCTCTATCCACCCCCTCTAAAGAATAAAAAAAAAAGTTTTCTTATTGTTAGTTTTTGATAATAAACTACTTTGGATATGTCAGAAACTATCGCACTTGCCCTATTTATAAATTATTGTTATGATTTATGTTTTGTGTGTTTTCAGGACAAAGAACCTCGAGGAATCATCCCGCTGGAGAACCTCAGCATCAGAGAAGTCGACGAACCAAGAAAGCCTGTAAGTAAATCGCCACGTTATTTGTCCAAATTATTATTACTTTTATCTTTAGAAAAATAATCCGCTTATATAGAAGTTGTACCTTTCTGTAACATGGGCAATGGATGGAATTTGTCAAATTTGATTGTTATTATTAAAGTATTGTTGCTGGTTAATCAGTACAGAATAGCAAATCCATAGTGAATATAAGATATACTATCATGATTAAACTCTCTCCATCAAACGCTTGTTTTTTTACTCCACAAATATTGCTTTCTTTCCAGAACTGCTTTGAGCTGTACAACCCCGGCCACAAAGGTCAGGTGATCAAGGCCTGCAAAACCGAAGCGGACGGGCGGGTCGTCGAGGGCAACCACGTGGTGTACAGGATATCAGCGCCCACGCCGGAGGAGAAGGAGGAGTGGATCAAATCTATCAAGTGAGTCTCGGGCGTTTGTGGCCCTGGCTCCATTTACACTGAGGGGGCACTTAGGCTAACAGCGCTCCGCTCCCATGTGTCACTTTCTCACGTCTGACCTTGACTCTAAGAATGTCAAAACCACACACACACACACACAGACACACACACACACACACACACACACACAACACACACTGGAGCGCACATGACTGTTTCTCACACTCTCACGCTGATAACACGCCGAGGTGACTTCTGCTTTGCCTCATAATCTCACTTCCCTCTGGTTAGGGCTTAGTTGGACCCTGCCATTTCTCACTTTTAGAAGTGTTTGGCAGCCTTTTGCGCACGCTCCGTTCCATCCAAATGTGCCAACGGAGTGCTTTTGTGAATTGGGCCCCGGTAGTTGGTAATAGATCGGCCCCGGCACTCCTTAAGTGGCAAAAAAAAAGATCAATATCAAGGGCCGAAATCATATTACAAGATGCTCCTATGCTCTAATGACGTGTGAAAACCCACTTAGCATTGACAATCTGCAAAGTGAATAGAATTAGCTTTAGGTGATGGTAAGCGTGTTCAGGTGAGGCTCCAAAAAATGACACTTAATCCATTCAGAAGAGAGACAATTCACAGTGGACTATATATTTCAGTCGCTTTGTTTTTATAGTTGCCATTTTGAGTTTTATTTTCATATAGATAGGCCAGGTCAAAGCATCTGCATTATGACATGGGAAAAAAAAAGGTCAAATATAACAAATTTTACTGTAAAATCCACCTAATTTGTACATGTAAACGCATCCTATTGACCCGGACATGACCCACGCTGTCTGTTGGCATCCTGTTTCAGCGTTCAGAGCCCGGTGTGAAGCAGAAGTGTGGTCTCTCGTGTGGTCTCTCGTGCGCTTCTTCCTGTTGTCGACACCCAACTAAATAATATTACTCAAGTATGAAAGAAAAAAGCATGGCATAAAACAAAGCTGAGAACAACAACTCCTTTTACTACATGGATAGGCTCAGCAGTAAGCGATATTTTTGTGGTTCATCTGCCCCATCCAACAGATTTTGACTATAACAAAAAAAAGAGGGGAGAAAAAAAAGAGAAAAGAAGAATCAGTTTGTTGCTAGGCTTCCCCGCCTCCACTCGCTCACCATTTGATAGTAGTCCACACACTCTGCTGCTCTCAATCTCAAACTCACAGCCGCGGCATTTGGCAGGCTTTGACTGTGTGTAACCTGAAAAAGCATTTGGACTTTCACATCTTTTTTTTCTTCCGAGACACACACACACACACACATGGAGCCAAGAGATTTGCTTGGAAACAGAGCTGACTCGGTAAATGTCAGGTTTTGGTGTTTTGGCAATAATAACTGTGACCCCATGAAAAGTCTAATTAGTAACTTTGTCAGTGTATAATATAAGAAAGAGCGCCCCCTCTGCCAAGGCACTAGCCCTATCTTGCAATGGCAAAGTTTTTATTTTTATGTGTTTTGGTTCCTGGGTGAAGAGATGGGTTTGCTCCTCCCTCCACAGCTCCTGACAAGTTCTTCCTGTGGCACTATATGATATGCCAAATGCAGAGATTTTAGTGAGCTGAAAATATATCAAATTCAATGCCCTCTCTTGGATCTTTTCCTATGTTTATTCCAGTGTTTACAAATTTGAATGGTAAATGGTCTCAACTTATATAGCGCTTTTCCACCTACATTAGGCACTCAAAGCGCTTTACAGCAAGGATCCACTCACCCATTCATACTCTCATTCATACACCAATGTACGCAGACACTGGGGGCAATGTGGGTGAAGTGTCTTGCCCAAGGACACAACGACAATGTGCACTTACAGGAGGTGGTATTCGAACCCCCGACCTTCCAATCATGAGACGACCCTCTCTACCATCTGTGCCACTGTCGCCCCGAAGCTTTTTTGAAGCTTTTAATGAAACAATCGTTCATTTTGTTCTCTCCTCAGAGCCAGCATCAGCAGGGACCCATTCTACGACATGCTCGCCACCAGAAAACGAAGGATAGCCAACAAAAAATGATGACCGACGCCTCCGCCAACGTGTCTGCAACCAGCATAGTCCTTCTCTTTTGTTCTGAGAAGAAATGAAGGAGCAATATTATCGCAAGGTTTATGGGGCCTGGACCTCTTGAACGAGCTCAATGGGGAATGAATCAGATATGGACAGAACGTGCAAGGAGACTGCAAAGACAGTGACGCTGTGACAATTCTGCCCCCTGCTGGACACAGGCATACTCTGCTTCGCCGGGACAAAGAAGAATTCAGTCCTGAACTGTTTCAGATTTGACTTCTTTTCTGTTGAGGCTACATATAAATTGATCTGGGGGAGATCAAACATTTTGAATCAGCTGGTCTGATTTGTAAGCCTGTGTTCCGAGATCCAATAAGGCATGATTATGTTTTCTTTTTAAACCATACGGTCAGATTGCAGTTGCAAGTCAATAACATGTAAGTCATACCTATCTAAGAATTAATTTAAATGGACCGTTCTTTTGTGTTCATTTATTTTGTATTTATTTAACCAATTTTACAAAAAGGCATAATGCATGAGTGGTATATATTGTACATAGTTGTTTTTTTCTCTTTTGTGTTTATGTAGCCTATACCTGTTCATCTTTAGTTTTATAGTCACAGTAGTTGACAGTAGTGAAGAAATCTTGTGCAGTAAGTCTGTGAAGTCTTCTCACAATGTTATTACTCAGACATTGTGTCAAGGAGGATGCCCTAATGTGTCCAGCAAATAAAAGAGCAAATTGCCCTGCTCTTTACACTTGGAGCAAGCTCCAACTGGATTCTCTCAACTCGTGAAAACTGACTGTATGGACTTTTTAATCAAAGGGAGGTCAAGCCACTTGCTGAAAAACTTTCATAACAATGTGTCAAAAGTTTTCAGTGGCTTGATCTCCTGAATACTATAAATACAATGACAACCTTTAATAATAAAAATGTACAAATGTAAATGAGTTTGTCCTTTGAATACAGACAGCATCCAACTAACCACACCAGGTCTTTGGCCATTTGTCTTGGGACCTGTATATTAATGTTATAGGTATACAATATGTACACTTTTAGCTCTACAGATGAAGTAGCAGTGGATCGTGAGAGAACAGTTCATCCATTTCAAACAAAACACAGGCGGACAGGAAGTTCCAAAAGTCTCTCAAATCTTCAGGCGTCTCAACCAGCATTTGTCATTAATTTCAATGCAGCTTGTAAACGAGGTCAAGGAGCCACAACAAATTACAATTTCTGGTAGTGACAAATTGTATTTTAAGGCGTTAACCTTATACAATGTAAAATCCTGACATGCCAAACTAAAACAGTTTAACAGTAATTTTCCAACTTCAAAGTTGAATGAATCTAAAAGAAAAAGCACATCATACTCAGTAAATTCCAGAAATGATGGTCAAATCATACATCGAAAACAAGTCAAGATTAATCAACTATATATAAAATCCTGATACAGGATTGTTACGTATAAAAAATAACTGATAGTACAGTTCAAAATTAAATTCACAGTATTCCTCATGACGCTAGAAGACACAAACAAACTGTATTTTTTTCGTATTATTATTTTTTATCAAAAAGCAAAAGTGTGGTCCACAGCCATGATAGCAAATCTTTAGGTTTCTCTTTTTAAATGTGGTAAAAGGTAAAAGTGAGATGTTGATAACAGACTCCACTGTGAGGGAGAATCTTTCAAAATTAACTTTTGAAAAAGAAAAAGCAGGCAATGTCCTCAAGTGTGTCCAGGGTTAACATGGAGGTATCCGTCAGTGAAGCCTACTCCCACCTCGGCACTTGGGTCAGCGCTCCTAACATCGCCCTCACTAACTCCACACGTGGTTCTGCCCTCCCTCGTCTCACTTGCACAGGATGGATGCATGATGGATGTTTTCAAGTCCTGAGTACCACGGAGCAGCAGCTGAGATGTTCAAACTCCAGGCCTTTAGGGTTCATATAAGTATATATTATTTATGTCTTTGATTTAAACATTTGTCAGGTGATCAGAGTTGACTGATACTTGAGAAGTACAGTAAGTAAAGCAATGCTTTCAAAAGATTCAACGTATTTAAAAACACTTGCATTTGTGATAAAAAATACAACTGCCAGAAAAGAAGCACCACATCCCAAAATGTTCGTGCGGTTTCTTCGCATTTATAACGGTCTGTGTGAAAGTCTGCAATCAAAGAGATGTCATATAGTTAACAATGTTGTGACCAAATCACTAAAACATTCTTCAAAATGGTAAACTTACATGGTTTAATTTTCATGGGACGGAACAACTGGAGATTCCATGGGAGTCAGTGTTTCGACTGTAGCCATTCCCTGTAAAACAACAATCAAATTCAAGAGCTCTGTACAAAGTCCACGAGTGTCAGTGATCGCTCCAGTACCTGTGTGTTCATTCAGATCATGGTGAGATAAACTTTTAAAAGTCGGCGACACAGGATGGTTGTACTCTGTGCGCCGGCGCTTCTCTGGTGAACTACCGTTGTATTTGTTGTCGTCATGACGTCGTTTACGGTTATCCCTTTCTTCACTGCCATGTCTCCTCTTTTTCTTTTTTTTTCTTTTTAATTCAGTGGCTCGATCTGAATCAATATCAGAGCTTCTAGACAAAGACAAAAAGTAAGTGCAAAAAAACAAAAGTTGGACTCTCAATCAAAAAGCAGAAAGCAACACTTACCCACTGTCATGGTGCCTATCTTTTGATTTCTTCTTCTTGCTCTTTTTATGTTTTTTACTGTGACCGCCATCAGAGCTGCTGTCTCGTTCCTTGGCCACAGGGACAAAGGTCCGTTTGTAATTTTGCTCATCTCTGTTGTAGGCAGATCCCGACACAGCGTATGCTGCTTTAACAGGTGAGCCCTTAGACCGAATGAAGCTTTCTGTGTCATTGGTTGGAAAAGTATCGTCCTCTTTAGAAGAATAGTAGTCCCTACTTTTTCCATTGCTTTTGTTCTTTAAGCTCCGAAAGTCTCGACTCTCGTGCCACTTCGAGCGGTTGTAAGAGTCATCTCTGTAGCCATAGCCATGCCGGCGCTCACGGTCCCAATGGTGGCGGTAGTGTGAGTGATGGTAATGGTGCGCACACCTGTCTCTGTCCCGTTCTCTCGGGTGATACGGCCTCTCCCACCGCCAGTCTGAGTCAGTATCTCGGTACCGATCATAAACGGGCCCGCGGTCCCGGTATGATCGATGCTGATCTCTGTAGTCCCGCCTGGATCTGTAGCGGTCCCCGTCACTTTCTCGTTCTGTACTGCGCTCTCTGTAACACTTGTCACGGTCCCGCTCCCTGGATGACGCCCTCTCATGGTTGCTTCTAGAGCTGGACTTCGAGTGCTGGTGCTGTTCTTTAGCCACAGATGAGCCGTTTGTTTGAGTTACATCCGTATCGTCATTCCCAGCTTTGTGTAAAGGCGGCCGAGTGGAGCTGTGAGAGCAGTCAGGAGCAGGGGTACATAAGGCAGCAGACTGACTGTGATGTGTGGAAGATGTTCTTTCTCCAGACGAGTCGTTTTCTGATACTGAATTAACTGCAGAGCTGTTGGTTTGGTGCTGGGACAGTGGCTCACTCTCACTCGGAGCCTTTGAGTCAGATGCAGAGAGATGGACATTTTCTTCAGTGCTCTGGGCAGAAGTGGCTGCTGTGGTTTTACTGTAGAAAAAGATACATTAAGTTTGGCCATTCATGTCTGCACACACTGCCTTAAAATCTTTTAATTTACCTTGTTAGACCATTGCCCTGCTCTGTTCCATTAGTAGAACTTCCCATAGAAGACAAACCATTAGGATTTTCATCAGGTGTCTAAATGTCAAAGAGAAACAGAGATTTAACTTATGTTACAATATGAGGAGCATAAAAAATAAGTACACAAACGTACCTGTGTAGAACCTTCATGTCCATTGACTTTGTGATGCCCATTATGATGCCCATTACAGTGGCCATTTTGGTTAGATTTAGAGACACAGTAACTGGCTCCATTTAATCCGTTTCCATTATGAAGCACTTTGGTCTCTCCATTTGTGTTGTATGACGCTGCATTAAAGCCCTCCCTGGCTCCGTCGTTACTGATGTGGGACTTTCCATTATCTAAAGTGCTACTGTTCTCCTGATCGGACTCCTCAGAGGACTCTTGGCTGTATGGCACCAAGAGAGATGCCCCATTCCCTCCCGTTTGATGGTCTCCGTTGACACGCACTGCGCCGTTGGCGTGATTAAGCTGACGTGGAATGAAGCGAACATCTGACTGCGCATCTGAGGTAGACTGTGTGGATGAACTGGCAGCAGAGGACGGCTGGCTGTATGAGGCCGGGGAGGGCGTGGGGCGATTGGGTTTACTTTGACCAATAAAAAATGACAGCTTTTGCCGCTTGTCCTGGTCTGGGATGGTTGTGGGCCGGCTAATGGAGTGAGAGATTGAGGACGGGGTAGTGGATCCATGGCCACTGCTGCTGGGCTTTGAACTGGGATAGTCCCTCAGAGATCCATTTCCATTGACATAAAGTGAACCCTGCAAAACCAAAGAAAGTGAGATGTTATGGCTCAAACCTATTTCTGCAGTAGAAATATTGCTGCAGTACCTTGTTGTTGTTTGGGGGCAACTGTGGGCCGATGAAGCCCACACTGTTGTTGTGGAGAGTGGAGTTGATCCGTGGTATCACCACTGGGCGCGGTGAGGACTGACCAGGGATGCCTGTGTTATGGTTCATGTGGTTGTAGTCAGATGTTTTTTTCACATCATTGGTCCTAGTGACAGGAATGAAGAGGAAAAATCATTTAACCGAGCAATACGGATTACTTACAACAATCAATTTGTTTGTTAAGTCTTTAATACAAAGTTTGCAACATGACTAAAAATCTGTGTTTACACAAACTTCATATTCAAACCAATGAAATGCTACATTCAAGCATTAAACAAAGAAGCTAATTTAACAAAGAAGCTAAATGAAGCTAAAAACTGAGACGGCCTTGTTCTAACCTTTTAAAATAAAGATAAAATTATGACTCACTTGATGTAAAACAGGACATAGGCTTGTTGGTTTAGAACAGAGCGGATATCACTGACTGACACAGAGGAATCATTCATCTGATACCACTGTCCATTGCTCGCCTGAAGAAAAACAAACAAATAGATTTGATCAAATGTAAGAAAAAAGATGTGAGTAAAAACACTCCAGCAGGCCAACAGAAAGCAATAATGGGTTGATAAAACGATACCTTAACGTAGCAGAAGTAATGCCCAGCGTGGCAACTGAATCCTGAATGGACGAGTACTGCGTACAGCCCATAGCCCTGAGACTCTCCCTGGGACAGAGACATGAAGGGCCGCAGGTCCAGATACTCAGAATACTTCACATCCTGTTGGTATCACAGAAATGTACTCATTAGAAAAGTTTTCATTCATTCCCATCACCGTCTACTATATTGCACGTTACCTTTGTAATTTTTCCTCCAGTGAAATTAGCAAAGCGTTTCAGGGACAGGGTGAGGACGTTGGGGTTGCGGTGGATGGTAAATCTCTTTGAGGCTGTGACCATTTTCTTGCACCTACAAAGAAAGTTTATTTTAAAGATACATTTTACATTCTTGTCTTTTCCAGTAATTTTCTTACTTTGTGCATTTGTATGCGTTTTCTCCATCCAGCTGCTCTGGCTTAACAAACTGCTCTAAAGCCTTAGAGACACTCAGAGCCGTCTGAATTAGAACGAGAGAGAGTCAACAACAAAGAAAATTGAAAATTCAAAATGAAATCGTTGATTACCTTAATTTCCAGAGGGATGTCCAAAAAAGGGTCAAATGTATCAGATACTGCTTTGCAGTTCAAACATTTTACTATAAAAGAAAAAAAACTATTTAAAACAATGGAAACACATACACTATATGTAAAAAAGTGTATTGTCGTCATACCTCTGGATCTTAAGTACCCGCCAAACACTTGATGGATGAAGGTAGTTGCCTGCGTTTGCCTGTCTAATCTAAATGAACACACAAAAGTTTTCAAGCTGTATCTTGCACACAAATATTCACATAATTTAAATAGTATATGACTATAAAAAACAGGGGGAAAAAACCTACTTAGTTCCAGGTAAACAGGACTTTTGCATAGCATCCACTGTGTAACGCAGAAACTCATGGGCATCCTCCTGGCTTCCATAACGGAAGTGCTTTGCAATTCCTTGGGAATAACAGACAGATATTTTCAAACATTAATCTAAATCCAGAGCATAATTAACATCTCCTTGAGTATAAACAGACATCTCAATTATTTCCCCAAATTATATTTCAGAAATGAGCAATAAACTTACTTTTAAGCTCATTGAGGACCCCAATAGGCTTAATAACATTCCCAGAGTTAGCAGAAACTTGAATGATGTGGTTTTGCATGGTGCACATCATGCAGAAGCCCGGCTCATGACCTATGGTGCAAGTCAAAGATTAGTCATTGGGCAAAACACCAGGTGAATGTTGTTTGGTGGAAGAAAACATACATATTTTGGAGTGCTCCCGCGTAAGCATGTAGTTAGCAAATGGAGGTGTGTAGGTGAGACACTGCAGGGCTGAGTTGAGGAAGCAGGTGTTTCCCATGTTCTGCAGTCCTGCCCCGATTCGATGAACCTGGGCCCATTTCAGGTTGAGTCGTTCAGGAGGAAACAAAACCTTCTGGGGCAACTCTATGCCATCACTGCCACCAACTGATGCACAAGGAAAGGAAAGAAAGAACGTCAATGGTACTTTCTAGTTTTCTCACTGTTGCAAGTTGACTGTCTGTGTAATTAAGCACTACATAATTTATAAAATGGACATGTTGGCTTCACAATGGCTGAATTTGCTCTTTAGGGTCATATTACAATAACACACAAATATGTGAGTTTGTTCTTAGAAAGCATGCTAAGAAATGTAGAGATGAGGTGAGTAGCTGCAGTCTGTGCTCTTACCTTGCTCTTTGGGCCGCTCCGCAGACGTGCCATTGTAGACAGCAGCTCCGGGCATGGGGCCCAAGCATCCCCCGGGAGCCTTGAGCCGTGGAGACTCACTGGGCACGGAGGGTCCCACTGCCCAGCTGCTGGAGCAGCTGCTGTCCATGCTCACGTCTCTATTGGTGAACGGGGAGCGCTTACACCCGACTGACTCGTAGTCAGACTGCTCTGAAGATCTGTCAACTATGGTCATTGTTCATTGCTGTAAGGGGATATGGACACATCATATGCTTGTGTAAATGACTCTCCATGAGTCCACTATATACTCGTGGTCAAAAGGAGGACGGCTGAAATTAACATTTAACAATTCAAACAAAATATGCTTTATTATCATTAGAACCATTAGCGCCATGTGTATTTAATGCTTGCGTATTTCTGCTTACATGAAGCATGTAAAGAGTGCTTTAGTTGAGTGTTGATGCCCGTGTTCCTCCGGCGGAGGACGCGCGCCTTGTCCTAGTCGGAAGCACGCTGATCGCAGCTGTTCCCTCCCACCTGCTCCAGCCACACACGGCTCACACGGCTAACGCGGCCCGGGTAGGCCTTTAACACGCAGTGTGGAGAAAAAGATCAAGAAGCGTAACAACATCTACAATCCCAGACATTTTAGGGCCATTTGTTGTTAATTTGAGCCAGCATTTATTTAAATCTAGGGTATGATGAGGGTAACCCGCTGGAAAATACGGGTCTCCACGGAAATGCCGAAAGGAGCCATTACTAGCGCGGCTAACACTGCGTGTGTGACACCGATGCTAGTGCTAGCCAGCCTGGCATGGCGTTTGCTGAATGACAAAGCGAGGAGAAATGCGCGCCATGTGCAGCAGGTACTCGGTCAGTGTAGTCTTTCACTTGCACACAAGGACAGTGGAGTCGCGGTGGACTAAATAACAGCACAATTTGCAAGGCGCGAAAGGAGGGGCTCGACACCGGTGACTGTGCCGCTGCGCTGCTCTTTCCGACATGACAGAGAACCGGTGTAAGGCTACTATCGCTGTTCCCCGTCTCCCAGGTCAACTTACGAGCACCAGGGCTAGTGCCGAGTTACCATTGAAGTGATAGAACTACAGCACACTCACCTGGTATTTGTTATGAACATCCTAAATGCAGTTGTAAATCCATTGCTTATTTCCAGCGGGTGTCCGGCGGTGAACAATGACGTAGCTAATTGCCCACGGGTACATCCGGGTACCTGTGGTGAAAGCAGCGCTCTGATTGGCTTGTTCAACCGTTTCCTTGTGCAAAACGTGTTTGGGTACAACTGTGATGCATCGACCTTTGTGTAGAGTACAAGAGCATATGAACTGTGATTGTGGAGTACAAGAGTATACGAACTATTACTGTGGAGTACAAGAACATACGAACTATGACTGTGGAGTACAAGAGCATATGAACTATGACTGTGGACAATCAGCACTTTCCTAGTTCATGTTGTATTCATCAAAACATCTTTCATTGGTCAAAGAACCCACCACAAGGGCCCGCTCTGCTCTGTTACTTTATAAATAGGCCACGGCCAACATCACCCTTTATTATCAGGATAATGAAGAAAAATAAAACAATCACTTCAACGCTATACACAATCTTTTCTTACAACCAGACGCGTAAAGCTTAATAATGTACAAATACGCATACTATACAATACATCTTGTGAGTTTCAAGTCTTATGTTTTGTTTGATTCAGAAAGGGAAACTGAGCTTTCAAGTTCACTGATTCGTCTTCGCAACTGTATAATTTCCTTGTCTTGCTCTTCCACTTGCTTCTGCAAACCATGGATCACCTGTTGGCAAAATAGGGATAATGAACATGGGATTAGTTAATCAATAAAGATCTTGAAAATAAACGAATACAAAACAAAAACAAAAGGGAGTGAATTAACAGTTCCTTAAATTAAATTACTACACTCCTCATTACAAGGAGAACAATTTACTCTTACCGTATCTTTACTACAAAATAGTTCACTCTGCAGAAGCTCTGTGGCAGTGGTTCGTACGCTTGAGTCTTGGTCGGTCAGATTCAGGATATGTTTTACAAGCTTTGGCCATCTCAAGCAAAAGGAATCAGAGATTTTTCCTTCTCTTAGATCCCCAAGAGACCGAACTCGTTCCATTTCTGTCCCAAAAGGCTGAAATAGTTCAAAAGCCAGCATACCCACACTATACATGTCTGACTGCAACACAAAAAGATAAATACCTTTAGTGAATTTTTGTTTTTGCTGCAGTGGTGTGTTAACAATATCAGAAACTATTCAATAGCTGGAATCATATGTTTGTAATGTTTACCTTTGAGTCATAATGCGAGCCCTTTAACTGCTCTGGCGACGCATACACAAACGTTCCTACACCTGTGGTATGTGAAGAATCTGCGGAGTATGTCAAAAAGGCAACAGCACCATCTACATGTGAGTATGGGACAGGGCGCGTCTTCAAATGATTGTAGCCAAAATGTAAAGCATTACCACCACAGGGAGAACTTGAGCCTTCATGTCCATCTAGAATTAGATCTTTACAGGCCAGGCCAAAGTCCCCAATCCTTACATGACAGTCATGGCCATGGAGGAATATATTTCTCGGCTGAGAGAAACAAATACAAAACATAAGAAATTATTATTATTAGTAATATAAAATATGAAAAGCATTGTTATAATAATAAGTTTGTATGCACTGCATTTAACGTATTATAAGTTTACCACATTAGTAAAATGCAACACGAATAAGATGCACTAAATTAAATATGCAAATTAGATTGTCAAGTGTCAAACTATCTCAAAGGGTGTTTCCCCAAAACGGGGAAGTTATCAGTCTAACCAGGAAGTTAGTCTATCAAACTCCACCACGCAACTCTGTGATCAGACCAAACTTAGGCTGGAGGAGCCTGACAAGTACAGTACAAGTTTTTCTTTTACGGTACTCTAAAATGAGAGGTGCAAAGGCAAAAAGTGGAGTTCCGCCTCCAAAACCAGACAAACAAGCTACTAACCATCACGCACCTGGGAGAATAAACACAGAATGTGCTGGGTGACGGTATGAGCAATGACAGAAGGAGATTCCTCCCCAGACAACTACAGCAATCAATTTTTTTCCGCTGCTATTATGGATGAAGACACTGAAGCTATAGAACAACTATCCTTGGTGCGGGGAAGTGACTCCTTGATCGAAATATTCCATGTAACGCCAAGAAAGATTTTCTCAGAAGTAAGTACAAATTGGGATTTTAAAATACTGTTTTCAATGAAGTGCACATACATTTTGGGTCACAATTATTGCCTCTGACATATTTAAAGCAAATTCTACCTGCTATTTACATGCTGTGTAATACATTCAAGTTTGTCTCATCTTGCCTTGCCTCAGGCTCTTTCCAACTATCCCCTTCATCTGGCTGCTAAGAACAGAAAAGTGGAGAGCATGAAGAGCTTACTGTCAATGGGAGCAGACCCTGAAAAAAGGTTTACACTAGCAAACATACTTTCCTCAATGTGCTGTATGGAAGACTGTAAACAATGAGCATGTACAGGCCTGCTTCATGTTTTCTCGGTTACAGAGACAAACTGGGTCGAACATCACTGCACTTGACAATTATGAGCTGGCCACGATTACTGACTTCAACTAATGATTCCTCAAATGCGTCTCCTTTCCAAGTCATGTTGATTGGTGTTCGTGACAAGGTAGAGGCTTGTCTACAACTCCTCTGTGAGCATGGTGTGGACGTCAACGCAAAGGTAATGACTGGTGTTGCAGTCAGAGAAACAACGCTGCAACACTGGCCATATAAAGCTTTCACATTTGGAAGTAAAAGGGGACTTGTGGCTTCTTTCAGGTGGCTGGAGTCGGTCATGACACAGCTCTCCACATAGCGGTATCCTATTCAGCCCTGTCTGCCGTCCAGACTCTGACTAGCTTTGGAGCTAAAGTTGATGTAGTGGACGAGATGGGAATGACCCCCCTACACAGGGCCGCAGGAACACTCAATAAAGATATAATTGTATACTTAATCCAGCAGGGAGCAGATGTCAACATGGTGAGTTTTTATTTTACTTTTTACTATTAATTCCTAATCATATTCATCATTTTTAGATTGATAATGTTGTAATTTTAGGGTCTCAAAGATACTGGGAACACACCGCTGCACATTGCAGTAAGCGTATGTGCAACAATGACAGCGAAACCTCAACAAGAAAACCTCCGGTGCATAACAGAGTTGCTGAAGGATGGTGCAGACCCAAATAAATCCAACAATCAAGGCCTGACGCCTTTACAAGAGGCGTGTCAAATGGGATGCACAGAGCTGGTGGACCTGCTCCTGAGCCATGGAGGAAACATCAACAAGGTGAACAAGGCTGGGGAAAACAGTCTGTTTATGTACCTAAACAGAGGGCTTAAACTGACAAACAACAAGCTCCTGTCCAAACTGTTGGGGTTGACCTCACCACTCATCTTTCACAACAAAAGTGGGCACCTTCCCTCATCTCTGAGCCTTCCATGCTCGTCTAAATTCAAGGGGCCAATACTGAGACTTGCCCAGGAGCCGAGATCACTTAAAAGCATCTGCAAGGCTTTTATTTACCTTCGACGTGTTCAGAACAGAGAGGAGTGGCGACAAATATTGCCAACTGTTTTGTACGAATTTGTTTTTAACGAGTGGAACATTTTAGATAAAATACTTTGAGACAGCTCAGGGAGATGACTGTATGCATAATGTATCAAATACCTCAACGCTGACCACTTGGATGCTAATGTAGCAATACCTAGAGAGTGCTATTCAATAAATAGAGGCATACCTTAAGGTCTCTGTGAATGATGCCTCTTGAGTGAATGTATTCTACCCCATCAAGTATATTCTTCAGAATGTTGAGTGTATGATCCGAGTCCACACATGCAAAAGGACCTGAGGACACAGAGAGATTACACCAGAGGCTTCAGACACTAAGCACAATGCTTTCTTTTAAAAGAGTTATCATTTACATCTTAAGACATGTTGCTCTTTTGGTTTGGCATTTCTTTCAGAAATCCAGTCCTGTAGTGAACGCTCACACAGATGCATCTGGATGTAGAGCATTAGGTGAAACTGTACCTGCAACATACAGGAGCACATTACTGTCAGGAGGGGTGAATAAAGTCAGACCAAGGCTGTCTCTAAATTCTGCGCACACTTTGTGCAGATCAAAAGGTCTGTAGGAGCCTAAATTATGTTTTGTTCTGTAAATAGTTTAGCAGTTTAAGCCACAATTATTTTGTTTGGCAACCTTTTGGTAATTTGGGGGTTATGGTTTATAGTTATTTTGGCCTAATTTACTTTTCTTCAAGTTATCTGGTTTAAGTAATAATTTTCATAATCATAATTTTAGTATTTGGTAAATTGTTTTTTGTCATATTTTGTTTGGTTATGTGTCTCTATATCACGACGCTGCGCACAGTGTCGCATTTGTGGGGAGCGCAGCTCACAGAATGGAGCCAAACAGTTTTTTGACCTCTTTTAGTAATCCCCTGTCTGTCATTTAATGTATGTTTTTTACTCACTAAAGAGTTTTTAACTGCACATCTTGGATCTTGGATTTTGGATTACTAACTTTGGACATGCTAAGGGCGGAGCGAGTCATGCTGGCTTCATTTCATTTTAGAACCTACAAGATCACTTACCTCTTTTATAGGTTTTGCTGCACATTTTCCCACCCTCTGTTGGCACTCTTTGTCACTGCAGGAACAATTGCTCAGTTCAATGTTACTTCTGCTGGACTCCTCTTCAAACACAACTGAACTGTCCGCTCCCATGACAGGACATTTGGTGTTGGGAATGGGTCGCTGACCCAGAAAAACACAAGGCACATAGTTCTCGGGGACACGATTCTCTGGTTTTGTACAGATCACTTGTCCTTTCTCAGGAGTAGAAACTAACGCTCCCGCTGCACTGTCTACTTCTGAGTTTAGTTTGCCACTTGAGGTGAGAGAAAGCTCTTGAGTAAGGCTTTGAAAGACTATGGAAGATCCAGCGCTGTTGATATGACTCTCAGACGAACTGAAATAAATGAACAATTACAATATTGTCAAGGCCTTCGTTTTGGGTTTTGTTATTGTTACAATTTTCAATGTTTACCTATTTTGATCTTCTGGAGATTCTAGTGCAGGTAGGGAAGACTGGGAATCTAAAAAGAGACAAAATGCTTGTCATGTGTCCTAAAAATGTAAAATACACACACAGCAGTGAACTTACAAGCAGTAGGTTGAACATGCTCCATCCATGCAGTGTGGTATCCCACAACATTCACGTGTTGGAGGCTGGAGAGCACCTTTACTTCTCTGAGAACCTAAAACAATGTACAATATATCAATATGTTTACACTGTGTGTATGAAGCAGGTATTAGTTGCAAAAATGCTTTCCTTACTTTCATACAGTCTTCTTTTGAAACCTTTTTAATGAGAATTTTTTTCACAGCATAAAACTGCCCGTCAAGTTTATTTAAAACCTAAAACATTTGTTTTCATTAGTGATGTTTTAATAAAGAGAAACGTTAAAGAAAGGAAATAAGTAAGATAATACCTTAAAAACATTTCCATATGATCCTTTTCCAAGTCTGCAGATTTCTTCAAACTCACTAAGATACCTTGAAGTCTGAGCTTGAAAAAGTCCCTCTATTGGTCTGTGGGACACAGTGACACATGTTTATCTAATTGTAACAAATAAATGTGAGGCAGAAGACAAGACCTTTATCTCACCTTACAGTAGCACTGTGAGAGGTTGTACCGAGCCTTGGTTGAGTCTTTATGATAATGTAAGGACAAACAGCAAACATTTTATTATAATTTACTAATAACAATACATTTAGCAAACAACAGAGAAACAGAAACTCCATGCAGTGTAATCACCTGTGGGTAGAGAGACGAGCTGGCAGCGTGAAGCAGCTCCGTAAATGCCCGGTTGTGCTGCAGTCTGACTGTGCTGAACTCATCACTTATTGCCAAAGGCGAAAGGAGGTTCATGGCTGCCAGTCGCTGTCCAATGACTTTACAGAAACAATACATGCCATCATTAGTGTATTATTAGATACACAGTAATCTAAAGTCATAGATTTAAAAGGTGTCCATACCTTTAAACAGCATCCGGGAGCGCGCTGGGTTATTCTCATAGACAAAACAGAGATGCTCCAGCAGTGAGCCCAGGAGGAGGTGGTTGGGGATAGCAGAAGCAAACTCTTGAACAGATGAATATGATCTTCCAGCCATTAGCACCTCTCTGTCATCTTCAACGTCAGAAGCTGAAAGAGGAGAAATTATTCAAAGCATAAAACAAAATGGAGTTCACAACACCCTTAACATTTACTACATTTCTTTTACAAATTGCAAATGTTACCTTCCTCGATAACTTTTGCAATCATCTTAACAATGTTCTTCTCCAAGTCCATTTGCCTGGCTTTTTGTGAAATGTGATCATTCAGAACTATATTTTTTCCTGTGCGTTCATCCCTCCTCCAACTAAAAACAAAACTCATCTCATATGCACATGAGGGGCGTGCACATAATAAACCTTATCTGAGGGATCCAGCACAGACAGGCCCTCCACCGAAAATGAACGTGGTGGTTGATCCAAAATGAAGAGCAGAGGTTTCATGATGACATTATGTCAGAAATGGTAAAAGATCATAAGTTTATCATTTGGCTGAAGCACAAGAGTATCACCAGAAACTGCCATTTATAAAGTGAGCTTTATTGTGCATCGTAGCATTTATTTTATGAATGAGTACCCACAAAATAAAGGAATAATGAAAAGAAGCATTAAAATGGGTTTGAAATAGAAAGGCACTATAATCGTGGTGGCATAGGCCCGCCATCCCCAAAGGTCCGGGACTCCTGGGGGGCCCCAGGAAAAGAACTTTGTGTATTTGTGTCAAGAAGATAGATAGAGATCTGTAGATAGATCTGTAGACACACAGACAGATACAGACACAGACACAGACACAGACACACACAGACACACACAGGGCTTAGCCAATAATCCCTATTTTGAATTGTTATGTGAAATTATGCAAAATTAACATTACATCTTCTTAGAATGTAGTGGATTTGTACTGAGATCTTTGGATTGACAAGGGCACTGCGACGTGCTGGACTTTGGGAAGGGCTGGAATAGGCAATAAGACCACTACAGTAAGCCCATGAGCTAGAGTTTAGCCAAGTAAGTGTATGCTAAAAGTATCTCACTACAGCTGACGAGGGGCGGGGCGTCGTCACGTTGATCACCCTTCACAGAGCTGCAAACTAATAATATAACACACCACATAACTATGCCCCTGGCGGTGATCAAGGAACACAACACATGAGCGCAGCATAATCAACACAATATAGTTGAATCTCAGAAATACATTTTAAAAAATGGCATTAATACTTAGGACTAGTAATGAACCACAATTATAACTTGCTTACTGTCAAACTCCACGTCGTCGTCTTCTTCATCAGCCAAACTGGACAGGCTTACGATGCTGTCCACCTCGTCGCCCATGATCGTAAGGAGCCTGCTCCTGCAGTGAAGGAGAAGGTGCGAGCTGCTACCAGAAGCTTCCTCAGACTGTAGAGCTCCAGCAGCATTATTACTAACACTTGGTGTTGATGAACAGTTCATTTCAACCTACCGCTTCGATGACTTGACAAAACCTCTTACTTTCATGTGACTTCAACACTTAACTATAGTCAGCTCATACCTCTTCCAACGGTGCACTTGAACTATCCCATCGGTGCACCTGTTCATTTAAAAAGCATAAAAAGTTATCCTGCCATGTTGAGTTAATGAGCCGCCATGACACCGGAGTATGACCAGGGACAGCCTGCTAGTACAGGACTACAGACACAACGAAAAATGTCACGTTTGGAAAATAATCAGAAAAAACATCTGAATATACAATTTACCATATAATATTAATGCAAATAAATGTCACTTGTATAATGATGATGATGTCTCTAAACGCGAACATAATAAATCAAAATCACACACTATTCGTTTTTACGAAAGGACTTACTGGCAGATACGCCCTAATTATGCGCAGGTCCATAACCGCAGTTCAACGATGATGAAATACTACTACATTTGTGGAAAGGAAGAAGCAATATCCTGGAATATATTTTTAATTGCTAGCGTGTGATTACTTTGCGTTAATGTGTATTTGTGACACAATATGTGGCAATATTGAAAATACCACGCAAAGTGTGCAAGCAATGTTCAAGTGTACAACCAGGACCTTCGCAAAACTTTGTCACGTGACATTGCTTACTGCGCGGTCCAGCTTCAATTTTGTGTTTACTTTCCTTGCTCGCAGCTTTTGTGTCGCCTGATCTGCAGTTATAAACTCATTGCTATTTTAAACAAAGCATGACTGTATTAACGATAAGTCAGGACACATGACAAGGTCAATTTATATACATAGTCTATAAAATGTCAGAAGAATGGTAAGTTACTTAGCTGGAGAGCAATACTGTTTTCAGTAGCAATTCTGTATGCTAATACTAGAAATGATTACAACAGTGGTATGTTGTGGATTGTATGGCATGTTGCGGCTTGTAACCACTGTGCAGGTGAAGTCAGATGCACATAACAGCGATTTTGTTTCTATTTCACAGCACTTCAGAGCCTGCAGGAGCAATCAGGGCCATTGATAAACACTCAGTGCATCAGATATGCTCAGGCCAAGTGGTGCTGACTTTGGCTACTGCTGTCAAAGAGCTGGTGGAGAATAGTGTGGATGCTGGAGCTACGAATATTGGTAAGCATATAAGCACATATACATTTTCTTTCAAATCCAATCGATTTTTATTAAGTGATTGCATTTGTGTCATTTACTTTGCATAGAGGTCAGATTGAAGGACAGTGGAGCAGAGCTTGTGGAAGTTTCTGACAATGGCAAAGGAGTGGAGGAAGCCAACTTTGAAGGACTTAGTAAGTGGTTACCTTTTGCTCTAGCTACATGTAACTTTCCCAATTGCTTTATACATTTTTTTTAACTACTTCTTTGTTACACTCTGCAGCTCTGAAGCACCATACATCAAAAATAAGGGATTTTTCCGATCTCATTCACGTGGAAACATTTGGTTTCAGAGGAGAAGCCCTCAGCTCTTTATGTGCACTGAGGTAAACGGTAAAGCACCTCAAACACTCAACAAAAGCAAAATCCATAAATCACTGTAACAATATCTTACAGTGATCTCATGGTCATTACGTGTCATGCGTCCAGCCAAGTCGGTACCAAGCTGGTGTTTGACCGTAAAGGACACTTGGTACAAAAGTTACCTCAGCCTAGACAGCAAGGCACTACTGTTAGTCTGCAGCAGCTCTTCTACACACTGCCTGTCCGACATAAAGAGTTCCAACGCAACATAAAGAAGGTCAGATTTGGATGATTATGACATGGAAAAAATGGACACATAAGCTGATCAGACATAAAAAGATATTATGATAAAACCTTAAATGCTTTTTGCAGGAATATGCCAAGATGATCCAAATC
This sequence comes from Gobius niger, assembly GCF_951799975.1. NCBI lineage: Eukaryota > Metazoa > Chordata > Actinopteri > Gobiiformes > Gobiidae > Gobius > Gobius niger. The sequence continues at coordinate 10,118,292 of NC_136870.1, read as the reverse complement.
CTGCAGTCCTATTGTATTATATCGACGGGAGTGCGCATAACTTGCTCAAATCAAACTGGGCAGGGAAAGCGCAGTACTGTTCTCAGCACCAGCGGAAGCCAAAGCATGAAGGACAACATAGGAGCCATATTTGGACCAAAACAGGTTCACATGTCAACATCCCACAATATAGAACAACATTTTTTTGGTGCCTTAGATTCTTATTTACCTTGTGTTGTGCATTTTGCAGATTCAGACACTTTTGCCTTTCAAACAAGTTCCTCCTGCTGAAAATGCAATGGAAGAATATGGACTGAAGGCTGCAGACCTACCCAAACAGCTTTTTCTGTGTGTAAATAGGATAAATATATTGTTAACAGATTATTTTTGTGTAATGCAGCACGTTCTTTTTTTTTCTTTTTTTTTTACAGAATTACAGGATTTGTGTCACAAGCAGACCATGGTGTTGGAAGAAGTGCCACAGACAGACAATTCCTCTTCATAAACAACCGTCCATGCGATCTTCTGAAGGTATTTTTCATGAAGTTGTGATACTGGAAGAGGCATCCACAACATTTATGGAATTTTTAAATTGCAGGTGACCAGACTTGTGAATGAAGTTTATCACATGTACAACAGGCATCAGTATCCATTTGTCGCCTTGAGCATAACTGTCTCTTCAGGTAACAAAACTGGATCGAGTAATAATCCTTTACTCTTGTCCATCCTTTCCCCTATTTTGTTGTGTTGAAAATTAGCACATGTGCTATAACACTTTAAACAACGCATCTGGTTCGGCCAATGTTATTTCTATGTCGATATTGAATAAATGTAATTATTCTTTTTCAGAGTGTGTTGATGTAAACGTAACTCCAGACAAAAGGCAGATTTTCCTTCAAGAAGAAAAACTCTTGCTGGCTATCATGAAAACATCTCTCATTAACATGTATGAGGCTGGGGTCAATAAAATAAGCTTGAACTTTACACACAAGCCAGCATCAAGTAAGAACAGTTTACTGATTTAAGTTTTGGCATTATTAATAGAGTACTAATGTTTACCATTTATGTTATTGTAAGATTTGTAATATTTTATTTTTTTTGTCATTAGGGGTGATGTCATCACCGGAGCTCTGTCAGGTTGTTCCCTCAGATGAGAATCTGCCTGAATCTGGAGAGGACTGTGACTCAGTTATTCAAAGCCCAAAGTCTTATGTTAATTTGGCTGGTCTAAAGGCGGCCTTTTCCAGTCAACATAGTTCTGCTAAAAGTGCTAGTGTTTCAGGGACCACAAGCAGCGGCCCCACTCAGAAAACAATACAGTCTTTTTTAAAATCTGGTACCAAACCTGCATTATCCAGTATGAATATAGGGTCAAGTCTGAAGATAAAAAGGGACTTCAATAAATGCTCTGTTGTGGGAAGAAGTGTATTGGACAGTTTCAGGTTTGGTAAAGCACTCGACAGTCAAACTGATAACACTGCGCCTTGTTGTGACCTCACAGATGAGACGGGTTCAGAATTAGAGACTGAAAACCTCACTCTTAAAAAAGGGGACTGTGAAGGACCAACGGAAGAAAACAACACATATGAGGAAAACAGACCTATAGCATGCATTATAAAAGAAGCCTGTGTCCAGAGCCCTGACCCCAAAAGAGCACGAAGGGAGAATCATCTGGTCAATGTTGACTTCTCAAATGAGTCAGAAGACTCTTCCCCAACAACAGTAGACGCCCCGGTTTCTTTACAAAGAAGAGCAATACCCCTTCCATTTTCCTTGGAGCAACTTACATTAAAGATGAAGAGGTTGCAGGATCAGCAACAACAGAGGTCTCTGGGTGAACCAAAGTACAGACGATTCAGAGCCCAGATCAACCCAGGTGAAAACCAGAATGCAGAGGAGGAGCTCAAAAAGGAGATCCGGTATAGTCTTTATAAACTCAATTTTTAGTAGATATAATGGAGTTTTAATAATGGTTTTGCTGCTGTTGTTTTAGTAAGGACATGTTCAAAGAGATGGAGATCATTGGTCAGTTCAACCTTGGCTTTATCATCACCAAACTAAACTCTGACATCTTCATGATTGACCAGCATGCGACCGATGAGAAGTACAACTTTGAGATGCTTCAGCAACACAATGTGCTTCAAGGGCAAAAACTTATAGCGTAAGAATTGAAGCAAAAGGAGATGTTTGTATTGTGTGTAGACTATTCTATTTGTAATGTAGCTTGTCTTTCTTTCAGTCCACAAAACCTCCATCTTACTGCCATCAGCGAAAACATTTTAATTGAAAATATTGAGATTTTTAGGAAGAATGGTTTTGAATTTCTGATAAATGAAGATGGTAAGAGCATTTTCATCATTTCTCAAAATACAAGTCTCTTACAAGACTTGTATTTTTAAATTGTGTCTTGGTTGCAGCTCCAGTCATGGAAAGAGTAAAGCTAGTGTCTGTACCCACCAGTAAGAACTGGACTTTTGGCCCTACTGACATTGAGGAGCTTGTTTTTATGTTGAGTGACAGTCCAGGCGTCATGTGTCGACCATCCCGCGTGAGGCAGATGTTTGCGTCTCGAGCTTGTCGCAAATCGGTGTGTTCAGTTTTCAGTAACTGTGATGGCTTCATCTTGTGTTTTTTTTGTAGATTAATTTATCCTTTGTACTGGACAGGTGATGATTGGTACAGCCCTCAGCGTCAGTGAGATGAAAAAGCTGCTGGTCCATATGGGGGAAATTGAACAGCCATGGAACTGCCCACACGGGAGACCAACGATGAGACACCTGGCCAATCTGGACGTTATTTCAGACTAAATCTTTTACTTGCTTACTTCATTTTGACACATTTTGTATATGTTTGATTATTTTAGAGTTGTTTTAAGTCATTGTATGTAACAAGAATTAAAATTTAGATTAAAAAACAAGAAACATTTGCTTGTTTAATTCATGGAACTATGATAATACATGCATAACAGCTCTTAAGAGGTGGGTAGTACCCCAATACATTTTTCATACATTTTTATGGCAATTCATTTGGAAATATTAGCATTTTCACGTTTTGTTTCTTTTATGTCACAACTGAAACAAAGCAGACTTTATTTTAATTTTACTTGTATTTAATTTGGGCACTACTTTTTACTTGTACTTGAATCAAATCATTTCAAAGTAACGTTACTCTTAGTTGAGTTATTATACTCCCCATAGAAATAAATGATACTCTGCCCCCCTCTGCTGCTCTTACCGTACACGTGTGTCTCTTTGGGCTTTCCGTATTTGCAAGCGTCCGTCCCGTTGCCATGGAGAGGCTGGGGGCCTGATGTTTCCCTGCAGCTATGGGCGGGTTTGGGATTATTATGACAGAAAATTAGGGACATAAGACTAGTACCGACTGCTTTTAAACATTTTCATAACCTATAAACTATGTCGGGGTTAGAAAAGACCTTAGAAGAGTTGCAACCAATTCCAGCCAAGGACCAAACCGCTCACTGCGCTGGACCAAAACAATCCGGGATGGACGGGCCCAGCAAACCTCCTCTTCTGAACTTGGTTATGAAAAGGTGCGTTACAGATGAGCTTATAACTAATAAAAAACGTAACAAATGTTTTGGTCTCTTGTAGATTTGAAGGGGAAACTTGTGAAGGCCAACCTAGTGGTGAAGGGGTGGCGTGTTTTGAAGGAGGGCACGTGTATAAGGTATAGAAATATTATGTGCAGGCCTAGAGTAGTTTCTACATCGTCTCAAAACCTTTATGTGCAGGGTATGTTCTCCAAGGGACTAATGGATGGACATGGTGCATTCACATGGGCAGGAGGTTTAAAATATGAGGTAGATTTTCAAAGTAAAACTAAAAATAGGATACATTTGCAATTCACAACTATGAAACTTTGATTTACAGGGGAATTTTGTCTTCAACATCATCATGGGCCAAGGGACGTACTCCTGGGCTGATGGCAGCACCTATCAGGGCGAGGTGCAATATGGTATAAGGCATGGAAGTGGGACATACTACTGTGCCAAAAGTGGAGTGGTTTACAAAGGCCAGTGGAATGAGGGCAAAAGACAAGGAAAGGTGTGATTTTATATTTTAGTGAAACTATAAAGTGTGTTTCACACAGTTTTGACTAATCTTGTTCTTTTAGGGTGCCATTTATTTTAACCAAGATGAGACCAACTGGTACAAAGGTGACTGGGTGGCGAACAGGATTGAGGGGAGTGGAGTGAGGAGGTATGCCTGTATAATTGTGGTCATTTACTACATAACCATCATATTAACTTTTACCATAACTTTGACTAGGTACCTCTCTGGTAACACTTACACAGGTGAGTGGATGAACAATCTGAGACAAGGGGAGGGAACGATGAAGTGGCTGCTGCATGGACAACAATATGAGGGGACTTGGCATAATGGCGTTCAGGTAAGTTGGCATTGTTTACAACAGACATGGGCAGATATTTGGGTGGAATGGACAGTCCTAATCTAAATACTCTCATTTAAAGCCATACTGCATGACATGTCACCCACTAAACTGAATGCAATACAATAATGCATTATTTTGTAGGTGTTTAGGTAAAGAGTACTATAGCTAAATACATCTTTGCTCATCAGTAGAAATGTTATGTCAATGTAGTCGACTGTAGTCATCTTTACATTCGTATTATTAAATGTTAAATGTTCCTTTGATAGTGAATTTAAATGATATGAGGCTCGTTAGTCCCTTCTTTTCAATTTTCTTTTATATCTGGAGATTTCAATTGTAGTTTTAGTCTCATTTTTAAGTTTAGCTTCAGTCAAAAGACCAACATCTTATTTTGACCAAAATAATGATAAGATATTTTAGAAGAAATGAACCCTGGATATCCGTGGCATTATGTGCAGGTTTATTCGCATTTTGCAACAGATAATTGCAAACAGAATCTTTTGAAGTGTGGCTTTAATATATATTTTCTAGTCAAAGTGTCACTTCCATCTTTTCAGTCTTTAAATGCTATTTTTTGATCAATATACGGCATATGTTTATATTAATACAAGAAGCAAAAGGTATACAGTAATTACTTTTACCAATTGTTCATCTAAATTCTTACACTTACATCATCGTCTACTGTGTTAATGGGAAACACTGTTAATTGCTGATCATTTCTAAGATGTGTAATTGATGTTGGAAAGCTGTTGCGTCTCTTGCAGCATGGGCGCGGCAAACATACCTGGATCTTAAAGCGAGAAGATGCTTCCCGATTTCCCCAAAGCAACCAATATGTAGGAGACTTCGTCTGTGGCCAGAGGCATGGACAAGGAGCTTTTTACTACGCGGACGGTGCGGTGTACGAGGGCGAGTGGAGGAACAACAAGAAGCACGGACTGGTATAGAAATACAAATTCAGTCATAATTGTGTCGTTGTTTCAAGGTGTTTTGGTTTATAGGGAACGATTACGTTTAAAAATGGGAAGATTTTCCAAGGCGGATTTGCGGATGATCAGATTGTACAGCTGAGAAATGACAGACCTCTTCCACCTCTGGGTAACCCACAAACCAAAGTGAAGTCTGACAGTTGACAAAGTCTGTAGCCTCTTGTGTGGTTTCAGCCTTGAATACCTCATCTGTGCTGGGACCCGACATGAACCTTGATATAGACGATCTGCTGAGCAAGTTTCCTGAGCAAAGACGCGATTCAGAACTCAAAGAGGTCAGTGATTGTTTAAGACTAACGACTCCACTTCCAAAATTCTCCTGACTTTTTTGGTAATCCTCAGGTGGAGTTTGCTGTGTGGAAACACAGTACCGAACTGAGAGCTATCTACAATTTCTACAGCCGACTGGGATTCTTTTGTTCCCCAGACCACACCGTCATGCTGTCCCGGATGCAGCTGTGGCGTCTGCTCAAAGACTGCAAAGTCCATCACCACCACATCACTCTCTGCCAAATTGACCTGCTGACTGGAGGTAAGCCTAATCGGTACTGCTGCTATTCCTCATAACCTTATAAAGCAGCCTTCTGTATTGCACACATTATTTGTAATCTTTATACCCACTTTATAAAGATGTACAGTATATATCACTGGACTTTCCCGCAAGTGGACAGCCCAGCCATGATTTAGAACAATGGAATCAGTCTGCAGCTGTTAATAGTCCGAATGCTTTTGCCACTCTGAGTCTTTGATGAATGTTTTTATCCAAAGCTTTCTAAGATTCTGATTTAAACATTAGATGAAATAGTATAGAATTTCTATATTTACATGATTATAGTATCAGACTGCTACATTATTGACCTTTATTTAACCAGGAAAGTCCCACTGAGATTAAGAATTTCCTTTTCAGGGGAGTTCTGATAGTGTAAAAGGAAAATTAAACAACACATTTCGAGCATGGACTGATTTCTGACCCTGACATGTAGCGCTGAACTCTTATTGTGTACTTTAGATGGAGCCACTTCCACAGACGTCCACTCCCCTTTCACCAGGATGCTGTTTCGCGAGCTCCTGACCTGCATCGTAGTTATTGCTTATCACATTCATCATAAAGACATGATGTAAGTTTTTCTTTTTTTATTCAATATGTAAATAAGTGATAATCACATGCATTTTCATTCCATCAGTTCTCAAAGGAATCTTCTGGCTTCTTGTTTTTACAAACTTATGGCAAACAACATCCTCCCTAATGCAAAAAATGTGAAAGGTGAGTTTCCTTAAAATTGTCATGAAAATGCATGCAATTCCTAACTTGTTTTTGTCGATGTTTTAGGTTTTTTGTTTAAGCGGCCGGACTGCACCGACGTTGCTATGGGATACTGCAGAAGGAGCTGGGAGGTCTATCAGAGGTACTGCACGCTAAAGGCCGCCTCACGAGACGACAAGGCAATGACCTGTGGAGACCTGCTGTTCATGTTTAAGGTGCAATTCACCTGAACACATTTATTTTTGAGAATACAATGAAAGGAATTTTACCATTTTACTTCCAGGACTTGAACCTGCTTGACGATGAGCTGACAGTTACAAAGATCATGGAGGTCATCACCAAAGAGAGCGTGGACCCCAGCAACACACGCTCCTGTCTAAATCATGAGGTTATTCATGCTCTGGATCATAATCCATGTAGTAACCAATTCATTTATTTATTGTTGGAAATGCATCTTTTCCTTTAAAGATGACATTTCTGGAATTTTTTGAGACACTACTGGGCTGCGCTGAGGTCAAATGTCAGTCGGATGGGGATGGCTTTGATCAAGTTTGTTTCAATGATCCAGAGTTTCCAAATGCAGAGAAGGCAGAGTTCACCTCACAGAGCCTGACCAGGAGTTCTCCGACTGTAATTTTATTCAATGGTCAAAATAATGAGGCAGTTTTTCTTTCCAACATACCATTTATGTACTATTTTTTTTCCGAACAGATCACAACTCCTGTTAACTCACCGATCTGTTCAGATTCAGAGGTCAGTTGCAACTCCAACAGAAATTTAATTTTCATCCATTAACTGAATAAATGTACAATATATTTGCGTTATTAATCAGGTGGAGGCTGTAGGAGCTCACACACATGAAACATCAATGGCTCTTAGTGACGTAATGGTGGATGGTCTTCATTTAGCAGGTTTGCTTTTTTCTGCTGTGGCTTTAAGAATGTTGAATAAACTGAACTAATCCTATTGTGGTCCATTACATGTTTATCAGAGCCCACAGAAGAGAATGGAGGATGGAAAGGAACACCAACAGAACTGGAGCTTCCAAAGAGCCAATTTAGAGTCTGGGAGGAAACGGTCAAGCATTTCTTTGACCATATTTTCTTTCATGCTTTTGAGCAGTACCAGTGGAACAGCCAACCTTGTAATAAACACACCACCGCCAGAGGGCAGCAACTCCATGGTTAAGAGTTGGACTTGCCTTCTGCTTGTTAGTGAAATAAAGCCTTTTCAATTCAGCAACATGTAGCCTTGTGTTCCTTGATAACAAACGCCTAACCAAGGGGAAAAACAAATCGAAGTCTTTTCCGTCAAAAATAAGCACTTTAATCAAATATATACACAAAGCGCTACCTTTTTTCCAACGCTATAAAAGCTTATGTAAAAACATTTTAAAATCAAATTTTTAGAGAGGAGGAGTGAACACCATCAGATCAGCGGGGCAAACAGACTGCCGTATTCGGTCTTTCAGTTCAGGAGTGAAGGGCAGCAGGGCCGACTCCGCTGTCTGGGCACATCAAAAATAAGTGTTACGTTTTATTCGTCAAGAAGGTTTTGAGAAAAAGTGAAAAAGGGGGAACCTGTGGTGACTGGAAAGAAACCGGTGTTGGGACATAGGGCAGAGTGCAGGAGACTGAAAGGAACATCACCAATATCAAGTTACATCATGCACAAAATTGTTTCAAGTGCAAAGAGTAGGCTTGAATATTTATGTGAAGATACTTAATAAAGTTTGCATGCCTCAGGTGTCAATCATACCGGTTTCCTGCAGAGTTAAAGGGCTCTCAAGGCGACCTTTGGGACTTTCCATATCAACATCCATCGCCACGGGTGACTCCATGGCAAAAGGTCCCCTGGGTGACAAACTGCCTCTCTGTGAAGGCTGCAAGTATCGCTCAAAGTCAACACCAGGCATGTCCTGAAAGACAAACTCATTACTGTGTGTGCAATCAGCAACATGTTGAAAAGTGAAGTCGAAGTCTTTACCTCATGATCACAACTCTCTGGTGTGTTTACCAAAGAGTCCTGAGTGCATAGGAGGCTTTGCACAGGCCGAGGGGTGCAGCTCACAACAGGGGAGGACAGCTGGGCTGCACAGGGCGACAGAGTGAAACTCAGGGATGCTGAGGGCATTCGAGCTGGAGACGCAACAGGACTTTTACAAGGAGACTGTGAAAGACGTAGACTCATGTCCTCCCCTGGTTCATCCTGCTCTTCAACACTGATGGAGGGTATTGACTGTCCAGGGTCAGAAACTGAGCCTTCCGTTTGTTCTGTAGCATCTGAAGGCACTTGTTTGACCGGAGAGAAACGCAGAGACACAGAGGTCTCAGGCTGAGGGGTGGCATGAGGCAGCGTTGTTTGTGCAGGAGTTTTATTTACTGGGTATGGGCAGGAAGGTGTTGTTGGCTGAGGATTTGCAGTCATTTGAGCAGGAGTCTGAACCAATGCAAGAGATTGACGAGTCATTCTTCTGGGTGTGAGATAGTTTGAAGATGGAGATTGTTGAGGCAGGACCATAGCACTCCGGCGGCTAGATCTCCTTATCGAATCTACAAGACAGCAGATGGCTGTAAAAGGAGCATAATAAAATATGCACATATTCAAGCAGATGTATTTTACCTGGTGTCTTGGCTGGGCTTTTCACTTTGAAAAAGCCTCCATCGTTCACCACAGTGTCTGTGCTCCTAGCTTCCAGCAGTGCATCCTGTGAGGTCTGCTCTGTGCCCTCAGCCGCCTGCTGCCGGGCTTTCATTGCAGCCTTTGCTGCAGCCAGGCGAGACTTTGCTGCTGCTTTTGTTCCTGCAGGCTTAGAAGGGGCTGGGGCAGGTGCAGGTTTCTGCTGGAGAATGGTTTGTTTTTTCAATGATGTCAAGTAAAAGGTCACGAGTATTGTCAACTTATACATGGGGCAAATGGTACCTTTACTACTTTTCTCTGCCGAGGTGGAGGTTTGTGTTCCTCAACCCAGCCACAGGCTTCAGCCGCTTTAAGAGCATCAAACTTCTTATTAACATCTTCCACCTAAAGTGAACATAAAAATAAAAAAAATACAACAACGTTCTCACTTAACACCATTGCCAGCACTTTGTTTTAAAAACACACCTGGAAGTAAACCATGTCCCAGAAGCCCTGCAGGTCAGTGCATGTTGTGATCTTCTCGCCTCGAGCAAACTCGCAGTCGTCCACCAGACCACTGAACTGTTTAAAACGCTCCTTCATCAGCAGCCGAGCCTGGCCAACCACTGTGCGCATACGGTCCCTCACTCCACACAGACAATCGTAAACAATAGTTAAATAATGCCTATGCACAATGAAAACTAGTGATGGACTTGACCTACTTTCTTCTGGTATGGACTCCTCATCTACTTTAGGCTCCCACTGAGCGCACAGACCCGTCAGCCTGTCAGTCTCAATGGCAATCTCAGCTCTGTTGTACAAAGATATTATTGCATATAATTAATAAAAGAAAGAAAGGCAATACAAATAGTACTTATGATTTAAAATGTAAGCAACCTGAAATATGGCACGTCGTGTTTTGGTTCCTCTGTGGCCTCTGAAAGAGACTCTGTCACTGCGACAGGCGCTGGAGGAGAGGAGCGCAGGGATTTAGGAGATGGTTTGACCTCCACAGCTTTGGGTTCATCAAATACAGGAGCAGGTGGAAGAGTAAAGCTTGAGCTGAAGAGAAGACACATTTTTTAAAAAAAATATCGGCATAGTAGGCAAAAGGAGTAGGAAAACAAAGAAAAAAATTGGTTATGTTGCCAGTACTTATTTCTACTTTTCAGCTGCCATAAAAAAATTGACAGACCTTGGTGTGAGAAAGGCGTCCGCTGAACGAGGGGTCAGGGGGTCAAACTTAAAGGAGTTCAGACCGTGAGGGGCCTGGAAGAGAAAACCCTTGGGGGCAAAAGATGACGTCTCTAGCAAAGAGTTTGGGACCTCCATCTTCTCCTCGTCAGACTGGACAGAACAGGCTTTCTGCTCAATATCTGGTTTCTGGACGGTTTCAATAAAGCCAGACACAAAATTTAGTCATTTAGATAGTCATGTGCAATATCGTAGTCAAGGTGAATGAACTTACAGAAATGCTCTCCTCATGAACGCATGCTGGGACAGTTATTTGGTCTGCATTCAAAAAACAACAACAAACATTTAGAGTCCCTGCAAACTGCACAGCATAAACAGGACTTCACAATGAATTGCAATTGAAGATAATGAAGTAGTCTGGGCAGTACACTTGATCTGCAAGCTAAAAAAAGGTTTATTATCAATTATAGGCCACTTCAACCACTTTTCTTCTCGTTGTTGGCAAATCTAAGGTATAAGGTTTTCACAGCAAAGTGTTTAAACAAAGAAAATCTCGGGTGTGTCTGGCCTCAACGCATTGGTCACTGAAACGTATAATGACACCAGATTGTCAGTACATACCTGCGCACTCGTCCTTTGGTTTATCTTTCGACATAGGGGCCGCTGTAACCGGAGGCTTGTTCACAGACCTCGTAGACGGACCACGTGTGGCCAGCTCTGATATTTTCCAGCCCACAGACAAGAAAAAAAAGGAAACAAAATAGGAAGACATGGTTACTACAGGTGGCAGCAAATCTAATGTAATGCTTCGTAATGCCATTTTAATTCCTAAATACTATATTATTAATCCCGCAAATGTAAAACCTCTGTGTAGATGTCATTTGGTAAGATTTGCAAACATTCAGTCAAACAATCAGGAATCAGGGCAAATGTTGATATTATAAAACAATATTGATACTTTGGGCGACTTTTGAACAAGATTTCAACCAAAACTGTATTTGAATAGTTGTTTGATGCCCCATAGTTTTCTTTTTTTGTATTTGGACAAATGTATGCAACAAAATGTATTGCACAATGTCACTGAGTGGGTTCTGTCACGAGGGAAAAGATAATTTTTTCTCCAAGAAATTTTGATCACTTTAATGTTGAACATGATACATGAGGATCTTCTTTACCTTTACTTTTACATGGAGATGGTGCGGGTTTGGGAGCAGCTCTGCGGGTTCTAGTTGTTCTTTCTACAGGTGGTTGAACTTTTGAAGAAAGAAATGAAATGCATTAGGTTCAACACGAAATACAAAGACAAATTTCTAAATGCTTACATTTCTTTCCAGCCGTATTCACGTCCTGCAGTTTCAAAGGCTGCGAACATTTCAAGAAGCAGTACGTTAGAAATGATATCAGACACCAGGTAAACAAAAATCTTACCTTTTGCACCAGCTGCTGTTTCATGGAGCGCGTCACTCTGGTGCTCTGGGCTGGAGCAGGATTTATTTTTGTCTGATTGAACAACACAGCAGCACATGCTGAACATTCAGAACCAGGTCCATGAGTAATGTGTAAATTAAATGTGAAAGAAAGCCGGGGCTCACCTCCTTAGCTCTCCCATGGGCAGCTTTGACAGGAGGCAGAGATTCAACAGTGTCTTTAGGATGGTACAGGCCAGTCTTGAACACTGCTTTACGACTCTTTTCCCTCTTCTCCTTTTCTTTTTCAAGAACCTTGCGTTCTTTCCATCTCTGCAGCTGCTTCAGTCTTTCCTCCCCAGCCACATCTTCACACACAATTTAAAATGTACAGCATTAATGTGCATGTTCGTGCAAAGTGACTGATCGAGGAATTGAAATACTTACTTTTTGGCTGCTGTGCGTTGCGCTTTTTCCCTTCAGCTACTGACACGTTTGCCATGGAGGTGTCAAAGGATGACAACTCAAGCTCTTGGACAGATTTGAGCTGCCTTCGAGTATTAACAGTGCGTTCCCGGTTCTCTTTCTGGGCCTGAGACCTTCTGCGGGACATCTTGACCCTCAGCATCGACACACTGTTGTCCCGCTGACGCAGGTGAGCGAACCGTGACTCCATTTTCACCTGTTCAGAAAAACAAACTAGTCATGAAGATTGTTCTACAATGTAATACTCAACATCAACAAATGCTTCTAGTATCTGCAACGCTGCCACAAGGAAATCTAGTTAGATCCCGAGTAACTCAAGAGGAAGCGGCCTTCAAGGCTAGCTTTGCTGGGTTGTTCATAAAAATATCGAGCAGTTTAGCTTCATTAGTCAAACTATTTAGTGTTCCCGGTAAAACCAAGAAAGTTAGTATTCAGTGCGACTCAATGAAAAATACTATTTACCTGTAAATGCCAACTGGTTACAGCAACAAACTTAAAACCTCCCGCTTCTCCCGCAGTTACATGAAATACCTGCAGCCTAACGGACTAAATATACATAACAATCTTCTTCCTCCTCAGTCCAGACGGCGGGGGGACTTTTGAAATTCTCCACGGCGCTGATTGGCCGACGCCAGAAGAAACACGGCGCTGATTGGTTTATTCACTGATACTTCAAAACGTACTTCCGGGATGTAAATACTGCCTCCTCGTGGACATTACAAGCTATTACATTTACTGTAAATAATATTCAAAAGTGTGCACATTTTAGGACAGTTGCAGTTATATTAATATCGTTCAACAACAGGTATTTTTTAAAAATACGTTACTGTTTTACATTTCCATAATAAAAGTGCAACAAAATGCAAATATGGGCTTTTATGTGTTTTGTATGCAGCAAGTTAGGGTTTGTACAGGCTGCAGCAAGTGCTTTTTAATCTGATTTCTATATTTTTAATATCACAAACTCTTTGTTTATTTCTTTTGTCAATGTTAGCAAACATTGCTTCAAATTTCGAAATTCAAAAGCAAGAGGCAAACAAAAAACATTTAAGTGAATTTCAGCCAAAACTGCAGCTGAATGTGTTTTTGGCCCATGATTTCTGTATTTCTGATTAACTTAAGCAGCAAAATTAGCCAAGCTTTGAAGTTATTGAAAAAACAATCAGATTTAGTGTCAGTTTGGCCTTACATCATTTTTGCACTATTAATTTAATGACTTTTATTCTTCTTAATGCCATGTGGAAATCCTGCATGTGTACAAAATCAAAATGCAAATGCAGCCGTATGTGCTTGGTTATCACTCAGTGTAATCTAAGGTATTTATTTCATATGCAATCTAAAGCCAGTGTGTAAAAACAAAAACCTGCATTTAGGAAAATTCATATATTTATAATTTATTTACAAGGTCGGTGCAGCAGTAAACAAACCACAGTACTTTGTAGAATTGAATGAACTGCTGCGTCAGTTTTAAATTACTTTTAAAAGATGTGATGATTTTACTGAAAAACTACAACTGTAATCAAAGATAGCAGTTAACAAACTTGTCTGTACAAAGCAAAATAAAGGAAAACATGTACAGTAAAAATCTGCATTTGTACACTTACTTACAAGATTACAATTTATCTTAAATTAAAAAAAACTTGAATTTCCTGTATTTCTCAATGAAATTATTTCAGTAAGCCAATGTTGAAATCATACTCTGAAAGTTTTAGTGTCTCTATGAATGTGTTTAGTCCAGGAAAAAAATGTTGTTGAACTGTGTTGCACAGAGTCTCTTCACTTCCTCTGCAAAAGACAAAGAAGAAATGTATCATGGAAGAACTGTAGATTAAATATCAAGACATCCCATTAAGTTGGACACATACCATTAACTTCTATTAAATTTGCATTCTTCTGGTTCAGGATCACATACAGCTCTCTCTGGTCTGACTTCTTACCAACAACCCAGTAGTCGGTCATAGCTTTTACAATAATTTCTTCATCTTCATCAACTCTGTCAAAGAAAATACGGTTTCAACAACTAAAATCATAGCAATAACAGAAATTGTCAGGTATCTCATTGTAATAATCAATGGCATGTGACTCAGTGAACCTTGCAAAGTCACAGTTGATGTCCCCCAGGATCTTCATGAGGTCTGGGTGCACAGAGGTGAGACACACGCTGGCTGTCTTTCTCATGTGAATGGTGCTTTTCTCTGCCAGGTTCATGTGATTGAAGTAGATAAACTTAAACTGAGGTTCTTTCTCTGTCCTAAGACACACAAATATCACACAGTTAATCTTGTGCAAAATACCAACCAACAGCTTATACATTTCCTTCCAAAGCAGGATCTAGTCCCTAACATTTGGGACAGCATCATTGCAGGTTTAGACAACTGGATCATCTGAAGGCGACTGCTGGGGTTAAAGAAAGAGTACCAGGCCAATCTGCAAAGGTGAGCTGCTTGAGTTTCCCCAAAGTAGCATCATGACCCTATCCAGTGGTAAGTCTCGTCTGTCACTGCCAGTCAGCTGTCAATACACAGACTGAGTAGTGATTCCACAGTTACTGTAATCGGTGTCAGGAGGGAAGCACGTCTGCTGTCATTATTTCATTAGCAAAATGGTGGTTTGTATTTTGTTGTGTTGGTTATTCGATGTTCGACTGTGGGCTACTGAAGAATATGAACCATTTAATTGAAATAAGTGCAATCTGTATTTCATCAGCCTCCTAAATTTCCCTTTTTTATTCTGCGTTCTAAAAACACAGCTGCGTGTTTAGGTATCGTATCATCAACTATGATCGTCAGACAGAAAGTGTGTTGATGGTTTCAACAAATAACACACTTCCTGTCCAAGTCATCTTTATTCTTTTTCATTAAAATATAACATACACTACAAGTCTGACGATTTATCCAGACAGACACAGCAACAGTACCCACTGCTGCCACAAGGGGTCAGTCCCCAATTATTTGTTTATTACTCCCAACTCGATGTGCAGCACTATTCAGATAATGACATGCCCAGATAACATGGCAGTGGTTCTTTATGTGGTTCTCATGGTCACCTGCAGTTTCAGACTTTGGTCATATTATTTGAGATCATTTCACTTATGCTTTAGTTATGCATTTAATATATGGTTATTCTTAAAACATGGTTTACCCCTAGTTTAGCCATAATTTTAATCCTGTTATGATCTACGGTATGGACTTAAAATGTATAGAGTCAAAAGAAGTAACACATTTCATAACTCAGTGTTGTCACTCATGTGCCTTCTGTAGCCATTCCCTTCCCGTAACCAAACAGCCAAGTCAGCAAATTAAATTGTGCAAGTTGATCATCGCTTGACATTAATGGGTGTTTACTCCTTGCAGTTTGATTAAGAACTTAATACTTCCGCAGTCGCAGGTCCAGTGGTTTTGTCGTCAGATGCGGTGACTGAATAATGGCAGTGGTGGATGTGGGACTCACCCTGATATCCTGCGGTTGATAGTGAACTGCTCGCAAATATCCGATGCCAGTAAAGTGAGCTGTGGTCCCACAAGGCTGTCCAGCTGCTCACAGAACTCACGGGTTAGCTCCACAGAAGCTTTTGGGACAGAAAAAAACAAACAATACATGGATACACAGTGGGTTCAGGAAGTTTTCATACCCCTCTATTTATTCCATATAGTACGTACTACACTATAAAAAGGAAATAATGGGACAAATATGAAGACAATATAAAGATGGTAATAACTTGACAAGACGCCACTCACCACTTATCATAAAACAGGCAGCCGCACTCATGGCCTGAAAAAGAGTGCACGTGGGTAGAGATTAAAAACAAATTCAAGGTCAAAAGAGGTAGGAAATTAAACTAATGTGAGAGATCAGCATCGAGGCTCAGTTTTTCATCACTTTAAAATTCCGCCGCTTTAATATTGATAGAACATCCGAAAAGTTTTAATCCTAAATCTAGGGGTCAAATTGTGGAAAGCATCATGGAAATCCCCCTGATATGTGCAATAACAAAAAGCACCTTATAAACAATGAGATGCAGCTCCTCGTAGCCGTCTTCTGCGCTGACGTAGACTTTCGGAAACCTGAACTTGGCCTCTGGGTCTTTGAAATTTGTGGGTCCTGTCAAAAATCTGGAAAAAGTGCATTGCTTTGTTAGGCACGGGATCACAGTCTGCGATGTCAAAAGAGGCAGGAAACAAAGAGGACAGTGTTGAAGCGCATGCACAGAGGATTCCACAAATTCTTCCGATAATCAAGTGTCACAATTTGCACGAGGGGTTGTGTGAACTCTGTGCAGGACAGGAATATGTGTCTTACAGGAGGAGCCACTTACAAATTAGAGCAGGCCGGCTCCAACTAGTAGCTCCTCCGCCCTTTGTAAGTAGACTACAGTAATTTGGTACACACGAGTACCCATGATGCTGATCACAAACAAAGGGGAAGGGCAACACACAGAGCAGCTCCTGTCCTCACATGACATCACAAAATCAGCAAGTGTGTGTGTTCAGAGTGTGTGTGTTTGAGCGTGTGGGGTTGGCTGACAGTAAAGCGCTTTAGCTCATTATCGCTGTAGGCCACTTCCATCCTTAATCGCCAAAGTTGTATATTGAAGAACTCACCTCCCATAATGCATCAGATTCCCCGTGACTTCTGGCCGCAAAGGAGAGTCTCTTCCAGCCAACTACAAACAAACATATTCATGTAAAAATGTGCTGCTGCCTTTGCTAAAGAAATAATTTTCTCTGCTTCACCTCTGGTTCAGAGTGTCTGGGGAATAGTGAGGTGGTCAGGTACTTGTATAAAACTCTCATATCGTCTTGTTCCAATCCACTCCTGTGAGAGACGAGACACACTGAGGTCAAAAGGATTTTAAATAGACTTTACTATATACAATAACACTTGCATTTGATCAACATGTCTATATGAAACAGCATGTGCCGTTTGCCCAATGACGGCTCCCACTTAGAGATCACAATGCTCTCCAGTCATTTTAGCAATCATATAATCCCCGGTGCTTTTGCTCAGAGCGGGATGGCTCATGTGTAATTAAAGGCAGGGGACATGTCACACAGGCCACAAACCACAAAGAGGATTACAGCTTGTACCATGTCTGTTTACCCAGCAGGCCGAGGATGCATTTCCACATGCAAATTTTAGGATTTCAAGGTTTCAAATGCGGCGTGACGTAAAACAAAAGCGTCAATTTGAGTAAGTAGTAAATAAGGCAACGCAAGACATTTCAAGTTTGAAACACTGAAACACTGGCCTATTGATGGGAGTATTAGTTAATCCAAACCGCAGTCTCCAAATGAAGATCTGGTCTATATTGGCCCAGGGTCAGTGTAAAAGCCATGTACCTATTTCTCCAGTTTATATATACATTTTTATAAATTGTGGTCCTAAAACGTTCCAAACATCTCTACAGGGATGAGTTTAGAAAGCTGCACAGCTTTCAGGGACCAGAGTGACCTGGTAACAATTACAATATTATATGGTGACCAGATTGGGATTATCAAAAATGAGGACAACAGATTTGTAGCCAGGAAAAACAAAAAATGTAGTACTCTGTATAAACAATACAATTATTCTCCAGTATTCCAAGGCAGTGGAGATGTGCACATGGCCAGCAGGAAATAGTAATAATATTGGAAGATTAATTTTACTAACAGTGTTTGCCTAGATCGACCCCTGGGGCTCAGCTGTTCACAAGCCTCAAAACACTATATAAATCTAAATTTGACAATATTTTATCAGCATGTTTGAACATTTCACAATGCTTTATGACGAGAGTATCATGTCTGCGTCATATGCACCACATGGGCCTCTTTCATCTGCCTTTGAACTTGCATTACAAATTCGTAAACACTATTTAGAGTAATCGATTTAGGAGTGCTTTCTGTTAAAAATTAGCTTGTCTTTTGGTTGGCCAATAAATAAGCTTCATACCATATGAGCTGGTCGTTATAGAGAAACGCTGTGTATTTGACGAGACTTAAACTCTCCTCCACTCTGTTCACAAACGACTGGATCTTCAAGTACGTCATCTTGTCCAGCGGGAAGAAGCTGATTCCTCCAAACACGTCCAGCAGATCGCAGGACTGCAAGTGGAGAGTCTGCAGATACTGGAAACCAGAGTATGAAAGAAAAAAACAAAACACACGCACACATAAGGCAATCACAATCAGAAGAGGCCGGACAGACACAGGAGACGGAAAAGGAGAAAGGGGTTAGCTTACGTCCATACAAGTGCTTGCTTACAGTGCACCAGAGAAAGCTGAGATCAGAGCCGAGACTGACACACGACGGAGACACAATTGCATCACACGAGGCCAAGCAAGAAGCACTGACATCCAACCTCTTGATTGGCCTCTCTCTTTCTCCCGTGGTAATGTTTCATAGTGGAGAGGGAAACCCAGGCTTAACTTAAGAAGGGTGTTCCCTAATTAGAAATGATTTTTTAATGAGCGTATTCAGCTTTAATGTCTACAGCCGCATACTCCAGTGGGCTGAATCACATTAGCCGACAGCAACATCGGCGATAGTTGACAGCCCAGGTGCGACTATCAATGGGTCTAAGCATTGTGAAAACACCGGGCAAAACATTAACGTGACCATAACAATGATTTGCCAAGTCTACGCAGGCAGACGTACAGTAGAGTAGGATGCGTTCACTGCTTTTACCCTGTAGAAGAACTTTTCAAGTTTCTGAATGAGCTGCTCAACTCCTCCAGCTTCCACTGCTCTCCCAAACGTGCCATTGAAAAGCTGCACCAAAACATCAAAACCAACACTTCATACATCTACTTTCACCAAGAACTTTAAATGTATCCTTCAAGTGAAAAAAAAGAAATACACTACCTTGTACATACTGTAGCATTGTCGTACAACAGCACCATAGACGGTGTCCTACAGAGAATAAAGGTGAGTGGGAGCAGCTGAGGTGTCAAATAAAAGATTATATTTCTTTAAGACTCACAAGTATTTCCTCTTCCTGGTATTCTACTGTTGGAGGTTTACCATCTTTGTTTGGCTTTTCTACCATTGGGTTTCGCACCACCTGAGAATAAATGGATTTGATGAGGAATATGTATGATTTGAAGTCATGATAGCGTGAAAATACTATACCATAACAATCCAAAAGTTTTCTTCAGGTTGAAAGAAAAACTGTCGGTTTTTCTGTGTGTGCAAGGATTTCGCTGGTTTATTCGGGCAAAATGTCCTGGAGCAGAAAAAGATTTAAGTCTAGAAGGTTGAAAATGTTGGTGAAAACAACTCTCATAACAACACATGAAATACCTGGTGAACTGAACAATAGCTTCACAGAGTCCAACATTTCTTATCTTCTCATTCTTTTCCACATCACTGGGGTGGTAAAATAAAATCTTCTTCTCCTCCTAAACATTCGGCATTTTCGGATTACTAATTAAGTCAATACAAGAGAGAACTAGGCTTACCTAGAAGAGCCTCACCTCTCCTTCCCGAGGCCCAAATGTGGGGTTATAAACAAAAAAACTAAGCAGAGATGGTGTGTACTGTTTCTCTTGCATTCCTGAGGCCATCCTGGGACTGTGACAAGAGAGAGATCCTGTTAATCCATTTCAGAATAAAGTATGAGAGAACAAAGGACAAAAGGTGTTACCTGATCATTAGCATTAGTGTATTGTGTGTTTGGAATTCCTTTCCTTTAAATACTGTTTGGTTACCATGCCGTGGCCTGACGAATGAAAAGAAAATGGTGATGCAGAAAATAAAAATAGGCATTTTTTTAAAAGGCTATGACAATATATCGGCACATCAAACATGTTAAGGAGAGGAGAAGGCAGCACTGTACTTTAATGCTCATAATCTGCCAAACATGGTGACAATAAAAAATATTTCAGTCAACATCAGACCGATTCATATTTAGCTTTAAACTTTTATAAACTCCTTTGCACTTTCATGTTCAATTCATTCAGATTAAAGTACTGGAATTCTTCATTGAAAAGCAAAAACACAAATCTTGTATTTACAGTGGTATGTATGACTAATGGTAGAAAATGCAGAGACATTCATGTGTTAATAAGTTTACTGTTGATTTCAATAAATAAAACCA
The DNA here is from genome assembly GCF_951799975.1 of Gobius niger. Classification (NCBI taxonomy): domain Eukaryota; kingdom Metazoa; phylum Chordata; class Actinopteri; order Gobiiformes; family Gobiidae; genus Gobius; species Gobius niger. Next base: position 10,097,868 of record NC_136870.1, on the reverse strand, counting down.
TCGGTTGCCCTTTCAGAGGTATATAAAAGTAACTTTCAATTGGAACTCTATTGTTATATTGAGTTAAAACGTGTTTTATTTAGATGGACATATTGAGTCAGTAACATATTGTCTGTTTTAGCCGGGTACATTTACAGACAGCATATTTTGCTAACTGTCAAGTCAGTTTTCCTAAATTGACAATCTAAATCAGCGCTGGTATATAAAAGATGATCATTTATAGCATCATCACGTTATGATACGATTATTCAGCAGCAATAGTATAACGTTGACTCAGCTAACTGCGCTGAGTGTGTGTGTGTGTGGCTAACAGATGCTAACAGGCTCTGCAGAGGTGCACACAAACAACAGCGGCAACAAAGGTGCTAAAGATAATAGAAAGGAAACACCCACCTTACGGTAATCCAACCAAACACGCCCAAGCCCCCGTGTTTGGGCAGAACATAAATAAAAACGTGACAGGGAAAAAAGGCATCAATGAAAGAGACGCATCACTTTAACTTGCTTCACTTCCTGCTTTTTGACAGCGCGGTGTCACACGAAACCGGCTCGGGCTAAACAAAAGGTTCCTATCATGGTACCTAGAGGAAAGTAAACCGTGGATTTATTTGTAAATATAGCAATTGCGCATTTATGCTGCCAACACGTATACTTTGCATTAGAGTGTAATAAGAATTAAACAGTGGTTACCAAAGTTGGCGTTGGGAACCTTGGGGGTCACAAGGACTGAGCCAGGGGTCCCATGATGATTTCAAGCTACAAAAAAGAAAAATATTCCAGTGTCCTGTGTATTTGATATAATCCTTTATTGAAAACAGCTTGATTATTGCTTGATATGATCTATTTTTTTTTCTTTTTTTAGATCATCTATTTCATAAGTGATTAATTGTTTTTGCATGGCAATTTTGGGATTTATGGCCTGAAAAGTTTGGAGACTACTTTGTACTTTTCCTAAATGATCACGTTTCTATATTTGCGATTTCAAATAATTAAGATGTTTATTGTTCAGACAAACAAGTCACAATCAAAACACACAACATTTGGTCATATTTTCCCACATATTTATTGATTTTTATTTTTATCAGAGGTGGTATGTGCACATACACAAAAAAAGTAAAATATTGTGTAAAGCTGCCATATTGAAAATGGTGAAAATGTCACGTAAAAGCAGTCATTCCATGATTTTGATAGAAAACAAAGACGTGAGCCCGTGACACTGTGTTTTTGAACCAGGATCAGGAGACATTGAGGGTCTAGGGACGTCGTCACAATTTCTCAGGACAGCACCATCGCCTGGAACTCTGCAAGAAAATAAAAGAAACAAGCTGAAGTAAGATTAAGCCAAAGAGACCCCTATGAAGCTTTTAGACCATTTTCAATGAAGTTTCTGTTCACTATTTTACCAACAATATAGTGAGCAGTAATATTTCCGAAAAATCTATGAAACCGCTAATATGCATCAAACTCTCTTTTTTTTTTTCCATTTTTTATTGAAATTCAATCCCACCATTGTGGTTAAATTTGCAGATCTCATGAGTAACATTGGGAGAAATGAGACACCAACCCTCTGCTCCAATTCTGCCGTCATTGTCATCATCAGCTGCGGAGATAAATTTCTTGGCTTCAGCGTCAGATAAAGTTCGTGCACCAGGGACAAACTTCTGGAGGAAGAATCTGCCAAAAAGCACACAAGCTGTGTTTATCGGTCCCTGACTTTTGACACTGTCAGGCAAAGGTAGATTATGTAACACAAATAAAATACAGCTTTGGTAACAGTGGATTACTGCAAGACGGCTTAATATTGCCATCCCGTTATTACTACAAAGCTCTAAATCTTTCTTCATTTCACCAAAACACATCTGTGTCAGAAAGGTATCATTTTAGAAAAATACACAGTTTCTGAATGTGTTCACTCACTTTAGCTCCCCCTCCTCAATGTAGCCACTGTTGTCGTCATCTAGAAGCTGGAAAACATTTTTGATTTCCTGGGGCGTCTTTGCTGACAGGCCACACAGCTTGAAGAACTTCTTGTAACAGAATGATTCTGGAGCTAAATAATAATAATTGTGATAAAAAGTATTTAGCATACATTTGAGTCAATATCAAATAAATCTACAAACAGGGGTGACACATCAATCACAATCAGATGCAAATGCAATAATGATGAGGATCCTCCTTGATAAATATCTAAACTAATGTTTCTAAAGCAAATACGTGCTTTTAGGGAGACATAAGCACCACACTAATGCATAGGTCATTATCAGTGTAATAACAAGTTATGACAACGGAAATGGAAGGCATACCTTGACAGTCCTTGACAGCATTGTCAATGGCCTCAGCAGAAAGGATAGAGGTGAGTGACATGTTGGTCCTGTAGATTGAACGAAGAAAGCCCAGTAAATTATTCAGACACTTTCAACTGCCATCTCAAACCATAGAATGCTATTTGGCACCTTTGTTTGCACCCTACTTAAAGAGCAACACATTGTGCAGCACATTTAATAGATGTCTAAACTTGAGCCTATATCTTGGTAATAGCAATAATCTACTTTTCGGTTGTCAAAACTTTGGCATAGCATACATCTAAGCTTAAGTAGCCTACCTGTAGGCCTATTCATCTTTTAATATTTAGATGATGACAGATTGAAGAAAGACCTTTGAAATAAACCTTTTCAAGGAAGTTTCTAAAGAAAAAAGCTGAAGAAATGCTGCTCTTAATAACCAGTTGTTTTCGCAGCTCTGGTCCCTCGTTCACGCGCCACACCAAAGCCCCAAAATCCCAGAGCCCTTTGAACTCACCGCGGTGCTGGATTCCTCGGTCAGGGTCAGATGAAGCAGGTGAAGGCAGTGTGCGAGCTCCTTCCAGGTCGCCCCTGCTTTTATACGGTCCACCTAGAGCCCAGGAGGTGCGCCTAAGGATGCTTGAGTTTCCAACCTGTCCACAGATCAAATTATCCCACGGCTCCTTCTCTGGTTTCCCACCTGCACACCTGCCCAATTATCATCGACGCTTTATATCGGACCTCACTGCTTTCTCTCCCGGCCTCACAGATACTCTTGACTGTTTTTGTCCAATCAACTTTACACCACAGCTCCCCCCTCCCCTATGCCCCATCCCTACACCCGCGCGCATTGGGCAGGTGCGTGTCTTCCAGCTTATGCGCTCAAAATGGAACAGTTTGGAGAAGAAGCCTGAACTTGTCTGAGTCTGACTGTCCGGTGCGTATGGGCTGAAAAGATGTGGCACATTTCTTTCTCATTGTCCCGACCCGTTCTTTCTTGCTTATCAATCATTCATTTCTAAATTTGAACATTTTTTAAATCAGCGCTTTGACTTCCTCTTTAGGCCATTGTTATTGACATTACGGGTTTAACATGGCGTTTTCCTGCCATGTTAATCTTGAACTCATTTAGGCTAATTCATCAGAAATATAGCTTATTAAACAGGTCTACATTAATTACACTTGGCAATTCATCCTAATTTGGCCAACTACATTTAGTCCACCTAATATATGAATGAACATGCCCTATAGTAATAATAATGAACACAAATCTTGATGTAATAGCCAAAAGTGTCTTAAATGAATATGCGCAAGACTTTGCAATAGTATTTCTGATGTGAGCGCAGGTCATGGTTGAGGTCGGTGTCGCTGCACCAGGTCTCCATAACAACTGTGCACTAAAATGATGAGCATGTCACCTGCAGTGGGGAGCCATCTGACACAGCAGGGTCTCCGGTGAACCCAGTCAGCACTATTGGCAATATAAAGACAAGGGAGGGACGTTTATGTAACGAGGACCTGGGGAATTCAACATAGTTAAATAAAAATGTTTGGGTGAATCCTTGCGCTAATGAAGAGGCTTGTCCTATTTTTGAAGCTGGTTGTGATGCCCTATATCACTAGGGTATTTTTGCATATCTTTCCTCAATGATGAATTGGTTGGACAGCTGCGCCCTCTTGTGGTTACTTTTTGTGGGGCATCACGCTGGTACAGCGGTTAGGGCTCATGCTTCACAACAGGAGGGGGCTTTTCTGTAGGGAGTTTGCATGTTCTCCCAGTGTCTGCTACGTGTCCTCTGGGTACTCCGGTTTCCCCTACCACTAAAAACATGTACAATAGCCCAGATTGAATGAGAGTGTGATTGAGTAGTTGATGGTGGTCAGATGGCACATACTTGTTGCCTCGCCCTCCGTTAGTCTACCCCAAGGGCAGCTCTAGGCCTGGATGCCCTTGGAGTATTATTATTTTTATTCTTGTTCTTATTATTCTTATTATGATTATTATAATTATTATGATTATTATGATTATTATGATTATTATGATTATTTTTAGAATCATTTTTTAACCATTGTGAGAGAGTGTCAAGTTGAACAGGTTAGTCATGCATTCTATAATACTTTTATAAGTGAATATAATTGATTGGCTTTTTTGTGGGGACCAATAAATTATCCTGTTTTTGTGTGTCTTGTGTCTCTAAGTTGGGCTTTCCTGTACTTAATTGTAGGAGCATTTTTTACTATAAAGGATATGATGTGGATGAATGTGTGAAAAAGTTGGATAATTATGAAAGAGCAATGTCAGACTTGCGTTACTGAAAAAGAGCCTTTAATTTAGTCTCATCGTCCGTCCATTTGTCACAAAGTACATCACCTTAAGACACTCACAGTACAACGACGACAGAAGTGAGAGAGAGAGAGAGAGAAAGACACAAGTCAACCATGCTTTACACTAAATCAGGTACAATCATCATGGCAGCAAAAAGGGCAGCACAACCCGGGGCGAGGGTCACTTGTATAAAATCTTTTGCTTTGAGAGATGAAGAGAGAGTGTTTGGGAAAAGAGAGAAATTACTCAAGTTGTTCCATTCAGAGAAAGTAGCTGATGATCATTGTCTTCATTTAGGACTTGACCAGGGCAGCGAACTCTGCGAGGAAAGAAAAAAAAAAAGTAATATTTAGTGATTGTTGCTGGCATTTATTGAAATTTTGTGATGGTTCAAGTTAAGCTGGATATAGTTCCTCACCATCAACTCCGATCTTGCCGTCACCATCGGAGTCACCAGCCTGGAGGAACGCCTTGGTCTCGCCATCAGTCAGAGCTCTAGCGCCGGCAGAGAAGTTCTGCAGGAACAGCCTGAAGACAAATGATGTAGTTTTAGAGACATGCATTAAAGTAGTTTTGTCAGTGTATTTCATAATGTGGTTTCCCAAAGACACTCCTTAGAAAATACCTAATTATTCCCTGAATTTCCTAAGAAAATTAAAATATGAATTTGGAGATTTAGAGATGATAATTTCCAATAAGAGACAGAACCAGTTAATAGAGGTAGTGCCTTAGACTCCCATGAAGCCTCTAACAGTTTGAGCTTTGGCCTTAACTGCACTGTACTGAAAGATGATGCTGTCGCTGGGAAAGCTTGGTCTGAAATGTAAGAGGCAGTTCCTACTTCAGCTCATCCTCCTCAATGAAGCCACTCTTGTCCTGGTCAATGACAGCAAAGGCCTTCTTGATGTCATCGGCGCTCTTGGCAGCCAAGCCGGCCTTAGCAAAGAAGTCCTTGTACTTGAAAGAGTCGGCAGCTGCAAGGTAAACAAAAAAAATCATTGCACACGAACATGTTTCTGCACAGATCTACAGCACTTAGCCCCTTCTAATTTCATGGTCCAAACATTTTTAATGTAAATATGCTATTTCTATGTTGTTGTTGTTATTATTATTATTAATCTTTATTCAAGTGCACTGATTGTTGGGTTTTAGGTCTTTAGTGCACGCTGCCTTGTGTTAATCATTATCCATTTATCATCCATATATTCATTTAATTATTCTCTCCAAGGAAAAATAGAAGTTGCATAGCTAGCTTTACATTGACAGTTCAGAATAATCAAATGAAAACTGTGCCTCTATGAAAATGTCACAGTACTTAAAGTGTGTTGTCACTATGTGCACACGTAAATGTCATGTTTCGTGCAGGTTTTACCTGAGCAAGCAGCCAGGGCTGCAGTGATGTCAGCCTCATTGAGAATTCCTGCGAAGGCCATTTTGTCTGTGGGAGAGAAGAAGACAGTTCATCAGTCCCAGCACTTGTAAAGAAACAGCGTCTGTACCATTGAGTTTAAATCATGCATCAAAATTATAAACGCTAAAGGTCCCAATTAGACATGCAAAGTATTTTTTAATTCCATGTTTTTGTCTCTTCGTTTTGAATCAAAAGCGTGGTCACAAAATATGGTCCAATAGTTTCAAAGGCAAAAAAGTTTAAGCATCCTTTGTGGCCTTGCTTGGTTGCTTTGATTCCATTTAGTTCCTTGTATTACTCCAAAGTCAAAAGTTGAGCTTGAGTCCTTCGCAAGGGTTCCAAAGTCCGGAGTCGATGAGGCATAGGACTTGAGCAGTGGTCTGCAGCTCCTCTCAGACACTCACCTTAGGGTCTTAGTTCTATGGACTCGAGTGGAATTAGCTCAGATGAATCTGCTCACTGCAGTAAATGTCCCTGTGGCACTGTCCGGCTTATATACTGGTGGAAATATGATGCATAGGCTATGTAATAGACACTGTGGCAAAGCAGTCATTGCAGTCGGTCAAAAAATGTGTCCAGTAGACAGAGCTGTTCTATTTATATGTACATAAATGAAGATGCTTAAATGGTAGGCTACATAGGCTTATGCAAAAGTGCTTGATATTGCATAGAGCTAATAATATACGCTGCTGATTTGGATGAAACCTCTTCTACCCTGCTTTGAAGTGAAGTGCACTCCATGGACTAAGACAGAGGTAACTTTAATATGAATAACTGATTTGATGGCTGTGTCTTATATTTTTATATAAGAGAGCAACATATAACCCAAATATAATCTTATCAACAGACCATCTAACAAAAAAAATGACCTATAAACCATTATAAACGAATGTGTCCACTGGCTTTATACTGTATCTTGCTAATGACAAAGTGTACACTTTCAGACAGAAGATAGGCTTCTGCAAATCATATTGGTCTTAGCACTTGAGAGTAACAGTTGGTGATTGATGAGGTAATAACAAGCAGAACACATCAGTCTGTGAACTGTAATCATTTGGCCTGTGCATGATTGGCATGTGTGACATGTTTGAAAGGTCTTGGCTCACACCCAGAGGTCAAGTAATTGATTAGACTGATTCATTTGCATTGAGAGTGGTTTGTCTAGGTGAGATCAATATTTTAGAAATAAATATATATTGCCCAAACAGTTTTGTTTATAAGCAGAAATAATATTTACTGAATGATTTGTATGGCTTTAGACTGGCTTTTAGTTTAAGATACAAACAAAGTGATTTGTTGTTGTTTTTGTTTTTTTACTTAAAATAATATTCTACATGTAGAATATTATATGCATTTGTCTAACATTTTATATGGGACTATACTTCTATCTACTATCTTTGTACTTGCAATGCATACTGTATGTGCTCATACATATTAAACATTATATTCTTGAAGCTTACACCGCATATGTTGAGAAAACTATTTAAGTGGCTATTTTCATCACTACTGAAAGCTGATATATAGGAATCGCCGCCATTATCACGCAGGCACCATGCAGTTGCGCAACTACAATGCTATTATACTGTCTGGCTTTTACCTTCTATACCTACTTGTGTCCACATTACTCGTCAGAGGGCAGTCTGAGGTGGTGAAATCACAGGCCGACAGATTTAACATCACAACATTTTAATAATCCTTACAAATCCTGATAAGCCTGGGTATAAACACAGGTGACATTTAATTAAGGGAAGCCCTTACACTCGGTAGTGTTGGCTGGTGCATAAGGTTCTGCAGAATGAATGCAATGAAACATGCTCGGAAAACCCCATGGTTCACATTTATCATGCAGCTAATGTGTGTCCTTTAAAATTTGGCTGTGGTCAAATGAGGTCTGTCACCTCATACGACTCAGCCCGACATACTGCAACTATTCCTGCCCTTCTTCAATATCAGGTTTATGTTACAAATCTCACAGTGGGACGAGACTCATTAGGAATGTAATGAAGTTCTGTCATTCAATACAGAAAAGTGCTTAAGCATTTTTTTTTAATTAATGAAACTCTTTAAGACCTGTAAATTTATCAAAAGCGGTTGTGGGAAAATTTTGAGATCACGTGTACCTGGATCAGCGATAAATCAGCCAGCATGTATCAGAACTGTTTTGTACTTCTATTAGTTATATTCATGTTATAGCAAATGAACTAGAAATAAATGACATCGCTCATCGAGAGAAGTCCTGCAATGTCCTGACACTAACACTTGATCCTGTCCATCCCTGCAGTCAGCTCACTTCAGTTTCATATGTACCGGGCGCACCTCCCTGGAGTACTCACTGGATCAGCACCACATAATGCCAAGACCCTGACCCACAATGTGCGCCAAAAACGAGACTGGATTGATAGGACTGATCGCTGACCTAGTTATTCACCTACTTTTATGCAATTCTGTATAAATTTCACCCTTAGATTCACTGGGAATTCATAACATAGAACCACAAAGTTTTCTCCAAACTGGCTATGAATTCACCTCCCCATCAGAAGGAACGCTTACCACAATTTGAACTAGTTGATAATAATTAAAGTGTCAATCATACGACTGCACTTACTGTATGACAAACTAACATTTGTACAGTGGAAAGTTCCCTTATCTGTAAAGTGGAGAAACCAAAGACCCTCCGCATCTCCTGAGGAAGACACCCGGATCTTAAAATAGCAGCGCAGTCTGGGACTGTCATATTAGAATCAGGATTAAACAGATTAACCTGGATTGACTCCGAGAAAATCAAGACATTGCACTTAAAGATTTTTTTTTTAATCATTTATTTGTCATCTCCTTCAAAGCGATGGCAGGGAAAGACAAAGTTTGACATTACACGTCCATTCCATTTTAATTACAGTTCCTTTGGCATAGCCACTACACAATGTAACAAGCCCACCCTGAGAAAACCATATATCCATGAGATAATCATGATGATGCAAGTCTTATGATGACTTCACCAGTGCAGAAAATTCTGTAAAGAAATGTTTTTTATATATTAAGTACTTGCAAATACTCACAACCTCAAAATCTGCTGATATGATTATTATTTACCAGTCAGTTCAGTGTTTGAGCTTCTACATTTTGTTTGTAAAAGACCTGTGCCTACCTTCCCAACCAATCTTCCCATCTCCATCAGAGTCTCCCTCCAGGAGAAAGGCTCTAGTCTCAGCCGCTGTCAGAGGCCTGGCTCCTTTTGAGAAGTTCTGCAGGAACAATCTGTAAGATTGAACAAAGTGAGAAAGTACATAAAGACACATCATCAACAATTTGGATGGAGGGAAGTTTGCTATAACTCAACTGTAACTCATCTTGTTCTATAAATCCACTTTTGTCCTGATCCAATATCTTAAAGACCCTCTCAATTTCTGATGGTGTTTTCTTTGACAGACCCACAGCTTTGAAAAACATCTTAGGGCTGAAAGTGTCCTTAGCTGAAATAAATATAAATACATGGGTTAGTCACTCAATTTTACCAAATCAAATCAGTTCCAACTCACCTTTGCATGCATTAATAGCAAAATTAATATCAGATGCGGCCAAGAAGTCAGTAATAGCCATGATGCTGGATGGTGTTGATGCTGTGTGGCTACTGATGAAGAGAGAGGTGACAAAGTCCTTACATGGCTGTGTCAGAAACCACCAGTGTCCTTCTGTTTGCTGTCAGCTGCAGCTGCCCACTCCACACATTTTCAAGAGTGTTTTTTTCTCTCTCTTACCATTTCCATCGTTTTCTCCAGTGATAATGAAGAGAACGGCATCTTAATTGACGCTGAAAATAAGTCAAAACCAAAGTAACTCATTTACAAAGCTAAGTTGGATGAAGAAAAGCAGGTGGCTGTTGGTCAGGCTGTAAACATCCTGTTATTATACACTCACACTATGACCAAAATAAAGCAGCCCATGTGATATTGATATTCAGAATACAAAATTATTCGACCAAACGTCCCATTTTACCCGGGACAGTTTTGAAATTTGGATTTCTCCAAATTTGTCACAGTTTTACACAAGCTCTGTCCCAGGTGTCCCAGTCTAGTACCTAAAGCACTTGGAACCTAATGACTTTTAACCAGAAGTCCATATGTCAAACACAAAGTTTCCATAGTGACTGAACCGATTAAACAGCTCAAAAGTCTATGACCTTAATGTTAATTGGTCCATTTAAGAGACATTAGACATTACTTTTACCAACAAAAAGTGTGACATTTTACATTATGTGAAAAAGTCTCAATTGGGCTCCCCCTTCAAACTGGTGTCCCTGTTTTCAATGTGGAAAATCACCTTTAAATATATCTTTTTTTTGTTTTGTTAGGAAAAAGTAAAAAAAAAAGAATAAATAAATAAAATAAAAAATAAAAAAGAATAACATTTATGAAAGGGTCAAACTGAAATGTACCAACCTTTCTGGAAGACAAGCATATTTTATTGGTGGATTTCTCCGTTTTCCTTGAACGCTCTTCCTTCTCAGAGTTCATGCTACTTGTTGCTAACCACACCACAACTGTCTAAAACTAAACTAAATGAACTTGAACTACTTTGTTTACAGTTTGGAGGTGATGTACTTTCGTTTCATGTGCGCGCTCTCCAACTTTTTATTCTTCATTTCTAACAAATGTGACACTTTAGCTAGCTAGCTCAGCAAATGTTAAGCGTTTGGTCTGTTGTTTGTTTGGTCTTTTTTTCTTTGTACTTTTTAATTATTATTTTTTATTTTTAGTCTCATTTTAGTATTTGAATTGGACCCCAGGAAGATAAGCTTGTGATAAAAATAAATAAATAAATTATTCTGCACAACTGTGAATGTTACTGTATTTGCTTTTGGTAACTCATACAAACGGGTCTTTTTAGTGGGATGAAAACTGCCATGACTCCTATACTAAAATGCTTGTCTTTGATTGTGTCCACAGGGCCCTTCTTGGCTTGTGTGGGGGCCGGGTGACATATGGAGCCCAAGGGCCTGTCACAGTGACGTACAGCTGGATTTCCTCAGGATGGACCCCAGTGTGGCCTGCAGTCACCGGCCAGTGGAAGGACAAAAACATCCTCTGCTCATGTACATGTGCCCCCCTCGGCCTTGTCCAGCTCTGTGCTGTGAAGCTTGTTTTCAGGAAGATTAGGCTTCCTGTGTGATGGAGCGCTGGAGAAGAGGAGGAAGAGGGGGTTGGAGCAGAGGAAAACACTCTCAGAGAGGGGCTGACGTGCGTGAGGTGATGCCTTATGGTTTATCTGCAGTCTTTTACGGATCTCATCATATGCATTATTATTTTCTTTGCAGAAGGTGTTCCTGATTGAAAAGTCAAATTTAAGCTTACCGTGTGTTTGGACTCTGGAGTAGACTTCTGTTTTATGCATGTGTGGTTTGGAAAAGGGGACACCACCAGCGAGAGGATTAGGTAAATTTGACACACTCATGGACTTGGATTGCTGTATACTTGCCACACTAGTTTGTGTTCATTCTAAAACAACACTGATTGTACGTTAGACATGTTAGTCTTTCAATCTTGATGCATTTTCCTCATGTATTACCTTTGTAAATGGGAGAAGACTCTACATGAATGCACCTCTGGCCTTTGTCATCTCTCACAGGATTTGCAGGATTGACAGGATTCTATTAGTTCTCCGTCAATTTCGAATGTTTACCTCAACCCCCCATTTTATTTGTACTCAGTTTTGTCCATCAGCAAATTGGACATACTGGTGATGACCCTCCTAAATTCATCCGAGATGTGCCCTACTATGACTAGCCTCTGCCCAGTACACCTCCTAAGCCGCTGCTAGCTGTGAAAGGTGGGTCTCTCTGCAGTACAGAGCAGATAGTTAATGTCATAAATCATTACATTCTGAACACTTTGCGGCTTACTCACTTAGGATGTGTCTCACTGCCATACTCAAGTGGTGCAAGTGGTCTAAAACAAAGACCTTGAATAATAGATTTATGATTCCATTTGCTTACACAGAAAACTCAGCTCCACGTTACACTAGGACTCCCTGAATAATTTGTTTCGGGGCTGACAGAAGAAAGCCAATCCTTTTTTAGCTTGTTTGGAGCTGTTACAGTGTCTTCAATGAGATCAGATGAGGAGGTTTCTATCCTCTGCTTGGAAAGTAACTAAGGGCTTGGCTTGACTCATTACATTTTGGACTTAAAAGTTGCATTGGAAACAGATCCGGCTGGATGAATACCAGCTGGCTTAGTGTGCATGTGATAGGAGCTAAGCTAAGGGACTCTCTTTTGCATTAGATTTAACTCACGCTGAGCAAATAGATGCCGTCAAACTAAACTATCAGAGTGAAACCTTTCTCAAAACATATTTCAGACAACAGAGCAGCCACAGGTCAAAGCACCGGTCCACTCTGGGCAGTGAATACAATTGACAGTTTCATGTGAACGAAAGTGCCCAGTGGCTGATGCTATAGCAAGAAGTAGTGTGATATACCCTCATGGGCAAGTCTGATTCCCAAATAGATATTTATGTATATTCCGCTGCCAAGGCCGGCCCGCTGTAAACCTCATCACATTTAAGATTAGCCACTGAAACTTATCTGCTCTTATCTGATCAGAGCCCTGTGTGCTGCTGCGTGAAAATGAGAGCTCTGTCAGCGAGCGCTCAAACCCAGCTATTCCATAAACACGTTAAACTTGTCGTGGAGTCCCTCAGCTGTCCCGCTGCCCGTTGTACGCGTCTTTGCAAGAGTTAAACGTCAGGGTCGTCCTTTTCAACAGCTTTTGTCACTGTCTTTCATGCACTAGTAAGTCCCGACTCCACTGTGCACGCCATCTCTTATGTTCAGGAACTGTGCGCTATCTTTACAATATCTTTTAAGTGTTCTTAGCTGCTCTCTCAGCGGTGGTTTGGTTACACAGTGAGGTAAGTGTTTTCTCACACACTTGGCCTTGTTCTGGATTCAGAAAGTACTGTGGAAACCCTGTGATGGACAGGAACAGGCCTTTCACTACAAACTGGAAAACCTTGCCATGCAAATGCAATGCAAAGGTTCTGCATCAAAATGAGAATCAGATATCTTGCACACAAATGTGCATTATTTCAAAATACTGTCTCCAGATATCTATCTCAGCAAATGTTTGTGTCCTTTTCATTCGCTTAGGTCACATGGCTGAAGCTAAAAGTCACACACTACTGACTTCTAGTGGATAAACTCTGCAAATGTTAGAGGAAACCTGCTTTAATCCTCCAAACAATTTCATGAATATTTATGCGATATTTAGTGATTACAACAGTAATTGGCTTAATTTTAATATGAGCAATTCCGTCAAAATCTACAATGATTTGGATAAAGTCTATTGCGTGGTTTAATTAAAAGCACAACACCAGCAGACCTAATGAAGTGTTGTTTACCTTCTGTAATTTGTTAACTAGGTAGCTTCTCGTCCTGCCAGCCGGGGCCTGCATGTAAACAAGATAAAGTATGTATTTCTGCCCCTGCCATGAGATGGATTTTGTATGTTGAAGGACGGGAGTAGCTAATGACTGTGGGTAATCCTCATGCCTATAACAGCAGGAAACAGTGCCTCGCCTTGACCACACAGCCCTCCTGCCCCTCTGTCCTCACACCTTGTCTCTCTCTGGCCCTCTGTGCGGCTCACACTTGTCCCAATAAGGCTGTTCCCCTTGGCAGCCATGGTGCGAGTTTAGTCGGGCGCTGATCCCAGGTCTGGAGAAGCCTGTACAGCAGGTGTAGTACCCCTGTCAACAGAGCCTCATAAATACCCGTACCACATCTGAGAAGCATCCAACTTTGATGTCATCGTATTATAAGACTCTCTGTCAGCAAACACTTTAAAGCCCTATAATCCCCAGCAAAATGAGCAGTCCCCTCTCCTGCTGTGTGTGCTGATTGACAACAAATTAGTATCAACTACCTGTAAATCTCTTCTCCAATCTGGTTATTTTAAAGGTGACAATTTGCTTTCAATAGTGCTCAACAGTCCACCTTCGAAACCCGCTCTGGTTCTGATTGTAAAATCCCCGTCCATGTTTCCCATAGACATATGTGAGTTTTACTTCTGGAACTGGAGTGGGTTTTGAGATGTGCTTGACTGTTGAACTCTGTTTGACCTATAATACATAGACCCATTATACATACATATATAACATTTAGAGGGTAAGGACAATATGAGCACAAACCTATGCTAAGTTTACTAGAATACCTAAAGTCTTCAAATAGATTTCTTAAAGTTTTTTAAAGCCTGATACCACTCTAGCATAACCAAGTGCCCATAGTGAGCCAGCCCTGTGAAGGAAAAAAAAAAAAATCCTAGTTACGCCCCTGCTAAGAGCGTTAAAAGTTTTACAACCATTTAAGACACGCACCTTGAACAAATATGTACACAAGTATGATATATTTATGTTATGTTGTTTTTTCAGTGTCGCCTTTCACGCCGCAGGCCCTGCCGTGTCCAAATAAAGCTGGATGTTTGACTTCCCCTCTTCTTACCCCCGGGTGCTCTGCTGCGGCCCACTCCTGCGGCGTGGGACAGTGAGGTGAAACACTTGAGCCGCACATGTCCCTCTCCTAGAATAAGCCCCGTGCTCTCCGATTACCATCCTGTCGCGGATTGGTGGGTGTCGGTTTGCCGTCCGCGCCTTGATACGCCGATTCTGTGACTCCCGACTGTAAAAGATACTGTTCACGGTTTTCCCGGCATGCCCTGTGCAGGTTACAGCTTAATCAGAAATGACATGAAACCCAAATTTACGGTTTCCTCTGATGGTCATTGTTTCCTAAAGGGACTATAACATCAATAGAAATGAATTGTTGTTTGGAAACTAGTTGTTGGACTATTGCTGAAGCCCATAAGTGTGCCATAAAATGCTTTAATGCACCTATCTTAGAAGCTTTTTATATCTATATATTGAGGAATTTATGTTAAACTTGAGACACAATAGATACTTTTCATTACTTCATTACATTTTGATTACTTTATAGCACAACTTTCACTATTTCAAACAAACAAGCAAACAAACAAGAAAACTAACAAGAAAATCCCAATTGAATATGATATTTTTTACAATAACCTCCTCCAGCTTTTATATCTTTGGGAAAAAGTCTATAACTCATCCACTTGATACAGTAGCAGTTAAGCTAATGGAATATGAGCATCTCACATTAATCATATGAAAATAGACTATGCAAGACGCTCACATGCTCTGCTGGGTTCAGTGAAAAAAGAGTTGCATATTGAAACACTGCACATCTGAAGAGGGCAGTGCTGTCCTGGGTGACCCTTGGGTACGGGCCGGAGCAGGTTGCTGGGGTGACCGGACAGTACCTTAAAAGGGGAGAAAGGAGGGAAACATCACAAGCACCGTCTTCCCACCTCTGTCCCATCAGTCAGGATGGACAGAGCGGGAGTGAACGGTAGGTGGCGCTGTCGCTTCCTGGGAACAACATCTTGATGCTGTCTGGGTGTGGTTACAGCAGAACTCCAGCATCAGTGATTTTGTTGCCAGGGGGAGGACTGTGTCAGCAGGATCAGCCTTGTAGAAACGATGCTAACAGAACAAGGATAAGGAGACAGACCACAGACAGACCGGGACACGGTGATGGAAATGATGTGTAGAGTTGAAGGCGAAATGTGTTTAGCTGCGTTTTTTTGTTTTGGGAGTGGTCATTTGACTGTTGTGATCTGCAATTTGAGACCTGTTGTAGTTACTTCCTTGGTACTCATGAGGGAGACAATGGTCAAGTTTAGATTGCACCGCGGCCACAAACTGCAGTGTCCAAAGACCAGAGGAAGCTGAAATATGGACTTGAAAGTAATTTTACTCAATTAAAAGTAAAAAGTAGTAATCCCGTTCAAGTAAAAAGTTTTGTTTTAGCTTAATACGAAAGACAGAACATATAATTATTTGGCAAATCTTATATTCACAAAGAACATAGCAGAAACACTTTAATACTGTTATACTTATTTGAAAAATCAATATAAGAATACATTTTCAAAACATGTTATGCTATTTTCTTTCTCGTCAAGTTGAAGCTTCTGTTACATAGATTTAATCATGATGAGAAAGAGTAAGTTCGAGTTCTGTGACTGTAAAATGAAATGACTCAAGTCGAAGTAAAAAAGGACTGTGATTAAAATGACTCCCAACAAGTGCTAATATTCTAGCTAATAGTTGTACTGGAATAACCAAGTTCATTACAAGTTTGTTATTTAACAAACAACTGCACAAAACACAACGTAATAAATACTTTGACTAATTAACAATAATTGTGCTTGTAATTATTTATATATTATCTTTATCATCTTCTTTTTTTCCCATTAGGGACAAAAGAATGATCAGTTTATGTTTATAATTGCGTAGCCTACATATACTGTACATAATATTTTTATGAAAATACAGGACCAATGTGTAAACAGTATTATATGTGTCTGAACATCACACTGTTTGTCTCCAGCTGTCCTCCATCGCTCCTCTCCGTGTGTCAGCTGAGTTACATTAGGACAGATCAGTTATTGATCGGCGTCGTGCTGCAGAAAGAGCAGCCCTCTGAGAGCGCCCCGTAAAGCGAGCTCTCCGTCCCGTTCACCACTTCCGCTCTTCCCTCTTCCTTCATCTCTATCCTCACCCCCACCCCCCTCTCTCTTTTTACTGCGTTGTATATGCCCTTCTCTATGCATTGCACTTTCAGTATATCGGATGCCTGGCCATGCTTTTGAAGCCGTTGGTCTCCCAGAATGCAAGGTAGGAGTTGTCCTTGTCTGACATGTTGCAGCATATTTTGCACCACCGTGATGCAGCCAGAAATGTGCATGTTTCTTGCTTGTTTTTTGTTGTTGACAGAATTTAAGCGCTTCAGGGGTGGAGCTTGCTTGGCGATTTCACTGGAAGGTCTTGAGAGGCTTTCCAAGAGGAAGTGCAATGATCAGGAGATAAAGAAAAGGTAAAATTTAAAGTGCTCAATGGGCTTTTCAGTCTTGTTTTCTCAGCCAGTACACCTGTTACACACTGGAGTGTGAATGTACCTCCAGATTAACACTATAAAAATCCAATGTCCCTGCTGTGTGCGTGTGCACTGACGGGCTTCACGTCACAGTGGCAGTGAGTCAGCTCTCTTCCTGTCCTGAGTCACTCGTCCACCGGTTGCCTGGTTACCTGTGAGCGTTAAAAGTTTCCTATTGCGTCATCGTCTGCCTGGATGATCAGGTCCCCATATTTATTCAAGCTCAGCAGCGAGTGGCCAACAAGTAAATGGCGCACGATTTTATCCCATGGACAAAGACTGATGATCAGATTTACTGCGTCCTGGGGTTTGATGCCCTCGAAAAGGGCAGCATGAACATTGAAGGGATAAAGATAGCTGAAAAGAGCTATTTCCAATGTAGGATTATCTACAGTCTTCATGCTCAGTTGTGAAGGTCTGAGACAACACGTATAATAGATTGATCAGAGATTAGTGAAGTACATATGATATTGAAGCATAAGATCAGTGCTTTTTGTCCCCTTCCACGATCGTAAAAGGCAAAAAGACACCAGGCAGACACACTCGTAACTGAAAACAACAGCTGCAAATGAGCTGCTTGTGACTCGCATGCAAAATAAGTTTCACTTTTCTTTTTTGTTTTGTGATATTTTGAGATTGTCAATGTTAGCAGGATTATTCTTGTTAAATAAGAGTGTAAGAGTGTTACTAAGAGTGTAATAACTTGGGTTGGGGATAGTAATAGTTACCATTCTATTTCTGTCATATTATCATGCTTGAACTATTCTGTAAAGTAATATTATTGATGCTGTGGCTGTATGGGGCTGGGCGTCACACAAAATATTGAAGATGTACTTGAACTCAAAACTCTCCTTTTGTTTTTTTATCTGACATGAATTCACACAGGGATGGCAGAGCTCAGCTGTGGATGTCCAACAGTCACGTGACCCCTGGTGAAAGTGAGCTGCAATCTTTCTTCTACCGTTGTGACTGCGAAAGCCGTACTTGTACTCCATCATCAGTGTGTCCTCTGCCAGCCTTGGACTCGTGCACATGCAGAATTCACACTTCTTTATCAACAACAAATACTTTTGGATCTCCATTGACAGATTTACCTAATACCCCAGACAACGTCAATTATTTCATGAAGAAGCTGAACTGCAACCCAAACAAACAGATTGTAATACTTTACAATGACAACATCCTTACAAAACTTTTCCCCGATGCTTTGGACTGTCGGGACTCCTGGCCTGTTCAAGTCACTGGACGATGCACTAACAATAATATAGAAGGTGTTTTTAAGGACATAGACCCAGACAGGTTTGATGTTTCCAACAACAAGGATCACCTCGACCGAAGCCAGAGAGATGAGATCAGTAAAGAGCAGACTGACAGCTACATTTGGGAAGATGGACGTACGGGGGAAACGTCTGGGAGAAACCGTAAGAAGAGCGTGTCCTTTGCTGATGATGTCTTAGTTTTTCTGTATGACAAGGTAATAAGGGAAATGATAAGAGATGCAACAATCTAACAATAAACCTTTTGGTTCAGTAGAAGCATGTTAACTGAGTACTTTGAAGCCACAATGTGCAACATTTTGACATTAGATAAGACTAGAATATAAGCATAGTTCCACAGGCGGCCAAACATGAGGTTTAAATGGTCATTTTCCAAATACTTTTTTTAAATTTTTTATACTACATTTTAAACACATTCCAAAATACTAGCCAACGTGTCTCGACCACCTGCTCTTCATCAGGGCTTAATATTAAGCTTCATATTGAGCCCTGATGAAGACCTGGTGGTCGAAACATGTTGGCTTGGCCATTTAAATAAAGGCCTATGTACTTCCTCGTGCTGTGCATTTTTGTTTTGAGTGCCTGGGTTTGCTGCTTTTTTGCAATTTGGATCCCTTTCCCAAGATATAGAAACATTTGGAATACACTGGGACACCTTTAACATATTGCTGTTTCTACAGATAGTATTGTCATTGTCTAGTGGAAGATTAGGAACATGTGTGGTATCGCTGGTATGTTCCGCACTGTGGCTTTCAGTTTGTTTTTTGAGTAATTTGGTTTGGAGTAATGTGGTTGTATTTTGTTTTTAGAATTAATATTGTTTGAATGTTCCCAGGACAGTCCTACAGAAGAGCCGCGCCTCGAGTCAAGTCTCATCTCAGAGATCTTGTTTAACGACAATGGTAATACGGATTTGCTTAAGTAAAGTCAAATGCTCTCTTTTCTATTTGTATCCTGTGCAAGTCTTCCGAGCTGAGGCAGTGTTCAGGGTGGGGACACCTCAGTTAGCAAACGTTGATCATGTTTGTTAGCCGTTGTTACACTGTAGGCTATTGGCACTTCATTTCGTTAACGTGTTTGTTTGTTTTTGCTGCAGACTTGGAGTGGGAGGACGACTTTCTAGCCTTGGAGAAGAAGAACTGTCAGCCTCACCGTCACCCCGAATCTACCTCTCCTCTGCCAACTCACAACTGGACCATGAACATGCCTAAAAGTTTTGTCCTGTCCCAAAGCTGCCTGTTCCTCACACATGTTAACGAATCAGACCTTGAAGTGTGAGATAAACCATTCAGAGGTGGGTAGTAGTCAGAAATATTTATTAAAGTACATTTACCTGTTTTGCTCTCATTGGTCGTAAAAGAAAGGTTTCTTTTACCACTGTGTCGAAAGCTTCATGCTAACATAGCCCTACCCCCCAAATATATTGCATCTGCGACCTTCCTCGTCACCATGGCCCATGAGGTCCTCACTTATTTTCCCCTCAGACAAACAGCCTTGGCATAATGGAAAAGAGTGCACTTGCCCTCCCTGCTAGCTCGTCGTCTCATTTATGCTGACTCAGGCTTTTAAACAGAACCTCCCTCCCCTCTTTTTTTTTCTGACCCAAATGGATTTAAAGCACCGGCCGTTCGTCACATCACAGCGTTGTAAGACTAGTGAGGGCATAATAAGATGCAACAGGATGTTACTGAATGCTCTGGCCACAAAGGGTCACACAAGCCACTGGATGCGATTGTCCCAAGATGAGTTCAATGTAAAGTGTATAGTCAGGAAGGGAATCTCAAAACGTCTGCCAAATGTGTAAATAAATGAATGCTTGCAGCCTTGTGGTCTGAGCAATACATTTGTGTATATATTCCGCCTGCTGATTGAACATCATTAGTTGCTGATGAAGCCTCTTGAGGTGAGAGACAAAATATCCTCATCATTAACACGATCGAATATATAGACGATGACTTATGTCTACTATGGAAAACTCCTGCACAGCGGAGATCTTACACGAGCTTAAAACATTATAACAGGAGTAAATAGATGAGTATGAATACTTTCTGGACTCACCGTACTTGAGTTATCCTGTTGTGTTTTACAAGGCATTTGTCAGACTATTAAATTAACGTATTTCAAGTTTGTGTTTTTTGTTTTTTATGCCGATGTTGTTTAATATGGCTTGTTTAGCTCTTACTGCGGTGAATTAGTTGTGGAGTTATCACCAGTTGTGG
The DNA here is from genome assembly GCF_951799975.1 of Gobius niger. Classification (NCBI taxonomy): domain Eukaryota; kingdom Metazoa; phylum Chordata; class Actinopteri; order Gobiiformes; family Gobiidae; genus Gobius; species Gobius niger. The sequence goes on along the minus strand of NC_136870.1, from coordinate 10,077,349 downwards.
TTAAATCAACAGTGTAGGGCCTCGGGGACAGCAGAGGCAGAAACTGAACAAACTCACAGTCAGAGATAATGTTTCCACTGCCTGCGGCCTGCTTCAGCGAGGTTCGGTTGATTAGATACAGTGGAGCTAAGGAGAACGGGGAAAGCTGGCAGCGCCGTTCGTGGTTCACACACACATCACTGTTCAAGGACGGGCCCCTGGCAGCGAGTGTCGCTGGGAGCGCACACCTGCAACTCTGCTGGTGAGGTTCAGCAGGAGTCGTCCCAAACATTGTTCAAAATCTGTATATTGAAGCCACACTGCGCAAGATTTCACCCAGTAAATAGATTAAAGTACAAGCATTTGTTTTATGAAGTGTTTGGTGAAGAATAACTCTAAAACAATGTGGACTGGCCTCTGCTTAGACCTGACTCGTAGCTTTGCAGGGAGCGGGACATCACTAGCTTGTCTCCACAGATATGCCGCTAGGTTGCCTAACATAAGGTTTCCAAATAATTAATTTTGATAATCCACTGCAAAAACAGTATTCTTGTTACTAGGATAACATGCACATGTTACTAACATATTTGTTTATGTCATAAAAACTTAAAAGTCCCCTTTTGCTTGCAAGTAACTTAGTGCTCTAATGTGAAATGCAGGGTTGACCCAACAATGGAGTAAGTGTATGCAAATGGTGCAAACATGCAAATGGCCGCTTGAGTCCCATTTTGTGCTATGATTCCAACTGTCACTTCTGTCTGAGCCTCCGGTCAAACAGACTGTTGACCCAGTGCAGGTCACTCTGCCACATTTAAAAATAACTTATTTACATACTATAGTTTTATTTTTAATAGAATTAGAATGAGTTTTAGTTGCATAGCATCCTAATGTTCTGTTTTACTGTGGGTTACGTTGAGTTGTTGCTAGAAGTCTGTGTGTAGGGTAGAACAATGTTCTATAGTTATAGACAGGCAGCAGAGGCCTCTCAAAACCTATTTTTTTATTTTTATTTGTTTTACCGCAGAGCCTATAGCTTTCACTGTCAAGTATAGCCTATTACACGATTCGTTTTAAAGACTCTAATATTATGTAGATTGTTTTGCCCTGTGGTGGAGTTTCTGAATGTACCTCATGTAGGTTGTTGGCAAGTGGGAGGGGCATCCGGTGTGATCTCGCATTGTGATTGGCTGAAGAGCGCGACGTGGTCCTCGATGTGTGCAGGTAGCGCCTCGAGCGCAACAGTTATCTGCGTGCGTCCCGTGCGTCGTCACAGCCGCGCTTTCAGAGCTCCCCACACGAGGAACAGCGTTATCCTGTTTTTTCCAAGGAACTGCCTTAATGTGAACATCTGACTGGATTACATCGGGAGAGGAAAACCGCTTTTTGTTGCAAAGGTACTTCCCCCCCCTTTTCCTCCAACTGCTGTTAGTTCCTACACTGTGTTGTGCAGAGTTGACTATGAGCTTCTGTGTTTACTTGACTTTTGCATGTTTATTTTGTATCAGTTTCGACTGTGGCGGGATGATGATGGAAAAGTGTCATATGCAAACAGTGTTTAACGGTAGATAACTTAAGACTGATTGGCTATTATCAGTCTGCCTTTTCCCCCATTCACATGCAAATTAGATAACGGAAAATAACTATATTCATTTAAGTGTTCACATTATTTTCCCCCATTCAGTTGAATTTAAAGTGTGGGGGAAAAAGTGCATGTGTTTTGGTTTAGGCTCTTGTCACCTTGAAATGGGCATATCTCAGGAGTGTGTGGATAAGAGGAGAGATTACCCACCAACATGATGGAAGTTTTCACACTGCAAGAGGCTGATTAGATACACCAGGATGCAGGTCTGTTTGAGCTGGAAGACCCCAAGCTTATTTTTGGGCTTGAGAGAGAACATTTTTTCCTCCTCTGGATTCAGAAGTTTTCAAACCTTGTTATTCCTGTTCTATTGTGTTGCAGTCTGATACAAAAGTAACACAAGTATTCAGACTAATGCAACAGTGGTTCTCAAACTATGATATGTGTTACTGGTGCTACGTGGGCTTCTTCTGGTGATATTCAGGGTCATGATTCATGCCTAGTTTGTAGTACATATATTAGTCACATTTTTGTTTATTTTACTGCCGTTTTTTGTACCTTGATTGTCAAATATTCTACAAGGGGGTTCTAGCTGTAGACAGTTTTGGGAGCCACTGCTATACAACAATGGCTGACCCGTTCTATTGCTCTCAATCGTTGTAACATGTAACTCATAAACCTGTGCAGATTTTTTATTGTTATGAGAATCAGAAAATCTGAAGTCTGAATCTTTTGCTTCAGGTTCGTGGAAGTATCATCTCAGCCAAGCGCCAAGATGAAGTCCAGAGCAAAAGCAGGGAGGCCATCCAGGTCTTGGTCCGACCAGGAGCCTGAGCTGGAGGTGGACACAGAGGCAGAGCCTATCTCCAGTGAACCAGAGGGCTCCGAGGACTCATGGAGAGGCTCACTGAGAAGCGGCGGTCCCAAACGTGGGAAAGCGGGAGGAGGCGGCAGGCGGAGGAGAAACCACGGCACCAGCTCCAAGGAACGCAGCATCCGGCGGCTGGAGAGCAACGAGAGGGAACGCCAGCGCATGCACAAGCTCAACAATGCCTTCCAGGCCCTGCGCGAGGCCATCCCGCACGTGAAGATGGACAAGAAGCTTTCCAAAATCGAGACCCTCACACTGGCCAAGAACTACATCAAGGCCCTGACCACAATCATCCTGGACATGTCGGCGGCTTGCTCGCCCAACAGTGCGGCCCAGTCGGAGGTCAGCGCTGCCAAGCTGCTGCAGTGCTACCAGCAGCACCTTGAGGAAGAGGGGGAGCAGGATCTCACCCAGTACCTCACACAAATACAGGACAACCTCAGCAAGGGCAGCTAACATGGCCTCTCAGACTGGACAGGGATGGGCAACCCAGGCTGGATGGGGTGAGCGGTGCGTCGTGATGTTTTGCCCACCGATATCTGGTTGCTGCTTTTGACCAAAAACTCTCCAGCGGGAATACCATGAGGACCAAACAGACAGAGCAGGCAGACCCCGAGACAGCACCATGCTAACGGATGAAGGATAACGCCAACGATTCGGTCCCGCTGTTGGTTTTACATTAATGCTGTGAACTCTTTACTTTTTTCTCTGTCATCTGTGTGTTCAGTTGCGAAACCTGCTGCGGATACCCTCGAGACATCACTGTTTCATTTTGGAAGGAAATGTGTGCACTACAAGAACTCAAACTACTGAAACTGTAATGTGCCAAGTTATCGTTATTTTCAGCAAACCTGCTTATTTCTAACTATTCACACTTTCGCATCGATATTTTTTATGTATATTTTAAAAGAGGAATCCCATTTGAGGAATCTGTTTGAATAAAACATTATTTATTGTCAACAGCTCATGTTACTGTGCACAACACTTGAAACTGAATCCATACTTTTACCGTTACAGTGTTACAGGAACCATGTTATCACAGAAGTTCATACCCTGTACATTTGCAGTATTTACAGTTGGTATCATTTTAAAATTTAGCTTCCTTGTGTTAGCTCTACCTGGCATTTTATGTAATAATGTAGTGTCAAGTCCCATGATCAATAGCCTCTGTAGCAAAAATATCTGTGATCTTATTTAAACAAGTAGAATCTAGTATAACCAACAAGTCGTCATGCACTCCCTCATTTACCTATAGTTTTCTTTGAGTTAATCATTGCACATACCCATAATGCAGTTTCAGTTATTCATTTAAAATAACATATTTTGACCTGTTGAATTGTGCTAATCCGAGTGGTCATAGTGGTTGTCGCCTAGTCTCTTTGAAAAGTGGTTCAAGGGGATTTTCCTCAATATTGACCCATAGCGGACTTTCAGCAGGACAGTGACTCACACTGAACCCAAACATGACATGGTCAACTAAAGGAAACAATAACTGAGCTGCCGTTCTCAAAGTTTCAAGAGGCTCAGAAACTTCTTAACATTGTTGCTTTTTGCCTGCATTATTATGCTACCTGCTTACACAGTAATGTAGATAAATAAATAAGTACATTTATAAAATTATATAAAACAAATGATGTGGTCAGATGCCACGCACAATCCAGCAGGGGCATCACATTGTGATGATAAAAATAAGAAATAACAAAGAAGTACACAGTAAGTAGAGAGGTGAAAGGAGGAACACAGTTGGATGAGTTATGGAGACGTCTCCAGACAACAGTGACAAAGACAGACGCTTGTGGCATGTTTAACAGCTCACTGCATTTCCATTGACCTCTGTGCTCCTGACTGGTCCTGGGCTCTGATTGGCTGAGAACAAAGTGTTGGTTAAAGGTGGAAGACGAAAGCGAGGCGGATCCATTGTATTTCCTCTGACTGTGATGTGGTCCCATCCTCCCTATGAAGATCACAAAGGATGATCCACCAGATCAGTTTACTAATGTCCATCTAAATGTTAATAATCTTAATGACATTAAAGGTCAGTGCTTTTATTGCCTTACCCCAATGCCATAGTCCCAAGTGTGACCCTTGGGCTCCGTTGGCTGTACCCCGAGACGATGGCACACTGTCCCGCAGCTCAGACCATGACTGCCCTGGACCTTGTCTGCTATGATCCAAACCTAAGACAAAAAATATCTGGGTTAGAAAGTTATCTGAAAAAACATCCTAAATCATTAGATCTAAATAGAAAGTTTTGCAGACCTGGTCCAAGGGTCCAACATTGACTTTGCGCACATTATTGGAGATGTGTTCCCAAAAAGAGCCTTGAGGATAGCTAGGTGCCACACCCTGTCTGTACCACAGGTTACCTTATTTACAAAGATACATGTCTTTACTGTCCATGTTATATGAATTTTAAACTGTTTGCATGGCCAATAGCTCATTACCATTTTCATCCACAGCATAGACCGATGTTCTGCCCACAGACACTTGCTTGAGCTTCTGCTTGGCTGGGGAAGGGATGTGGTACCAGCTGTCACCTGCAGAGGGCGACATTATTTAGTATAGCTCCAGACTCATGTCTTTCGTCAATCAAAGAATAAAGTATATTCATGTTGATCTTTAATCTCCATTTACCTGCTGGGTTATCTGAAGACACAGCTCCCCTGTAGAAGGCAGAGCCATCCTTTGCGATAGCCCAAACTTGACTGACTGCTCCAATGGAAACAGACTTAAAAGGCTGATCTGTTCCAACATGAAGCCACGAGGACCCCTACAATAACAATAAGTAATGCTAGTTACCTTGTACTTCATTATAGAACATTGGAATTCCCATATTAGGTTGAGGAAGTATTTATATGTATTCCTGTGTTATTTTGTCATCCTAAATGTTTCATTCTAAAACGCCATCATGCCTTTGATAAGCTGACATTATTCTGATGATGGCTGAAGAGTATGAAGAGTCCTACCGCGGGAGTCAGTGCAGTGACGCCCAGCCGACACAGCACGTCGCCCTTGTTGCTGATGGCCCACAGAGGGACCACCTCCACACTGTTCTGCGCCGCACAGGGCAGGACGGATACATCGCTCAGTGCGATGGGAGGGATCTCCTGCCAGGGGCCTGTGGTGGTCAGTTTACACTTCCTGCAATCACAGTAATTAGGCCAATGTAAAGTTTCTAATGACAGCAATTAGGCCAAAGTTGGTTCATAATTGTACCTGGCCCACCGCCTACGCCGCACAAAGTCCTTAATCGTTTTATAGCCATGATAAGACCTAAATGTCGAGTAGGAAAATAAGGAAGACAGAAGTGAAGCAGTCAATGTTTGGCTCTGTATCTATAAATTACTTTCTAAATGGTTTAAAATATACAGCAAAATTAAAATAAAAAAGTCATTCACTGTCATTCACTATTCACTTGAATAAATAGGGGTATGACTTGTTCATGATGTCCCCAAAAAAAGAAATGAAAGGATAATTTTCTGAGAAAATTCATAACATGAAAAACGACTTATTAACGTAACATGGCTCTTACGCTGGAAAATCGGCTGCAAACTGCCAACCCTCTTTGTCCGTCCCCCCTGAGACACTGTAGTCAATGGCCCAGTCTGATACCTAATGATGTAAGAAATTAAGTTAATAAGTCAGAAAGATATACAAACACTAGCATATAATAGATAGTATGTTGAAAGGCACGTGCTGTTTACCCATGTCCACTGAGGAGAGGGAGGTTTGCTGTTGGTTTTGGTGCACTCGTGAAGTCCTGATGCATCACTCCACATGTAGCGGTCTGTCGGTAAACCTCTGAAACATACCCAAAAAATAAATAAAGTTGAAAGAACCAAAAGCAAAAACCTGCTCGGTTATCAAATCAAGTCCAGACGTGAAAGTAAAGAAACAAAATCTTCTGCTCTTCTACTTGAAACTTGTTGTTCAGTCACAACAAAACGGACTTGCAGAGACTTGTAATAACCTGCTGAAAGACGGGGCCAAAGACGGTAGTACGTTATATTCTCAATAAATACACGGACCTGCTGGTGTAGCCGGTGACAGGGTTCCACCTCTGGTTTTCATAAATGTAGACGCTCTTCACGTCGGTCTGGGTGTAGATATTGTCTGTGCTGCTGGCTAACCCCTGAAGGAAGCCCCCTCCGTATCCTCCCGTGTAGGCCCACGCTGTGTGATCGTAGCCGATGCCCCACACGATCCCGACACTGTTACACTCCACGATCCGCAAATGACCACCGACCTGCCGCCAGAACCTGCACGCACATGTTTTTGTTCAGGCCAGGGTAGAATTAACTGTATTTCTTTCATTTCCTTTTAAAGCCTTACATCTGATCACAGGGTGTGGGGTACGGCGTGGCCTCCAGCGCAGGAGACGGTTCACTCACGAAGATGTCTCCTTTACAAGTGATCGACCAGATGGCCTGCTTTGACGGAGGACCATGGATCCCTCTGGAGTCGCAGCACGACACACTCAGCAGGGCCAGCTGGAGAGGCAAGGGAAGGCGCAACCTCAAGGAATGGACAGGTAAAGGGCGGATGGATACTAAAATGAGGGGGCTTACCCAGTCGTGCATCTCGAGCTCTGTTGCAGCGTTCAGTCTGATCGGCCACCTCTGTTTGGTTCTTTCAGGGGTGTAGACGGCAAATGTGTGCTTGGAGTCATTGAGCACAGGTACCAGGATGGTCACCTCGTTGATAAAGGCGTGTAGGTACTGGAGAGAATATCATCGGGAAAATGATTGACAACATTGACTCTCCAGACCAAATGTAATTCTATTTGAGACTTGTGCTGCTCATCATTTCACTTTCTTATTGGAAATGGGCACAGAAGTGTTGCCGCCGGGAAGCTTTCTCACCAAGTGCTACCTCATAAAATACTCCACTTTCCAGGTACCACCAGGAAATACAATAAGGACTAAAAAGACACCAAAATAGACTGAAGCAAAGTATAATTGAAATCATCTATACTTAAAAATCAATGAATAGCATCTGAAGAAGTACCACAATTTGAGAACTACATCTCTACAACATAAGGGCCATGAGTGAGTACCAGCCCCTGCCTTTCACTTACAGGTTTTTGTTTGTTTGTTTCATGATTAATCAAACTAACTAAGAAATAATTAACAAAGTAGCAAATCAAACTTTTTCTATCACCTTCTTTTCTTCATAAAAGTTGTAGTAAATAAAGAGGATGCCATCCTTATTGCCGTCTGGTCCAGAGAACTGCTCTAAGGCAAACTGAACATCGATCCACTTGTAAGGTTTCCAGTCTCTCCACCACTGCATGGTCCCTTTTTTCACCCACACAGACTGTTATCACAAACACAGAAAACACAGATTAATTTACATGTTCATAAAAACCATCGCAATTTAGATGCATCACATCCGACCTGTTCGACCGCCTGTTCATAATGCCTGAAGTTATCCATCTCTCTCTTTGTCCTCTCGTTAAGTTGCTCAAAGATCTGCTTCCGCCAGGCCGCGGTCTGAGCGGGACTCACAGACAGACTCATGGACTGCACCGACTGAGCCAAAGCTGAGAAAGTAAAGTTCAAGAAAGTATAGGTCAGTTAACTATGCAGTCGTGTGCTTTTCATTAACTGAAAGAGAAACACATGCAGATATATTTAGTTTGTAACATAATAAAACACTTGGTGAGTAATAGTTGTTTTAGTTACAAAAGTCTTGCTGTCTGGTTGCACTCACATGAAGTGTTCAAAGAGCAGTTGAACCAGTTGAGCTGGGAGTGACAGTCCACATTACAGGCGCCAGCACTGACCCAGGCCCACAGTGGGTGATCATCGTGGGTGTCTGGGTCCTCCATGGCCAGAGTGTAAGTAACCACTGAAGACAGACTGGAGGTGTCTGTGCATTCGGGCACCAGTGTGCACTGTATCTGCTGGCTCTGTCCCGCCTCCAGGTCCACGTTGCTCCACTGAGAGCCCTGGGCCCCTCCAGGCTGAATGGGAGACAGAGCCACCTCCGACAGAGGCACTTCATCTGGGACCAGCTCCTCCTCCAGGACAGGCGCAGGAGGAGGGTGGCTCTCTCTTGGCTCTCGGTCTGACACTAGCTCAGAGATGAAGCTGTCGCTGGTGACTTTTGGGATGCGAGGTTTGGGGGTGTCTGCGGCTAGCTCAGAGGGGTGTGTTGGGTCTGGGGCGGCTGAGCAGACGAGACCAGGTCCATCAGTAAAACCCCGGTCTACGTCGGACTCTGCTTCACTTGCAACGGATGGAGCACGCACTTCTCCACTGAAGTAACATCCAGCACTGAGGGACACAGAGACGCCTGTTAGGGCCAGAGCACAGACAGGAGCTGCTCTGTGCTCTGAAAGTGCACACTAAATTAAATTAGTAAAGCCTTTATGGAGCAGCTTTGACATGGCAGCAATTTGTCTCTCTCTAACTGGGTTACAGACATGTACCTATGCATGCTGCCGGCACTAGCACTGGAGTGGGAGCGCTCGCCTTCTCGGGGAACACTGATGGTCTTCCAGGTTTTCCCGCTCAGTTCACTGGGAGTGACGCCCTGTCTGAAGTAGACCGCCCGTTCTTCAGAGCTGATGGCCCACACCTGTCAACAACCGCAGCTGTGCTTAGACTAAAACCATGTATCACCATAATGACTTCTGTATATAATTATTAACCTGATCATTGAGCCCAACATTGATCATCAACATTTCTCCAACCATGCTGATCCAGCCAGAGCCACAGGGATTATGGGAGTTCACTCCACGCCTGAACCAGACCTTTAACAGTTTCAATAACATTGAGTTCTAAAACAAAGTGCTACAAATGCAGCGCTGAGGTTTTCTTTACCTTATTGTCTTTAGTAATGGCCCACACAACACTGACTCCCACAGCCACATGTATGGCCCCCACCTCTGGACTGGGAGAGTCCACAACAGCCCAGGATGTACCTATAAAAAGATCTAGATGGTAATAACACAATTACACATGAACTTTTCCACCCTGATCCAACAGAGCACATACCTTTAGGACAGTCGCGCCCAACGCCCTCCCTCACAATGAACTGACCCTCCCACAGCACAGCCCACACCAGGTCCCCTGGGCCACAGCTGATCTGGACCACCTCCCCAGGGAGCTGCACCTCCTCCCAGCTCCAGCCTTCAGGGTTGTGGTGGCAGATCCCCTCTCTGAACCACACCTAGACACACGCATGGGTGAATATGACGAAAGAGAGAGCAGAACAAAAGCAGATCAAATCTATGAGGATTGTTGGGCTCATTCCATATGTAAAATCTAAAATGTATACTTTCTGTGCCACTGTACAATGCAATAACAGCAGTAATATAAACTAGGCTATATACGCCAGTGGTTCTCAACTGATGGGTCGGGACTCAAAAGAGGATGGCAGAACCCTTTCAGTGGGTATTGACCCCCTATCCCAGGTAACCTTTCTTTCAATATTTATCAACTAAAAAAATATTGTTAACACTACCAGTCCATTAAAATGACAGTTATTGGGTTGTTTTTATCATGATTTCAGCTTTTGAGTCTCATTTAACACTAATTCAACAATAATTTGTAGGGACATATATACATTTTATTTGGGTCACAGTGCCACGTCAGTTGAGAACCACTGACCTACACTATATAACAAGGTAAGTCTAACCATTATAGTAAAAACAGTAGAGTAAACCTCACGGCAGCCTACATGCTAAGCCAAATAGCTCTGGACATTTTAAATAGCTTTATGAATGCGTTGCACCTTGCCCTGCAGTGACACAGCCCACAGTGACAGGCGTCCCCGCGGCTCCTCGCTGATCTCCCAGCCTCCACAGCTGATGTCACTGAACGGGTCTGGTAAGGTCGTCTGCTGCGACGGAATCTACCCGGATACAGACACAGCGTCAGGTAAAGACAAAAGAGCATGCATTTGATATAATCAAATTCAAAGTCTACCTTAGCCCACGTGTCCATGGCTTTGTATAGTCTGTAGCGAAGCCAGCGCCTTCGACGGACACAAGATTTCCACTTCTTGTCTTTTGTGTAGAAGGCAGGAAAGTCAATGGCGTATGTCCACCCCTGCATACACACAACTCAGTCTCAGAAAATGTAATCCAACGCTGTATATGATTGTGATATTATTGAATACACAAACCTCTCTTTCCGTGGGCTCCCCCTCAAAGTTCTCATCCACGAACCAGTCCCCCTCCCACTCCCAGCTGCCGGAGGGGAGCTGGAAACCGTCCCGGGGCTGGTGCTGCAGGCCGCTCACGTCACTCCACTGCCAGCGGTCACTCGGCAACAGGCGCTCCGAAAAGCCGTCCACCGGGTTCCACCTCTGCCGAGATAATCGGGGGCAAATTGTTAACATTGTAAAGAGCTTCATATTGAGGTGGAGGACAGACTAGAAATGTATAGACTTCTCTTCAAAAACTGTGAATCTAATCAAGTTATATAGGCCAAAGAGTCTACTGAATTATGCTGACATGTCCTGAGAAGAAGGGGTAAGAGAGACAGGAAGTCCCGCTGCATGACACAAAACAATACATAAAAAGGGGAACTACAAATATGATCTAAGGTCATTGTTGTTTTCATTATGTTGGAAGTACAATTGTTTGACATGGATGGGTTTCCGTCATGTCAGGGGCAGCATTTTGAGGGCATTAATTCCTTAATTGTCATGGCAGCAGTCCTCCTATTTGACCCATGGATAAAACTTCACAAAATGAGCACACACTTGGTTTTCGTAGGTCTCCTCCTGGTAGCGGACAGGCAGGTCCGATGCATGGACGTTCAGATAGATGTTATTGTCACAGGCGATGCCCCAGCAGCACTGCTGAGCTGCTGTGACCCGTTTGAACTCCATGTGGGCATCGCGGCACTGGTCCCACTGCTGCCCGGCAGTGGACAGGCTGTACACGCGCCCATGCACATCCACGGCCCATAGTAGAGAGATGGGCATGGCCGCACCTGGAAGAAGAGGAGGAGGGGAGTAGGGTGGTCAGTTCAAACAGGAGACAACTTAGTCCAAACCAGTGCAGCATCAATCAATATGTAAGTCTATAACCGAATCAGGTGCCTTCAACACAAGCTGCATCAGGTCACGTGTGTTTGAATGGCAGCGGTCCATAAACTCACTGCATGGCACTGTTTTTGTGTTTACATAACACTGGGGCTTGAGTCAGTTTTAACTCATTTGCAGGAGCCAAAAGACGTGCGCGCTTCTCATTTCATTGGTCACACTGGAGTGGCATCGAGGAGGATCTGCTGTAGGCCATTGGTGCGTGGGTGCTGCTGCTGCTGCTGATGCTCTTTATTTGACAACACTGCGTAATTTGCAGAGATGCTGCTGCGAACAGGCGTATCCTCTGTCACTACAGAGCGCTCAGCAGGAAGCACCACCAGCATATTGTAATCTGGGTATTTTGGGACGCTCTTTTGAAAAGCAATCACATTGTCGCAATCGAAGACATAACGCTACATTGATCATGACATGTTGCCAAAATGATACAGACAAGACACGGTTTATTACAATGTAACAACACACGGGATCTCCACAGTTGGATCGTAGGCTACTGGAGGAAAGCATTATATTAGCTGTCAGTAGAAAAGTAGTGAAGAGATATGAACATAGCGCTATTATAATATAACCATGTTTAGCGACAGCCCTTAGCTTGCTTTTGGTGTAGGCTTACCGGGCTTAGCTTTCTAGAAATAGACAACAGAGTAAATCAGCCTAAACTAACCTTGTGTTTCCGTCCAGAAACCGGGACGAGCAGATTCCGCTTGGATTTCACTGGGGATCCATCTGCAGCGAGGATGAATGAGCAGCTGGAGAAATATGAATGTGGGGATACCCTCCGACTCTCACATCACAGATACGCAGTCTAAAACAGGAAGTGACTGGGCCACGCTTAAATCTCATTGGTGCGTGCGAGCAGGGCCAAGGCAGGTGCAGCTGCCGCCGGTGTCCTCCAGAGGGCGCTGAAGGTTCATGTGTCAGTCGAGTATTTCTCTTGCTCTTGGTGAGCGATATCGGTATGAAGTTATTGATTGGTTTGGAAAGTTGGAGACTGAAGAGAGATCACCTAATAGGGCTGAGGTCATGGTTACTCAATTAGTAACGCTACTTTATAACAAAATAGTAGCCTACATGTTGTATAGGTTGTTTTTTTTAATTTTAAAGTGTTCCAAAAATTACTAGTACTTGAATAAAGAAAAGCCAAACAGTTTAAGTGTATTGATTAATTTGGAACGCTTTTACTCTTTCACTCAAGTAAGGCCAGGCCCACCTTAATGTACCCATAGGCCCCGGGGCTTAAACAGAATTGTAGGCCCCCACCCCCCCTCAGCGCAAACCCTAACCCTAATGCTAGCCTATAACCCTAACCCTAAGTCCCACAAAACCCCTAACCCTGGTACTCCTACATGTATCCCTCTACTCCAGGTACACACATAGGAGCTTAGCACAATCATCACATATGGTTAGTTATGAAAATCAACAAATCACCTTTTCCTTTTTTCCCCCTTAATTCTGATAGGCCCATGACTATGGTAGGCCCCTGGGCTCCAGCCCCTGCTAGCCCATTGGTTAAGGTGGCTCTGAGTAAGGCCAAATCCGGCCCGCGAGATGATTTAATCCGGCCCCCGATTTGTAGAGCACAAATCCCTGAGTATGTAAAAAAAAAAAAAGGAAGTCTCTAGCCCATTCCTGTGCGGAGTTAGGATATTTTAACCAAATAACCAGTTTACTCATTCCAGCCACTAGGGGGCAATTTGAATAAATAAAAAATAATTCCACAGGTGTCCAGCAGAGGGCACTTACATAAGAGATCAGAATATAAACACATTATAGCCACGTGGTAAATGAAGCTTATCACCACAGAGTGTGGAGAGAATGAATAATGACGACAGTACTTTGAGAAACTTGTGACACAGGCTTGTAAAGCACAATACAAGTGTAAGAAGTTATTACTTTGGTCACATGACATAATGATGTTTTATTTGAAAATAAAAATAAATGGAAACTAAAACAAAGTGTGAAGACTTGATTACTATTTTTGCAAACCACTACAGTGAAACAAATATGAGCCTGAATCAAGTGTTGATCTTGTGGATATAGTCGTGGGGACGACTGTGCAGGCGAGTCATCTCTACTTCACAAAAAAGCATTTTGTTCTGGGTCATACAATTCTATGTAATATCCAACCCGGTCCGGCCCCCCATCACAGTCAGGAACAATAATGTGGCCCCCAGAGAAAAAAGTCTGAGGACCCCTGCTTTAAAGTAATATCATGCCAGTGGAAGTAAAAACACCTGAGTGATAGTACTTCTAAGAACTTCAAGTAAAAAGTTACTAATATACATATACTTGTATATAACATAGAGCGGGTCGTCTCATGATCAGAAGGTCGGGGATTCAAATCCCTGCTCCTGAAGGTGCACACGGTCATTGTGTCCTTGGGCAAGACACTTCACCCACCTTTCCTCCAGTGTACATTGGTGTGTGAATGGGTGACTGGTTCGTTGCTGTAATGTAGGTGGAAAGGCACCTACATTGGGCGGCACGGTAGCGCAGCGGTTAGTGCTCTCGCTTCACAGCTAGAAGGTCCGGGTTCGATTCCCACCAGGGACGGGGCCTTTCTGTGTGGAGTTTGCATGTTCTCCCCGTGTCTGCGTAGGTTTCCTCCGGGCACTCCGGTTTCCCCTACCACTAAAAACATGTACAATAGGCCAGGATGAATGATGTGTGTGAGTGAATGTATGGTGGTGTCAGAGGGTCTGTTGGCGCAGACGTGTGTAGCCGCGAAAGCGCCTCTGACAGTCTCCCCCAGGGGAAACTGAAGCTACAAACGTAGCTTTCCACCACCGAGTATGGAGTGAATGTAATTGTCTCATGTAAAGCGCTTTGTGACTATATGTCTGTGAAAGGCGCTATATAAATAAAGATCTTCTTCTTCTTCTTCTTCTATATAAGTTGAGACCATTTACCATATTTCAGTAACTGAGTTCTATCCACTTCTGCAATGAACCCTAATATAAAAGTCAAATGTGTTCTCTTTTTACATTTTATTGAGAAACGTACAATGGTCAACACAGTAACAAAGTGTGCAATGATTGAAAAAAAAAAAAAAAAGCATGGAAATAGTTGTGTGTTCTTTAATTTGACACTGAGTGGATCCTTTATCTAGCCCAGTCCTTACAGAATGTAATCTGCAAATAGAAAGGTCATTTTCTCTCATAAAAAACTCAGGAGACAATACAACAGGTTTGGGTACATTTTCATTTTTGTTTGTACAAACAATCAGAGCGACTACACAATGAAACCAGGAGTGTATTTATTCCCTTCACTAAATGGCCACGTTGCCCATCAAAACACAAAGGTCCAACCAAAGTCAGTGGGAAGTATTGTCCGAGAGAGCACAGTAGCTACAGAGTGGGGTAAAGTTTTATTTAAATATGTCAAACAAACGTTCTTTTTTTAATATAAATAATTCATTGACATGTTATCATAGTATGTATCTCCATAAACACAAGAAACTGATACCCAAACCTCTCTCCTTCATTCCAACCTTTGGAAAAGAAACACAAAATAAAGTAGTCAGGTCAGGAAGACAGACTGGGTGCCATTTTTCATCAATATCTTTCTCTACATGTCCATGTCTCAAACAAACAAAATGAGATCCCAACCTGAGCGTCTTTCAAAATCCTTACAAAACACTTCATACAAAAGTAGGTTAGACTATCACAACAGTAAAATAAAAACCGTCCTTCAGATTCATTCAAAGGCCGTTTAATGTGCAGCAGAGAAGGGATATTTCATAACTTGTGCAGTGTTTAAAATTAAAACTCTTATGAAACAATACAATCATGTCTCCAGGGCTTGACATTAACATCATTTTCACTGGCCACTGTAAGTGATCAATTAAAAATGGTACTTGCCACTTTATGTCTTTACTAGCCACAATTTAATAAGTTATGAAGTCACTTTTGTCACTTATTTGTTGCAGGTATGACTTGGCTCCTTCCTCAGGCAATCAGAAGACTTGTTATCAAAAAACAAAGATCTTTTGACACTTAAAAAAAAGCCTATTATTATAAGTTGAATTCAAAAACATGGAAACAAGGCCGAGAATAGGGGTGCCATGTTTCTTTTTCTAGGCTTAATGGCTAAAATAGCTTGTGAGAGGAAAAGCTAACCAGTGCTGGGTTAATGTCAAGCCGTGAATGTTGACAGTGCTCATATGGGATAAATTGTCTGAGATTCTGCGGTGCAGTTCTTTCCGTGTTGCAGCAGGTGGAACACATGTTGGCGCACGAAGACACAGTGATGGAACCGCCTCGGTCCCGTGAGCGGAAGCCGATGGGAGCGTGTGGTCAACTGAGATGTCCTGATGCAGGGCTCTACTGTGTGCTCCTAAAGGCTGCAGCGAGGACCTCGTCTACTAGAACTTAGGCGCCGACCTGTCATTCGTGACCGTTGGTCTCAGCTTCACTGTTGCAAACGGGTTCCCCCCCCTGAAGAAAACACACCATTGGAGTTATCTCATGTGCTTTTCCAGTTGGTTCAGGAATCTTCATTTATGATTGTAAACAGATTGGATGTTTATTTAAAGCCACACCGCGTTACATTTGACCAAATAAACAGAATGAAATCCAAGCATTAATTTAATCATTGGTGTTATTATTATATAAAAAAAAATCATGCATCTTTACTGTGAGCAGATTTGACTCTCTCCTCAAAATTGACTCATAACCTTAAATTTAATCATACTTTTTCCCTCTTTTAAGCCGTTTTCTGGCAGTATATGAATGTATTTAACACACATCAATAAAGTCAAGGCAAAATCGGCTCCATATGGATGTTTTATCAGAGCAAATTGTTCAATAGAAGCAAAAAGCCACACTTGTTGCTAACATTAGCATATGTAGCATGAAGCTAACACAGCTTCCTGGTTAGCATTGTCTGTTTTTTAAATGTTTATGGGCTGTTGAACCACTTTGCTCCTCTCAGTGTCTCTGTATTTGGTAGAAACATGTACTCATAATTCAGCACTTGTTAAAGTAATGGTGGAGAAATGGAAGAAAGTAAAAAAATTTCACTCTTCTTTTTTCCCCCCCTCTGGCTGCTGCAAACATGACCACATATGGGCAATTCCAAAGATGTCGTCTGTATCTATTTTCCCAAAAAACGGCATTGGGAGGCACTGTAGCAACAACCTTGAAAGTTCCGCAGTGTGGCTTTAAGATCAGAGCAGAGAACTGCTACATAATTAAACAGAGATTAACATAACAGGGTCGAATACTGTCTGAATCCACTTTGTTGTTGTACCACAGTTCAGTGAAAATGACCCAGTTCAGTTAGTACGGTTAGGTGACTCACCCAAGAAAAGGTGCTTTTGCTGTCCCATTGACAAGAGTTACCTGTAGTGAGAAAATAGAGAAGACAGAGCCCTTGAAGAATTAGTCTCTCCAACATAAAAGACCTCCCCATTCCCCGGAGACACCACACATGCACACACACACTCCGCCCTACAGCTGAGATAAAGCCGGTACAGCTGCAGGACAGGTTTGATAAGATGTCTCATTAATGTCCCCTGTCCTTCTCCTGCACGTTCCAACCTCAGCCTCGCACGGTTTTTGGAATCTCGACAATCAGGAAAGGCGAGTTCAAGAAAACTCCTCTGTGCTCTCGACCGACCGCGACAATCACCTTCACGGAGTCAAGTGAGCATGGCAGCGGTGCGATAGTAAATATTACAAAGAGATACCACAAGCTTTAGACAAAAGGCAGGTAAGAAAAACGTGTAAATACAAAAGTAACCGGTGCAATGTTCAGTTCAAAGCATAAACTAAGCGGGTGTTCCAAACATTAGCAAATTTGAGCAGGGGCGTAGCACAAAACTGCATTCCTTAGGCACAAATGGTTTAGTTGGGCTCCACACCACATGTCCTCTTTGACCTTATGCATATTTCATTTCATCATGTTACTACCGACTTCTCACACCCCTCTTTTAAACTACGCTGTCCTATCTAAGAAAAGCCCACTGGCTAAAAACACTGCAAAAAGATATATCCAGGAGAAAAGCAGAAAAAGCTGATCTTGGTAATTAAATACAGTACAGTTTTTGTCCAAATGTGTTAGATGCCAGTTTGAAACATTATCAAATTCGACAGTAATACAAATCCAGAGCAACACAGGGATCATTTCGATAAACCTTTCCTCTCTCATGTAATTAAGTCAAGTCAAGATACTTTACTCAGTAATGTTAGCTTGCTCATACCCTGCAATAATACATACTTAGCAGACTTTATGACACTAATACCCCGCTGAAGTTTGTTCAATACAAGTGCCCTGAGGCAGCAGATCCAGAGGACACGGAGTGCAGCCAGTAGGTGATGATGAGCGAGGAGTGCGGAGCGTGTCTGGGCCTGTCTGCAGCCTGGTCAGCTATACTTTAGAGTGGGTCAGCCGGTGCAGGGCAATCAGCCTCCAAAAATGTCCCTGCACTTTTTGTACTCTCATGCAGTGTTTCCCAACCAGCGGTACGGGGACCACTGGGGATATGTCAGCACTTTAATGAACGGTTTGAAATCAATTTAGTAAAATGTCTAAGTGACTGTTTATTGTTCATGTTGAGCAGAATACATATTTTTTAAATGTACTTCACTGCATTCCAGGGCATAATATAGTTATTGTGATTTAAGGTGACACAATATCCATGTCAACAAGCCAGAGAGTTTCACACGTTTTCCTAACATGGCTAAAAAGGAAAAAGCAGCACTTGTAACTTGTAAATGTGCTAAAGCAATGTTTTAGTATATTTCCCTGTTACCTCAGCTTCGGTCCTGATTTATTAGTCTTTTAAGTCTTTTGGACGCAATTTCAGAAAAAAGCGAATAGGTTTCTATATTTGTTTACTAAATGACGGTAGATGGAACCTGTACTGTTATTGTTTTGGTTTCATAATACTGCAGTAGTCATGTTATGCTGCGATATTCTCAGTTTATCAACAGCACACTGCAGGCAGGGGGCGCTCTAGAATATGAAAAGTCTACGATGGACAATAGGTATCGAGCAAATGCTCAGTCAGTGTGCTCTACCCTCCTGTTATCACTCCTTATTCATATTAGAAAAATAAACACGGCGCGTTTCCTTTTACTGTCAAATCAGGGAGTGTTTAGGCGTGGAGGCTATGAGTGTTCAGCGGGAGGTGTGGTGATAAGGGACTTTTGAAGCATGGGCGTGGGCAACTATGGGATAACAAAATACAGTTGATTTAGGATCTTAATCAGGAAGTTTTTAAACTCAGCTATCTATTTCCATCAATATAGGGCGGCGATATGTACTGACTGATTTCTACTTTATGGCAGTAGTTAAAAGGTAATTACTGCCGTCACAAAGGTTATACTGTGAGTGTTGATGTTTTTCTGTTAGCAGCTCAAGAAGACACTCATAATTTTATACAATAAACAATATAAAAATACGGGGGTATTATTCCTCAGTACCTGCTTCTGTGCACCTTGTAAAAACAAACTACTGCACTTTATCATGTCCACACTTTACTTTGCTCTGCCCGATCCCGCGAGGGCCTGTGTGGTACTTGGATCGGAGACTGTTTGGGAACACAAGGAAACCTTTGTCAATGTAATGCGTGTGTGAGTGTTTGATTGGCAGCCTCACTTCTGTCAGTCTGCCACAGGGCAGATGTACTATAATAGTAGCTTACCACCACCAAGTATTGAGTCAATGAAAAAATCGTAAAGCGTCTTTGGGTATCCAGCGCTATATAAAACCAATGCAGTATTTTTATTATTATTAAAATCAACTTTCCTTTGCAATTAATATTGAGATCAAGAAGAAGAAGAAGAAGAAGAAGAAGAAGAAGAAGAAGAAGAAGAAGAAGAAGGATAGATAGATAGACAGACAGACAGACAGACAGACAGACAGGCAGACAGACAGACAGACAGACAGACAGACAGATAGACAAATAGATAGATAGATAGATAGATAGATAGATAGATAGATAGATAGATACTTTATTGATTCCAAGGGAAATTCATGAAGGAGGAGAAGAAGAAGAAGAAGAAGAAGAAGAAGAAGAAGAAGAAGAAGAAGAAGAAGAAGAAGAAGAAGAAGAAGAAGAAGAAGAAGAAGAAGACATAGTCACAAAGCACTTTACATGAAACAATTATACATTCACTCCATACTCGGTGGTTCAGTTTCCCCTGGGGGGATGACAGAAACTTGGTTGCGACAGCATACATTTGTGGCAACCATCATCCATCACTCATCCTGGCCTATTGTACATGTTTTTAGCAGTAGGAGAAACCGGAGTACCCCGTCCCTGGTGGGAATCGAACCCTACAATTAACTAGCCGGTGCAATATCCTCTGCAAAGAACAAATATAAATATAAAACCCTCCAAACCATGTAGTTTATTTTCGACCTTCAAAGAAATATTATTATGAAATGCAAGTGTTACTAGCAGCTCATATTTCAGTTTCCTCTCTGAGGTTTTTTTTTCCATAGTGAATATTATACAGAAAAAGTGAGGAACCCCAAATCCAGAAACAAACAAACAAACAAACAAACAAACAAACAAACAAACAAACCAACAAGCACCCGTGTAGTATTTGTGTCACAGCATGCACCTTTGAGGCAGATGTTAAGTGCAGTTAGCTCGAGTTACTGACCAGGTTCTGTGCCGACTGCGCTGAGGTGATCATTGTTGTGGGTAAATCGTCACTGTAGTCTGGGGGAGGCAGCAGCACGGGCTCATTCAGTTCAGACAAACTCACCACGCTCCCTCTATGTGCAGGTGTGCTCCGATTACTGTCACACAAAAGATTTACTGTGAGCTGCGAGGGCAAAACCATTCGTATCTAAGCTGCGTCGCAATGTTTACCCACCTATTAGATATGAGTGACTCAGTGTACGGTCTGCAGTAGGATGAGGGAAACCAGCCCCGCCTGTGACAACAAAAGAAAGCCACGTTTATGTACACAGCCACTTCTCCGACACAGCCGCCTTAAGTAGGGAGTATTAGGACACAAAGCCTCCTCTCTAGTTCTGCTCAACTTTTGTAAATAACATGTGTGAGATGTCCCGACAGATAGGTTTCCTCTCCCAAAGACTGTGGCATTTGGTCAAAGTCACGTCTGGAGAAACGGCTTATCGGACCAAAGCAGATTTGTTGTCTTGGAAACAGAGCGTGGTGCGTTGATTTGCTGCAGCCTGTTTTATTCATCGCAAACTGTCATGAGCTTTGTCAAAAAAAAACGCTTTTTCCTTTTTTACAATTACTCGCACCTGTTAAAAGTTTTGAAAGCGCCTCCTTTGTGAGTCCAAGCGGATGTAGCGCGGGACTGAATGGCTCGTAATTAAAAGATGAAGCATGGAGCCTATTTAATGCTGGCTGATATGTGTCACCGCAATTACAATCTTTTGTTGAGCAAAATCACTTTTAGAGCAATTTTTCTGCTCCAACAGGAAACGCAGGCAGGTGCAATTATAGCTGTTCTGGGAGAGAAAAGGGTTACTGCTGGTTTCTACAAACTGTCTGGAAACGAAAGCTTCCCCTTCTGTAGCAAAATATCTGCACACAGATTACAGAGATGTTGGGTGTAAAGGTTCCTGGAAATAACTACCACCATGCGCCGAGGAGAGGAGTTAAAGCATTTGTTTACAGTTTGGCAGTTTTGTCTCGTTTTGTTGGGCAAGCCGGATCCCGAGACTTCACGGCTTCACGTCATGCGTGAAATACCTGGCATGTTTCGAAGCATGATGAATTAACAGAACGAAATATTACCAAACACAAAGCACAAACTCGTATTACCAGCTGAGAAATGTCAAATATGCCGCCGCTGCATGCTTGTATAGAATGAAAGTACGTTTCTTTTTTTGGGTGCGCCAAAACTCAAGCTTGGATTTGACGATTTGATTGATAAAACAAAGATGTGTTTTTCCTGGAGGTCAAAGGTCGGAACAAAGAACGTTTGGTGCACGATTTATCGCTACGATCTGCATGGTTACCTAATGGTCCAGTCTCATAGAGCGCTCCTTTGAACCCTTTTCCCCGTGAGCTACGTTTAACGGATAAAGATGGAAGAGATATGCTTCGGGGATACATGAGTGGAGCACAGCCTGGAGCTGGAGGCTAAGACGTCATTTCAAGACAAAGAATGAAACAAATCTCTATTTCGTAAACGCTAGTGTAAAGAGTAATGAGTAACACAATAAAGAAATACGCACTGTCCCGTCTTCTCCAGCTCCCCGTACCGCCAGCCGTCCTTCTCCTCGGTGATGAGGAGCGTGATGACGTCGCCGTCGTCGAAGCTCAGCAGCGTTTCGTTGTTGCCCGCCGTGTGAGGGAAGATCGTCCTCACGCGCGGCTTCTGGGACATGTTGAGCCCGGACGACTGGGATGTGGACCGGGACAGGGAGCCTTCTCCGAGACTGCTCTGGTCTGAAGCACAGGGGAGTTATAGGGGTTAACTGTAGCAGTAGCAAGTTTCAACTTCATCCCATATTCACCATTCTTTAAGCCACCAACACTAATGAAAGTACCTGAGTTGTGCTCGGGGGAGGAGGGCAGTGAAAACATGGGCTCCTGGTTGAACATATTCGCCAGTGGGCTGATCTGAGCCTTGAGCTGAGGTGCGGGAGGAGGAATGTCGATGTTGTTCTGAAATAACACCAGGCGATTGTTAAGATATAAAACACCATAAGGAAGAGGAACTAGAAATGACCATTCCTATCAGATACAAATGGAACGGGGTTAAAGGCCCTGCTGGGTAGTTATTATTACATCGGTGTAATGACTTGCAGTGAGAGTCTATAATGGCCCTCCCACGCTGTAATAAATAGTCACAGAGAAAATGGCAGTGGACTGAAAATACTGTAGGAATGAAAATAGTGAGGGTTTCCCATGGCTTTTGTCCAAGCAGAAACCAGGCTGCCATCTAAGTAGTGACGTTCACGACTGCTTCGTATCTTTAGAAAGGCTTAATAAACATGAGTAGTTCGAATGGATCTCATTTGTGAATCAAGCAGGATCATTTTTTTCCTTTTATTTTTTTTATACAGAACATCCCCGAGACACAGCCTATTTGCAATAAAAAAATCCATCTTTATAGTCAAATAAAATCTGTTCTAAAATGGTGCCTGCAAGAGGAAAATGTCTATAGTTGTTAATTGTATTATTTACATACAGGTGTTTCAAAGGGTAAAATCTCATCTCTTGTACCTGCCTGCCACCAGGATAAGCTAATACTGGAGTGGAGAGCTAAATACATGTGCGTGACTTACTATGCTGTTGCGCTGCAGGACTGGAGTTGCCTGTGGAGTGGTGGCCATGCGGTCGATCATGGTTGAGACGGTTTCAGGGACCTGGGTGATGTCCGAGCATTTGTCCTGCCAGATGAGGAATTTATCTAACAGCATCTCTTTGGCCTAAAACACGACAGAGGGAGGGTGAAAGAAATATCCAAACAGGAAGTCTTCCAATGTTGAACTTGATCATTGTTTGTTTGGGTAATTAGGTCCACAAACCTGCAATATCAATCACAATCGCAATTTTTGTCGATATTATTAAATAAGGCTACCACTTTTTAGCACTATAGCGGAACATTTGTGCAGACAGAAAAGAGCCGCACTGAGAGAAATATCTACAATAAACTGTGATAAAACATCTGCATTTTGTAAGGGCCGTTTTCCGGGTGATGGTAGTGTATAGTTGCTGTCAGTACAGAGTTCAGTTGATTATATGCACCATCAAACTATACCAAAAGGGAAAAATATCATGGCATAAGCACAAAATTGCTGAAATGCTAGTGTTCACTTAAAATTCAGCCTGAAGCCTTAAGACATCATTAGCATCTGTATTATGACAGCTTTATCATGGTAAATGACTTGCCTTCCACTTCAGTATTAAACTATAGGCTCTTTAGCATGCTGAGGTCACACAAACTACAGACAGAGCCGGGTTTGAGTCCATTGATACCTTGTCGTGAAAGTTGCTCATCTGATAGGAGAACACGCAGTGTTTGTCAGCCAGGAAGCAGAAGCGCCTTTTCTCCTCCATCAGAGCCTCTTTGCAGCCGTCGGCAATAAACTTCTGCATGTCCATCTGCCGCGACGAGATGGTCTCCAAATACTGCACAAAGGGTTAAAGCTAAATGTCAGAGCCAATGCACAATGATAATGTCAGACAGATGAAAAACATAGAACTATTTCTGTTTCTATATTTGACATTTTCTCTTTGCTTGTTAAGTGGCCCTTTCCCAGCTGTAGTCACAAATTAGTTGCAAATTATATTTTCAGCATAAACTCAATCCACAGGGTATCAATTAGAGGAAACGCTTTAGTAAGTGACACAAGTAGAGCCTACTGTCGGCACATCCCTTCTGAGTAAAAAGTGATTCAAGCTGAAAGCTAAATGCTGGCTGTGTAAGTAAGTAAGTAACACTGTGTTCAACAACAACGACAGCCAAACACAGTAAAGGACTTTTATATGCAGATACATTCACCCAGGATACAAGCCATGTCTAAGTCTTTCAATGACTTCTTGACCGCGCGTCTTATTGTACACCCACTCCCCGTCTTCCACTTTCCCCAGGTTGTCATGGTGATGATAAAGCAGTCAGTCTCCGAGGGCTCTTCCAGAAAAAAAAAAAACATTCACTTGTGTCTGCATTCAGTTTACTCTTTTTCTTCTTGTTTTCAAATCACCGTCAAATCGAAGTTGCAATTCTTGTATTCTGTATAAATGCAGGTAACTCCGTGGTTTGTTTGAAATGTGACTGAAATCATAAAGTCGGACTCACAAATCGACTCGCAATACTTCAAGGCCATTCACACTTCTGCCATTGGATTGGTCTCAGCTCAACTTTATAGCGAGCTCACAGACGAAAGGAGACCTACTGTGTCTTCAAAAAGGTGCTGAAGATTACCAGAGAATACGTGCGGAGAGAAAGATGGATTTCTCGAGTGCTCGCCATTGTCTTCAAAAACAGACCAATTTTCTGTGTGTTCCAAAAGCACGGATGAGGAAGCAGACGTAATGTGTGCTCCTACTGTGGTGGCTAATTTGCCTTTTCGTCTCACCACAGTGATTTACAACTCAAATCAGCCTGACAAATGAGACGGCTATTTGTAATGGACACCCGAAAGTAACCACACTTTGAATATGTCAGGCATTGGGTTAACAAATATATCAGCAAATATAGATTCAGGAAATATTCTATGCAAAAAAGCACCTCACTTGTGTCCTTATAACACTGGCAGGAGGGTTAGAGCAATTGGCCTAAACATTGCACTCTCTCTCCTGGTCAATACTTGGAACAATGAGCTGACGCACATTAATGCCAGACACCGATGGCACAGCAAGAAAAGAAGTTCCAATCCAAGATAATTTTGGCCCTTAATACCATACACTCAGCTATTCATCTTTTAGTCCCTTTGAATGTGTCTTTGGTAGAGCAGCACCTCCTCCTTAGAAGAAAAATGCAATTTACAGCCTGTTGCTCCGAGATCATGAGTTGCTGACAAAGCCTCATACAATATTCTGCATTCCTAATCTTAAACCCTCAGTTACTTCCTGCTGCCCACAAGACTGAACCAAACCTATTTATCTAAGTTTTCCATGGTGCGTCATACACAGCACTGAAATCTTACCCACGCATTGTAAACACGGCTAAAACTTCAAAGTTCCGCCGCTGCGCGCTTGGGCTTGAGTGCAGTTTTTTTTTTTTTTCGTTGCTGGCAGCATGATATCCAGATGCAAATGAGTTGGTCTTCTGAGGCCACATTTCCTTTCCTCTGTACACAGCCCTCGCTATTTTCCAAATGCATTTTATCATCGAGTTTTTTGGGGAGTGGAGAGAAGCCTGACATCTCATCAGCTCTGCAAAGGCTACGGTCTACCTCCGCCCGCCATTTTGGGACTTGGAAGGTTTAAACCGGCCAGTCATCTGTGATTTTGCCCCCTTTTATACGGCGCTATAGAGAGTCAAGACGTGGAACGGTAGCCTTCGCACTTGTGCAAACAACGGTGTGTGCGTGCCGTGCAAACTATCCAAATAGAAATCACACACAGCGGGTTCAGAGACAGTTTTCCCATCGCTTTTAAAAGGTGAGAGGTTAGGGGTATGAATGGGGTCCTGAATTCTCTGTAAAGTAAATAGCACAAAGCAGCGTAAAAACACATTAGAGTAAGCTCCGTCCTCACCTCGTTCTCCTTAATATCATACTTGTGCGCGTGCTTGCCCTGGCTCTTTCTCTTCAGTTTCTTCAGGTCGGTCTGTGATCGCTCCAGGCCGTCCACTTTCAGCTTATGCTCAGACTGGTAGCGCTTAAAGGTGGCCTAGAGAACACAGCAATATACATTCATTAATAAAGGTTATTGTAAATCATCCATTCATAAATAGAGCTTGTGAAAAAAACAACACCAGTATCTGAACATTTTTTATATACCCATGCTGCATAAATCAGTGTCTTCTAGAACCATGTAAAAAAAAAAAAAAACAATAATAATAATTTCTATAAATGGCTATAGAGTGGCAATGTTACAATAGAAATCCGCCTTGTTAAGGGTACTAGCAAACATTGTCCACAAGTGAGCTTAAAAACAATAATAAAAAGTGGACAAAAGAGACGTGGATAGGGCTGGGTACCCTTAACATTTTTTTTCCGACACCAGTACTTTAAAGCAGTGCTAAGTTGCTCATACCCCAAGAAGCCATAAGCAGACAGAAACTGACAGAAAATACTAACGGAGAGAGGGATATTGTATACCCAATTACACAATGGAGATACATTTTTTTCACTCAAACTTGGCTGTAAATACTGTTTATGTGATGCTAGCCCACAGTTAGATTTGCCCGTTAGCTTCTTCTTAGTGATTCCATTAGTGTGTATTGGGGCCTCCGACCCGGTGGCAGGGAAGTTGCAATTGTGGTTTTCTGGCCAGAGACGTCAGGGGGAGAGGATAGAACCCCAATCATCCAATCAACACTTGTATTACCCCCAGAGGGACTACGGAAAGGATTTATTAAGATAAACAAGTTACTAAGTACTGCTTTAACGATACTTGGTTTTCGATATTTGTCGTCGAGAACCAGCAAACAGAACAATAATATGTGGAAGATCTGCAAATTTACAATATTGGGTTCATTTCCAGCAAATATATTGGGTAAAAAATGGGCAAAAATGCGTGGAAATAGGGAAAATATTAGTAATAAAAAATGAGAATTTTTTTTTAAGAAATTGGAAAAAAAAATAAAAATTGTGGGAAAAAAGAGAAATATTGTGTAAAAAAAAAATGGGTGAAATGGGGCGAACATAGGGCATTTTTCTTTTCTTTAAAAAAAAAAAAAAAACAATTTATAAAATAGGGATTTTTTTCTTTTGACACTTTCTTTTTTTCGATACCAGTAGAACCTTAACTTTTTTCCCCATACCAGACTGGTGTCGTTTAACGGTACCCAGCCCTGGTTGTGGACTGTCCAAAAGCTCTTACACGTATGAACAGTAACTCCAGAATCCCTGAAATCTTGACGGTTTTGACAATGCAGTTTCAAACTCTATTGTACTTCTCATCCTTTTTCGGTGCCAAGTATCTTTTTACCCTCTCAAGTGATGTAAAGCAAGCCCTGACATATATACTGTATCTACGAGGAGTGGACCATTCCCTTTAAACATTCCCTTTTGGCGGTGCTTACATTCATGTACTTGACATCCTGCTCCGTCTTCTTCTCCAGTTCGACGATTATATCTCGGTGAAACCTCTTGAACTGCAAAACATACACACACATTGTTACAACATCCGTTAAGCTGCACTTTACAAAATGTACCGATGCGTCACATGGCTGGGTGACAGCGTGGCGATAACAGCCAAGTGACCCGCAGGAATGCACGATAACATGTTTCTGAGATGAGCAGAATCCACCTCCTCATCATGTCGGCTTATTGGCCTGTTAAACTTTTACTGATTTACAACTTCTGCCCGGGGCCATAAATGAGATAAGTTGTAGATAGTCGCAAGGAAACGGAGAGGAAAGAAACAAAAGGCCTAAACTAGCTTCAGGAAGTATTCGGAATATTTCATTTATGCCTCTGTCGTCATATCTAAGTCTGGTGCTGAAAATGCGTATTCCTAAAAGTTCTATACACATACAGAGGCCGCACATTTCAGTTTCAAGGGCAATGGATGGAATTGACCACAGATGTAAACTTGTAAATAACCTCTTAACCTCCACCTGAACCAAGCACATTTTCTCCAGTTTTGTAGGTTCATATAGACCTTATGGATTTGGGTTAAGATGAACTAGAAAAAATGCACTCGGTTAAGGCGCTAAAAACAGCACAGCGATGACTGAGAGCTAAGGAATGGGGAATTCAGTTTCCTACGTGCAAATATTTGTCGCCTTTCACCCCAAGGCAGCAGGGTCAAGAGTGATTCTGTAGCTTTTCATTCTTGACAGAAACTTTGTGAGTTGCACTGACGTTTGAAAAGGAAAAGGAATGGCGTCACCAGGTCAGCGAGGGTGATGTGTTAAGACTGAAACTGTGAGAAACCGAGCGCTGACCATGTTTTTGTTTTGACCCTTCCGACACACAGAGTGCCGAGAGCTTTTGGTAAATAATGCCAGCGAGTGGGCACTTACATTTTCCTCAAGTTCAGTGTGGATTTTCCGATGAACTTCTGAGATCTCCATCAGAACAACGCCTGCAAGACAAATAAAGAGGGACTTATAGGTTGTGTTCATGTGATATCAGCCTACGTAATGGAGCGAAGGTTTCTATAGACACATTTACTGTTAAACCAATGTTTTGTTATGGTTAATATTACTGCAATTACTGAGCCTATCCACATGAAACCAAAACAGGCCCAAAAAGTCACGATAATTACAATATCGATATTTATCGCCTGTACATTTATTAGCATTCCCACTCTATTTTTTCTTTGTAAAACTTTGATTTCTAACTGAAGCAAATTGAGTTCCATTATATTTCATATTCATTGCAGCTTGTGTGGTACTTTAGGATATGATTATGCACTTTTAGTACAAAGGTTTACTGTCATTTTTATGCCTGAGCGTTGACAGCATCTAGTTTCGTTAGAGTCAATGATATCGTTTATCGCGATACTTTCCTGCCTCGATATACTGAACTTCAAATTTGTTATCGTGACAGACCTAGGCCCAAACTTAAATGGCCTCCCTGTCAGCACAAATGAATAACGCCCTGGTGAGAATATTCAACAAGTGCCGTCATTACCCAAACGTATAAGCATATAGGATTAATAAGACTAAGACTAAGACTAAGACTAAGACTAAGACTAAGTAATGGTCAGATTAAGGCGAGACACTGCAGGTGAATAGGGAAACTTTATACATTTAGAGATATCAATTTTAAACTACTGCTGTAGATAAATGACATAAAGGAAAAATATACATTGCAAGCTTTTTGTCATGTTATGTTATGTTTTCTTATAAAAATAAGGCGCCTTATGCCGAAAAATGCCCAAAATTTCCCATATTTTTGGCAATTAAATCTGAATAATGGAACAAGCCAGGTTTGAATGTATGGTTTTATTTTGTTGACATATTAGTTACAAAGACTTTTCCAGATGGGATTTTGGATATCTTTTAAATAAGCGTTTTTTGTTGTTGAAAAATCTGAAAATGAAAATTGAAATGACAGTTTCCCAAACAAATCTATGGAGAAACGCTGAGTCTGTGCAATAACTAAACATGTTAGTTTTTGTGTGTTTGCTTGTTTCCAGGTGAAAGTTTATTTGTTCATTTGATCCAAAAATGGGAAAAAAAAAGTCACTTCACTCAGCTCATGTATGAGTGCGGTGTGTGAGTGAGTGATCGGTGTTGGTCCGTCACTTATCCTAGGGCAGCAGTGACAACAAACATCAAAGATTTTGACATAACCAAACTGAACCCAACCTATTGTAAGTTGCTTAAGAAAGGTTTTGCTCATGAAACACGCGCCGCCTATTCGTCGTCCAAAAGCTTTATAACTGGTTTGCTCATTTCATTTCATTCCCGTGTCACCTTTTATCTAACCGCACCATCTTTTTCAGCCCTACGCTCGTTCAATATTTGAACAGCTGTCAATAAGTAATCTCAATGAAAAGGTATTGTACGGGTTGATACAGAACAGTCTCCATTCACCGACGCGCCACAATATAGATAGCTGCGGCATATGACATGAAACAATGGGAAGTGTGTCAATACTGTAAACACGAGGGGACAACCGTAGCAGCCTATAACGCTACAAACTCACAATGGGGCAAACTCTAGAGTCAAGGTTTACTACAGGGCGCACAGTTCTAGTCATACAGTAACCATGAAGCAGCACTATGTAGATACAGGCATGTGACTGGGGCTTTGCAGACTGATTTATTGGGAATCTTTCAATCGGTGTGTGTTTGTGATGCTCTTGAGTTTAGAGTTTCAGATGCAGGGCTGGTGTCTTTTATTGTTGATTGATTCGGCCCACAAGACTGGCATACTGTATGAATGTTGAGGTGTGAAGTTCTTTCGAATGACAACAATCACGCCTTTGTGGGTGAATGCCACCTGTTTTTTTTTTTTTACAGTAGAGAAAAATGCCTTTAATTTTGCTGACAGACAAGACATTAAACTTTGTGTCATCTTTATGTCAATCCGAGTAATTACAGAGACATATGACAGCCCGAAACATGTGCATTTTCAAAGGTAAAAGGTCAAATCTGACATACAGTCTGACCTTTTCTCCATTTCAATATTAAAGCCACACGGTGGAACATTCCAGGTCGGATGCTGCCAACGGTAAATAGCCTAAATTGTTGTAAAACTCAAAACATTCTCCTCATGATGATTCAGAATCTGACAATGCTATTTTTGCACCGGCTAATGATAATAAAGCATTTGTGTGCGTAACTTATGAGGCGTTTACAAGGCGCCTCCGCTTGTTAAAGGTTTAAATGTGGCGCAAGTCAGCACAGGTGGATTAACAAGACGCATGTGAGCGCTCACACACCTGACATTCCCTGTAGGAGCCCAGTATCCCGGATAAACAGCGGCTAACGGGGCGCCGATGCAGAGCTGTGATCAGTGCAGCTACAACAACATTGCCCTCTGAAGGTCAGCAGAACGTACTGGTAAATGCGGCCTTTGTGCCCGAAGGGGGGGAGAGTGGGGAAAGGGGGGGGGGGGGTGTCAGAGGGGTGTCCTGGCTGTTTGTACAACCCCAACAACACGGGCCGTCCCCACCTGGCTGCGCACTCCACCTGTGAGCTTAGCAAGGTGTGAAGACTAAGGGATATTAAAGGCTGCATAGATCGCTTTTCAGAGGGCACCAAATAAATGTGACACATTGTTTATGTATTTATTTTACTACAACTGACATTATATAAGCCGACGACACTTTTACGAATTTCTTTTGATTTGTTCTCAAGCTCACAAATTGGCAAATGACTTAAATAAACTCTATGCTGATGGTTTGGAGTTTCCTATAGACAAGCTGTATGGGTCAAATCAAGGAGTAAACAAAACTTTTCCTTTAGAAGAATATTTAAGAATATAGTTTTATAGTAGTATTGTGTTCTTTCACACATAAACAATAAATTGTACATTTCTTGCAATAGATCCACATAGCACATTAGGTGTAAATATAACGCAGATGCGGGGTAACAAATGGCTTGAACAACAGTGTGCTTTTATTAGTGATCGTAGGTTGAAAACTTAAACTGCCAATGTGTTACTTCCTGTAAGGATCCATTTAAATAAAACATTGTGGACGAATAAAAAGGAACTCGTGAATTTGTGGCCCTGTTATGATTCTCTATCTAAAATTGATCCGCTCCACACTCCCACCTGAGTCACAGTCTTTGCCACACATGCTTTTGTTTCAATACTCATATAAAAACCCACTACTGTTCCAATCGCGGCCAGACGTCTTAATGAGGCACCTGTGTTGACTATTACCAGACGCCAGGACACCTTTAAATTCTTTGCCAGTGACGTATTTATGAGCTGGCAAAGCCTTCCCTTGTGCCAACACAGCCGGGCCTTGATAAGAAGCATGAGCAATATGAATCAGCACAAACACATGGCCCTGACCTGTTGGCACCTTTCTGTGTCTGCTCTGTAAGCTACTACCTTAACTGTATGTCTGCAATATGTGGATACAGGAGGCAGTGGGTGACTCTAAAAGCTGCTGTAACGATGAGCAGAAAAAAACAACATTTAGTTCTGTTTAGACCTGGTTCAGTCCTAGTTTAGACTCTTTATAGAAGGAGAATAGTCAATATGAGTGAACTCTCAATGCCTCTATCTCTATGTGTTATTACAGGTTAAACATTTGGTGTGTAAACGATACCAACTACGTTTTTCATGCTTCAATCCAGGTCAGGGTTATGAATGATCTCACCCTCGCCGTTCTCCGCATATGTGATGATCGATAGCCACGAAACCCCCTTTAACACGGATTGATGACCAGCTACCGACAGACGGCACATCACATCATTCATAAGAGTCTATAAAGCACACAAAGCGCCGACCAATAAATCTATATTTACTCACTACGGAGCTTCGTTTTAATGTGAGCAGCAGAATAAACTCTGTCTGAACTTTTATGGGCCGCCATTCAGTGGTGATAAAGTGGACTGGGCATCTGTATGAGGAAAGCAATCAAAAAAGGTGTGTACAAATGTTGCCAACTCTGTATTTTACTTGTTCCGAACTGCAGCTTCTTCCATTGCTTGGGCAGTTCATCTCAGTCTTTTCTCAAAATAATAGCTCTCACGGATTTCATTTTGAATATGCACCGTGAACTTGATGTGAAAAATAAATTGCAAATCTACAAGTCAGAAAAACAGAAAATAGATCCATTCTGCCCCGCTCATTAGTAACGAGCCTCTTATGAATCTTAAATGCGGGGTGGGTGATGTTGTGCACTGTATATTGGCACGTAAAATGTCATGTGCGAGTGGGTGGTGCTAGAGACTAAACAGCATCAAGTAACTGCGAGTCAAACGTTTAAAATGTCACAATCTCATCCAAGCGTCGCCTCGGAAAACAACTATCTCCTCGAAAACATTTCAGAAGTGGTTCGAGGGACACGCACCTCAGCATGCTATGAATCTTAATCCTCTGTGAAAAAAACAAAATGAGCCCTCTCTGTCGCCGCCATTAGCATTTTTTCCCCCCCTCATGCTGACATTGCGCTTCACAATTTCAAAAAGAAAAACACTTTGGAGCGACAAACAGAGCAGAGAAAAGGTGGAAGGGGTGGGGATGCAGCTATTCTTTTCTCCCGTAACATTTTCGGTCTTTCAATACCTGCGGCTTTTCAGAGTGCAACCGTCAACTCCCTGTGGAGAGCGCTCAGGCCGCTGTGCACAGGAAGCTCCTGATTGTCGTGTACAGCCACCAAAACTGCAACATGACATTTGCCTGTGTGACATAAGCTCTATCAGCTGCTGCCATGCACTTGTTACACAGGCACGGCAACAATGGGCTACTCATAACTCTGTCAAGCAACTGGATGAGGGATACTGTACAGTGCTGTGTTCAGATGCAAATCAGCGGTGTAGTTTTAAAGGAAGGGTGTTTGCGGTTTGAAAAGACACTATACACTATGTTAAGAATTATTGTGCAAATTGTATGTCGGTGCCATAAAAAAAAAAATATATATATATATATAATGAAGCAATATGGGAAAGAAATAGGATCTCTCTGGTGATGAACAGCATGAAATAGGTGAATGCCTTCGACTAAGTATGAAAACCTAGAGATTTCACGAAAGATTGCTGTTTCAGCTCATAAGCATTCAATGAACAGTTTAGGGGAGGCCGGATAGACGGTTTATGCACAACTGCAGCCTCTGGAGGGTCCTACACCTTGATGTTCGGGAGACTCCAGAGGCACCAGCAGCTTCAAATACCTGTTTGCTGCTTTGTAGCAGCTGTTCTCTTAATCTGATGTGTTTGTCTGGCAAAAAACGTCCTCATTGTGCCTTTATCTGTACAGTACAATGATTAAGCTTAATCTTTCATGAAATATCTAAGGTTTTCATACCTCCAAGGCATTCAACTGCTCCACGCTTTTCATCAGCAGAGAGATCCTTTTTCTTTCCCATATTGCTTGAAAATGGTGTTCTGCTTAATAATGGTGAATGTCCTCTTTCAGTTTTTTCCTTAACTGGGCATTACCTGACAACTAATCATCACAGGAGACCGAGATTGATGCCAGTGATTCAAAGAGCCCTGAGACACATGCATGAGTTTCATTGAAAAAATATGCACTGTACAATTTGCAAAATAATCAACATAGTGTAGGGCTGTGCAATCAATCCCAATCAAATGTCCGTGGTCGTAATTAGCCAATCACAAAAACTTCAATCATTTAGGCTGTATAATAATGTATCTTCTGAAAACAACAAGCTGACTAGCAGGACAGAGTTCCCTTCCCGGAAAGACATTTTTTAAGTCTCTGTCCTCATCCAAGCTTTATTGAGAATCCGTCTCATCAGGCAGACGTTACAGAGCACACAGTTTCAAGAGCAAGCTCTCACTCCTCCCCCAGTCTGTCTCTTTTAAACAGAAGACAAGAGCGTGTGAAGAGGCCGCCTTAACTCTGATGAAGTGTATTGTCTTATTGTGATGTACTGGACGTTGTCTTCTCTCAAGTGTTTTTAAGCCTGGTTTAGTTCTGATTTGATTGTAGGCAATGACACCAAAAGCAAAAGTAAAACTAAACTGAGATCTCAATTTGGCCAGAACATGTAATTAGGTTGTATTATTCTGTGAGTCTATTCTGTTCTACACTGCGTTAACAATTATTAAACACATTTTATTTCAGTGTCATAAAGGCAAAAACTCATGGACTGTATTGTGTCTCAGGGCTCTTTGAATCACTGACATCAATCTCAGACACCTGTGATATAGTTGTCAGGTGAGCCCAGATAAAGGCCCTATACCTGTTTTTTATTTTTTTATTTTTTTATTGCAAACAATGAAAGGGGAAGCCACAAAATGAAAATGTTGGTTGTGGTCCAAACGCATTCGTAACATTCCTAATTCTTTACACGGACACGTTTATAGGCACATTTCACAACTTGCAGGGTCACTTTTCAGGGTCACTTTCACAAAAATGCTAGAAAAATAGCCTGAAAGTTCATAAAATTGATACAAAACAAATTCCATTTCGAGAAGTAAAATCAGATATAGCTCCTTTAAGGCAAAAACTACTGAAAAGGAAAAGGATCTCTGCTGATGAAAAGCACGAAATAGTTGAATGCCTTCAACTAGGTATGAAAACAGTCTTGTTCACTGATGAGTGCCCTAACCCTGGATGGTCAGATGGGTGGAGTAGTGGATGGTTGGTGAATTCAACTATTTCACGGTTTTCTTTCCCATATTGCTTGAAAATGGTAGTCTGCTTAATAATGGTTGACGCCCTTTTTCTGTAGCGTTTCCCTTGACTGGGCTTGCCTGACAACTAATCTTCACAGGCTTCTGAGATTGATGTCAGTGATTCAAAGAGCCCTGAGACACAATGCCATCCATGAGTTTCATTGGAATTTCTTATTATTTTTTTTACCTTTATGGCACCAAAATACAATTTGCGTAGCAATTGTTAACGCTGTGTATTTGCTGTGGCCTTACAGTAAATTCTGGGAATCAATCTCATGATTACTCAGCAACAGCCACCACTGAAAATAATACGTTTTTACAAGTCAGAGCAAAGATTTATGCGTCAACGCTGCTTCCCTGGAAATTTCCATTCAAATTTCGATTGAAGCAAGCACAAGTGGAGTTTTGGAGTCAAAAGCTGGTATGAAGTCAAAGCCACAGCAGGTAACTCTGTAAATTCCTGCCAGCCACTCTGACGCAAGGGCTTTCTTCACTACACCTTTCATTGTGAGAAGAAAAAGCTTTTTTATCACCAGAGAGAGGTCTTTACACAATATGCGTCTGTGTGGGCAGTGTGTAAAAGGATATTGCTCAATTCTGTGCATCCGCCGAATCAAAATGCTGTATCTGTTGACTTGGAAATAAGTTAAGCGTGGCTCGAGGCGTGACAAAACAAGCCGGTGTGGTGTCGGAGTGAGTGTGCGGCCACAGACACAGACATGCCAGTGGCAGCTTTGTGCAGCCAGATGGAGGGGCTGGGGATGAGGTGATCCGCACTGCTGGGAAGTTTCCTCTGTTTGCTCAGAGTGTTTGCTGCTGCACACTGTAGAGCTTGTGAGAATTCACACTGTCTCGCTGTCATTTATTCTCAGCACTCACAAAATGACCGTCAAGAGAGTCCAAGAATGGGCTTCTTTTTTTTTTTACTGACAGGCAACCACTAAATTCTGGAGCAGTGTCCAAAGTATGTTTGAGTTTGACAGGGCGGTGGAGGGGGTACAGCAGTGGCCAGTCCAGCAGTGCAGTGGTTGAATAGCGTTGTTTCAACAAGTAATTTCCCAAGCTTTACAATGACAAACTGGAGTCTCAAATTTAAAGGGGCTGTACCTATTTTCCATGCTGGTAGTCGGGCAAAATCTATTGTCTTGCCAGATATATTGTATGAAAAAGAGACAGGTACATTGCATTTGCTGCGGATTAAGAGCAATCGTAAATCAAAAGCACTAATGCTAAAAACAGTATTGCAAACATAACCTGGTCACTTTACTCAGCCACAAAACGTGTTTAGAAACGACAACAATCAGGATGTTAGAAATACGTTTGAAATAAGTTTGGACCAAAAGGAACATTTAAATATATTTTGGTCTAAAAACAGAAAAAAAAGATACAGGACCTTTAAACGATGCATTTGAAAAGGTCAATGAAGAATATAAATAGCATTATTACTTTTGAGTTACCAGGAATGCCTCTTGTAAAAGCGGGAACATTATTTAATCAACCACTCAATGGCAATTACTGGCAGTGCTGAGTAAGAGGTGTGGCTGGGCAGACCAGAACATCATTCACTAATAGCAAGCGAGGTATGGGAAGCATCTAACAGTGATTTTAAGTATTTTCCCACACCAAAGGTAATGATAGTGATAGTGCAAGCCTGTCACTATAACTACATATCACTTAGTGTTAAAAAAATACTCGTAGTTGAGCTTAAAAAGATGACACTCCTTTAATATTAAAAGTTTTGAAGCCCAGGGACACTTCCATATTCCTTTCATTTGTATCTCACGGGGCAAACTTGTCTTGTGTCTTGTTACACAGCTGACCCCTCGAACAACCGCTCTGACATTTAATCAAATCCTGTTTATTGCTTTGAAATATTTTGCTCCCTATCCAAGAGTGAAACCGGCAGGCTCACGGAGTTAAAATTGGCTTTTTATCCTCTAGAGCCGCCATTCGGACATCTGACAGCGGCTAGCGGAGCGTTACGTTTAAGCCGGTTTTATTATGTGCTCCCCGAATGGATAGTAGACACTTTATAAAAACCTGCTTTTTAGTGTGACCCAGCGGACTGTGAGAATGGATTGGGGGGAAAAAAAGAAGAAAAAAAAAAGAGGCTTGATGAAGTGAGATGGCGAAGAAGTGTGGTGAAAATAGGAGCAGCTTCCGTTTTTGGCGGTAATATAATAACTAGACATGAGTCATAGCTTGAATGAGAGACAACCTGGGCGACACAGATGGCTGGATGAGATGAGAGCAATTCTGGGTAAGAGCTGGCAGCGGAAACTAAACGTCAAATCTTTCTACCTTATCTCCAGGCCGGATACAATGTAAACAAACCAAGGAGATGCCGCTTTTGGATCCTTGAAGGTGACTTTGCATTCTGTGAAACCACTACTGCTGCCCATGCGATTGAATAAAGCCAGCATTTACTGACACAAATTGGAAAAAAAAACTCACCGAGCTCTCCAGAGGCCGAGGACCCGATGGCGTTCTCTCCCATCCGCGAAACGGCGTCGAAATAGGCTTTCCCAGCGATGGTCATTGCTGCATGGGAGGTCAGATGTTTCAACAATTTGCAAGAAAAAAACAGTATTATTTAGTATTTATGTTATCTGTGAGGGCGGTGCTCACCTGTGACAGACTTCTCGTAGCTCTTGCCGAGGTTCACCAGGTTTCTCAGGCCCGGGTTGAACTGATCCATTACATTCTGGAAGGAAAATATCATAAAGTTCAAATCCTGAGGCGAGACCTGTGTGTGTGGTTGGATTCGTATAAAAGTTTTGCTTCCCCTCAGAGCCATTTCTAGCTATAAGCAGGTAAAGGCGACTGTTTAGAGCCCCGTGTCCAAGAGGAAGCCTTAGTGGGCGTGTGGAGTGAAGTCTGTAACGTTCAGATCTTTGAGGTTTGGTGTGGTGTGATTTTTGCTGCAGTGTTTGTTACCTTGGTGACTTTGGTTTGGTTCTTGACAGTGAACAGATTGAAAAAGGATTA
The DNA here is from genome assembly GCF_951799975.1 of Gobius niger. Lineage (NCBI taxonomy): Eukaryota > Metazoa > Chordata > Actinopteri > Gobiiformes > Gobiidae > Gobius > Gobius niger. Next base: position 10,039,537 of record NC_136870.1, on the reverse strand, counting down.
CATGTTTTGGTCACTTTTTCATCACGTTTTTGTCACTTTTCTGTCACTCTCTCGTGGCTTTCTTGTTGCTTTTTCATCACTCTTTAGTTTTTGCTTTTGTCGCGTTATTGTTGCTTTTCCAGCACGTTTTGGTCACTCTTTTGTTTGTTTTGTTTCTTAGGGTTTTTGTCGCTTTTTCATCCCATTTTTGCCACATTTTTGTCAGTCTTCAGTTGCTTTTTCATCACTTTTTAATCGTGTGTTTTTACAGCAAAGCCAAAGTGGAGATAATGTGCTTGTTCAGGTGGGGGTTACTTATCACAATCATCATATTATTTTTAAAAACTAGCTTTCAGTCTTTGGTTTTTACCAATTTGTTAGCAAGAAATGTGTCTAGCGAATGTTAAGCTCATATCCCTCTATTGCACCATGGCAAACAGGCCCCCCAGAGTGGATTTTTCCCAGGACCCCAAAAAGCTAGTAACGGCCCTGCTGCTACTTCTCAAATGCTTATGCGATCTCATTCCTATTATCCTTATTAATAACAACACCAGTGCACGCTGTTTGCTTTGTTGTGAGGGGGGGTTGCAGTGTGGAAAGGAGATAAAAGCAACACAAACCCCAAGTCCTTTTGTCCCTCTTCCGCCACTTTGCTATAAATATCGCCCCACCGAAACAATAAAACTTTCAATCTTTAACTTGACCCTTTCACATCACAACTCCCCGAAAAAGGTCAAAGTCCCACACAGTCCTGCACGCTCACGCTCACACACATGAAGCGTCCCGTCTCTCTCTTTCTCTCGCTGCCTCTCTCTCTTTCCCTGTCACTATTGAAATGCCTCAACAATCAAGTGCTGTTCAACCTCCCAGTCTGTATTCCCCTGGCACGCCCTCAATAGAACAATGAGCAGGTCAGGTATGAGTCGCAGAGAAAAAGACCTGGAAAAAGGTAATAAAAGGGGGTGTTTTGTCCAAGCAGAATCAACTCTACTGACATTTCTGAACTTACGCCTTGCATGAACTGTGAAGTATTTTCCCCTTGACTCAAAATCCTTCCTTCGTCTTATCATAATTCAGTCATTAAGGGTGCTTTAACTCTCACTGGCTTATCAGACCCGGGAGGCAGGGGCGTCAAACCTGATTAGATTAAAACTGATAGGCATTGCCATGACGACTGAAGAAAGCACATGTTATGTATCTGTTCAGGCATTCAATCAACCAGGTGTGTTCAATGGTGACAATGGTTTTAAGAGAAGGCAGGTCAGTCAGCAGGAAAACTGAAACTAGTCCTTGCACATCTGACTGCTAGTACTTAAAAACCTTGGTTACTCCTCACCAGTTTGAGTTATGGGCTGTGGACAACTTTCCTCATCAGTTTAGATTACATGCTACACTTATGTATGTTGTAAGACGTAAATAACAGGGCATTGGCGTAGTGCACATTGTGTTTTTTACAGCCAAAAACTACACTATGTAATAAAGTTTTAGTAGCTCAATTAGGCTACGTCATTACAGGTGGTGAAAGCAACTTGAGTTTCGACATTAAATGAACTTACTCAGACTAAGTTCACTATTTTATGCTGGTATATTGATGTTATTCACACAGATAAAGTAAAAAATCAACAACAAATAACTTGACTTGAAAGTTTAGGTATTTGGAAAATATTGAGTAGGCTAATAAGATTGGAAAGAAAATCTAGCCTACATTTTTAGAGAGAGAAAGACATTAACAAAATGGGAACAAATTGAAACCAAATCCACTGTAAAAAAAAATCACACTAATTTTCAATCTAATGTCAAAAAGAAACTTTTGACACTTTGTCATCGATTGCAGGTTTACATTAGACTCCCATTGTCTTGCACTCACCTTATATGTACTTTCGGTGAGCTTGCTGACATCATCAGGTGCGCGAGACATGTTGGCAGGTGAAATGGGCTGCTCCAACAAGTAGACAAACTGAGAAAAAAAAAAGAAGAAGAAGAACAAAAAAAAAGCCAAACAAAAGCTTAAATCTGGCTTTTTGTCCCCCTCTGTATATTCCAATTGGTTTGACTCAAAGTGTAATCCAAAGACCACCGGTGCGTGCTCCCCGTGTGCCGCGCACCTCTCCGTGCATGTGGACAGCCCGGCGGACTCTCTCAGACTGGGGGGAACACCTCGCCTGTCGCCTGTGGTGTCAGCAGCAGCAGCAGCAGCAGCAGCAGCGGCGCAGGTTTCACGGCAGGTTTAACCGAGAGAGAGGAGCGCGGAGGAACAGCCATAAAAAAAAGGCGAGAGGAGGAGGAGGAGGAGGGCTGGGTGTGTGCGCCGTGACGCCACACAGGAGCAGGTCACGTCCCAATCACTGATCTACGCGTGAATCCAAAAAGTTTTTTTTTTTTTTTACAGTGAGTCAGTAATGAAGGGTTGATTAAGGATCATTATCGAGAGGCTGATCTGTGAGACGTGATGATGACGAAGTGTGGCCAGAAGAGGTTTGTCTGCAAAGATTTATGTGCAAATTGGCGATTGTCTGCAAACGCCTGCTTCCCAGATCCCATATTTATTCATTTTTAATTGTTTATTAATCTGTAGATATTATAAAACTACAAATGCTACTGAATTTGGTTTATATCATTTTAAACTATTCAATGGACTTAGCCTACATAGCAAAAAAACAGAAAACTGGCCAGAAAACTACAATTGCAACTTTCCCTGCTCCAACCCGGATGCCCCAATACACACTAATAGAAGCACTAAGAAGACGCTAGCATGCTAAAAGGGCAAAGCTAACTGCGGGCTAGCGCCACTTTAGCAGTATTTACAGCTAGATTTGAGTGAAAAAAAATCTCTCCATTGTTTAATTGGATGTACAATATCCCTCTGTCCCTTTGTCTTTTCTGTCAGCGTAGTATTTACTCTCATGGACAATTAATGAGTAAAAAACCGCAACATGCTACGACACCTGCAGTGGCGCTTATGGCCTCTAGGGGCATGAGTTACTTAGTATTGCTTTAAACGTCTACGCCTGAAAGTGCATATGACACATTAGACACAATTTTTGCTAAAACATAGTTAACACAATTATATTTAAGATTTTGCTAAAGATTGTACCCAGTTTTCTTTAGTTTGACATTTTTTGTGATGTTTATATAGTTTCACTTCCTTATTGGACATCAACAGGAAGTGACATAGATGAAGGCAAACCAAACTGTTTCCGTGCCAAGCATGTTAGGTCAATGGGAAAAGAGAGAGTCAAACTGCTGTGGAATGTTACCTTTATCTACTGTATGTCACTTCCTGTGGCTTAAAAAAATAATTAAATAACTTTTGTGCCCAACATTTCTTCATTAAAATTTCTGTTTCCCTGAAATAAAATGATAATTATGCAACTGATGAACTTGCAGCTGACGTTATCCTTCCTCATATTTCCCAAAGCATTAAAACCTTGCACTTTAAAGCACATTTATACAGCCTATGCGAATTATAAAAAGCTAAGTACCATCTGTATCGTTCCGGTTTGCTCTGCGCCTCTTGTGGACGTTTATGAGCAATGTGCGCCCCCGTGTGGATACCTTCTGTTACAACACAGTGAAAGTAGCCTGCCCTACATCATACCTATATAAAGTGCCCAAGCTCAATGTTGTGCAAACCTTTACATGCGTGTCTCTATTTCTAAATGTGTCCCACTTCGGCCTGCGGGGGAATGTGACCCAGTGCAAAGGCTGATTGTTGTGTGCTGACCACATGATTGAAACGCATGGTGGCAATTTCAAGGCTTTTGAGCCCAGTTTCTCATAGACCAATGGGGGAGTCTCATCACCAAGAACTCCCATGTCCTGTCCCTCTGCTTACATGTTTGGCCCTAACTCTGCTTTAGTTCGTGACTTGTGAGGATAAAAAGCAGATATGGCGAGGTAAAAATCAACTTTTTACTTTATAGTATCTGTGGCATTGTTATGAATTGTTTATTACTATACATGCAGAAAATTTGCCCGGACCTTGGTGCCTGTTTTGCTGTTGCTGGGTGTGGCAGAGGCAGTGGATCCCCTGACAGATTTGGGTAAGTAACTGCGTCACTGTTTTTCATTTTTTTGTTTTCTGATAAACAGTATCGCTTTATGACGCTGTATGCTAATATGATTCAGAAAACATTGCAGGAAAGTTGGTCATCTATCAAATGGATGGGAATGCGACCTACGTGAGAGACTCTGGAGAGCTGGCTTCATACATTCCCACAGAAACCATGTTCGAATTGTTTGATCCTCAGAAGAACTTTAGCCAGGCCAAGTTCTCCTACACGTGGGATTTAGGAAATGGGTACAGTAATGGTTTATTCACACAGGCATTTCAACTGTATTTACTGTAGCTGTATTTACTCTCTTTTTTGTTGTTGTATTTTGCAGGGAGGTGATTCAGGGGACTGAGCCAGTAGTGAGGTATCATTATGCAGCTTCAGGGAACTACACACTGAAGCTGAAAGTCGGAGTGAACGCGAACCAAACCGTCCCACAGATCACCGGAGACTACTCAATGGACGTGACAGTGCTTGGTATGTGCTGCCTCGAACACACGATTATGTTCCTAATCATGTTTACACATTGAAAGTACTGTATTTTTTGTTCAAAAGCAATGTGTATCAGTGTTAATTTTGACAACACATTTTATTTTAGTTTTAGTCTTAGTCTTTTGACTAAAATGTAGTTTAATTTTAGTCGAGATTTAGTCAAAAAAAACTTTTCAATTTTAGTCTAGTTTTAGTCGACAAAAATTGCATGTTAATTTAGTCGACTAAATTTAAGACTAATTTAGTCGACTTTGCATTTATAATATTCATTATAATCATATTTAATCAAGGTCCTCGACTTCATGGAGCTGCTCCCACATGAACAAAGCTCAGAGCTGATCCTTTGGCAGTGACTTTACATGATCTGAGGCTCTTTCAGACGGTCAATAGAAGTTTGGATGATTTTAGTCTCTCCTTTTCATTTTTATTCAGTCTTATTTTAGTCGACTAAAATATCTGGACATTTTAGTCATAGTTTTAGTCTCATGAAAAACTTTTAATTTAGTTTTAGTCCAATTTTAGTCGTCAAAAATAACACTTTGACTAAAATTAAGACTAAATATTGTAGTCGACGAAATTAACACTGAAGTGTATGCTAGATCTATTACCTACACTGTACCATAACTTATTCTTAGATGCCATCAAACATATTGAGCTGAAGGGGCCGTTGGACTATGAAGTTTCCCAGAACAGCAGTGTGCCTGTTCATGTGGATGGAAGGTAAGCAGCTTTTCTACCTATTTTGTAAAACAATTAGCAGTGCTTTGAATATTTTTATATACAGCATCAAGTCCAGTGAATCGAAAACCACTCTGCACTTGTGACGGAGATGCATTTTTTGTGGCCAAGCCGTGCTGTTCTTTCCCTTTCAATTAGTATGAATGTGTCTGAGCTCTCTTTTGTTTCATATTTACATTGCCATTTGTTTTTCTTGTTTTTTCTTTTTTTCCTAGTCCTCCCATGTGGGTGTGTTGGCGCTTCCTGCCCAACTGTGTCCCAGACCCGTATGGGGGCTGCACCCTGACCATGCTGTATGAGAACACGCTCTGGCTGAACCACACCTTCACTGCCACCGGGGTGCACTGCCTGGACATCAGCGTCCGCAACGACATCAGCAAACTGCAGACCTCCTTCAGCCTGTTTGTCAAGAGGAGCAGTGAGTGGGACACATCATCACAGGCCCATAGAGAGAGAGAGGGAGAGGGAGAGACATGCACATGATGACTTGTTTACTGCGTTCACACCATATTAATTGTGTTTTAAATACCACATTAAGATAATGAGACACGGATGACCAGATTTCTCTGAGGGCTAAATAAAAATGAAACTGCTTTGTCAAACTTATACACATATAACATGTTGATCCATGCAGTTAATTGGTTATTTGCAAATGTAGATGTTTCTTATCAGAGTAGCTTCATCTGCATTAGAATTTGTAAAAGGTACCATACATTTGAGTGTTTCTTTGCCAGCCAGGATATTACATTAGCGCAAAGATAAAAACTGCAATTGCAATGTGTACTGTTCGCCAGCAGAGGCAGCACTTCATTCCTATAACATTGACCTCATCAAATCTGACTCCCTCTGTAGGTGTTCATAGCAACAACAATATAAAAAAAAACAGAACAAAAGTGTCATAGCATTGTATTATAACATCACAACACCCAAAATCCAAGAGTTGCAGTTCCAGTTTCAAAGCAATTTAACCATGCGTTTTTGTAAAGAAATGTTAGTCACGCTTAGAGTCCGAGTGAACAGTGAAATTTAAGGAATCCAGCCATGTCTGAGCTGAGGAGGCTGACTGGACTGAGAGCTGCTGTGCTCAATTGATTGTGCCACGCATCTGCAAGTTCGGATTATGCCTAGGGTACATGTAGGTTTTTGCAAAAGTACATTCACAGAAGCTCATGAAGTGGCATCAAATAGAAGTTGGGAGAGTTAAAACTTGAGGTGACTTACTATTTATTTATTGTATGCAACACTAAAATACAAAGTGCTTCATATTTGGCTACCGTCGCCCCTTTTGTTTACAACCACCACAGGTCATGATCTACACAGCACGGTTTCCAAAATAAACCTTGATGAACCAGTGCCCCTATTTATTTATAGGGATTGCGCTTCCAATTAGATCTCTGCCCACTAAGATTTAAATCCAATCAGCCAAACAACAGCAAGACCACACAAGCCGTTTGAAAAGTCTTATTATTAGTTGTTATTATAAGTGTGTGTTGTTCCTGTGGTTTTTAGGCAACGCCCACATGATCTTCATCCTGGCCTGCGCCGCCGTTCTTGTGGCAACTTTCTCTTTCATCGCAGTGATCGCCTGCCGCCCTCGCCATCTCAACAGAGCACCGGTAGCTTTTGAACCCTTTTGAAATCTGTGCTTTATAAATCAAGGTTTTTCTACTCATGCTGCCGATTAGCGCAAGTGTAGTAGTGGAGTTTAACATTCAATACAGGACGTTATACAAGTTATACAGTACAGGGGTTGCTGCTGTAATGGCAGAGGTCAATCGAAAGACAGGATTCAATAGTGGCAATTCTGTAGCAACTTTTGAAGGAATATGCTTCATTAAGTTGTAGAAATGAATGCTATGATGTCAGATGGAGACATGAACACCCCTTAATACTAACCACTAATATGGATTAAGGTGCAGGGGTGTCTGATTTTAGGATCATATTTGCATTTTGGTCGGTATTTACAACTGAAGTAAGTGGTTTCTGTGTGTTTCGATGTAGCTGGCGGCCTCCAGCAACGCCATCTTCCTGAAGAGCCAGGAGTCAGAGACTCACAGCCGGATCATGCTTAACTTCTTCAACGCGGGCAAAGAGGAGAAGGAGCCCCTGCTTTTCCAGTACGGGTCTCAGTACTCCTCCTAAGTCTCACAGTCATTTTAGGGTAGCCCGAACTGGTGCGGCACAATCGAATGTGATTATGGTAGCAATGCATTTGTGTATTTTATCAATCACACGTATAGATTTGTCACAATAACACATTTCGAAGTGGAATATATGGTTGTAGAAAATGCTGTAATGATACTGAGGAGTGTTTTTTCTATATGTGCTCAACCATATCCAAAGATTAATGCTTGACCTGCCAAAAATGTGAAGCACATCAGATATGCACACTAAAGTAGGGCGTCAGTCTTCAGAATTATGGATTAAAAGCATTTGTCGCGCAATAGATCAGTCTTAAAACTCTGGAAAACCATTCAGAAATGTTCTATTATAATGTCTGAATGCACAAGCTTCACATTCAGTCTCTGCTTCTCACTCGGTCGAAATAGCATACTCTTTGTGTAATAGTTTTTACGATAGGTACATTTTACTGTGAATACTTTTGAAAACTTTTGTACTTTTACTTAAAGGCGCATTATGCAACTTCTTTGTGTGGCTGTTTGCGTGGTTAGTGTAGAGCCTTTACTTTCCATCCCGGTGGCCTCTATGTCGCTCCAGGACCAATTTTATTAACATTTTTTTAAGGGTATGGTAGGTTTACGGAATGAAATGTAAGTGTAACCATGGAGACGGTTCAATCAGCTGTGAAAACCTATTAGAAACCCTCTAAACAACTGATGCTGGAGCGTCTGGATGGAAAGACTGTAAACAGCCACAGGGTCACTGATATGCACTAATATCCATTAACTTCACACAAAAAGTTGCATAGTGCACCTTTAAGGATGATTTTCATTTGGTATTTTAACTTAAAATGATTTGTTCTTGTGTCTGTACATTTGAAAGTAACAAAATTGAGTTCTTCTAAGATCACTGGATTCAGAAAGTTCCCACTAGTGCAAATAATGGTCAGATTGAGCCTTGAAATATCTTGCATTTTATATTCATATATTATTACAAGTAGCCTGTATTTAGTTGTTATTACAAGACACCTACAAGTTCCAACCATATAAAAGTAGTGGATATATAAAACTTTTAAAGCTTTATAAAGTGCGTTAAATGCTGTTGCAGAAGTCACAGCTGATTCATCCTGAGTATACCATCACCAGAACACGTGGCAGCCATCGATAAATAAATCACTAAGCTCGCTCTGACATTCAAATGCATTCATAATAAATTCATCGCCTCGGAGAAGGTCAGGTTTTGAAACAATGACTGTCAACAGCGGCTCCCTGTGAATTGATGGGTCCACTGACTTATTTATGATCATTAACGCTGATGTGTCGGCTGAGGTCAGGGCACTGTTGCTCAGCTCAACATTTAATGCGTTTAAAGAACTTTGTACTCAAGTGGAGTTTTCCCTTTCATCCGGCATCGGTCTGCCTCCTTATCAAGAGTCCTTACTCCTTAACTCCACGGGCAATTTCTGCGCTCAATTTGCGTCCACTACAACACTTTTCTTGCCGATAGATTGCAGGCCTAACTGTAGTTTTTAGACTTTCACATTATTAAGCTGCAAAACACTGAAGTACAACGCGTCCTAAAGCAGACAAATAGGAAAAAATGCATAGTCGGCTCTTTGAAACCAGAAGGACATTATTGTAAGTTTTCACTGACGTTACTTCAAGGTCAGTAACCACGGCGACACATTGTACACATAATACTGGCAGATAAGTTCTTGCAATATGGAATAAAGTACAGATTTGTGCAGACTGTGATGTTGTTGTGATGTCCATGCCTGCTCTCAAGTGCTTTGACCACTCACTCCGGTTCGGCTTGACCCAAATCTAAAAGCTTGCAGCCTATAGGCCAATGTAATGCCTCATTTGAAAGCTAAGACCTTCAAAACTGATCTAAACTGATCTTTTTTCCCTCAGCACATTTTGTCACGTTGTTGTCACTGTTTTGTTGCATTTTCATCTCGTTTTTGTATCGCTCTTTCGCCACCTTTTTGCTTTCAGATGTGGGTAAAGCCGAACTGGAGAAAAAAGCGCTTGGTTCATGTGGAGGTTTAGAGGTTAATGAATACACTCTTACATTCTGGTGCTTCAACATCCACATTATATTTCTTTTATTTGTCTTTAAAACACATTAAGTTTCTACTAATTATGCCTGACTGTTTTTTACGCTGTCACCTTGAACTTCTTCCTCTTAAGCGCAAATGTTTAATCATGTCTTGCGCAGATCATTTACTGACAGCTTGTCCTCTGTCTGAGTTGTCGTGGTGTTATTAATGTTAGTTGGTGGAGGGATGGTTGATGAATGACGCCTGTCCCAACAACAGCGGGGGGTCCGAGCGGCGTCACAGCAACGACCTTGAACTCCCGCCTCAGAGCTGCACCTCTGGGTTACACATACCTACATCTGTCCAAACTGAGATACAAACCGCTTGTGGGAAAGCTGTACGTGAGACGGCTGCATTTCAGGCTTTGTTGTCAGTAATTAATTTTGCCCGTGTCTGAATGTAAAGGACGCAACCAATTTCCTGCTCGCACGGCTGTACGGCTCATAATGACGGGGTTTCTTTGACCAAGGCTGTCATTGATTGGACGCTAATGGCCAGATGCAGAGCTGAGCTGTAGAGCCACAACGCAAAGGCTATGATGCAGGCGGCGTGCGTCAAAGTCCTTCAGAAAATGGGCGGATAATTCAGGGAAATGACGAGGTATAGTCTTTTAAAAGATGGAACTTCCTCATGTGTCAAATCCATACATTAATCCACAAACATTGATTGTAAAAAATAAAAATAAAGAAATATCCACTATAAAGTTACTAAGCAACACATAACTAGACCTATGAAAACAGGCTTTTGTAATGAATGTGTTAAAACAATAATACAAACAAAAAACAATCAAGCTTAACCATAACCCACATTTTCTCCAGTTTGGCCTTACTCAAATCTAAACACTTCCTACAGCCTACAGTCCGGTGTAACGCCTCATTTAAGAGACCACAAAACTGACCTCAGATTTTTTCTTTTCACATTGTTTCTATTGGTTGTTGCCGCGTTAACGTCACTTTTTCATCACTTTTTCATCACTTTTTGGTTTTTGTTGTGTGTTTTTGTGGCTTTATTTATTTTTGTTTTTATTTTATTTTTATTTATGCAGCAGGTGTCAGGTATTTACAGTGAGTACATACATTTATAATAATGAAAATAATAATATTAATAATTACAATAATAATAGTATTAGTGGAGATTACAGTGATAAAATAGTTATGAAACAAACAGACAGACAGAAGAAACACACAACAAAAACAAAATAGGGGGAAGAGAGAGAAAAGGGACAATAATAATAATAATAATAATAATAATAATAATAATAATAATAATAATAATAATAAAATAATAATAATAAAACAATATATATATATATATATATATATATATATATATATATATATATATATATATATATATATATATATAAAAAATAATATGTGTGTTGCTATTTTGATTTTGTAGATTTGGGTAATGCCTGGATACCTGGATCATCACTGATGTAGCCTATTTACTTGTGTAGGTGGGGTTAAAGGAATAGGCCACCGAGATATGTTCTTACCTTAGCCTAGACGAGTTGATGCTTAGTACAGTCTAAGTGCTCCTAAGGTATTATTGTGCCCCTTTTTTATCCGCTTAGGAAATCGAAATGTTTAATTAAGACCAGACAGTTACGCATCAACTCGTCTAAGCTAAGGTAAGAACATATCTCAGAATGTAAAAACGGTGGCCTGTTCCTTTAAGAGGTTAAAAGCAGTGGTGCTCAGGGTCATCGCCGAATTAGAGATCGTTTTATTTTGGCTTCAGTATTGCATTTAAATGAGGTGTGTTTTTTGGTTTAGACATGGTTCACTTCACCCTCAGCTTGAACAGAATTTGGTCCAATTTTGATCTATTGTAGACCATTTCTGCACCCGGTTTCAGCTTGATCTAGGACTTGAAAGGTCAAATATTTCCTAAGATGGTCCTACTTGGTGTGGAAACTGTGAGACACACTGGCTTAAATAAAACATAAAATGTCTATTAGAAATGGTGTTCATCTAAATGTTAGGTAGACAATTTTCTGGGCCAATTGTTCTCCTTAAATTTCAATGTTTATAAGCATTTCATCGGCTCGGTGTCATTTCTTCCTGCCAGTGTTTGGATGTGAGGCGTCATGCTGAAGGCGTTATGTGTGATCTCATGAGTGACTTGTGACCTCTCTTTATCTGCTAAGCGTCGCTAATGCCGCCCTGGACACCTGTCGCCGCGGTGACCTGCGTGGTGCGCGCAGCCGGTGAGCCGCTCCCGGGCCTCAACCTCGGCGCCCACGCGGTCCGAGTGTGGGACAGTGCGCCATATGCCCACTGCCGGAGCAAGTGTTCATAGTATTCATAGCCCTCTGTTTATTTCTATGTGGGAAACTGACACCAAATTTGGAGGTTTGAAAACTTTCCAAAGCCACTGTTGTCAAATGAAATCAGTCATTATGTTGCGGATATTGTTTATTGGCAGTACATTGTATTCACAGTTAGGGCACTTGAATGTACAAAAGAAGGCCACAGAACAAAACGGACATTTGCAAAAGAATAAATCTATTAAAAAAAAAAGTATGTTGCATTTTACAGACTTCTTCAAATGGATACAGTTTACACCACTATGAATGCTGTTACTTATCCTAATTTATCCAACTATTACACAAAACAGTGACCACAATGAGCCAGAAGCGTCATTAGATTGTACCAGGCAAGTTTTCCATCACCATGTGCTTCCAGAGACCTGTCCACAAGGCTGAAGTTCTGGAGGCAGCATCACATTTTGTACCTTATTGTTCTATTTGTCAGTGCAAACTTCCCCTTTCGTGTTTCCGAATACCTCGATCTATTTTCAGAGAGTGTGCTGCTAACACTACACGGCGTTAAACAACAATGTTACAGCATTTGAGCTCTGACATGCTCACACACTTACAGCATGTTCTGATTAAAGGCAAAAGCACTGTTTTGTACACGAACACTATTCACCAGCTTTCTCGATCAGGAACAATGGGAGATTTTCAAGTTAACTCTATATCAAACCTTTTTTCCCCCAGCTTGATAAGGACAATTCATGCACTTTCGCCCGGTCTTTTTCTGATCCCTTCAAGTCCAACGTTGAATCAAGCAAGTATTGTTTTGAGCCTCGTTTCAACTGGTTCCAGTGAGTTCTTTTGTTTTCCTTAAAGCAGCACTAAGTAACTTGTTTACCTTAATAAATCCTTTTCGTAGTCCCTCTGGGTGTAAAACAAGTGTTAATGGGATGATTGGGGGGTCTTTCATCTCCCCCTGGTGTCTCTGGCCAGAAAACTACAATTGCAACTTTGCCTTCACCAGGTCGGAGGCGCAATACACACTAATAGAATCACAAAAAAGAAGCTAGCAGGCTAACAGGCAAAGCTAACTGCGGGCTAACGCCACTTAAACTTAAACTTAACTTAGACACCAGGGGGAGATGAAAGACCCCCCAATCATCCCATTAACACTTTATTACCCCCAGAGAGAATATGAAAAAGATTTATTAAGGTAAACAAGTTACAAAGTTTTTCTTTAAATTGTAAATATGAATGGCCAAATTCCTAAAGCTGCTCAAAAAGCCTAAAGAATTGCAATAGTGCCCCCCCCCCACCCCCACCCCCACATCAAAGGTCACATCCTCTAATGATTGGCTGGAGCGCCTTTAGTTTTTATTACACTACACATTCGCAGTGTCCAAAGCGGCACTGTAATTTATTATTCAACCTGATCTTTCATTGATGATGGGAGAGTGTGACCACTGAGCAAAGCCTTCTCCAGCATATCCCAAAGATTCATCTATATATATATATTTTTTGGCCTGGCAGTTAATAATAGGACCTTTAGAGGTTAACAGGTGAATAAATCAGGAGAGGTCCCTTGATTGGTGCTGGCATTAAGCCAGTTTGCTTAAGACAAAGACATAACATTAGTCCAGACCACTAATCTTTCCCCCTGACACGGCACGCTACCGTACGCTGCTGTCTGAGCGCAGCCTCGTGAGTGGGTGAGCGGTTCATCCTTGAGGACACAAACAGGTTTTTCTTCTTCTCAAATAAAAAATTAATCTATTGTCGACCTTCGTGCGACAAGTTGCACTTCGGTGTCCGCGGGCTTTTCTAACGCAAGGCAGTTCACCACTTTATAGAGACAAAATTGCACAACACAAAGTGGATTAAATGAACGACCACAGAGCTGTCCACTTAACACAGGCGCCCCCAACAGATATGCGCAAATGGTTTTAGAGACATTCAGGCAGTTTCAAGCATATAATCCAAAAAAAGCAGGATAATTCCGGTGTAGCAAATATCTCCACGAACAAGAACTGTCAAATTTAAGGTGGGTCTTGGGATAAAAACCTCTCTAAAACAACGACACACAGACAGTTGCCTACATATCTTTTCAGGGCTGCCCCATCTAAGCAGCGAGCACTGTCTTTTTAAGCGTTGGGAAGTCGCTCCAGACACACCTCCAGGGGTCTCTTGAACGCGCCCCTCCCGAACACCTCCACGTTGCCGGCTAGCCACGAGATGATGTTCCCGGCGAGGTAGGCGCTGCAGTTGGCCATGGACTGGATCTCGGAGGGCTTGAGAATGCGGTCCCAAATGTTGACCTGGCTGAGCTCTCCGACGAAGGCCTGCCCCGCGTCGAAACGGCCGCCCACCACGTCCTACGGGTGGCGATAGAGAGCAGGGTGGGTCAGGATTAATGTGGCAATGTCTTTCTTATTACGGCTTCTATGATTTAGAGGTTGGACTATTCAATTCCCACTATACTACACTGCCATTATGTCCAGGACACAAAACCCACGAGTGCACAGAAGGAATCTTTCTTTGTCAATATTGAATGGCGATGAAAAGGTCACGGCAAGCCACATCTTCTGGTAGACCTTGATAAATTCCACTCAGTGTGTTCTGACCTGTTTCAAATGTATAGGGTAAATAAACTCAACTATACATCTACGTCTCTCTGGAAATGCATGTGCAGTGAGTCCATTCACTCGCCTAACTATTTATATAGGAAAATGACTGATGATTGGTAGTATCTCCGGCAATACAGATCGCACGGCGAATCTGTGTAATAAGGCTCTTATCATCTTACTTGCTGGAAAGGCGGCCTCCTTCTCATTACCGTTCTTGTCGAAATTCTCATTACTTGATATTGCCAAGGTGTTCCGTAAATAACAGCGGCTTATTACTTGGGTGGCTGCTTGACATGGTCTGTGTCAAGTGCTCGGCTACATAAAGTCAAGACTGGGATGTCGGACTCGAGCACAAGAGGATTCTACGTTGAACATTGAACAAGAACATAATAACTTAGCTCTAGTTACCATATCAAAAGTGGAAAAGGTAAGCATTGTTGCGTCTGACCTGCTCTTGTCCCAGGATGATGACTCCACCAGGTTTGATGGGGTGCCAGGCTGCCAGGTTGTCCCCTGTCCCGAGCTTTTCCCCATCCTGGTATGCGTCCCACTGGCCGTCCCGCGTCGTCCAGGAGACGCAGATGTGGTGCCACCTCCCATCTCTCACGTCTATGGGCAACTGGGCAACCTGCCGTTCAAACAACTTCATCTAGAATGGCTGCAACCACTGCTTTTACTACTTCTCCTGAATTTTCAAGCAAAATGAATGACAAGAAACATCGCTTTCTCTCTTACCTTGTCGTTTATCAGCAGCTCTATCGGGTTATTTCCCCACTCGATCAGCACGATCTCGTTGGCCTGCCCGGGGACACCGTAGGAGAAGGGGGTGCCGATCCCCGGGCTGGCGCTGGACTTGATCCACATACACAGGGTGAAGGCGTACATCTCCGGGAGGGTTTTGGTGATGCGTCCGTACAGGTAGTTGGTGCGCTGGGGCAGGGACAGCTTGAACTGCTCCGGGGACTTGAAATCTCCACCTCCTACAGAGAGCAATTCACACATGATATTGAAAAACGGCATTGTGCTGCCCAATTGTTGCTCTGGGAAGGTTTGTAGCACTTCATTACTATTGGATATTAACACCAAAAACACTGCATTTATTCATCAGTGGTAAATACTAAACTTAATAAAGCAAGGCAAGTTTATTCATTCATTCTTTTTTCCTATACTTCACCTTTACTCTTCTAATTTATGTTTTCTTCTATTTCTTCCTTTATTTCTCAATGTCCTCCTCCTATAGACACTTCCATCCAATTGATTTGGTCTATTTCCCTGAGTGCCTTTGCCCACATCCAATCCATTAGCTTACTTCATCTTGATATGCATCCGGTATACAGTACATATTGAATCAAACCACTTTTATTTTCTGAATGAACAGATAGCTCTCATGAGACTTGCCTTTCATCTTTTTCTCATATCAGCCTGGTCAGAAAAACATGCTAGTATTCCAGGGACGTCTCTAAGGGGTAGCACAAACCGCCCCTGAATTGATTGGCCCTGGAAGCCCCCTCACTTGGAGGGGCTGTAGATGTATTTCCTGGGGTCAGTGACAAGAATTCAATAGAGCTCTGGACTATGTCGTCAAAATCATTACGATTTCAGCACATGTTGTGTTGGTTGGATACAGTGTCTGTATGTCTATCTGTTGTTGTTAAAGTCATTATTCCTTGTGTGTAAAGTATATGATCTATCTTGTGTATTTGATTGCACACTGACCTTTGTTTCATGTTGCAATTGCATTTTTCTTGTCTTCAGCTTACCTAAGAATAATTGTCTTATCGGAGTGATGACGGGTCCCAATGCCATACCAGAGAACCAATGCTTTGAACCATAAAGACTGGAACCAGCCCTAGTGCCACTTTAGCATCACCAAAGTGACCCCCCCAGACCACCCCAATAAAATAAGACCGAGCCGCTTCCAGTACCTTTCTCCAGTTCATTGATCCTCTCCACCAGTGCGTTGAGCGTGCTCTCTGTCTTCTGCCTGTATGCGGCCGTAGCGTTGGACAGCATGCTCTTCTCCTGCTCCAAGCTGCTGACTTTCTTCAGCAGCTGTTTCTCCAGTTCACTGAGTCGCCTTTGCAGCAGGTCGCGCAGCTCGCTGGGGAAGGACGCTCCCGAGATGTTGGCCCGCATTTGCTGTTGCTATGGAGAGCAGTCACAAGGACAGAGTTATGAATTGAGCAGTTTTTGGATTTGAAAATAAAGGTCGAATCAAAATGGGCAATGGCAAAGACAAGGCAAACAAACAATAATGTAAACAATATCAAATAAATAAATAATAAACTGTAATTGCATGTATAAGAAGATTTAAATTAAAACTATGTTAAAGACAACAACAATTTAACAGTGTGAGTGTATTCACAGATGTGCAGGTGCATTAAGTGCTAGCAGAAGATATTGTATGACTGTGGACAACCCACATAGTGCAATAGAGCAGTGCAAATGGCTGGACTGGAACAGGTGATTACGTCCTTGAGTCTGGTACAGAGCTATTGGGTCTTGTTTTCGTTCATAAATCTGATGATGGAGGGGAAAAAATGCCCATGTGTTGGGTTAATTCATTATGAGAAAGTGCAGGTAACACCAAAGCCAAAGATATGAAATGAGGCATGTTCTCAAAGTGTTCTTGTATTAGTTTGGCAGTTCGTGTATCAATCTTCTCTTATCATGGACCTGTTTATGGATATGGAAAATATTCTGACCGTTTCCCTAATTTTTGGCATCTGCTTTTGGATTATAAAACTGTGTGGTCAGTGTGGATGGTGAGCTATTGTTGTAATAGGATTTTGACATGTCTACGTTTCTCTATTTGGTTATCCAATTGGGCGCTCGAGTCATGCGTAATGCGAATGTTCTAGTTTGGACAGAGACATGTAATCCCTTTGAAACACTGCACTTTGATGTAACCGTGTGACTCTAATTAATCATTTCAGAAGTGCCGCTGAGCCAGTGACAAGATTGCTCGGCAAAATCCTCTTAATTCGGAAACAGTTTGACCTTTTACGCACGGAGTCCCAACTTTTACGCACTCACCTCCAGGTTTTCCAGTCTGTCTTTAAGTCCTGCCATGGTTTTCCCGAGACTGTCAATAGTGTCGTTTGGATCTCTAGGAACGTCCCCCATAGTGTTTTGCTTTTCTTTCCCCCATGACCCGCCTTTGGAGTTCTTCCTCTCGTCCGTAGCGGTGCCGCAAAGAGATAGCTTGGTGTTCAACTCGCTTATGGTGCCCACCTGTTTGGTAATGGTCTCTTTTTGTTGCAGTATGGTTTCCCGCAGTTGCATGACAGTGTTTCTCAGCTCCTCTTCCTGACCTCCCGCGCTCAACTCGGGCAGCAGTGTCACCGGGCAGGTGCTGTCACCGGTGAGGGGGACGGCTCGACAAATGTAGCGCTTCCCATCGTCGGGCTGTCCGACCGTTAGATATCTGCTCCACAAAACGCACAAGCAAAAGGCCCTGCAAAGTAAAAACATGTTCCCTTCAATTTTTACAAGTCAATCCAGGAGGAAGAATTGCTGCGTAAAAGTGCGCCGCCAAGACGTGTGTCCAAACAAGAAGCGCATTTTAGCGCGTAAGGATGAAAAAGCGCACAATCCGCTCCGTGCTGCTCTGCGTAAGCCTGGTTAATGTGACTATTCCTGTCAAAGCAGACTTCACCGGACAGCTAAAGAGGATTACCAAAAAAGGTGTCTGTGCGGCGCAGCTGATTGGCTGTAGTAGACTAACGTCATATGCCACCTGCACGTTTTGGATATAAAAGCTCTCAGAAACAACAAAACACAGACTTTACCGTTTAAAGAGCATGCTTTCTAGTCATACTGTCTTTTTTTTCACCCTACACATTCGTTGCCATTTTTCTACATTTCCGATAATAGCCTAAAGATAGCTCACAAAGCACGCCTTTAAACGCATGTTTGTTGTAAAAAGCAAAGCAAAAACATGGGTTCGCAGAGGGAAGGCATTGGCGAGGGCGGTCTTGAAGATGATAAACAATTTGTCTGTGCCACAGCTGCTGCCACTGCAGATGAAAGGTCAATAAAGCCTGCTGTGTCTTACCACTGTGCTTTGAACATGGCATTCTGCGCACTGCCAAGTCGGACAGTCACGACCAGGTAAACGGTACCTGTGGTCATGTCACTTTGTTTACTGACATAATGTGAAGCCTTTATCTTTACAGTATTACATGCATAGTGGTAAAAGGTACATTACGCAACTTTTTATGCAAAAAAAGAAGAAGAAATTAATCATATTTGTGTGTAATTTACCTTTTTGAGACCCAATGACTATGCCAACGCTCCAGGTTTTCTGGTGAGGGTCTGTGAGCAGTGAAACCGACCAGAAACTCTAAAAACATTTGATTCTGGAGCATCATCGAGGCCACTGTGATGGAAAGTAAAGGCACCATAAACACTCATACAGCTGCTGGGTCAATGAAGGATAAAAAATACACAAATAAAAAGTTTTTGTTTTTTTGCCACATGAAAGTTCTATAATGCACCTTTAATTAGTCTCACCTGGAGTGGCGGAGCACGCAGGGGTGAGGAGAAGGGTAAAGGCAAAGAAAGATCATGTAGTCATTAACTAATGAGTTGTTACATATTTGCATAGCAGGGGTTCAGTGCAAGTGCTTTGAGTAGGATTTGGACTGAAAAAACTTCCATTGCCGTCTACATTTAATGAATCTGGTAAACAATGATTTCACTCAGATCATGCTCCACAAAAAGAAGGAGATTAATTCCAAAAGGGAACACCGACAATCACCTAAAAAAAAAAGTGTCAGGTCCAAATATGGGAGGCAACAGAACAGCCCCCTACTTCACTGTATACCACTTTAATCCAGTATGTGCAAGGCCTGATTCCATTTCCCCTTTATCATTTACTGCCAAACTCCATTCGATGTCTCTTCAATTTACACCTTTTTTCCAGGTAGCTCAAATCCCGTTGGTGGTGTGCTATTTTCCTGATGACAAAGGATCATCACAGACTTTTCGAAAGGGGAATTGTGTGAGGGAAGAAACCGTTAGCCTAATGTAATGTGTTTTTAATGGTGTATTAATGATATTTTTTTTATTGAATATGTGAGCAGCTGGTTGCAGTTAAAGTCCTTTCGGATAAATATAGTTAATACAGTGTGCAGTTGCTTGTGATTATAAGAACGCTCTGATGGTTTGCTGAATGTCTCGCCCCTTTCACCCTGTGCTGTGATGTCTCATAAAGCCACTACATGGGCCCAAAAAAATCTATGCATTTATATTGTAGGTACAGTAGTTTAATCATATTTAAAAAGCTTACCTTTATAGTGTGAAACCATTCATTATTCATTGAAGTCGTGCCTCCTCGGGCTCTTTCTGCATCCTGTGAATCCATTATCAGGATCAAGGACAATATCACAGTGATATTTGTTCACTCTTTCTGACATATTTTTTCTTTTCAAGTCTTAAAAGCCATTGCATTCTTTGCTGTATTCCCGGATACTCTCAGAAAAGATGTGTTCTCAGTAAAGTTTTCCTCAAAAATATAAATATTCTGCCTTTCAAGTTTTAAAGCAGGAAAAGAAAGAATAACATTACAGCTTTATTTTTTCCAGTAAACCATGCAGAGGCCACTCTCGCATATAAAAACACAGACGTCTACTTCAGCAGGCTCAACAACACCTTCAAGTTTATTTTGTTTTGGAATTTTAGAAGTTTTTGTGGAAAATCCGTATTTTTGGAGGTTTTTAAACTGTACTCTTCAGAGCTTGTATCTTTCTTTGTGCAGAGCCAAGCATTTGGTTAAATCCGTGTTTATAACCTTGACTCACACCAACCTTTTTCTCTCATTTTACGTAAGCCTGCAGCTGAATGAAATGGCTGATGTTTTTTCACAGCCTGAATAGATTTTTCAAAGCATTGTGATGATTCGGAGTCTCAAGGAAAGTGCACAGCTCTTTTTCTTTCCTGGATGAGAAATATAAAGCAGGGATCTCGTCATGAGGCCACTGTGCACCAAAAAACACAGGCCTAATGGACACATGAGTGGTTTTGAAGCAGCGCCTGTGTGTGTCATCTGGTGGTATACATACAGAAAAATAAAACAGGGTCAGAAAAGAGTAGCGCTAATGAAACGGACAGGGCAATAAGCGTGAGACAAACAGCTTTTAGCAGATCATTATTACTATGGGAACAATGTGCACCTAGAATGAGGATGTCACTTTGTGCGTCAAATTATGTAGTCTATTGAGTTCAATGTGACATGTGGTGAAAAGAAAGATTTCATTTGCACCCATAAGTTTATTCTCGTTGAAGACTGTAGAAAAGAAGAAGGACATTATAAATTGCAGGCTATTAGAGAAGGGACAAGACTTTAACTTTGCCCAAATGCATTCATTTTAAAATGCTGTTTATAGCAGGACGAAACAGGACAGACTGCCAATATGCTTTCAGTAATTAGTAGTATGCAGTTTGTCATTCAGCGCTTGGAGTTATCAAACCATCAGTTGCATAAACAAAGCCATTATAAGCAACAGTTCAACATGTAGTTAAAAGTCTCTATTTGATGCTTTTAAATCACCCTTATAAAAATAAAAATGGGTGCAAATTTTCATAAATAGGTTTTAAAAGTTAGAATCTCCAGAGAAGAAACTCAAAAGAAGAAAGCAGCAGAAAAACCTGACAGACCATGGACATGGCAACATTTTAAGTTGGCTTAGCTACTATTCTGTAGTAAAAGTAAACACATGTGTCATGTCAGTGTGTCTAGTGTAAATCACACCACTGTCAAAATCATCAAATGCCTAAAGAGCTTTTTCACATTTCCTGCCTATTTGCACACCATGAGTGTTTCTGAGAGCTGAATGTAACAAGTACGTTTCTCCATTAAGAGATCATTAAAGGCAATCTTATCTTATCTGATCTGATCTGATCTGATCTGATCTTATCTTATCTTAGGGCATGGCTAAAGAACCACATTGGCTTTCATATAGGCTCATTTAATAACATGCTTTCAGAGGTTTATGCAAAATTTGAAAATATGTACCTACTTTGCTCCTAATTATCCAGTCTTCGATATTATTTTATCTGTATTATCTTGCAGTGTTTAAAAGAAGTTCATAATGAATGAAAATCAGTTTAGGCCAAATATGTTGTTTGTTCAAACAGCTATAGTCATTTTTTAGTATCTATATTCTTCCACAATACGACAAGGGGATATACCAATACGAGCGGACGAGTTTGGCACATAGGTTAGACGGGAAAGCATGGATATAAGTGAAAACCAATAAGACCATCGAAATTGATGGTCTTACAGCACCCTGCGTACCGTCTCTATCCATCCGCGGTAACTAGATCGTCATTAATTGCCATCTAAACCCCAGACATCTTTCGTAACCCAGAAACGTTTGCGTATTTACACACGCGAGTAGTGTCAAGTAAATATCAATTCAATGATTGTGTTCTATAATCCATTTTTAAAACCCAGAGCGCGGATGAATACCACGGCCCCTGCGTTGCCTGTCGCTCTGAACAGCGCGGCGGATACAGAGCGGCAGTTTCCTGTCTGGCGGTAGGTAAGCATACTTTGCCGTTTAATAATATTTTTCACATTTCTATCACAGTTTTAATATTTGAACTGTAGCAGCCACTCTGTTATAAGTAATTGCAAGACTTTGTGTGTAAAATCTGGTATATCCGTATGTTCTAGTGACACCGGGTAAAGTTTAATGGGGATGTGCGGTTCTTTCTTTCTTTGAGAGTGCTAGCGTGTTAGCTCACCGGAGCTAATGTATGGGAGCTAATGTGATCTGTTTTGGAAATGGAGTGGAAAATAGCACGCAATCACCTGAGCTTATTGCTTTGATCGGTGTATTGGTGCGATGAGTATGATTAAAACGAATGCACAAACGTGTGAAATTGCTCTTATTTACAAATCGTGCGGGATCTTTTTGAGCTAACGGACGCTTTTAACTGACGTAATATATGTGCGCCCGTTAAGTTTGTTTGGACTTCTAGTGCGTAATTTGGCTTATTTAGAGTTTAAACTGGATCATGCATACTTTAAAGCTATTTCTTAATGTATTACCACTACACTGCTGTACCCTTTGCTAACTGAATGCATGCATGTTGCAGTGCACATGAAAACACACTAGAAGCGGGGCAGACCGCCTGCCAAAGCCACAACCACCATGGCCTTCGTACCTGCACCCAGCCCCACGGTGGTGGACCAGACCACCCTGATGAAGAAGTACCTGCAGTTTGTTGCTGCTCTTACGGACACCAACACACGTAAGTTTCACATTTTACACATCATTTGTTTATAGGCTGTATTACTGTTGTGCTCTGGCTTGGGCGATGTGATGAGAGCGATCTTCTTTAGTCCAGTCAAAGGTACTTGTGGGTGTGTGAGAGAGAGGTAGTGTGTGTGTGTGTGTGTGTGTGAGAATGTGGTGTACCTTTTGATCACACTGGACGCTGAAAGTAAAACTGATAAGATCTGAGAATCTGCTGCCAGACACATAAGGAGACTCATGTGTTGGAGAAAGGAAGCTAGTAGTTTTTGTGACACAATTCTATGGTCTTTCAGCCGATGAAACCAAACTGAAGATGATGCAGGAGGTCAGCGAGAACTTCGAGGTATGTTTGAAATACCACAGTGGTTTTCTTTTTACAGTTTGAATATTGCTAATATTACTACATGGTTTCTGTTTCAGAATGTGACGTCTTCACCTCAGTATTCTACTTTCTTGGAACACATCATCCCTCGCTTCCTCACATTTCTTCAGGATGGAGAAGTGCAATTCCTCCAAGAGAAACCTACGCAGGTACGAGCAATAGAGCCGTGTTTTGTTGTTATGCTATCTATCTGATTAGATTAAGTTCATGTTGGTCAACTAACACTGGGCTAGTATAAATACCTGTATGTATCTTTGTCTTTTCAGCAACTAAGAAAATTGGTATTAGAAATAATTCATCGCATTCCAACAAATGAACATCTTCGTCCACACATCAAGAACGTTCTGTCTGTGATGTTCAGATTTTTAGAGGTTGGGCTGCTACAGAATACGGCAAAATCATTCTGTTGAGAAACCACCAATAATGAACGGTTTCTTTGCAGATCGAAAGTGAAGAGAATGTCTTGATCTGCCTTCGTATTATAATCGAACTGCATAAACAGTTTCGTCCGCCAATCTCTCAGGAGGTGATTGAGCTTCCACTTATTTACATTAATAATGTAAAAATACCATATATTGCTGAACTGTAAGATTCATTTTGATTCCTTTGATCCAGATTCATCACTTTTTAGACTTTGTGAAGCAGATTTACAAAGATCTTCCAAAAGTAGTGGTAAGTATATTTATTTATTTAGAGTACTCTTCTCACCCATTTTAAATGCATCTAGCATGTGTGTGTGTGTTTTTTTTAACCGTAACAACCCTTTATGCTTCTCTTAGGCACGCTACTTTGAGAATCCTCAAGTGATCGCTGAAAACACAGTTCCCTCTCCTGAGATGGTGGGAATGATCACGTCTGTGTTGGTTAAGACGGCACCTGATAGAGAGGACAGTGAAACGAGAACAGTAAGTCAAACCAGTCCAATAGGGTTTCATCAGATATTGAGCAGAACTCATTGAATCCACTTGATGGCAGTAGTGCTCTCTATTTCAGCACACGCTTTCAAGTAATCTCGGGCTGTTGTCACAATATGAGAAATATATTATATGTTATATTACAGTAGTTTATAAGTTAAAGGGTTATTGTAAGACCTTGTGCAAAAGCTGTGTATAAATATAATCTGCCCTTTTGTTCTCAGCACACCATTATTCCCCGGGGATCTCTGTCTCTGAAGGTGTTGGCCGAGCTGCCCATAATTGTCGTGCTCATGTATCAGGTTAGTGAACCACTCCCATGCTTTCTCTCATTCTCTGCTTGCACATGACCCATAATGCTTTTGCGCCTTTGGGGGTAGTTTGGGGGTGGTTACTGGAGGCCTTTGAGTGCGAGTGAAGCTACAGCCAAACAATGATGAAAAATAACTTCTGCTGTGCTCATAATTGCTCTAAAGCGTAATCCAGAATGACAAAACACTGCACGCGTGGTTAACGAGCTTTTTTTTCAATCGACTTTTCAAAATCAATAGACAAAAAGGTACAGATTTTCTTAAGCTTTGGTTTTGTGGAATCTCTTTGATGACAGCTCGCAACGCCATATTGTTTACATTAGCGACCCCCCAAGGTGCAATGCATTATGGTATTGCGCAAGTAGCGAATCTACACAATCTACACCCACCTGCTGAGTGAACTGATGGGGAGTGACAAAAGATGCATTTATTTTGGCAAAAGACACAGATTTTTCTGTATTTGTCTATACAGGCGCTACGTCCTGTGTTCTCAGTACTTTTCACTCAGTATTGCATTATAATTTCCATAAACCATGTTTTTGTTTTGCTTTGTCACCTGCAGCTGTACAAACTGAACATTCACAACGTGGTGTCAGAGTTTGTGCCTCTCATCATGAACACCATCATGCTGCAGGTGTCTCCACAAGCCAGGTAAACAGGAACTGCGGTGGTTTTTAATGTGTCAAAATAAGTTTGCTAGTGAATTGGTACACGCAAATGTATATGTAATAAGTATGAGGTCTTGTATCCTATATCGATAAGTTGATATAAAATGTAGAGATGCACACATAATGGTCAGGCAGATTCCTCTGGCAGTGTAGCTCGAGCTTCTCCTAATGTGCAGTAACAGCTGTGATTCAAACAAACAAGTCACCCAAGTAGAACTCTCCCCCATATGTAGACCAACAATCTTTGCCTCTAATTACCACACTCCGCAGGTACGCAGCATCATTAATGTCACCGATGACACCCACTTAATGGCTTTTGTATGGTAATTGTGCTATTTCTATTCCAGGCAACACAAACTCTTTAACAAGGAGCTGTATGCAGACTTCATCGCGGCACAGATCAAGACACTGTCATTTCTGGCCTACATCATCCGCATATACCAGGTACTCTCCATCTGTTTAATGGCTCGGGCTGACACCACGACACACTGCAATTTAACAACTCCCATCTGTATCAAGTTTTAATCTGCACCAGCTTGCCATTTACAAAACTGCAACAGCTATTTTTAATTTGATTTGTTGGAGTAATGTATTATTGATTTAATGTTCTTAGCTTTTTGCTATGTTGAACAGTATGCAAGGGTGGCACAATCAATCATCATCTAAATTGCAATTTGAATGGATTAGGTAGTGCAATATCCATGGGATCTTGCTCAAAAGTCGCCACCAGATTTTTATGATCCAACGAATGAGATCAACTGACTACCTGAATATACTGAACTACCAGGTTATTTCATAAAAGGGGTGGCACAGGCATATTCCAAGTTGACAAAGCCAGGATTCATTGCCCAAACCTTAGTTCTATTAGAAGTAAATCTTGAAAATTAACCTTGTGACAAAATGTACCCAATGAGCTGAATCTTGATTGCAAATCTGCTGCAATACGTGTCAGAAAAAGCCTTGGTTAGATAATAATAAATCAGACAGTTCTGCTTGTGGTAATGACAATACTCTGCAATCATTGAAGGATATTAATGAAACAAATGGTTGCAGTATAAAGTGATAAATCGTGGCTTAAATGCGTGTGTAAAAAATACTTAATAATATCCTTAATTTGTTTCCACTTTTAGGACCTTGTGGCTAAATACTCTCAGCAGATGGTGAAGGGTATGCTCCAGCTGTTGTCAAACTGCCCCTCGGAGACAGCGCACCTCCGCAAAGAGCTCCTTATTGCAGCCAAGCACATCCTCACCACCGACCTGCGCAGCCGTATGTACCACTGAGCGCACACCGCCAGATTATTAATGATTTTAGGAGGTGGCTAAACTGTAACATGAAAACGGTGATTGTTAGATATTGTTGATGTTGCATAGAGTTTGTGTTGATTGGGGTCAGGTGATGTAAATACTCTGCCTATTCTCACTGGTCAATGAGGTTTTACAATATTCAAATGCCCGAAAAATAAAAATGCAGTAGGAAGTCAGCCGTATAGCTTTTGGGGTTCATTAATGTGTAGTAAAATAGAATAATATGTAAAAAAAAAAAATACTGGCAGCCGTATATTGACCTGAACCTATTTAGGGTTTCCGCAGGGTTTTAATATGTCTTAAATTTGATTAAGTAAAAATAAGCCCTTTAAGTCTTAAACTTGCTGAAAATGTGGGTTTAGGTCTTAAATTTGAAGCGTGTGTTTTTAAGACCTGAGTTATTTATGTAATTATAAAGCAGGAGTTTTGTGTCTGGTTTATAACGAGGCGAGGGTCAGAGCCTGGTGCGGCGCTTTGAAACAGCTGTTTAAAGAGCAGTTAACTCTTAGCCACATTAGCATCACTGCCTCACTTTTACTTCATTGGATCCTTCTTAACTTTCGGAGGCAGCTGTCTCTCTGTCAGAAGATCTAAAGGAAGCACAGTAGTATAAAAAGTTGCATGGTTCGTGTGTCTGTTGACGTTTTGCACAGGGCAATCTACGTGAGGACAGGGGCGTAGGGGGACAAGGTGCGCACTTGAATGAAGTGCTTTTTCCGTTTCCTTTGCACCAGAGTGGTACCATTCTGACAAAGATTGCTTTAACTTGAGTGAAGTGGAGTGATAGCCCAGTGAGCTCAGTGAGTGCCATGAGACAAACTGGTGTTAAAGACAATTGTCTTAGTCCCTTTTACGGGGTGTGATGCACTGGATTCCTTCTGTTCTCACTGTATCAAGTGTGAAGTCGTTGTTCATTCATTTGGAATAATAAGTTATTGTAATTCATATAGAACAGTATCTAATGCACACTTAAATCTTAATAAATCTGTATAAAATTGAAAATTAAGGCAATATGTATGTAAGAAAATGCCTCCATCCCTCCCTAATACTACTACTACTATTATGCAGGTAGCCTGTTTCTGCTCTAAATTATGTTATTTATATAAATCAAATGTGTGTGTTTTTTTTTTTTTGGCAAATATCATTTGACTTGAAGGCCCTATACCTGATCTTTTCATTTCAAACAATAAAAGAGGACAGGATTAAATTAAAACGTTGGTTGAGGCAAACTCATTCCTAACTTTCTTAACATTTGTAGCATCTCAATTCTTCCCAATATCTTAAAGTTCTTATTGCAAACTGTGCCGGAACCCTGCTTTTCTAGAATGATGTGAAAGTCATCTACTGTCTTGGCATTTCAATCATTTATTTCTTAGGAACGCTCCACCATCTATCAGTAAAAGCTTGTGACAGATATGCACATTTGGGGTGATTTTCCACATTACTGTGTTACTTCCGCTAAAGTTGCTCAAATACTTTTCAGCTAATATACTGAGAGATATCCTATTTGGTGAAGAAACCTATATGACTGTGCACATGTAGCGTGGGTTCAGAAAATTTCAGGCCTTTTTTAATGACTTCCGGTTGTTATTTAGCATTTGTGAAAGATTAGCCTGTGGTAAATACAGAAAGTTACCGCTGCTACACAATCCTGAGACTTCAGCCTTCAACCTAATAACATTTTCACTCTGTTTCAGAGTTCATTCCCTGTATGGACAAACTTTTCGACGAGTCCATCCTGATCGGCTCCGGCTACACCGCCCGGGAGACTCTGAGGTGAGTGCGTTTCCAGTGATCTGATCTCCCGTCGTCAGCACCCGCTCCGCTGCGGCGCCTCGCTCATCCAGGTGCTTTCTGAAAGTGCGGGGGCATATTAATCAGGCCCCCGGTCTCGAAGGCGGCGGAGACTCTCAGGTTAACAGACTGCAACACTGCCCTGTCAAACTGTCATGTACACCTGCATCTCCAGAGGGCACGCTGCCTGCAATCCCTCCCCCCGGCCCGTCTCAGTGCCTCTTTGACCCTCTCCGTTGCCAAGCCGCCTCACCTCGTCAACAAAATAGCTGTCGGTTCACATTAGCGCAGCGCGGGAATACGCAGGGCCGGATAAGAACTGGCATCGCTATCAGTGTCACTCATTAGCCCCTCTGTTTTTCTCCTCATATATGCCAGGCTCTGTTGCATGATCACTTATTCTGAATCCTTTGGAGGACAGTAATTAGATGCTGCGCAAAAATCCGTGCGTCTGTTTCATCGCAGTTTTAATGATCGCTAGGAGCAAATCACAAAGGTTACACTTGTATAGGTCCTGTCTGTGTCTGTCCTCGGGAAGCGACAAACTATCTCGGGTTCATGAGGTTTGATTTAGTGCAAAACTTTCAAATTCGGCTGTTAAAACCTCTACAGACACATTCCCGAAACTCGCATGATTTTTCCAACTGGTTTAGCAGTTTTGTTCCAGTCTTTACTCAAGGATGTGCTTAAAATATGCTCTGTGAACTGAATCCTGATTTTGAAAAACTTGATCCGCAATTTGACTTTTTTTTTTTTTTCAAATCCTTTTCCTGTTTTTTAAGAGTGCCGCCTCAACATGTGAAATTTCTACCCCTTCTAAGCAGCTTCTCTCTCCTCTCAGCCTTTCTGATTATAATTTTCTTGAGTTTGCACAAAATGTCAGGTGGTTGAGCGTCGCCTTTTTGGCATTCACTTCAAATCAGCCCTGAAATGTTCCTACTATTATTCTCCAAATGTCACACTCGCTCTGCTCTTCCTCCTCCCTTTTTTTCAGGCCGCTCGCCTACAGCACGCTCGCAGACCTGGTGCACCACGTCCGGCAGAATCTCCCCCTGACGGATCTGTCGCTGGCCGTCCAACTGTTCGCCAAGAACATCGACGACGAGTCCCTCCCCAGTAACATCCAGACCATGTCCTGCAAGCTGCTGCTGAACCTGGTCGACTGCATCCGCTCCAAGTCCGAGCAGGAGAACGGCAACGGGAGAGATATCCTCATGAGGATGTTGGAGGTCAGCCACGTTCTATAGGTCTTATTGTATAAAGTGACCAGCAGTTACAGTACTTCCCACCTCAGACCTCAATCTGTTTTTGTAAGATTGTAAGAGGATAAACTTTGCCGTTCCGTTTTCAAACCCCAGGTATTTGTGCTGAAGTTCCACACCATCGCCCGCTACCAGCTCGTGTCCATCTTCAAGAAGTGCAAGCCCCAGTCTGAGATGGGCGTGGTCGACCCCGTGGCCTTACCCGGAGTACCGGCCACCCCGACCCCATCCACCACCCCGGCCCTGCCGCCGCCCGCCCCACCCACACCGGTCGCCGCCCCGCCGCAGCCTCCCGTCACGCCGTTCGACCGATCCGTGGACAAGGAGGACAAGCAGACGTTTCAGGTGTCGGACTGCCGCAGCTTGGTGAAGACGCTGGTGTGCGGAGTCAAGACCATCACGTGGGGCATCACGTCTTGTAAAGCTCCAGGAGGTCAGTGAGGACAGTTTTGCTTATATTACTCGGTAGTGTTTGCATTTAACATTTGACATTAAGGCAGTTGAGCATCATTACTAAATCTACAGGGTTGGCTGGTTTTATGATAATGGAAGATGAAGATGGGAGATATTTTTTACATAATTTGCGATTTGACCAAATGCCATTTCCTCAGGTGGGTAGAGTATAGACAAAGTTTGTGTAAAGATGAGTAACTGAGCTGTTTGAGTATGAAAGTCTGATTAACGTTTAAATGCTGAGGTAATGGGACACAAGGCGATGGGAACCTGGTGGATAGGTACAAGCCATGCTAGGAGGTACAGTTTGTGCAAAAAGTGAATGTGCTTGAGTGAATGCAGCAGAACTATTTCAAGCTATTTCAAATGGATTCTCATGAACATTGCAGGCTTTGTCCTTATTATATTGAATCTAGTAATGGTGTCTCTAAACCCTTTCCTTATTTTGCCCACAGAAGCTCAGTTCATTCCTAACAAGCAACTCCAACCAAAGGAAACACAAATATACATCAAGTTGGTAAAGTACGCCATGCAGGCCTTGGACATCTATCAGGTATGATTGATGTGGTGACAAAACGTTTTTAAAAGCTTTATCATGTGTAAATAAAGTAAAACGTTGTTGTTTACCAGGTGCAAGTTGCCAACAACCAGCAGACATACATCCGAGTGGCCAACTGCCAAACCGTTCGCATGAAAGAGGAGAAAGAAGTTCTGGAACACTTTGCTGGAGTCTTTACCATGATGAATCCACTCACTTTTAAAGAGATCTTTCAGACTACTGTGCCCTACATGGTGGAAAGGATATCCAAGAACTATGCACTGCAGGTACACACTTTAAAGTACAGACTAACCTACCTACAGACTAACAGGCAGTGGATATGAATAATGATATGTTTCCTATTTTCAGATTGTGGCCAACTCGTTCCTTGCCAACCTGTCAACGTCTGCCCTGTTTGCAACCATCTTAGTGGAGTATCTGCTGGAGAGGCTCCCCGAGATGGGATCCAACGTCGAGCTCTCAAATCTCTACCTTAAACTGTTCAAGCTGGTTTTTGGATCCGTGTCACTGTTTGCTGCCGAAAACGAGCAGATGCTTAAGGTAAGTCACCAACATGCAGCGTATCGTAAAACATCGTTACCTTTGTCTTTTGAAGTGTTTGATTGTTTTGTGTCTTTGTCAGCCTCACCTCCACAAAATTGTGAACAGTTCTATGGAGCTAGCCCAGTCTGCAAAAGAGCCATACAACTACTTCCTGCTTCTGCGCGCTCTCTTTCGATCCATCGGTGGAGGCAGCCATGACCTGCTCTACCAGGAGTTTCTACCTCTTTTGCCAAATCTACTGCAAGGTACGGGGTGATTTTTAATATACAGTCATTGAAAATAATCTGACCATAAACAGGTAGAGCAAACTGGCCTAAAACCCCAAACCTGCATCTACCTGACCAAAAGAACAATTTTAAGCTTCAAACCCTTTTTTTCCTGACCCGTTTTCCTTTTTCATCCCCAGGCCTGAACATGCTGCAGAGCGGCCTTCACAAGCAGCACATGAAGGACCTGTTCGTGGAGCTGTGTCTGACGGTGCCAGTGCGTCTGAGCTCGCTACTGCCCTACCTGCCCATGCTCATGGACCCCCTGGTGTCCGCTCTCAACGGCTCCCAGACGCTGGTCAGCCAGGGCCTGCGCACCCTGGAGCTGTGCGTGGACAACCTGCAGCCGGACTTTCTGTACGACCACATTCAGCCGGTTAGGGCGGAGCTCATGCAGGTAAATAAATGTTCCCACATTGTTTTGAATTGATATACCACCCAAGAAATGCCATAATGAAGAAGAAAACATATACAAGTCGCTCTGGAGTATTAAGTCGTAACTACCTGGGCATAGAAGCGTAAGTGCACCATTGACAAGCCTCTCCTGGCAGCACGTTGTTCAAGCTCTCATTTGCAAACTCGTTCTTCTAGCTGTGGCCATCTAGCTTTAAGCCTGCTTTTAGCTTTTTTTGTTTTACTTTTCGCTCACTCCACACTTTTTTCTGCTGCTTGACGACCTTTTTTTAAACCTTCAGTGGCACAGGTGCAGCTGATACTGGTACACAAACCTAGAGCGCCCTTTAGCGGCTGTCAGTGTCAAAATAACATGTGAAATTATATATTTTGATATATAAGTTACAGACTTTGAAATGTTTGTTTCCTGTTTTAGGCGTTGTGGCGTACCCTTCGTAACCCTGCCGAGAGCATCTCCCACGTCGCTTATAGAGTTCTGGGGAAATTTGGTGGCAGCAACAGGAAGATGCTAAAGGAATCTCAACGGCTCCATTATGTGGTCACTGAAGTCCAGGGCCCCAGCATTAAGGCGGAGTTCACTGACTGCAAGGCCTCTATACAGCTGCCCATGGAAAAGGTAAGCCAAGCTAACCTGGATTTAATTTGCACAGCGTATCGTCTTAGCCTTGTTTCTTTTTGGTTCTCAAAGGAAGAATGAAACTTAAAAGAGACCTTTGTAATCCTCATTATTAGTCTACGTAGTGGGCAATATGTCCTTGTCAGGGTTGTGTGTGTGAGAGTGATAAGATGTATGTGTCCTGCAGGTAATTAAATTTTTTCTCCTCCTCATCTCCCAGTCAGTAATCATCAATCTAGCGCGGGGCCACCATGACGGCATTATTTACTCTCTATAATGGCCACTGCTTCTTCTCTCTAAGCCGCCTGTCTGTGCGTTTGCAGCTGTCTGAGCAGAAAACTAAAGCAGCAATATAGACACCTTCTCGATTTCATCATTTTTCAAAATTATTATCCGCTGATGCGAACTTCCCTCCTCTTTGGTTGAAGACCTGCTGTGTTTTCTCAAATATTTACTTTAAAAAAAATAAATGACACAATGGGTATATTTAGAACGCCGCTGAGTTTCAGCCATGACAGAAAAAAACGCTGATATCCTAATATTCTGACAGTTCCACAATTCAATTAAGCGGCGCCCTCGTCTCCCTTTTCAACCTCTACTTTTCCCCACAGTCATCACTTCCTGGTTTTGTGTTCTGACTGGCGTTAATTAGTTTGGTTTTCTCTCATTTTTAAATCCCTGCTCGCCATGGCATGTCGGCTCATAATGTAGAAAATTGCGATGACCTTTGCTACGGCCAAGCGGCTCTCTCTGTTTCTGAGTGAGGCGCTTAAAGCTACATATTGGTGTTTAGATCAGTGGTTTTCGGAAGCGGGTCATACTAGGAGACGTGGCCTGGACAAACCTGAGCATCTTTATTTTTTAGCTGTTTTATGGGAGACTATATATATCACAAAATCATTCTTATGCATTCTTACATTTAAAAACTGAGCAGACGATCTTTCATTATACTCCCTACATCATTGCAGTCTTTGTTATATGCTAATTGCAACAATTTCGATTCAGGTGTAGTCTTGTGGATGCTTAAATTAAAGATGCACCGATCCAGCCTTTTTGCTTCCGATACTGATACTGGGGGTTTGAGTATCTGCCGATATCGGACATTACCCGAAACCACGAGACTTTCTTAAAAGTGGCTTCTCTGATTAAAAAAGTGAATGGTCCTCTTTTCTCCATTTTAATAAGGTCAATAAAGTCTTTTATTTTCTTATTGTGTTACAAATCAATTATTAGTTGTATCTATTACTAAACTAATGGATCACTAGACTTTTATAGGTTACATAAAAATAAACAACTCACATAAAGTTATCTGATCGTTTCAACTTATATCATTATAAAATACTTATATCAGTTATTCTTTTACAGCATTTCATAAACTAAAATACAAATACTTGGCTGCTCCAACAGTGGTTATTTTATTTTATTTTACTAGGCTACTTTACGTAGGTATTTCTATCATAGTTTCTGTCCCAGCCTTGATTTGTTCTTGTTAGCATTAGCATGCTGTTGCTCAATGCGGCATTCTGGGCGGTGATCAAAAATACGCTTGTGGAGTTTAAAATGATTAATGAATTCTCCAAGTGCTTCAAAATGATATACAGCATGCCCATATTCGCTATGGGTTAGTCAGTGAAAATTGTGTTTTTAAGCATTGAGAGCCAAAACTGATCGGATATTTGTAGCCGATACCCCATATCGTATTTTTTCCAGTGTTAGTTCGGATATTGGAGCATCATTACTTTAAATTTTGCTTGTTGTTTTTGTTCTTTCTTTGAAGGCGATCGAAACGGCTCTGGACTGCCTGAAGAGCGCCAACACCGAGCCGTATTATCGGCGTCAAGCCTGGGAGGTCATTAAGTGCTTCCTGGTGGCTATGACCAGCCTGGACGACAATAAACACGCCCTATACCAGCTGCTGTCTCATCCCAAGTACGTTTTCATCTGTTTACTTTGCCTTTATCGTTCTTGTTACTGCAGACCGCTGGCTCTCGTGGCATTGTCTAGTTTAAGTGTAGTATCTTCTGCTTTGTTTAGGCTCTTTTTATGACTTCTGGAAACCTTTGGTATTCACATTTAAAATAAAGCATATATTTAACTGCACATACAGTATGTATTGGTTTAATCATATGATGATTAGTGATGTTTTACGGATTCTATTTGCAGCCTAGTCATATTATGTTGCCTACTTTTAGTCCATTCTTGATCAGTAAAGCGCTTTACTTCTCAAAATAGACTTTACTTGCCTTTAAGAACACAGAGCCTCATGTGGGCACAATATCTGTCACAACCTCCCTTTTACCCTTCACCAGTTGTGACCCCTACCCCAGCCGCCGGATTAACCCTGCGTCCGCTATCTCCCTCACCTCTGCCACGAGCCCCTATACCCCGTTATCAGTTTCCTCCGCGGCGCACATGGCACTGATAAGTTCTGACACAAGAGTAGCGCTGGCTAATTACAGCGGCCTTTCCTCTCCCCGCGGTGGGCTCCGTTCTGAGGTGGAGACTTATGCATGAACAGACGCACGCGATGGGAGAGACTTGTTGGAAGGCTAGTCACATTACCGTCATTGATCCCTGGGCAAGAGTTAATTGACTTCCCGCTGTCTGTTTACGTTGTTCTGTGTCCCACACACTTGGCTGTCATCTTATGCCTAACACAGACACATGAGCGTCTAATTAACTGTTGGCGATCTATGTTCATTTGAATATAAAACCGTTGTCAGTGGAATCTTGACTAAATAATCCTACCTTTTTATTTGAATAGTTTTTTTTTTTGTTGGACATTGTTTCCATTCTTTTGACTTTGATTTAAAGCAGTGCTAAGTAACTCGTTTTCCCCACAAATCCTTTTCGTAGTCCCTCTGGGGGTAATACAAGTGTTAGTGGGATGATTGGGGGTCTTTCATCTCCCCCTGGTGTCTTTGGCCAGAACACTGCCACTTGCAACTTCACTGCCTACGGGTCGGAGTCACCAATACACACTAACGGAATCACAAAGAAAAAGCTAACGAGCAAAGCTAACTGCGGGCTAGCACCACTTAAACAGTATTTACAGCCACGTTTGAGTGAACAAAATGTATCTCCATTGTGTAATTGGAATCTTTTCTGTCAGCGTAGTATTTACTGTCACGGACAATTAATGAGTAAAAATCGCAAAATGCTACGACACCTACAGTAGCGCTTACAGCCTCTAGGGACACGAGTTACTTAGTACTGCTTTAATTAGGAAAATATTGAAACCAGATTAGTCCTAGTTTTCCATTGATGAAAGCTACACTGATATTTGTCGACAGAATCCTCACACTGTGGTAGCCATGATGTGAGAGGCTGTACCGCCTTTCCTTTCCTTTTTGACACAAGGTGATTCCAGTCTCATTTTTCTTGTGGATTTAAATTGCCCGTATTGTTTTAAAACCACTATCCGAAGCCATTTCCTTCACTGTAACTATAGCCTCTCAGGTAAAGGGAAAAGACAACTGGAGCCATTCTCCAAATGCCAAGTGAGGAGAACGGTGCAGCCCAGGAGTGACAGGCTCCTGAATCAGTAAAGGGCAATTAATCTGCCATTCTGTCAACTGTCGGCACTCTCCGTCTTCACCGCGAGATTCCCGCGCACTCCTTCCCTCCGCATCCTGACAGAGCCCCCCCTCTCTTTCTCTCTCTCCCTCGTTCAAAGAGCACTCTTTTAAATGGCAATAATGAAATGAAGCGATCCATCAGCTCTGCCCGCGGCGTGTGGCATTATAAAACACAAGCTCAAGCATGGAGAAAACAGCTGCTCCATCTCAGCGTGGCCCAGTTGCCTCGAGCTGCAGTAAATAACGCAAATACCAACAGGGCACAACCGGGGAAGCTCAGCAGTTGTTGGCTGAAGTATTAAGCAAACCACGGAAGGATAGAAAATATGACAATAACACACTGCCCGATCTGTTTTACGGACGGCGGTGACACAAAGCGTTAACATGGTCAAATGTGTGTGTTCCCTCAGCTTCACAGAGAAGTGGATTCCCAATGTCATCATCTCTCACCGTTACAAAGCTCAAGACACCCCAGCCCGCAGGACGTTTGAGCAGGCCTTGACCGGAGCCTTCATGTCAGCCGTGATAAAGGACTTGAGGCCCAGCGCGCTGCCCTTCGTAGCCAGCCTCATACGCCACTATACGATGGTGGCTGTGGCCCAGCAGTGTGGTGAGGGACTATACATCTAATATTGGCTTAAGGTCTTTTCTCAGGGATTAGCCTTTTATGTAGCAAAAGCACTCCGATGTGACAGTAACAGTAAACATACATTAACAGTAGGAGACATGTAGATAAGAGTTGAATAATATGGTAGTAGTTCCAATTGACTGAAGCCTTTCCCCCTGACACAGGCCCTTTCCTGCTGCCCTGTTACCAGCTTGGCAGCCAGCCCAGCACCGCCATGTTCCACAGTGAGGAGAACGGCTCAAAAGGCATGGATCCCCTGGTCCTCATTGACGCCATTGCCATCTGTATGGCCTACGAGGAGAAGGAGCTCTGTAAGATCGGAGAGGTGGCTCTGGCTGTCATCTTTGATGTGGCCAGCATCATCCTGGGCTCCAAAGAAAGGGTACCTCATTTTTCAATAATAATGTTCTTTTTATTGAATTGTTTTTGAAAATCCACTTTTAGAACAATATCAAATACTGTTGATGTGCTCGTCCTCCTTGTAGGCATGCCAGTTGCCTCTTTTCTCTTACATCGTGGAGCGCCTGTGTGCCTGCTGCTATGAACAGGCCTGGTACGCGAAGCTCGGAGGAGTGGTGTCCATTAAGTTCCTGATGGAGAGGCTTCCTCTGATCTGGGTCTTACAGAACCAGCTCACTTTCCTCAAGGCTCTGCTATTTGTCATGATGGACCTCACAGGAGAGGTAAGGGTGCATTGTGGGATAGCTCCACTTGTGCCTTAACAGTGTACAAGAGACTAAAGCAGATACAGGGCATTAAGAACTGCTTCCTCTTGTACTGCCACTTACATACACAAACATTCTGTGACACTGTACTTTGTAAGGCATTGATTTTTTTGCAGGTCTCCAATGGAGCTGTAGCTATGGCTAAAACCACTCTGGAGCAGCTGCTGGTGCGCTGTGCCACTCCTCTGAAGGACGAGGAGAAGACTGAAGAGCTGCTGGCTGCTCAGGACAAGTCTTTCCACATGGTGACACATGACCTGGTGCGGGAGGTCACCTCCCCCAACTCCACAGTGAGGAAACAGGCCATGCACTCTCTGCAGGTGCTGGCCCAGGTCACCGGCAAGAGCGTCACTGTCATCATGG
Source organism: Gobius niger (assembly GCF_951799975.1). NCBI lineage: Eukaryota > Metazoa > Chordata > Actinopteri > Gobiiformes > Gobiidae > Gobius > Gobius niger. Next base: position 10,002,117 of record NC_136870.1, on the reverse strand, counting down.
AGCCACACAAGGAGGTAATCCATCCTATATGGTCTTATATCATCTGCTAACCTCGTACAGGAACACACATGTTTTTAGAGGCACTTTTCTTTTATTGATCTGACAGAAAAAATAAGTGATACATTTCTGTGTTTTGTCTCAAGGTTTTGCAAGATATGGTTCCCCCAAAGAAGCACCTCCTGCGTCACCAGCCTGCGAACGCTCAGATCGGCCTCATGGAAGGCAACACGTTCTGCACCACTCTTCAACCGCGTCTTTTCACCATGGACCTTAACGTCATGGAGCACAAGGTCTTTTACACTGAGGTATGTCAAATGCGTTGACAAAACCAAAATGCAAAAGTTTGAATGTGACCGACTTTGAGGGAACTGCCCCATTTAAAATGTTTCCAGCTGCTGAACCTGTGTGAAGCGGAGGACGCGGCTCTGATGAAACTTCCTTGCTACAAGAGCCTCCCGTCGCTGGTCCCTCTACGCATCGCTGCTCTGAGTGAGTGCGACTGATTGAATAAATCACGCCTTACTTTGGTCGCTTTCAATAGAAATGTAATTGCATTCTTATTCTTATTATTTCCCTCCTTTTTTTTTGTAGATGCCCTGGCCGCTTGTAATTACCTGCCACAGTCCAGGGAAAAGATCATTGCGGCTTTGTTCAAGGCTCTCAACTCCACCAATAATGAGCTGCAGGAGGCGGGCGAGGCCTGCATGAGGAAGGTCTGCATCTGCTTGCATTTTCTTTTTCTGTTTCTTCTGCAATTTCCAAAGACGATCATCTCGAGCTACTTTTTCCTACTCATTTATTTACGATGTAGGCTAGTCTCTCCTTTCTACTCAATCATAGCCTTGTATCTAATCACCAAGGCATCCATATTTCCCCCAGTCAATACCAATCCACCCCAAGCTCTCTATCTGCCTCCTATTCCGGTGTCCTTCATTTTCTTTCTTTAGCGCCATCACTCCTCCTCGTCGCCCTCTCCTGTGCTGTTTCTATTCCCCCCCTTCCCCCTTTTTTGTGGATAGCAAGTCGACGCTCCCCCCACCCCCCCACCCACCATTCTCCCGTCTCTCACCCTGCCGGCGCTAATGAGCGTTGCCATGGCCCAATCGATACAGGATGGAGTGTTTGTTCCCGCCGTTGAGAGGAAAATGAATGTGTCTGCCATGCATCATTCGGTCCTGTCTTCGCACCTGCTAAGTTCAGCATGTATGAGGGCCTGTTTGTACTGTATGTCCGCAAAATAACTGGCCCATACGTAGTTTCCTAATAGAGACGCCAAAGTAAGGACTAGTACGCTGCCAAGTACACGGGCTTGTAATTCTGGTGTAGACATAATTTGTTTATCGATGCAGACTGGATGCCAGAGTCGATAAATGTGTAGTTCACAGCAGTGCACTACTTTGTGTGGAAGCGAAAGTTACTTTTTATTTTTACATTGACTTTGACTTGACGGCTCCTCATTGCAACATCCCCAAACATCTCCATCTCCCCAAAGTACACCTCCATGCGCTTTGAGCTAAGGCAACATATCTGTTATTGCAGTTCCTCGAAGGCGCAACCATCGAAGTGGACCAGATCCACACTCACATGCGCCCCCTGCTGATGATGCTGGGCGACTACCGCAGCCTGACCCTCAATGTGGTGAACCGGCTGACGTCTGTGACTCGGCTTTTCCCCAACTCCTTCAACGACAAGTTCTGTGACCAGATGATGGTATGACAAGCTTTTATGTCTATATTTTATGGGCTGTCAAAAAAAATTATTAATCGCTATTATGCTTTGACCAAACACACTCCTGTGTCTGAGCAACACATTACCTGAAAGACAAATACCTATTATATCCCAAGGGTCTCCAACCTTTTTACATAATGAACTACTTTTATGTAACAAAAGCTATAGAGAACTACTTATCAAAGAGACTTGTCTAACTATGCTATTTCAACAAAAATGACTTTAATTTTGTCCTGAAACTCTACTTTATGCCAAAAAGTTTGCAGATTCTGTTCAAAATGTTCTGCACTAGAGAAAATGAATCTAAAATGAGACTTGTCAAGCCTGTGTAGAAATGATGAAAGCTTTGGGCGGCGAGAGCTACTGGTTGGAGATCCCCTTTATAAGCTGTTGGGCTTTTACCATAAATTCATGAAGCTGTGAATATTTGGTTGAAATGTGAGAAAATTAGCCGTGATTATGCAAATTTCACAAGTGCGGTTAAAAAAAAATGTATTGATTGACAGCACTGCTTTATTTGTTTTGGCATTCATTGTTTCCTGTCTTTTTGTTTTGTCAGCAACACCTGAGAAAGTGGATGGAGGTGGTGGTCATTACACACAAGGGAGGCCAGCGCAGTGATGGCAGTGTGAGTATATCAGCAGTATTGGTAGTATTTGTGTTGCTAATATGAGCTGCGCATGTATTTTAGTCTTCTTCTATGGCGCTCTATTTAGGTAGAATGTATTTGAAGCTTGAAAACACAGAATTAGGCTAGCAGAAAGAAAGTGAACTCTGTGATCAGCTAAAATTTGCTTTACAGGAACACAGAACTTTAGTTGATTCCTTCTAAAAAGTAGTGATCTGAACTTTGTTTTGTTGGTAGGAATCAATATTTTTTTCTTTCTGCATCTTGAGGGTTAAGCAGAACGGTTTCTTAACTCGCTCTCCCCAAATTAATAGCAACGCGTCAACAAATAACCAAACTCACCTTTTGTCACTATCAAATCAAAGATTAAGATTGTTCTTCTATTGTGAGCTAATGCTGTTAACACGGGCCTCACGTGTTCGTGTTTGCTCTGACCCGTCGCCAAAGGGACAGACCGGCCTTCATTGCTTCTAGCACAAAGCCACAGCCACATGTACAACACCTCTGCTGTGTGGTCTCCTCCCAGATGAGTTGTGAGCGGCCATATTACAATCAATGATTAATTAGGCGCCGGCCTGACCGTGCTGAACCCCCCCTCCCTACCCCTCGTTATCCCCCTGACAGCTAACCTTGTGAAGACGCAGAAAAAGGCGACGGAAGGGCAAAATAGGATACCTTCCGCTTTTGGAAACGTTGTCTATTTACAAGTTCACCTCCCCTCGTAGAAAACTGTTTAAGTAGATGTAAGTTGGCACGTTTCAGGCAATGGAATTAAGAGGTTTATTAACTCTTTTAAGTGTGTGGGGAGAACAAAAAATGCTTTGCCCCTAAAAAAAAACCCTCCCCTCACATTTTGATCCCAGCAACTGTAATCGTCTTTGAAAAGAACAGACCTCCTTTGATATTCTATAACCTAGTTTAGTGTTGAATATGTCAACGCAAAGAGAGATTTGCTGAAGAACTGAAAGAATCTGAAGTTACAAATGTCAAGGTCCGTTTTCTCCACTTTATCCTTTGTGAAGTTATCAAAAAGACTCTGTGTGCTCTAAATGTCAGGGATGCCGCGGCTAACATTTCCGAACATGCCCCCGACCGTGGAACTGTTACAAAAAAAACAAACAAAACTAAAATAACTCTCTGAACTCCCCTTGTCATTCGCCCCCCTTTTTATATCCTCCTTTTCCCCCCAAACGCACTCAAAATGCTGACTCTGCTCATTGTCTCCCCCCACTCTGGTACAGCCTGCGATGGAGGGCGTTGAGGTGAGATGTTACCCGATGTTGCGCCCCCTGTTGGTGATTCTCTGTCAGTGAAGTTGAGCTTCAATCGAGTCGTGCCAGTGGTGAATCGGACTAATGTTGTGAAGTGGCCCCCGTATTTCTGTGTCCTTGTGTCTGTGGATGTCTTTGGAAGAGTTAGTCATGTCACTTCTAACCTTACATCGTGTTTATACATGTTTTATGTACAATTGGTTCTGCACAATTTTGGAAAACAGATCTAATTGCAAAACAATATTAAAAGTATATTGTGACTTTTGAGAGAATATTGAAATTTGAACTACTAAATTAAAAAACAATAAAATGTATCTTTACTCTAGAGAAGCTGTTGTCCCTTCTTCATCGTGTCTCTCCACGGTGGCTGTCTATCTGAGGCGCTCCCCAGATTATGTCGGTTCCGTGCCATTTCCTGTCTCAATATCTCACCTGGTGTTCTTCCCCCCCCTTCCCCGTTTTTTTTTCTCGGTTCTTTTCCCACAGGAGATGAAGATCTGCTCGGCCATCATTAACCTCTTCCACCTGATCCCCGCCGCTCCGCAGACCCTGGTGAAGCCGCTGCTGGAGGTGGTGATGAAGACAGAGCGGGCCATGCTCATCGAGGTGCCACACCAAATACACACTTTAGGATACTTGCACGTTTGGGCTGCCAGTTTGAGATGAGCGATGATACTGATTTTGTTGTTTGGAGGATGTGGTTTGCCCTCTTAGTTTTAGTTTTTAGGGAACTTGAAAAATAAGGGCACTTCGTACCTTCATTACCATATTTTCCGGACTGTAAGTCACTCCAGAGTATAAGTCGCTCCAGCCAAAAAATGCATAATGAAGAAGAAAAAAACAAATCAAGTTGCACTAGAGTATAAGTCGCACCCCCAGCCAAACTAAGAAAAAAAAGTGCGGCTTATAGTCCGGAAAATACGGCACAGTGGTGAGAAAACACCGTGTAGAATTTCTCACTTTTCAGCCTAAATTGGTCACCAAAGTCATAAGAATGAATAAACAGTGTGTGCTTAAACTAATACCACCCAAACATTTACATTTGATCATATTTTTATTGACCATACCATGTAAACATTCACAGGACAGGGAGGAATAAGTAAGTACACCCCCTGAATCTTGCTGAACTGCAACAGTTTTGTAAAGAGGTTTTGGTCCAAGATTCATCCTGATCTTTGTGAGTGTCTAATCTGGAACTACAGAAAAGCAGTTATTGTTACAAAAGAAGGATCAGCAGCTATTTAATACAAGGGTTAACTTACTTATTCCATGCATGTTGTGAATGTCTCAGGTTTTTCTGCAAAATATCGTGATTAACTTGTGAATACATTTTTCTATTGATGACCTCATGTTGTCCACACGGTATACTTACTTTTTTTTGCCACTGTATGTTTATTTGGCAATATCAAGTCTCACATTATTGTTCAAATTTTAAATTGCCCTTTAGGCTGGGAGTCCGTTCAGGGAGCCTCTGATCAAGTTCCTGACGCGGCACCCGTCTCAGACCGTGGAGCTCTTCATGATGGAGGCCACGCTCAACGACCCGCAGTGGAGCCGCATGTTCATGGTCAGATTAAGATCCTTTGCACGGAGTTCAGTGATTAGCTACGGCCATGTTTCATTCATGTGTCTGTTTTATTCCAGAGTTTCCTCAAGCACAAAGATGCCAAACCCCTCAGAGATGTGCTGGCGTCCAATGCAAACCGCTTTGTGCCCCTCCTGGTGCCAGCCGGTACTGCAGCGACTGTCAGACCTGGGTCACCCTCCACCACCACTGCCCGACTGGACCTTCAGTTCCAAGCTATAAAGGTGCACTTTTTTTGTGAATGATTTAGTCAGATAATCGGGTGTGTGTATTTTACGAACACACTCCTTTTTGTTTAGATCATCAGCATCATCGTGAAGAACGATGAAGGGTGGCTGGCGGGCCAACACTCTCTGGTCAGCCAGCTGCGACGGGTCTGGGTGAGTGAGGCCTTCCAGGAGAGACATCGCAAAGACAATATGGCTGCCACCAACTGGAAGGAGCCCAAGCTTCTGGCCTTCTGCCTTCTCAGTTACTGCAAGTATGTATACAGAAAAAACAGTGCCAAAAAGTAAAAGCCAAATACTCATACTTCTAAATTACATTAAGTGAACTGATGAATATACCAGCGTTGTTTTATATGCATTAATAAAAGTGTTTGTCTTTTGTTGAAGGAGAAACTACTCTGAGATCGAGCTGCTGTTCCAGCTGCTGCGGGCCTTTACGGGCCGCTTCTTATGCAACATGACTTTCCTGAAGGAGTACATGGAAGAGGAGATTCCCCGCAACTACTCCATCGCCCAGAAACGCGCTCTCTTCTTCCGCTTTGTTGAATTTAATGACCCTCACTTCAATGATGAGCTCAAAGCAAAGGTATCCTCACTCAGTGCACTCAGACAATCAGAGCAGAGAAATTAAATTAAAGCGCCACACCGCAGGGACTTGGGCATTTCACTGTGACTTTCATAGTTTAGCCTTTGGAGTTGACTCTTCTATGCTAGCTGGTTGTCCGCCAAATATAGTGATGGTTTTTGCCCTGGCCAAATGTACATGTACTTGGCTGGGGGTCAGTGCTCTGCCATCAAACAAAGAGACATTACATTTCTTTTGTAGCTGCTTTTCAAGATGATTACATTGGTTTTCAAATTTTCTCCTATTGGTGCCAAAATACTGCTACTTTGACATAATGCTGCTCAATTTATAACAGTATGAAAAACATGTTCAAAAGATGTAACCATTTCATTGCATTAGCCATGAACTGTGTTGGCCTACTTTAGCGTTTTCTGCATGTGTTGTTGAGCTGAGCGGGATGTGACTTAATCGCTCTGTGGGGAAACGCGTGTGGCCCCGTGCGTCTGGCCGGTGTGTGTTTTGTAGCAGAAGTTATTAGACAGAGGCGGGAAGGTCGTTGTTTCTGGTTGTGGACCCTCTGAGACTCACAGATGAATGCCTCCGCCCCCTTCACCTGACCCGCTGTAGTAAGCGTCGCAATCATTCAGGCTGCTTTTTAATTAAGCCCGCTCGTTCCCACCTGCATACGACCCTTACACACACCGGACACACAAGAACATACCGAGTGCACAGATGTAACCGGGCCACAGGCGCTGATGTTGGGCACAATGGGTCAGTGGGAAAGCATGAGACCAAATGGCAAGTACTCACACAGAGGAGCATGCAAGGGACTGGCAGTTCAACAACAGAGCCAAAACAAGGACATTGACTTTCTTTGTCCTATTTAGCACGGATCCTTTTCTAGCTTTTATGTTTAGTATTTGTCTTTAAAGCAGTACTAAGTAACTCATGCCCCTAGAGGCCATAAGCGCCACTGCAGGCGTCGTAGCATGTTGTTTTTTTTTACTCAATACTTCTCCGTGAGAGTAAATACTACGCTGACAGAAAAGACAAAGGGAGAGAGGGATATTGTACATCCAATTACACAATGGAGATACATTTTTTTTTTCCTCTCAAACTTGGCTGTAAATACTGTTAAAGTGGCACTAGCCCGCAGTTAGCTTTGCCCGTTAGCTTTTTCTTTGTGATTCCATTAGTGTGAATTGGTGGCTCCGACCCGTAGGCAGCGAAGTTGCTAATGTGGTTTTCTGGCCAGAGACACCACGGGGAGATGAAAGGACCCCCCAATCATCCCATTAACACTTGTTTACCTTAATAAATCCCTACCGTAGTCCCTCTGGGGGTAATACAAGTTAGTACTGCTTTAACCCCTGAACTCATAATGCCGCCTCTGCTACATGTCAGCACGTTGTAATCCATGAAACACATCTATGTTTTAAAGCCCTGACAGCTTCTCCAAACATCTTCTGTGCTGGTCTGTAATAATTCCTTTCCTGCACAGTTTTGCATGTCTGTCTGGAGCAACCATTTCTTAAAGCTTGTTTAATTTCCTTCTCTACACCAGATATGCCAGTCTTGTGCCCTTAACTGCTGTTTTTTTAAAACAACAAAGCCTATTGCTTACTGTACTGCACTGTAGTATGTTGAAACGCTTTGGTAAAAGATTGTAATGATACTGATATCGCATTTTTAAGACGGTTATTGAATATTGCACATTTTTTAATCATATTGTCCAGGCCTAATATAGAACTTTTAAGGTGCCACGCTGCTCCCACCTCACTGTTCCTGTTTGGAGACAAAGCCCAATCGAGCAGACTGCAAAACGGGCTGTAAATAATGGAAAAATCTACAGGAGGCTATACATTTTTATGTGTTTTTCTAGCGTTTTATTTTCTGCTGCACATTCTCCCCTATCATTGTTTTATTCATAATAAACCCCTCTGTGTGCGCCGCTCCAGCTTGTTAGGCTGTGCGCCGGATCGGATGATACACTGTGCCATTGTCTGCGCCTTTATTTATTTTACCAGTTGTTACAAAATTATCGTTGAGGTGTTTGTGTTTCCAATAATGATCTCTGCAGTCAGAGTAAACATAATATACAAACATAATCAGAAGACATCTGCATAATGTCCATACGCAGCACATCGTCAGGCTACAGGGGTAATTCTTCCCACTGTTTTGTCTAGTGGGTCTCAAACTGTGGTTCGTGCCCCACTGCTTTAGTAATGCATTCAAGTTTGGTGTTTTTTTAAAATCTGTTTTAGGTTTGATTCACACCTGGCCTCAGTTTTAAATCAAAGCCTCTTTAGAATGCTGTGATCTGCCATCGCAAATCTACGGCTGCTTGTTTGTGTTTCCTGCATTGTTTGCCCAAAAAAAGAAAAAAAAAAGAAAATCTACTTCTTTTGATCTAACTTCCAAGCGCGGGTGTGGTATCGCACAACAGAGGGACTATTTCGCATCGAGGGAGGAAAGATGGAGAAGGAGAGAGACTGTGTGGGAAAGCTGCAATGAATCACTGCCCGACCTCATGCTGCTCCAAAAAACTCGCTCTCACGCGCAACTCTAAAGCACCGCACTATTCGCTTATTCCTCAGTGTAGGCTCTCAGGCCGTTGTTTCGGAATGCAAGTGAAAGTAAAAGTAGTCAACGGGGCGAGAAAGGAGTCAAAAGAGGGACAAATAATGAGGATACTGTCAAAGCATCCTGAATAGGGAGTCGTCTTCCTCAAACTTTGCCCAGATTACGACTTTTAAAAACATTTCTCAATTTTCAAGCAGATAAACAAACCCGTGGGTGAAATTCACGGCACGCCTGTTTCCTTTCTCCCCCACTTTCCCCCTTTGTTTCCCCCGACATGACACAGCGTTAAGGCAGAAAGCACTAACACGCGGCGCGAGCATCATGTCCTCAGAAGTGGTGGGAATGAATACTACTGTGTTGTTGAACTAAAAACAACCGAGTGTATTTCTGCCCGGATCGCGTACCTGCCAGATTCCACTGCAGGAGAGACCGTGTAAACAAAACATCTCCACAGGACCGCAGCTTTGGATGGGAATTTCAGTTTTTGTAGGGAAATCAGTTTAGTTCATACTGACAATAATACAAACACGTTACGCCCCAAGCCTGCTTTTATGCTTGGCTTTCTGTTCCTCTTGCCCCCACTTTACAAAATCAAAAAAAAAAAAGTCATCAATCAGAGCTGAACACAGGCCCAACCAATTCACGAGATCAAACCATTTCATCACTTAATTATTCGCATAAAGGTGCCAGTCTGCAGGTTTCTTTAAAGCTCCTTTTGAGAGACCACACCTGCTGATTTGTCCGATTAGTGCCTTTCACAAAAGCGCCATCAGTCGTTCTTTGTAGGAACTTAAAGGAGGGAAAGTTGCATGCCGCGCCTAAATGGGCTTCTTATCTGTGGACTAATTGGAAGATTTCAACTTTCTTTCCGTCTCTTCTGTAGGTGTTGCAGCACATCCTGAACCCGGCCTTCCTGCACAGCTTCGAGAAGGGTGAAGGAGAGCAGCTGCTCGGGCCGCCCAACCCTGAAGGAGACAACCCGGAGAGCATCACCAGCGTCTTCATCACCAAGGTACTATTTTTGTGGAGAGTTTGCACATTCTGCGGCGTCTGGGTTTTATTTCTTCTGGGCATTAATCAGCCAAAAAAGTCTCTGAAGTCTGATATCTCACTTGTAGTACCTGGCCTTTACCCCGTCCCCCCAAACAGACACTTCTGTCTGTGATTATACTAGTTATTAATCATGCAAAATCGACTTTTATGTGTTTTGTTTTACCCTGTTCTTTTGTCAAAAATATATCTGAATTAGTATTATACTTCATTCACTCAGCTTGAGTAGTACTGTTCACTTTGGTCCCTTCCTGGTTCCTCTTAACCCCTACCTAAAGTGCATTTTCTTCAGTTCGTCTTTACCCAAATCCGAAAGTTTACAGCCTATAGGCCAGTGTAAAGCCTCATTTGAAAGCGTAAGACCTACAAAACTCATCTAAACAAATCTTTTTCCTCGCCTCATTGTCATCACTTTTTAAAAATCTTTTTTTAATCCTTTTTTGGTTGATTTTTCGTCACACATTTTTGTCACCTTTCTGCTACTCTTGTGTTTTTTTTTAGTTACTTTTTTGTCACATTTTGGTTGCTCTTTTGTCACTTTTCTGTTGCCCTTTTGTGACTTTTTAGTTACATTTTCGTCACTTTTTCATACATTTTTTTCTCACGTTTTGTTGCTCTTTTGTTGCATTTTCATCCTCCGTTTCGTTTCCTTTTTCGTTGCTATTACCAGACTTTTTCATGAAATGAGAAAATGTGCTCTGTTAAGGGAATAAAGCCCATAATCCAACATTGTATCTGTTCTGAGGGTTTCTTTGCTCCTTGTATATTCACTGCGGCCTCAGAACTGCCAACTAACCATGCTGTTTGATCGTGTTTTTACTAAGACATTCCCACTGCTGCCTTCATGGGGAGCTCCAGGCAAGGGCCTCACCCGCCCTGGCCTCATGTGTTGTAGAGCCACAGTCTAATCTTTATCTAGTCATCATATCAACTGATTAAGCCTATAATATCAATGTTTTTAAACCCGATTTTTAGCCCCATATACATGATGTGTCCACTTTATTATTATCATGTTTGAGTAGGCAGTTTACAGTCATGTTTTATGCTATGAATTCACGATTAAAAAAACATCCATTCGCTAGAGCAACTACTGTGTGACGCACTTTATGGATCATTGCACTGGCACAACCTGAAAATTGAATTTGGATGTTATAAAAGTAGTCACAAATACAACCCATTTTGATTTCAGTCTGCAATGCACCCCTGAGCTTAGTAGTTAAAAGGTAATTGAGCCTTAACCAGCGTCCACCCTTATTTTCTTATGATTTATTTTCTCTTCTGTCCATTAGTCAACAGTCTTTCATCTCTCCGTGATTTCATTACCTGCTGCATTTCCTCTCATAATGTCCTATCAGGCCGCGATCTCTCCGCTCTGTCACTCTCCATCAGCTGCACTGCTCCCAGCATGAAGCCATTCTCTCCATTATCAAACCATTTCAACATGATTTAATTGTTCTCATTCAAGCGTTTTCCATGCAAGCGCGCACCTTTTTTCATCCGGCCGCCCACTCTAGTCTCTTCCTCCCATCACACCACATCTATCAGAAGGACTAATGTCTGGTGTAAATGTCGCGGTGTGACCATGTGAAAGGTCAGCCTGTTTGTTTGCGGCGGCAGATCTCATCACTGACTAACAGCAGTGCTAATGGCTGCTAATGGTTCTTCCACACATGGGTTAAAGCCAATTTCCTCACAACCTCTGCTATTTTATTTTCTCCAGTGGTCCATGTTTTGCCTAGAACACATTATGTGTCCACTGGTTTGAAAGTAGCACCGTTTTCATGACTTCCTTAATTTCATGAAATGTTTGCTTGAACACGGCAGATGATTCAAAGTCACGCATTGCTTTTTTATACATCGTGCTGCTGTTCATCACATTAACTAAATGAGAGTATTTTAAAAGACGTTTAGGTCTCCGTTGTGTGTGATGGATACAGACGGCAATGTGTCATACAAGGGGGCGTGGCCAAGCTGAGGTGGAAGTAAACCTCTCATTGGAATCACAAATGTTGACTCTTTTTTTTTTTTTTTTTTTTGCCGTTTTCTGCTGGACTATTAACAAATTATCACCCAACAATAAAGTCGCGCCAAAATCGGGTCCATATGGTAGTTTTTTCGCATCAAATTGTTCAGTAGAAGTGAAAAACGGTACTCATTAGCTAACGCCCCCCTTTCTTTGTTTTCCCTCTCTGGCTGCTTCAAACATGACCTTATATAGGCAGTTCCAAACATGCCGTCTGTGTCTGTAATATTACACCAAATCATCTGAGGGCCAGAGGATGTATGCTGCACAGCTGTATTTTAGCCCCTGAGCCAGTTGTTGCCCAACCCCACTTTATGTAGATGTTTTTAAGACAAAACACACCCAGATTTTCATTGAACAAAATTTTGAAGTGAAAGCCTATTTATTTATTTGAGAAGGAGAAGTGTGAACAATCAGCATGTACCACACTATTTATAGTTAAGGCTAATTTGCAATGTCCGTCCCAAGAATAAGGTGGTTGATGTGATGCACGTTTATATCTCTAGATTAGAATTTCAAACGCAGGCACAACGTAAGAAAAAGTGGAATATTATTGCAATATTTTACTCAACTATTATAGCACAGTACGTTCCATTAATTGGAGACAAAAGGAAACGTTGCCATGCGTTTTTGTTTTAAGCTTTGGATCCTTCCTGATTTAATTTGTAAGTCCTCTTGATGTTGCCAGATGACGATACTTTCTCATTTTCTTTCAGGTGTTGGACCCGGAGAAGCAGGCTGATCTGCTGGACTCCCTCCGCATCTGTCTGCTGCAGTTCTCCACGCTGCTGGTGGAGCACGCGCCGCACCACATCCACGACAACAACAAGTCGCGCAACAGCAAACTGCGGCGCCTGATGACCTTCGCCTGGCCCTGCCTGCTGCCCAAAGCCTGCGTGGACCCCGCCTGCAAATACAGCGGCCACCTACTGCTGGCCCACATCATCGCCAAGTTCGCCATTCATAAGAAGATCGTTCTACAGGTATGATCAAGTGATTTCAAAAGCAATCGTGAATCTCAATGAAATCACCTGCTGCCTACTTATTTTGGCCTCTCGGTTTACCTTATGAATATGTTCTCTCGATCAGGTCTTCCACAGCTTGTTGAAGGCTCACACCATGGAGGCGAGGGCCATTGTTCGTCAGGCGATGGCCATCCTGACTCCGGCTGTGCCCGCTCGCATGGAGGACGGCCACCAGATGCTGACCCACTGGACGCGCAAGATCATCGTAGAGGAGGGTCACACCGTCCCGCAGCTGGTGCACATCCTCCACCTCATCGTGCAGCACTTCAGGGTAAGACTCTCGGTGCCTTTCATCCAAAGAGTTAGTTTTTCGAACCCCATCACAGACTATAGGTAGTAAGGAAGACTGGTAAGATTTCACTATTGGATTTGCGCCGGCCGGTTTCATGTCTGTTCGCAAAGTACTTGTTAGATTGGGATTCCATTATTCAGAAAGGGCCCCAGTGATGATGTGTGAATGTGGAATGCAGACTCAATCTAGTTTTCGCTTGAAGATTTCTGTACTATTGCAAGTGAATTGATGTGTACTTGTGTAACCCCGAGCATTCAAGGCTAGCACACTGTGTTCCCAGTACGAGGACTCAACTTCTTTCTCCTTTTCTTATAATATTGCTCTGAAAATCATATGGTAAAAAGATGGAGGTTTGCCCCTTTGCTCCCTGTATTTAAGACGTTTATTAAAAAGTGTGACGGGCAAAAAAAAAAGAAGCTATTAATTACTTGCTAAACAAACTTTCCTTTGTACTTAACGCAGCGTCCTAAATAGTAAGGAATAATGATTTCTAAATAGCGGCATCATTCAAAGCGGTGTTATTTTTATGGCTGTCTGATGAGGTGTGTAATATATCTATTAGCCACAGCTCATTTCATATTGACAGTTGCGACTCCGGTTTGGTCCATTGTGGCTCCATATTTTACAATTACCATTACCGGGCAGTGGAGCTTGAGACCACATTGTGCGTCGTAATCTCGCTTTGACCGTACAGTCTTGGACACTTCCCTCGCGCAAACCGACGAAGAGCAACAGTTTTTACGCCCAAGTCGGTGCCGCAGAAATGGCATAGCCTGAAGTTGTGAAACATTTTGTGCTCGTCGGTAAAGTCTCTTAGCACAAGACTGACAGTATCCTCAGCTCCTCTCTCTGTCCCTTGCTCTGTGGTCGTCTCTCTCTCTCTGACAGGCTCCTCTCGCTGGGCCAGATGACTAATCTAATGTAATCACATCAGCATAATTACACCGGGGAGGAGGTAATGACAGACAGATGAGAGACTTGAGCGTGCGCGCGACGTGCGTCCGATAGAGATCACCGAGTGTTTGTCCGTGCGCGCACCCTCGTGTGACGGACAGGCCCAAACTGCTCCGTCATTAAGGGCCTATGAAGTCCTGCCCTATCCGCTGTAATTACCCTCAAAGTGAGAGGGTTTTAATATTCTTTGACACTGGCAGCAGCCTTCAGATAGACGTCTCATCTCGCGCTCTTTTGGAGTCCCAGTTCAGAAAGTGACGGAGCCAAGTGCCTCTCGAGTGCGAACGCTCCGGGACAAGTGCGCGCCCGTCATGTCCTTGAGATGGAGGAGCGGCGCGACTTTGGAGTTTGATCATTTAGCGGCGGCGACGTAAACGTACAAGTCGGATAAGTGAACCTACATAATGCTGAAGGGTTTGCGGAGTAGATCAGTTGTAAAACATTCCGGCAGTGCTTCAGGATAGATCGATCATAAGCGGTGTTGGAATGGATGGAAGACGCCAATGAATGCCTTTGTTGTTTGAGCAGCACAATGAATCGCTATTGAAATTGCAATTAGCAAACTGGAGGCGGACAGTTTTGTATTCATTTTGGCTGCCATTTCAAAAGGCTCTTCTATAGCGCTGCACTCCTGGTCATCACTGGGCAGTTTCTTTTATATATCCAATTTGTGCCTTCTGCGATTGAAGTTATTTGATGTCTAGATAAAAAAAAAAAACAGCAAAGCGCGCCCACAGCAGCCTCCGAGCTACGGGGGCTTTGCATGTGGCTGGACTTGTGTAGGTGCCGCTCTGTTGCCTGTGGGCCTAATCTCTCATGTGAACCACTGCACCTTTCTTCAACCGGGCCATTGGCATTGAACGCCATCTGCCACTCCTGCTCTGGGAAATCAAAATGCAGCCCCGTCCCGCCGAATAAACTGTGAGAGGAATATCAACCAGGCATTGAGACATTAGGGCATTTTTTTTTTTTTTTTTTCATTTTATTCTGTCTGTAGTTAGAGAGCCATTTTGCTTCAATGCGCTCATCCCAATGGACTAAAGAGTGGCTGTAATGACCCGTTTTGAAATCCAAATTCTTTACCAGAGTGAACGATTTAGGGTTGAATTTAGTCTTTTTTTTTTAAGTATGCTTGTGTAATCCTCCATATGCACTCTCCAGAGCTCAATTGTCTCCACTTACAAATCAATTCTTGCTAATGGAAGGTCTTTAGCCTCTTTTAGACTACATCACTAAATGTTTATCTTCTTATCCTTTGAGGTGTACTATCCAGTGCGCCATCACCTGGTCCAGCACATGATCAGTGCCATGCAGCGGCTCGGGTTTACTCCCAGTGTGACCATCGAGCAGAGGAAGCTGGCGGTTGACCTGGCTGAAGTGGTCATCAAGTGGGAGCTGCAGAGAATCAAAGACCAGCAGGTAAAATACAGATTAGACAATTTTACAGATGTCCCATTCTGAATTTAGACAGCTTTCAGCTTCCTGCTCTACTCAATAGTGTGATTAAAAAGGATAGATCAAAAATATATCACTGAAAAGGTAATGTGTTTAATAATTTCGATAATAATAATTCATTTATGTGGTCGCGAAGTCCCTAAAACTAAATCCGACTTTACTTTTGCCATAGATTTGATCAGGGTAGCCAGTGTTCACGTACAACGCTCTAAACCTCTCTCCTGTGCCCGTCAGCCTGAGACAGAAGCCGATGCAGGTGCCGGTGGCGAGGGGACCAGCGGAGTAGCGGTGAAGAGAGGCCTGTCGGTGGAAGCCGCAGCAGCCGGACAGGACGTCAAAAGGTTCCGCACCGCCGCAGGAGCCGCCTCCACGGTGAGCCCCATCAGCCGCCACTCACGAACCAGAACGGGCTCCGTTATGATGTTTCACAAAGAGCCACTCTCACACACGTTGTCGTCTGCTGGTTAGGGAAGCGGCGCTGTTCTCGTGTGCCTGACGTTAGCTCGTTCCTGTTGGTGTGAAATGTTGTAATTGTTGTCATGTTTTGCATGTGTGTAGGTGTTTGGCCGCGCCCAGTCCATGCCCGGCACAGAGACCATGCTCACCAAGCCCGTGGAGAAGCAACACACGGACACTGTGGTCAACTTCCTCATCAGGATCGCGTGCCAGGTATCCCAACTGTCATTAACACCAGGCTAATCCGCACCTCTACGCACAGCGGGCCCGCGCACTGCTCTGCCATGCATAGCGCCTGCCAGGTAGGTCTCTTCCCCCAGCTCCTCGGTGAAGGCAGGACACACCTGGTGGCTGTACTGAACATACCACCGCACACTACTACACACGTCCCTTCTGTTCCAGTGACAGCGGTAACCTTGGTCATAAGCCTTGAATAGACCGGGGAGATTCACTCACCTTGACTTTTCTGCCTATTTTTGGCTGGGCTTCATTCTCACAGATCACCCAGCCGTCCCTTCCCAAGGAGCTATGGAGATCACACACTGGAAAAAGTGGGATGAAAAGTATCTAGGAAACTTGCACAAAACCATGTCGCCATATGCCTTATTTCCTCTGTATTGGAAAGTATGAATTCTTAAATCACTGTGTTTGACATAAATAAGCCATCCTCTATGCACCTCTCCTTGGCTCTAGTGATGTCCGCTCTTCTCTGTCCATAAAAAGGAGTCGACTCCCGTCAGCATAATGTTAATAAGCTCTCGGTCCTGTCTAGGTGAATGACAACACCAATATAGCTGGGTCACCCGGGGAGCTGCTGTCCCGCCGCTGCGTCAGCCTGATGAAGACTGCCCTCAGGCCCGACATGTGGCCCCGCGCCGACCTCAAGCTGCAGTGGTTTGACAAGCTGCTCATGACAGTGGTAAGAATGGCATATTCTCTCGCTAATGCGCTTCTCAATTCACGCACTGTCGGTTCTATTCGGAAGCTACACGTTTTTCTTAAATATCGTTTATAGATTAGTGTTTGTTTTAATGCTCATAATGTGGTTTGTTCCCGCTGAAGGATGGTCAACTGATGTATGTTGCCGTTTTTGACATTACATTATAGTAGAAGTATTCAATTATACTTCAATGTGCAGGAATTATCTGTGCAACAAAATAGACTTAAATAAATATACTTTTACTGATAAAATGGAATTGGAATTGTGGGGCCTGATGGCGATATAAACAGGGTCACGACAACTTCCTGTCCAACAATGAAATAAAATTAACATTGCTCTTTAGCTTCAAGGTCAACGCCTCTTCTTTTGCTTACTCTACTTTTAAATCCATGTTTAGATTTTTTTGTTACACAGCAGGCATCTAATATTACTACTTTTGTTTGAAAAAGTTTCCGGCCTCGCTTAAGCTCCGACATGGTGTTTGCTCTTTCGCCACTGAGTCCTTTTGTCTGTTATCGGAAATACATGAAGAGCGGCGCCAACTGCCATAATGACAAAATAATGACAGCGCCGCGATAAGGCCAGCCTATCCGCCTTGGCCCCTGCCTCCCTGCTCTGCCCCCCCACCCCACGCCTCCTCTCGCATTCTGAACTCCTCATCCTCGGCTTCTCAGTCACCCCCATTCTGCCTCCCGTCACCACTTCCGCTTCTTCCCTCCTTATCACACACTCTCTTTCTATTCTTTCTATCCCTCATCCCGCGTCTCCGTCTCATCTCTCCGGTCTGATTCCGACGCCTCTGTTGCGGTGGGGTTATCACGGAGCGTCCTTCCCTTGTTCTCTTTCGGGGATCGCTGCATCGGCTGGGCCCTTTTTTCTCAATGCGCGCTTGCAACCCTAATCAACCCGCGTACTCCTCCAGGGACTGCCAGACTGGCCGACTTTTCGTACGAGTTCTACTTGTTGAACCCACTGCAGATCTTCACCACAAGGATCTTATTCAGGTTCATCAACATTGGATTTCCTTTTATCATCGAGAGTGGCAGTGATTAGGAGGCAGGGGAGACTGTGTCAAAGGGCCACAAAACATGAAGTACACACCGACAACACACATGCATGGGGAAGACAGGCGGCCATTTTGTTAAAACCGTGCTGAATCGATAAGTCCTCGTGTCTGCCTTAGCCTTTATCACAGAGTCACCTTGTTCATTACGGCTGATTACTGAGACAAGTCCGGACGAGATTACCCTCCCGGCCTTGCTATCGTCATAAAGCCTGATAATAATCTGGAAAAAAAAAAGTCTTTTAAACCCATCCTACTTGACATTTCACAGAGAAAAAGAAATGTATTTATATATTAATTCTGGGTGTTTTTACTGGTGATAAGACGCTTGAATAGCTCGATTCCTCTGCTGGGAGAGGGACATCACCAGCTCATCTCCATGGAGTTGTCGCCGCTTTGCTTTGATCACATGACGTTTTAAGCGTAGTAGTTTAGTTGCTCTTGTAATGAAGCATCATAATCGTATAATAGTAAAGGTTTCACCCATAGGTTTCACCAGGGGTCATTAATAGTTCACTGACTGTGTGATCCTCGTGACTAGGCCAAGCCAAAGTTTGTAAAGTCTTCTAAAGTCTTCCGGCTGTTTGCTCAAAGATGTCCTTGTCGCTCATGTTTCGTAGGAGCAGCCGGCTCAAGCCAACATTTCCAACATCTGCACCGGGCTGGAGATCCTCTGCTTCCTCCTGACCGTGCTGCAGTCGCCCGCCATCTTGGCCCACTTCAAGCCTCTCCAAAGGGGCATCGCCGCGTGCATGACCTGCACCAACACCAAAGTCTTGAGGGCGGTCCATTCCCTCCTCTCCCGCCTCATGAGCATCTTCCCCACTGAACCCAGTAAGTTGTTTGTAAAGGTTTAGTTTAGTTTTTTTTTTTTTTTTTTACATTATATAGGTGCATGTTTATAGTCACTTTTGTTTGCCCAGGCACCTCTGTGGCGTCAAAATATGAAGAACTGGAGTGCCTGTATGCTGCTGTGGGCAAAGTCATCTACGAGGGACTCACCAACTATGAAAAAGCAACAACCAACACAAACCCCGCACAACTTTTTGGTAAGAACGTTTTTGTCACATTGTGCAATTAGAATAGATGGTTAAAATCAGACCAAAGGGGTCCAGCGCTTGGCCTAACATCTGGACACTAAAAATGGCCACAACCCAACGACTTGTGAAAGGGGATCTTTGGGAGCGTTTAACTTTGCTTTATGCACCTAAAATGTTACGGTTATGTACCAAATGGGCCCCCATTAACAGATATATGTGTCTTTTGAGAAGCGTTGTAAAGATGAAAGAGTCCACAGAGTTCCCAGTTGCGGTCAGTAAAAAGGCTTTAGGTGCCCCAGCGTTTGAGGTCTCGCTGGTGTGTTTGCAACTGTCTGACCAAAGCTTGACATGTGTTTTCCCCGGGGACCCACCACAGGGAGGGGAAAAACTCACCCTTATCCTTCACATGAGAATGGGAGCACTTTTGTTACCCTTAAAAAGCTGCTATTTAACATATGTCCCAAAAATGGTAATGTTTGTCCTCACCCTCTCTGTTCCTCTGTCTGAGCAGGGACTCTGATGATCCTGAAGTCGGCCTGCAGCTACAATGCCAGCTACATCGACAGACTCATCTCCGTGTTCATGCGCTCGCTGCAGAAGATGGTGCGGGAACACCTGAGCCCCCAGCAGGCCAACCCGAGCGTCACCGAGACCAGCACAGGTACATGGAAAAAACACCCAGACATCTCTAGGTAACGTCTTGGTAATGTCCTCTAAGAAAAGCTTCAAAATTTAAAAGAAAGATTTGATTTGGGAAAGTCAAATTCAGTGGTACAATGCTGCAACTTATTGACGTTTACTTGTTGACTTACTTTGCTTTTGTGCTGCTGTCTAACAGGGCAGTCTGTTTGATTTATTGTAATCCTCACAACACGCACTCGCAATACGATCCTCCGCCTTCCTGATTACATTTGAGATATCTCCGCGGCGCCAAGTTTCTGCAAAAAAACGGCATCACCAATACTATACTCGAGGCGTTCATTCATGCTCGCAATCGCTGTCGGCCTGAAGAGAGATGCGCTCCTCTGATAGCTGCGTTCACTCACTGCGAGAGGGGGGCCCACTTCTCGTTCACGACTCGATGCTTTGTTTCCCTTGTAAAGAAAACCGCACAGATCTAAATCGGACATCGACATCATTTCTTTAGCAGTACTGTACATAATCTCAAAGCCTTTTGCATATCTGTGCCATAAAGCTTTTCTCCTGCTCCTTCAGTGACGAGCGAGCTGGTCATGCTGAGTCTGGATTTGGTGAAGACGCGTCTCTCTGTGATGAGTATGGAGATGAGGAAGAACTTCATTCAGGTCATTCTAACGTCTCTCATCGAGAAGTCGCCTGACCCCAAAATCCTGCGGGCCGTGGTGAAAATCGTCGAGGAGTGGGTGAAAAACAACTCGCCAATGGCCGCCAATCAGGTGAGGCTACTAATTTGACTTAAATCGCGTTATGACGCTGATCAAAAACGTCGGATTAGTAGTTGCTGAATTACCCGTGTCACCTTTCAGATGCCCAACCTGCGGGAGAAGTCCATCTTGCTGGTGAAGATGATGACCTACATAGAGAAGCGCTTCCCCGATGAGCTGGAGTTAAACGCTCAGTTCCTGGACCTGGTTAATTACGTCTACAGGTAATTGCTGCTATTTATCACTGGGCCAAATGACCGTAGCTCGCATCAGTCTGGACAAGAGGGATGAAGGTCGGTGAGGTTTAGACGGGTACAGATAGGGTAGACCAAACTGCAAATTGTTTATTATTACAGTTTGTATTGTTTTTAGAGTTATTTTTACAGTATTCTGAGGTCACGTGAACGCAGCCTCGGATTTAACGCATTATTTATTCAAAGGAAGTTATGTTTAGACGGGCATTGTTTATCAGAGGTCATTGGACAGCAGGCGGAAACGTGCCAGGCAGCGTCAGCGGGCTACAGTTGGAGTCAAGGCTCAGCTTACACCTGACAGGACCCCCAGTGGGCGGAGGGCAGAGGGCACGCACGCCTCCTCTGCCCGCTATTCATCACCGCTGTCTTCCCCTCTCTTTCTCTCTCCCCGTTTCTCGCACCGCACACACTTTCAATCAGCCGAATGTACGCCGGATCCCTCCCGCCCCATCTGCTGCTCAGAACGCACTAAAGACGTGATGGACGGCCGTAATGATAATGAAATGATAAAGCAGCTGTGCCCGAACAATGTGTCGTTAAGGGAATAGGGCTAATATTCATTGGAATCACCGTGCCTTTGTTGTCCTTTCTCCCCCCCCCCACCTCTCCGCCGTCCCTCTGTTGTGAATCACACCCGCGAGGCTCATTCCGTCCGGAGAAGAGACGGTTTTGCATATAATACACGGCTTTAATGTTTTACTCTGACAGCAGTCCCCACCTCTCACTTAACTATGTGCTCTGTTCTGCCACATCACACCACATGACATGGCTGTTTTTTACACTCCACTGTCGCATGCTGCTCTTGGTTTGACACATTTTCATTTGTGTAAAAAGCAACAACATTGCTTTGTTTGCTGTTTTAGGGATGAAAGCCTCTCAGGAAGTGACATCACGTCCAAACTGGAGCCGGCCTTCCTGTCTGGGCTGCGCTGCCCTCAGCCTCTGATCAGGGCCAAGTTCTTTGAGGTGTTTGATTCCTCCATGAAGAGACGCGTCTACGAGAGGCTGCTGTACATCTGCTGCTCTCAGAACTGGGAGGCCATGGGCAGCCACTTCTGGATCAAACAGTGCATCGAGGTGAAAACAGAGTCTACCCTTCAGCGTTACTTTAATATGCGCCAGTATAAAGTCGAGCAAACCATGCAAGGCCAGACCTGTCCACAGTGGCTTTAGAAAGTTTATTAAGTTCTGCAACTTTAGGCCATCGGCATTGAACAGGGCTGTAGAAGTAGTCTGGGCAGCTGTTATATATTATAGTTCGAACATGAATAAAGTTATACAAATAAGAGTAAACTCCATATAAGTCGCTTAGTGTCATCAAAGTATAAGTATCGTTTTTGTTGCGTAAAAGTACCTGACTGGGTAAAAAAGGTCAGCAAACCCTGTTCCAGGCACAAGCATTAAGTTATACTCGAAAGGAGTTTAACGTAATGTAATGTTGGACCTTCAAACAGAAGGGAACATATTTTGGTGCTGAGGGACAAATTTTACCGCAAAGATGCTTTTTCTGTGTTTATCTCTTATTTATTAATATTACCTGCAATGCCCAAACTATCCCCCAGGGGATGCTGCGGTGCCCTAAGCACCCGAGGTTCCCGTGGCCTGTTCAAAGTTGTGAAAACCAAGCAAAGCCGAGCCTGTCTATTTTCTTTTGCGTCTGCGGTGGCCTGATGTCAGCCTGTCACTTGTCACTGATGCTTTGTTTTGCCTCTGTCTGGGTGACTCTGTTTGTTAGCTGCTGTTGGCGGTGTGCGAGCGAAACACCATCATAGGCACCAGCTGTCAGGGATCAATGCTGCCTTCTATCACTAATGTCATCAACCTGGCTGACAGCCATGACCGCGCCGCCTTCGCCATGGCAACGCACGTCAAGCAGGAGCCACGAGAGCGGGAGAGCAGCGAGACCAAGGAGGAGGTACAGACACAGAAACGTTGGCTTACTTAATCATGTATAAATTTACCTGTCACCAAATGGTCAAACAGGATTAAGAGCGATAAAGTGATAAAAACTAAGGCAGCAGATCATGTTTGTCTTGTGGTTAAAGCAAAAATGGGTCTGCCTTCCCTGAGTGCTTGCAGTAACCTCAATTCATAATTTTTTTTTCTCAGGATGTTGAGATAGACATCGAGTTGGCACCAGGCGACCAGACAGCCATTCCCAAAACTAAGGAACAGGCCGAGAGGGACGCAGGCAACCAGCTGCACATGCTCACCAACCGCCACGACAAGTTCCTGGACTCACTGCGAGAGGTCAAGGTAGGGATTTACAAATCACAACTTTACCTCTGAAGTTCTGCCAGTCTTCATTGGTTCTGTGCTGTTGTTTTTTCTCCAGACGGGGGCTCTGCTGAACGCTCTGGTTCAGCTGTGCCACATCTCCACGCCTTTAGCCGAGAGGTCCTGGGTGCAGCTCTTCCCTCGCCTCTGGAAGATCCTCTCTGACCGACAGCAGCATGTGAGTAATATACTATCACGTACTACGAACAATTGTGGGTCAGGAGGAATTACCCACGATAAAAACAAGATGCAAGTCACCACTTTTAGCTAATAGCATGCTAACAAGTCAGTGGTGCTCTTTAAAAAAAAAAAAAGAAAGAAAAACATTTGCTGTTGATGTATGAAAGGGAACATTAGTCATAGACCTGAAGATGCGATTGTGTTTTGATGAAGGAGAAGGAGAGTCATAAGGGGACAGAGGCAAATATACAGTATAAATCAGCAAGAGTCCAAAAATATAAAGTCATTATCAGACTTAAATGGCAATTATAGAAGGTCAAAAACACAAATTCTTTTCATCTGAGTTTGTTTTTCCTGTATCTTGTCAGTGATGTTGATGGCACAGTTACTCTGACCTCTGGATTTGCAATTTATGCCGGCGAATATGCAATTTACACCTAATTAGACATTCGTGTTTCTCAATATGGAAATCAGAAGCAAAAGCAGGAAAGCTGTGATTAGTTTAATGAACCAGATGCATAAAGAGTACTCTGAGACGTTTTCAAAGGTTTGGGTTTGAAGCGTTTGAAGCTGTGAAATATCTGAAGTTACTAATGAAAGGCATGATCCCAAAGTCATGACTGGTATAACATGACAGGCTCTGATGTCTGCTTGATTAAAATGACCGTCAAATGTCAGTTTATCAGGCTGTCAGCTCGACTGACAAAATAGATTAATGATTTCAGCTTCTTTTGCATGTTTGAGGACTTCTGAGCATGTGCCAGAATGGCTGAGGGATTCATCTTGAATTTAAAATCTGAGTGTGAGGCGTTGGTTTGTAACATGTTAACATTAACATTGGTAATAGATACAAAGATGCAAAGACGCAGAGACACACTTGCCTTTATCTACAATGCCCTGGCTGCAGTACGGACTGTGTCTCTCCTTCAGGCCCTGTCAGGGGAGATGAGTCCGTTCCTGTGCAGTGGTAGTCACCAGGCCCAGAGAGACTGTCAGCCCAGCGCCCTCAACTGTTTTGTGGAGGCTATGTCCCAGTGCGTGCCTCCCATCCCCATCCGGCCCTGTGTGCTCAAGTACCTGGGCAAGACCCACAACCTGTGGCTGCGCTCCACGCTGATGCTGGAGCAGCAGGCCTTTGAGAAAGGGCTGAGCCTGCACAGCAAGCCCAAACCGAGCACCGAGTTCTACGAGCAGGAGAGCATCACACCTCCCCAACAGGTGAGCAGGCGTTTACAGACGAGCCTTTTCTACTGTCATTTTCATCTATTAATGGTTTTGTTTTCTCAAGGAGATCTTGGACTCGCTAGCAGAGCTTTACTCCCTGCTTCAGGAGGAAGACATGTGGGCCGGTCTGTGGCAAAAGAGGTGCAAGTTTCCGGAGACTGCTACTGCCATTGCCTATGAGCAACATGGCTTCTTTGAACAGGTGAGCAGTAGTTTAGGGTCTCATTTAAGTTGAAACAACCTGCTGTTACATTATACCAGAGAGAAATACCCAGATTACTCATTGAATATGTTTCATGGTACTGTCACGGGCCTAATTCATTATTCAAAATGATTTTTTTAGGCTCAGGAAAGTTATGAAAAAGCAATGGAGAAGGCTCGAAAGGAGCATGAGAGGAGTAACGTGTCCCCCGCCATCTTCCCTGAATACCAGCTCTGGGAGGACCACTGGATACGGTAAATTTGTATTCTAAAAAAGACCACATTATTGCTGAGACCTTGGTGACGCATCATTTAGTAAAATGAAACATACACCTCATCCCACATTGCGCCTTTAAACTTACCCAGGCATTTTATCTCCCACTTTTTCTGTGTTTAGCTGTTCTAAGGAATTGAACCAGTGGGAGCCATTGACGGAATATGGCCAATCTAAAGGACACTCCAACCCTTATCTAGTGCTGGAGTGCGCCTGGAGAGTTTCCAATTGGGCTGCCATGAAGGAGGCTCTAGTGCAGGTGAGTTGTGCTCTGTCATCAGATACGGAGGTACGGATGTCTGACCACCATTAACACTCTTGAGAAAGCTGTAAGTCTAACAGGAAGTAGCAGCAGACTCAGTGGAGCCTCCGGGTGAAGCAAAGACTGAAGTATACTTTAGAGTGTTCAGTACAATGCCATATATCGAGCCTTGTGTCACTGTAAAACATAGTAGCTTGATACTTCCTTTGTACATGTAGCCCCCAGTGCTTCTTCCCCAGGAGAGTCGGAGCGAGGGAATGCACTTCGGCGGTTTACTCTGTTAATTTATTGCCCTCATGTTTCTTAAAACAAAGTGCAGACGAGTGGCCGGCGTGTGATAGCAGCGGACGTATAACAAATACTCCTGCTTTGCTCTTTCAAGGAGACTTGGAACCAATCCATTGAGCCGTTCTGTCCTAAGGTGACACCTAATTAAATTGTCTGGACGGCCACGCTGCACAAGCGCCTTTATCCCAGCTTCAGTCCGCCCCGCCTTCATCCAGCCATTTCTCTTCTTTTGTCGGCTACTTCCACAACTTCAGATAGACTTGTTTTTGTTCGCGCCACCCCCGTGATTTAGCAATAAGAACTGCAAATAAATATAAACGAATATTTTAACATAAACTTTACAAAGACTTCTAATGTTACGGGGTAGTTGTTTTCAGAGCATTCAGTGTTAAAGGGACTGGACCTCTGCCAAGGCACTGATTCTGACTCGCAATTAGAAAGATGCAAGTTCAGATGTAAATTCTCTCTCCATGCTGACAATTCAGAAAGCTTCCTCTTCAACGTTCCAACACCTTACAGTTTGCCACAACTTCCATGTACTGCGAAGAAGAGCAAGGTGACTTGAAGTAAATACTTTCTTGGTCATTTTCCCAGTTCCCCAACATTCTGGCAATGGCACTCTCGGCCGTAGTCTCTCTCTCCTCTCTCCTAACTCCGGCCTCCACATCTCCCGTTTTAGCCGCTAATATTTACGACAGCTGTGCGTGTGAGTAATTACCAGGCATCTGCTGCAGGGCGATTTGTTATATGGAGAGAGAGAGGAGAGGAGCGCGGCTTTCGGTTTGCCTGAATACATGCAGCCCCGCCCCGCCCCGCACACACATACACACACATACACACACACATACATACGTGCACGCTCCCAGTCCAGAGGCGAGGTCCAAATGTCCCCCTCTTTCAATTAAAGCTGCCTCTTGATAAGGGCGGTCCTGTCTCGAGGATATTCATCAAGTGTCAGCCCTGATAAATGTGCTTTGACCGATCACTGTAATTTTCTCTGACATCGGCGCGCACAAATACACACCTGCGCTCGCTCATGCCGTTTTCATTTCTATTTCACTCTCTCCATTTCACTTATTGACTGTGGTTCAGAAAGTACTCATGCCCCTCTATTTATTTCTATCTTATGAGGCCTGTAAAAAAAAATCTTCAAACTTGTATAGAGGCCGTGCTTTTCTGTTTCATGGGCAATTAATGGAATTTACAACAGGCCTAAACTTTTACTGAAGTTCAAAAGCGGCACAACTATGATTTAGGGCAGTCGTTGTCAAATTTTTCACACCCCGTACTACTAAATATTTGACCTTGGATAAAGGACCTCATTAAATACTTGACCTTCCAAGTTGGCCAGGCCTACATTAAAAACAAAACCAGACTCAACTGGGTGTAAAAAGGGAAACTCCTCAGGTAAATACATTACTAAAGGATGAGTAAATTTTAATTGTTGCACAGGGTGTATACTCGATACTTTGAATGTTTTGTTCAGTAATATTCGAGTACAGGTAAAGGATGACGTGATTGTTTGACCTGGACCTCCTGTAACTAGTTATTAACTAGTCCTAATATTATTGTACTTTATTACCCATTCAACCGCGTGCTTCTGAGCAAACGCCAGCCCGCACAAAGCGACACGACGGCTCCCCTGGGCGATTGTTTGTGTGCCGTTAATGCACTCAGTTTTAATCAATCGCTGGGGCCGTTTCCACTTTGCGCCTGCGTGTCAGATTTGTCAGCCTGATTAGTCATTAGCACAAAAGTCCTATTGAAGCCATTCACAAAAGCGAGCGGGGAAAGTGAGCTGCTGCAGTGTGTTTATCTGAGTGCTAAATTATGCACAAAGTGTCATAGACCTTCTCCCTTCGGATGTTTTAATTTAATTAGAACAGAGCCGGCCAAGACCATAAAGAGTGTGCTGTTGTGCAGGGCGTGTGGTAATGTACAACAGTATAAACGTATAGAGGTATATATTTGCATACAGAATAGATTTAAAAC
Source organism: Gobius niger (assembly GCF_951799975.1). Taxonomy (NCBI): domain Eukaryota; kingdom Metazoa; phylum Chordata; class Actinopteri; order Gobiiformes; family Gobiidae; genus Gobius; species Gobius niger. The sequence goes on along the minus strand of NC_136870.1, from coordinate 9,974,877 downwards.
TTGCACTACCTCATGTTTTATGGTTAGGTTGGGGTCCACCACAGCCTATACTGGCCTGTAGGCTGTATAAGCTTTTTTATTTGGTTAAAGCCGAATTGAAGAAAATGCGCTCTATTAAAGTTGGGGTTAAGAGGTTAATTTGAGCTTACATAGAAGATACTGAACTTGACACCCCACATCTAAACTCTCTCCATACCACCTCCTCAATGTTCAACCGCAAATGTCGCATAAACTCATCTTATTTTGAAATCCTGACATTTTTCCATCTTCCAACTTGTTTCAGGTGGAGCTGAGCTGTCCCAAAGAGATGGCCTGGAAGGTGAACATGCACCGCGGTTACCTGGCCATCTGTCACCCAGAGGAGCAGCAGCTCAATTTCATCGAGCGCCTGGTGGAAATGGCCTCCAGCCTGGCCATCCGCGAGTGGAGGAGGCTGCCCCACATCGTGTCCCATGTGCACACCCCACTGCTGCAGGTGAGGCACGGAGAAGAAGAAACGCTTTTGGATGAAAAGATGCAGGGTTTTTTGAGATTTGTAATTGAATGCGTTGAATCGGGATTGTAATTTGATCAGTATTTAGTTCACAGGGCACATTTTAAATATGCCCATTACCTTTTGAGAGAAGATTAAATATGAACTAAATAGAGCTTGAGATTGTGCCGTCAAAACCACTTTTTAGATTGGGAGATGAGGTACGTTTTATAATAGATCAGTGGAGGGTTAAAAATGTAAAATACTGGAGATTAAAGCATTTGAACTATCAAAGAGACACCGTTAGCTATCTGAGTCCTTTCGTTCAAATGTGTAAATCTGTTAGCCAGCGACTTCCTGGACCTGTTTGAATTGAGCAACCTATCCCCATTGAAATGAATGGTGAAGCCAGTCCTTATATTAAAGTACCGAGAGGTTTGACATGTCCGTTTCTTGGCATTTTAAATAATTTCTGTGGTTTCTCTGTCATCAGCATATTATAAGGTGATGTTTAGTGGCCATTGGATGTGTATCCAACCCCACAAAAAGCAAAAGTTACCTGAATATGATTTAGCATTGAGCTTGGAGCCCACTTTTCTACGCTAATTCTTATGTTAAGTGTACAATATACATTAACCTCAAAGGGAGAGATGCATTGTACCAGGTTATAGCACTTGTGCTAATTTCCACCTGCAGTCCCTAAGCTTATGTTGTTTTTAGCTTATGCATGTTTGTTTTGGCTCTTTAACATTGCATAAATAATTGTTGCCCTTTAAATGATCAGCAATATAGTGACTTAATAGGCTGTTGTTTTGTTGTCTTGGTATAGATATGAACTTTTCATACATTGTCCCAACCATTTTCAAAGTTTAAATTAAAGCTTATTCATTACTTTGAAGGATGATCCCTCTGAACAGCGCCGCTAATCTTACCGTGATAGCACTTTATTGTGAGATGCATGTCAAAAACATCATCAACAGCCTAGGGGCACCGCTTTGTTGAGCCACACTCATAGCTGCCTTTATCTGCCCCCCCAAATCCTTTTGGTAAGATTGAGATGGATGATATACAGTATAAAAAAGCAAAATATCTAATATTTTTTAAGCCTCTTGGTTTCCACAACGCGAGATTACACGGGCGCAGTACAATGATTAAAAAGCGCAGAGAAAGGGAAGGCAGGTGATGGGGTATTAAAAAGGAGGGGAGCTAACACAATGGGGAGAGCGAGAGAAGAAGAGAATACAGAGTTGGTTTAGAATGGCTGTAATTACTTCTCCGCCATCAGATACCATTTGATTAAATACCTGGCACAGAATTACATTTACATGATGAATGGGCCTCTCTGAATGAAGGTTAGAAATGGGCCATCAGCTGATATGAGCCGATTGCAACAAAAAAAAATGCATCGTCTAATTTATTTTGTTTCGGGTAGAGGAGTCTTCGATGTACATTTGCAGCATTTATCTGTTCTAAACAGTCATTTAAATTGAGTTTCCTTATTCGGGGGAGGGATTCGCTCCGCTTACATACGGTGCCGTCCAATTATGCACCCTAGCCGAGGGAAAACAAGCCATTTATTGCTCTGCCCAGCCAAGCGGCCTGTTGTAAATCTCTATTCCAGAGTCTCTAACTCGCAGTCACAACTCCATAAGCCACAGTGAATGAAAAGTTCAGCTCAAATACTGAAAGAATCAAGTTATCACCAGGTCCCAGCTCTCCCATCTCCAGATGACGGTCTATGGATTATCGGCCTCAGTATTGATCACGGGGGCGGGCGTTAATATTGACTGATGGTACAGTCATAATGGAGTGATCGATTGCATGTTCGCAGAGAGGCTTAGGGCAATCGATAAGTCGTCTTTCCTCACAATGGGACTGGGCCCTGGTTTATCAATTTCAAATCCTCACCCCGTCTCCACACCATTAATAATGACAGTTCTTGGGTAGTTTGGGGATTGCTTCTATAAATAACCCCCAAAGATTAATAGACTTTTGTTGCATGTATTTTGCCCGAGAATTAGTCTCTTTATTTTCGTTTGTGTGTATGTATTGTGCAAAAGTAGTACAAATCCAAAGGTGGACAGGAGAGTTGTGGCAGTGTCACTTGAGCGTTAAGGACTAGTGCAGTAGGGTGTTAAAAGGTTTATTTTTTAAGGCCCGTGTCCGAGAAGTCCTGGTATTGCTGTTCTTTGAGCTAAATTTCCTTGGGCACTTTGATCCATCTAATCTGTGGAGATTTTCTGCACTTGACGGTGTTGAGTTTAAACCTTCAAAGTCACTGACCTACAGAGCTTTTATCCTCAACCACTCTTTATCTTTACTGACTCTCTTTCTAGCTGTTCCATATCCGCATGGTGCAAACAAACACGCTTTACCAGCAGACTTATTACACATCGGACTTCACTGTTATACGAATATGTAGAAAATTCCACAAGTAAGTGAAAGTTGGAATTTTTTTCTCTCTCTCTCCTTAGATAAATACAAAACAGACTTGGCTTGTGGCAGGCTTTTGTTGTTACTCCAACAAAACTTGAGCAAGATTAAGTGCAGCTGCCATGGCATGTCTGGCCCAAGTTTTTGAAACAGACGGCCAAGCGGAGCAAACAATTCCAAAAACACAGAATGCGAACTGTAAACACAAATGTTGCTTTTGGCCAGCGAGACGTGTTCGCTTTGGCTTTGGTTAATAAAGTCTTATGTGAGCGTGATTTCTATCCTTTGTTTGGAACTGTCATTCTTACAAAACAAGCCACTGTTTATGATTCTGGAAAACTACTTTTACTTACAAGCACTGAGACGGGATTTGTCATTTGTTTGTTCATTTGCAAACGAAATGTTATAGTTTTGCGTAAATAATTTCAGTCTTTGCGTTTCGCTGCCCTGCCCTCCGACCCAATGTGGCGGTGATCAAATAGATGATGAATATGACTTAACTTCTTTCCAGGCGGCGCAGCAAATTATTGAGCTCCAGGAGGCAGCGCAGATAAACTCCGGTCTTCAGCCAGCCAACCTGGGCCGTAACACCAGCCTCCACGACATGAAGACGGTGGTGAAGACCTGGAGGAACAGACTGCCCATAGTGTCTGACGACCTGTCCCACTGGAGCAGCATCTTCATGTGGCGCCAGCATCACTACCAAGGTAACCATAAACAGTATTAGTCATTGCTAGTTATTTCATCATTTTCTGTTAGTGCTCATGCCTCACCCTTTTTTTCTACACAAAACATTTTATTTGTGGATGACACTGAAGGTACACACCAAATTCACCCACCACGTCTCCACCGTTTTATCGACTCTCTCTCTCTCTCTCTCTCTCTCTCACGTAGCGGCGTTGACACGTGTCGCATCGTGGCAGTTGTGCGATGCCATGTCATAGCATTGTCGTAGCATCCTCAGCTTGGCGCCGCCAGTTCCAGGAAGATGTTTTTTTTTTTTTCTTTTTAAAGGCCAAAACACCCACCAGGTCTCTGTGCCTTTCCAAATGTCAGCTCACTAAAGCCCTCTCTCACTGCAGGACCCGCCACACGTTTCCACCCGCACATACAAACACAATTTATTTACCTTGTCCGATGCCCCGCTCACTCCTGCGGTGGCTTTGAAGCTATTCGGGGGGGAAAAACACCACAGCAGAATGAGATGTCTTAAGCATCTTGGGCTCTAATTCGTGCTGTGAAGCGCTGGCATAATGATAAGTTCAAGTGAGTTCAGAAAGTTATGTTGCAGTCTGATACTAACCATGTAATGTTGTTTTCTGTTGTGAAAGATTCAACGCTGACGACTCCACAATAAGCATGAAATGTTAAGGGATAATGTGTTAAAAGGGCAAAAAAAATAAACTTTTATGGTTCTAAATATCCAGACCCAAAAAACAGCAGACCAGTTGCTTTCAATTATAGTTGTTCTGTTTTGTTCACGTTGACAAAGGTTTAGGTCTTTGGCAAATGAAATGGTTCGGCCTCTACAGTGGTGTGCAAAAGTTTAGACTCCCGTGGTCATCAGAATAAACCCTCACCAAGAAAGTCTGACTCAGAGCTTTGCAAAAGAAAGAGATGAGCCGGATGCGTTTTTGTCCTGACATTTCATGGGTAGAAGGAAGAATGGATTCTATTAAATTCTAACAAATTGTGTAAGCAATTGTTAGTCCGCACAAAAAGCTACAAAGACATTCCTGAAGACGCCTCAAAAGCCACAATGGTTGACCTAAAAAAAATTCGCAGGGTGAAGGTTTTGCCATGACCTTCATAGTCTCCAGAACCAAACGTCTTTGAATATACCTCAACATAGAAGAAATCCCACATACGAAACCTTTAAAGACTCCTAGAAACCGCGTCCAAAAAGCATTTAGACGCTGTGAAAAAAAAAAAAAATGTCAAGGATGAAACCAAAGCATTAATTTAGTTTAAATTGTAATGTGACTTTACACCTTTTGGAAATCATTTAATCTTCTCCTTACTCCCCTTGTTGTACTCTTTAGATTTAATGACGGTTTTCTTTGATTCTTTGCAGCCATAGTGACGGCGTACGAGACCAACACGCAGCACGACCCCAATAACAACAATGCCATGTTGGGGGTGCACGCGTCGGCCTCTGCCATCATTCAGTACGGCAAAATAGCTCGTAAACAGGTACGGAGGCCTTTTTCCGATTCTCCAAAATATAAAAGGATGCAGGATGTGTTTTAACTATTTTTATTTATTGCTCCCACACCAGGGATTGGTAAATGTGGCGCTGGACATCCTGAGCCGTATCCACACCATCCCGACCGTGCCCATTGTGGACTGCTTCCAGAAGATCAGGCAGCAGGTCAAATGCTACTTGCAGCTGGCAGGGGTCATGGGCAAGAACGAGTGCATGCAGGTAAGACGGTGGAAATGAAATATAGGGCCTTTAACATGGCTATGCAGAGTACTTAAAGTGTCCAAAGTGGCTCCAGGAGAGCGCCCGTAAGACTTGGTGAAAAGTGTAACTCCCTCTTTAAGCCCATGAAGTGCTCTGATTAATAGAAGTGGTTCAACACAGCACAAGTCATTAAAAGTGCCAGCAGACACTCCTCTCTCTCTCACACTTCCTCACCTCTATCTCATCTCCTCTGGCTCTCTCGGCCCCCCTCCCGCCTCCTCTACCCTCCGCACATCGTTTGTCACAGCCGTACGTGGGGGACACCTAATCTGAGCCTCGCCATAATGGAAGTCGAGTTCCCTTAACGCCTCTTTCCTTATTTCCAAATGAACACCGCACTATTTGTTTGTTTTTCACCTGTGATTACTGCCCCGTCTCAAACTGAAACGTAAAAAAAAAGTTTATTCGCCCCTGATTAAGCTCACAATGACGTTTTTTCTTCTTCTTTTTTTTCCTTTAGGGTTTGGAGGTGATCGAGTCCACCAACTTGAAGTACTTCACCAAAGAGATGACGGCCGAGTTCTACGCTCTCAAGGGCATGTTCCTGGCTCAGATCAACAAGTGAGTCTTGGTTAAACGACGATTCAAGTGCACAGTTCCAACTCTTTTCGACGATTCTTTTTTGACAATCCCTGTCCCCGTTTGCTTCATTATCACTTTGTCTTTCACACGCGTGGGCGTATTATCCTGTCAGGGCTGTTCGTATCTTGCCACGAGCACCGCCGCCACTGAGATTTGGCGAGACATTTTGTGAGAAGCGAATGCTCGTCTGTGTCAACAGTTTGTGTCATCGTTAGGTTATCGACTGTCGGTGTTGCCCCCGGAGGAAACGGCTGCAGTGCGTTCAGAATGTTTTCAGGTCCCCTTCAATTACTTTGGTTGCAGTAGCAGTTTGGATAAATATCCAAAAAAATTCTGAGGAGTTTAGCAATTGCGATTATATCTGATTCAGATTGAGTTGACTTCGCACAGATCGAACACACCCAGTAGCTTTAACAGGTGAGAGAAGACTGAAGCTGAACTGATAAATTAATACAAGAGTCTTAAGTAGTTCATAACATTGTTTCCAAAGGACAATGTGCTGCCTTAATAATAGGATGTGTTTATGTGACATCATAACAAGAACCTACACTGTATGATTAAAAGTTAAGGTGGAGGACATGTTTTCTACATTAATAATGGACATTATCTCTGTAATTACTGGGCCCATCCCCATGAAACAAAAACTGTCACGAAGTTCAATGTTTTCTCTGTCCTTATGTATGAGCTAAAGTTCAATTGTGAATTCCAAAAGAGGTGGCAATATTCAGAAAAATGGGCGTGATGTTGGTCAGTAGAAAGGACTTTTAGCCAAAGGATCAACCTTTACGGACTTCATCTCAAACACATCATGATCAGATTAACCATCAGTAGATTTTCTGTGTGGTGATATCTGTCTAAACCAGGGGTGTCAAACTCATTTTGGGTCGCGTGCCAAAATTCAGCTCCCACGGCGGGTCGGGGGCTGCATATAATAGAGAAAATGTTTCCAATAAATGAATAATAATAAGCTGTGATTTGGTCAAAGCCCCAACTTGACTGTAGCATCATTAATAACATATTGTATTGCACTTTACAAGCCTGTGTCTCAAGTTCCTCAAAGTACTCCATAGTAGTCATTATTCACTCCACACTCGGTGGTGGTACGCTGTTATTGAAGCCACAGCCGCCCTGGGGCATACTGTCCATTTACCACGTGGCTATATAATGTGTTGTTCATATCGTGAGCTCTTATGTCAGTGCCCTCTGCTGGACACGTGTGGAATTTTTTTTTACATACTCTGGAATTTATGCTCTACAGGACAGGGGCCGGATTAAATCATCTCCGTATGTTTGACACCCCTAGTCTAAACTGTCTCTCTCCCATAGACTTACATTGTGCCCTGCTCTCCATCTGAAAATCACATTCTATAGAACCTGAACGCAAACACCAATACTGCGATTTGGATTCAATAACAATTACACTTTTTAATCTTTTTTTAAATTGATTTGCTGACCCATTCCTTTACTTGTGCTGTGAGTATTCATAAAGCTTGGGTCTGTGGTAAATTGATGCAGATTCAGAATGATACAGAATGTTACAGCCTCAATATACGGGAGTGAAGTTCTATATTTTTTAATTAGTAATTTCCTTAACCTGATAACATGGGAATACACCAATGTATACTTTCCTCAACCCCCTTGCATAACCTTGTTGCTTGCCCATAGACCCCCCCCTCCCTCCATCTCGTCATACTCAACGTGACACGGTGTCCTCAGGGTGGGAAGACAAATTGCGGCCGCCTTATTAAATGTATATGCGGCTCAATAATTAACTCCAGGCAATTTACGGGGAATCTCCGGAATCAGCAGAAGTTGCCTCCACCTCAGCAGGGTTTTCATTGCCGTCATTAAAGTTCTCCTGTACGCTGGAGGGAGGAGAATTACCGCTGGAGCAGCGTGGGGCTCGCCGAGGTCCTATAGCGGCGTGCGCATGTGCAGAGGATTTTGGGGGGGTTCGCTCAATTAAACGGTTAAGGGTTCGACAGTCTACCGGGTGCCACTGCTGGCTCCTACCACTCCTATTGGAAAAGGGAACTGAGGCAACCCTATTAAGCAGTACAGAGGGGTGTGCGGCGCTTGTTCCCTTAGCAATCAAGCTCCTGTTTCTTATTCACATGCCAAAATGCTTTCTATAATGCCGCATTTTAATTGATTGGCATGGAAGGTAATTGAAGCATATGTGAGAGGAGTTTTGGCAGTGTTTCTAATAGGGATTCATCGCAATCGAATCAAAATTGCTGTATTATACGGCTCAATTAACATATTGCAATTATTTTGGTGATGTAATGTCCTTTGCACTGAATAATGTATCAGATTTTATGCCAATAACATGGATTTTCCAGGTATCAGTTGAATCTTTGCCATACACTTTTCAACAACCAATGATCACAGAAAAACTATGTTATCTCTTTGATGCCTTCACTTAGTCTTTAGAGTGGAAGCATGCGGTTATGGGTTTAGCACCTGTTTGCAGTCCTTGCTGCTGTTTTTATTCACTTCCTGTGGTGTTGGATCAGTTAGAAAAAAGAAAATGGAATAGAGGCAACATGACGTGTGTTTAAATGAGTGCATTGTAATCGGAATCATGATTGGTGAGCTGAAATCACAGCTCCATATCTTATTATTTGTCCCCTCCAATATCATTTAGATATTCATCCAACAACATTCCGCCCTCATTCCTAGAGCGGAGGCGTATCAAAACAAGCACGCTTTTATATTGGCACACCTGTCTCTTTGTTTTGACTCTGCGGTGAACCATCGCGGCGCGCCACTCGCGTCTTTATTTTTCCACCGAACGCTGTCAGAAATTATTCCGTGCGTGTGAGAATCGCAGACTGTTCAAAATTTATGGCCACGTCAGCGTAAACGAGGCAGTGAAAACCAGATCCTCTCGCCACAACTCACCTGTCGTCTTCCATCCCCGCTATGCTGCCATTTCTAAATCTGAAAGTGTAGAATTGCTTTACCGGGTTTAAAAAAATATCCCAAAGATTTCCTAGTCTATCCCCCTGAAGATTGCTTTAAGCTCCGGCAGTGCTCTTCACGCTCAGATTATTTGTGTACAGATAAATATAGCTATTACCGATTTTCACTTTTTTCTTTCTTTTTTTTTTTTTACCCTGCTGTGGCGCTGTCACTTGTGATGAAATGGGAAGATGTTAAGCTCACACACTATGTCAGGTGGTATTAAATGAATTGATCTGCACAGTGCGATAGCGCCGGGTTCAAATCGTATTACTTTACAACAAAATGGCTTGTCCCGCAGTGGCATTTAGTGGATTAAGCGCTTACTCCAGGACCTTGAACGCCACAGTAATGAAATATGGTGCTTATCGATGTGTAGTACATAATTCAGAAAATTATCATCATCATCGGGTTCTCGTGCTCGTAATCCTTCTTCTCTCCATTGCCCTCCCCCATTATGTCCCCTCCATTATTCTGTATCTTTTGCCAGAGCTCGGAATCACTGGGAACCTCACAATTTCAGCTGTACATGATTTGCGAGATTGTGATGAATGGCACAGTGGTTTGCAGTTCAGGCACTCGGGCCAATGGGTTTTGCATAACACATGCCGTTTTTTCCGAGCTATAAGTCGCTCCGGAGTATATGTCACACTAGCAAAAAAGGCATAATGAAGAAGAAAAACACATAAGTCGCGCTGGAGTATAAGTCACACTGGCAAAAAAGGCATAATGAAGAAGTAAAAGCATAAGTCGCGCTGGAGTATCAGTCGCACTTGGCAAGCTTTTAGCCCGCGATCAGCTTTTTTTTCTTTTTTTTTCTTCTTCATTGCAGTAAGAGTAACCTCTGCTTTTTGCCAGCCCCTCACAAGTTTCCCGCTCAATCCAAACTTTCTTTCTGCTGCTTGATTACCGTTTTTTAATCTTCTGTGGTACAGGAGTAGCAGATACTGGTACACAAGCCTAGAGTGCCCTCTAGCGGCTGTCAGTGTGAAAATAACAAACATGTGAATATAAGTCGCACCTGAATATAAATTGCACCCTCAGCTAAACTATGAAAAAAAAAAAGTGTGGATTATAGTCCAGAATATACGGTATTCTACTTTAATGTTTGTGTAACCAGTTACTCTTACATAACAATATTCTTTGACACTACCACACATTCTTTTAAAGGGGTCGAGGTGGTACCCTTTTAAACCTTTTTTTAAACTAGCTGTTTTCAGATAATGTATAAAAAAGTTCTTATTCTTTAAGTAAGCAACACAAATAGTTTGGGATATCGATACAGTATGACCAATGTTAGTATCACTCTATTGTCACTTTTATGATTTGTATTTGTTATACTAACAATGTGTATGGTTACTGCAGGTCAGAGGAAGCGAACAAGGCCTTCTCCGCCGCCGTACAGATGCATGACGTGCTGGTGAAGGCCTGGGCCATGTGGGGGGATTACCTGGAAAACATCTTCGTCAAAGACCGGCAGCTCCACCTGGGCGTGTCGGCCATCACCTGCTACCTCCACGCCTGCCGGCACCAGAACGAGAGCAAGTCACGCAAGTACCTAGCAAAGGTGAGGCACGGGCACGATCTACCGCAGGCTGTTTGTGGTTTTCTGCATGGGGGCGTCTCTTATGTTGGACAAGTCGAAGGGAAACTGCTTATCTCACATACGGCTGCTCGGTTTATCACAGGGAATGGTTTATGTGTCATGGCTTTGACAGTACTTTAACCCCTTAACGCCTATTGGCGTAAATCGGCAACATACCTCTTCTTGCCAGACTGTGGCTAAAATAACGCACGTTTTCCCTTGATACCTGTTTGCGCACATCCATGCCGTACCTAGGAACGTTTTGCAAGCACTAGTTTCTCGTAGGACCGGTCAGAGAAGGAACCACAAGCGGGTCATGGTAGCTATTTAGCGGAAATAGCATTTCTGCAAATCGAGGCAGCAACTTTGATGAAATCTTCAAATGTAAATTGAGTTGTGCTAAAATAAAATTATGCAGCAGCTCCTTGTTTCCATCTTTAGATTATTGATTGGAATGAACTTCGTGTGATGGATTTTTTTTTTGTTATTTGAAGATTTAGGTACGTTGCCAATCGGCAACATCAGGCCATAAAGGAAAACTGCAGTAGCTCCATCTGGTGGCCACAGTGACCGCATTTTAGTAGTATTTAGATGTATTACAGTGCTAAAACGTTTTTTAGAACATGCCATTTTAGTGAAATTCTATAATCATTGTAACAATAACATACAAAGATATAAAAAAAAAAGTTAGCCCTTTTTTTACACAGAACAAAATGAAACCGTTGGTGTTGTTTGCAAAGCGACCACAAGGTGGACCTACTGGACCACAAACAAGAGTTCCACGTCCGAAAATAATGTGCAATTATAATATAATTTGCAAATAAGTAATGGTACATAGAGGTATCTGATGTACAATGTATTATAAAACCTCAGGAAAGGGAGCAAAATCTGATAATTAGTCATAAAAATTGTAGATATTTTGTAGATAAATTGTCTGCACCTTTATAAAGTGCTTTTTTTTCACCTCCCTACATCAGGTGATGAAAGCAGCAGCAGCAGGGAAGGCACTGATGACAGGAACAGCAGTAATGAAGATGTTACTGAACATCCTGATGCCCTTCCTGTTACCAGTGCTGCTGCTGCAGGACGGCATCAGCTGCTCAAAATCAACACTTTGCAAGAATTTAGTGAAAAGCGTTAGCTCTGTTTACTGTTCTAATATCCTAACCTGAATACACAAGTGTTCAGTGTATCTTACAGTGCATTTACATTTGTAATAATTGTGAATAAATACATTTTGTCATTTTCATACATTTACAACTTTTGCCTGTTGTTGCCGAATTACAACATACCCAAAATTGCACTTATGCCTGTTGTTGCCGATTGGCAACATACCTAAAACTATATCTATACTATGTGCGACATAAAAATTTACAATCTCCACTTAATTTAGCATCAGCTTGAAAGCAAAAACACTGATAATAAATTTTTTTATATAATGGGAAATTAGTTCAGGCGTTAAGGGGTTAAATGTCGCACAATGTCCTTACAATCCTTACAAATTCAAATCCATCTGTTTTTGACAAAGCCTGAACACCTGCACCTGAATCTTTATTCTTCCTCCAAAGCACTAGCTCTTTGTTAGTTTCCTTTCACTCTCGAGGTCGCAGCTAATTGTTCAGCACCGTGGCCCCATTCACTTCATACATTATTGGCGCTGATGAGAAGAGGCGGCCATCTTTTTTCCCCCCTTTCTCCTTCCAGTCTCTGTCTGCCAAACACACACTCGTAATTTGATCGATTACCGTGCTGTGGTGGTCCGCGGACGGGTTCCCACGCCAGATCAATGGTAGAGTGAAGGCCATCCGCTGGCAGAGAGGTTAACGGACTAATGGCCTCCCCTGACGCTTCTATCGCACGACCCTTCCCATGGCCTGACCTTTCTGCAGCAGTTAGTCTGATGCAACTCTAGCTCCCGTTTGAGTAAGGCAGTGTTGGGGGTAAAGGAATCGAGTGTCCTAACTAGCACTCCACCATTTTACCTGGATAAAATGTTCTTCCACAGCCATGAAAACACTTGAAAAGCGAGCACTGGTGCTTTATAATTGAAGCCCAGTGTTCACCACCATGGCTTCAGTTATTATAGTTTTATCATGGCAAAAACACACTGCTTTTACAATGCATTACGTGTCATAAACTCCTCAAATAGATGAGATATTTTTGTACCAAGAGGGATCTAAAAATAGTACACAATCACATATGTTTCTATAATGAATCTTGACACGTGTTGACATGAGGCATCCAGTGCAGTAATAGTCGCTGTTGCTGGTGCTGACATCCCATTCACGTGTGTTAGTGAACCCTCTATCACTGTGCTGCCAAGCTGTGTTGGCACTGCTGTCTCCTGATGGATGAAATCAGATGACCAGTCATTATCAGTAATTATACACAATCTGTGTTCCCTGGTTTGGCTCACTGTAAGAACCCTGCGGGGTCGCATTGGGTTAATGTCTTCATCATAATGGAGGGCCACGAGCTGGAGTCGCATGGAAACATCTCAACACTGGTTCAGTTTTTTACCACAGAAATGTTTGCCAAGATTTGGTGATTGCTTCACCCCATGTCCATCCTTTTGTCCCTCCACCCAACAGAAGTCAACCGATATACCATTTTCACCAATACAATAGAAATAAGAACTCCATTACTGCATCAGAAACTCACAATCATGGAGAACACCATTTCCCCCCCCCCCCCCCCCCAGTCTTCATTACAGCTCTGTATCTCTACAAAAGACGGCAGTAAAACCATCACGCTCAGGACTTTCCCCCTCATGTGGATTAAATCTAATGCTGCAGGCGTGCACCCAAGCTTTGAAACAAAGCTTCACGCACCTCCTTTGTGCAAATATGAGTGTAATATATACCGACCTAAGCGACACATCAGGCAGTCTCTATGTGATACAACATGATTCAAAGTCCCGCTACTTTATCTGTAGCATTTTGAAATGAGGCCAGTTCCCAAGAAGATCGTTCCCAGTGCTGTCAAGAAGTTAAAAATAGTTCACAAATTTAAATATTGCATCGTTTCGATTGTCTCTATAGCATGATTTTTCATTATACTTTTCCCCATCCCTCTTCTCTTCTGTCACATACAGGTGTTATGGCTGTTAAGTTTCGATGACAAGAACACCTTGGCTGATGCGGTGGATAAATACTGCATCGGAGTCCCGCCCATTCAGTGGCTGGCCTGGATCCCACAGCTCCTCACATGCCTGGTCGGCTCTGAAGGCAAACCTCTGCTCAATCTCATCAGTCAGGTACTCTTATTAAAACCCTCTGCGTACCGTTTTATAGTCTATAAGTCTAATCGCATTAACCTCTCATTTTTATTACACTACTCTGCATAAATGAATAGCCGCCTTCTATTTACCACTTGGAGTCTCGCCCTGTCCCGTTTCCAGAAACTCATTGGCTTTTTTCACAAGTCCCAGCCGAATTGGTTTTGAAATTATTTGTTCAAGAAATGATTATAAAGTTAATATTGTATGCATCCGCACTGCAGGAAGCGAGCTGCTAATTAAACCAAGGACTAATTTGCTTTGCCTAATGGAGTATTATTTCCAGACAATTTGAAGTGGGTGATCTTCAAAGGGTAGTCTGCTGTGACAAACCGACACTCTCGCAGCAAAGACCAGTGTGGTGTCGGGGACGTGCCAGTGTGTGCAGCTGGATGAAAGACAGAAGGAGGAGATTTGAACAAGGAGGAGGCAATGCCGTGGGAGAATGAGCTAAAACAAAATGCATTACGTTACAACATGGGAAAAAACAAAATTTAAAAAACTAAACTAAACTAAACTTAAAAAGGTCTGTCATGCTATTTGTTAGTAAACAGCCAATAGCATCCTGATTGCAATGTGGTTAATCTCAAATATATTCTCCAAGAGTCACCTTGTGCTATAGAAAGCATTGCTGTGTCGCATTTCGCCATGTTTGCCTATATATTTTGTCTAATTGGGACTGGCTTGCATTCCTAAATAGGAGCAGAGCGCTGGAGCCAGCCATGAAACTAAGTGACATTTCCAGGCCATCCATCTTCTCCCCTTCATTTTGGGGCTAATTAAGCCGTACTTGTTTCGAAGCTCTTGCACCCACTTGCTTTGCTCTGCGACTTGTATAAATGTGTTCCAAAAAAAACAGGAAAAGATATTAATCACGTACATTCCATTCTATAGCTTGCGTTCCCAATGTTTTTGAATTTCAAGTCATTATTTCAGAAGAGGGGCGGGGGCCTAAACTCTACAAGTGATGTACTGTTTTTGAAAGAGATTAAACTTTTGTGAGTGCATGAGTCGATAAATCTTTTAAAGGAGACCTATCGTGCAAAGGGGCTTTTTGAGTTTTTAACAATGTTGCAACATCGTCCCCTCATCATAAACGTCCTGTACCTGGAGTAGTATAGTGTGTTACAGTTTGGAATAATCCTCTGTACAGTGTTGATTTCTTCACTTTCTGCTGCTGAATCACTCCAGTCTGTACTTCCTCGTTGTAGCATAGAGGGAACAAGAAACTGTTCTCCACATTTTTAAAGCCCAGTTAATCCAACATTGGACCCATGATTAGTTTTGCGCTAATGATTTGCCAGCGTGCCATTAGCTGACAGTGAAAACTTGTTTTCTCACTTTGTGTTTTTTTTTTCTTAACATTTTTCAAATTTTGAAATGTAACAGGTTGAGGAACACAACAATACAGACATACGTTTCTGGCCTGCTATACCATAGATCTAAATATTAGGGATCTGTAGGTCCCATTCAACCCCATTCATTGTGATCCCGAGTGGTCTGGGAAATTAACATGGCTGCTGAAGCTCCTCCTACGAAGCCTGTTCCCTAAAAGGGCCTCCACAGTGCTCGAGAGCCTGTCAATCATAGACTTAGGCTTCCGCTTTTTATTTCTAATATACAAAGACCAACGGGGTTAGAAATATGATACATAGCCCAGCGTTGTCACATGGGTCATAGCAATTTTTTAGAATATTAAAGCTCTTTGGAGCCAGTCTTTTAAGCAATGCAAACAAGGTCCAGAGCTATATAAGAATTCTGTTCACAAAGTGTCTTTTGGAGTTGCCCCTGGCCACCAGGGGGTGGTCGTACAGCAATGTCAGCTCCCCGCCATGCGGACCAAAGAGAAGGGCTTTCCTCACTCATTGCCTGCTGCCCAAACCAATATTGACCTACAGCCTCTTTTAGAATGTTACACCACTTAAAGCCAACGCCAACTGGCTCAAGGACAAAACCTGACTTTCTCTTAACCTTTTAGCGTGAAGGGGAGGGCCACATTTCGATGCACGGCAGGCTCGCTCTCCTCTTCTGGCCCTTGAATTATTTAGCACTTCTCTGTGGCGGCGCGATGTTTAAAAAAAAAAACCTTATGTTGAAATATTGATGAAGGTGCACAGAAGAGCGCCCGGGGACTGGCGGGAAGATGAATCAGAAGTTAACACAGCATCTCCTCGGCACCTCCTTGTTGACGTGCGGACACCTATCTCCTCGCTCCTTGTCTAGCGCTTGCCCTCTCCCCTTTTTCTCAAAAAGACTAAATAAAAGTCTTATCTTCGCTGTGATGATCTTTGTTATTCCTTCTTTCATCTTTAATGCAGCTTTTAGTTTTGACTTGATATTGTGATTTCCAGTTTCCTCTGAGTCACATTTTTTTGCATAGAGCAGCTGTTATTTCCCTGAAAACTTCAAAACAGGAATAAAACGCCAAATTGTAGGTTTTGGCAACTCGTAAAGGACTAAATACTGTCAGTGTTGGCGTGGAGCGTGTTCGCTAATTAGCTCCAAACGCTAGCGGCTATTACTAAGAGCTCTGAAATAACATTAAAAAGCAGTTTGTCTATGGCACTTCTAAAACCTAAAATCCCATTTTTATTTTGAATTTTGGTATATTACACTACTATAACTGATGCCGCTACATCTGGGTGCCGTTGGTTGAGGCTTTTGGCAAATATTTATTTTGTCACCAATTCAAAAGGAGGAGGACATTTTGAGAACCCATCACTTCATTCTAACAGAACGTCGCCATAGTTGAGCAAAGCCCAAACACACATTCTTTTTTAACTTTGTACAGTATCAACTTCTATCAGTGTGTTGACGTTTCAGGGGAACTTTGAGGGCAGTTTCATCACCATCACACTCATTTCAGTAATTCAGCCGTGACTTATTTCCCTGGACTCAAAGCTTCAAACACTGTGCCTGTTGGAGCCGGGGTCTCTGGCTGTATCGCTGTGATCTCGCTCTCCTCTCTCACCTCTGCCTCTCCTCGCAGCTCGTGTGTGCTCCTCAAGGGGCAGCCTTTGAAATGTAATCGCTGACCCCCTTTTATCTGCTAGGTGGGACGAGTGTACCCCCAGGCGGTGTACTTCCCCATTCGCACCCTGTACCTGACGCTGAAGATCGAGCAGAGGGAGCGCTACAAAAGTGGTGAGTAGACACAAGCGGCTCCACTGTCGGGCCTTTATCATTTCAAATACCCCATGATCCCGTGGATTTGTTGGCTGTTCTGTGCATGACAAACTTTCTAAACTATGGCTTAATATTTGTTATGTGGTAGAAACTGTGTTCATCACATACCTATGCTAGGTCTTTATTAGTTTTCTGTGAATTGGGATGTCTTGGGTTCTATGTAGACCATGTGTAATGTATGTATGAATGACATAGGCTTACAATCTCTTACAGAATCATTTCAAACAAAATGCTTCAATATTTCATACATTGAGCAGTTGGGATTTGAGAGACTTTTTGTATATTACTCCCTCTGCTCTCAATTAATTAGATTTTTGGAATATCCCTCCGCTCAAAGCTGCTTTAAATATATGAATACAAATGTATTCGGCGCATATTTAAGTGGAGCATTCAGACCTCCTTAGCATACCCCCATGTGCTAACGCTGTCCTCATCCGCTCTCTCCTCCAGACGCCTCTGGGCAGCAGCAGCCCAGTTCGGTGGGAGCCCAGCCCCACTCTGGAGGCTCCGACCCGGGGCCCATACGAGCCACGGCCCCCATGTGGCGCTGCAGCCGCATCATGCACATGCAGAGGGAGCTGCACCCCACCCTGCTCTCCTCTCTGGAGGGCATCGTGGACCAGATGGTGTGGTTCAGGGAGAACTGGCACGAAGAGGTGAGGAGTCGCACAGCGCTGTCGGCCTTTGTCCTTCTGCGTGTGTTTCTGCCGCTTAGACAATAGTACAAGGTTTATCCCGAAGAAGTGAGTGCGTAAAGCTGTGTGTCAGGCCACCTGCTCCTCCAGATGACCAGTGACCGGAGCTGGCATCGTCTGTCTGCTCAACATCTGTGAAAGTGAGCGTACTCCATCCCTGAATAGCATCAATCAGTCCACGTAAAGAAGCACAATTACTATCCCAGCTATGTGATGAGCCAGGTCGTGTTGATTTTCACCTAAACAACACAGCCCACAAGTTTCCAGGGTAAAAGGGTCTGCGACTTTGTGCATTCAAAGAGCCAATTTACCTCCCCATAATGTCCTATTTGTAAAGGGCTGCAAACTTTACTGTAAATGAGTATGGTTACTTAAATGTGCCTACTTATTAACCAGGACTAAAAGAGGTTTAATCGAGGATTAAATCAAGAACAGACTGGATCTTTTATCACTTGATTTAAAGTGCTGTATGTGCTCTAAAACCAAAGGGTTTAGATGCCTGACACAGGGTAAACTAAGGAAAGAAAGGAGAAAGTACAGACACTAAAGCTAAACTGAATTACCCACATTCTATTTGACACCTTCTGTTTCATCTTCGCCAGAATTAGGCCTGACATTCTCATTTAAAGAGGCGCTTTCACATAGTTTGGGCCGTGCCCCGCAGCCTCTCTACACCGTGTAGCTCAGAGACTGTGGGTGGAAAGGAAACTGCGCTGAAATGGAGGCAGCGCGAGCCGAAAGCCCGGGACAGGTGATGGATGGGTGCGGTGAGCGTGTAGGATGGGCCCAGGGATTAAGCTCCTGAAGTTTGTTGGTGTGTGCGAGAGAGGCTGTGATTATCTGTGATAGTTTGGGGCACTCGGCAGCAGCTGCAGGCTCTATGCTCCGTTCCACTGGGCAGACAGGGCCGGGGCGCGTGCTGGGCCTTCATCACTTTCTCATCAACCTGAAGACGCGCTGTTGGGAGTATAGGCAGCGCTGTACATTCAGGCTGATATGACACAGGCTGCATTTTAAAAGCTGCTTCTTTCCAAAACAATGGGATGACATGTTTTTGCCACTTTCTTTTCGACTGTGTACTTGAAATATTTGTCTCTGCATTTTGACACAATGCTAATAACTATTGTCAACTGACAAATATAGGGATTTGATGTGGCTAAAAATAGCTTCATATGCTGAAGTTTGCATTTATTGCTGCTAAAGTCTACCTCAAGTTGTGATAAAGCCAGTGGTTATCCAAGTGGGGTCTGGGGGCATCAAAAGTCAAACACATCGGGAAATTTAGTAATTTAGAAAAGCTATATTCGTCAATAGTTTACATATGGTTGCAGATTTGCATGTTTCCTGGTTTCATCCTTGTTATTACTCTCCGGACTATAAGTCGCTCCGGAGTATAAGTCTCACCAGCCTTGGCAACTACCTGGGCATGGAGGCATAACTGCCCCGTTGACAAGCCTCTCCCGGCATCACTTTGTTCAATCGCTCATTTACAAACTCGTTCCTCTCGCTGTGGCCATCTAGCTTTTAGCCCTCCAATTAGCTTTTTTTGTTTTCTTCATTGCAGTACGAGTAACCACCGCTTTTCACCAGTCCCTCACTAGTTTCTCGCTCACTCCAAACTTTCTTTCTGCTGCTCGATTACTGTTTTTTAAATCTTCAGTGGTTCAGGAGTTGCAGATACTGGTACACAAGCCTAGAGCGCCCTCTAGCGGCTGTCGGTGTGAAAATAACAAACATGTGATATTATATGTTTTGGTATATAAGTCTCACCTGAGTATAAGTTGCACCCCCAGCCAAACTATGAAAAAAGTGCAATTAATAGTCCTCCTTTTCCCTCTTGCATTAGAAGCAGGTTGTGCACCCTCTGATGGCATTTTGAGGAACTACATTTTATAACATCTTAGTCATGGGGTATTTTTGATTCATATATTTAAGTTATACCAACATATCAAGGCTAAAGTGTCCAATTTAATCCAAATAATTTAAAAAGCCTTAAAGGAAGCATTTTTTAATAGCGGAAATCACCTCCATGACTAATACAAGTTCGAAGCTTGACATCATGTTTCCTTTTCTAATTGTCCCTTATCCGTCGCCAGGTTCTGAGGCAGCTTCAGCAGGGCCTGGCCAAGTGCTACTCTGTGGCCTTCGAGAAAAGCGGCGCTGTGTCTGACGCCAAAATCACGCCGCACACTCTGAACTTCGTGAAGAAACTCGTCAGCACTTTCGGTGTGGGCCTGGAGAACGTGTCCAACGTGTCCACGATGTTCTCCAGCGCCGCCTCCGAGTCCCTGGCAAGACGCGCCCAGGCCACTGCTCAGGACCCGGTCTTCCAAAAGATGAAAGGACAGTTCACAACAGGTTAGTCACGCCTTTCCTTTTATTTATGGCATGATAAGTGTTCTATACTATAGCTACAGTTGTTGCCCTAAGTTTAGTGAAGGTAGTTTCAATAATAGCATTGATGGTCTTGTCTGATGTGCTTACATTCATAACAAATCAAATAAAACTGGTCTGAGCATCGGGCAGTGTGAAGGCCAGACTGGACTGGTGTTAAAACAAGCAACACCTCCCACCTGACCTTTTCTGTCGCCAGCAACACGCTTTAAACTTCCAGTCGCATAAAACCTGATAGAAGATTGTTATTCAGGTTCTTCTTTTTTGTAATACCAGACACTCTACATCAGTCAAAACACATTTACACGAGGCGGTGCGCTCTCGGGCTGCAGCTGGAGCCAGAATATTGTGCGACATAATTATAGTTGGAAGCAAATGATTTAATTTGTGTGGGATGCTTTTTCAGTTCACCGGGCTGACGCGGTTGTTTGTGCTATAGCTTTTGCTCACCGCTGTTCCCTGAGTTGAAATTCTTGAGCGGATAGCACCCCTGACACAGCAATATCGGTCCAGGATTGGAGAACGTTTCATCTGGAGAGGCAATTAAAGTTAGAAATCCATTGGACTGCCTTTTTCATTCAAAAACAAATTTCTGATAACAATTTCTAAAGCTTTTCCGTTTGTGCTTTTGTTCCAAACCATTTTCTGATGTGATTTTTGCTGAACATTTCATGAAGCGTTGTGAGCGTGTTTGTGCTTGTGGACAGAAGTGCGCGTGGACAGGTGCCGCTCTGGTCTGGTCCAGTTGGATTTGAAGTCCGTGTTTTGTACGTGTGAGGGAGTTGATGTGAGCCCATGGTCCCCTCTCGGTGGTCACTGCCCCTGCACACGCATGTTCTCTAGATTGCCATCGCGGTTAACGGCCCGGTTCCTCTTGTTCATTGCTTTTCTACATAGCGCTCCTTCCTCCCCGTCGTCGCTCCTGTGCTTTTCCTCTTCATTGGTTTTCAAAGTGGCCCA
Organism: Gobius niger; assembly: GCF_951799975.1. Taxonomy (NCBI): domain Eukaryota; kingdom Metazoa; phylum Chordata; class Actinopteri; order Gobiiformes; family Gobiidae; genus Gobius; species Gobius niger. The sequence continues at coordinate 9,953,862 of NC_136870.1, read as the reverse complement.
TAGAGCTAATGTGTTTGGCCCTGGGACAGGCAAGGACAAGGAGCAGGAATGAAAAGCAGCTCAGAAGAAAATGATGCCTTCACTTACAGAGAAAATATAGGCAATAAGGCGCTGAGAAGCATAAAGAATCGTACAAGAGCCTGAAAGAGCGAGCGGATTTACGGGGAGAAAACAAAAGGACTCCAGGCAGGTGTTATGGTATTAGTAATCAAAGCCCAGCAGCGGCCTGGCACAACGAGGAAATGTGAGGCTTGGAGCTTTGCACTGATGACTCTTCCCAGATGTTGTTGTGCCAGCTGTGTGCCAGGCGTCCCGGGCGTGTGCTGTAGCGCCGTGGCCCTTACTGCCCCCTCGGTGACACTGGACTGCGCGGGCCATGCCACACACGGCCCTCCATGCGGAACAAACTGGGCTTGAGCCGCTGAGTCGCCAAGCTCTCTTTTCCCACTTAATGTGAGCGCTCACTGCTTTCACACGGTTTGTGGGCCGTAAAATATGGGTTTATGTGTGCACGTATAACATTTGGCAGCAGGGAGGCATTCAAATCCAATTACAGCCCATGCTATTTGCATGAGTTACAGTTTTAGTAGTGGATCTGTTCTGCAGACTTTTGTCATAAGCGTCTTTTGACGAAAGCGGCCATTTTTGGCAATCGAAATGTGTGTCAATTCCAGACCATTTCTTGTACAAAAGGCTTTATATTTTAAATTGATTTTACAGCCTCTCACAGACACATTTTCATACCATGAGCTTTAAACGTCTACTTTCACAGTTTGAAGCCATTATGCCCTGTATCCCATTCATTCTGGTAACGTAACCTTGGGAAGTCAGACCCAGCTCATACCCACTCCCAGACAGTTACGGTGGAGTCCATGGGGGAATGGTGGTCCTCTGAAGTTGGCCCACGGGCTGAAACATCATTTAGAGCCGCGGCGCCCCCCTCCCCCTGTCAGCGGGGCAGGTAGGGCCAATGCACTAACTCGGAGTTTCACACAGGTCACAGAGCAGCCTGGCTATTTTCCACACATTTTCTCTCCGCATCCTCATTCCCCGCGAGTCACGGAGCAGGGGGCAGGGATGAGTTCAGGGCAAACGAAAATAACTCTGCCTCTGTAGCAGCTACTTTACAAGGCTGCTGTTCGCCTCTGCTGCTACAAACTGTTAGGACCCTACCATCGTGGCATTGTGGGCTTAAATTCATCAATGCTTTTTTTCTGTTTTTTTTCTGAATTCAGAACAGAGCCAAACTTGTGCCAGGTTTTTCTATTTGAAAGCACTGTACACTTAAATGGTGCTGAACTGTTGTTGACTTGCAATTTTCCCGACTGTTTCAATCCCCCTCCCTTCTGTCGGGTCAGGTGAATTTCAGACAGGCGAAGCAGGCCTCTCCGGAAAGAACATTGGCTGTTTTAAAGGCCTTATTCAAAGTATTAGGAGGTCTCACTCCAGATGAAATTGAACAACTTTGAAATGGCTGGACTTCGCAGCTTCATGGATCCATTAGAAGAGGTGGTACAATCCGGGGCACTGTAGGCAGCTGTTTTGCACTCATGCTACAGATGCCCCGGGGCTTTTACTCTGAAAAGGTACAGCAGCTTGGTGTCGCCTCCTTCAATTATGGAATAAGTGACCTCCGTTTTTAATCATCCTGATCACACCTTTAGGGTTGCGGTTTCTTTTTCTTTATTTCATTCATTATATCTTCATGTTGAGCCTTATTACACAATGGTAAATCAGCACAGTCTACATTATGATTACTTGTCTCTAAAATATTGTTTGTAGCAGACACTTTTAAAGTCAAAATCCTGTGCTAAAGTTTTCCAGGGAGTCCCCCACAGTGCCTGCTCAGTCTGTGAGGTGCAGCCTTGTGCTGCTGTGGAGAGGACACAGGCTCCAGACAACACTAAAGAAACAACTTCAGCCAGGAGTGACCTTCTGTGTGTTTTTGCTTTAATAGCAGACTAAAATAAATGAAATATTCTGAGAAAAAAAGATTGTGACGAATTGCTGTGTACCGATTGTTGTGAAATAAAAAAATGGCTAAAAGTTTATGGATCAGTTTCTGTTTGGAGAGTTCATGATTTTGCAAAAAAATAAGTTTTTAAGCCATAATTTAACCTGCGTTTGGTCATTCCCCAATTACCAAAAAAATCATAATGTATAATTGTATAGAACTGATCTCAGCATCATTTCTAAGTAACAGTTCTTTATCTATTTATTTATTTTTTACATTTGGCTGCTAGACCTGTGTGACCATCCGTGCCACACCTTATTTATATCCCAGAAATGTAGGTTTTTACTACTACTCTCTGGGTCATGACTGTCCAAACAAGCTGCTCTTTGTGCCCCAGGCTTGTAAATAAAGCCAGCGCAAACACCCAGACCTCCCCGTAATTAATCTTACATGTTAGTGGTCGCAACTTTGGTCTTAAAAAAAACCCTAAACTAATATTAATGTGGAATCTTTATATAGCCTGTGTTATTTTGAGCCGGCTTTGAGATCAGACCCCCGTGTTTACTGCCGGTCTGTGTTTTTGAACCTTGTGGCTCATAACCTTAGGGGGTTAGTAAGAACCAGTATTTATAGTTTACCCGGAGAGTGTAGGTCTGGGAGAGGTGGCATATTGCGCTCTAAAAACACACCTGGGAGCCGCCCTCTTGTGTTAGAGTCTTGCACTAGTAGTGAATTCCTGGCTGAAGGGCATTTTGAGGGCGGGGGGGAAATGGAACAATCAGCTATAGCACATTTCTCAACAGAATGAAAGTTACATTTAGAAAAGTAAACACCATGAAGTCTTTTTTTTTTTTTAGTATATTTCCACTCTTTATTGATTCTTTATTTTTTATTTTTTTTAATATGCAAAGACAGTGTGTAAGTTTTCCTTTGATAAGTATTCGAAAACAAACACAGTATAAGGAAACACTCTTAGTTGCATGTTTTAATGGGAATAGAGCATTTGTAGAGCATGTTGATCCTCTGAATGTCCCAGCAAGACATGGTCTGTTTCCGTCCGATGTTCGCTCCGGCTCGGGAGAGAGGGATGAGGGTATCCTTGCCGTTCCCGGAGAAGACAGCTCTCCCGTAGTGCATGATGGAGTCGTAGTCATAGGGAGTGTTCTGGTTGTAGGTGTCAGCTTTGTGAAAGTTGAAGGCCTTGGTCGTGTCCACATTTGCCCAGTTGACTTTCACGTACTTGTCGCGGTCACTCCTGGTGTGCTCGTGCCTGAAGCCTAGGGCGTGGAGGAACTCGTGTTGGATGATGCCTTTGTAGATGCAGCCTCTTTTTTGGAGAAACAGAACTTGTTTACCTCCCTGTCTCCCCAGAATGGAGTAACATCCCTGCTTGTTCTCCACACTGACGAAGTCGTTCTCATTCCGACGAGGAACAAAGCGGATACAGGTCTTGCTTTCGATTTCCCTTAGAGAAATGCTCATCAGCTTCCTATCATAATTATTAAACGCATTGCTGATAGTGTAGGCAACAGAGACTATGCCGCCCCGGCCTTTGGGCCAACGGCAGGCGTCGTGCCAGCACTTCATGGCGTTCCTGGTTTTGGGAAGCAGCAGGTCTCCTTCCAGGACGAACTCAGCAGAGTTATTGTTCTGGGTCAGTATGCGGGTGCTGAGGTCTTCAGTAAGAGTTTCCTCTAGGAATGGTTCTTCTCCACTGTCTGGGACAGGTGTGACCTGGGCCCGACAGACAGCCAGCAGCAGCATGAGCACAGAGACCAACAGAGCCATGTTCAGCTTCAGTGTAGCAGCACCAGGAGAAACTGCAGCTTGATGTCTGACTGTGTCCAGGCTACTGTCTTTATACTGTCCTCTACAGGTGTGTCCTCTGAGGATTAAGGGCTGATCGCTAAAACACAAGCCCAAACTAAACATGTGAAGGACAAGCCCACGGAAGCAAATAATCAAACATGTTGTTATACAGGCATAATCCACTTCTCCAACTCAAACAGTTAATACTCCGGCATGGTGGCAGAGCGGTTAGCTCTTTTCTCCAGAAGAAGGTCCGGGTTTCGATCGCTGAACGTGTGGGGCCTTCAATGTAGAGTTTGCATGATGTTCTGGTGCCTATAATAAAATATACAATGGGCCATGATGATGAGTTTACAAGTGAGTGCTCATTAACCTGTACTGTCCCAACCAAATATATAGATAATATAGAACTACAGCTATAGTGCTAAAGTTTTAACGCCTCACTCCTGTGAACAGAGTCAAAAATGACCCGACAGTTCCCTGCTGATGATGGACTATTAAACAAATAAATAGGAGCGTTTGATGAGGATTTCAAGTTTCCACTTCACAATCTTTTGTAAATTTCCTTCTGCTAAATCCTGGCTGTGGATTGTGTGTTTACAAACATGGTGGGGGGGCAGGTGGGTGTGGTGGGTGTACTTTGAGGCAGGGGAGGTGTTGGCAAACAATTCAACAGGGGCGGTCTATTTGCTAACTTGGTTAACGCAGGTGTGCAATGAGCCTAGTCCTCCATAAAATAGCACATTCTTATCTGTAACGAAATACGACGACTTTTCATGATCAGTTTTCAATGTGTTCATTCAGTGCCAAACCAAGATTAAATTTGGTTCATTAAATAAATGACTCCAGTCCAGATTAGACAAAGACTACGGTACATGCAGAAACACGAGCAACAAACAAAAGTCTGTGATCTTTCTTTCCCCAGACTTTGACTTCAGCGTTCCCGGCTCCATGAAGCTCCACAACCTCATCTCCAAGCTCAAGAAGTGGATCAAAATCCTGGAGGCCAAGACCAAGCAGCTGCCCAAGTTTTTCCTCATCGAAGAGAAATGCCGCTTCCTCAGCAATTTCTCTGCGCAGACCGCCGAGGTGGAGATCCCCGGGGAGTTCCTCATGCCCAAACCCACGCACTACTACATCAAAATCGCCAGGTACGGGCCTTTTTCTCTCTAAATGCTGAGGTCTGGGCGCTGAGTCTTAAACCTTGCGAATCATTTCTTTGTCTCTCCAGGTTCATGCCCAGAGTGGAAATCGTGCAGAAACACAACACGGCAGCGCGGCGCCTCTACATCCGCGGCCACAACGGCAAGATCTACCCGTACCTGGTGATGAACGACGCCTGCCTCACCGAGTCCCGCCGCGAGGAGAGGGTCCTGCAGCTGCTCCGCCTCCTCAACCCCTGTCTGGAGAAGAGAAAGGAGACCACCAAGCGGCACCTGTTCTTCACAGGTGAGTGAAAAACAACGCATTGTACATTGGGAGTGGTTCTCATTTCCTTTTTCCTCTTTGAACCTTGTATTTCGCTCACATTTTTCACCCTCTCGCCTCTCTAGTGCCCCGCGTGGTGGCTGTGTCCCCTCAGATGCGGCTGGTGGAGGACAACCCTTCGTCTTTGTCGCTGGTGGAGATTTACAAACAGCGCTGCGCCAAGAAGGGGATAGAGCACGACAACCCCATCTCCCGATACTACGACCGCCTGGCCACCGTGCAGGCCAGGGGCACGCAAGCCAGCCACCAGGTATGAACATGAAGGGCCAATTTGGTATATTTGCTTTCTGTTGTATCTTTGGGCAAAATGTTCCAACATGTTTCACTTCCTCAGGTCTTGCGGGACATCCTGAAGGAGGTCCAAGGAAACATGGTTCCTCGGAGCATGCTGAAGGAATGGGCTCTTCACACGTTCCCCAATGCCACTGATTACTGGACCTTCAGGAAGATGTTCACCATCCAGCTCGCCCTCATAGGCCTGGCCGAGTTCATGCTTCACCTCAACAGGCTGAACCCAGAGATGCTGCAGATAGCTCAGGTAAACGCCCGCCAAGGTGCAGGTGTCAAGGGCAAAGTCGGCTCCCCGAGGCGTGGGATCTGCTCTAATAGATATCCGCACTCGTAGATGCATTAAGAGATCACCATATCTGCTCGTATGAATTACCATTCTCCCCCATGACATTCACGCTCGGGCTATCACTCAGCCGGCCCTGTCAATGCCAAGGATGTTTTGACAGAACATTATATTCGGTCCCGCCACTCAACAGCTATCAAAGACGGTTCAATCTGACGACGGCGCATTTGTGCGTGCGCCTCCCTCTGGTGCCCGGGGTCTGAGGCGGCTTTCTCAAAGTCATTATTAAAGATGATTGTGTCAGTTGGCCACCCCTCCCCTCTGATCCTAATCGGCCTTTGCTGACAGGCGTTCCTCTGGGCAGCTAAGCGCTGGTATTAAGCCCCCTCTGCCTGTTCCACACTGCAGATCCCATTAGACACAGGAGGATTACGGAGCGGCATGTGTACACACTGAAGCACACTCACAAATATGGTGTGAGAGCATCACACGACCCACCTTCACCAATTTATAGCCTTTTCTGCTGGACGATATGAATCTGCCCACACTGTAGGAACCAATGGAGCACTTTGTTTATCCTGACACTCTGCTGAGTAGTCGGCCTCCTGATTGATGCTTTATATAATTGTCTGTATCTTAAATGCTTTGCTTGACACTTGTTTTGAAAGTCACCCAGTTTGTGACATTTCTCCTGTCACTTAAATGTGAAACCCTAATGTTACACCAGCTTTCACAATAAGAGCCTGGTTGGTCATTGTTCTATTAGAATTCAGAGTGCTGCCTCTGCAGCCTACTGTCTGTGGGCTTATCTGAGCCTCGAGGGGCTGCCAGCATCCCAGGCCGGTGCCTAGCAGCGCTCCTCTGGGGCCCGAGGAGCAAACGACAGCAGAGAGACACGGGAGAGGAAGGGAGGAGGAGGAGGAGGGAGACGGATGAGGAGAGGAGAGGAGGAGGTTGAGTCAGAGAGGAGAGGTTCAAAGGAGGAGGGAGACCGGAGAGGCAGCACATGCAGCATTGAAATGCTCTGCTATAAAGCTGTCACAGCCACTCACCTTTTCATATAGCGAAGCTTATCTCTGGATTGGCCAGTGGTATAGCAATCCTCACACACATAAATGCAGGCTTAAAGACGAAAACTTGGCGGTATATGTTTAAGTCAGCAGGGAGCGCGAGCTCCGAGAGCAGTGCACTGAGGATTATAGATGTTCTGCAGCTGATAGTTTGATGTGTTACTGTCTGGGCAGATCAATAACAGCAGCTAGTTCTTTGGTCTATGCTTGTTTAGAAGCTCCTCTGAATGAGTTAAAAGGAAGTAGCACTATTTTTTTAAAATAAAGAACTCATGAGCAAAATGTGAATCAGGCTGTACTTTATTTGTCTGTCCTCATTTACATTTCTTTGATTTGTTTCTAGGACACGGGCAAGCTCAACGTTTCCTACTTTCGTTTTGACATAAATGATGCCACTGGGGACCTGGATGCTAATCGGCCTGTTCCCTTCCGCCTGACTCCCAACATCTCCGAGTTCTTGACCACTATCGGTGTCTCCGGGCCTCTCACAGCCTCCATGATCGCTGTGGCACGCTGCTTTGCACAACCAAACTTCAAGGTATTTATTTACCTGTCTTTATCCATCTCCCCAGTTTCTATTTTAAAGTTCTGCGTACTTTTATGAGTAAGCACTCATGCTCAAATAAACCTAGAAAATCTCATGTGGCAAAACAATACAGTGAAGAGAAAAGCCAAACTCCTGCAGGGCCGTAATGACAGGCGAGTGGTGCGTCTATGTATAGGCTCGGGTTGATGCGCTCGCACAGATGTGGAGGGAAAGTGCAGCTCTTGAAAAACAAGAAAACAAAGCGCACTGAACTAATTACCTCCAGAAACCCATGAGCCCGATTTTTTTTTCTTCTCGTGGCACAGTGGAAATGGACGTTTCTAGGGAACGGAGGCAACACAACAAACACCTACCAATCATCCACTCAAATATAGTTGAAAACCTAAACCATAAAATCCTTAAGTGCCGTGTGAAACTAAAGCTATGGTGGTAGGTTCAGGAGCACGTTGTACCTAGTTAGGTGATGATTGCTAGTGTAGTTGTTTTTCCTGGTTATCCATTTAAGTTCTTTGCCACCATAATGAGCTGCTAACAACATGGCAGCCTTCCCTAAAGTGGACGGACACTCCCTGAAAGTGCATTAACACCTCGGCTTGTGGAGATTGACTTTTGCATAAAATGTTGGATCGCTTTCATTCCCAGCAGGACGGCTGACTTTCTTAGGATGGGAGTTGTTTTGTCACATTGTTGAGAAATAGTCAAAGTTGTATCTATTGCAGAATAGGCTGGACGACACGACTCAAATACAACTGTAGTTTAATATTCCAATTATAAGCTCTGTGCGCAGACTTCTTTTTGGCGAGTGTAAGGTAAAGACTTCTTCCTCCAAACATTTTAATGCTCCCGTTTTTATCAACCTATACTTTTCTCAATGTGTATTTGCCTTTTGGTGGCATACAGTCTTTAGTGCTTAATAATGAACTGTTTTTACAGGTGGTTTGCAGAATATCACATTTCGTCCCTCTATTGAAGTGACAGTATGGAAGTCTAAATGTATTACACATTTTATAAAATGTGCAAAATTGACCACCAGGTCTTGCAATTTGATGTAAAATAAGTCTTAATATATATATTATTATTTGTAAAGTCCCCCTCCACGTTTTTTCAGCTACTAATCAGTCTAGTATCCTCCCGCGTTGACCAATAAGAGGAGCTTTTCTTGTGAACCAGCCTGTCTGGTTCAATCAGGAGGAGGGGGAGGAGCTTGATCATTTCTTTTTGATAATTCTGTCCCTGCTTCCTCATTAGGCAAACTAAGAAGGGCTAGTTAAAGAGGGAAGGAATTTGATTGTTTACTTTCAAATTTCAGTCTCTCTCTCTTCACTTTGCAAACTTACAGACTATCACTTTAAATCCTCAAATATTGTCTCCGTCTTTTAGGTGGACGGAATCCTGAAAGCGGTCCTACGAGACGAGATCATCGCGTGGCACAAGAAAACCCAGGAGGACACGTCGATGCCACTGTCCCCCGCGGGCCAGCCGGAGAACATGGACTCCCAGCAGCTCGTGTCTCTGGTCCAGAAAGCCGTCACGGCCATCATGACCCGCCTCCACAACCTGGCCCAGTTCGAGGGCGGCGAGAGTAAGGTCAACACCCTGGTCGCCGCCGCCAACAGCCTTGACAACCTGTGCCGCATGGACCCCGCGTGGCACCCGTGGCTCTGAGGGGGGAACATTGTTGGCAGGAAGTGGAGAAAGATTGGATTACACACGGGATAGTCCTGTCTGTGGATGTAAAGCTCTGACGTGTCAAGTGGATGGAAACAGAAGCTTGACTTGGTGGAAACATGATCTGAAATCAGGTTGAAAGTCCTTTGCTGTCGAGATGTCAACACGGTCATACCTCTTTTAATGATTTCTATTTATTACAAAGCAGTCTGATACAAAGGGAATATGTTTTTCTATTGGTAAAATACTACACGAAGCCTTAAACAGTTTGGAACAATTCTAAAGTTTATATCGACCCCATTCCCCAGAGCATAGATTTAAGTGTTTTTGGACATTACGGCTGTCAGAGTTGACCCTTTAATTCTCTACTCATCAAACGATTTTACCTAATTAATATATAAGTATTTTGACCAAACACACTCCTGTATCTCAGGCACTCGTTTCCTGAAAGACACAGGGAACATGCTTTACAAACTGTTCGCAAACTGTTTCCTTATAGATTTAGAAAATGGTTCAGTTTGTCCATGAAATGTGAGCCTTGTATAAATAATGAATGTAATAATTACATTAAAATGAACTGAGATTAATCGTGATTAATCGCATTTCAATAGTGTCTTCAATCTGAAAAATAAATGGATTGACGGCATTGGAACCTTTTCAGCATCAGACTGCACAAACAGGAATTAAAATGGGGTGTGGGCACTTCTCACTGTAACTCGCCAGTATGAACTGAATGAACTGCATATATTTTATTGAATGTTTTGTTCATTTTGTATTTATTTTTCTACATAAACAGGGAAAAAAAATATGAATGATGAAAAAAAAAAGGTCTAACTGTATCGCAAAACATTTAGTTGCTTTATCTTTACAATAAAAAAGGTACAGTTGGAACACCAGTCTGTTCACTGAGGGAAAACTTGTAAATGACTAACTTAAAGCCATGCTGTGGAATATTTCCCGCACTAAATGAATAGAGGACCTTGCTTGCCGCTACTTTGCTGGGAGCGGGACACCACCAGCTCGTCGCCATGGAGATGATGCAGCTTCGTCTTCGGCGACAGATCACGCTTGGTGTCGCTGGCATGTTTTGCCTGTGTACCGCGACCGCTTAGTGGCTCTCAGCCTGAAATGTTCCGCAGTGTGGCTTTAAACTGACACCTAGTCTTTCCAAAAAAAAAAAAAAAAAAAAAGCTCTCATCATCCCGTCTTTTTTTTTTTTTTCTTCCTTCTGAGGAATTTAAACAAGCCGAACCTTCGGGGCAGGTTTGACACTGTAATAAGCTACAACAGCTGTGATGCAAATTTTGTCATTCCCAAGTTGGTTATGTAAGTGCTCCCCCCTTTTGTAACTTACGATGCCTTTGTAGAAATGTTATTGTATTCCCCACCTTTGTAAATAAGCATTTTGTTGTAATAAAATGCTCTTTTTTTTGTACAGCCGAGCCCGTGTGCTTTCATGTTGCAGCCTCCTGAGGAAATTCTGTGAACAATGAGGGCAACCAAATCTAAAAACAAAGTACAGGCAGGTCTGAGATTACCATAGAAACGAGCTCAGATGATATAAAAACTACAGCTGTATCCCTGTTTAAACAAATATGAAGCCATTTTCTGATCTCTAAAAGGCTTTTTCACTAGAGCCACACATATCAAGTAAAAAAGCAGTAAGAAGGCGATGAAAACATGACCAAAGAGCAACATAAAAGCCAGAAAAGGAGCGACAAAAAACGTGATGAAAACTTGATTGAAACACAACAAAGAAGTGTTGAATAAACGAGACAAAAACAGGTTTTAGCTTCCAAATGAGGCGTTACACTGGCCGAGGTCTCCAGTCGAGAAGCTTTTAGATTTGGGTAAAAGTCTTTATGTAATTCGTCTGAGCAAAATGAAGTGTGAACATCTTTAAGGTTAAATGAAGAAACTCCAAACCGTCAGTGTGTGCGTCTGTGGCCCAGTGGTTAAGGTGCAGGGCAGTAAACCGTCTGAGAGGAGGTTTGTTCATCTCCAGCGACCCAATTAAAACTAATTTGTCATATATCGAATAAAATAGTGTCGTTTCCACACAAGTTTTTTTATCGAACAAGCTGTAGATGTGATTTTAAAAGCTCAAAAACAGCCCAATAACATTCATTTTAACAGACTCCGGTGTGTTTCCACGCAGTTTTAGATGGAAAATATTGAAAAAATAGTTCCCTATAGGCTTGTGACACACTGAAAATGGTTCCACAACCTACTTTTGGGTCCACCAGTTGAGAATTACTGGTTTACATTAGCCTATATACATGACCAAGTGGGATGTTCTGCCAGGACATTTTTAAAATACGGACACTATTTCTCATATTTTTACTTTAACAGGTACATCTTATTGGCAATTAATCTTGAGGGCAAGAGGTTCTGCGCTGGCGGGCTAGATTTGGACCCCGTTGCCTACCCCTGGCCTAGAGAGTGTTAATGTTGTGAATGCCTTAATGGAATACCTACCCAGTGTTCTAATGGTACATGTGTTAATCGTGTTAAAGGGTATTTGTTGATGATTAGAAAACCCTCGTGCCATGATGCTAGCAGACTCAAAAAAGGGTGAATCAGCACAACTGGGCTTACTTTTAAAAAGAGCTGACAGTTTCGCCGTCCATCCAGACAGCTTCCTCAGAGCTGTTGTCCCTGGTGACCACACACACCAGATATAGACATGGTGGGCGTGGATGGTGAATACCCAGTGACGGCAGATGATGTCACTGGCAGGGTGTGGCTCTGGGGTCAAATAAATGCCCAATGTGCTGAGGCTCAATATCACTAGATGCCAGCAGATCCCTGAGTGGGCATGGCATCGCTGACTTACCCACTGTCCGCTGGACCTCCTCCGCTCATAAACAAAGGTTATCTCTCTGTCGGCATAATGCTTCCAACAGCACATTACCTTTCAACACTGTGAGTTTTTGGAAGCATGTTGCATTGAAAATTTGATAATTCATCATGATACTGTGTCTCTTCTGGGCCGATCACAGTCGCTCAAGAGGCCGCCTCCTCTTTCGTGACAAGAAGCTTTTTATTTCAGCGCGAGAGCTGGGCATAATGGGAGCCCTTGTGTGCTAATGAAAGCAGACAAACGCACCTGCACTCGTGTTGTTGTCCCTTGGATTGTGTGCGACGTCTCGGGTGCCCTCCTTCGGGACAGCCATCCATTTCACGCCTCAGGTGCCTTTTCTGATTCGAGAGAGATTGGCTGAAATATCACATCCACAACAACAACACATGCGCCCAAACACGCACAGACTCACACGAAGCTTGACTTGCGCTGCTCTAAAAAGTGTCAGTGTTGTCATTATTTGTTGAAATATCTCAACTTCAATACCTTTCAGAGCTAGCCTGGCAAGTCAGACACTCAACAAATAAAGAATAATATCGCAATATCAAGCAAATAACATTCATGTATTACTTACTTACTTTGATCTCCATTATGAACAAATCTTTGCTGTTTCCAGCTAAGAATTATATTAAATACACCGTCAATATTTGTCTTTTTTTTTATATCTTGATCGTCTTGGGAGCCCCAGCTCTGTGCACATGTCCACTTGGGGCTCCCGACCCCCACTATGGGAACCACGGCCTTAACCTCCCAACCTCCATCTAAACCAGGCACATTTGGCTTTATCCAAATCTAAAAGCTTCATGAAAAAAGCATCAAAATAGAGTCAAAAACGAGAAGAAAACAAGGAGGAAAAAGTGACCAAAAAGCAACAAACATGCGACAGAAACAAAGTCAAAAAGCCGCAAAAAAATAAACATTAAGAAAGAACAAAAAGTGACAAAATAGTGGCAAAAATTAGATGAAAAAGAAAGTGCAAAAAGTGATGATAACGCGGCAACGACACAAGGAAAAAGATCAGTTTAGATCAGTTTTGTAGGTCTTGGCTTTCAAATGAGGCGTTATATTGGCCCATGGTCTGTAAACTCCAGTCGTGAAGCTCTTAGATTTGGGTAAAGCTTGACCCGAGTAAATGCACTCTGTTTACATACTGAGATATGTTCTTGCCTGAGCTTAGACGAGTTGATCTGTATCTGTCTGGTCTTTGTGCGTGCCCTCAGTCACACAAAACGACCGAAGATGTTGTTAGCATTGGGCCTCTCCCAATGTATTCCTATGGCTCCAAACGGGGTGAAGTTGGAAGCTACCCAGCTCTTCCACGGGCACAAAGACCAGACAGGTATGTATCAACTTGTCAAAGCTCAGGTATCTCAGTATGGAAAAACGGTGGCCTTAATTTAGTGTTTACTCCAAGGTTTTCAGAGTAAAGTGACATAACGCAACATATTATTTCAAGTATTAATAACTTTTAAATAATAAAGTAGTAAAAGTAAAAAAGCTCCACTGAGTATTAAGTAGTGTCACCTGCAGATTTACTCCCAGTGGAGTAATGTTTTACTCTGTAGTTCTGCCACGTCATAATAATATTACTCAGATAAAAGTAAAAAGCATAGACTGTTAAAAAGAATAGACAACTTCTCCTCATGCCCTCCATAATAACTACGTTCGAGAGGGAACTCATAGCGGATTTACAGACTCCTTTTACACTGCTGTGACGGAGCATGTTCCTAAAAAGGGCATAAGGGCGGGATCTTCAGTGTAGACTTGGCCCTCGCGCGGCGCGTAGTTCAGACGTACCCGCGCCTTTAGCTCTAATGCTAACGGCCTGTCAATCAAAGTCCGGCCCTCAATAGTATACGAGATTTCTAAAACAAAATCTTACGAAAACCAGCCTGGATTCTTAGTTAAGGAAAATAACCGACTAAGCTTTAAAGTTATTTCTAAAGTGCAATGCTTTCCGATGGGAGACTAGCGGCTACATGGAGGTGCTACAGCAATGGCGACCCCTAGTGTCGTCGTCACAAAGCAGAACAGCCAGTGACCGTTGAATAAAACTAGTCCAAGAAGTACAGTTACTTCAAACAACGACAATAGTCCACACACTAGAGTAAAGGACAACAGGTTTAACCGTTGTCTTGTTTCCCTTCAGATTCCGAGTAACAAAGTGGCGCCGGCCCGGCCCCCCTCCCTCTGCCGCCGCTGAGGTGTGCAGAGGTGATTGATGGTGTCCGGCGGGAGGGGGAGGTGCGGAGCCGGGATCACCATCATCATCAGCTCTGGCACCGATCACCAATCTCCCAGGGACCCACTACCAGATCCTTGCAGCGACGACCATTGATGAACCCCCCCCCCCCTCTTCTGCTGATCCAGGTGGTCCCCGCAGAGGTTCGGGAAGAGAAGCAGATATAAGTGGAAGATAGAAGAGGAGGAGGAGGACGCAACCTTGTTTTAGCGTGATTTATGCGCCGCAACTCTCGCAGAAAGACAAACGGTGGGCATGATGTGAGTGGGAAGCGCTGGAAAATGTGAAAGGAGTTGTTGTTATTGTCAAGCGCTGAAGAATAAAAAAAAACAGAGGCCAAAAAGCGCTTTATCAAGTCCCTAATCCACTCGTCTCGCCGCCTCCCCGTTTGTCATTCAAGGCGAGCGCTCTTCTTTTGTTTGCTACAGCCAGCATCCAATTACACATCATTGTATCAAGGCTTGTGGCGCAGCGGGGAGAGAGGCGTTTCGTATGTTCATGTAAACAAACAGTATTAATCAGATAAGCATTGTGCTGATCTGTGGTTGGGCTCATATCGGATCCAGCAGCTGAACATTTGTTTTGTAACCGGGTGAAGGAGGCCCATTAGGACCTCTAATGGTATTTGTGCTCTGAGGAAGCCGCCATTATCGTTTTAATTGCCCAAGTTTTATGGCAGCATGGGGGAGAATCAAAGCAACTTTTCTTGGAGACTTTTTTTTTTCGGCCCATGCTGGATGCAGTGATAAGAGATTTTTCAAACTGAATTCTCACAAAGTCACAGTTTTGAATTGACAACTCAAAATGATGGACACATTTTGATAAATAGACCTCATTGGAAATAAAATGTATTCTGTCTTAGGCATCATATCCCCGTCTATATTAAACTGGCCCACACTTTGAGACAGAAACTGGTTCCGACTTTATTAGAAACGTTGGTAATTTCATTAACATTGGGGAAACAAAGCAGCCCCTTCACAAGAGGTTGCATCAACATCAACCGAGAACTGCGCTTCTTCCATCTTAAACACCTTTGATGAAGAGTGAGTTCAAAAGTGGAGTCGAGGAGAAAACTGAACCGAAATGGAGGCATAACATTTAATCTGCCTCCTATTTACTCCAGTCTCCTCAGTTCTTCAATCGGCCAGACCTGGCTCAGTCAGAGACTCCGCGATAAGTGTGAGGGATCTTCTGTGAGTTTAACTGCCTGATAATTTGCTAAGCTGCTCACGCTATATTCTTTCCCCCCATCATACTTGAGTAATTCCAATCTTCCTGTAATTTGAGACAAAGTAACATCCAGTGCTGCAAAACCTGGCTCTCGGATAACACTGCGTATTCTAAGGTTATCTCGTCCCATGACAGCTTCTCCGTTCACAGGTTTTGAAAATAAAGAACTCTTTCCTCGGGCGTTTATCTTTTACTGCTCTTCAAAGAATCAGCCATCACTTAGACATCCAAGAATTACTCTTTGTAGGCTCTCACCAAACAATACATTGATGTGGCTGTGATTTGATGTTCAAAGGCCAATAACAGAATAAAAATGTCCATGGGAGCTGAACACTACACTATGGGCAATGAACAAAGTTGCAGTGAGTGAACTTCTAATATCTTTGTGCTGCTGCAGGTCTGTGTGTCCCAGCAGGGCCATGCCTGAAACTGGCCAGGGTCCACGTCTACGGGCTGAGGCTAAATTGCTTCTAAAGATTTATGGACTAAAGGAACCACCTCCGCTCAGGCGTCAGGCCTTCCATTTGAAGTTACTTACTTGGTACTGTTCTATGTTGGCAACACTATAAGTAACATGTCTATTTATCTATCTATCTATCTATCTATCTATCTATCTATCTATCTATCTATCTATCTATCTATCTATCTATCTATCTATCTATCTATCTATCTATCTATCTATCTATCTATCTATCTATCTATCTATCTATCTATCTATCTATCTATCTATCTATTAAGTTAAAGTTATACTCAAATATAAGTTTCCTAAACATAAGGACAGCTGTATTATTGGCACAATTTCAACATTTCTCTTTTTCTAGACAGCTTTTTATATCGGATTGCAACTGTCTCGCTGTCTTCCTGACTCTACTCTGAATATCAGGTTGACTTTGTCTGATTCTACAGTATATAAACCTTACCCCCCTTTAATTCCTTAAAACTAATCATTATCATTACTTTTATTTGACCGGCTCAAGGTCCATAAAAGAGAAAAGACGTAAAAAAAACTAAATTTACGTTGCAGGATAATAACAGTGCACACAAGCTATTTTCTTCCTTCAGATCAAACTAAACAAGTGCTTCCGCAGAGAGCGCAGTGAGTAAATAAAAGCAGGACACATTTCAGCTAAAGCCGGTATGTTTTTCCACAGCTTCTGGTTGTGTTCTTCCCTGCCAAAAAGCTCCTGCAGCGCGCTCCTCACCTCAGATCAGCTCTGTAATTGCCAGACATCATGGCCTGGTCATGGACATCGCCAGCAGCTACAACAGGCTCCGCTCCCGCCTTCATCCAGAGCCAATTAGCCGTCCTCCTGCCTCCTCCAGCTCGGATGTCCTGATCAGAGTAGGCACAGAGCCGCTGACTGCTCCCTCCCTCCCCCTCCCTCCCTCCCTCTCTCTGTGCCTCTGCCATCCTGCTCAGCATCCTCAGTCCTCGCTCCTCCGCGCCCAGCCGGGTGATTTCATTTGTTTGGTAATATCAGGATTGGCATGTTCAGCCCAGCTTCACTCCAAAGTGAAATTGGACAAGGGCATTGGAGCCTCACCATGTAAAAGCGCTTCACCTTGACAGCTGCTTGAGTGGGCAGCGGCTTGCATTAGAGCGCGGCGGGGCGTGGGGGGGGTGGGGGTGGTGGATGTACCTGAGTGGAAGGCAGACACCAATTCACTCCTCTCCTTTTCCCCGGGGAGTTATGTGTCAGGAACTGAGCCAGCGCGGAAGACGGAGGCTGTTTAAAGCCGAGACAAAGCACCAGGTGCTGCTGGGGACCAATCTGCTCCACAACAACGTGCTGGAGCCGGTCCAATCTGTCCAATCAGCTTCCAGGGAGAGCGCAGCGAGACGGCAGCTCAGTGTGATGCGGCGTGTCGTTTCACTGTCACCTTCGGTCTTTACCTTCGATCTATGACATTTAGACCACGTGAACTGCTGCTGTAAATATATCACTACAGTGTTACGATAGCGATCAGGAAAGTCAACATTAGATCTGAACATGCTTCACTCATATCTGGCGGCACAAACATATGACCTGTTTATGTTTAACCTGTTACCTGCCGTCCCGCTGATCAGGGGGTTGGGGTTAGGGTTAGGAACGGCAAATGTGACCTAAGTTGTGTTCCACTCACACAGATCTCACACATATTTTTTTTAGAAACTAGAAGGTCTTGGCTTTCAAATGAGGTATCACACTGGCACATAGGCTGTAAGCTCTCCAGTCAAGATGCTTTGAGGTTTGGATATAATTAATTGCTAACCCTAAGGTGGCAGGTAATATGACTCTGTCTTTAAAGTTACGTTTTGAACAATAGAAAATGACTCACGGACCAGTACCAACCACACAATTACTTTCCAACGCCGCGCAAAGTTTTGTCAGTAAATTGCCACAGACCCCAAACTTTGGCGAAGTGCAGCCCACATGTAGCAATCACATCCCGATGAGTGTCGGGGTGCCACTCGACTAACTGGATTTATGTAAATGTCCTTCTCTAACTGACATCCCCCGTCGTCTCGCAGGATTTGAGTGTCGACAGGAATTGTATCATTAACTCAAATGGTAACAGTCCAGGATAAAACATCATCTCAACAACTAATCTCTTTGATCAGATTAGAAGGAGCTTTTCAGTGTTTGGGTCGTCTTTATTATATAGTACAATGTTATGTTGCATTTAATGGTAAAACTTTAAAAATAAACTTGCCATAATATAATCAGGTCTGGGTGAACGCCATGAAAAGTTCATGCACAAAGCTGGGACTCCAAATTTGACATGCTATTTATAAAACCAAGCGTTCGTCGAAATGGTTAAATCCGTGGACTGGAAACATTGCTGAGGCGACAATATTCAGATGAGTTTGGTGAAAGTGATGGGAGGCAGGTGGCCATCATTTGCGACTTTGTCACTTTGTCAAGGCCTCTGTTGTTCCAGATCAGTCATGGCGGCCTGACGGACAGTGATGAAGTCCGTGTGTGTGTGTGTGTGTGTGTGTGTGTGTGTTGCTGACATCACTATTCCTCACTCCTCAGAGCTCAGATTTTGTGTTTTTACTGGCCACAATGTGAACAAGCCCAGCAGACAATGTTCTTCCTGCATCACCTTGTGGTCCGCTGGCGCCATAGTCTGGGACAGGTATCGACTGCAGCTGTAGGTACACATCTCTCCATGACATAATCTCCAGGACAGGGGGCGTGCAGGTTGGGTCACAGCTGACCCGGCCCAGCTTGGACACAAACTGTTTGATGAGGGTAAGGTCCATCCAGACCAGAGCTTTTCCCCCTCTGCCATCAGAATCATGAACACTAAATAACTCTGCCGTCAGAATCATAAACACTAAATAACTCTGCCGTCAGAATCATGAACACTAAATAACTCCTGCATTAAAGGATCTGTATCATGCTATTCCAAAGTAAAGTTATTAAAGCATTTATATGATATATTGTACCTCAACCACTATGGAGCACTCATTTTTTATGAGAAATATAAGTCTTTTCTGGAGGTATTTTTTAAAACCAGAAGACAAGACGCTTGGATTCAGTTAACTCCGCCCTCTCTCCCCAAATTGATGCAGTTGATGCAACTTTTGCAGTAGTATATAATATCACAGCAAAAAGTGAAGTTACTTCACAATGCAGTTATGAGGAGTTGACATTTGCAACACAGCTTCATAAATGGCTAACACGCGTTTGGATTGACTCACCACCGCTCTGGCCGTTCCAGCGTCGCTGGTTAGACGAGTTAAAGCCACTTTGGTTCTGACCAAGGTTTACCAAGCATCCATCAGAGACAGTCACAGAAAACACTATTTTGGCTGATCGCTGAATCCCGGAAAGAAATTACAACTTCTGGCGAGTGTACTCCTATGTAGGAGGGTTGAATAAAGTCCTGCACCTCTCGCAGCCAAAAGAGCTTTTCTCTGTGACATTATCGTTAGGTAAGAAAAAAGAACAGGTGTCCAGAGTAGGTTAGAAAGAGCTCCTTCTTCACAGCTTTTGGTGCAAACATGACATCTGTTCTGAAGCTCAGGGGTGCGTTTGTTTACGCCGCAGGGGCAGTACAACAGCTCTTCCTTTTTTTTTTCATTATTTCTTTCTTACAACCATTGACGGTATAACAGAAATAATGAAAAAGCTGTTTTACAAATTAAAATCAGGTCGTAAGGCATTACATTACAGACGTCGAGCACTTCCGTTAATTTCTGACGTCAGATGGGAACAACTCAGTCGTTTTCCAGGAGAGGGCGGAGCAGGATTCAGTAGGACCTGAGACCTGCGTGAATGAAGCTAAAAAAAACACTCTGGGGGTCGATTTTGCACGATATAGGACCTTTAACACTTTTATATTTCATTATCTTATTTTTTTTATTGTGTTGTATTCTTTGTGCAAGCCGTAATCATTTTCCACAACAAGAGTCAACAATGAATGAATCACTGGTGTTGTTGGTGAAAAAGTGCGGGGGGGGGAAGGCCTTAAGAATGAACCCACAGCTGCACGTCAGGCGGACTGAGATGGCCCGGATAAGAGGCAGGAGGCAGGCGTGTGGGTGTCAGACGGAGCAGAAAAGTGCGGGATCTGAGGACACGTTCATTTCCTTGTCCAGTGGAGGGAGACCGCCTCTTCGGCCCGTCTGTGAGGGGGGGCACATCGCGGGGACCATAACAGATCACAGCCCATCAGCCGCGTGACTCACACCTCACCGAGGCGGCCTGAACACCACTCCCGACTGCCTTTCATGAACTCCCATTTCCATATCATTAGACCTGTCCGCTTTGGTACAGATCAGTGTTAGCTCCTCAAACGGGCCGTGCCGGGGGGTACGAAATTTTGATCAGCATCAGGCTAACACGCTGAATAAAATGTGAGGAATGAGGACTAAATCTGAGGGTGGTTTTTATAAATCAATAGGCTTAAAGGGAGTGCTTTTACGCAGCTGGCCTTTTCTTGTTTCTCAACTGAAAGAATGAAGGAGGTGCCCCAATCTTCCTGCGTGTTCACAGCTCATTACCCACACCTGGATCAGACCGCGGGGGAATCCTAATTTAAGTCACTCGTTAGCAGCGTCCTAATGCGTCCTGACAGCAGCAGCAGAGGAGGAGGAAGGAGAGGCGAGGCAGGATCGAAGTACAGGGGCAGGGAGGAGACGGCGCCCAGTCGTCTCGACAGCAGCGAGGAACAGGAGAGAGAGGAACAGCACTTGATTGGGGATTGCAGAAGTGAGGGAGCGCAAAGCCGGTTTTAACCACAGGATCTGGCAACCCAAAGTGTAGAGCGCTTTCTGATCGGATAATCATCTCCAAAAACCAAAACACATAAACAAACTTCACTCCTTTTTACATAACGTGCAGTGCTTTTGTCATCGGAAATAAACCCATGTTAACTCAGATCTGGAACATGGATGGATGCAGTTTATGAAATGTTTAGAAATAATTATGCATACTACCCCCTTGAGAAGCCAGCCATCTGCTATGTTTTCACCTGAAACATAGGCTTGTAAATAAAACATGCGTCACTATCAGGCCAAATGTGCATAAATCTGTCAAGCTATTTTCACGTTTTTTTATTTTATTTCTATGTTTTCTTTGACTTTTATGTTTAAAGCCACACTGGGATACCTTCAAGATTATACAGAAACCGACGACATCTGCCTTTTTGTCTCAGTGTCTGACATGAAACTAGAATTAAGTTTTACTTTAAGTGTTAGGTCAATTAGTATTTTCTAAATCATTTCTATTTGCTAAATGAAGTTAACATACACTAAGATTACTATACCGTTAAACAATTTGGGGAAGCCCAGATGATGATGTCATGACCTTGGAAGTACAAATCTGGTTCATCTTTGGGAGCAATTTGAAGACGTGAAGGTGCCAGGTTCATTGGTTCAAACAATTATGTACACAAGTATAAAAAAGGTAGAAAGAATGTGCGTCTCAGAGATGAACGTGCTGTGTCTGAAATGTGAATATCAACAGAAGAACAAATGCAAAAGACCTGGTGAAGATGCTGAACCTGGTTAGAGTTTGTCATTATCCAGAGTGAAACACACAAAAAGCAGGTTGGAGCAAAACCACACAAGGACAAAGACTTAAATTTTTGGAGACATATCCTGTGGTCTGATGAAAAAAAAAAATTGAATTGTTTGGCCTTAATGAGCATTGTCACCTTTGGAGGAAAAAGGGAGAATCAAGCTTGAGATCACCATCCCATCTGTGAAATACGGGGGGGGGGGGGGGGGGGGGGGGGGGCAGCATCATGCTGTAGGGTTAATATGCTGCGGGAGGGACTGGTGCACTTCACAAAAGAGATGACATGAAGAAAGAACACTATGTGGAAATATTGGAGCAACATCTCAAGACATCAGCCAGAAAGTTAAAGCTTGGGCACAGATGGGTCTTCCAAATGACCCAAGTTTTAAAGGCAATGCTACCAAATATTACTGAAATGTATGTAAATGTTTGGCTTTGTAAAAAGTACTTTAAAACCATGTAGAAAATTCTATCTCTCATTCTTTTGGCATTTCCAAATAGAAATAATTTAGAAAATTCTAGTTGGCCTAAAAAGTAATGTTAATTCTGTTTTTTTGTCAGACAATGTGTCTTTTTATATAGTGTATATGTAAACATCTGGTTCTCACTGTTTAGTAAAGAACGCTAACCTCAATGCTAATGTTGGCTTCATGCTACAAGCTAACAGCTAGCTTCAAGCGCTGCCATCCATAAGGACCCAATTTTAACTACACTGTGTTCCAAATTATTATGCAAATTGGATTTTTGTGTCAAAAAGGTAAAAAAAAAAACAATAAAAATGAAACTCATGGATGGTATCGTGTCTTGGGGCTCTATGAATCACTAACATAAATCTCAGAGACCTGGGATTATTAGTTGTCGGGTTAAGCCCAGTTAAGGGAAAAACTACTGAAAAAGGATGTTCCACTTTATTATGCAGATCATCATTTTCAAGCAATATGGGAAAGAAAAAGGGTCTTTCTGCTGATGAAAAGCGTGAAATAGTTGAATGCCTTGGTCTAGGTATGAAAACCTTCGATATTTCATGAAAGATTAAGCATAATCATCATACAGATAAGAGATTTGTGGATGATTCAGAGCACACTCCGGTTTGTGCAGATAAAGGCACAATATGGACAGTTTCTGCCAGACAAACACATCAGATTATGAGAACAGATGCTACAAAGCAGCATACAGGTGTTTGAAGCTGCTGGTGCCTCTGGAGTCTCCCGAACATCAAGGTGTAGGACCCTCCAGAGGCTGCAGTTGTGCATAAAACTCCTATCCAGGCCTCCCCTAAACTGTTAATTGAAGCTGATGAACAGAAACGGCTGCAGTGGCTCAGAAATACATGAGGACTCATTTTCAAAGAGTCTTGTTCACTGATGAGGCCGTGTAACCCTGGATGGTCAGATGGATGGAGTAGTGGATAGTTGGTGAATGGCCACCATGTCCCAACAAGGCTGTGACGTCAGTAAAGAGGTGGCGGAGTCATGTTTTGGGCCAGAATCATGGTGAGAGAGCTGAGAGGTCGGCTCCTTTAGGCCCTTTTAGGCTCCCTGAAGGTGTGAAAATGAGTTTCTGACTGACCACTGTCTTCTAAGCTACAAAAAGAAGAGCCGTGCTTTCCCTAACAAAATCATCTTCATGCATGACAACGCACCATGTCCTGCTGTAAAGAAAACCTCTGCATCACTGGCTGCTATGGGCATAAAAGGAGAGAAACTCATGATGTGGACCCCCTCCTCCCCTGACTTCAACCCTATTGAGAACCTTTGGAGCCTCAACAAAAAAACTTCTATGAGGGTGGGAGGCAGTTTTCATCCGAACAGCAGCTCTGGGAGGCTATTCTGACATCCTGCAAAGAAATCCAAGCAGAAACTGTCCAAAAACTTACAATTTTAATGGATTTAAGAATTTTGAAGCTGCTCTCAGACAAGGGCTCCTATGGTGAAATATAACTTGACCTGTTAATCCTTTTTTTGATTGAAATAGCTTTTGATTTCAGTAAATATGACCTCCTAATGCTACAAATTCAACAAATTACCATTTTCAGTTAATTACAAGCTTTAAAATGTATTGAAACGATGAGTTGCATAATTATTTGGAACAGTAGATTTTGAGGTTTTTACTATTTTTATTTTTGAAAAAAATACTGTTGTCACTAGGATTTTTTCCCCACCACATTTAAATGATCCTCCACCAGTTAAAGACTTGAACATTATGCTGACTCTCATTTGAGTTGACAATTTAGACAATCTTAGAAAAATGTCATTTGCATAATAATTTGGAACGCAGTGTACATACTATTTGTTTGTGCTAAATATATAAATATGTGCTCATAGTCCGAGAGAAAAAATAAATAAAAAATCCAAAATAGACTTCTCTCCCTCTCGCTAAGTCAACACACTAGGAGCAACAGTGACCAAGGAAGGGGTCTGTGGGTTTTCAAAATAAATCATTCAGAAGAGGACACGAAAGGACGTCTCTCTTTCTCCAACGCAAAAAGAAAACGCAGTTAAGTTATTTCTGGAATTCTATTCTATTAATTGGGTGAAATTATGCAGGAAAAGAGCCATTCAGAAGAATCCAGTCTTGTCATGAACGTCACATCAATGGAGCGCAGGCAGCGGTACTACACAAACTGTTCTTATTTCTTGCTTTGATTTCCATAAAACCAGCATTATCCTAAATCATCCCTGCTCTCTGCTGTTGGCCCTGTATGCATAAACCATTAGACTGCTTCGCTAATGCACAAAAACTAATGAACACGATGTAGTTTCTAGTGTACCGCGCAACAGGAAATCAAATAACAGCGCGTTGACTAAATAAATCCTCTGGTGTCTGCGAGATCTGCCTCCGGATCATTGTATGTTTCGCAGCTGCACAGCGTCAACAAACAACGCGACACCGGCATGCTGGGTAATGGATCAGGAGAAATTACCAGGGGAGTTTGAAGTAAATTTGACTTGTGAGAGCGGGGCGCGGGGGAATTTACACCTCGAAATGGGTTTGAAACAAGGTCGGGAAAGGTTTTCTCGGAAAGCAAATCCCTTTGTCTGCCCGATATGTTGAAGGGTATATCCTCTATTACCTCTGAATGACAAGGAGCAATGTTCACAGCCGCCGCAAATCCCATTTCACCGGCTCCGGTAAAAGGCTTCACGAGATTTCCATATTAGGCCACTTACGGCATGTCCCATGTTTAGGAAGTGAAAGTCAGTGAGTGTCTTTCTCCCAGTGTAAGTCAATGGTGTCACTTATTTGAAGGAAAAGGCGCCTTTCCAAAGTGGGGCAAAGGATCTTGTGTCACTTATTAAAAGATAATAGAATGTGCACCTTGCATAAAGAGTTTTGAATATGTACTTCAGCACTTGATCTTTTGTATTTCATGTTTCACAACAAGCGCACAAAATGCCTGGACATATCCTCCTCAGGCACAGAAAGGAAGGAAGCGGTGTACATAACACTGAAAACAAAGGAAATCATTCGTAGTAGAGGCGATTTGAGGGCTGAAACTAGCATAAAGCCCCCAGTGAAGCGGTCTAGATAAAACAAAAGACATCAACACACACAGAGGAGCCCCACCTCATGACATCAGCAGGTGGAGCTGGTGTTTGAGCTCATGATAAGGAGACTATGGGGTTTTTCACACACTCCGCCCCAGTGTGTAGTTGGCAAAGGCGTGCTGGGTAATTGGGAGAGTTTCCCAGTGGGCTGCGGTGTTTTGGGCCGTCAGAATGAAAATAATTAATAACAGACTCACGATAGTGCTATTCCAGGCCTAAAGGTTTCAACTGGGCTGCAGCAGGAGCCTGGGTGGCTGTTCCAGATCTAAAATAATAAACACAAGCGTTTGTCATGTAGAAATCTATCAAATACTGACTGATGTATCAAAATCTGAACAAAAACTTTCACATCAAACTTTTGGCATGGGAGATACCATTTGAACTAACTCAGAGGGGTGTTTAAGCGGGACACCCCTCATCTTCAGTTCAAGCTGATGCAGTCCAATCCAGCAGAGGCAGAGAATTGAAAAAGGCAGGTGAAAGGTGGACAAGTGGACAAGTAATATATATTTTATCTACATAACTTGATGCAGATTGAGGAGTTGTATCAGGCTCAAACTGTGTGTGTGGTGAAAAGAGAAGTTGTTGTATTTGAACCTGCGATCTCTAGTTAGTGAAGCCAGCGCTGTATAGTGGAGCTATACCTCCGTACACCAATGGGCCAGTCAAAATCAGAAAATGTATTGTAGATGTTTTTAATCTATAAACGTCAAATCTGGAGTTTGAGCGTGAGCCGGGGCGACCAAAGTGTCACCGCAAATCCGTCCAAACCCCAAAACAACCGAGTGCATGCGAGAGGCGGCAGAGCGGGCGCGGGGATCAGCGAGTTCATTTCGATAAATATGTGAAACTTTCCCAAAGCCATTCATTAGCCCTGACCTACTGTATAATTCTGGCTTGGCAGGCTGTCGGGAGCGGCGCACACAAAAAGACATGATAGGGGAAGAAAGAACAGCTGGTGACAATGCGCTTCACACTGGCATTTGCAGATGAAAAGGGACCCAGTGACTTTGCGGGCGCCCAAAGATGGGTGTCAGCCGCAAAGGGGAGTGGGATAATGAAGTCGCACAGTATTCCGCCGCCTCTCTTCATTTAGAAAGGCCACTAACCTTTAACGGGGTTCAAAACCACTTGCAAACCCTTAATTTTATGAAGTCAAAGGGCTCTGGTGTTCCATTGCAATCGGGGGACTCTGTGGATTACTAAAACAAGGAAAAGGTCGACGTTATGAAAACGGTTGCCGCTGTCAAAAGTCACCACTTGATCCTCATTTTAAGGTTAATACCTTTAGTTCAGCACCTTTGGAAGTTATTTATCTATTGATTCCCGCCATCATGGAGAACACTGCGGAGTCTTGATCCGTATCTATCTCCTTACTGTACCCTCCCCCTGCCGCTAATGTAGTCCCAGAGCTTATAACAGTCGCACACAAGGCTGAATAACTCACCGCCTGATTGGAAATATAATATTAGGCAGCCTGGAGCATAAAGATACGACTTTTAATTTGGTTTGTTGATGCATTTCCGGGGCTAAACAAATAGATAGCGGCGTGATCTTAGACGAGAAGAGATGGATTTTCTGGTTACCTTTTTTTTTTTTTTTTTTTCTTTCCGGTTGGCTTTGTGGGGGTAGCACGTAGCAACAGGGTGGTAATGAGATTTCTAAACTGAAATTACAGCGTGGGGGAGGATACGCCGAGGTAATATTCATAAATAAAGTGAAGCTAAAGCTGTTTGTGCTCAAGTTTCGCCAAAGAAAGTTTATCTCATTTGCCTTCAAACTCCATTTTTAGGTGCGGGTTTTAGGTTCGCCGTGGAAAATACTTGTTAAGGGTGATAATGCGCGGTTGATTGCGCCTGGCTTGAGAGCGGGATGTTTTTAATGCTAAATGCTAACTTTGCAGATGGAGAGAAGGGAAAACAAAATTGGAAAATTACAGGGAAAACGCCGCCGTAGATTTGTGGTTCTTAAACACTGGTTTGTTTCAGAGGTCGTGCGAGGTTCTGTTTGAGGCTTTTAGAAAAGTTCCCCAAATATTGCAGGAAAAAGTGAAGTCTTTCAGTTAACCACTTACCTGCCATCCTTATCGGAAACTACAAGGCCTTAGCTTTGAAGTGAGGCATTGCTCTGGACTATAGGCTGTAGCAAAAACTCAATGAAAACAAATAAAGCCACAAAAAAGCGTCGAAAACACACACAAAAAACGATAAAGAGGCGACAAATACATGACCAAATATCTTCAAAAACACAACAAATAATTTAAAAAGTGACAAAAACACAACTAAAAAATTGTCAAAAATTCGACCAAAAAGTTGAGAAAAACTAAAAAAGCAACAAAAATATTACAAAGTGATAAAAAAAAAATGCAGCATAAAGAAAATCAACAAAAATGTGTCAAAAAGGAACAAATACATGACTTAAAGTGATAGTCCGGAAGTGTAAATGTTTTACAAATTTTATAAAATGTGCCAAATCAACCAAATGTCTTATATTTTGATGTAAAGTGAGTAATTGTATAAAGATATTTTTTTGTCAAGTTTCTCCTTCCCAGATCTCAGCACCTAATCAGAGTCAAGTATCCTCCTGCGTTGACCAATAAGACGAGCTTTTCCTGTGAACCAGCATGTCAGGTCCAATCAGGAGGGAGGGGGAGGAGCCTGATCGTTTACTTTTCAAAATTATTTTCCTGCTCTCCTCATTTTGCAAACTAAAAAGGTCAAAGAGGGGAGGGATTTGATAGATTACTTCCTACTCACTTTGCAAACTTACAGACTATCACTTTAAAGCAGTACTAAGTAACGTGTTTACATTAATAAATCCTTTTCGTAGTCCCTGTGGGGGTAATACGAGTGTTTATGGGATGATTGGAGGGTCTTTCATCTCCCCCTGGTGTCTCTGGCCAGAAAACCATGTTTGCAACTTGACTGCCACCGGACCGGAGCCACCAATACACACTAATAGAATCACGAAGAAGAACAGGCTAAAGCTAAAGGTAAAGCTAATTGCGGGCTAGTGTCACTTTAAACAGTAAGCCAAGTTTGAGTTATTTTTTTTTATTTCCATTGCATAATTGGATGTACAATATCCCTCTCTCCCTTTGCCTTTTCTGTCAGCGTAGTATTTACTGTCACGGACAATTAATAAGTAAAAAAATCGCAACTTGCCACGACACCTGCCGTTGCGCTTATGGCTTCTAGGGACAAGAGTTACTTAGTACTGCTTTAAAGGCGGTAGCTTTCAAATGAGCTGTAACATTGGCCTATAGGCTGTGAGCTCCAGTCAAGTAGCTTTTAGATTTGGTAAAAGCTGAACTGGAGAAAATGTGCTCGGTTAAGGTGGGGGTTCAGAGGTTAAATATTCTCTAACATTAAACATAAGAAAGTTACAAACGCATCTACCCTCATAAACAGACTGTCACCATTGTTCACAAAGCGTCCTGCCCGAGGACACAGCAACACTAGTGGCCGGAGTTGAGGTCTGCACCGTCTGGACTGATGAGTGGCCACTGTCGCCCCGTAATCGTAACGTTTTCTCTTCTGTCCCTGGCCTGGCCCACATTCCGCTTCGTCCTTGGCCAGCGTTCCGCAGCACACTTCGGCAGGTTGACCTCTTCCTCTGCTTAGAAGGCACTTTCCAGCTATTAGGCTAATTTGTTCTGGGCTCCTGCTGTCCTGTCCGGCACCGCGAGCCGGGTGCACTTTAGAGAGCATGTCTCCTCACGCCGCAGTGTCGTAATTAGCCGCCATTCTCTGGACCAGTGTCTGCTCACTTTGACAGATGTTTTCAATGATAAAGCAGGGGATGTTCAAACTTTTTGGGAGGGCGATTTTGCCATTAATGTCTGTGAAAGATGAGTTTAGGACAAAAGCATGACTAAAATGACTAGGACCACAGTTTGAGAACCACTGGAATATGCTGAAATGGCGCTTTCGATCCGATTGCTGTGCTGCCGCTCGGTTTTTGCATTCATAACTCTGAAGCAGGAAGCGCCGGGGAGCTGACATTCAGCGTTATTGAGAGATGTACATGCGCGCTGCTCGTGGGAGAACACTTAACCTTTTCACTTAACCTCTTAATGTGTTTCTGTATCCAGTCCGGCGGAGGGCCAATTTAAAGGAGGGTCACCCCTTGACATTCAGCCGCTGTAATGGCGTCCGTATCTCAACACGGAACGGCGGGCGCGCGGATTAAAATGAGCGTGTGGGCGCGTGCGTTTGGGGAGGAGAAGGGGGAGGTTCAATGTCACTGGAGCACAGGAAATAGCCTCCTTATCTACCTGCAGACGCCATCCGACTGGACACAATAGGAGCATGCCAAATGAATCAAAGTTTAAGGGCCCCTGCCACAACAAATAACCCCATTACCTTTGTGCGGCCGTGACTGATGGCTCCCACCGACTTTTCACTGTTAATAATTAAAAGCGCTGGAGCCGCTGTCAGCATTTCATGAATCACGTTTTATAGCGTGAGAGCAACCAGGAGAAGGGCGGCTTTGTACTCACCTGAGCTGGAAATTACAGACTAGGCTTTAATCTTTTAATTTGACTGTTGGTTATAATTATAGCTTCTAGCACGTTTGCGAGGCATCACCGTCGTCGGTCGGTGATTGCCATGCTAAGCTTTTCACCAGGTTGGTCCCGCCTTAGAAGCGCATTTGTGACTTGTTTCATTCACGCGAATCCTGCAGCCATAAAATGAATGTATCAACAACAGCAAACGCCCAAAGATAAAAGTTAACCCCCTAAAAAACGCCAGGTCTTTGATGCTGCTGCCAACAAACGTGAAAATAATTGCGGTTCAATATGGCTCTTTAAAACACAGCTGTAGGAGTTATTCAGTGGCACAGAGATAATTTTGCATAATTGTTTTTTATGCTAATGTTGCATAGCACAAAGATGAAGGAGGTTTGTTTACCTGCCAAATGGAAACTAATATAATAAAAGAGTGTATTTATAGAAACTCATTTGCTGGCCACTCGACAGACAATTCACTAAATGAATTGCTTTGTTAAGTGACTCTTTAAAAAAGAAAAAAAGCCGTTCAGAAGAGTCCTTATCGCACCAAACGCAAGTAATGAATGTTGCGACAAAGTCAGCGCTGGAAGAAATACTCAAGAGTCGACAAAGACATGTGCTTAAAATAATTTAACTCAAACAGAAGTACAAGGCAAAAGTATAGGCTCTGTAAAGTGATCATTAGCAATTAGTCACAAAATAAAAATCTCTAGCCAGGACCAGGAAAGTCCCATTAGTCCTGGCCCTTGAGAGAATCCTATTCAACCTGGATGGGCTCAAACAGACAAGAGCAGCGATTAGGAAGATTTGTTGACATGTATATTAGTTTAGACATCGATGTATGTATGAAAGTCAGTATGGATGAACAGCTTGGAGTTAGGGATGTCTTCCCCGGAGCCTGGACATTACTGGTGGTATAGGAGACCCGTGAAGATGCAACAGGGAGAAGCCGCGGGCAGAAGAGATGGAGACGGGGCGGAGGTGGGTCGCAGCACAGCTAGGAAGCGAACGAACCGTGATTGCTGGAGCGTAAAAGCGGGATCGAGGGCGAGGATTGGCTGCTACAGAGGTGCGGCTCGTACACTGATGGCTGAGGTGGAGGTGTGGCCCTCTAGGAAGCGATCATTGGCTATTCACATTATTCCGGAGGTTTGCGTGGGCGCCGCCATGAATTGTGCCCGCCCCTTTTCTCCTATCTGTTAACATGGGACTGGGAGAAGTCCACATAAAATCAGTCACTACACGAAAACATGTTGCTGCAAATGAACATTGGCCATTTTACACAAATTAATCTACTAAACATCAGATTTCAGCGGAGAATATTTTCCCTCGTTCTCCGTTGAAATGAACGGGCTTTGCGCTCGACCGGAAATGTCTGTACGACGGAAGTGCCGAGACAAAGCAAAAAGTGGCAAAAGTGGGCGGGGTGGAACAAGGTGAATTAGTCTACCAGGTTGAATTAACGCCTGGGCTTCATTTGAACCTGGGAGACAGAGACAAAACTAAACAAAATAAAGGTAGGGTTGGTGGATTGGTTTTTGCATTCACTTTTGCTTGTATTTTTCTTCTGTATGATCTTAAAGTTGATTATGCATTTGTTGTTTCAGTTCTTGAGACAACATAGAATGACATAGAATGACTCACTTCAACTTCCATAATCCCAGCCCCCGTCCCCAAACTGAAGATTGTTGCTGTAATAGCACAATTCAGACAATGATCATATTGATTGTTTTCAGGTTCTAGGATGTGACGATGTCACACTACCAAGTGGGGGCAGGAGCCAGTTGTTCCAATGAACTACATTACATTTTCACAAGTAGTATCTAAAAAGAAAATGTATGAATTACAAAAAAGATCATTAATATCATTGACCAAAAATCCCTTCATAAACAAAATAATGTTACCTGCCCCCACCTGTATAAATATTAGGCCTTTAGAACACTGTGATATCACCTGAAACCCAGCAATATGCTCTTTATTTTAAATATTAAAGGTGCATTATGCAACTTTTTATGTGGAAAAAAAAGTTGATATTTGTGGGTATTTTACCTTGTAGTGACCCAGAGCCTGCATGAGTGGCCTCTACAATAATCAAGGATCAATTGTTTTGTAGGTTTTCTGGTGAGAGGGTCCATCAGCAGCGAACACCTTCCAAACAAATGATCCTGGAGCGTCCTGGAAAGTAAAGGCTCCATGCTGACCACTTATACAGGCTCTGGGTCACTACAAGGTCAAACATGCACAAAAAAAGTAAAGCAATCCATATGCAGGATCACTTTCATTATTTGACAGCGACAATGCAATTCGACAAATTGTTATAGCTCGAGATACATTTCAGCTCAATATATTGACTGAATTCGCAAAACATCAACTGCTGGTTTGTTCTTTGCGGTTGAAACAACATAATGTGGCAGAAATAATACAGCGCTTTCTGGATTAAGGCTTCAAGTTGAAGTTCTGTTGTGTTGGCAGACACGTGTTTATCACCACAGGCAGCCTCTGAGCACCACACCTCCGAGACCGCGCCGATCAGCTCGCGACAACCTGCTCTAATTACAGCCTCGCTCCTGATAACTGCAGTCTGTAAGTCCGACCGAAGTAATCTCGCACTTTGTCATCGTAATAAAGAGACTGTCCCATTTGATCATCTACAAGTCTGCAAAACAAATTAATATTCTTGTTGTCTCGTCAAGATGCCGAAACCGATCTCCCAGCTCCAAAACCCTCTCCTCGTCTGACGCACGTTCCTTTGGCGGAGCGATAACGGCCGCGAGATGGGAGCAGAAAATGAAAATAATGAATTGGTCGCACATGTTGTCACGCGGGGCTCCCAGAGGCTGGCGCACGCTTGACAGCATTTACGCGCTATTGGTGTTTCTCTGTGGGTGACCCGTGTCAAAGAGCAAATCTTCTCCTTTTCATCTGACTGAATGTCTAATTACAGTGCAGTGAATCATGCTATTTCCTGCCATTGATAGGACTTCTCGCTGAGTCATTCACCAGCCCGTCGAAACCGCACAAGGAGCAGGAAATCAACAAAATTGTCCACATCTGATATCTTTGGATGTCGCCTTTATGGTGCCATCTGTTTGGTTTGTGCGACTTGAAGAGGTTTTTTTTTTGGGGGGCACCATGGCTGTTTCGGTAAAGCTGGTAATGACCCCGCACAGTTGAAACCTAATTTGTTTAGATTGTAAATTGGCAAATCTCACGCAGTTTGAAATGCTTCATCAAATTTCAAATTACCTTCAGATTATGAATTGGAGAGTGGGGAGAGATGTTCAGCACACTGTCGGAGCTGAGGCCGTGAGAGTGTCTGCTTTATTTCTTTACCAACAAGGCAATCAGAATCTTAAAGTAGCTTAAACTATGGTCATTGCGAATTTGACCACTAGAGGCCACCAAAATCAAAAACTACCTCCAATACAATATGACGTGTTTCTATAAGATCTGTTCGCGATTGTTTCCAAAAATGAAGCCCTAATTTTGCAAATGTAAACTACTCTTTGTGTACGGATTATTTTTAGCGCGACTTACTGAACACTATATTCCTTAATGTCAGATCTATTTCTACCGACTGACATGAGCTTTAAATCAGTGTAGTTGGTGCATTACTGAGGTGCCCCGGTGTCTCTCAGTGTGGAGCGTGTCTGTATTTGAGCTGACAGCAGGGCTCTTGTCAGTCCACTGTCTGTCGCCGGCTCCTCTTTGCTGAGCTCGGTGGGAAATGAGCAGAGATCTAGAGACTATTCTGTCACGTCACTCACCGCGGGAACATATGCTAAGTTCTACCAAAAGTTTCAGGGACATTTAGGTCAGCCTTGTTTACCTGCACTGTAGCTGTGAATTTACATCTGAATGAATATAACTGCATTCATTACAACGATGGAACATTTAGGCACGCGCACACTAAAAGTTAGGAGAGAAATTGACAAGTTTATTAATGGTCTATATGACATCGAGTTGCCTTGTGTACGAAATGCGCGGTGTAAGTAAGGTTGCCTTGCCTCTTATAACACACTTAAAATCCAGCTCGCCATATAAAATAAAGTATTTCCAAGCAGCACTCCTTCTATAAATAACATTAGGTTTGCTTTGACAATACCCCACAAACAGCGTTAAAGGGGATATATCATATTTAACCATTTATTTGTTGCTTTTTCATCAGAAACATATCTGAAAATGCTTTGCTTCACTTTACTTATTTTGTTGCATAGTAGGAGATGCTCTCCACATTCTTAAAGCCCATAAACCATCATCAAACCTGGTCTGAACTGAACGCAAACTGTGTTCATCACAGCAACATTTATTCATAGGCATGATGCATGCTAAAAATGTGGCTTGTACCATAGTTTTTATTGTAGATAATTTACTCTACTGCCAGCAGGGACGCTCCAACCAGCAGACAAGATCCCGAGGTAACGCTTTAGAATACAGCCCGCGTTCCGGGTAGCAAGAAAGTTATTACACTTGTAAGTACAGGTACTCTTACGTGTGTAACAAGGGGGAACAATATAACAAGGCAGTACAAAGTGTAACAAGGGGAATAATGTATAACAAGGCAGTACAAAGTGTAACAAGGGGGAACAATATAACAAGGCAGTACAAAGTGTAACAAGGGGAATAATGTATAACAAGGCAGTACAAAGTGTATCAAGGGGAATAATGTATAACAAGGCAGTACAAAGTTTATCAAGGGGAATAATGTATAACAAGGCAGTACAAAGTGTAACAAGGGGGAATAATGTATAACAAGGCAGTACAAAGTGTAACAAGGGGGAAGAATGTGTAATAAGGCAGTACAAAGTGAAACTACGTGTCAAGGTGTAGTAAAGATATTCAAAGAGCAATTAATGGTGCTGAGCTAACACACAGTTGTGGCAAAAGGGAATGTGGTATTATAAATTGTGCATTAATTATAATGTTGCAGGACAACAGTATTACTGTTGTGAAAGTGAAGACATGACTCCAGGCATTTTTATTGATTGTTGTTTATTTTTTATAGTGAGACAATGAAATTAGTGAAGGAAAGGTGTTGCAGGCGCTGCAGTCTATAGTAAGGCCAAGTCTTTGTAAATCTTCACCAAAGCAACGACTCTAATGTAACAATTACCACAAGGTTCTTTTAATGAACAAACTGCCCATCAAGATCACGTCAAGGCTGCCCCTTTACCCCCCTGCTGTTTGCTTGTCGACTGAACACTCCACATTGAGATATCTGGGTCAATCAGGAGGAGTTACACTGAACTTTCTCATTAAAAAGCCTTTAACTTGTTCTCTCGTTAGCGCTAACTACATTTAGGATACAGTTTGCTGCGCAGCCCCTTTTCACCTCAAAGAATAGTTTCCCGAGGCTATAGAAGTTAATGTGCCTGGCCTCCATTGTGGGCACTGAGCTGTGTTTACTGAACAGAAGACACGCCAAAGGGAAAGGGGCTGCTAACCGGTTCTTCTAAATGAATTCTATTGCAGAGAATGCAGAATGTAAAGTTTATCCTTACGTTTGATAGAATGACATTGAATTTGACGTTTTTCTGATGCAACAATGATCTTCAAAGTTCTTCACGGCGTCTGCCTGAGATGTCTCAGCTTTGTCCTTGTGCACTACTTTGAAGGTTTTTGCTCTTTTCAGAATGACACTACTGAATGTAGGAAATGCCACATAGAGACTTGGTATTGGTACTGTGGTATGCGGCGCACAACGTGTTTAAGTAAAGACATCGAGGAATCGAAAAAGTCAGTGCGGGTTTGTTTTGATGGAAGGAACAGTCATAATGGAAACTAAGAAAGGCAACTTTTTCTAACATATACACTGTCAGATAGCAATTAAGAAGAGTTTGACATTATCACCAAATATCTGTGAAAAGATTAAGACCAGCCATTTAACCAGTTAGAAAACGATAGAATAAGACATTTTTCTCATTTTAATTGCAAAAATACTCATTCCACTGGCAAACTTTTTACTCGGCAAGTGATGATTTTTTTTGCAGACTTATTGTATCACTTAAAAAGTAGTTTCATCATGAGTTCCGCTCCTTGGAAATCCTTGAATCAACTAGGACACCATGAGTTGTTTGTTAAGAATAAATATTTCACTGAGGCAGACACTGCATAATGAAATCGCCACAATAAACATGGCTTTATGACTCACTGCTGTGGAGGTACCGACAGTCCGCCCTTGACCTTACTCACATGGACCGCCACTGTCTGGCTTTGCTCTCTTGTTTGTTTTCATATTCTCAAAATGCAAATGCAACGGGTTTTATAAGTAGTTATCCCCTCAACGCCTCAGTCATGTGTTCAGGTGGCGCGTGGCGAGGGGCGGATTGTGAACATCTCGTGTATCTCGTATCTTTCTGATGCAAGAGCAGCTGTCAACTCAAGCGTGATGAGGCCCCTAATTAGACGTGATGGTTTAATCAGCCTAACGAAGCGCAAAAGCTCTCCATCGGAATGAGCCAACAAGTGGGAATGGAGAGAGACCTCCTGTGCACTTAGGACGGGAAGAAATAGTCATTTTAAAGGTACCGTACCACCTTTGCTCTGCCCAATCCTGGCAGATCTTGGAGGCATTTTTGTTCTTTCTTCATTGAGAAGAAGAAGTTTTTTTGGTTTTTTGTCTGCATATTCAGTCCTTCTCCAGAGCTGATCATTTAAATAGCCTTACTTCAGTTCCTGCACTTACTGCTGACAGAAGTAGTATTACATGTACAGAAAAAAAATGTTATGATTATGTTATTTAAAGGGACTATACAGAGTTTAAACATTTTAAAATGATGATTTTTTCTCCCCCTACATGTTCCAGCAATGTCCTAATGTGTTGAATGAGCTCAGACCTGTTCACCACAACTGCCTCTAAAATCCTGCACTGTCACTCAAAAAGGTGTCACTTCGGGTCCGAATTGCCGTCATGCACGAGCTTAATATAGAAGGTGCAGTTACACGTATGGCCTGAGGTGGCAGTAGTGAGTATAAAATGGCCAACTTGCGTCCAGCCCCTTTAATATAGAAGCTGCAGTTACGCATAAGACCTGAGGTGGCAGTAGTGAGTATAAAATTACCTTGGTTGCTTGGTTGGTTGGGGGTGGAAAATACTTCTTTTTAACATTTTTAAAATCTGTATAGTCCCTTTAAAGTTATACATCATGAATTATGGTAAAGAGGATTATCTCATTGTATAGCGCTATGGGTTTGCTTTACATGTGGTAGAGTTCACCATAAAGCTAAGTTAACTAAAAAATAGCTAAGGTGCCCCAAACTCTATTTAAAAAGCTGCAATAATGCATAATATCAGACCTTTCAGTAGCTTTTTCTTAAACATAATCAATAATTGCAGATAATGTTGTCAGCAGATACCAAAGAAGAATTGCATCTACGCGGCCAGGAAGTTATTATGCAGCCAAGTTTGGAAAGTGTAATCACGATTCAGGAAATGTCTGAGGGAATGTCCTTACTTATAGCGATTTAAATAAATTCCATTATCAACATGCTGATGCGGTTTCTGCTTCGCGCCGAATAAGACCTAAGTAGCAAAGTAAGGCGGAAATGTAAAATGGTGTCCTGCAGAGGTGGAAACAATGAGGGAGGGGAGGGGGCGCGATATGGTAATAGATTCACCGCGCAGCCGAAGCAATTTCCAGGCCGTACGCCGTCCAGACCAGCTGATGATTAAGAACACGGGTGGGGTCACCTTGTTCTAACGCGCCTCTGTCTAACCCGAATTAGAGACACTTAAGGATTCATGACATGCATAGTGGCGAGAAGTGCTTTAAAGTATGAATGAGGACACACGCAGTTAATAAGGCCTTCCAAGATAGCAAAGGGTCGCATGTGAGGGGATGGAACACGCGCTCATATTTGTTGTTGATTCTGTTTATCAATAAAATAAAAAATGCAAAAAATATACACCTAGAAAATCCATCTGAGGTTCTAACAATCATGTTTAAAGAGTCGGCAACACTTTAAATGTAGACGTTAGAGAATAAAGTTAAATTTATCATATTGGGCTATTCTGCATATCAGTATGGCGCACAATAGAAGGTCCCTCTTCATGTGGAAGCATAGGCAGACTTGAATGTTTTTAGACTAGCGCAATATCTCGAGTTATAGTCTCTGGGTCCTGCACTGGTGGTAAATAAACTTCTCATACATAGGACATCCAGCAACACTGACAGTAAAGCAACTAAATATTTCTTTATAAAGTGTAGATTTTTGTCTTTGTATGAAGGTGGCACACTTCGTTTTTTGCCACACATCTGGTCTGAACGACCAGTGACTTTAAAGCAGTGAGTAACTCATGCCTCTAGAGGCCATAAGCACCACTGCAGGCAACGTAGCATGTTGCGTTTTTTACTCATTAATTGTCCGTGAGAGTAAATACTACGCTGACACAAAAGAGAAAGTGAGAGAGGGATATTGTACATCCAATTACACAATGAAGATACTTTCTTTCTCTCAAACTTGGCTGTAAATACTGTTTAAGTGGCGCTAGCCCACAGTTAGCTTTGCCCGCTAGCCTGTTAGCTTCTTCTTTGTGATTCTATTAGTGTGTATTGGTGGCTCCGGCCCGGTGGCAGCAAAGTTGCAATTGTGGTTTTCTGGCCAGAGACACCAGGGGGAGATGAAAGACCCCCCAATCATCCCATTAACACTTGCATTACCCCCAGAGGGACTACGAAAAGGGTTTATTAAGATAAACAACTTACTTAGTGCTGCTTTCAGCTGTCAGAATCATTCCAGCTGGATTTATGTGACACAAAAAATCCCAAATCTCAAAACAATCTTAAAAGTTAAAAGACTTGACGAACTTCTGGATGTGAGGCAATTGTTTAAAACTGTTTCTTTACTTCACCAGTGCGTAGCCAAAATTGTACATTTGACTGTGCCACTCGTACTCCTGTAATCAGTTTGTGTCATCATTCCAGTTTAGGGACTTTTAAGAAACCAATATGATATCTAACTGAGCTAAGAATGTCAACATAAAACCATAAATTACAAGCTGTTCTTTCCACTGTAGCCTGTAATCACTGATGGATGACGCAAAGAGAGGTCAACGTTTTTGTTTGGGTCGTTTCGCTTTTTTTTCCTTTTTTTCTTTTTTTACTAATAAACAAGTACATCATTAGTGAATGGCCTACAGGGAATCCAGGCATTACTTTAAATCTGTAAGCATCCAGAAATAGCCGCGACAGCATATAGCGGCGCAGCTATAGAGGCTGGTCTTTAATTGCGGCGTCGGTTTTGACCTCGTTGGCTCGCGTGCCGTGAAGGGTGGCAGAGATTTTTCATGTCAGTTAATGTGTTTATTATCATGCCTTGGTAAACGGGGTATGCCGTAATGAGCGCAGATAGGAACAGCGCTATCATTACACGCCGGGGCCCTGGGCAGCAAATTAAGTGCGAGCAAGTGACAGCGAGAAAGAGGCCCGAGTCGTGTCGCAGTAATCCGAGATGGTGTTGGTGATTAGCAGCAAAGGAAGTCCAGTGGGAGGTGGGTTCAGCGGGATTAAAACTACTCTGCATACATGTACAGTCATTTCATTTCATCGATCGTGGATGATGGCACTGAGATAATACCGCTGTCGGAATCAGGATCTGTGACAAAATAATAAACATTTAGTCAATTATTTAGGTTTTCTCTTTTTTTGTTGCGAGACCCATGAATTACTACTGCTTCTCTGGATTTCTGTAATATTAATGGCTGTCCTGCTGGGCCCAACTCTCTATCACTAAAACTTTGAGTCCAAATTCAGATTGATCTAAAACTACAAACAGACAGACCTCAGCCATGTGTTTTTTATGGAAAGCACTTTGGTCTGCCAAGGTGCAGTTGTAAAGTGCTGTAGAAATAAACTTTGACTGATTGATTGCTTGATGGCACTGACCCAATCTCGTATTACGGCTAAGCATCCGGATGTGGACTTTAACCAGCGATCGTCTGCTATTCACACCGTGTTCCAAATTATTATGCAAATTGTATTTCAGTGCCATAAAAGTATAGAAAAAAAAGTTGGATGGATTGTATTGTATCTCAGGGCTCTTTGAATCACTGGCATCAAGCTTAGTCTACGCCTGGGATGATTAGTTGTCAGCTCAAGCCCAGTTAAGGAAAAAACTACTTAAAAAGGACGTTCCACATTATTAAGCAGATCATAATTTTCAAGCAATATGGGAAAGAAAAAGGATCTCTCTGCTGATGAAAAGCGTGAGATAGTTGAATTCCGTATGAAAACCTTTGATATTTCACAGAAGGTTAAGCGTAATCATCATACTGTTCTGACTGATTCCCCGCACACACAGGTTTGAGCAGATAAAGGCACAATATGGACGGTTTCTGCCAGACAAACACATCAGATTAAGAGAACAGATGCCACAAAGCAGCAGACAGGTATTTGAAGCTGCTGGTGCCTCTGGAGTCTCCCGAACATCAAGGTGTAGGACCCTCCAGAGGCTGCAGTTGTGCATAAACCTTCTATACGGCCTCTCCTAAAGTGTTAATTGAATGCTGATGAACAGAAAGAGCTGCAGTGGCTCAGAAATGAAGCCTAGGCGTTAATTCAACCTGGGAGATGATTTTCAGCATCACATACCTCCAGCCAATGATCGCTTCCGAGAGGGCCACACCTCCACCTCAGCCATCAGCTTAAGAGCCGCACCTCCATAGCAGCCAATCATTGCCCTCGATCCCGCTTTTAAGCCCTAGCAATCATGGTTCGTTCGCTGCGCTGCGACCCGCCTCCACCCCATCTCCGCCTCTTCCATCCACGGCTTCTACCTGCTGCAGCTTCACGGGTCTCCCATACCACCACCAGTGTCCAGGCTCCGGGGAAGGCATCCCTATCTGCAAGCTGTTTATCCATACTGACTTTCATACATCGATGTCTACCGCCGGGTCTGATCGCCAAAACTAACATACATGTCAATAAATCTTCCTAATCAACGCTTTCGTCTGTTTGAGTCTATCCAGGTTGAAATACAGAAAGACTCGTTTTCAAACAGTCTTGTTCACTGATGTGTACTGCTGTGTAACCCTGGATGGTCAGATGGATGTACTGGATGGTTGGTGAATGGCCACCGTGTCCCAACAAGGGTGTGATTTCAGTAAGGAGGGGGCGGAGTCATGTTTTGGGCCAGAATCATGGGGAGAGAGATGGATCAGTGTGAAAATGATCTCTGAAAAATATGTGGAGCCGCTCTTTCCCTAACAAAATCACCTTCATGCATGACAACGCACCATGCTATTCTGACATCCTGCAAACAAATCCAAGCAGAAACTCTCCAAAACTTTAATGGATTTAAGAATTTTGAAGCTGCTATCAAAGAAGGGCTCCTATGTTAAAATATAACTTGACTAGTTAAGATTTTTTTCAGTAAATATGACCTCCTAAATCTGCAAATTCAACAAATCAATCAAGTCAATTACAAGCTTTATAATGTATTGAAACTACGAGTTGCATAATAATTTGGAACAGTAGATTTTGAGGTTTTTTTTTTAACTATATTTATTTTTGAATAAAATATTGTCATCACTGGTAGGTCTTTTCAATCACACTCAAATGATCCTCTAGTTAAAGACAAAAATGATGCTGACTGTTATTTGAGTTGATAATTTTCAAAATCTTAGAAAAATGTCATTAGCATAATAATTTGGAATGTGGTGTAAATGGACAAAGTGAAGTACTAGGAAAGCTGGTCAAACGGGGCCCAGTCCAGATCATTGCTTTTGAGCTGACACAACAGTCTGTCCATTGTAATCCAGCTATCTTATTTGCAGAAGTAAGGCAGCTGTTTATTTCCTGTAGATGCAACTATTTTGTACCAATCTTTCGACTTTATCGCAGCCACTAATCACTACCTCTCCATTAGCTTAACCTTTAGGGCGGGCAAGACTACAGCATTTCCATTAGAAGACACATCCTTCGTCTAACATCCAATTTCCCGCGCGCTGACCGACGGGGCTGCAGGTTAATCGGGGCAGAGCTAACCCCCAGGTACATCTCCTGCTCTACAGTAGTTAAGAGAGTAATCAAAGAGTCCTATTACTGCCCACTCACCTTTCCTAAACCCCGCGGTCGCACCTCCAGCGCGCCAGCCTCTGCTAATTGAGCCTTTTAGACTCCATGAAACAGATAGCAAAAACAGCAAAGGACAGTGGAATATATAGATGGATGTTTTTTAACAGGTCAGCAGCAAACAGTGTAAAAACGTTGATAAAGCAACAAACTAAAAGCTGAGACATCAGTTAGAGCGAGTCTGCAGCAGCTCTGTGAATGTTGTAAATACCTTTAGCACTATCCCTCCAAAATCTAATTACATTCAAATGCACGTCCAGCGGCACGTCCAATGCTGATGTTTGTTTTGAATAACATAGGGGAGGTCGTGTTTAGGGCCAGCAATGTTGTTCTAGGGAGGAAGGGAGGGGGAAAGATGGAAAGAGA
Organism: Gobius niger; assembly: GCF_951799975.1. Lineage (NCBI taxonomy): Eukaryota > Metazoa > Chordata > Actinopteri > Gobiiformes > Gobiidae > Gobius > Gobius niger. The sequence goes on along the minus strand of NC_136870.1, from coordinate 9,911,905 downwards.
GATGGAAGTGAATGAAAAAAGACTTTAATAATGCTACAAAAGCAGGGAAATCAAATAGAGGCACTAAAGGAAAGTGGTTTATCCTTTACTAGTCGGGCTGGAGCAGTCACAAAATCAAATGGACATTTGTGAGAAAGATTGAATTTAAGAGCTATTGTTTTAACTATCGGCTGATCTAAAGCTTTCACAGCAAATAACAGCTACATTTTATCTCCTCAATTTAACAAAGCCACGGTTGAGCTGCATCCTTTTGCAAACTGGATGGGACTGGCCAAAATGGGATTTTTGTTTTTTGTTTCCTCCAGTATTCAGTACTTCTCTTTTATCAGTTTCATAATATTGACACATACTGTACATAGAATAAAAGGTAACACTTTATTTTACACTACCCTTGATACATTGTTCCTAACTACATTTAGTACAATGTAATAGGCTCTGTAACAATGTGTAATAAGTTGTACCTATGGGTTAGGTAGATAATGGAATAATATGTCTTTGTGGTTTGTAGGTACATAATGTAATACGATATAATTCTCTAACCCTAACCTTAAGCCCTAACCCTAGGGTCTTGTGTCCTATTACATCATGTACAAAGTACTAGTACAAGTTATTCCATTGTGGACGTACTACATAGGTACAAGTAATTACAGATTGTTACAGAGCACATTACATTGTACTAAATTTAGTTAGGTACAATGTATCATTAAAATAAAGTGACACCGAATAGAATATTGTATTTATTTATTTGATCTGGATGTAACAATAGTATTGGACACACCAGATGCCGTGTTTTTAGTATTATAGCAAAACTGCTCATTTGTCCATAGGAAGCTTTTAGGCACATTTAACAAAACATATGGACATAAAACAATACGCATCATCAATATACATTTCATAACAGCGTTCAGCCACTGTTTCAGTATAGCCTCGCTTGTTATTGAGGGAACCTCCGCATCCCAAGCATGACGCTGCTCACGGACCACACGTGACAACTCCCTGCCCAGACTGATGTGTCTAAAATATACAGAGGGGTGTCATTCTGGATGCCAGGCTACTGTTTCAGACCTCTGTCAAAGCTGTTCATGTTAGTCTGCAGTTTTAAGTCGGCGGGCAGAGAGTTCCACAGTCTGAATCCATTACAGGAGAAACTGGACTGTCCAAAAGATTCTGTAAATTTTAGGAGAACACAGTCCCCACTGACCGAGGCTCTGGTAGAGGGTCTAAGGGAGCCCTGATGTCTAATGATAAGAGCGGAAAACAGCGGCGACACATGGCTATTCAAACATTTAAAAAACAATTTTAACAAGTACTAAAATGTATAACTTGCAAAGAAGCTGATCTTTCTTGCATTCGTTTGTATTTTGTTGCATAGAGTGAGCCAGATGCCATTCCTAAAGCATCTTAAGAGCTGTAAGAGAGGGAAGCGTCCTTAAACATACACAATAGGTTGTTCCAGACAGTTTTACCCTTGTGGAATCGAAGCTATAAAATTAGGCATGAAGATAATTCTCTCTAACTCTTAACAAACGACTTACTCAGAAGTAGTTTCAGTTAAGTACTTCCTCCCTTCTCATGGCCTCCTGTGGCAAGACGTAGACAACTAATAAACCAAGCAGTAAAAACAGTCAAAGTTTATCCCGGATCCGTCCTCGTAACCCTTTATAAAAACAAGCGTTCTCCGCATTGTTAAAGCAGGCCGCGCCTCCTCGTCACCCCACGCGACCCCGCTGCTGTGCGTCTGAATATTTATCAGGACAGCACGCCGCGCACCAACCTTTGCCGCGCATTATCTCAGTGAGAAATTCATCTGTTATTCCCTCTCACTGCTATAAATGCGCTACAAAGCATTTCTGACCCAATAAAAAAACAATAATAACGCCCCGCTTGCAATTTTTTCCCCCTGGCGAGATACAGAGGCTCCGGCCCACTCCTTTGGTCTGATTATCGCTGTGCCATTCTCACCTTGAACGTCCGGCCTTGCCCACACTATTGACTCACGCGGGTTCAGAAAGTTTCCAGACCTCCTTTGTCATGAGCATGATGCAAAATCGACTTTTTAGAGCTTTTTACCGTGTTGCAACGTCGCTCTCTCATCAAAAACGTAGAAAGACCTGTGTTTCCAGCCACTTGCGCAGCTTTGAGTAATCTTTAAATCTTCCACAGAGGTTATTCACTGCGGCGCTCGCTCTCAAACAGCACCTCCTGAGGTTCTATGTGTCCTTTCCTCATCACAAAGTAACAACACTTGCCTTAGCTTTACTACAGTGTTTTTGTTGTTATGTGTGTTTGTGTTCTCTTTATTGAAACAGCTGCGCAGCAAAGAGGAGCGAGGGGAGCTTATTTCTTTATTATTCTTTTTTAAATCTGTATTATTGTTTCTTGTTATTACTGCTGTTTATAGCACTGGATGTAAATTTCATTGTGTAATTTCCTCATTTGTTGCAGCTTGTGTTGCAAGTGTTTCGGCAGCGATGGTTGTTTTTAATGTACTGTGTAGATAAACTTGACCTTATGGGAAATCAGGAAGTGAAACTACTGGATGTTTTGTTTCAGTGTTTTATATCAATATTCCATTTTCTAACCAACAATGTGTGAGATAGTGATAGTGTTTGAGAGGGTAAAATACCTGCAAAAAGCAAGAACCAGCTTTTTCATTATGTTGGACACTATAATCCTATACATTTATATATATACTAGCCTCGCTAGTCTCCACATGTGATATTCTGAGATTGTGAGTGATTACAAAGAAATGTCCAACCCGTCACACAGTTCAGCTGTAAACCAGTGGTTCCCAACCCATTCCAAAAACTATGGCCACTACAAATGAGTAAAAGAATGAAGGCAAAAAACAATGTCAAACAAACTGCAATTGGAGTGTTTGATGCACCCGTGCTCCTTTCTTATAAACGACGACAATATTTTCGCTAAACTCGGGGAACAGGATTCAAGAGACAGTGGAATAATTATTGATAAATATTAGGGGTTCAGCTTTAACGGTTTGCCTCACGGTGCAGGACCCGTGGTTTGGTGCATCACGGTAGTGTACAATCAAAAAAATAATGAGTAGGTTTTGAACTGAAATAGCCTAATGATTGTTATTAGACAGTATTTATAACCTTACAATAAAATTGGCAATGCGTTCAAAGCTGCTTTAGAATAAAATGTACCTCTGGGCTCACAATACGTGAAAGCAAAATAGAAAACAAATGGTACAGCAGCAAAGAAAAAAAAAAGAAAAAAAACTACGCAGTGCAGGCCATGCGCTCGTAAAGTTGTAGTTTCATTTTGGCTTTTACTCACACAAGGATAAATCAGTCGGAGCAGCGCGTTTGATTAGAGGCTCGTGTTAGAGCAGGTTTTGGGCACGCACGCACACACACACACACACGCCCACACACGCACACATCGCCCTGGTTGGATGCGCGCGCACACATACATACACACACGCACGAACACACACACGCGCGCGCACACACACATCGCCCTGTTTGGATGCGCGCACACGCACGGCAGTCAGATTTCGTGCACTCGCGTTTTTGTGACAGCGGGTTGTCCTCGGACAGCAGCAACACCAACCACGCACACACTCAGTACTGTCGCCAGGCTTCCTGGTGTTCCCAAACGGTCTCCCATCCCAGTCCTAACCAGGCCCTTCCCTGCTTAGCATCCGAGGAACGGTCTCCCATCCCAGTTCTAACCAGGCACTTCCCTGCTTAGCATCCGAGGAACGGTCTCCCATCCCAGTTCTAACCAGGCACTTCCCTGCTTAGCTTCAAAGTCGGTATGGGAAATAAACATGGCGGCGCCCAGGCGGCCATTGAGATAGCGTTTTCTATAATAGATAATAGATTGGTAAAACATTATACACTGATTATACACTAAATACCCTCTGATAACATATTAGAAAATATATGTTTGAAACGTTTGTGAGGAAGCTGGCCACGAGGCGTCGAAATGGGCAGGCAGACCTAACACAAAAAAGTAACTCCTACCAAGCATTTATTTTTTCCACACAAAGGAACTTCACTTACACATATGTCACATACAAAATGGGACCCCTCGTGACTGCAACAGTTAGCTTTTATAAAAAAAAATACATAATGAGACAAACCCACTTTGTCACAAAGTTTTGAAAAAAATAAAAATAAACAAACAAAGGAACAAAACAAACAAGTACAATTTTCTTTCCGATATCGTGGAGCAAAACTATGGAATGAGTACAGACACTCTGTAAGATCTATTCACTTAATATAAGCCTTGATACTCAATCAAAATAGTTTTGTAGTGCTACATAGTTCTAGCATAGTTCACAGTATCTTGGTTTTAAGTTTGTGATTAAAATACTTTAAAGTATATACTAATGTGATGATCTACTGAAACGATCCTTCGATGCAATGGGATTTTCAATTGCTATGTATTTGACCAGAAGAAAAATGTTCTTGTTCTCTCTTTCTCACATTTTTCTGTAGCTATTTATGTGAAAATAAATAAATAACTATCTTGTAGAAGAGTGAAATTGAATTTGCGCCCTCGCAGTAGCTATACTGTTTTTACATGGTGTCTGCAGAATAAACTAGGAAATAGCAATGACCGATGCTGAAAACAATTAGCCCAGTGGAGGCGACTATTGTGAACATTACCAGGCATTTCAGGCTGACAGATGTGAAACATGCCACTCATCCCTGTGAAAGAAATCAGGATGTAAAGAGTGCAACTATAGTTTAAACATACAAGCTCTTTTTGTATTTGAAAATGGGAAAAATCAGGAACAGCACCTTTAATCCATCCCAATGACCTTAGAGTTATGCTGTTTTTGAACATTCAAAGTGGTCAATTCCATTTGTTGCAATAACATACAAAGCCTCTAAATATAAGACAGATATGAATACTGACAATTTGGAAACGTCTGTTGAGCGTGATTAGAAAAACGCCCAGAACAACTGATAACCGCTCCAATGCGTGTTTTAATTTGCCCTTTTGCCATTTTGATCGCTGCTGTTTGAAGTGTAATCAAGTCTGTTCATCATAGGCTGGAATCCAAATGCCATCGATATGTATTTCTTTCCTGTCTGTTGTCGCTGGCGTGTTCAGGCGCAGAGGCAAAGGAAACAGGATATTGATGCTGTTGGACGGGTCGAACCGCACGGATACTTGTGTCCATTTGAAAGACAGGCGGCCAGTGAGGCGGTCAGGTATAGGCCTCGCTGTGGGCAATGCCAAATATGGGCAGACACTATCGCTCCTGTCGATTGTTAAGAAGCTCCACTGTCTGCTGTTTGGAGGATGATGTAACTGGATCTGAATGCAAATAGCATCCAGAAGTCTCAAACCTTTCTCAGAATTGTCACAGGGCCCTTAGATACAGCGGCGAGAAAAAGTAAGCACACCGTTTGGAATTTCTCACATTTCTGCCTAAGCTGGTCACTAAGTGTGGTCTGATCTTGATCAAAATCACAGGAATGATTAAACAGTGTCTGCTTAAACTAACACCACCCAAACATTTACATTTGATCATATTTTTATTGCCCGTAACATTCACAGGACAGCATGGAATAAGTAAGTACACCCCCTGAATCTCACTGAACTGCAGCAGTTTTGTAAAGAGGTCCAAGATTCATCCTGATCGTTGTGAGCGTCTAATCTGCAGCGACAGAAAAGCCAAATAGTTTGGGAGGAACACACAAATTCATGTGTGGATCACAAATGGAACAGCACATCAACATCAAAACCCTATCCTCACTGTGAAGTATGGTGCAGGGAGAATCATGGTGTGGGGCTGTTTTGTTGGCTCAGGGTCTGGACTATGTGATATCATCGATGGAAAAATGAATTTACAAGTTTATCAAGATATTTTGCAGAAAAAACTGAGACATTCACAACATGCATGGATTAAGTAAGTGAACCCCTGTTGTCCCCTTTAATAGCTGGCTGATTTGCAGAAATAACTGCTTTTCTGTCGTTGGACGTTCACAATGATCGGGATGAATTTAGTTTAGTTTAGTTTATTTGAGCAACAGATGCATACAGGTATAGTATACATATAACATACAGAATTTTTCACAACATAAGAGGCATTAGTGCTGCTCAAAGGGAGTAGGAAGAAGTTAGTTATAACTTATAAGGCAACTTAAACTACTGCTCACAGCACAATCATTTTTAATGTATATTTAGGCTTTAACCATGAGATCTATGCGGCAATTCCAGACTGAGGAATTGCCTTAGTAGCAAATTAAATCAACCAACGGCTCCTCTTAGCAAATCCCAACAGTAAAGTAATGAGTTCATGACATTCTTGTGTTTGCTCTTGCATAAGGTTGAAGGTGAACATTCTGGACATCACATAATAAATCCGGATTCATAACATACTTCTCATTATCGGATCAAAATAACAAAGACAATTCATAGTTCAGGAACAGATGATTAATTACAGGAGTTTTGCATACTTTTCCAGTATTTGCTTCCTGTACATTATTTTAAATTGCACTACTGTTGAATGCATTTTTAAATCCTCTTCTAAGGAGTTCCAGAGGTCGACTCCACTTCGTGTAACAGACATACTTTTTTGTGTTGTGCGGGGATATTTTTTCTTAAGATTCATTTTCCTTCTTAGGTTATAACCCCCATCACGGTCTGAAAACATTATTTGAATGTTTGCAGGGAGTAAACTGTTTTTGGCTTTGAAGACAACTAGGGCAGTTTTTAATTGCACCAATTCTGTAAATTTGAGAATCTGTGACTGCACAAATAGTGGGTTGGTGTGCTCCATATATCCGACTTTGTGGATAATTCGTAAGGAATCTTGGACCATTCCTCTTTACAAAACTGCTGCAGTTCAGTGAGATTCAGGGGGTGTACTTACTTATTCCACACTGTCCAGTGAATGTTTACATGTTATGGCCAATAAAAATATGATCAAATGTAAATGTGTGTTTGTTATTGGTTTAAGCAGACACTGTTTAATCATTCCTGTGATTTTGATGTTGAAGTTCAGACCACATTTAGTGACCAATTTAGGCAGAAATGTGAGAAATCCCAAACAATGTACTCACTTTTTCTCACCACTGTATAAGACGTGTCCGCTATTATTTACAATAGCCCCAGAAGAACACAAAAAGAACGTCCCAACATGTATTCTGAATGTATAGACCTATGCGTGAACCTCATTACTATTTTAGTCAAGGTTTGTCGTTTTAATCTTTCGCACGTCAAAAAAGATCATTATTCATCTTTCTCCGCCGCCTCCCGTGATAAACATTCATCGTGTATCCGATTTAGCAACAAAAGCGCACCCTCATTTCCGCTTCACCCTCGACAACATCCCCTATATCTGTACCACAGACCCACACTTTGCCAGACAAGCTCCTCCGTGCTCCGTTCTTAGAATCTGCACAGTTAGCACCCTGACTTTTAATATATTCAAAACTTACCCCAACTTCTTTTTTTTTTTACTGCTCCACATTCCCCTCGCATAGCTCCCTCCTCGGCCCGCTTGTTTGCTATTGTTTGCCGAATGATATAGAGAAAGATGCATAACGATGACTAGCGCCCGGATCAAATGCCTTGTTTTTCTCCTCGCACTTAATAGCAGCCATAACGAGGCCTGACGGGGAATTAATAAGAATTAAAGGAGGCCATAGCGCGCCTACAAACTTGTCTTCATTAATAGGTAAGTGACAATATCATTTTGGCGGGCGCCGTCTTTGCCAAGAGGCTGATAGAAAGCGAGCGCGCCTGCCAATGAGTTATCCCGTTGTTTTGCCACATGATTAGGCTGTGATAAAGCTTTATGACAGACGGCAGGAAGGCGTATGGTCAATGAAAAAACTGCACAAACAGCCTTAGTATCGGGTTGTTTGAATTCGGAGTGCTATACGCCCACTGAAAATCTTTTATTTTTTTCAAGAGCTCTACTGTGTGGCTATTCATACATAGGTGCTCCACTCGGTATCGATTCGGGCGCCTAAATGGTGTAAGAGTATAGGGGAAGGTGGAGAGGCCTAAAAGCCAGCCTAAATGCGTTAATGCCGGACAGGAGCGGGCGAGTGGAGCCGGGATGATCTCAAAGCGCGGCGGTGAGGGCCGGTGTAATCCCTTTATGAAATTAGCCGAGTGCACTGGGAGCCCTGGACCTCGGCTCTCATAATGCCGCCATTCTTTTTAAATTGACGGCAGTAATCCTATAGTTACATAAGTGTCTTGAGTGGCTATTGGTCTTTGAACTTCTATATATTATACCCCAATGAGTTTTAACGTCACAGTCGCTTTAAAAGTTAGAGATTGAATTGAAAAAAAAAAAAAAAAAGCCATAAGTATTAGAGCGTTTTGTTGCAGTGGTAAGAAAGGAGAGCATTTGGGTGCATTTGGGTGTTCTTTCTTGCCTCTTTGGTCTTACATTGAGGCTGCTGCTGATGTGGGACTAGGATCATGGGCTGGATTCGGGATCCCAGACAAATGCCTTGAACTGCCTTGAGACTGTCCCCGTGTGGCCACCCTAATCCTGCTAATTTAGAGAGGACTAAAAAGTACTGTTTGATTAATCAAGTCAAGTGAAGTAAATTTATTTAGCATATTTCAACAAACCATGAAAGTAACAGAGAGAGAGATGAAAGATTTGCTGAAAAACAACACGCTGGGTCATTAGTTATAACAGATCATATACATTTTACGATACAACTCCCATTTTCCAAACCCCTCACGGGCTCCCTGTGCAGTTTCGTTTGGATGATCAAAAAGGTTCTATTTATTTTCAGACGTCTCCATGGTTTGACCCCTCAGTACCAACGTGATTCCCCTCTCGCTCACTGAGGCCGGCAGATCAGGCTCTACTTGTTCTTCCCAAAACAAAAAAAGAAAGCTGAGGGGTGGTCGTGCCATTTCGGCGGCTGCTTCAAGATATCGGAATGAACTCCCTTTGAACATCAGACGAGCCAGTTCACTTTTTGTATATTTTGCATTTGTTTACATGCGTTTCCAATGACATCACACGTAGTTCCGGCTAAACTAACTCATCGAAGAGGAAACAGAAAACCTTTTTCTGTGATTTTTACAGTTTGTGATGTCAACAGTCTCAGTCTGAGTCAGTGTTTAAGCTGCTCAAGACGCTAGCATGCTACCGGTTAGCAACTGTTGACCAATGGCTTCAACATGATAAACACATGTGTGGCTCACATCTATGAACAATGGAGAACAGCTCAGCTCTGAGCTCTGGCACAAGTTGTAGCAAAGGTTTGGACAGTGGTTCAGGGCTTTCTCTTGGAGAGGTTGGAGCTGAGCTGTTGAAGCTAAATGCTAACCGGTAGAATGCTAGCATCTTAAACACTGACTCACTGGTTTCTTCACATAAATGTTCGTCTCTGGGGCCGTGTTTTTACTATTATCTTCTTGAGCAATGATTACAAGTACATAGAAATGTCACTGCCAATCAGTTGTCTTTCATTTTCATAGTAGAGATATTGTTACATGTGGTAGTACTAGATAATGCTACTTTGGTATTCAAAATGGCCGCCATAATAACAAAGGTCACATGACTGAAAGGCATGTATAGGATTTGTATAGAGGTTGGGGACACCACTCTAATCGATCATGTTGAATTGGATTGGACATCTGTGAACAATAACTGCATCATTTTACATTTTGAAATGGACAGAAATGTTTTGTGGAACACTTGTCAGCAATCCCAATCCCTCTGTATGTTTTCAATAGATATTTTGAATGAGTCTGTCGCTTATTGCACACACTTCTTCAGTCATTTTCTCTCTGTCCATAGACACCCCCTCCCTCCCCTTACTCTAGCAACTACTCCTCACCCTCTCCCCATACAGTCATCTGTCTTTGTTCCCCGCTGATGTCCCGTTATATATCAGAGGCCGAGATGAACGCGGTTAATAGACTGTGACACGGCCATTAACTAGCGCTGTAATAGAAGCGTAATGGAATCAGCCCGCCATCTTCCCGCCTCCACAGGTAAATGTTTAAAGACCAGCACCTGTTCCCGTGTTGTTAGTTTTGCTTTTATCTTTTTTTTTTCCCTCCCTTGGTCTCCGTTTCTTGCTTACCTTCCGCCGCCGTTGTCCTTGAGCCGACATCAAACGGGCCGCGAGATAAAAGTGCCCCAATTGTCCATTTTCCGAGTGATACTGGCCAGACAGATCCACTGATGTCTGCTTTTAATGCCCCTCGTCCTGGGGATACAAAGGGAAAGAAAAGTAGCGACATTGTTACCCTGCCCACACAATCCTATCCTACTTGTGTATTCCCGTATGAAATTACCCTATTGATTGGTGAAAAAAAAAAATGGACGTTTATGGTGTGGCTCTTGAGTTACAGGAGATAATGGGAGTCGTGTTATGCACCGGGGCGGACAGAAAATCATTGGGAAGGGGAGAGTAGTCATATCTGCAAAATGATCACATCCACGGCAGCGCATCAGCAGCCCGGTGAGTCAGTGGCGACGCGTGAGGCAATTTTTCACCATGTGCCTCAAATTATTTTCTCTATTTATGGAGAAATCACATTATCACTTGCCCCTCAGACCGCATTCATTTGTTTTGCCGGAGCTTGTCTAACCATATTACATGCTTCATATATTGTCTATGTTCCTTCAGAAAAGAGGAAGCGTGCTATTAAAGGAATAGGCCACCGTTTTTATATACTGAGATATGCTCTTACCTCACTTTAGCCAAGTTAATATATCCCCGTCTGGTCTTTGTCCGTGCGCTCTGCCAGGCAAACGGAGCACATACGCAGCCTCTCCCACATGTCACATAGCTCCAAAAAAGCTCACGATAGAAGCTACCAAGCTCTTCCACGTGTTCCCTATTTAAATAAAGTTACGTGAAGTGTTTTCATGCGAAGTATATTTACACAGAAATGTAGCATGTCGATTTTATAAGCAAATAAAAAGGGGGACTATATTGTGAGGCGTAATGATACGAGGAGCACAGCGTCCGCGCAGTAACTCCTAAAGACTTCCCCCGCTCACTTCCGTCAATAACCTTTAGGAGTTACTGCGCGGACGTTTTACTCCTCGTATCATTACGCCTCACAATATAGTCCCCCTTTTTATTTGCTTATAAAATCGACATGCTACATTTCTGTGTAAATATACTTCGCATGAAAACACTTCACGTAACTTTATTTAAATAGGGAACACGTGGAAGAGCTTGGTAGCTTCTATCGTGAGCTTTTTTGGAGCTATGTGACATGTGGGAGAGACTGCGTATGTGCTCCGTTTGCCTGGCAGCGCGCACGGACAAAGACCAGACGGGGATATATTAACTTGGCTAAAGTGAGGTAAGAACATATCTCAGTATATAAAAACGGTGGCCTATTCCTTTAAGCAGGGCTAGTTGACAGACTTTAAAATATTGACGCTGTTTAATTTTGTCTTATGATAGGGCCTGTGTCGTGCAAAATTGGCTTTTTTTTTCAGGCATCGCCATATTTCATCCTCATCAAAAAACAAACCTGGAGTGTAGTTGTTCTTTTTGTGCATGTATCAATAATAATGCATATTTACAGCAGTTTGTCTCCCTTTTCTGCACTCAGAATGACAGCCCACACTCCGACAAAAGTCACACGGAGGAATACATGAAGCTGTTCCCCAAACTCTTTAATTTCCTATCCGTGTGTGCGTGGTGGAAATTTTCTGGCGACTGCATATTTATTACACACAAATAAAGTCAAGTCAACAACGGTTCCAATGAATGTTTTGTCAGATTGTCCACTTGGTTGGTTGGATGGTTGGTTGGTTGGTTGAATGGTTGAATGGTTGAATGGTTGGTTGGTTGGATGGATGGATGGATGGATGGATGGATGGATGGATGGATGGTTGGTTGGTTGGTTGGTTGGTTGGTTGGATGGATGGATGGATGGATGGTTGGTTGGTTGGTTGGATGGATGGATGGATGGATGGATGGATGGATGGATGGATGGATGGATGGATGGATGGATGGATGGTTGGTTGGTTGGTTGGATGGATGGATGGATGGATGGATGGTTGGTTGGTTGGTTGGTTGGTTGGATGGATGGATGGATGGATGGATGGATGGATGGTTGGTTGGTTGGTTGGTTGGTTGAATGGTTGAATGGTTGGTTGGTTGGATGGATGGATGGATGGATGGATGGATGGATGGATGGATGGATGGATGGATGGATGGATGGATGGTTGGTTGGTTGGTTGGTTGGTTGGTTGGTTGGTTGGTTGGTTGGTTGGATGGATGGATGGATGGATGGATGGTTGGTTGGTTGGTTGGATGGATGGATGGATGGATGGATGGATGGATGGATGGTTGGTTGGTTGGTTGGTTGGTTGGTTGGATGGATGGATGGATGGATGGATGGATGGTTGGTTGGTTGGTTGGTTGGATGGATGGATGGATGGATGGATGGATGGATGGATGGATGGATGGTTGGTTGGTTGGTTGGTTGGTTGGTTGGTTGGTTGGTTGGTTGGTTGGTTGGATGGATGGATGGATGGATGGATGGATGGATGGATGGATGGTTGGTTGGTTGGTTGGTTGGTTGGTTGGATGGATGGATGGATGGATGGATGGATGGATGGATGGATGGATGGATGGTTGGTTGGTTGGTTGGTTGGTTGGTTGGATGGATGGATGGATGGATGGATGGATGGATGGATGGATGGATGGATGGTTGGTTGGTTGGTTGGTTGGTTGGTTGGATGGATGGATGGATGGATGGATGGATGGTTGGTTGGTTGGTTGGTTGGTTGGTTGGTTGAATGGTTGAATGGTTGGTTGGATGGATGGATGGATGGATGGATGGATGGATGGATGGATAGATAGATAGATAGATAGATAGATAGATAGATAGATAGATAGATAGATAGATAGATAGATAGATAGATAGATAGATAGATGTTGATAGATAGTGTGGAAGATTACAACAACTACTGTTATTCTTTTGTGTCATTTGTTCATTTGAGTAATTGAGGAGCTATAGCCATAGAGGCATTAGTGAATTGGCCGTTTTGAAACCACACAGCAGAACATTCCACGTTTTACGTTGTACAGCTTGAGAATGACTCGCATGTAGTGGGTTACATATTATGCAGAGTGGCTTTAAGTAGTGTCCCGAGTATTTGTCTGAGAGCAGCATGACAACACTAAGAGCTTTCTAACAATTGCAAGTTCTCACACATCCTCACAATTTCACACTACATACAAAGTAAAGCATACTTTTATAATCATTGCCATAGTAACTATGCACTTCAGATGACTCACAGCTCCACATCACTGCTTGGATAGTGAGCATGTCATGCCTTTATTCTTTAGTACATTCTTCTTTTATAACAAGCCATGACCTGATTATCCATGTGCCTCCTATTGTTCATAATTCCAAATGTAAAAGGGAATAGTGAGAACAATGCTAAATAATACAGTACGGTTTTGAGTAGCTTCTTGTTTTTAAGTTTTTGTGAAGTTTCTTTCAAACAACATAATTATTGGGCTCAAAACTCCCACTTCGAGCCTCATTCAAAGTTTTGAAGTGCATACAGTATGCAAGTTTGCTGAAGTTATTATGCAACTCCTTCTTACAAAACTTAAGATATTTGGAATTCTGTATCTTTTCCTTGATGCATCGATGAGTGATCTAGTTACCTTTACTGGGGCCAATTGTCATTATTTCAGTGTTTAAATTGCCTTCACTGCAAATAATTTCTGCTTTCAATTCAAATGACATGTTTTTAGAGAGACTATGATGCATGTTACAGTTTTAAAGTGGAGAAACATGCGGAATTGTGGCTTATTACTCCAAAGTACAACTCCAACCTTTTCATCAAGTTTGCAGACGACACAACAGTGGTGGGTCCCATCAGCAACAGAGACGAGTCAAACTACAGGAGAGAGGTGAGCAGTCTGGCCATGTGGTGCTCACAGAACAATCTCTCTCTAAATGTGGATCCAGCATGCTCCTCAAACAATCAACGGTGCTGCTGTGGAGAGGGTGACCAGCACTGGAACATCACAGAGAAGCTCTCCTAGACCATGCACACTACATCACTACATCACATAACTTCTACAGAGGGACAATAGAGAGCATCCTGACCAGCTCCATCACTGTGTGGCACGGAGCCAGCACTGCCTCCTCCACCCCTTACTCAGCCCTACTGGAATCTTGAATTAACATGGTCTTGGGGTACATCATCATTGACATTTCATTATTTCAGTTTTCCATAATATCTATGGAAAAGACGCTTTGGCAGTGCGGTCTGCATTTCCAGTTAGCCTGGAGCACCCTCTACAGGAGGGGGTGCGAATGACAAAACGGTAAAAAGCAATCTTTCCTTTTTAGCTGCTTGCATTCTACCAACTCAATGGCGCTATGATGAACACACTTTGAGCACAGAACTGCTCAGAATGATTCCAGCAATGAGTTATGGGCTTTTGCAGAGCATTTCCAGGTTTCGTCTTTTTTTTATACAATAAAAGTCCAGATCAGCGTACTCCGTGTGGCCAAAGAAGACACGGCTGACAAACAGGATAACTCAAACTTAAATGAAGTGAAATCCTATTCCAGGTGTGTTTTAAATGAAGGAACAAGGTCATTATCTCAAAAGTCAATTTAGCATGATATGTCCTCTTTAAATCATAATATAGAAGACAGTTTTACAACATTATTCCTTTATGATGAGACATTTGTCTGCTAGGAACACACAAGTGGCGTTTGCCTGTCTGACTACATAACCAGTGATTTGTGTGGCTATTTTGACACACGTGAAAGGCCCGCTCTAGTCTTTCAACCCGGTTTCCCACAATCCCTCATCCGCCAGTCGATCCTGACCAAGCCCTGTCAATCACGCCCCGCATCCCTGTGTGCGCACGGAGCTCGCAATCAATCCGCTCGCACGTCCGCTAAACCCTTATTGATGGCCGCGCTGTAACGAGATCCGCCCTTGACCCGCGCTCACGGCTAAAGGCAGCAATGTTTTAAAAATTAAACACCGAACACGGGCCGCGCACGGGTTATGGAGCCTTTTCGGGGGCACGCTTTGTGTAAAAATAGCCGCTCTCAGGTTACAATGCGAGCAGAAATGTGCAGAAAAGATAAGATTCAGCGCACGACTGTTTTTTAGTGGCTCTGGCCTTGAAGGGCGGTATTGAATGTCAGCGGCTTGTGAAGCAGTTGATGAGATTTTTGTCAGAAACAGCTTGCATGATGGGAAAATGCATCTCAGAGAAAAGTTTTTGAGCAAGCGACATGACCGGCCTAGCTCGGGGGGGGGGGGGGGGGGGGGGGGGGGGGCTTGTAAGGTTAAAGGGGGGATAATAGTCATGCGTTAGCCTTTCTAGAGAGCTTTTAGACGCGCAGTTGCTTTATAATTTCATGCATCATTCATTCGCTCTCCGTGCTTTGTGGCGGTTTAAGCTACTTCTGAAAAACAAAACCCCCGCCTTTCATGTGTACGTGCGAGCGCTAGCCCGTCCCCGGTCAGAGCAGAGGAGGCCGCCGCGCTAACCGGAGCGTATTTGCGAAATGATTAAGGCGGAATAAGCAGCATCCTGTCCAGCTGAGAGCAATCAAAGTGTGATGTATGAATTTGGTCTGGTGCTGTCTACCTCTCGGCTCCTGATTAATCGCGTTCACCTGTTTGCAGGCCCGTGGCGTGGGACGGGACGCGGCGTCATTACCTGTTCTGATTAGGACTGAGTGAGAGGAGATGGCCGACGCAACCTCTGCACCTGCTGCCCCGGGTAGAGGAACCTCCACAGGTAAGTTACGAGGCAATGAGGCAGCTTTCCGTAGCGGTCGGATAACGAAACAATGCGAGTAGAAGGATTCATGATTTAGACCTTGCAAAATGAAATGTTCATTCAATACACAAATGTACCAGTAGATGGAGTAGAGCAAGTCAGTAGAAAAAAAGTCTACTCAACTTCAAGACCAATATACAGCCATATGTCTGTGCCTGTCTGCAAATTTTGCTTCTATTTTTTTATTATACTATTTAGGAAGGGGAAATAGCATTCAAAAGGGGAACAGTCGCCTATATACATTTTACAGACCGTAAATGAAAGTTATTTGATTTACTTTTCGCGGGCTGCATATATTGTAAAGGACTGTGGTCTCATAAATAACATCTAACACTTATTGCGCTTTATCAGCCCGTGTTTCTCAAGGCAGTAAGTTACTATAGTAGCCACAGCCGCCCTGGGGCAAGACTGACCATTTACCAAGTGGCTATGATATGCTGTTTATCTCCTGATCTCTTATCATGATCTCTGCTGGACACGTGTGTAATTCTTTCCCTTTTCTAATTTAAGCTGCCCCCTAGTGGCTGGAGTGAGGAAACGGGTTACTTCTTTCAAAATCCATAACTCTGCACAGGAATGGGCTGGAGACTTACCTTTTTTTTGACAAGTTTAGGAATTCATGCTCCTCCAAGGGCCACATTAAATCATCCCACGGGCCTTGGCACATGTGTTTTAGAGCTTTCAACCGCGCTACAATGTTGTTCTCTCATCATAAACAAATCTGGAGCTGTGGTTCAACTCACTGGCGCATCTTTGAGTGATCTTTGAATCTTCTCCTGTGGCTGTTTGCAGCGGCAGCCTCCGAAAAGCTCCTCCTGATGCCCCTACAGGCACCTTATCCAACGGGCTAGCAGGGGCTGGAGCCCAGGGGCCTACCATAGTCAAGGGCCTATATCAGAGAAAAAAGGAAAAAAAAGGTGATTCGTTGATTTTCATGTCAATCACTTCACTTTGCAGCATGACTAACCGTATGCGATGACTGAGCATACATATTTTAAAGATCGATATTCCATTTTCTAACCCATAATGAGTAAGATAGCGATAAAGATGTGTTTGGATTACTACCTCATATGACCCGCTCTTTAACTATATCCCTCGGTCATTTGTCACGAGCTGTAATTAGCCGCACAGATTATTTTCCAGGCTGCACCGTCAGCGTCGCCCCGAGCGTCTTTATTTGCAAATATGTCTCCTCTGTGTTTATTTATGGTAAAAGTCAAACTCTGTGCCACAGCCCTCCGTCTACAAGCCTCCTCCGTTGAGCTGAGAGCTAAATCAGCCTCGGCTTGTCCTTCCACCTCCTGTCGCCTCATCAGTGTTACGAGTCATTGCCCTCCGGAGCACAATCCACCACGGCTCTGCTGCCTGTGTGCGCGCCCGTGTGTGCGTGCGCCGTCTCCCTGTGTGTTTTTGTGCGGGATTTAGTGACTGGTAAATGATGTCATCCACAGTGCGCACACTCAAGGCCCCGGCTCGCTCCTGTCAGAACTCTTGTTAGTGAGACAGATGGAGAATTACTGCCCTGAAAATTGTGGTTACACCGCATTCTCTTCACAGGTGCCGGGCGGCGAACGGTTTCTACTCAGAAATGTAGTCAGCGCGCTGTTCTGCACTGTCCCCGCAAAAAAAAGGGCTGGGGTTGTGCTTATGTGGAAGGGTTAGGCAAAACGTAAGGCAGGGATAAGGGAAAGTGATTCACAAAACAATATCAGCATTTCATCATAGAACAAATAGGTGATGAAAGATTTGTGCTGAAAGCCAAGCCATAAATGAATCTTCTAAAACATCTGATTTATAGCAACACGTGTGGTACAGAATCAATACAGTTGTCGGGGCTGAAGACCACGTTGGTGTTGCGTTCTTCAGCCCTGTCCATGGAGGAATGGAGGAACCTCGCCTACATGGAATGGACAAGAAGAACTGAAGCTCCAATAATGACTTGACGTTCTGCAAACTTGGCCCGTTTGCCGACGGACTCCCATCGGCCCTGGGTCTATCTACAGCCTGTCCGTCCATGGGAGTGGATCTCTCCTTCTGTGGTTCTCCCCAAGGTTTCTTTTATCTCCCACTGGGTTTTTCAGTCTTTCCAGAGTTAAAGGACAGGGGCACATTAGCCTGGATGCTTCATTTCCCTGAACTTTACATTGTCTTGTTTATTGTTTTGTTTCATTGCTTTAATGTTTGGTACAGCCCTGAGCCCTTGATTGAGATCACAACATTATCAAATAACAGCGGAGCCATGTTGAGATCTTTACATTCTGGGACCTGGTTTGAAAAATGTTCATTTACAGACCCCAAAAACTCCGGTTTCGTGTGGATGATATGCTGGATTGCTTAAATATTTTTGTGTTTAGTCTTCGAGCTTGATTTTCTGGACAGAGCCTGAGCCAGTTTTAGAAGGAACATATTTGCCTATGTTAGGGTTATTAGAAAACGCTATGATTTTCTTCCCAAAAAATGCTACTTAATGGTTTTTCTCTTTATAAAACTGTGTTTCTGCTGTTTGAAAAAAGAGTCAAACCAAACCAAAATGTATAGTATTGGGCAATGACAAACCATTGGAAATGGAATTGTCCAGGTTCAATGTAATGTCTGAAACCGGAATGTTTATGGGGAAAAAATAAGTGCAAAATAAGCATCAAAACGGGGAAACCATGAAGACATTTCTTTTGTCTTGCAGACGTGAAGTGCCCATAATGTCATAATGTCATTGATACAACACACACGACTTGTTTATGTGGTTGGAGGATGAAGTAATTGTATGCATTCATTTCTTTTGAACAGTAAATATTCTTGTATTCGTTGAGAACTTCAGATATTTTCAGCTTTTTTTTTCCTCATTCAGAGCATTCGCAAGCGTCATTTTCAACAGACAAAAAATGTAATTAAAAGCCCCCTATTGAGCTTCATATTCAGGGAGAGCAGCCTCACACAGTTTCTGAAAAGGCTTTGATCGTTTGCCTCTGTGCTGCCAGGCCAGTGGCACATTTACATCTAATTCACTGAGTACACGCCGCTCAATGTGTGACTGCTTGCTTTTCGCTATATTAAAGCCCTCTCCTCCATTCTGTGCCAGCAAATCACTATGTACACTACTGTGCGTGTCGGCACCGGCATGAAAGCCACTACGTCTTGTCCTTTATTATGCATTACATAGGTGCATTACATATAAGCATGTCCCGCATCGCCAGCCCTGCATAGAACAAGCTCTTGGCACCGGCTGTACACTTCTTATTTCAGGCGCGGGCTGAAGGGGTATGTTTTGTGCGGAGTTGGCACTTTCTATCCTCGTAATGATGCCAAGGCTTTCTAGACTGCCGCCCCGCATCCAAAATCCTGCCTACGAGGAAGACGCCCTACTGTAAATATTGAAGGGTCCATAAATAAAGCGCTAACAAGGTTCAGCGGTTCAGGGGAAGTCGAGGCGGTGCATGCGCCCGCTCCGGTTTGCAAATCGCATCAAGCAATGAATTGAGAATGGGCTGTGAACAATGAATGGCAGGTCTTGAAAGTAAGTGAAAACAGATCATTTGAATTTGACAGCAGCTGTACTTCGCCGTCGTGGTGATGCTAATGACTGATGTTTCTGTGTGTCGACTGCAACTGTGGCTGAGCAATATGCCACCCTATTGGTCTAAAGCAGGGGTAGGCACGGGAAGGCCGATTTTCGTCATTGCCAATTTTAGCCCAAGGTAAAGCACCATTTTCTACAAATGCCAGTGTTGTATGTACATGATTCGGGCGGGGCACCATTAAACGGTACCTTTTCTGGTATTGGAAAAAATGTATTCCCCATTTATTCGCTATTTTTGCCACATTTCCCCCCCAAAAAATTGTGTTTATTGTAAATTTGCAGACCTTCCACACATCATTGTTCGGTTTTCTGGTTCTAGACTTGAGCATAGGTATCAGAAAAAGCATCGTTCAGGTATCGGTGTCGAATTGAATGGTGCCCAGCCCTATACATCCCCTAACTGGGTGTTCTGATTGGAAATTTTGAAAGAATTGACTGTATTTCGTACGTCTTTAGAGTACTCTAACAGGCGTTCGATCTCTGATTTGTGTAATATCATCTTCAAAATCATTCAAAACATCCTGAGGGCCAGAGGTTCTGTGCTGGAGGGCCGGATTTAGCCCTCGGGCCTGACGTTGCCTACCCCTGGTCTAAAGCATAGGAATAAGCAGGTTGCAAACACAGGACAATATAGAGACAGGCATTAGAAAAACACTTCCTGACCTCCAGGGCCTGATCAATATGTCCGCCGGCCAATGAAGGCACCCAGAGTAACAATAAAGGTTATCAATCAATCAATCAATCAGAGAACATGGCCGATATTAATTTGCCGACTACGACTGTGAATGCCTCTGTAATGGAAAGTGATTAATCAGAAAGAGCTTTACAAAAGTATTAAAATGTTTCCTTCTTTTACAGAACTGCTTAAAACTATACATTTAATCTTCAAAATGTGGCTGCCATCTTGTTCTGTGTTACATAAGATGGAGTGTAGGGGGAGAAATTGGTGTCATAATAGTGAGAATAAATGCAGGTGGCAAAGAGAAGGTCGGGTATGTTTACAGATGCATATATTAGAGGTAATAACGGCAAAAAGCTGAGCTCAAGCTACATGCAAACAACCTGTCTCTTCTCTCAAAGAGCTACTGGCATCATTCACGTTTTACTGGCCCCACAATGTGACAGAGGCAGATAAGCTAATAATTGAAAACAATGCTTGTAAATAATACCTTGGCCCTCTTTGAATTCTGCTGCTCAGAGAAGAGGGTCAGCAGTGTTTTCCTGCAGCTGCAAAATGATCAGAGTTAACCCTAAGTTTAACAAAAAGTGACAATGAGACCCAAAGTGTGAATGCTGAGAGCCACAGGCAACGTGGTTTAAAGCAAATGAACTGAACTGCATTAGAAAAAGACTTGCTGCCTTGTCTTATAGCCTATTCGATATCTCCTCAGAACCACAAAAAATTGCTTCTTAAAAAAAAAGAAATCCTTCTGATTTTTCACACCCGTTGTGTGAATGAGCGGCTGACGAAGGTGCGAGGCAGGTGCGGCTCACAGGACCATCTCCTCCTGTAGCCGTGCGCGGAGCTTACAGGCTCAGACACCTGCTGTTTACGTCAGGCGCCTCCAGAGCAGCGAGCGGATCATTACTGCGTGTCAGCGCTTTCACTGTAGGGCTAACAAACAACCCAGGTTCACAGGAAGTGCAAGTGTGGGATATGCTGCGGTACCACAGGCAGCCGCTCGGTGGCGTTTCGTTCCATTCAGTCGAGATCGAACTTTGAAAGAGCCAATTTATCGCCTTCTTTTGAGCCTTCTGAAATGTGCTTTTCTAACGTTGGATCTCATTCTGTCCTATTACATCTCAGCGGCATTCCATTTATTCTGAATAATCTGCTTTTTCAATTGCAAATTCTTTTACATAAAAGAAACCATCAGAGGGGCTGTTATTAGCGGTTCCCATTCAAATAGTTTAGGCACATTTGTAACCATTGAACATGTCCAAATAAATGAATCTGTTAGGCTGGGTAGCTATTCTCCAAAACTTTATGTGCAAATAGCTGTAAAAAAGAAAAAAAAAATAAGTAACCCAAAAGCACATTGCACGGTGTCTTTGCCCACTTCTTTTACATTGGTACATTTTTATGGGGACCTAACTATGGCTAAACTCCGCAGCCTCTTGAAGACGCTCGCGCAATTTTCGACACCAGCAACTTTAGAGTCTATAAAAATTGATCTGTTTGTCGTGGGAGCTGACCCATTTGGGACCGGCCGGGCGTGAAATCGCGGGCGAAATGGCTGTATCAATCAGAAAAAAAAACACCGAGATTGAAAGATGACGGAGGGAGAGAAAAGCGATCGGAATAAGTGGATTTGGTAGAAGAGGGGGGGGGGGGGGGGGGGGGGGGGGGGAGCGCGTGTCTTTAATGTGGTCATTGTTTCCTAAATCCCTTTCAAGAAGCTGCCGCTCTCGAGCTCTTCTCTCGCTCCGCCGGATCATTGTCAGATATGAAACGCAATCTGCTCCCGCTTCATGTACGAGTGTGTAATATCTTGTAGATTCTTTATACGGGTAATGATGTACTCGCGGGTGACAGATAATACTTTGTCTTTCGCTCGAGTACAGGCAGAGGCAGTGTAAATAAAGAGCCCGACGATTCTTTTTTCGCTGCCGCTTTCAGACGGCGAACAAAAGCGTGCGAGCTTCTAGCGATCGCAAAAAGCTGCCGCCAAAAAAAAAACAGGCAAACTTTACCACAGGCCAAGTCGTTGAAGTCTTTCCCGTCGATGTTTCTTTTCATCATTCGCAACCAAACGATGCCAGAAAACTTAGTACTTTTTCACAGTCGTTTAAAGGGGGGGGGGGGGGGGTATTAAGCAAAATCGACTTTTTCAAGCTTTACATCATGTTATTATGTCATTCCCTCATTAAAAACATGCCTGAAGTCTTGCCTTGGCACATTCACGTATTTTTGAGTAATCTGTAAAAACTCTGATGGCGGCCATTTTAGGGATAGGTTTGCCTGAGTCCTCCTAGGAACGCCCCCACCTCCTGGAGATGCCTCCGAGCTTTTGTCACCAGCCGAGTAACCAACCACTGCTCCTCAGCAGAACCCCCTCCCCACTGATGCCACAGACAGCGTGTGGAGGGGGCGTGTCTGAAAGGGTCAGAGGTTCTTAAAGAGACAGAGGCCTATTTCAAGACATTCGCTACAGCCATTTTGAGAGAGCAATTTTATACAAGGCAGTTATTCTAATTTACTGCATTTACAGACCAACAGAAGGTTTCGTCATCATTGTAGTGTGATATAGACTGGTGCTATGTGATTGAAAAAAGCATAATACCCCCTCTTTAAGACAATCTACATGGTTTATGCTCTTGTATTGCCCCAGATTGCACCATGCGTTGTTTTCTGTGTAATATGAGCTTTTGATCTCCAATTTGCAACTGGAGAGTCCTTTTCCGTTCACCTACATTGAGAAAGTTATGCTTTGCTGGGAAATTGGAATCAGATCACTCCCATTTGTCAGCAATCAGCCGCTGTTCAATCTAATAACATGGAAGTGACGCGTTCATTACAATGAAAACGCTGTATTAGGTCAAGTGGCACAAACACTCGTAATCACTCCCCCGCCGTGACACGAGGGCTTCGTGTTTATAGCAGGTGCGCGTGCATGGCTTTGTGTGTGTGGGTGATGTAAAGTAGCGAATATATGCAGTTTATAATTTATATGCAAATACTCACTGACTCTGCACAGTTACGTGACCTTCTTAGAAAGACAGATAATTCCCTTGTATTTTATAAACGGGTCTTACAGTGATGTGGACTGTTGCCATAGCAAGTAAGGACAGAACCAGTTATATAAACAACGCTGTCATCTGCATCTAATGCAATACTTAGAGAGATTAGATGCAAGTTGGTCATTTTATGCTCACTACTGCCACCTCAGGTCTTACACGTAACTGCAGTCTCTATATTAAGGTCGTGCATGTGCAGGATTTTAGAGGCAGTTGTGGTGAACAGGTCTGGGCTCATTCTACACATTAGGACATGGCTGGAACATGTAGGGGGGACTCTGTATAGTCCCTTTAACATTTGGAAGGTTGTCTGTTAAAGAGGGGGTATTATGCTTTTTTCAGTCCCATAGCACCAGTCTATATCACACTACAATGATGACCAAAGTAAATTAGAATAACTGCCTTGTATAAAATTGCTCTCTCAAAATGGCTGTAGTGAATGTCTTGAAATAGGCCTCTGTCTCTTTAAGAACCTCTGACCCTTTCAGACACGCCCCCTCCACACGCTGTCTGTGGCATCAGTGGGGAGGGGGTTCTGCTGAGGAGCAGTGGTTGGTTACTCGGCTGGTGACGAAAGCTCGGAGGCGTCCCCAGGAGGTGGGGGCGTTCCTAGGAGGACTCAGGCAAACCTATCCCTAAAATGGCTGCCATCAGAGTTTTTACAGATTACTCAAAAATAAGTGAATGTGCCAAGGCAACACTTCAGGCATGTTTTTAATGAGGGAATGACATAATAACATGATGTAAAGCTTGAAAACGTCGATTTTGCATAATACCCCCCCTTTAAAGGAATTTGCAATATCTAATTCCTAGTCAGATTTCTTTGAGCTTTGAACACCAAAAAACAAGAGGAAGTTTGAATTTCTCTCCCCCCCAGTAGTAATAAACAAAGTATCCAAAAGCTCAACTGATAATCTTTGTATCAAATTTACCAACAAAATTAAACCATTAATTTAAACCTGTCTCTATAAATTATCAACACACATTAAATAAATTCATATAAAAACTGTAGTGACATTTGTTGACTGGCAGCTGGCTGAACGCTGATGAACAAATTAATGTAAAAACGTAAAAATCCAGTCAGACATGCCAATCCATATATTGTGCAAAGGTGGAGATGAAAAACGACAAAAATGAGAAACTTACAGATTATGGATAGTTTGGCTATCTTTGTCAAGAGTGTGGTCAACACCGTGTGCCCCAGCAGCGCCACACCTGGAACCAATTGGCACACCTTTTAAAGGAAATGGACCACATCCTAGTGGGACAAGGCCTCGTGGAAGGCCCAGGGCACGCTGGTGGGACTATGTCTCCGAGCTGGCCTGGTGTCGCCTCGGGGTCCCCCCAGAACAGCTGGAGGAGGTGTGCGTGGATCGGGAAGTCTGGGCATCTCTGCTGAGACTGCTGCCCCCGCGACCCGGCCCCGGATAAAGCGGAAGATGGATGGACTACTCCCAGAGCGCCCCCTAATGGCTCCACCAACTTCAATAATGAAAGGAAACTTTATATCTATAATCTATCTATACATTTGCTAATTTTTTATATCAAGCTGCATTGTCTTGCCTTAAATGATGAAAAGAAGGGGGGAATCATGTGACTGAAACCATAGTTTACTAACGGGGGGGACCCCCCAGACCCACTGTACAGTTACTGTATTAACTTGGGGATCTAATGAAACTACCTGAAGTGCCTTTGTATTTCCTCATTAACAATAACATCATGGATGGAGCTTTTAAACTTCATCCAAGTTTTTGTTTCACGTGATAAGGACAATTAAACATCAGCATTTCGACTGTCTCCACCACCTCCAACATGGAATCATACGCTTTTCAAAATGTTACAAAGTCACGGGAACACAACCCCCAGACACTCATGTACACGCAGATATACACAAAATAAAAAAATATGGGATTCTTCAAACTTGCTCCTGACAAAACCACAGTCAGTGCCCTTCAGCTGCCTCCACAAGCAACAGCCATCTTCATAAAGCCCGAGCTCTATCTACCGCGCTGATAACCGGACATGTTTTTGTGTTGACGCAGGTCCGCATACAGTATGAACATTATCATGACCCCATTCCATTCTAAGCACTCATGAAGATACAACAAAGTATATGTACGTTCAATCACTGATATGGGAACATGCAAGGTTGTTCAGTAGATTGGATTTGCCTCACAATATCGTTTGAGTTTATGACATGCTTCGAAACGGCTCCTTTAGATACGAGGAGTGAAAGACTCTAGAGGGCGGGTGAACATTCAGATACAGTCATTTTTTTTGGTGTAAGAATTTATATTAAAAAAAGGACCTTAAGACTAAACGCAAATCTGAAAATACAACTTCAAATAGTGATACTGACCACTTTGAGTTTTAACTATGTTCTTCTTGGAGCCCCCATTATGTTGAATCAATATTTAATCATTCACGTCTTGTTTCCACTCGGCGAGGGCATGTTGTTATTGCCACCTATTTCACTGCCTTATTTATGGAAACCATTGAAAGGTCAGTTCCATCTGCACTTCGACCAAAACAACATCTTTCTCCCACTTCCCATTCCTGTAAAGAGCCCATATTCTACTGATGTCACTTATCGGCTCATTTTGATTGCTTTTGTTGTTTGCAAAAGATTTTGTACTGGCTAAATAATTGACGTCTGTCTGTCTTATTCAAAAAATACCTGAATAATGCAATGGAAGCGTATTTGTACATTGTGAATATTACATAATACAGTATAAAAACCTATCAACAACCGCTATAGATCCTATGGCCGTCGCTGCTCACCCAACGCCACCTCCATAATCTCAAATGAACCGTGATCCACCCGGCGTCCTCGTCACTCTCCCTCTCTCTCTGTCCGTTCGTCACTGGGCGAGAGAGAGGGCGATCGAGAAAGACAGAGGGAAGAAAGAGAGGGAGACCTGAAAATGAGTAGCCGGCCCAGATATAATTGCTTTCTTGTCCTTTTTGGTTCTCTTCCCAAAAGGTGGACTCATGGCTGTGAGTGACTGGGGTTATCTCCACCACGGCGCCGCTATATCTGCTGAGGAAGCACATTAATGAATAGTGCATTAAAAGTTTGAGCCCTCGCTTTGAAAAAAATAAAATAAAATAAAAACACACACACTCCCCTAAGCAACGACTGTAATTTAAAACCCACAATAGGCTCCAAGCAATTCACAATACGTAAAAATAAAGGCTTTCAGGGCGATGTGAATAGAGTTTCCTTTTATTTCATCAAAAGGGGGGAAAGTAGCATTTGCCTATTTGTGTTTAGCCTAATTGATTCATTTCACACTCAGTCATTTTACAAGGACACCGTTTATTTTTTCCCCTTCCAGGGGTAATCTATATGAGAGAATATGCATTCAGGTAAACACAAAGGGACTTGAGAAAGAAATATAAACTAAACAAGACAGGCAGTGCAGTCGAGGTAAAAGAACTGGTTGTTCTTTTCTGCAAAGCTGAAAGATTCCATTGTGCTGGGGGTGAATTACAGCGTTCGAGCAGTACACGGAAGAGATCTTTATTTATTTTTTTCTACAACAACAGCTTTCTTTTTGTATTGCGTTTTTATTCCAAAGTCTTAAATGATGGTGTGCCTTGTAACACTATGATGCAGCAGAAACATACAAACATTATGTTATTGCATTTTTATTAGTTTTCCTAGTGGATAATCCACATAAAATCCAATGCATTTTGCTATATTGTTGTTTATGAGCATCCAAAGGCCATGTGCGGTGAAAACTCTTTTTGAAAGCAAAACAGGGCTTTTATTTTTCAGTATATTTGGAGCTTCTTGCCACTCAAAAGAAGTTCTGAATCGACCGCTCTGAAAAGCATGTATTTTAGTCCCTTGTAAACAGGATATGCCCTTGTGCCGCAGATGCTCTCACGTCATTGTGGATCTTTGGTCAAAAATATGAAGCAGCAGATGTAGATCGCACAGTCTCGCGTCCTCCGAGTTTAAAAGCAATCTCTATCTCTCGAGTGGAGATGCTTTTGCCTCCCAGACAGATATTGCCGGTAATGTATTTCTCCTGATGCACATTTTTGTTGTTCAGATCTACTTTAGCTACTGGCACTTTTCCCAACAGTGCTTTATTAGTTTCAGCATTCTACTTATGAGGGACACAGACTCTGCACTCGGATCCTGGACAAGCACATGTATTTCGGTAACATTTTGAAATAGCAAAAACATTTGGTTTCTCTTTCCACCACGTAAATCCTTCATGCCAACGAATCAGTTTTGGTTCATTCAAACAAGTGGCCGCTGGACTTGAGAGTGACCCGACTACGACACGTGGCAAAAGACCTCACACCACCCCTGGCTCTGTGTGGCACTCGGCTAAACCCCCAGCTACTGTTGCGTGAATGCTTGTTTAATTGGCCCTGTATGACTGGCGGCCCGTCCATTACGTGGCTAATTGCTGTCCTATCAGGCCGGATAAAACGTGCTATCACACTTAGAGTCTGCATGGCTGCTCCAGATGATATCATTTCCTCCCGTGTGAAGAAAAGAGCAGAGTTTATTGGGATTGCTGCCAGTACTATGAAGCTATAATTTAAACACCATCTCTGAACCGGTTTTGACAAAGTAACCATAGAAACGAGCTAAGCGTTCATCTGTCTTAATGGAGAATTGACACCAGCGATGTCATCTTTCCTTTATGGATGTCTACAGAAGATATAGATACTCTACCACATCAAGAAACTGCAAAAAACATAACTTTCCAAAATAAGTTAATCACGGCTCCACAGATTTGCTAGCATGCAGTTAGCTGAGTGTGAAAGCTTGTTTCCCCCTACTGCCTGAAGAGGGCGCTTCAGGCCAATGTGAGGTAGCTTTTTCCTGTTTTCAAACTAAAAAATATTAGCTTGTTGACCTGAGTTTTCAAATAGTTTTTAGAGTCTCTGCTACTTCCGAGGGCTTTTGGTGGGGTTTATGGAATTATTCAGAGGTGCCAAGGCAAACACTAGAGAAAAGAAGCCGCTAAAGACAACTTTGAAGGTAAGTAACATGCTAATGTTATGCTAACACCAGCTAAAGTCAGCAGCTAAATGGTTATCATCGGCAAACAGTGGTATGATGTTGTGAAATATTAAATCCGTATGAGCTGAATGTTAACAGTGAGGACTGTCCTCTCTCGCACACTTACAGCCCGAGGTTTGTTCCAAAACGTAAACCTAATCAGAGCAGATTGGCATTGGCCTTGGCAGTGGAGAGACTCGCCCAACAGGTTTGACCAGGAACTGGTCTGGATAGGGCCTGCCATCAGACACACCCCATAATTAACAGTACCCAAGGTCACCCAGCAATTTGGAACACAATGGGGAGTTTCTATGACTGTAAGTACAAGTTTTAGGCTATAGTTATAGTCTAGTGGGCGTGTAGTGCTTAAACCAGTTTCACAAAGTTACCATGGGAACCACCTGGGTGTTCATCTATCTCAATCAAGCTCAGTGCAGTGTTTGTATGTTATACGGCCTCACAGAGGTACTTTGCTCCCTGTAGGCTATCACACGCGGCTCCAAACTGCAAACTCCTGCTCATTTAGCTCTATAAAGATTTCAAGCCTGGCCTCGCATCGCTTTACTTACGTCCCTCCCCGCAGTCATTTAGCCTCGCGTTTGCCCCCCGCCTCCGTGTGCGCTCCCGATGAAATTGAAGGTAAAAAGAGGGGGAGCGTGAGTAGATTTTCTCGACGGCCCGGCCCGTGTGAAGTCGAAGAGACTGTCATTATGCTGTTCAGTGGAGCGGCAATATCTGGAGCTGCTGGGGGACATTGGGGGCCTCACCGGAGCAGACCTAACCCCCCTACCCACCCACTCTCCGCCCCCCCCTCCCCACTCCCCTCCCTCCACCTGCCTACCTGTGTGGCTGTCTCTGGCTTTCTACATGCATCCAATACAGTATATAAGTTCAATATACCCCATTACTGTCGGCATCGGTTGTTTCATATGTCGGTGTAGTGCTCCGTTCTCTTGTGATGATCACATTGGATTTTGTGATACAAGTTGCCACAAGAGGTTAAGATCTGAACCTAAACTTGACCAGCTGCAGCAATTATAGATCCGGTTATTAAATCAAGGTGGCGACTATATTCTTTGGTCAGGCAAAATAAGAATAACTGGCTTTTTACACAGTACAGTATCCCCCTTCCATACTCGCTCTTTAAAAAAAAAAATTGATTGTGTTTTGTGTGTCCGGGAGCTTTGGGGCTTTCTTCACCGAGGCAGAGCGGGAGATAATGGAAGACCCCGGACTATCTCAAGGCTGTCCTTCTCGCCCTGACTGTGAAACTCACACACACAAATGAACCCTCTGTCCTTGGCACCCTCCATGTTTTAACTACCGTATATTCTCCATCAGAAAGGTGCGAAACCTCACTCATTCCTTATCTTGATGATCCCTCCTTGCTTTAGTCAGACTTTGACAGTTCTCCTCAAGTGCAGTAGCTTAAAGGCACACTGTGGAAGATTTCCAGTATGCTGCCGTATGTCAGAGCAATTTGGCTGCATGAAACCGAAACATAAACAAACAAGGCAGTGATGACTATGCCCCTAATGCGCAGCTAGAAATGCTATTTTTTGCTGTGTGGGTTATTGAAAATTAAAGTATTTGGAAGAGGAGCCAATATGTTTAAACCCCGTGTTTACAGAAATTCTTGCAATTACCCCAGAAGACCTGAATAATAACGTTTGGGATTAATAACTTCGCATTTCGGGTATAGCCTTGGGAAATCGGGAATATTCTCAATTAACGCTTGAAGAATGTGCAAATGAGTATTTCAAGATAAAGATAAAATTAGGATTTCCTACTGTGGTGAATTTCAACTAATTCCATGAAGATTATAATAAATGAAAATGTTTTAACATTTAACTTTAATTAATTAGATTGTCTGTAATTAGACAATCATATATTGCCTCACAATATTGTAGGTTAATATTGTGCGTACTGCGTCATGATTTTTTCTTCTTCAAGAAAATATGGTTATCTGAGCTTGCCCAGAGTCTCCTCTGAATGATTGACACAGAGCCTTCCAAGTAGAACTTACAACAGAAAGAGACCGTGATTGTGCTGTCAATCGCACAGGTCAAATTGCCCTATGCCGAGAGAATTGTCAGATCCTTCTCCTCTTACTCATCTGGAAATTGAGCTCCCAAAATACAGTGTCTTTTCTTCTTTTGTGGGACATGAAAAAAGCACAAAGTCGATATAAATCGTAATTTTGAGGTTTAAGATTGACCTCGTAGGGAATTTTGTCCCATGCTTTTGACCCAACCTTCAACGTCAGTGGGACAAGCCTGTGTGATATGAACCGAGTTCATGGACTGGATCACCTGGCTGGAGGTTTAACCTTTGGTGCATGTTTTGGCTTGATCTGGGAAGCTGGGACACCTGGAGGACACCCACACAGACACGGAACAAGCAAAATCCACACAGAAAGTCCTCATATGGTCTGGGAATCCAACCCGGGAGCTTCTGACTGTAACACAAGAGAACCAACCACTCAGCCACCTTGCCACAGTATGAGCATTACAGTTAGGCCTATAAAAAGATAAGAAATGAGCAACAGAAATCCACTGTCAAAAGTCATTAAAAGGATTGTGAAAAGGATGTTGAAAAAGTAGTCTTGATTCAGCAAATGGTGAGGAGACTTTTGCTGCTAAAGGACAGATCGACAAATCAATCGGGCTAAACGCGACGGCCAAAAAAGCTCGAGGCCTGGTTTGTTGTGTAATCCGATTACATTGGCGCCATCAATCCACTCAGACCTGTCAGTCTCGTTGTGCTCGTTTATTAGAAACACTTAGTAAAATGAGGATTAGCGGATGACGCTCGCAGCTAACGCTAAGTCAATTGTTTATCCACGGGGGCAGAGATTAATGGGATGAAGTGCCTCAAATACAGCTAGTGTGGGACATTTAGTGAAATTAAAGATAAAACTGGCCTTGTTAGAGCAGACGTTAATTCATTCTGTCCCAAGTGGCAATCCTAATCCAGTGTTTCTCATCTCGACGACTGTAGAGCTTTTCAAAATGAAACTAAGCATCCACTACTAAGATAAGATAAGATAAGATAAGATAAACCTTTATTCATCTCACAAAGGAGAAATTCACTTGTTACAGTCGGCGTTACTTCACAGTCTTATTGTACAGTCTGACAGCAGTGGGGATGAAGGCTTTGCGGTAGCGCTCCGTCCTGCACTGAGGGTGTCTCAGTCTGCCACTGAGAGAGCTGCACAGCTCTTCTACAGTCCCGTGCAGTGGGTGGGAGGTGTTGTCCATGATGGAGGTGAGCTTGGCTAACACCCTCCTGTCCCTCACCTCCTCCACAGAGTCCAGGGGGCAGCCCAGGACGGAGCTGGCCCTCCTGACCAGCTTGTTCAGTCTGTTCTTGTCCCGCTCTGTGCTGCCCGGGGCCCAGCACATTGCAGCGTAGTGGAGAGCACTAGCTAAGTGTGCCCACTTCTTAGTGGTTAAATCTGGAGAAGGAGAAGATGGGTGGACTTTAATGTACTTTAAACAAGCAGAACAACGTGAAGTACAGCTATACAGCTAGCCAAATTTGCTAGCGGTACTATACAGTGGTAAAGTACAACTTGTTAGCATCAGTGTACACATCTTCACTTCCATTGCCAACTGTTTGCCTTGTTAGCGTGTCTAATTTTGATCCGCATGCTAACGCTGTGGTTTTGTTCATACAGTATTAGCTTTTTTTTTTTTAGTCCACGCACCGTAACAACCCACAAATCTACCTCACTTTTAAAACTTGTCTCTGCCTCAGTCAGTCGCTATTAAAGGAATAGGCCACTGTTTTTACATACTGAGATATGTTCTTACCTTAGCTTTGACGAGTTCTTTAGGACCTGTCTGATCTTCCCCCGTGCCTTCAGTCACGTAAACACAGCGCAGACGGCGTTAGCATTTAGCCTCTCCCCCTCTCCACTATAGCTCCAAAACTGGTCAAGATAGAAGCTACCAAGCTATTCCACGTTTTCCCTATTTAAATATGGTTACGTGAAGTGTTACACTACAAAGTATAATTACACAAAATCAAACAATGTGGATTTTCTAAGCAGATAAAAGGGGGAACTATATTGTAAGGCGTAGTAATACCAGGAGTAGTTTGGCATCCGCACAGTAAAGTGAAGATTACTGCGCCGATTTCGAACTACTCCTGGTCCTAAAGAACTCGTCAAAGCTAAGGTAAGAACATATCTCAGTATGTAAAAACGGTGGCCTATTCCTTTAAGGATACGGTATTTTCTGAATTGCTTTTTCTTCTCTAACATTGTGCGTCATCGAGAGGGTCTGCATGGGACTCGGCAAATTGCAGCTATTAAGCCTTCAGTGAGATAAATGAGACATTGTATGTGAGCTGTGGAGACAATGACGGAGTGATATTAGATGCCATTGAGGGCCACTCCAGCGCAGCCCGATTTACCGTAACCCTTGTTCTAATGGAGCAACGGAGGTCCTCTATCAAGATATATGTCTTCAATGACTGTAATTGTGTTATTAGTCCATTTTACAGAGCTGATTAGGTCCGATTGTCCCATGGCTTAAAGGCTATACTTTCAAATGAAGTGGTCATGTTCTTTTCAAGGTGCTAATATCTACTGTATGAACACCATTATGTGTCATTTTACTTGAGGCTTTGTCTGGGAACTTTTACAATAGTAGACAGTCCTTAAGTAAACTGTATTTGCTCAGGCTTATGTGAGAGCTTTATAGTTTCTAGGTTGCAAATTTTAAGTTTTAGTGTATTTATATTGCTTAACAATGTTGATCTGACACTAGATCTGCAGCTACAAGTTAATTTGTGGTTACAGTTACAGTTGTCGGATTGCAAGTTTACGTTGCTGGGGGAAACTAGACCATTTGGAGCAAAAACACAGCCAGACAATCAAACCGAACTCTCGCCTTGATGTGAGACAATAGTGGTAACCGTCCTGTTTGTCACTAAGGTCTAATGTAGAAAGAAAAGAGTTCTCTCAACTTTCAGCTTTCAACAACAGACTCATTGTCAAGCAACTCTATAACCTGCTGCAAACATGTAGATTAGGTTACTGACTTTTACAACCCGAAGACCTGGCAATAGGGCTTCATGTGTCCAATATGTCCTGCTGGCACTGGTCTCAGGGGAACAACGTTTTACTGTTATGGACGCCATCTCGTGGACTTTTGACCTTTCAAAAGTTGCTATGACATTTTAATTGTCAAATTACTGCGGGTACACATGTATAGATGGTTGTCATGTGATTAAGGTCAAACTTCTTCCAAGCACCACGGTCCGCTTGTCTGTAAGACTTGCAGGTACAGTAAATGTTCATGCCTCATCTCTGAAGCACTGGTCACGCAGATCTGGACTGACAAAAATAGCTTTGACCAGGTCATTAGCCCATTCAACTGGCTCTATATACCGTCAATTCCGAACTATTCATAATAATATAACAACCAATGGCCGCTGGCTGCTCTGCTTTATGCCCAGGACACTAGAGGCCGCCATTGCTGTAGTACCTCCATATCGCCGCTAGTGCCCCATTGAAAAGCATTGGAGTTTAGACACGTCAAAAACAACTTTAACGCCTGGTTTCTATTTCTT
Organism: Gobius niger; assembly: GCF_951799975.1. Taxonomy (NCBI): domain Eukaryota; kingdom Metazoa; phylum Chordata; class Actinopteri; order Gobiiformes; family Gobiidae; genus Gobius; species Gobius niger. The sequence goes on along the minus strand of NC_136870.1, from coordinate 9,878,208 downwards.
TCAACACTAGACTAGGCTAGATATTCCTCCTGTGATAACGCTGGGTTAGTCAAAATTAAAGAAACCAGGCTGTTTTTCGTAAGAAGAATTTTAGAAATCTCGTACTTAATGAGGGTCGGACTGTTAGCATTGGAGCAGCGCGAGCTACACGTCACGCAAGGGCCGACCGAGTCTACAGTGAAGATCCCGCCCTTATGCATAGGCCGCCTTGGTCTATAAGCCGCAGCTGTCCAAGCACACAAGCACATTTGGGGCCCAATCTTGTGCATCAAAACGGAGACGATAGCGGCCATTTCAGTCTCCAGACCTGAATATTCCATCCATCCATTTTCTTCCGCTTTATCCGGGGCCGGGTCACTTTGTGATCTTGCCACTCCAGACTTAGCGCATTTAACATGTGCTTTTGTTTTGCTTCGCGTTCACGCCAAGTGCGGGCCGATCCGCGCCACAGCGGACACTGTAGCTCTTTTTCTCTCGAGACGTGAACATCGATTAGCTCACGATGGGGTAAATAAAGTTTTTAGTTTGACCTGTGAGAGCCTAAGGCTTAAGAAAGAACGCAAGACAGCGCAATGTAAACGAGGAAGTGAATGTCAGCCGTGTTTCCATCAGTGCAGTCGCCTCCTCTTGTGACGCCCCCTCACAGGTGGCGGAGGCGAATGGCACATATAGCGCCGCCACTCGGAAAATAATTCGCCAAGAGCCTGCGCCGCCCCGTGCACCGGCACAAGATCTGGCCCTTGAAGTCCTATCAGGCTGGCGTTTGCGGGTGACACATGACACAATATTCAGTATGACCATAAAAATCTATAAATTAGCCACACCATTGCATAAGTATAAAGGTTCAAAGAGTGGGAAAAAGTAGCGACTTATATTCCGGAAATGACGGTACTAACAAAAGAGTCATGCGCAAAATGGACCCACTTCATCATATTAATAAACTAATTAAAAGCTAATGCAAAATCTACAATGCTCTCTCCACAGTGCATGTTTAATTAAGCAATTCTCCACTCTCTCGTGATGCTTAAGAGAAGAGAGAGCAACGTGCAAATAATTAGCCACACATAGCGCACTACTACCCACTGAGTGTGTGATAAGCCCTTACTGGAGTTTCAGCAGTCGACACAACATACGGCTCTACCTCCTGATCATTAATAACAGAGGGGTCCTGCTGTGTGCAAACAACTGCTGCAGCACCAACACAAGTGTGGGGACTATGTAATTCCCCATATTAGATTGTATTACACGGGCGGCTGGCATTAACAAATAGTTGACCTTTAGTTGTATACAGTGAAGACCAAACCATGCAGTGAAATATAGATTCAAAATAGTGTGCACTGCAGAATGCATTCTCAATTTAAATAATGGGAAATGTGTTTGTCTGTGGTATATTATTTTGCTAAATAACAAAAATCAGGTGTAATAGCTTTATCTGTGATGCTTGGGAATTAAATTAGGTCCTGGCTGCCAAAACTGATTTGAGAAGGGATAAACCTTCTAAAAATACAAAATAACTAGGAACAATTGCAATGAATACAAGCTCCTAGGGGCTCCTGGAATAGTTTCAGATTCAGTATTTGGGTATGCTTTTACCTACTTAGAAATGTGTAAAAGATTAGTTTTAGTCTTAAAGCGATTTTTTACTCATTAATTGTCCGTTAGAGTAAATACTACCCTGGCAGAAAAGACAAAGGGAGAGAGGGATAATGTACATCCAATTACACAATGGAGATCATTGTTTTCACTCAAACTTGGCTGTAAATACTGTTTAAGTGACGCTAGCCCACAGTTAGTTGCTTCTTCGGGATACCATTGGTGTGTATTGGGGCCTCCAGGTCGGAGCAGGGAAAACTGCAAGTGTGGTTTTCTGGTCAGAGACACTGAGGGAGATGAAAGACCCCCCAATCATCCCATCAACACTTGTATTACCCCCAAGGGAACTACGAAAAGGATTTATTAAGGTAAACAAGTTACTTAGTACTGAGTCATATTCTGCAATAAAAGTGTTTGGAAGTAGCTCATCGTGGGCACTCGGATGAACAATGAACTACCAAAGAGTAAGCGAGATTTAAAAAAAAGTTGTGGTCCACAGCAAATAAAAAGGTTCCAAGTCATTATCTGCACTGGGTTGTTATGGATTCACCAAAAAAAATAAACTTGTGAATCGCAGCCAAGATATATTCACTGTGTGGTACAGCAGCACACGGCATTTTGAATCACCGAATCATCTTTCCAAACACAAATGAACATCATCCCTCACGAAATTATGACAAACGACCGCACACTCGAACTAGATACATGCACAAGACGCTTTCTGGGGGAAATTGTGTGTCAAATGACTCTCTGGAGACCAATTTTCCGTTAGCGGCGGAGCTAGCGACAGGACTTTTTCAGAGCGATGCTGGTAAAGGCCATTCATCTCTGTCCCTATTGTCAGTCATAATGAAGTTACACTTGTCATTGTCGTGCGCTGATTTAGCCGCACCAAATATCTTTTTTCCCCGCCCGTTGAATATGTTCCTTCCATCTCTCGCGCTTCCTTTTTCCTGGCTCAAATCTTCTCATTACTCTTTGCCTGCTGATGTCACCAGTTTCCCGGGCAAACTCTTCTCCACTTGGGATTTCTTGAGCAAATCCCGTAGCTCTGTCTGTGTCTTGCGTCCCGAGTCGCCCCAAGTCAATACCTATCGCGGCAGGACGCACGGAACCCAAGCTTCTAACGGTATGTCTCCATTCGAAGACCCGAGAAGAGGTCAGTGGTGGCCTTATTTTTCATCTTGGGCATTAAAAAGCTGATCGGTTTTAAATGCTAGCTCGACAGACGCGCCGGCCGTTGATCAAAAGGGCTCATTAACATTTCAATCTGCCGGCGAAGAGATAAGACAACAGCGGTCATTTGGAGATGGGGCCCTGCCTGCCTGTCTGTCAGATGTGCGGCCGGTCAGTAATGATGGCGATATTTCATGCACGCTATCTGGATCTGCAGCACGTGTTGATCTTTGAAGCAACACGCCGCGGGCCCCGATGCATCAAGCGCTGAGCGAAAACCGTCACTGGTGGTCAGATGCTGAGAAAACGAATGGAGGCTTAAGGTCAGTTTACGGCGATATGTCCAATCCAAAAGACGAGTCGTGGTTTGGGAGTCAATGCTTTTGGACAATTGAGTCCAAACATCTGCCTTTTGTTCTTGTTCTAAGGACATGCTTTATCGCCTTAACACATTATAGGAATGTTAAGTGTAATTAACATTTTAGCCTTGTTTTGGCCCAGATTTTGCACACTATTACATTATATGGAATGTACGATGTTGAATTTAAAGGCACACTGCGAAACATTTTGGACTGATTTGTTGCCATCAGTTACAAAACATGCTCCTAATGACACAGAAAATGCTATTACTGCCGTGGGTATTCAAAGAATGGATTTTGATGAAAACCAAACCTGAATCTCCAAGTCAGCTGACTTTAGTCGACATTTCCATGGAAACGAGCTGGAGACGTACCCACTGACGTACCCACTCCCGGTAAAGTTACAGTCATGTCTTAAGAGAGCTGAGCAATTTGTTTCTACATTTATGAGATGTTTTTAAATGATGAAAATATCGGTCATTAAATAAATGCTTGTATTTAAATTTTAATTTGACGTGGTGTTGCTTTAAATAATCACAATATTCAAGATGGGTATCGGATATCACATTTTGTCCTTCAAATCATGCAATCCTAATCCTTAACGGAAAAATCGACGTCAATAAACCACCAAAACCTAGAAGATAATACAAATTGGGTAACACTACACTACGGGCCGTTAAGTGCTTGGTACTTACAGTGGTAATTCTAGATACTTTGGTGGTACTTACAGTGGTAAATACTAATAATATTAGTGGTACTTATAGGTACTTATTGTGGTACTTACAGTGTTGCTTATGGTGGTACTTACAGTGGTAATCCTAGGTACTTATTGTGGTACTTAAAGGATACTATAGTGAGAATTACAAGGTATGTACTTCTAGATACAGTGGTAACTCTTAGTAATGAAGGTTGTACTTCTTGTTTTCGCTAATGCTGTTTTATGTTGTTTTATAGTCACACAATCCTAGAAATTACTTCTTTTTGTAGAAGTACCTCATTTACTACCTATGAATTGCTGCTGTAGTATCCTTGAATTACCAGTAAGTACCATACTAAATAGGAGTACAACCTTCATTACTAAGAGTTACCCCTGTATCTCTTAGCAATGAGAGATACAGTGGTAACTGTGTGACTCCCTAGCCCCTAACCCCAATTACTAGTAATTACCACTTTTAGTGCCACAATAAGTACCACTGTCATTACTAGTACTTACCACTGTAAGTACCATGGACTTACCGGCCCGTAATGTAAAGTTTTACCACGAATTGGCAAATGCATTTTGTGTCTTGTCCTACTAGATTGAATAAAAAGTCACCACAATATAAAAGCTGCCAGAGATAATTGAAATGAATAGTCCTGAAAGCTTAATTAGTTGACATAAACTACGTTTGCATGAAGGCAGCACGGTCAAATTTATTGACATCGACAAAGTTGATCCGTAAAACGCACTCTGAACTCAGCTGCAAGAAATAGGTTGAGTTTATCCGCCATGAAAGCGGACGTTCTTTATGTACTGTTGAGTTTTCTCGCGTGATGCATCTCCATAAAATCTTCAGCTGGTTATTTAAACAAGTGTCTGCTTCCATTCCCCCCTATAAATGTCATTCTTGCCGCGGCCCGCCGAGGCTTTGGGAACGTGTTGACAGTGGGGTGGCCTGAGTTATTGAGTCTTCCCTCGTTTGAACGCCAGATCACGCCCTTGTAATTGCAGCCATGAAGACAAGGCCTGCCATAAATGCCAGGCGGTGCAGCGGGGCAGGGAGCAGAGGGAGATGAGGGATAAATGGAGAGAAAAGGTGAACGAGAAAATATCTACAGATTCGTGTTCTGGCCATGTTTTGTTGCCGAGGGTGCAAGTAATGTAGATATGATTGTGTCTGATATGTCAACTAGATTTATGTTTGCTTCAAGGCCACACGGCGGTGGGTGGTATGCGTTGCTGTTGGCTGGTGTCCAAACCAATTCAAATGAACTGGGGGGGGGGGACAGTAATCTGAAGGTCATTGGCATAATAATGTGAATTTCAAAGCTTACACACCAACCTGGTCAATCACATTGTCGAGCAGTTTTCTTTATAGCAGGCGCCAAATTAATATCCAAACTATTCCTGGCAAAAAGGCGATATTTGTTATGGTAATATCTGATGTGTATGTACACTGCGTTCCAAATTATTATGCAAATGGAATTTTTCTAAGATTTTCTAAATTGTCAACTCAAATGAGAGTCAGCATAATTTTCAAGTCTTTACCTGGTAGAGGATCATTTAAATGTGGTTGAAAAAATCTCCCAGTGATAACAGTATTTTTTTCCAAAATTAATGTAGTAAAAACCTCAAAATCTACTGTTCCAAATTATTATTTTTCAATACATTTTAAAGCTTGTAATTAACTGAAAATGGTCATTTGTTGAATTTGTAGCATTAGGAGGTCATATTTACTGAAATCAAAAGTTATATTTTACCATAGGAGCCCTTGTGTGATAGCAGCTTCAAAATTCTTAAATCCATTAAACTTGTGAGTTTTTGGACAGTTTCTGCTTGGATTTCTTTGCAGGATGTCAGAATAGCCTCCCAGAGCTGCTGTTTGGATGAAAACTGCCTCCCACCCTCATAGAAGTTTTTTTTGTTGAGGCTCCAAAGGTTCTCAATAGGGTTGAAGTCAGGGGAGGAGGGGGTCCACATCATGAGTTTCTCTCCTTTTATGCCCATAGCAGCCAGTGATGCAGAGGTATTGTTTACAGTAGGACATGGTGCGTTGTCAGGCATGAAGAGGATCTTGTTCGGGAAAATACGGCTCTTCTTTTTGTAGCATAGAAGACAGTGGTCAGTCAGAAACTCCACATATTTTTCAAAACATGACTCCGCCCCCTCTTTACTGACATCACAGCCTTGTTGAGACATTGTGGCCATTCACCAACTATCCACCACTCCATTGATTTGATCATCCAGGGTTACACGGCACATCATTTGGAACGCAGTGTAATGAGAGAACTAACTTCTCAATATGCAAACTAATGCCGTCTTTCCTCACAGTGCATTTACACACAACATTTCTCTGGTGCTGCAAACGCATCGATTCGAAAATAAAGGTGAGTTGTAGCATTTCTGTTTGGAGCAAATTGTTGGATGGATCCGTGCCAGTGATAGGTCAATAACCCATTTTTCTTACGTGTGATTGGCCAAAGTCTTCTGGCACGGCGAGGCTTTTCTAAATCCCCACAAGCCCGAAAGCCGACATGGCGTGGGCTTTTCTCATGAATTACACAGGCGCTTGCTACTGCTGACTCTCACGCTTTAGCCCTGTCTTCACCTCCTCCACTTGTAAATCTCACTGTGTGCATGCATGCTCTCTGCGCTTATCTTCAAAACATGCATTTATGTATCACACTGCTATATTCAGCAGGAGCAGCGCAGGCTTTATTTCTCCAGCGCCGGCGTCTTGTATTGATCCCGGCGCTGGTGCGTTACGAGCTGAAGGCTGTGGGCTCTCGGGTGTAGGGTCCAGCGGGATGTGCGGGCGATGCTGAGGGCGGCCAAACTGTCCACTGTTTTTTTTTTATAACAAGCTAAATTTGTATCCCTCAAAAAAAATCTTAAGCAGTACTTCTCAATCAGACTTCCATTGTCAATAGGCCAACACAATTTGAAAGAAGATCCTCCTGGATGTGTTCACTTAGTTTAGCTTCACAACATTCGAACTGAAGATGAGCATGTCAGAGGGCGTTTAGTAGGAAATCCTCAAACCACAAACTTTCAGGCCGTTGCCCTCAATCTGTTTCAACTCATCAGGCTGTGTCCACATGGGGTGGTCTATTTTGGACTTTCCATCTATTATAAGAATAAACCAAGCACTCAAAGCCAGACTGCATGTTCTGGAGAGTGCAGTTTGAAGCATGGGGAAATGTACTTTTTACTTTGAAATGTAGTGGAGTAGAAAGCAATAGGTTCACGACAAAAAATACAGCTGAAGTAAAGTACTGACCCTCACAAATGTTCTACACTCATTCACAAAAAGGTGTGCGACCAAAACCCACCACTGTTTGCACCTATCTGTAGTTGCATGTCCTTTTTTGCGATCGCTCCGACTTGAAAGTGACCAGACGCATCAACCTAATCAGTTTCTCCATCTCAGTGTCTAATCAATCCCGCTCTGGATACTGTAGCGCGCCTGCGGATATTCGCCCTGGCTCTGCATGGATCAATAGTGGGATTGAATGATTGAGCACTACTAATCTAATTGACCCCTCTTTCCATTTGCTCGGAGGCCCTGGATAGTTTCTCCTTGATTTCCTTAATTCAAAGTGGACTATGCGACAGAGGGCATTAGCGTCTGAGAGGTTGATTGTGATCAGCGGCCGCGCGGTGCCTCACGCTCGGTTCGGATTTGTCATTTCGGTCAGGCTTTCTGCTTCCCGGTACTTGGAGCGTGTCTTCCATTTAGGGGAGTTCTGTACAAAGAAGAAAAATCAAGACGGATTTACTGGTCCTGGCCCACGATCTGATGCCTCTAGACGCTCCGGGCAACCTCACGATAATTGGACATTACGGAAAAGACTATAAATGTTCAAATATGAATGGATTACAGGTAGCATTACCTTTGATCAGCTTGATTTAGGGCAGATTGACACGCAGGCTACACGTTTTAGATCCAGCCTCCCTTTCATCAAGTCCACCGACGAATCCTGAAGTTTGAATTACTCCATATTACATTTTACCAACACAATTCCAATCTGCGCCACTTCAGCTGCGTAATCTGGGTGTCTTTCATCCCCTATCTCTAACCCGAGCCTTTAGCATCCCTCAACAGTCCACCACCGGCCCATCCCACGTCGGCTAATACCCCTCTCTCATCCCCTGGCTTTCAGGTTTTCAGCTTGCCCTCCACGGACGGCGGGTGAAAGGAAATGAGATGCGCCAGGAGGCCGGAGTGAAAGCCTTTTTACTGCTCTAAGACGGTCCACAGGTATTAAGCTGCTTCTTGGGCCTCTCTGGTTAAAAGCCCAGGCGGGGAGAACAGGGCAGAGGGGGGAAAGGTGGGGACACTCACCCGTGATGGAGATTACCGAGGGTGTGTGGCTTTTGGAGGAAAAACACAGACAAGGGGATTTAATATTGCGCCTTTATGTTGTTTTGTTTGGGACGGCTATCAGAGTTGCATCTGCTTCCATTCACAGACTTCACCTTTAATCCTCTGCCTGCCATTATCGCGGGCTATCTTTTCTACACAGAAATTTTATTCTTTTGGTAAACCGCCAGGGCTGTGCGCTCTAAGTGGACTTAGCACTTGCACTGGGCCCCCAAAGCCAACAGGGGGCCCAAAGAGAAAGGATGACTATTTAGTAACGCTGGTGTTGTACTTGTATTTCAGATTAGGGATGCTAAGTTATGAAACAATATGGAAAAGTAATAATAGTACTGTATTGTGCCGTAAAATCATACACAACACCACATCAACTCACTTCACTCTCAATCATACAGTACTTGGGCTGTTTTTGACATTCATAAAATGTTGCGTCATGAATTAATAGTCATTTGAACGGATTCAGAATCAGATATCATCATAATAACAGGAATAAATAGAAGGGTGTGAGTTCTTCCTGAAACCCGATGCATGAACGTAATTGTGTCTCAGTGTTTTGCATTTAGGGCCACCTTAAAGCCATAAAAGGTCGAGTAAACCACCAGAGGCAGGAAACAGAGCGCTGCCACTGTTCTCCTGCACTGTAAGCCCCGGACAGAACAAACCAGTGTCTATTACAACGGGCCTTTTGTCTTCGGGCACAAAGACAGGACCTCTGTTTGCTCAAAGAGCGGCCCGAAGAAAAGGACGAATGAGGAAGTAAAATGTATTGCAAGTGTGTCTGGTAAGGGGAGATTCTTCACTTTTTTGCAATGAAAACAAGTGATGTAGCTCAGATTCCTGGAAGTAGCTCTCTAATGTGCGGTTAGCGTGCTAGTTATTGTTAGCAATGCATGGCGGTACTTTTTACTCCCTGAGAGTTGACAAAGGCGTTTATGAAGTCATCCCAAAAAGGAAGTTAAGTATGCATTAGGAAAGCTAAAAAAATATTAACTAGCAACATAAGTTTAACTATCTCAACCTAGAATTGTTTTAAAACAGGAAAAAATAAGATATAGGGCCTTTAACCATGAAAGCACACATTAATAATTTGTTTGGAAGCGTTACCGTTAAAGCAGGACACAGTAACTCGCGCCACTGCAGGTGTCGTAGCATGTTGCGTTTTTTTGCTCATTAATTGTCCGTGAGAGTAAATACTAAGCTGACAGAAAAGACAAAGGCATGAGAAGGATATTGTACATCCAATTACACAATGAAGATTATTTTTTCAATCAGGCTTGGCTGTAAATACTGTTTAAGTGGCGCTAGCCCGCAGTTAGCTTTGCCCGTTAGCCTGTTAGATTTTTCTTCGTGATTCTATTAGTGTGTATTGGGGCCTCCGACTCGGAGTCAGCGATTATGGTTTTCTGGCCAGAGACACCAGAGGGAGATGAAAGCCCCCCCAATCATCCCATTAACACTTGTATTACCCCCAGAGGGACTACGGAAAGTGTTTATTAAGGTAAACAAGTCACGTCGTACTCTAAATTAGAGTTAGAATATTCCTTTTTTTAAATAAAAAGCTAAAGTGCTATACTCAGCTCCACTAGCTTATAGCCGTGGACAGATGACATTATTACAGCCAAGGGGAGCAGGCCTGAAGTCTGTTATCTATTAAGGACAACAGGTCAATGCTCTGAACATAATCAGAGCTGGATTTAGTGACCCTGGTCTTCAGGGAAATAAGACTTGTGTGAACTTAAATCAATACTGTATGACCGCTGAAAGGTGGAAAAATCACAGATATAGCAGAGGTCGACGCCTGCCCGACAGCGTTAGCAGTTATAGCCGGTATATATATTTTATGAGGCAATAATACTTCAAGGTGTGTCGTATTTTCGCGCCGACTGATCGCATCCTGTGCTGCTTATATTACCGCGAAATCCTGTAAGCTGCCGTATAAAATCGCCAAACTCATGTATGTACGGTAAGGTGTGGGGATGGGGGAAATGGCAGGTTATTTTAAAACATTGCCTCATAGTGGTTTCAGTTGTTATACACCTTCCCTTAATGCACGCTGAGAACTATTTCTGGATACCAATGTTGAAAGAAAGGAGGGGGGGGGAGCCGGGCCGGGGGTTTTATCGCAATTTCGCCCGACATTTGATAAGGAAAGTGGTGGGGAAAACAAACGCCCCTGTCTAGCGCCGTACCCGTTCAATAATGCTTCCATTGAGTAGGCGAACACAGCACCACGCCTTTTCACTTTACCCCGAGGGGAAAGTACCTCGCACGGCGGCTATCACTAAAAAGGTCAGGTCGCTTCAGTCCCGTGGAAACTACAGGACAGACACACACACACACACACGGGCCCGTCCTCTCATCTTTGTTACAATAACATTTGCAGCGAGTCGGCAGGGGACACGAGCTCCAGAGGTGCGGAGAATGTCAGGACAACGCTCTGACCTTTGATGGGCGTGAATATAGATGGGTGTCTAACGTTGGGAGCGGGAAGGCACGAATGCAACCGGTGTCTGACGCATTTACTGTGGCCTTTCACAGAGGCTGCTGCTGCCACCGTCTTGACTCCTCAGTAGGCAACATGAGCGGCTTTGTACACACGTGTTTGTAAAGGTTGAAAGGAAACCATGCATCTTACTAATGGTAATAGAAACAGCTATGAAACAGAAACACCGACACTGATGATATGTTTTCATGAGTTGTTATAATAATAATAGAAAAAGCAAAAGTGCTGTACTATCATCATTATTCATTCAAGTTTTCTATGTACCTAGCCACAGTTGCCCTAGGGGTAGACAATCTGTGCCATCGGCCGCTGTCATCCCAAGTGGCTAGGACTCTCGCCTCTTTGATTGGGGCCTTACAGTGTGAAGTTTCCATATGCGTTTACAGAGAACAAAAAACATGCATAATATAATCCTCTGGCTAATTACTCTTGATCATGAACTATCAGTATCTCATGCATGCTTGGGAGAAGGGTCCAGAAGGGTCGGTACTGAAAGATGGATAATAAAGTATGTTTTAACTTAAAATTTGTTGTCAAACATTTCACACAATAGCCTATACCAGAAAAAGCATTATACTATCTTATACTATCTAACTATTTTGCTTTTACTAATGGGTCATTGGTCAGCAATATAAATGATCAACTAATGGCACTTGGCCCCATCATCACATTTCAGACCAGAAAACAACCTTTTATATATATATATTATCACAAGCGAGAGAGAAATTGCTCTCAGAAAGTTTCATGTGGACATTTTGTAACATTTCCTGTTGGACACAGTCTCCTCGATCAATATGAGCAGAATAGTGGGGTTGATCCCTGGGCCGGCTGCCAGCAATCTCTGTGTGGAGTCTGCCTGACCTCTCAATGTTACCCTGGATTCCCTGTGGCTTCCACCCTTTGTCCCAAAACACGCAGGTGAAATGGAGAAGCCAAAGAACCTCCGGGGAGACTGTGAAAGAGAATGGGTACACTATGTCCTCACATGCCAGTCCTATACTGTCCATAGTTGTTTTTTAAACGTCAAATATACAATGTTCAATTGATGTTGTTTATGTCAATTATGCATCTGGGTTTCTGGGTGAAATGTGGAACATGGTGTGTTTTCAAGTTTTATATGAAATGCGATTGCAAATATATAACATTTTAGATACTCAAAATGGGAGCAAGATTTCCCAAATTGAATATAAATTACCAAATGTCAAGAAACCACTCTAAATAGTGCACGGAGAATGATACAAAAAGCATATTCTTTACTCCAACATGGTTCCGCAAAAGACAAAACAAACCATCGCCAATCGAAATAGCCTTTGTAAAATATACGAATAAAAGCTGTTATAAATGTCCATTGATTTGTCATATACGGAAGGGTGGCAGGACATCACTGTTACACAAGATGGATCATAAACAACATCCAGTAAAAAACATATATATTTGGTGTTTTGTTCGGCTTTATGGACCAATTGCACCACAACTCCGTGCAGCGGTGTCTGAAAAATCACACTTTTATGGACGATTTTTCAGTTTTACGCCGTTGAATTCTAAGCCACTCTACTTCTCCAGGCTGAAAAACAAAGATAAGTCTCTCTCCCAGCGCCTATGACTGGTTATCCCCCCTGTCCAACCACAATCCGACTTAAACCCAAATTCTCTCCCAAATTCATTCTCATGCAGCCATTTTGTGTCTTTCGAGGAGATTTTTCTGACAGCACCCTCGAGACGCGAGGTCCCGGTGGGAGGAGGATGAAGATGGAATATGTTGAAAAGTAAAAAGGAAGTTGAATAAGTGGAGATGGGTATAGCCAAGTGCCAAGTCAGCAGGAGATGAGATGGGAATAGGATAAAATAGGCTGCAACTGGTGGAGGTTATACACTATACACAAAGATCTAAACCTTTTAAAATCATCCACAATGTACAATTCTGTTAGCTTTGTGCACATGGTGTGGACTGATGTTTGTTATAGTTCCCCCTTAACAGGCAGATTTCACTTTCCATCCCAAACTCTTTACTGAAAGCTTTGTCCCCCATGATCAGAGGAGAGAACCCTTTTCATGAATATCTCTCTTGTTTTCCGTCAGTGCTGTGAGTCAGAGATGACCAGACAGACACTAGACACCAGCATGAGTCACTGCTTTATATTGCATAGCCAACCGCTCAATACGGTCTTCCCTGTCTTTCCAAACACGATTTAAGCACATAAGACAGGCTCCCATATTCGTCTGATCATCACTTAGTTTGATAAAGCCAGATTAATCGCAGTGAAGTGGCCATTTTATGAGGAAAAGTTGGAGATAAAAGTTAACATTTATAAGTATGGTCCTTATGTACTGTATACCTGCGTGGCGACGAGTATGGAATGTTTCCCGCTTCTTTTTGATTGCTAATTCGATTACAATTTCGATAATTACACTAAATGATCACAAAATTAGCATTATCGGAAAAAAAAAAAAATATATATATATATATATATATATTATAGATTATAGAATTTATTTTCCCTTCGCATTTCACGTGCCATGGCTCATGCTTTTGCCTGACACAAAAACAAACAGCTCTGTGTGATGATGTCATGAGGCCGCGCTGCTCAGTTTACTTGTGCAGGTGTGAGGGCTGGCCAGCAGGGGGCAGGTGTGAAACAGAGACCTCTCCTTAATCGAGGCAAACTTGAAATCATTTGTACTTTTATGACTGTTAAGAAAACAGAAAATATTCAGCATTTTTTCTTTATTAATAAATATATAAATAAAATAAAGACTCTTTTTTAAAGGCGATGAATAATCGTTTGAATAATCGTGATTTCAATTATGACAAAAATAATCGTGATGATTATTTTTTCAATAATCGAGCAGCCCTACAAGACACTAATGCTTTTTGTCCAAAAACAGGAGGCAGAAGACTCAAATTCCTTCATCATTCAGAAATAACTGTATAACTTAAAAGCGTGTTTTGCTTCACCAGTTGATTTGGCAGAAGATGGTGCTGTCTCTCAGTGTGCTGTGTGATTTTTATTAGCTATTTTTCATGTCTCTGAACCAGGGTAAGTCGCCCTAATGGACGGACCATGTGCTTCTCTCATTGGTGAATTCGTCTGTCAATCACGCTCCTCAGAACTCGAAGAGATAACGTCGAAGTCTGGATGGTCAGGCAACTTTTGTCTCATTGTGCGCCAATTTAAAATAATGGAGGTCCAAAAAAAGTGCCTTATCTTAGCAAATGTGTATAGTCCAACCTGCCGTACGCTCTTTAGGATCTTCAGTTCTCCCTTTAGTGTGTTAAGGCTAATTGAGAGATTGCCTGATGATCATGAGTGTGGACATAGCCTTAGCTCCCACAGATGGTATATAGAACCATACATCATCCTCCTAATTCTGTTGGCTTTGATTCATCTTCATTCCCCCCCCACATTACGACTTAATGGCCTCAGGATCTGCCTATTTATTTTAACTTAGCTCCCATATTTAACAGAGATTTACTGCGCTGCTTCTCCACCACTCCCACTGCATTACCAAACTAAATACGAAGCTGGATTTGAACAGAATTTGAAGGTTATTTGCATCCGTGGAGCGCCATATCCCTGTGGAGCCAACCCACGCAAAGACCCTAAAAATATTCTCATGAAAATGACGATTCTATCGGTAAAACTGGTCATGTACAAGCGGGGAGATTTGTTTAGCTAAAGGGGCATGACACGAGATAAGAATGTTTCCCTATTTCGCGCACACGGTTACAGTCATTAATTCAAAGCAACATTTGCATGAAATTGAGTATGTGGCGATGTGGGAAATATTATTTGTAATGAAAAGTTGTTGGAGTGAAGCTCGGAATGAGACCTACTGGAAGAAGATGGATGCAGGGTTAAATTAGTTTTGAGATTAAAATAGGCAGTGGAAATGAATAACAGCCGAGAGATGTTGCTCATTAAATAAAAAAATATGAAAAACGGAGCGTAATTATTGTCATTCTATACTTATATTAGTTTGCATGTTGTTGAATTAGTAAGACATTCACTAATTACCTAAATGGAAAATATATTGTGCAGTCGAGTTCTGGTGGGCATGATTGGAGCAACCAGCCTGAGAAAAGCATGGTCTAACTGGATCAAAAGTTAGACCATGGCTCATGCAAATGGTCCTCATGCAAATGGTCCTCATGCAAATGGCTGAAAAAGAACGATTAAAAATCACATAGAAGACAAGGGGCCCGATTTTGGGTTTCTAAACGCAGGCTTTAGACTGGACTTTCGTGCTGACGAGGTGCGCTCTGTGCAATCTTCAGCTCCAGACTAAACACAGTAAGTGGGTTGAACGGGGGCTGTACATGGGCTGGACAGACACCCATGGCCAATGGCGAAGCTCTGTATAACAGTGATCCCTCCCCGAGCTTTTTCAACCAACAGAACAATGTTTTCTAGAGGGGGTGGCTGTGGCTGAGGGGTGGGGGGGTCTGATGTTTTTATCACATTTCTGCGGCATGTAGAGCCCAGAGCCCCATCTGGCGCTCTTCAATACCAGAGCCACCGGTATGTTCTCGTTAACTCACAGAGGAGTTGTCCTGTAAGAGCTTGAAAAATTATGTAGCCTAAATGCTGAAGGACGCGTGATCTTAAAGCAAGATATGCAGAGAAAGAAGCAAAAGAAGCAACCAGTGCTTGTTGCAGTCCCACCACGCCTCAGTCGACCCCTTTTTTTCTCAGTCACGCCCCCGCCCGGGCCACACAAGCACTTATGTTCCATTTGTTTGCATGCAAGATATCACTCTCTTCTGCTCTAATGCTGTTGTTGCGCCAGGCAGAAGATTGGGCCATGAGAAACAAGAATCAAAAGGACTAAACACGGTTAGTCAGAGATGAGAAGAGGGTCTAAAGATTGTTCTGAATGATGGCAGTGGCGCACTGACTAAAACCCCTTTCGGTCCGAGAGTTTTATGATTTAGACTGACCTTGAGCGGTCAGCTTAACAGCTTAAAGGAACAGGCCACCGTTTTTCCATACTGAGATATGTTCTTACCTAAGCTTAGACAAGTTGATACGTACCTGTTTGGTCTTTGTGTGTGCGCATCAACTTGTCTAAGCTCAGGTAAGAACATATCTCAGTATGTAAAAATGGTGGCCTGTTCCTTTAACAATACATTTACATGACTTCATACAGTCGTTCATTGATTCATTCATCCAAACTCACACATAGAGACCAAAAACTTTCTCAAACCCTCACACAACCCTGCAAACAGTATACCCATGCGTCACCAATGCCTTGCTTTTTCAGCCCCAGGTGAAAGCTTTCTATCCACTTTTCTTTCTCCTGCAAACACTCCTCTGTTGTGAGAAGCTGTACATTGAACATCAAACAGTATCTCCCTTTAGCAGACCAATGAAAGAGAAGCGCCCACAACAGTGAGAGTCTGTTTTCAGCGTATCAGTGCTGGCTGTCCAGGTCAAGGTGTTTTTCAAAGCCTGAATAATGCATAAAGATTTTGTTCCATTGTAAGATTGGATAAAATATGGTAATCTCAGCCACAAGAAGGTCTTACGATCGTTTTCGCATTCACCCCAGAACTATACAATGAAGCACAGAGTAAACGCACTATCACTTCATCTACATATTTTGTGACTCAAAATCTCTCAGACAACACTTGACCCTTGAAAAAGCGCTCATGGCCTCAGTTTTACATAATCCCTCTGTAATGACTTGTTTGTCCTCCTTTATTACAGAAGGCGATTATCCTTGTCACGCCGCATTTACCGCGACTAGAGAGAACTTACCTCCGACCAAAAGAAACAGATTCCTGAGTCTTTAAACGGTGGCCACAGTCCAAAATAAACCCGCGCCTCTACCCGAGCTCCTTCAACCACGTCTTGGGATTTAATTATAGTCCCGTGCAGCAGCCAAAGGCGGACAGCAGTGGGCCTGTGCACCTAGTGACCCAGGTACCCGCCCTCCCTCTCAGCGCGGACCCCAAACAGTCATTTAAACAGAGACAGTCTTTCTCCCCACGCTGCGTAAACAACATATAGTATACCTAGGTACAGTAAGTATGGTGCGCACTCCAAGAGCGAGGCAGAGGCTCAAAAACAGCTAATCATAGCAACAGAGAGGGGTAGGGCTTTTAAGATGTTTTAGGAGACGACCCGCGGGAGGCTGGATCGCCACTTAAAGAGCGTATTCAGCACGCGGCTCGGGCTTTTCCAGTGTTTTTACTTTACATGAGAAAGCACTTGGGGCTGCCTCTGCTGTTGCTTTCCTAGATTCATCTCCAACTCTTGAGGTGAGAGCCAAGGGCACGAGCACAAGCCTTACGTCAACTCAGATATGATTAGAATAACATTAGTTTAAGATAGTTGCTTCTCAGATCGCCGCAGTTTTCAAGGCAAGGTTGAGAGCATCGTGTTCAGTCGGGAGAACTGTACATAAAGTAACCATGATTAGATGAAGTACAGAGTCATTGTGCAAGTAATGAATGCTTTTTTCCCCCCACACATTAAACTAGTGGAAAAAAGGAGACTATTCATTGATCTTGACGAATTGAAACAGAAATAAATGAAAGAAAACTACACTATAACAAATATAAAGGAAAGGTAGGTAATACAAATAATAAACAAATTCTGCAAAAGAAAAGTTAGTAAAGTCATTGAAGCTTGAAATCAGTGAATATCAACAGGCATTTTACAGTTAATGTGTCCAATCCTCTTCCTAACTCCTGATGATTCACTTTAATCCCAACCTTGATTCTTCAATGGGATGAGTTGCTTTCAGGGAGAACCGAGTGACCGAGTAGTGCTGCTGCTAGGGACCAAAATGGACTTCACTTTACTGCAAGTATTTAAAAAAATCCGTATTGTTATGTTAGCATTTAGCACGTTATTGCTCCCGTAATGAAACAGTTAAGGTGTGCTTAAATACAAAACATTTAATTAAGCTCAGCATTCAACGTTTACCTTATGTTAATCAGAACATTTATTTTAGTGTTTCCAATCTGCGTGTTTAAAAGGAACTGGGCCTACTTGTGTTCATTCTCATTACATAACTTTAATTAGTGTTGTTGACAATAAAACTACCATGTATAGGTTCGGTTACATCAAAGTATATTCTATCATATTCATTTGGCTGTGTGCAATTTCCCTAATGAATCCAGCCTCTCCTCTTTGTTATAAAAAAAGCCCCTGAGGCACATGTTGAACACTTGTAAACACTAACACTACTGTAGCCGCTGATGTGTCAGCGATTGCCAAGATGTGTTTTAATACCGCGGGCTTTTTCTTAAGAATCCTCCACTCCCAAAACAAATATTGCTTTCTCAGACGCCAATTATGTTTATCTGCTGCTTCCATTCTTATGTTTGCATGTCTCTAATACGCAATCAGGCGCAATGTCGTCTTTGCTTTGTGCTGACACCCAGCAACAGTGATAATTGTGTAAACAAAAGGCGCATCATTCTTCCGAGCAATCTAAGAAAACAAATGAGAAAGGGCAAGGTTTCAAATATCGATGTGGATTTATTTACATGTACACAGATTCAGAGGCGGGAGAGGTTGAGAGGGGATTGGGGAGTGAAACGGCTGATTATTGGGGGCAAAAGAGATTCAGCATGTTGGCCTATGCATAAAATAGAAAGAGCACATAAACAAATGAATTTACTCGCATGGATGCAAAAGTAATATACTAGATAGAATAGATTGAAAAGAAATTCACTACCACTGTACTAATCCTGTCACTTCAACAATACAATATACAGCTCCTACTTCAGGGGGAGGTAAGTAGGCTTGATAGTAGCGGCCATTTCCCCCCCCAAGTCAAAACTTGTGGGACATTGGGGAAACTCGTGGGCAGTAGCACTTCTCTATCTCTAACTCACAGTTTATACAACGGCAGCAAAACCTTCCTCCTTGTCAACCTGCAACCATGAGGCGTGCCAAATTTGAAAGTCTAAATACATTTCAGAAGCAATAATGATGCCTCGACCTTTAATTCCCCTTTGCAAATGAGGATTTATTGCCAAAACAGACTTTTTAGACGGAAAGGAGCTTCAGGTTGTCACAGTGTTGTCAGAAATGAACTTGCGCTCTGATGCAACCGATCTGTTAGTCCTGTAATAACCCTGAGTGATATAAACAAGTCTTCATTAAAAATCACACTGACGCGACCCCCAAAATGACATCTCAGAAGCAAAATAAAAGAGATTGATTGAAAAGACGACGCCGTCACACAGACTTTGAAGCATTTTTCTGTTGAGAGAAAAAGTAATACTGTTACTCATTGACCTCCACCAAGGCATTGGCCATATACAATGGTAGGATAATGTGCTCCTGGCTAGTTTTTCCTCACCAACCTAAAACATGTCAAATGGTTACTCCTGGTTAGACCTGTCCTGGACAATTTTCACTATGGCCACAAAAGTCTTCAACCTTAAAGATCCTATACCTGACTTTTTTCTCTTTGTAGGGTAACATTTGTTTTGCCCCATATTGGGATGTTGTGAAAGTAAATTATGATTTGTTGATATGTCACATTTTGATTCAGTGGTCGAAAACCCCTTTAGACAAAATTGGTAAAAACTAGATATTGTACTTTTAACCTTGCTTACCTAAAATCACGTGTCAAGGTCAAGGCCCTTTAATGAGTATGAATTCCCGAGTATGTCAGAAGAAAAATTCCACACGTGTCCAGCAGAGGGCACTGACATAATAAGAGATCTGGATATAAACAGTATGTTATAGCCATAAGATCGGGTGAGGAGCTCAGTTACCCGGGAGGAGCTTGGAGTAGAGTCGCTGCTTCTTCACGTCGAAAGGAGCCAGCTGAGGTGGCTCGGGCATCTGTTCCGGATGCCTCATGGTTGCCTCCCGCGGGAGGTGTTCCAGGCATGTCCTAGCGGGACAAGGCCTCGTGGAAGACCCAGGACACGCTGGTGGGACTATAATAATAATACATCAGACTTGCATAGCGCTTTTTTGGACACTCAAAGACGCTTTACATGGGGGATAAAACAAAACAAAAAGGGGGGTTTAGGAAAAAGCTAGTTTGAACAGGTGGGTTTTGAGCACTGATTTGAAGGTTGTCAGAGTTTCTAATGGGCTGGCGGGTCCGGCGGTTAGCGCGGGTGATGGGAGTGAGGCGGTTGGAGTCGGCTGAGCGGAGGCGGCGGGGGGGTTGGTGTTGTTGCAGGAGCTCGGTGAGGTAGGGCGTGGCCAGGTTATGGAGGGATTTGTAGGTGAGGAGGAGGAGCTTGTACTGAATACGATATTGAACAGGGAGCCAGTGGAGCTGCTGGAGGACGGGGGTGATGTGTTCTCTGGACCGGGTGTGGGTGAGGAGGCGGGCAGCAGAGTTATGGATGTATTGCAGTTTTTGGAGATGAGTGGTGGGAAGTCCGTAGAGGAGGCTATTGCAGTAGTCGAGTCTGGAAGTGATGAATGCGTGGATGAGGATTTCATGTCTCCGAGCTGGCCTGGTGTCGCCTCGAGGTCCCCCCAGAACAGCTGGAGGAGGTGTGCGTGGATCGGGAAGTCTGGGCATCTCTGCTGAGACTGCTGCCCCCGCGACCCGGCCCCGGATAAAGCGGAAGAAAATGGATGGATGGATATTATAGCCATGTGGTAAATGATCAGTCTGCCCCAGGGCGGCTGCGGCTACAATAGTAACTTTCTGCCATCGAATGTGGCAGAATAGTGACTTCATGTAGCACTTTGAGAAACATGTGTCACAGGCTGATGAAGCACAATAAGTGTAAGTCGTTATTTATGAGGCCACAGTCCTTTACAATATATGCGACTTTGACACCCCTGCCTTAAATAATATGGCAAAGTGACTACGACACCTACATTTACTAATCCCTGTACCTTTGTTCTAAGCACATATGACTTTGCATTGCTATCGTAATACTCCTTATGTTTAACGCATCATTCATGACGCAGAAGATTACACATTATAGCTAATCACGGTCAGAGACGGCCTTGCTATATTTAGTTTGTGCACCCAGACGACTGCACCCAATTTACATGCAAAGTTATTATGAAGGAGACACACCCTGACACTTTGTACATGGATCAAAGTCTTTTCAGTTCTACGCTGACATGTTGCCTGCTCTGTTTACAAGTAACGGAGTGGCAAAGAATGCTAACAAGCTAGTGTTAAGCTGGCATGGCTCTGCAACATAATGCTTCACAGTGTATTCAACAATTGTGTACTTATGATCTTTATCGGCCTCAAAGCCTGCATGGCAAACGGTACAGGGAAGGTATCTGGCTTAAATCCTACCAAATAAACATGTATCCATGACCCTATACACAAACGAAATTGCCGTTTGAACTTGAATCACCTCCTGCCGCTGCCTCGGCTGGACTTTGTAGCGCTGAGCCCGCGCCGTGATATAATAGATAGGTACACGGATTGTACTATCTGCTATCCCGGGCTATCTCACGCTCGACACAGTAAGGAGTGGGGGACATTAATCTGCCGTATTTACGACCAGTGCAGTAGTCAGCTATCTGTTAGGATGCCCTCCCCCCCATTCCCTCCCCATCACCTCTGTGCAAGGTTAGTTGCTTTTAATACTCCTGTCACATAAGGTAATCGGCGCCAGACAGTGTGTCTCAATAGTGTTTGGGATGGGATTTTATAAATGAAATGCTACCATAGAAAATAAACAAACATAAGCTATACAAGCAAGTACACACATCTAGTATATTCTTCTTGTATATTATAATCGTCATTATAATATATTACATGGAGTGTAGTGGTTTTAGCACAATCGCAAAGTTATATAGTTTGGACAGACCAGAATTACATGGCGGAATCTACTATTATTTTGTGTTACGGTATTAAAAAGTGGTGTGAAATTCAATCATTTAGACGTTACTGTTGCCAAATGATAGGCATGTTTGCAAATTTGTGACCTGATCCCCAACAACAAATGATAAGGCTTTAAGATTAGAACACCATGAGCGCAACTTATTGTCAAGTTTTGAATGACTGGATGAAACCGGACGCTGGAAACGCCTGGGCGACGTGTACGGCGGGCGCGCTTTTGTGCTTTGTCATGATTTGCGTGGCTTTCGGTCAATAATAGAGAGCGAATGCTAATTCACTGCACTCGCAAATTGTCATCTCGCAACAGTCCGGTCCCATTAGCGGGTCGGAATGAGTAATGTAATTTGACGGCATGTAAAATGAGAGATAGAAAATGTGCTGACACCTCGGCCATGTGGTACATAAGAAACGGGCGAGACGATCGGATTTTCTTGTTGGCGAGCAGGATTTGGGTTTTTGTTTGGAGTAAATCTATAGTCACATGATCCAGCAAACTCCTAAAGGCGGGCCCAAACCTGGATTAAAAACAAAGAAAGTCAAGGGATTGGTTAAAGGCTACGATAGCAACTTGTCACTTACGGGTGTGATGCAATGGAAAGCATTTTTGTTTTGAGTTTCTTGAAGCGTGTGCATTCAATGAGGGTAGTAAACGTGATGCCTTGCAATCACTCAGAGCAGTATAGAACAAAAATAATGCATTTTACAAATAAGTAAATAATTTTTAACGACCTTTAATGTGTGCAAAACCTATCAAGTAATAACATCATAAAGCAATGTTCAGGACTCAGTTGTAACTAATTCTGTTGGACTGATTTTCTTGAATGTATCATATTTGCTGTAACCCCAGCCTTTTCATACATTTACTTTTGTGTTTTTTTTCATGCACAGAAACGTATCTTTGTTGCACGTTTTATTGTATCTGGTGAATTCTGTACTTTTCTACACGTTGGCCTCGACTCTCACCGAAGCAAACTGGCCTTCTTACATCTATATCACGGCTCTCATCATACCTTTTCCTGCGGCCGTGTTCTCTGCCCATATAAAAGCATATGAGTTGAGACAGGCTGTGGTTAGAGCTGCAAACAGGGGGCTGTTGTGAAGAGGCACTGACCCACCGTCAGCTCTGATCCATGACTGCTCCACATCAATACACATTCATCTGCGCGCGCTTCACCCCGGGGCTACTGTGGCGCTGCAGAGGCCGAGGCTATACTGCGGGGCGAAGACAGGCAACAGACTTCACTTTGTCTACACTATCACTGACACCCAACACCGACCCGGGACATCTGATGGGAGCCCCCCACACCGCCCCTCCTCTGTCTTTGTGTGTGATTAAGGCGCTCCAAATGTCAGCGGTCACTGATCTATCCTATGCACCATTCATTAGGCTGTGATTTAAAGGGAGAAGGGTTACAATTACAGCTTACAGGTCTCTCTACGACAGTCTGCTGCGGTCTGTTTTGGACACAATGGACAATGTGTCGGAGGAGACTGGGCACATTGTTGTCAAATTTGGCTACAATTGCTTATATTTGTTATTTATGCCGAACGTAGTCACAATATGTATCTACGAGTCAAGATTCAAAGTGATTTTATATGAGTAAAATGTAATAACAACTGTATTACAAATAGCTGTACTTTCTGAAGCTGTGTTTATAACGTCCACTCTTTATATCCAAGTCCACAAATGACAGTGCCGTGGTGTTGATTTCATGCAGCCTTTAAAAGTGATTGAAGCTGTGATTGTTGCTGAGTGGCAGCGGCGCAGGATGGAACCAGATCCCCAGACTGATGAGCGCTCTAATAGGCCTGTCTAATGTATCATCGATGGACTGACTGCCGTCTCGGAGGAGGCGTTCACTGGGATTCTGGCAGATGAATTTCAGGGAGCTGAAGTACAGTTCATGTGTCTGGAGTGAGGAAACGCGCCCTCTAGTTGCACTGAATGGATGTACAGTGAGGATCGGCCCAGAGCGATACACAGGAGCATTTCTCATATGCGCCCACTGTCCTCTCTCTCTTTTCCGCTCTCAGCCAATCTGCGCGTGGTGACGCTGCGCAAAGGCTGGATCTAGTCTCCGTTTCATCGTCGTATTTAACACACCCACCACCAGATTCACACATGCTACAGCGGTGCGTTCTCCCGTTCGCCTGTCCGCGCTGGGATTTAGCTCGAGGTCTTACCTGTGTGGCGAAGAATACTTTTTTTTTTTCCGGGAGGAGTTTCCCTTTTCGAGAAACATGACTTGTGTCTGATCAGCTTTTCCGGTGTAGCAGATTTGTACAGCTCCAGAGCCCTATGCGCGCAGTTCTCTCGTGTCACTTTCCGTGGCTCCTCGCGCAGAGAGAGACTGGGCAGTAGGATGTGGCTGTGGTGCGGACCGCCGCGACCTGCTCTACCTGGACGTTTGCGGATGATTTTACGCGCGTGAGAGAAATCTGAAAACAAGTGGGCATCCAAAGTGTGGACCCTGAATCCTTTACTCAAGACGGCCAGCGAAGATGGCTCCTATGTGTTCAACGTGTACTTTATTAGATTGGCATCCAGTGTGATCAATATCATCAGCGATGTAGTCAGCCTCTTCATCTGCGTGCTCATCATCTGCAGCAAATACTCGCATCTGCTCAAACGCGAGACCATGAAGATGATCCTGCTGCGTAAATTCCGCGTCCTCATTCTCATGGTGTTCCTGGTCGCCTGCTCCATGCACATCATGATCGACCTGCTGCCCAAACTGGAGCGCAGCGGCAACAGCGGCTGCTCGTGCTCGCACACGCCGAGCGAGGAGCCTCAAAACTGGGCCAAGCAGAGCTGGCCAAACAAGCACACGCTGCGGATCCTTCAGGACTTCAGCAACGAGCCCAGCTCCAACGTGTCCTCGCACTCTTTGGAGAGGCTCCCGGGCGCAGGGGACAAGAAGCAGTCCCTGAGGAGGATGGAGCCGCTCGGAGCGGACAGGAAGCGTCCCCTGATCCAGGACGCGGGTGTCACCAAGAACGTGGCGCCCAGGGGGTCAAGGTTGTCAGCCCTGTATGATCACCCGTTATATAAAAGAGCCCTGCCAACGCTCACCGACGAGGACACGCTGTTTAACGTCAACACGGACATCAGATTTGACCCCAAAGTGGCGGACGAGACAGAATGGTAAACCTATACAATTATAATCCTTTACTGGTAAACGTGGCCATTCATGAAGAAACCATTTCCCCTTTTTAGCACCTCGATTGTTACTGTATTATAATGGTTTACAGTGTTTATCGCACCATTGTCCATTGGCTCAACTGTCCACTTTTGCTTCCCTTTTCATGGTCATCTTGGCTGAGCACCTCTCTCTCTCTCTCTCTCTCACTCTAATCCTCTTGTGTTCACGGAAGATTAACAATAGATCAAATGCACAGTTAAGGTCCAGCATCCCCTATGCACCATCCCGTTTATAAAGTGTGTTGCATTGAAAACCAAAATAACTCTCCTTCTTACTTATGCACGGCTCATCCTTAATTTGTCCCGGCAGCGCAGCCTCCAGTTTATCTGTCTGCAATCACATCAATTTATCAAGCTGTTGCACAACACCTGGCTGCGTTACGTGAATAAATCAAGCCTCTAAGTCTGCCTTTCTTTCTTTCTTTCTCTCTTTCTTTCTTTCTTTCTTTCTTTCTTCGCAGGAACGGGGAAGGTGCCGCCGTGAATGAGTTTAGTCCAACCGGGGAGCTCACGGCGGACTCTTATCCCAACTGGCTGCGCTTCCACATCGGGATTAATAGATACGAGCTGTACTCCAGACACAACCCGGTCATCGATGCGCTCCTCAAGGACCTGGTCACCCAGCGGATCACGAGTGTGGGTGAGTGAAGGCCAAAGAGCTGAATGGGGAAAGGTTAAAGTCACACCTTGACTGCACATGCCAAACTGTAGGAGGAAAACTGGGGGGGGGAGGCTTTGAAAAGTTGTGATATTGTGAAAGCGTTGAAGGAAGTTCTTTGGTTGGATTTTCTGTGTGTTTGAAAATAGAACTCATATTCATTGCAAAAGGAAAGTTGTGTCGTTCCATTTCAAGCTTCCAAGTGGACTTTCAGGTTTCGAAGGTTCTTAGCACTTCTTACTTCCTGGTTTTTGATGGACACGTCTGCTTCTGCCTTCTCCTGTCTCGCAAAGCTTCTAAAACCATAAAACACCCAAACTCTCCACCATATAACAAGGAAAACGGCGATGATCCCATACTTTAATATGAAGATTGAGGTCAGGTCAGGATTCCGTGGTAGTTTTTGACTTTCAACGCTCAAAATGCAGATGTTTTGATCACGTTTACGATGAATGACTCTGTAATTACTGGGCCCATCCACAAAGTTCAATGTCTTCTCTGTCGGCACAAATGAGTTAAGGTGAAATATTTTGATCACAGTGTTGACATATTTTTCAGGCAGCGTAATATGAGAACATGTGCACATTTTAAAGGAACAGGCCACCATTTTTCCATTCTGAGACATGTTCTGGCCTGAGCTTAGACGAGTTGATGCGCACCTGTCTGGTCTTTGTGCGCGCCCTCAGTCACGCAAAACGACGAAAGATGTTGCTAGCATTTGGCCTCTCCCAATGTATTCCTATGGCTCCAAACGGGGGTGAAGTTAGAAGCGACCAAGCTCTTCCACGGGCACAAAGACCAGATAGGTACGTATCAACTCGTCTAAGCTCAGGTAAGAACATGCCTCAGTATGGAAAAACGGTGGCCTGTTCCTTTAAGGTTACCCAAGTGTTTTGTTTTGATTCGGTCTGTCGGCAAAATAGGCAAATCTCTGTCAGTCAGGCGCGAGGTCTGTGCGATATTGCGATGTATTGTGGTTTCTCACTAAGTCCAGGCCGCACAGGTTTCTCTGGACATTTTAAAGGTAGTACAAATGTTTTTTTTTTTTTGTTGGATCGTTTTGCGTTTTGGCTTCATTCACTCCTCAAATTCCTGCACACTCAAGGTCGCTCCACTTGCTGTAAAGTGATTGCAGATTTTAAGTGGATGTCGTGAGTTTATCAAGAGAAGACGTGCATTTTTTTTGAACATTCTGAAAAACTTTGCGTGGATTCTGTTCATTTTTCCACTTTAACGACGTACTGGTGTTGTCGTGTTTTGCCTGTGCCACAGCAATACAGCTGGTAAAGCGGAAAGAAAGCTTTTTCCACAAACTCAGCATGCAAATGACTGGCTCCACTCCGAAAAGGAGAGAAATAGGGGAATTTGCACAGGTTAGAGGAAGTGTTTTTCAGAGGACAACATGAGTTAAAGATTAACAACATGTACAGCTGTATGGCAAAAATCATCTGAATCTTTTTGCATTTTGCATTTTGGCTGGGTCACCTACTGAAATGTCATTGTTTATGTAACTCAAGGCTGCTCCATTTACTCCAGCTGTAATCCAAATAATGTTTTCCTACCCTGAATTACTTCATTATCTATTATACAAGGCTGCTTTCACTTTATAGAAACTAACCAAAAAACGAATATCACATAATTTGAAAACCACAGAGGCCATCATTGCGATTGAAAATGTTTGATTTTTCTGGTTCTAACGTCACATTTGGCTGTTGGCCTTCATGATAAACTCCCACTGGCTGTTCGTCTATGCCACTTGTCAACAGAGAACTCATAGAGAGAGAAAAAATAATAAAAAATCTAATTCATAATGTAAATGTACAATATGACATATGCTTGATCTTTGAATATATAAATGCTCATATGTGCAATTGGTCAATTAATTCTAAAAGTTTGACGAATAGATGTACAAAAAAAAACGACCTGACACAGCTCCACTCCCTGGCTGGTCAGTTTAGGAATTTCCTTCTCTTTCTATCTTTATACTTAAGAAATAGCCCTGGTCTCCCTCTCTCCGAGTGGATAGAGGAAGCCGGTCTCAGCGTCTGTATCCAGCAAAATACATGCTGGCTCCATAATTACAGAGCTTTCACACAGGCCCCAGGCAGAATACCAATACCACGCCAACGGAAGATGCTTATTATCTCAACTTAAGAATAGTGGACGCTTTATACATTGGACCTGCCAGTATTTGTCAATGGAGACGTGAAGCACAGGTCGATTTGACTAATGCTTGGATCAGGAGAGTAAGTTAGCCAGCACTGCAAAAGCCAATACTGAGGCTCTTGGTCATCCGAGCCCACTCTTGTAAAGACGATCAAATATTCCCGACTGAAATGGGTTGGTTGAGTTGAGGAGGTTTTACCTCTACCTTAAAGGGACTAGATGCAAGGTGGTCATTTTTGTACTCACTACTGCCACCTCAGGTCTTACGTGTAACTGCAGCTTCTATATGAAGCTTGTGCATGACGGCATTTCGGACCCTAATTAACACCTTTTTTATTTGAGTGTAGGGCTGAAACGATTGAACTTATAGATTATTGAAATAGTTGACAACTATTTTAGTAATTGATTAATCCTTTTCCAGTAAACACAGACTCAAATAGAGCAAAAATGACATGAAAATTGTGTATTTTTTATACTACTTTGTTCTTAAAGTTGGGGTCTGTAGTGTTTTGTACATTGAACATTTCATAAATATCCATCTGTGTCTCATCCAATCAGAAGAAAAATTAGCGCCAAGAGCCTCCAACAAACATTCACTTTAAGTTTACTCCATCAACATGTCCTCAAGCGGCGCCACTTTAGCTTTATGTGATTTTTTAAAAATACGATTTTCATACACCATTCACAGCCAAGCGATTAATCGTGAAAATAATTGGTAGATTAATCGATTGCTAAATAATCGTTAGTTGCAGCCCTATTTGAGTGACAGTGCAGGATTTTAGAGGCAGCTGTGGTGAACAGGTCTGAGCTCATTCTACACATAGGACATGGCTGGAACATTCTCGCTTTCGTCAGATGTAATGTGCAGTGGGTGGAGGTTATTGCAGTCCCGACCACTTCCTTCAGGAGATTAGAACTTCTCAACCCAATCAACCCATTCCAGTCGATGCAATTTGAGAATCTCTACTAAAATGGGCCAGCTAATTTAATTCACAGTATTAATCTAATATGGTATACAGAATATGTAGAATATCTGTCAAAAGTTCTCGACAATTCTCGACGATTACAATTATGTTTCAATATTACAGTTAAGAAACACAACTAAATACAAATATTTTGGTCAATCGTTGGACAAATGCCGATATGCTATGGTTTATTTATAAAGACAAAAATGTTTTCATTTATTAATTTTAGTAATTCTAATTTTTAAAAGCATGAATAATATTTATTATTTCAGACATTCATCGCA
Organism: Gobius niger; assembly: GCF_951799975.1. Taxonomy (NCBI): domain Eukaryota; kingdom Metazoa; phylum Chordata; class Actinopteri; order Gobiiformes; family Gobiidae; genus Gobius; species Gobius niger. The sequence goes on along the minus strand of NC_136870.1, from coordinate 9,849,418 downwards.
TACATCGAGTACTTGAGACAGTAATTTGGCTACAGTTTATTAACAACAAAAATCAATTGATTTTAGGTCTCCTTGTTAATAAAAATTTGTTGACTCTACTAAAATAATCTGATGAATTTAATTCCAATTAACTTGCTGTGTATTACCTGTAGAAGCCCCAAGTGTAGACACTGTTATTTCAGGTAGCTTGAACCCCACATCGATTGCTCGTCTTAGTAGACATTTTTCTTGTCTCCACGATTCCCATATGTAAAAAAATAATAATAAATGAGCGGATTGATTGTGCAGGTTGTACTACTGGCAAAAGGCCACCGAAAACATTGTTCCCGATCGATCCGTGGCTGCTCGGCTCAGATCTTTTTTGGAAAAAATTCAGGCTTGTGCAACGTTCAGAGCGGCGTCCCGCGAGTGCCTTCAGAATGCATTACCCGGGTGGAAGCATGAAGGGGACAGGGAGAGAGAGAGGGGAATGGAGGGAAAGCAAACAGCCATAGGGAGAGAGAATGGTACAAGCGCTGGTCGTCCTTCACCTCCTCACTCTCCTCTTTTGTCAAACAAACAGTCATTTCAGATGGCACGCACACCAACACAGACAAACACTCAGACGAAACAAGAGCTAGCCGGAGCTTTTATTTCATTCATTTGGTATTGAAAAATATTTATTTGTGCGTGGTTCCAAACAGCAACAGTATATTGCGAGAGTAAACATAGCTGGTGCTGGAGGAGACTTTCAAATAACACAAAGTGATGCCAGGCCAAGTTGTGCTCACATTTTTAGTCTAGATTGGTCAAAGCTTCCAACGTGTGGCGAACCTTCCTGTCCGTGTTGTTGATAGTGGACACATTTTGACCTCAATCTTCAATGCAACCCCAAAATGGTTGTTACTGACCTTGCCACAGTGCCAAACCACTTCCCTATAGCAGAAAATGAAAGCTCAAGGTCGGCATGCAAATCAAAGGCTCCACATTCAAAGCAGAGATGAGACACATCAGGGGGGAAATTTGTGTCCTGTATACTTGTTTTTTTTGGGGCCTCAGACAAAATGGCATACATTTACGACTATTTTTGTGAGTGCTCCTGTAAATTTGTTTCTGACTTTTTCTATTTCACCCCCACAGCTATGAAGTCAGGAGGCACCCAACTGAAACTCATCATGACTTTCCAAAACTACGGACAAGCCCTGTTCAAACCGATGAAGTAAGTTCCACCACATTATCTCATCGTTACCCTTCTTCTACAAACGCATTGGTCCACAGTAGATTTCTGAAGCGCAATTTTCTTTGTAAGACCATCATCTAAAAACGCCCTTGAACCATCCGTCTGTATAGTCTCCTCTCTGGTGAAATCAAATAGCTTTTCTTCTATGGCCAACCTTGATTTTTTTTTTTTTTTTTTCCCACTGGTGGTTTTGCTGTGTCAGAATGGCATAGCTGCCCACTATTGGCTTTTTCAGATGACACGACATCTTTCAGAGGCGGTTTTTAAGTCGGAGGTCGGTGCTCAACCCAAAGGCATATCATTTTGTATTGATCCGGTGGTTGTGGTTGCTTTAAATGGCTTGCTGATGCCTTGACATTTGTTTTGCCGCAGGAGAATTAGGCAGATCATGCTCAGATGTTGTGTTTTTTAAGTAGCGTTTTGCACTTGACATTGGTGATGATTTCAACAAACACATCTTAATTAATATGTTGGCGATAACACCCCTTTACTTTTCATTTAATTACAGTTTAGGGTGAAATCGTGTAACAGCCTTAGCTACAAGAGAGTTAGCTATCGGCTCTATATCTATGTATATATATTTTTTTTTACATTTTTGTCCAGAAAATAGGCTATTATGTAAAGTGTTTTTCATTAGCATGCGCCATCAGTGCTGCTAACTGGGCTAATTGAGAGACCAATTTTTTAAGACCATTTGAATAATATGACCTTCTTAACAAAGCCAAAGGATAAGCCATTTAATGGGATGTTTTCATTTATCACAACATTGCTAAGTGCATTAAATTGCTTCTTACAGTTGTAGTAGAAATTAATTATCATTGGGTGTGAGAGGTGTAATTGCACTTAAGTAGTTGTTCTAATTTTAAGGGCAGTAGAGATTAATCATTAAATTTGTTTAAACAACCTACAGCAGAATTACAGAGAAACTCTTAATGTCACTATACTGAATATGTCAATGACTTTCCTGCTAAGAAAACAAAGTCCATTTGCATAAAAACAGGTGGTTCCAAATGCAAAGTCATTGCTCATTTTTACACATTTTTAACTGAAAATATGAAATTGTGGTGGGCCTCATAAGCTTTTTTTTCCCCTCATGAATCCCTTTTTCAAATAGCAGAATTATAACAACATTCTCCAAGTGCTCTTCTGAGCTGGAGATGCTGCAGTTGTTGAACTCCACCGTCTGGTATGCTGCGAGTCGGTGATTTAAGTGTGGGACTTTTACCTGCGTTACTACCCTTTCTAACAATAACAAGGTCATGCTGTAGTTAAACTATTATGTGAAGTGTAATTATATGCACTCAGTGTAGTAAGAGCACTGATTAGAGGGGAACTAGTTGGAGTGGTCATCCGCCGGCCCACCCACTTGTAGCAAAAATGTGGGAAGAACAGAGATTGTTTAAGTGCATTTAAGTGAGTTAAAAAGTAAATAACTGATCTGAGCCGGGATTATAATATTGGCTGCATGGGAATGGTAAATGGAAGATTTTTATTCCCCCAAAATTTGGTCTATTACTGATAAACAATAATAAACAGAGGCGGACCCAAGATTTATCCCTGAGGGATTTCTGAATGTCCCTTGAAAAAGCAAAAAGTAGACTAACTTTTGATTATTTAATGATATATACTTGGGCCTTCTCAACAATTTTTCTTAAGTTTTTTCCACAGTTCATTCTTCTGTCCTTCTTAGTTTCCCAGGCTCTAAATCAAATTTAAATAGAAAAGACACGGACCGACTTACTATAAACAGAAAAAAAGATCAAAATCTGATAGAAAAAGGCTTGTGCCGGGATCCTTACGTATTCTTCATGCTCAGACTTCCCAACCTTTATTAGACATTCATCTTACATACCATTTTAACTTGGACCTAATCCCTCTATCACAGCTGCGTTCCTGATATCTGCTCCGACACAGTGCTTTCAACCATTTCTCTTCAGAAAAGAGCCAGGTGTAATTGCTTGGAGCTTTGAGATGCGTCAGCGCCTCTGTTCTTGCTTCATCTCCTCTTGAAGCCTCCTCCAATTATTTTATGAGAACATTTCGAGCGCTGCCTGAGATACTTAACACAGATGTCTCATACAAAGCAACAGTCATTTTTCGTGGTCAATAAGGCACTTTCGCATTACTTTCCATTACAGAGACACTACATTGCTTGATATGGTATGAGAGATTCCTATTTCTTGTCACATTTCGGGCGATAACACCCCCCCAGAGAAGCGCTCTTTCCTCCTAATCCGTCCCTGATTGGTGGATTTAAATGTCACTCTGCCTCTTGTGGTGGCGATTGTGATTTAATTTTGGGTTAATGGTTTTGCACACTGTCTGTTGTGGGTTAAGTCCTGGTATGATAGCGATTTTTCTCAGTAGAAGCAAAAGCTGTTGTAATTAAGGTGTAATCAGTGTGGTTACATGATACAAATTGGAGGGGATTGGGATTAGTATGTTAATACTTAAACTGCAGGTATTACTGGCGATGAAGGAATTACACACTGGATAAATTTGAGGGAGAAAAAAAGCAGGCTAGAAGTGTGATCAAATGTGGATATTCTGAATATGAGAGATTGCTGCAGTGTGGCCAGAGCCCTTCTAATCAGTCATGTGACTTTGACCTGACATCCTTTTGAGGACTTTTGCCTATTTGATTGAGAACGGAGATCATTTCAATTGCTTTTTTCAATGACAACTATCGTAATTGTACTATTGTGCGAAACCTAAGGATAAGCCGGCACTTCACCTGCATAGGCCCCAGGGTTCAATTATTTGTCAAACTAGGGGCCCCTTAAGAGCACTGTGCACAGAACTCCAGATAAGCAACTGAGTGTAGCTCTTGGACCACACATAGAGAACGCATTGTCCAAAAAAAAAAAATGGTTCACAGTCATGAACAGGAGAAAAACGACGATCGAGTGATCCAGTGAAATAAAAGTTGCTAGGTAGTCACTTGTAATATAGCACATTATTACACCACCTGCCAAGAGCTTTATTGAACTGCATGAGTGAAAATGCTGCACTATTGTTAAGAATTTGCAGAATTATGAAGTTGTTTTCTCGAGATCTTATGCAGTTAAGAGTACGAACACGCTTGAAAAATGCTATAAATAGTTTTCTTGCTCTAAATTGCCTCAAGCGAAACAATAGATCAGTGGGTGTGAGTATTTTTTTTAACCTTGTAACTGCTTTTGTCATGTGTGCAAAGTCTGAGATAATAAGAGGAAGTGAAGTGAATAAAAAGATGTCTTGTGCATGTTTGCATGAATAGTTTTCATAACGTTTGAAGTTATGTGGTTCATATTTCTTTCTCTGAGAAACTTAATGGCTTTTCAAGAGATTACACAAATATTGTCTATATTCAACCACAGGTCACTGGTTTGATCCCCTTTGGACAAAACACTTAACCTGCCTGTTGCTTTTGCATTAAAAATTGCAATATGGAATGGTTTCAATGCTTGAATCGGTTCATGAGCATGGTCTTACAGTCACAGGTTAGCATTCTGAGCTTGTCCGCAAACCGAGCTTCAAAGTCTACTTCTAGAAAGGGAATTGTCGATGGATGTTGTGGTTGTAGATGAACCAGAATACTACAGACAGAAGGCAACTCTCCAAGTCTCCAAGTCTGAAAACTCTGCCTGCTTCCCAATCTGAACCAGCCTTGAGAAATGTTGAATGACGTTTCGATGTAAATGTGTTTCTTTGACAGTGGTGCTTGTCGGGAGGTGCTTCCGTGTTTGATAATCCGCACAAACATGTGAGCGTGAGGAGTCTGGTTCCATGTCCTGGTTCGGTGTCCTGCCTCAGTGCGCTTGACTTCAGCACTACAGAGAACCAACGTGGCTGCAATCAAGAGGTCCTTTTATAGGCCTTGTACATACGTCTGTGCATTATTTAGGCTAGAACGTTGTGATTACAGTGCCTAGGCCGTAAGGGGGGAAGTAAAGCTTATTATTAGTCTCCAAAGACTTGTAGAGGTGTGAGACTCTGAAGAAGAGAACAGTCACTTTTTAGCACCAGTGACAGATTAAAATTATGATACTACTACAGTATACATCTTTTTTATTCAACGTCTTACTTTCACCACCACATTATCGTTATTCCCTTGGTTTTCAGCAAGCTTGGCCTCCGCTCCCTTTCTGACTAGACATCTACTGGACAAATTAGCCCAAATATCAAGTAAAGGAGCTTAAAAGGGGCTAAGTTCCTGACGGTTGTGTGCAGTCACTTTCCTCGACACGCATCGCTTCGGATTCCCAAAGCTGCCGGTGTCCGTCTGCCGCGGTGCATCAAAGAGCACACAGGGCCGCAGATCAAAGGCGGATCCGGCAGGGCGCTTAATGCTAATGCTAACGTGAGCCAGGCAATCAGGAACGCGCGGATTTATAGGTAACCGGACCGCTGGCCCCTGTAGCGTCCACGTCTTACGGCCCTTTTACTGGTCAGTGCATTTGGAAGCAAATACTTGAGCAGGTTTTCTAATAAAGTGTTATGGGTCCGGAATCCCCTTTTAATGTCTCTTGCATCATGGAAGAGTCTTAAAACGCTGCAATATTACCAGAAACAAAAGCTTAGTGGACGGATTTGCCCTTCCTCCTGAGTGACAAAACATGTATTTTGTACTTTCACACTCTTGCGTGCGTCAGATTTTCTCCTCTGTCCTAAAGACTCTCCCCTGTCTTTTCCCGCTGTTTGTTTTTCTCCCAAACTCGACCAAATGCCAAAAATCCATTAGCGCCGTTGTCGTATCGATCCCCCAGGTACGCGGCCTTTCTCTTCTCATCACGCAGACTATAATCACTATCTTCGAGCTTTTATTTAGTTCCCCCTGATGTTGTGTGGGTGAGCCGGCCACGCCTCGACATTAGCTCAGCCCGGTGAATCAGCCCCGAAAGGCTATTTGCGGTGCGCTTTTCCAGACGCCAAAACAAAACCCGGGCTTAAATAAGTCTGTCTTACGTAAGGCCATGCGGGGAGATGCACGTTCGGCTTCGCAGTAGTGTTGTTTCCCTCAAATAATTAAATAGAAGTAGTTTGAGAGTTGCAATTTTCTCTGTGATTGAATTATGAACTTCGGAATTTCTCTAAAAATAAAGAGGAGCCAGCAAATCCGTATTCTAAGATGATATCTCAAAAGTACAAAAAGGAAGAGTAAAAAAAGGCACAACTGTATTAATTTACTAAAACTTCTCTTTCAAGTGCAATTCTTCAAAAACCTTCCAGAAGGAAATGAGACGTCGCTCTTCCCACCTCTGCACTCAAAGTAAAAACACACAGTTTTAACCAGAATAACATTGGTTTTATGAATCATCGCGATAATTGCGTTCGTCATAGGCTGCTTTCCTGTTGTGACGGAAGCCAGCTGTGAAAACAAGGACAGATTTTACCATAATGTCTGCATATGTTCCGGTGTAAATATTTTGCATTTGTCTTGGGGTGCATGATACGCTGACAGCCGTCTGACTGAAGTGGAAAAGCAACTGCAAGGATTTGGTCAGGAGAAGGGTTTCCAGGCTTGAAACCTATTGGTCAGACAGGTTATGGGTCTTATTGACAGGCAGTTTCAATTATGAGTTAAACTACCAGTTGCTTTATCACGTCATCATTGCGCTATCGGCAATTCGGCGGTGTTTCTCTCCAGCGAGTTTGAAAGGGCTTTTATAAAACTGCATGCTGCTTGTTAATATGCAAAAAGAAAGCAAACTATAGGCGGCTTTTCAGATGCACAGCAAAGTCAAACCCACACACTATATATAAAGCCTCATTCCGCTGCTGTCAATCCTGTTATGACACTGCTCCAGCAAGCGTCCGTGGGTTTTCACATATCCCTACTTTTGGTGAAAAAAAACAAAACTGTGCGTGCAACTTGTAGAAGCAATATTTCACAGTATACGAGACTTGGAACATTGATTAAACCAGGGCCACTTTCTTTGTCGGGGCCCAGGGCGAGACGAGAGGCTGTTCGGTGTATTTTGCCGCCATTTGAGATTCACTTAAATTCATATTTTTTAATTCGTCATCAAAGGAAAGCTACCAATCTTCCATTTAAAATTATATTGGCAAAAGCTTTCTGTGCGAATCTTGTCCACAATGACCTTGAGTGAAATACTGCTATGTGTACCGCCTTCCCCTCGCCGCCGTGCTTTTCTCAAGTACACAAAGTGGCCGCGGTGTGTCCAAGAGTCGCTCGAGAAACCCTTGAGTTTTGAAGGGGGCTGTTAGCCTGGCTGCGGCGTGCGAAAGGTGGGTTTTTTGTTGTTGTTGTTATGAAAAGGCACGTTCCCGTTGGGAAGTCCGGCAACAGACCCCTTGGAGCGCTCCTTCAAGTCCGAGTAATACTAATACGGTGCATGTGCCGTGTCCTGTCAGAACGTCCGAGTGGCTTTTGTGTAACGTGCGGGGGGTGAATGTGAAAAGGGAAGGGGCATTCAAGTGTGGGAGTGTTTTTTTTTTTACTGGGTAGAGCTCTTGAACAGGCGCCGTCATTTTATGTTACTTTACAAGCACGTAATAGCAGCTTGCCTCCTGTACTTTTTTTTGCCTGTTAATCGTGTTTCGTCAATGTATTTCCTCCCACAAACTCATTTACAGTATGACTTACATTTGGGAACGCAATGATAGAGACCGAAAACACAAGGTTAGGAGGTTTACATTCGCAGTTTGCCATTTGCTTATTCCGACTGGGATTAATCGCGCCGCCCCCTACATTCCTACATTTCTTTTTACATTTTGCGCGGCGAAAGAATCAATCACCTCTTTCCAGTGAATCAGCCTCACGAAGCCAATTAGCTGATGAGTCAATGATCGATGTGACAGAAGGAGGACAAGGAAGGACAATGATTGATATGATAGAGCTCTTCCGCTTGCCTCTGTCTCCCACTTAATTGCATTAGTTGTCAATCAGTTCACTCCGGCTCCAGTCCTGCAGCAATCAATGTCAGCATCCCGAGTACAGTTATATATACACGATATATATATACGTGTCCCTGCCCCCCGTCCGGGCGATCCATATCCGCGCTGGGATTGGTCAGAAACATTTGATTGACACCCCAGGGAGACGTGGGATAGTGTCACCTAGTTTGCGTCAATAATGTATCGACAGTAGGGCGAATAACAGCCCGGGGCGAATGTAAGCAGCAGCGCGGGGCTCTGGGAGAGGCGGAAGACGGAGGCAGAGATACAGAGACAGAGAAATACTGTATGTTTATGAATCTACTACTGTATATGGGACAGCTACATTCAGGGCCATTTCCAGCTTTGTTTGGAGCTCCCATGACAATAAAAGGGTTTCGGGCCGATAATGAAGCTGATAAAGAATTGTAAAATTAAAAAGTGTTAAGTGTACATTTGGGAATACAGTTGTTGTTAATCTAAATGTGTTGTGTATTCCAGTGTGTTGTTGCCAGGGCAGCGGTAAAATGGACACACATTTTTGTCTCCTATACTTTATTGGTTTTCCACATATTTCACAACTTGTTTTTTGAGATGTGCGGTCAAGATTCATAATATGAATAACTAATCTATTTTTCCTTGACCTTCCTCTAACATCGAGTGCATTTCTATTCGAGATGCACCGATCCAGCTTTTTTGCTGCCGATAACGATACTGGGGTTTGAGTATCTGCTGATATCCGACATCTACCGATGCTAAGAGACTTTCTTAATAGTGTCTTTCTGAGTGAAAAATGTGATTGTCTCTTCTCCATTGTAAGATCAATAAAGTCATATTTTATTGTCAAGATCAATCATGAATTACTTTGGGTATATAGGTTACTACTTTAGATATTGTAATCATAGTTTCTGACCCAGCCTTGATTAGTTTTCGTTAGCATTAGCATGCATAAATACATTTACGAAGGTTAAAACTAACTCAGCGATTGAATTGCAATGAGAGCCAAAACTGGCCTCGGTTCATTATCGGATATGTGTAGCCGATACGTGATGTTAGAGGATAACACTAAATCACTATTTATCATACTGGGTCAGGCTGTGCAGTCGTACTATCTCTGTCATAGCCTTGACTGTGGTGCTCAGACTCTTGCGTATCAGTCTGACGCTCTGAGAGGGTATTTATCCCTTTTCTGTGAAAGCAGTGTGGAAGTCTCCGGGTCCCGCACCGATGGTAAATAAACTTCTCCTGTACAAGACATCCAGACTGCTGCCTACTTTTCATCTATCCTCTCGAACACCATTGTTAATTCTCTAACACGTGATATCGTATTTTTTCCAGTATCGGCTCCGATATCTGATACCAGTGCTGGATCGGTGCATCCCTAATTTCTACACTCTGTTACACTGTGTAATTTTGAAGACTTCAGAGTTTCTTTATCCACTCGAATCAATAGGACAATACCGGTTGACACTTTCCCTTTTATCTTCTTTATCCTTTCTCTTCAGTTGCCTTAGAAACAGTCTTTGTCTTTGTGTTTAAACTGTTACTGCCAAAAAACAACACATTACAACCTTTTCATCACTAGTTTCTTCGGCTACTTAATGCTGCACAAAACAAAATGTTACAGTCACATTATCGCAATGTTCTTGTACTTGATCCTCCTATGAAAAATGTCTGACTTGACTTTTCCGGTAAATCTAAACAGCCGAAGCTTCCAATTTAAAGATATGAAAAAAAAAATAAAGATTTCTCTAATCCACTCAACCGTAACCCCATCTCGCATTATAACGGTCGTAATTGGGCACAGAGGTACTGCCAGTAATTAAAGCCAACATGCCTGCAGCAGCACGCCACAGAAACACATCAATAGGACTAACAGTGATTCCATTTGCATTCATTACCAGCTTTTTATGAGGCGACGAATCCAACTAAAGGTTACATCGCATACACGTGTAATCAGAACGGCCCGGGCACGCTCCAGTCAGCACAACATTACAACTGATGAATACAATTAATATTCAAGGCTAATTGCACCGACGGGTTAAAATGTGTGGACTGCTTTTGACATGTATCGGGGTTTAAACGGATGGATTGGAAACGGGGACAAAACGGGCAACTGTTGGGCAAAGGAAATGTGGTGTTTTCATCCAAAACTGTGACTGAATATGTTTTGGTCCAGCATTTTGGTGTTTGTGAGGAGTTTATACAGTAAAAAAATGGTTGAATAATGTCGCTTGCATTCTTATTTATTTGTTTTCCTTTTTTGCTAAATGTAAGAATTCATATTTAGGCATGAGATAGATACTTTCAATACTGGCTATAGCATCGATTCATGCATTTTCACACCCACATCGCATCGCTGAACTGAAACGGCTTTGTCTAATCAAAATATTTTTAAAATTATGATTCTGTTTATCACATCCTTCATTTCATATTCACCTTCGCGGCGGTGGCCAAATTGAAATTCGGTTCATTAGCGATTTCTCTGGGTTTTTTTGTTTGTTTTTTTTTCTCCTTCATTTTTGCGCCACTTGAAATCTCTCATTCCAAAAATTGCTTTATAAAAACATCTATTTTCCCGTTCTTTATCCGAAACAGAATGCGACCCACCTGGACGCCGCTCTGCCATAATAAATCCCACTGTTTTTGCAAACTCGTGGAGTGACCCGCGGAAAGCTACAATTCATTTCCCGGTCCTCAAAAAAGCCTGCACACAAGCACGCCCGCACAAAAAAAAGTGTTGAATAATTAATCTGAAATTACAAGCGCTGTGAGATTGGTGATTTAGCAGCACTTAAGGCACTGCGCTGGCTTGTTTTGACTGCTTCCCCCTATGTTTCTAATTATTTCACCGGGGTATTATTCCTCGGTCGACAAATGAATGAAACGGCGTGCTTTTACAGTAAGTGCTTACATTAGGAGGCACATTTGTACAGTGGTGTTTGTGCGGAGTGCAGCCGAGAGAACCAAATGGAGCCCTGTGGCGTTTGGTAGCGTGACCCCGCTTTCACCCCCCGCCCCCCCTCCCCCCATACGTAAAGCCACTGTGAAGAAATGCAGTGCAAGTGTATATCATGAGGATTTAGGCTAAATGGGGGACAAGGCTGAATGTGCTTAGTGATGGTGGATTTTGAAGCAGAACGTGAGAGGGGAGTTGAAAGCTTGACAGTTTTTCAATGTGTCAGGTGCAGCAGGCGCAGACGAGGCTGCGTGGGACCCCGCGGCTGCAAGGGCCCCCGTACCTCATTGGGTTGCTCCGTCTGTCAATCAATGCGTTGTTATAGCGACAGGTCTGGTCTGATAGCGCTCCCCTACTCTCACTCTTGCCCTAAACTTTGCCACACATGACACCAAAGTGGAGCACTCCCGTTCACCGCTTGTTTTCTCCGCGATATGCAAAACAAGACACGGACACGGAACTGCATCGACCGCACTCTGATTCAAACTATCTTCTTGTTATCTCTCGCACAGGACAGTCTGATGTGGACTATAGTTAGACCAATAGAAGTGAGCAAAGTGGCTGTGTTTGATTCTGTGACTCTGATGTGCACAGCAAGTTACTTTCAGTAACTGTACCTCAGTTCTCGGAAAGTGCCATCAGACTAAATCTCAGTTGTATGATAAAAAGAACCAGTCAGGTGCGGGTTTCAGCTGAGTGCATTATGAAACTTTTAAGTGAGAACAATACTTTTAATTTGAGCGTATTTAACCTTTCAGTGACCCAGTGGCTGTATGAGTGGTCAGCATGGCGCCTTCACTTTCCATCATGGTCTCTAGGACGCTCCAGGACCAATTGTTCGGAAGGTTTTCACGGCTGACGGACCCTCTCACCAGAAAACCTACAAAACAATTGATCCTGGAGCGTTATAGAGACCACCGTGATCGAAAGTGAAGGCGCCACGATGAACACTCATACAGCCAGTGGATCACCAAAAGGTAAAACATGCACTGAAAATGTTGCAATCACTTAAATCCGTGGTTCTCAAACTGTTTTTACTAAACATCTGTTAAAAAAGAAATAAAAACAGGGCGGTCCTAAGCCCAGTCTGGCAGTGGCACATGACCAGGCTGGTGGTTTTCTGAGAGGCAGGGCCCAAATTAAGATCATTATGTAGGTGCCACCTGTTGAGATGAGCCTTGAGATGCTACATTGGGGCCCCTTGGCGGAACCAGAAAGACTAACAGCGGCTCCGTTGACAATACAAATGCAAAGGGAAAAGCAAATCCCCCCAAACTAAAACAACTCTGAGCGTGATTGGGTAAAACTAACATTTTATTTGTTTTTTAAAAAGGAGCATGTCCAAACTGTTCAGGCCACGACCGCCATTGCTGCTGTTTGCAATAATTTCAAGTCTATTTAAAAAATATTTAGATAGATAATGTTGGTGAAGCATTTGACTCATTTTCATTCATTTCATTTCATTTTTACCCCTGACTTTAGCATGTCTTTATCAAGCATACACAACTCTGCAATTAAAATAAAAAGGTTACCTCGACCGTTTTTACAGTAATCTCCGGCCGGCCATAGAAAAACAGTCATTGATGGAGGCTTACGCTAATCTGTGGTCTGGAGAGGACTGCTCATGAACAAGTATCCACTATAATAATCTGTTAATGTCGAGCTGGCGCGCTGCCATCTTTAGTAATCAGCCATCATGATTTATGTACACGCCGCATATTAGTAATCCACTGATGTTTTCCCTCGTAATGTATTAGAACGTGCCGTGCCAGTTTTAATCAGTGCGGCTGATTAGCATAATCGTTAAGTTTGACATGTCTTTTAAAAACGCTGGGATGTGCTGCTTTTTCCCTCTTCAGCGTCAATTTTTCTTAGCACTCGTAACTGCTGCTGTCAGTGCAGTAAACCAGGCGCTAACAGCGAGCAGATCTTAGCACCTTCAGCCAAACTGAAACTATCATTCGTGCGCTGTCGATTATGTATTTATATCATCAGTGTGTTATTATTATACCAGTTTACAACAGGGGGGGGGGGCATTTCAGTGATACAGGTTCAAAAATACAAACCCCACTCATAAGGGGTACATTGTTATATTTATACAGGAAGCCGCAAGTGAAATTTAATGCAATTTCATGTCAAAATACATTGTCAATACTGCCACAAGCACAGAAAAATAAGTGCATATTTGTAAAAATTCCATCAAAGAAATGTTCCATAATGAAAAGCAATTTGGACACAGTGGGAGCAGACAACTGTATCATTTCTGCTAAAACTGTAGTTGAGTGTGTTTTACACCCTTATGTTTGTATTTTCCACAAACTTATGCAGCAAAATAGACAAGTAGTGTCATTATTTTACAAGAAAATGAATGACAGTTGCAATTTAAGGCTTTTTAATCATTGTGGCAAAATAAATGTATTGACGTTTTAATAACCCGCAGAAACACTAAACAACCACCTTTACTACAAAAGGTACTTTCACTCTTATAATGTTATTGCTTATTTTATCTTTAATCCAACAGTATAACTAGAACCAACTGTCACCATTGGAGAATATGGAGAATAATATATACATTTACTGCCTCATAATTCCTCAGTACGTGCTAGTCTCTTGTCACACCCTACTCCACAATGTCACAGTTTTCACATTGGAGTTGCCTAGGCGACACGGGCTGGTCATGTTTCTTACTGTTTATATAATGAAAAGCTGTCTCTCTCGCTCACTCTCTCGTATTCGGTTACGGCTAATTCCCCGTGCACCTTAGACCTTCCAGGAGCCAGCCCATGTCTTGACGATGCTATCAGTCAAACTGCCCCCTTCAGGTGAAAATGTTATCGGCGCCTAATGCTGTGCTCCAGTATGATAACACAGTGTCGAAGGCAGCAGAAATGACAAGCCCCTCATCCAATCTGCATATCAAAGCCGCGGCTAAATTCCCCTGCCATCTGTAAACGTGCGCGCTGCTGTGCACGGCAATACACAACTGCAGCAAAGCTGCTGTGGCAAATGCGCCTGCCATTCCCTACTCCGCAGTCCCAGAGACAACTTGTTCCAGGCTTTTCACAAATCACCACAGATCACATTTTCTAGGAAGAAATAATGCAAAAAAATATGTAAGATAATTACAATATTTTAGATTTAAAAAAAAATAAAACATGAACTAACTTACTTTCACTGATATTATCTGTAGAAAATACGTCAGCATGCATCAGTTCAAACACAAATCACTAACATTTTAACATAAAAGTCCACGACTTTGCATAACACGTCTTGTCTAATTACAAGGCTCCAGAAACATTTCAAAAGCCTGCTCCAGATTTGGGTTTTGGCCTAGAGATACCATCTGCCGCTTTGTCTTTTTTGCTTTTGAAGAGACTGACAGTCAGAACACCTCAGCCTCTGGAGTGACAAGGGACGAGGGGGGGGGAGGAGGGGGGGGGGGGAGCAAGCATTGATTCGTTTGGCTCTCATCCAGGTCTGAGAGTCACCGTGGAGCTGAAAGCAGATGCAGATAGTGACTGGAAATGAGTCTCTGAATGTTTCCCATTGTAGCCTCCGGACACAGGCAGAGACAGTACGCGTGCACTTTGTAAAGACCACAGGTGTCAACTCTATAAAAACCTTATGGTGACATACAAAACTGTTTTGGTCCGCTATGTTAACCTTTTACACTATCCATTTCCTGTATCCAACCAAAACCCGGTCTAACCCAAACCCCAGATGAGTCACTGTTTACTGCCGCGCTGTCATCTTCCTCTAAGGTTTCTGGTTTTGGCCCCAATTCAGTCTGACTAAAATCTCCCTACACACTCACTCCGCTGCTGGACTCTCTTACTACAACTTCCAGTGGATGAAGTAACCGAGTTTGTTTTGATTTTTTAAACATAGAGCGCAGTTGGAGAATGCGCTTGGGTTTGTGTGCGAAAGGAACTGGCCCAGATACAATCCACTTCTTTAGAAAGACTGTCATCTCGGGGAAAAACAATATTTACACTTGGTGGGATTATTGGGGCTTATGTGCGGCTGAATAAAAGGGAGTTGTCAGAGAGTCGGAACGAAAGGGATCTTGCGCGTTAAGTTGGTTGTTGGATAGAGAGATTGATAAAAGTCTTGGCAGGTGGTCTGATATGGGTGATCAAGTCAAATTGGAATGTGTTAGCATAGCACTTAGCGCGATTGGAAATGGCATTTAGCTTCTGTTGTGTTTAGTTTAGCATGCTGTTTTGGCATGATTCTGTAATTGCTATTTAATGTTTTTTCAACCGGAGATTGGCTTTTTCTTTGAAGATTGGGCTTGAGGAAAACGAGACATAAAATACTACACTCAACTCGCTTATATGAAGAATATTATTGCCATATACGAAACCATTTTTGCGCTGCGTGTTCCATTATTTGTGCAGCCCTGAGAAAGTCACAACATGTTAGCATATAGGCTATTACTGTCCTCCATCCTTTGCCTAGTATGTCTTTAGATCAGGGGTGCCCAAAGTGGGTCCCGCGGGCCAAATTTGACCCGCCGAAACAATTCTGTTGGCCCGCCCGAGAGTGACCTACTTTTGCGCTGTGAGTGGTTAATATAACTCTCTTCCATTCATTCTCAATGGTAAATATGGATGCAGTACACTTTTTGGCCACCAGCGTCAAATTGGGGGCGCTGTTTCACTCCTTTCGCAAAGTTAAGGAAACACTTGTGGTGTCTTGGTATTTATCTATCACAGAGCGTTGTAGCATCAACTTTCACAGTTTTCCAACTTTTATTGTAAAGGTTTTTGACATTAACAAAGGTACATGTTAAAAATTGACTTATAAAAGAACTTATGCCGAACTGACACTTTCAAAATTATCTAATGTGGCATTTTCTTTGCGTTAAATGAATGAGGTAAAGTCACTGTAGGTGCTGCAGATACAGGTGGTGTTGTTGTTTACATTTTGCACTACATTGCTACGATCGTTGATTTTGTTTGACTAAAACTAGGCTTTTGCCATAGTTAAAGAGGGGGTATTATGCTTTTTTCAATCACATAACACCAGTCTATAGCACACTACAATGATGACCAAACCTTCTGTTGGTCTGTAAATGCAGTAAATTAGAATAACTGCCTTGTATAAAATTGCTCTCTCAAAATGGCTGTAGTGAATGTCTTGAAATAGGCCTCTGTCTCTTTAAGAACCTCGGACCCTTTCCGACACGCCCCCTCCACACGCTGTCTGTGGCATCAGTGGGGAGGGGGCTCTGCTGAGGAGCAGTGGTTGGTTACTCGGCTGGTGACGAAAGCTCGGAGGCGTCTCCAGGAGGTGGGGGCGTTCCTAGGAGGACTCAGGCAAACCTATCCCTAAAATGGCTGCCATCAGAGTTTTTACAGATTACTCAAAAATACGTGAATGTGCCAAGGCAACACTTCAGGCATGTTTTTAATGAGGGAATGACATAATAATATGATGTAAAGCTTGAAAAAGTCGATTTTGCATAATACCCCCCCCTTTAACATTTGTTTTAATGTAGCATGATATTTGCATAGATAGAATCAAATGCAAATGTATACCAAAAAATAAAATAAAGTAACTATTATTATTTGCATTTATACGTGTTTCACTCTTGACATTGCTGTGTTTGGCCCGCGACCCACAGGCACATTTTCATTTTGGCCCTCAGAGACCAAAAGTTTGGGCACCCCTGCTTTAGGTCAACCTGCCAAAACGAGGGACTTTCATGCTGTGAGGTGGGAGCGCTCGTCCAAAAGTTGTTGTTGAAATTGTGTAACTAAAAAAACCTCTTTCTTGGTTTCTGTACGTGACAACTAAATGATCAAAGGGAAATCACGGAACGCACTGTTACACTTTAGACCTCTGAGCCTGAACTTCTAAAATGATCAAAGCGAATTACATGATTATTGTAACTTCTTTTCCTCACAGGCGTTTGGTGCTGGAACAGTCCGTCTTCTCCCACAAGTCTGCCTTTTTTTACAGTAGCATTTTACAGTAGCACTTTCCAAGATCCTTCAACCTCCTACGGCCATTAGCGCACCCTTTCTGCTCGCCCCGAAACCGATCCCCCTTTACAAGCGCCAGTTAGTGTCGGGAGGAAAACACCTTGGGGGGACCATTAGGCCGTAATGAAGCAGGAGGCAAAATACCATGTTCAGCCCTGGCTTTTTTTTTCTTTTTTTTCCCCGGCATTCCTGATTGTCACCCTTAATTACCGCGCCACCGCTGGGTCTTTGCTAGCGTCACTTTTTTTTTTTTTTTTTTAAATCTAATTTTCCTCTCCCACCTTCCAGCCGATGGACACTTGATCTAATTAGGCTCCCCTTTCTTCCAGCGTCATCCTCAAGGGGAGACGCGAGCAGGACACGGCCATATTGTGATACGTAATTAGCCAAACAGCACTGGGCAAGCTGAGGTTGTGAGGAGCCCATCGCAGCTGCCATGGCTCCCTGATATAGCCGTGGATGGAACAACTTTGCATACTCATCGCCGTCTTGCTTTAAAGAGCCTTCATTATGCGAAATCTTCATGTGTTACATTGTTTACTCATCAGAAACACGCCTGGAGAGATGTTATTCTTCGTACATGTAACAAATCCGGCAGAGCGTGTCCTTCTTAAGAGCTCACATTATTTCTTGCTTCCTACTCCTGAAAGTGAATGTGTCCAAAATTGATTTCAAAAGCCTGAATATAACGTGATTCAAACGTCTCCTGCAATTCAATATTCTTTTTTTTTTTTTCACTCCTTGAGCGTCGCCGTCGTTTTGAAAAAGTCAGGAGGCGAGATAGTCAAAACAAGTGATGCAACCAGATACAAAGATTATAGAAGAGGGCTGAAAAACTCAAGTTCAGACATGAAGAGGTGCCGGGGTGCCGGATGGAGCCGACAGCAGCGACCGAGTGTCTAAGTTGTGAGTAAGTTATGTGTCAGGCCGTGACAGCGTGTAATTGTCATTCACTTTTAAATGGGAGACTCTAAGTGCTGCAACAAAAATCTCAGAGCAGGTTTAGATCTGGCTTTTGGGGGCGTGATTTTTACTCTGAAATACTACGATGATGTAAATATGTCTTGGCTTATGCTCTAAGGTACATGGGGTTCTGAATATTGTATGTGTGGGGGCCTTTTTGTGGATCTAGAGCTTGGTTCATACTTGGATTAGAATAGTGCAGGATTTTGGGGGGGAAATTGTAGCACCTGCTTCTCAGTCACTGTGCCGCCATCTTTGTTTTGTATTTATGTTTGCAACTGACTCTCCTCCAATTCAGAATAATAAATGGATGAATGAATGAAAAGTAAAGCTGCTAATTGACGAAAGTGGTCAGAAAGTACATTTACTCAAGAAACGCACTTAAAGCAGCACTAAGTAACCTGTTTACCTTAATAAATCCTTTCCGTAGTCCCTCTGGGGGTAATACAAGTGTTAATGGGATGATTGGGGGGTCTTTCATCTCCCCCTGGTGTCTTTGGCCAGAAAACCACAATTGCAACTACGCTGCCTACGGGTCGGAGGCCCCAATACACACTAATGGAATCATGGCTAACGGGCAAAGCTAACTACAGGCTAGCACCACTTAAACCGTATTTACAGCCAAGTGTGAGTGAAAAAAATAATCTCCATTGTGTAATTGGATGAACAATATCTCTCTCTCCCTTAGTCTTTTCTGTCAGTGTAGTATTTACTCTCACAGATTATTAGTTATTTTTCCTAACACTTGTATAAGCTGATTTGTACTTTCTACTTTGAATGTTTAATTATTTTCCTCAGCAACTGCTTCAGTACTTTCACTTAAGCCAGGGGTGTCCAAACTTTTTTCATGGGGGGCCGCATATTGAAGCATACACGGGGTGAAGGGCCGTAGATCGGTAGTTAGTGCCGCAAAACCTTCGACTAGCATAGGTTTAAATTGTGCCCCATACGTCTATTTAAGCTTAAAACCTTCATGCCAGCTCTGTCTCACAATAAAATGTTAGTTGTTAGGTTAGAATTGTATAGAATTATTACATTTCAAATAAAAAGGTCCATCTCTGGTGATGTGTACCGATACAGCAAGAGGCCGAGGGCCACCATAAATTGGTCTGAGGGCCGCATTTGGCCCCCGGGCCGCACTTTGGACACCCCTGACTTAAGCAAACACTTAACAGAGCAACTTTTACTTGGTATATTGGAGTAACATTTGACCTGGAGTATCTATATACTTTTACTCAAGCAATGAAACCAAGTACTTTGACCACCTCTGCTATTTGATTACTATTCTGTGAACGGTGAAATGATAAAATCGCATAGCGCAGGTGGCAGCAGGTGGCTTATAATGATTGTTGAATAAAAGCATTGTTGACACAGTGTATGCAAAAGAAATGGAGAGAATTTTAGTTCATTGATTCATCCAGTTAAAAAGTAATGGTTATGGATGCCTTGTTGACATTAATAAAGACTTACTTGACTTCACATCAAACTGGAAAGAAGTCAAATTGATGTCACTCTGAACTATTAGACAAGATAAGTGCAGATAT
The DNA here is from genome assembly GCF_951799975.1 of Gobius niger. Classification (NCBI taxonomy): domain Eukaryota; kingdom Metazoa; phylum Chordata; class Actinopteri; order Gobiiformes; family Gobiidae; genus Gobius; species Gobius niger. Next base: position 9,829,864 of record NC_136870.1, on the reverse strand, counting down.
TTGCGTAAGACTGCAGACTAATGAGGTACTTTGATATTTTGACAAGTTGCAAACCTTCTCCAGTGGAACTAATCGCATATCTGCACTAAATCCCTCAATGATATAACAACTCTGCCAATCAAATCAGTGGAACTTAAAGAGCTGATTTTCATAATTCATTCGGGAACACTTACCCAAACACAAATTGCCGGCCCTGAAGGGAGTCCAATATTGGGATTATTGCAATGTCCTGGCCCCATACCATGTCTCCCCATTGCTACAGATTATTAATGTCAGTGGGGTGTGGATAAAGCGAGGATACAGAATAGGCCATATGGACGGGCTCAAGCAAAAGGATTACAGTTTGTTGTTGTTTGCTAAAAAAAAAAAAAAAAAAAAAAAAAGCGACAGAGGGAGAAATAGTGACTTGAGCATTGTTAGGAGAAAACAGCTTGGCAAAATGGCACGGATTAGAGCGTGGTGAGGGAGGACCGTGCCGCCAACTGTGAGGCTGTGTGCTGTCAGGCGGACACTGTTGTTCTTGAGAAACAGTCATGGAATTGTTCTTTTTCTTTCTCATTTAGTTCTTTCCGATTTTGCTGCGTGGTGATGTCCAGACGCCAGATGCCCTCCCATCATTCTGTCTGAGAGCGACCTCTTAGACGCAATGGGTTTGTGTACGTTTCACTCAGTAGCGAAAACTGGAGTATTTTATGCCCTGTTTGTCCAGCGCTTATTCAAATATGAGCTTTGACCAAACGCCTGTCTGAGGAGGTGGGGGGGCGTGGCCTTGAAGGAGAGAGATGATTGGCCCGTTTCTCGACCCGACTACACAGTCCCGGCTGTTCACCTACTGCACGTCTCTCCCACTCAGGGAGGCGAGCCGCCCCGTTTAAACACTCCTAAATTTAAAAGTCATGATTTATTAGCTTGGGCCGTAAAGGGGGGGCTTTCATCTGCCACGTAAGAAAACATTAGGCGCGGTTTGTTCCCTTTATTCAAATGCGGCCCGCAGTAAAGAGCAGCAGACTGTAGAAAAAGACTGCCTGGAAATCTGGGCATTAAAATTGTAGAATGACAAGCGACATGTTTTGCTCATGTTTTCTTTATGGCCTTGAATTAAATGTGCATGCGCCTGTCAGGGTGGATGCATTTTTAGTGCTCGGCGACGGTGGAATTGCCGCGCATGGGAGCTCATGAGGAAGTTGGTTATTTTTTGAGCGGCGACATGACAACCCTCTTGTTTTTGTGACTCAGGCTGACAGAGAGATACTGAAATTTGAGATCCTGGCGAGAAAAGAGCAAGATCAGAAAAAAAATAAACAGGCCGGTAGGAAACTGCTCAGTAGAAGTTGGACAAGGATCAAAAGATGAGTGATTTATTTGGTGCCACTATCTGATGTCTCCTATCGGTTTGCTCGAAAATGCGGTCGCCTTTGGGGACAGGACTCGAAAGGCGAAGAAATTCTGAAACACCTTCCATGTTAAAGCAATACTAAGTAATTGTACCCCTAGAGGCCATAAGCACGACAGCAGGTGTCGTAGCATGTCGCTTTTTTTGCTCATTAATTATCTGTGAGAGTAAATACGACGCTGACAGAAAAGACAAAGGCAGAGAGCGATATTGTACATCCAATTACACAATGGAGATCATTTTTTCCACTCAAACTTGGCTGTAAATACTGTTTAAATGGCGCTAGCCCGCAGTTAGCTTTGTGGTTTTCTGGCCAGGAGGGGAGATGAAAGCCTCCAATCATCCCAGTAACACTTGCATTACCCCCAGAGGGACCACGGAAAGGATTTATTAAGTTACTTACTGCTGCTTTAAATAAAAGGACCCAAAAAAATGTTCTTGCCTGTTTTGTGGTGTTGTTATTAGGTTATACTAGCTTGGGCAGCACGATATTAGAAAAATAACAAACATCTTCGATCTGTGAAATATGTTTTAAAATAAGTATTCAGTTCAACATGCGTCAAAAGAAAATGGTTGGTTGAAAATGAAAATGGTTAAAACATGTTTGTATTTCCCGAACCGACTGTGGCCCTCCTCTCCCTGAACCATTCTAGATTAGCTGTCACTCTTTCCCGCTGGCTTCGTTCCTCATTCTATAAACCCTCTCCTCTCCCTCAGTCTCCTCCATTCATGCCATCCAAAGGCTATTTCCTGTTCCACCGCTGTCCCCTTTCTTTTCCCTGACATGTTTTTTTTTTCACCATCACTCCATCCCGCCTCAGGCCACACCTCTCAATCTCGGCTGTGCACACCGAAGTCCTCCCTCAAATTTTCTCCCCGTGTGATAGCAAAACACGACTGGGGGAGAAAAAAAAAAACCTAGCCCGCCCTCAAATCTTCGGAAAATCTGAATCCGCCTTTATTGTTCCCGCTCTTGCAAAACTTGTTTTCTTCCCCCTCAGCCCATAAAGCCTCAGAGACAGCCTTTATAAAAGCTTAACAAGGTCAGTATTCTGCCATTCTATGTTTCTCAATGGCAACACAATGCAATAGGCCCACTGTGTTATTCCTTTTACTGCTGTTACATAACGAGGAATGGCCGAGTCACAGCGTCTCAAATCTATGTATAGGTTTACGTGTTGCTCTTTAAAGTGGACATATCAGACATATGGCTGAGGAACCTGCTTTTGGGCACCTCAGTAGCTAAATTTCACATTCATAGTTTCAACTGCTCTCCTTTTATCATGGCAAACGTGTTCAAGGCCACTCATGTCACTTCAGTAATCGTTGGATCTTCACCAGTGGTTATTCTTAGCACCGCTGAGGTCCTACATATCCAGGAAATGCTTTTTTTTTTTCTCCATTTAAACAGCCGCGCAGCAAAAAGGAGCAAGAGAAGGTGGTGGGAGGGGCTTGCGGTGACATCACATGACAATCAGGAAGTGAAAAAATTGGATTTTGTTTTGTTTCATCCCTTTTTTGGGTGTGTGTGTAAGATAGTGATGAAGATGTGTGAGACTATCACCAGTTCCTGCAAAAAGGCAATGGCATGCTAACAAATCAATGGTGATGAGGGCAGTTTGAGTGCAGCTCCAGTGATGGTTTATTAGCTTTGACACTTCTGGATTCTAACCAAGCAACAAAATCCAGGAAATTAAAAATACAGCTCTTTTGTAGTAGAAGAAAAAACAACCATCAGTCATCAGTATTAATCAAACCTGCGTGAACAAAACTAAATGAGGGCAAAGTGTTTTGTTTTGAAGTTATAAAGCGTTAAATACCAATGGAAACGTTTTTTTTTTTTAAACTGCTTAAGGCGCACACATGATGGGAAAAAAATATGCTTGGTATGTTTTTGAGGTTAGAACAACAAAAGGCTCCTCTCTCTATCATCCTGTGTGTTCGTGCCAGTTTCTCCCCATAGCTCCAGGGTGCCGTGTATTTATAGGTGCTGCATATAAGAGCACAGGTAGCCACCTATAGCTTACCTCACTTCTACTGTGCAGCAGCTACTTTAGTCACTTGTTGTAAACTTTACTTAGCGATTGATTCATTTCGGGTGGAGGGTGCGTAACTTTTGGCAAAATCTGTCAGACTTTTAATCTTTGTTCATTCATATTGTACACAAGTTCATTTGTCCTTAGATATTCCCTTCCGTAGGCTTCACCCTACACTTGGCCCCAGGGTCTCCCTATGTGTATTTATAGTGTATTTACAGGCTCTGTTTTCTATCTGCTTATCAACAGCCACCATGCGCCCCACCCACCAATTTAGCCGACAAGCCCAGGGATTTGTCCGCGCCACAGGGCCTGGCAGCAGTCACTCAGCGGACCTCCAGCACCGGCATAGGCCTCTTATTCACGGAGCTCCTCACCAGGCCCAATCCATTTACTTTTCATCACCGACTCGAAGCTTTCAGGGGTTTACCATGGTGAGGGTGTTTAGCCGAGAGGGAAGGAGTACGCATATTCTGGATGAGATTGTACAAAAAAAAAGAGAAAAAAACAAGACTACTTTATGTAACAAAGTAGTGTTTCCTTGATTTTGCTTAAATCAACTGGTGTAAAACTAAAAACAAGCCACAAACACCAAACATGACCCTAATGATCAGCTAGACGCCAAAACAATGAAACTTTTGTACGTCACATCAAAGTAAGGCGTTTGGAATAGGGCTTAATGTTACACAGTGTGGCTTTAAGAAACAACACGTGTCGTTTAAGTCAGTACATTATTGTGTGCTGCAACCTGCAATAGCGTATAATCCCTTGGTTCCCCCAAAGTGCTGTTCCACAATAACAGCGCTGCGCCCATAATGTTTTTCCCCTGCTCTGTCTCGTCATGTGCGTATGACTTTAGCTGTAGAGTGTGAAACCGTGATCCGCGGAGATTTGTCCGTCATAAATCAGACGTGTTACACACCTACGGCCTCCATGTTGCTAAATCACATCCGTGTGCTTATGTTTATCTTTTTTGCACAATATCCCTGTCTGCTTTTGCGATTGCATGTGACTCAACTCGGCAGACAGACAAGCGGTAGCACTCACAAGTCGAATCCTGCAACGCTGTCACGCCACTGGCTTTTTAACCAACCAGCTAAGTGTATAATTTGCCTAATTGTCTTGGCAATAAATTTCTACCCAGACATGAAAGAATTCAGGGGGAGGTGGTGTTGCTGATCGCTGTTAGAGTTTGTAGACCGTTTGTAGACCTGTGTATGATGTGGCACCTCGGTTATCAGACTTCTGTGGAGCGAGAGGCAGTGGGGATGAAGTTAAGCGAAATCGTGAGCGGTGGCCACAACGTTTTTATTTATTTTTTCAAGAGTTGGTGCTGTGGAGTGACTCAGAGATACAGACGACGTGGGAGGTAGACAGAAAGAAGAGCGCTCAGAAGGAGCCTCTTCATCCTGATTTAAAGAGGCCTTTTGAATATGTGGTTTTTCATTTGGGTTCAAAGAAATGACAAAAGGGTTTTAATCGTTGGCCTTCTATAAATGCACTTTTTATATTCAGTAAATTGGTGGTGGTTGTTTGACAAAACGTCGTAAAAGCTGCACAGATAAAATATTGACTGCAAATAGTAAGAAATCAAGCATGAATGAAGACTAATCAGGAAATTCTCTTTGTTTAGAAACTGTAATGGAGCCAAAACAGTACCTTGGGGGACACCTTCCTCGCAAAATTCTCAATGTTTAAAAGATCTAAAAAGATAAAAAAGAAGATTCACTGAAGACTGCTACCTGTATTTTGTTTAGACTGCCTTTGTTTTAACCAGCGTTCTAAGCTTGTGTTAATCTCGGCACACTGTGCAGGCAGGGATTCCCATAATGCCGCTTTTAGAGAGATTTCCTGCTGCCCACAATTGACTGATCTGCCACATTAAACAGCCTTCTTCCCTCGGCTAATGTTGATTAAAAGATAGGCCGTATTGTCCTCAAATGAGCGGTCATAACAAATCACTGCTCTTACCATTACCGGCATCCGCGCTATTTTTCCACTTACAAGTCCAAAGCCACAGGAAATGGGGGGAAATCCATTAGCCTGATAGTTGCAGGCGCCCCACGCCCCCTCCACTTATTCTGAAGCCCATCCCTGAGCCTCGCGCTGCCCCGTGGGCCTGTATGACAACAGCACAGGAAATGGCCGAGCATTAATGGCAGCTTTGATTACTCTCCTGTCACTAATGTAGCCCACATGAAAGACAAGAAGGGAGCGATGACTTCAGCCCCAATCAAAGGCAATCTCCTGGCATCTCCCCGTAGTCAGGCTATACTTAGTGTGCCATTTGGAGCGCACCGAGAAGCCCGGGGCGTCTACATGATGCAATCTAAACAAGCCGTAGGCACACACCTCACATCTATACATGCATAATCCTTAAAGACACTTTTCCTCACGGTTGCTACCCTCCTTTACCTTCAACTCTCACCTCGTATTATCTTTGTGTGGCATGGCATGTGAATATAGCCATAGAGTGCTACAAAAAACACTGTTAAGATTACGTAGCCATTCATTTACCCCCAGAAACTCAGCTAAATGATAAAACCAGCTCACGGGATGCTTAAACAAACAAATGTCTGAAAGTTAAGAGTCGCATGGAAGCTATATTGCAAAGGAGTAAATCATTCCATTCCACTATTAAGGAAGGTTTGTTTTTTGCCCACATTTGTCAACAAGGCTATTTCTCGACTGAAAACCTGCCCTTATTTTCTTGCACCCATTCAGCCTAATATCAGCCAACGCGATTAGCTCCCTGAAACGTTAGCATAAGTTAATTTCCAATTTTCCGTATGCGGCGCGTCCCTCGGGGCTCTGGTGAGTCATATAAAAACCTGCCCGTGTCGTCGGAGCTCAGACACGCTGTTCTCCATTCCCCTCGCCGTCGGAATCGGTGCCCAGCGGAGCCATTTACATGTCAACAAGAGTAACACGAGACTGCCATGGCATTGTGCACTTGCCCCATTGTAACGGAAAGACTAGAAAAGGGCGTCTTGAGCGGTATGGGGCTGCAAATGGCGTGCCGTTGGAGAGAAGACCATGCTGCATTTCCCTTAATTGAGCCGCCGCAATTTGCTCAAATGATCGGCGCTGGCAAGAATCCGCTTAGAAACTAGTCTGACAAAATAATATGTGGACTTTCAGCCGGCCTTATTGAAACATTTTGATATGCCCAAGACTTCTACCTAATGAAAATGTTAATGGTCGTTCTGCCTCCGGAGGGCGCCAGGGCCGGTTCACACGTGGATGTGTGTTGAATGACCTGTGGCATTTTATGGGCGAGTTAATACGCTGAGACACAGGCACAAAGGAGGAGAAACTATTACAGTGGCTGGAGTCGTGCTGCTGATCTGATTGACCTCAGTGTGAGGCCGGGGCCGTGCCGAAATGTCCGCTTGTTCAGCTGTTTTTTTTTTGTTTTTTTTTACACGTCTCTCCTCGGGGGGACGGTTTGTGTTGTGTTGCGCTCAAATCGCAATTTTAATGACTCCAATAATCACGTTTGCTTAAGGTTGTCCCCCCCCCCCCGTCCTTCCCTGCACCCGCTTTCCGATCGCAGACGTGGATCCCTCGGGCGCTCTTAGCCCAGCGTCTGCGAGTTCATTCAGTGTCAGCCATGTCCTTATTGACTGGGCCTTTTTTTTTTTTTTTTTTTGCACAATAGCTCCAACACATGTCAGCGGATCTTCTCTGCCCAGAAACATGGACGCTTTTCTCTCTCGCCTCCCGCCTCATAATTCTATTAGCACGTCCCATTCAGCCACTGCCCGATAAGAGTGCGACAAAGAGGGGGTAGTTCTAGTGGGGTTTGGATGGCTCTGGGCTGGACGGGGTGCTTTGTTCTTGGTTAGTGCTGCTGACGTGTAAGACCAATACGGGGACTGAAGAGGCTTAAGCAAAAGTGCCCAGTGCCTGTGATGCGTGAGTGCAGTATTCTCCAGTGGACGATCTTTGACCTGTAGCGATTGCTCACACACACGGCGACAGCGGCGGGGATAATCTTGCGGTCGCTGCATTGGGGAATATTAGAATATGTGAGGGGCGGAGCTAGCCTACTGTTTATATTTTGTAATCTGGATTTTGGCACGAATTTGGGGCTGCTTTTCTGGCTAGATTTAGGATGCTTTGAATATGTAGTAGGGGAAACATTATGTATATTACTCCATGCTAAAATACTATAGTTATCCCTATTCTTTTTATGATATGATTAGTTAATTGAATAGTTTCAGACAAACAGCTATTCATACATTGAATGGGGGTGAAAAAAAATTTATGAATGGTTTGACTTGTATGTATGACCAACAGCCCCTCACTGTGGCAGGTTAGTATCTGGCAAATGCCCTTTAACCTCATAACCCCCGCCTAAACCGAGTGCATCTTCTGTAGTTCGGCTTTAACTTAATCTAAAAGCGTCTCAACTGAAGAGCAACAGTGCAATACCTCATTTGAAAGCTAAGACACATTGTTGCAGCGTTTTTGTCTAATTTTTGTCGTCTCCTTTTTGTTGTGTTTTCATCAAGTTTTTGTTCCTTTTTCATTGCTTTCCTGTGGTGTTTTCGCCAGGTTTTTGTCGCTATTTTGATGCTTTCAGATTTGGGTGAAGCCAAACTGGAGAAAATGTGCACGGTTCAGGTGGGGGTTAAGAGTAACCTTAGTATTCTTTTCAAATATATACAATTTACACATTTCTTGCTCTATATAATCATTATAACGTCTACGGCTGCACAAATATTCAAACTGGAGTTGAAATCGCAAACTGATTGGTTGGAACTATGAAAAAGCAGCCCTAATGTGGACAGTGATTAACCATGACATTTTACAGTGATCATTTATGTTTTGTGCCATTCTACATTTCACTAGAACTAAAATATAGCCCAACACTGAATAGCTAAAAGCACAACAAGCCTCATTTTTCTTCTTTTTGTCAGCTTCAAGAGGCAACTGTGATGGGAGCATGTCAGGTGAAAGTCATAGGCCAAAGATTTACACCGTGCCATTGTGCTACAGTCAAATACATCACCTGAACACAGCCTTGCGTGCGCCTTGTTGTGCCGCAGCTGATAGATGCATTTACGGGAACCGGCCTCCTTTGCTCCTTCCTGTCCTGCCGCGCTGCCCACTGCGCTCCTCTGTTGCCGGATCTGTTACTGCTCTTTTCCAGCCTATTTTACCCCCCTGTTCCTTTATCCTCGCACATCCTGCCTCCTGCATTGTGACCATCAGGCTGTGGGCACAATACCGGCAGGCTCTCGCCGTAACACGTCCTAATAAATCCACGGGACGCTGTGAGAGCAACACAAAAAAAAAAGAAAAAGAAAAAAAAAAAGATGCAGGATGAAGGAATCGAGGTGAGAGGAAGAGTGGCGGAGGACGGCTATGAATAATGAAAAGCTTGGTGACATCCCCCCCCCGGCTTCTCACGGGGCTGTTTTTGGTTAGCGGCGCTAGAAAGCAGGGGGCGCCATGGGGAGAATGGAGAGCGGTACGGGATTGATGAGGCAGAGGAGGGTGAAGTGCAGATAATTAGCGCTAATTGTTGTTCGGGGAGGGACCAGACGCCGCTCGCTTCAGGTTTCATTCCACTTCTCGGGCCGGGCTGCAAGAGCTTCTCCTGCGCTTTGTGTGCGCCGAACGATTTCATATTAGATTTCATATGATGGCAAGACGGGCCGGGCATTTCGCAGAAAATAGTCTAATCCATACGGGCGGCGGATAGCGATTCCTTTCATTATTGATTTATGCATTAAACATGCAAGGTGGGATACTTTGTGCAGATGCCGCGTATCAAGAGGTTCCCACTAACAATGAGGCTTTACTTTTAAGATAGGACTTTTTGATTGGACTTTTTAGTTTTCCTTGAAGAGGCGCTTGAAAGCAATTTGAGGAGTTTGACTCGCAAAGAGAAACGCAGCAACTCATTTATCCTGGTTATAGTGTGAGAAACAAATTCAAAGATGCCTCATTCGTGGGACGCTGCCAATTCACATGATAAAAGAGCAACCCAGTCCAATGATATTAATTGCCAAATAATTACTGCGCAATCAACAGCATCACAATATCTATAACTCCCGAAATGACAAAAAGCAGTAATTGCATTTTGCACGCATGATCCTAATTGCAATTAGCCCGATTTGTGATTTGGCTTTTTCAAACTTTATCTTTCCACAAAGGCATTTTGCTCTTTCACAGTCGCAGATACGCAGGCCAATGCTGGACTGAACACAGTATACAGTGCCTCTCGAAAGTATCCATACACCTTGAACCTTTGCACATTTTGTCATGTTTACAACCCTAAACATAAAGATTTTATTTTTATTTTTTCAGTGCTCTCCTTGTTCAGTTTGTTAGTTTACGTGAACAGCCGTGTCTTGGTAAGGTGGCACTGGTGCTTTACTCTTTCCATTTCTGAATGATGGATTGAACAGTGCTCCAGGAGATGTTTAAATCTTGGGAAATCTTTGTATAACTTAATGCTGCTAAAACTTCTCCACAGCTTTATCCCTGACCTCTCTGGTGCTCCTTGGCCTTCATGATGTTGTTTAGTGAACAATGCACTCCGACCACAGCTCTGAGGGCCTAAAAGAACAGCTGAAATTATACTGAGAGTAGATTACACACAGGTGGCCTCTATTTAATGGTTAGGCCAAGGTGTGAACATTCTGGAGTCATTAGGAATGTTTTAAAGGCAATTTAATGCTTTCAGAAAATGCTGTATGAATACTTATGCACGCCCCACTTTTCGGTTTTCTATTTTTTGAAAAATAACAGAATCATGTATCATTTCGCTTTCACTTCACAGTTGTCTGTTACTTGTGTGTGAACGTTCAGTAAAAAAATCAAACATGACAAAATGTGCAAAAGCTCAAGGTGTATGAATACTTACGAGAGGCACTGTATATGTGCTAAATATAATCTTCTGCCGAGATGCTGTTGCAAATAATGAATGAAAAAGCTCCACCAAATAATGACTTAACAGCCAATGGCATTTATTCTGCACCTCCTCTTTCCTTTAATATTCAGCCAGGCATTTGTGAATTGAATGAGAAATTGAATGTAAGCCGACCCACAAACCCCAAAAGCAGTGGCAGGCGTGAGCTGTAAATACAGGAATGGGTTGGAAAAAAAAGAGAAAAAGTTGTGCACAGTCGACTGCCCAAGGTGGAAACAAGCGTGAGGAACGTGGGGTGTAGAGAGGGCGGCCATGACAGCTGTGCTCTGTATGTGAGGCTTGTGTTGATGCAGAGGAGTTCTATAGGCGATGGGAATGGGAAATTGCATTGTGGCGTTGAGGAGAAAGGAGGATTGGTGGTGAGGACTGACGCCTTTGATTGACCCGAGAAATCGAAACTGATTCGAGGATTCCAGCGCCTGAAGTTTGAAAGTGTCAGAAGGTAACTCGTATCAAGGAATAAGACTCTTGTTGATTCATTGATGGCATTTTTGAATTGAAGTTGCCGTCATTTTCAACATAATGATACTAAACGCCCTTTTTTTTTTCCTTCAATGGTTAGAAAATGAAGTTACTACTACATACAGTAAGAAATGCACCACTAATATGTTAGGAATGACTTACACTTGATCCTACATCGCAACAGTGTGCATACTAAACATGGTGTGAGCGTTGCAGAATAATATCATGGTTGACTTGCGTCTAATTGAGCTAAAAGTGAATATTAATGAATTCATTCATTAATATTAATTGATGCAGTGGGCTCCTCGTGCTGATTGTGAAACGGAATGTTTAGGAGCATTTCATTTACGGTCTGTGATAGACAAAGACTTTTGGTTTTCAGATGTGTTGCATTCATTTATTTACCTATTTCCGGAACAGAAATAAAAAGGCCTGGAAGTGTTAAGTTGCTGAAATTGAAAAAGGGCAAATTTACTTATTTCTAAATTACTTTTTAAAGCTATAGTAAATGAGATAAAGCGCTAACTAGAGCCATCTTAATGTATCTAATGAGTCATTACTTTTTCCTGCTCTGTGCCATTATGACCACAGACCGCGCCAGCACTGCTCCCATTCCCCCTCCATTATATCACAGCTCGGCCATCGCACTTACACACCGCCGATTTTATTGCACTTGAAAGGAGTCGAGCTTTTATAACGTGGCTCTTCTCTTAAACAAACTTTTCCGTCTGATTGCCCGGCGGTCAGTGGACGGCGGCGAAGGTGTTATTAGCAGGCGCCGTGTTTGATCACTGTTATTTATTTGCCATTCAGAGTCGGGACGGCCGGTATTCTGCGGCAATCTGTGGCTCCGCTTGTTTAGCTTTTCACGTGGGATTGTCTCTGTAAATTCCAGCCTGGCGCTTTAATTAAATCTATCTTAAGACCTCCTTTGCATTTACTGGTTAAAAAAAAACGCTTCAAAGAGGGAATCCGCACAATCTACTTTCTTTGTGCCTCTGGCTTGAGAGATAAAACACGCTATCATGCCTCCTCTGAAAGGTTCCCACAAACTTTATTTAGTGACCGGCCATCTTCGAGCCGCGTCAGCTGGTCAGACGCTGGTTGTAGATGCCGATTGCTTCGCCGTAATCAATTATCAGTGGGTGGAATTGCTGCACATTCGCCTTGGTTGGAGGTGCTTTGCAAAACTAGCCCGATTTGGACAACCTCTCTGGGATGATTAGGGGACAGGAGGGGGGTTAAGACTGATTGCCGTGCCCTTTTTGCCAAGCTATTCTGGCCTTGCTGAGTGCGTGCCTTCCCCTCCGCATCGATCCATCGACCCGCTCTCCAGTAAAACGTCCAAAAAGGTGAAGCTCCTCTGCGCAAACTGCACACGCGTCTGCCGACTAACAATCTTGTTGATTTTTGATGACAAGATGGATGCGTCCGGTGCGAGCGCTCCCCGGGTCAACAATAGCCCGGGCAGGACGGCCATTGAAGGGGGGGCCTTTGTAGCCTTTGTGACAGCGCCGCAATCAAGCCCCACGTAATTGGAATTGAGCTGCTCGTCCGCATGACCGTGCGCAGTGCAGGAGGTGCTGAGATAAACGACTGCTGTTGTTCGCGGGGTAATAGGGAGCAAGCTGAAAGCGGTGGGGTCAAAGGGCAAAATGCAAGAGTTAAGTGCGGATTTGCTTGAAATTGGTTAATGAAGGCGTCTTTTGTATGAAAATGCTTCCTGCAATAACATTTGTATACTATGTTTGCGACCATTTGTAAAACACTGTACAAACAACAAGCTAAATTAGCCAATGGCATTTATACTCGCTGATATTCCTCTTTCCTTTAATATTCAACCAGGCATTTATGAATTGAATGAGAAATTGAATGTAAGCCGACCCACAAACCCAAAAGCAGTGGCAGGCGTGAGCTGTAAATACAGGAATGGGTTGGAAAAAAAAGAGAAAAAGTTGTGCACAGTTGACTGCCCAAGGTGGAAACAAGCGTGAGGAACGTGGGGTGTGGAGAAGGCGGCCATGACAGCTGTGCTCTGTATGTGAGGCTTGTGTTGATGCAGAGGAGTTCTATAGGCGATGGGAATGGGAAATTGCATTGTGGCGTTGAGGAGAAAGGAGGATTGGGGTGAGGACTGACGCCTTTGATTGACCCGAGAAATCTAAACTGATTCGAGGATTCCAACAAGCTAAATTAGCCAAGTGCGGCACATACTGCCGCAAGTGCTGTGTGATCAATTTCCAGCTTTGACAGTTGCTGCAAGAATCTTCCCACTGGTTACGACTTTTTACACTTAAAGGGATATTTCAGGATTTTTGACACGGGGACTCATTTCCTAGTTATCCAGAGCGTGTCTCAAGTGTGTCAGGCAAATCACTTATAACACCAGACTGACGATATAATTGTTTGTGCCGATAGAATCATTTTTGAAATATTACTGACCTTGCATCACATGAATGATCGCATTTTGAGGGACTATTTTCTAGCAGATCACTCCGCCGCCGCGTAGCTTATACAACCACGAAGCTGATGCTGCTCAAATATAAGTTATTTTAAATGCAAAATGGTTAAAATGACTCTATCGACACAGACATTTATATGGTTAGTCTGGCGTTATAAGTGATTTGCCTCAGGTGCACTGTGGAGCGGTTCAGACTGTTTTTAATACAGGCGAGCTGATATCCTAGAAATGCGCTAGCCTTGCATTAGCCTAGCGCCACGAAACTCTTCAAACATAAGAACTGCATGAATTACAAAAAAAAATATCTCCAGAAATCAGCAACACTCTGGATAACTAGGAAATGAGGCCCTATGTCAAAAATCCTGAAATATCCCTTTAACTGTCCTAAAACCAGCAAAAATGTGATAATCCCAGCAACTACTGAAGTCTCTTGTGTCTGATTTTGAATGCCACTTTGAGAACCACTTGTACAAACTCAAATCCCACAGAAACTTGCCTTTCCCTATTAATCAGTACACTCAAGATTTTCTATGTGTTTGTGAGACAACATGATTACTTGGTCGACACGCAGGCAGCCCTGTACATGTCGCTGTAATGCATATCTTTGAGTCTGTGACGGCGGCAGCTCTTTCGTCGATGTTACCGCTCAAAAAAAATAAAAAAATGAATGGATGGTTTCAGATTATGTCTTTTATGCGTCGCGAGGAAATTCATCTTCTCTCCTTCCTACTCAGCTCGACGCACACGTGTGTAATCCACCCCGGCTTTAGAAACGCAGATTAGAGAACTGTTCTGAAATCTGCTCCCGTCTTATATGGCTTATGAAGGAATTCAATAATAAATGTGTGCATAGATTTGGGTTAAATTGAATGCATGTTCGGCGAGCATCCGCAGTTTGGTGAATGGGAAATGTGATTTGAAGAATATATATATAGTTTTTTTTTTTAAAACAAGCAAGCTTCTGTTAAATTTCCTTACGTTTAGCAGGAATTAGCATCTGTATACAACTACACCTTCAAGTCCTCTCACTCTTTGAAGGAAAAAAAAAATGGAATTGCATCGCTTTCTTGCTTTGCTGAACTGCATTCCCAAGCAATTTTTAATCAAAGGCAATTTAATTAACTTGGAGCCCTTCCTGCTTTCCCTCTGGCTTTGATGCATTTAAAATGACATAAGAAATGATTGGCTATTTCCAGGGAACAGAAGTGCAATGGAAAAGATGCTAAGTGAATGTGTCTACAGCGGGAACCTCAAATGCACCTGAGCTGTTGAATGTGATGAGGAAACCTGGGGGGGAAGCTGGAACAATCATTAAAAGATTTAGAGAAATCCAAGCAAAACAAATGTGTATTTTAGTTTTTTCAGTTCCCAGATGAAAAGGACTTTTTAATTCACTGTCATACTACTTTTTAGGGAAAATGCTCCAAACATTATTACTAAAGTACACAATGGTAAAGAAATCCTTAACAATCTGGACATAAAAGATATAGGATTGTGTTATTATTTGCTAAGTAAATTCTTGGAATCGGCATAAAACAAGGGATTTTAAAAGGCACTGTGAATAGTCTATTGCAGATAAAAATGTATATTCTCCATTAAAACATAAAACAAACAATGTATGTCTGATTATATGAGTATAAGACCACAGAGGATATCATGTGGACTCAAGGCTTTGTAAATAGAACCGCACAAAAACACTAAAGGGCCTTTGCAAGAATCACCTTCGCGGGGGACCATCCAGGTGTGTGCGCTCTCCACTCTCTTTTTTTCTTTTTTTTACTGTGTGACAGCTGCCATAACTCCCCAGGCGCTCCTCTTCACCCCCCTCTTTTCTCCCTTACCCCACAGAAAGAAAGCTATTCCCTTCACAGACACATTAAAGTTCAAGGTCTGGCACATGATAAAGGTATAGGACTCTTCACGTGTGACAGTCTGGGTAACAAACGGTGGCGGAAAAGCACTTCTGAATCCTGGTTGTGCTCTCTAGAAATGAGCTTTTAAGTATTCCGAGATGAGTCGTTTAGATCGCAATAAAGACAAGTGAACATGTAATGAATAATGCAGAGAGAGATGATTGTGTCAAGAATATATGGTGTCTTAAGTTAAGTCTTTTCCTGGGGGCTGGTAAAAAAAAAAAAAAAAGCAGGATAAAAGAAGCCCACGCCTTTGCAAAAAAAACACAACAGATTTTTTATTCCTTCACTGGAGCCACTTCAAAGGCGTTGCGTTAGCGGAGAATGGTCCTAAATGAAAATCAGTGAGACAAACAGAGCTATTAGAGCTTCGGAGGAGGGCTAAAACGGCATGAAGAGGAGGGAAGTGGGGTTGTTCATGAGAAGCTTTTAGAGGCGTGTACAAGGAGGGGAAGTGTGGGTGATAGTAGACGAAGAGATTTGCATTGCGGTTCTTTCAGTAAAGCCGTATCTTAAACTATTTGTCCCAAAATTAATTCACTTTTAAATCTACTGTACATTTCTCAACTCCGCCTATAACTCAGCCATCATTCACTTTCCAGTAAATATCGCTGGCAGATAAACAGAGCGTATGAAGCCATCAACATCTGAGGCATGCACCGGTGGCTTTGACAGAACGCTGTATCTGTTCATATTGTATGTCCTCAACGCTCCTCAACGCGCCCAACGCAACACTGCTGCCAGGATGCTTCTGTCAGAGAGCGTGTCTTTATACAGCAACATGAAAGCAACTGGGCTGGAAGGTTTTAGTGAGTTGCGATTCACCAAGCGCTAAGCCTGGCACAACATGATCCACTTTACAATGTGAATAAATAAAAACTTGGAACTTTGGATTGTGGTGCTTGTTTCAAGAGCTGCCTCCTGTGAGTAAATAATCAAACAACTGGATCCAAGCCACTGAAATCGGTCCCGTTGAGAACCAGTGGGCCTAAAGAGTGGAGTCAAGAGGTTGTCATTGTTGGATAAAAAGAAAAATGAGCTTGGAGGTGTTTCCCAAGAACCTTTCGTCAACATTAAAGGGGCTAGATGCAAGTTTGCCATTTTATACTCACTACTGCCACCTCAGGCCATACGTGTAACTGCACCTTCTATATTAAGCTCGTGCATGACCCGAATTAACACCTTTTTGAGTGACAGTGCATGATTTTAGAGGCAGTTGTGGTGAACAGGTCTGAGCTCATTCTACACATTAGGACATGGCTGGAACATGTAGGGGGAGGAAAATACTTAATTTGAACATTTTTAAACTCTGTATAGTCCCTTTAACTGAGTTTCTTAAATATGTTATACTTACACAGTTGTCTTATTCCTTTTCTATTCTTTCTGTGGTGTTGTTTGTGTAAGATTGGTCTATTTACAGCCATGCACCCTTTTACTTCGATATTCTAAATGCCATCTCGGTGTATTACATAGCCAGCTCTTACTCATAGCAAATAGCCTGTCACAGCCCTCCATTTGTGCAGACTTATACATAAGATTACAGTGGCAGTGACGTTAAGCGGCGGTGTGTATGGTTGGGGGGCAGGTGCGTCTGTGTTGGTAAAAGCTTTTCGTCCCAATTCATCAAATGCCATTGCTGTAAAGGTCAGCCTTCGTCACGCTTGAGATAAAACAATGCAAGCCTCGTCTCATCTGCCATCTCCCTAAAGGCGCCGCGGCCGATTCTTCTTCTGTGGGATTTGGTATCTATACAGGGCTTACCTCCTGCTTACTGCTCATCGCCTCCCCCTTGAGGTTTTCTTTATTAAGCAAGCTGTCCACACGTTCTCATCGGTGTGTGTGTGTGTGCGTACAGCCGGGGCCTAAAAGGTTTTGTGTGTTCCTTTGACGGATGGTGTGTGACAAGTCTGTGGAGTCAGCCCTTTGGTGGGTTCCAGTGGGGCTGGAAGATGCCCTTGTCCCTTTTTATTTTACAGCGTATCTTTTTACTCACGGGGCGATGCTTCTCCCCCCTCCACTCCCCTGCATATGTGGCCTCCGACTGTAGCTCCTGGCCCGCGCTGATCGATTGACAGTTTGACTTTGAAACTAGATAAAACATCCTCTTCCCGCCACGTTTGCAAGCTCGCGGCGACAAGTGTGACTTTTGGGCCATGATCCATCACTTGTGTACACTGTAGATAGCGTGTTCAATCTTACTGTAAAGTCGCAGCGCTGTGTTGACAACTCAAGAAGAAGAACAAAAAAGATGAAAAGCCTTTTGGAAATAAAAGGCAGAGACCAAGTAGGTTTTTGTGAAGCTGGGGAATGAAACTTCACAGTGAAAGGGTTTTTGCATAACACTGAGCTGTCACAACTTGGCGATTGTTCATAATGAATGAGCCGGAGCAGCGAGTATCGACTATGGTGTCTGACAAACGAGAAACACAGATGTGATGTTGGGAGGGCGACCAGACACGCTCAATGTATCAGAGCATCCAGATATTTCAAACAGGACAAATGAGAAAGACAGGCTCACTCTGTTAAACTATTAACGGTTTGAGTTTGAAAAGCAACGATTATACTGAATATCAAGCAGAACATAATGCAGTGCTGTCTTAAACTGTAGTTTGCTCAGTGTTGTTGTTGTTTTTTTCTTACACTGCAAAAAGTACCCTACTAAAAACAAGGAAAACAATCTTGTCTTGTTTTAAGGAAAATATTCTGCCAATGGGGTAAGCATTTTTTTCTTGCTAAGAATTCTTATTTCTAGAATATTTTTCTTATCATAAAACAAGAAAGAAACACTAAATTTAAGCAAATAAATAGCTAGAATTAAGCAAAATGTCCTCAGAAAATGGAATAATTTAAGGAAAACATTCTTATTTAGGGAAAAATTGTGGGGTATTTTACTTAAATGTTGCTTGATTTAAGTAAAATGTTATAAATTACACACATTTTTGAGCAAAATGTTCTTAATAAATACTAATATTTAAAGAAAATATTGCCCGCGCCTGATATAAGAACTTATTTCTTAAAGTAAGACATTTTTTACTTTCTTAGAATCCACTTTTTGCAGTGGACTTCTTCTTACTCCAACGCAAAGCATGCACAATAGGCTCCAGCTAGACTCTCCTGGCCTTGAACCTGGCAGATTTGAAGATATGTTGAGGGATTGGCAAAATGCAAAAGTAGGAAAAGTATTCCTATGTGAACGATAAACTGCACCACATCTGACCAACCATCTCACAACCACATCTGCAAAATAGTACAACCATAAACCCAATAAATTAGCATTATCCACAATCCCATCCTTCATTCCCACAGCCACAAATAAAATGTGTTTTTCTGTTACGGTCAAACCCCAGGTAAACATTCTGCATGCGCTTTACCCTCGACATACTTGCCCTGTTTGCTCCCTGCTCCCTCTGTCCCGGTGGCAGCCGCCGAGGCCTCTGGCTGGAGAGAAGCGAAGCCAAGAATCTGTCTGGCCACACAGTGTAAACTATGTGTTTACAGCAGGGTCACTGTGGGCATGCTCAGTTCGGGCTCACCTGCTCGTGCTGATAAAGGACCTTGTTGTGTGGACAGACAGCCGCGAAGCCAAATAAAAATGTTTCATCAAACGACTGGCGTGTGCAGTGGGTTCACAAAGTTTGCCGTCCTGTTTTGATTATTTCTGTTTTATTATGCAGCGGGCCTGATTCCACAATAACGCAAATGTTATGTTATGTTGGTCGAATAGAGTTTAAAATCTTCAATAAGAGACTTTACTGTAACAACATAGGAACAAATACTTTCTGAATCCCCTGTAAGCCTCGACGTTACGAAATCACATCGTCTGGCATCATCTGCAGTACATCGTCTTATCATCCAGCGCAAATCCACAGTAGATTTGTAAATATTTTAGAGGTCAAGCTCGCTCTTGGTCCAAAGAGAGCGGGGCCTTTCGATCGGCTCGCGTCTCTGCCCCTCTTTCTGTTTTTCTCGCCGCTTACTGCCTGCTGTGTGCTCAAACATTTATAGAGCCAAGAAAGCTGTATTATGCGGTCATGAATTTATGCATGCTTTCCCTGGGTTGACGTACTGTCGATGCCACGGCCGCTGCCTCCCTCGTAACAAGCCCCTCCTAATGGTTTGCCTGATTAAATCCTGCTCCGGGTTTTTGCCGGAACAACACCGGTGCCGCTGTAATGTTACATAACGGCTTCAGGTCCCCGCCGCCGCACGCATCTCTCTTTTGCTTCGGAAAAAAAAAAGCACCTACATGCACTCTCTTTTGTTCCGTCTTTCATCCTCCTTTCTGCTTCCTTTTCCCCCCCATTGTCCTCTTTGCCATTCACCAGGGGAGTCTTGCCATGCTCTAAATAACTTTATTGACATTTGAATTGGATGAGGATCACAGTAATTATCATGCCTTCCTGCTTGCTGGCTGGGAGTCAATGCAGCCACAGAAAATGTATCTCGAAACACTGGCGAAAAGCGACCAGTCAGAAACGCACGATCGTACATTTGTTCGGCTTAACAGGTCAAAAATGGCGATCTATTGCGGAGTCCTGACCGCGAGCTGAGTGTAGTAATTGTAATCGTCTGAGAAATTGCCACCAGACTTTTTTAGTTACAACCGTGCAGCCTTAGCAGACGGTGTAGCTGCAAAACCAGCACTGTAGTATCCTGCCATATGGTCCCCGGGCGCGTGGTGGAAACATGTGAATAATGCTTTAAGGCGGGAATGGCCGTGATTTCGCGAAGCGCCTCATTGTTTGCGCGGACAGATCACCATGGCGACAATTCTTGAGGCTCCTCGGCATCGGCGCGATTCCACTCCTAAAATAATGACACCCAGCTCTCTGTCCGATTTGGATCATCTCGGTTATGTCACGCGGGGCTAAAAATACTTCACAGTTCGGATGAGTAAGAGGGTTTTTTTTTTTGAGTGTGTGAGTGTGTGTGAGTGTGTGTGTGTGTGTTAACGGCCAATGGGACGTCTTGAGCCCGGCAGGTGTTCTGGCGAGAGGCGAACAAGACACAGAGTTGAGCCAAGAACCAATTTCCGACCACCAAAAAAAAAATACGGGTTTCTGTAAAGCTTTCATTTGAGTGGGGGAAAAAAAAAAAAAATTGGCGCTCGGTTTCTTTGCATAAACTTGGGCAGCTGTGAGCGGTTTATGAGTTTTTCTTTTAATTAAGTGTATGGGTTACGTATAGTGTTGTGAAAAAGCTGTAAAACTACGCAGGGGGGGGGGGGTCTGACTGTGTGCCTCATGGAAAGCATGGAAAACTGCCTTAAGCTAGTTGCTCAAATTTCTAATCGTTAATCTGCAATAAAGGGCTAAGGAAGCAATTTAATAGTTTAACAAATCGCCCTATTACCAGATTTTTAAGCAATGCAGAGAGATAATTGCATCTTTTACTTTCTCCGTGGTAATTGCTTGTTAGTTTGCGGTTGAGAGGGGATAGATGCCAAACGAGGGGGATAAAATGCGATATTTGACAACTGTCTTTCATCATCTATAGTATCATATCGCGATAATAACAATCCGTTCTTTTGTCTAACTGCAAAACAACAACGAATCCAATCATTATTTGTGGGCTGAAAATGTTACACCGAATCCCTTTCTTCTGTAAACAACTTTACCTTGGAGCTGCTAATGATTTCTCAAACCAATCTGTTACACGCTCGCTAAACTACAGACAGAACCGTGCGTGCCGCCTTATATAATACGGCCTTCTGAACGGAAAGATGGATTTATTTGCCCAAGACAAACACTTCCCACATTTGTCACAAAATAAATCCAAGAAGTGACTTTGCCCAGGCTCGCTCCGTCGATAACGCGCTCACAGTCACTTTATATGCCAGTCTGAGTGATATTGGCCTGTTTGGAAAGGGCTCGGTGTAAATAGACACCGCTCGCTGCGTTCAAAGTCACTATCATTTTATTCTTGACATCGGGGAGGGGGGGGGGAGAGGGAGAACGCAGCGTGTCCCCGAATCCAAGGCTGTCCAAAAGGAGGGGAGCGATACAATCTTTTTACTGGCACGGGCTCAGCGGCCGCACGGGCGAGAGGGACGACGAGGCCGGCCAAGTTTGGGGAAATTAACAAAGGAAAGGTTATTGTAGGAGCTGACGCCGTTTTTTTCAAAGGGAGTTTGATCTATGGCTTGGCGTGGGGTAGGCCTGTTCGTACGAGAGGTTTGACACAATCATGTAAATGTAAACAAAAGGACGATCATTGTTTGCTGAGTTGTTGTGTGGCTGAGCTGAAACCATAGACTGTATATATAAATGGACGGCTTCTGCTCACTCCTCCCCGTTTACCATAATGACTACGGCCGTGGGGGAAGTCATGGCGGATTTACAGACTCCCCCTCCCCAGCTCTGACGAAGCATGTTCCTAAAAAGGGCATGCGGGCGGGATCTTCACCGTAGACTCGGCCCTTGCATGACGTGGAGCTCGCGCTGCTCCGATGCTAACAGTCCGGCCCTCATTAAGTACGAGATTTCTAAAATTCTTCTTACGAAAACCAGCCTGGCTTCTTAAATTGTGACTAACCCAGCGTTATCTCAGGAGGAATATCTAGCCTAGTCTAGTGTTGAAAAAAATTGAAACCAGGCGTTACAGTTGTTTTTAAAGGGGCTAGATGCAAGTTAACCATTTTGTACTCACTACTGCCACCTCAGGTCATACGTGTAACTGCACCTTCTATATTAAGTGCGTGCATGAAGGCAATTCGGCCCCGAAGTGACACCTTTTTGAGTGACAGTGCAGGATTTTAGAGGCGGTGAACAGGTCTGTGCTCATTCTACACCTTAGGACAGGGGTAGGCAACGTCAGGCCCGGGGGCTAAATCCGGCCCTCCAGCATGGAACCTTTGGCCCTCAAGATGATTGTGAGAAATAACTTCATACAAATCAGAGGTAGTTTTACCGTTGTAGAGTTTAACCTCTTAACCCCTGCCTTAACCAAGCACATTTTCTCCAGTTTTCCTTTACCCAAATCTAAAAAGCCTATCAACTGGAGCTTACAGCCTATAGGAGTAACACTTCATTTGAAAGCTAAGACCGTCAAAACTGATCTACAATTTTTCCTCAGGTTGCCGCTGCATTGACCTTTTGATTAATTTTTTTCCAAGAAGCTTTTAAGATCTGGGAAAGATTGAACTGGAGAAAATGTGTTCGCTTAAGGGGCTAAGTACTGGAAAAATATGAAAAATACTGTCAATTACTTAAAAAATTCCAAACAGAACACCAAATGAGGTCATATATTATGCACAGCACTGGCATTTGTGAGCTTTACTTTTGGCTAAAATTGTCAGGTTCGGCCCTTGGTCTTTTTACAATAAAGAAAATCGCCCCCCGAGCAAACTTGCCTACCCCTGCCTTAGGACATTGTTGGCACATTTAGGGGGAAGGAAATTAGATCATTTTACCATTTTTAAACTCCGTATAGTCCCTTTAAAGGGGCTAGACCAGGGGTGCCCAAACTTTTTGTCTCCGAGGGCCAAAATGAAAAAGTGCCTGTGAGTCGCGGGCCAAACACGGCGATGACAAGCACGAAAAACACATATAACTGCAAATTATAAAGTTACTTTATTATTATTTATTTACTTTTTATTTTTTCAATAGCCTACATTTGCATTTGATTCTATCTATGCAAATAACATGCTGTATCAAAACAAATGGTAACAATGGCAAAAGCATAATGTTAATAAAAGAAAATCAACCATTGTAGCAATTTAGTGCAAAAAAAACAAAAACCTGTATCTACAGCACCTTATTCGTTAACTCAAAGAAAATGACACATTAGATTATTTTGAAAGTGTAAGTTCAGCATCAATTCTTTCATAAGTCAATTTTTAACATATACTGTTGTCGATGTCAACAACTTTTGCAATAAAAGTTGGAAAACTGTGAAAGTTGATGCTACAACGCATTGATAAATACCAAGACACCACAACAGAGTTTCCTTAACTTTGCGAAAGGAGTGAAACAGTGCCCCCAATTTGACGCTGGTGGCCAAAAAGTGTACTGCATCCATATTTACCATTGAGAATGAATGGAAGAGAGTTAACCAGATGCAGCGCAAAAGTAGGTCACCCTCTGGCGGGCCAACAGAATTGTTTCGGCGGGCCAAATTTGGCCCGCGGGCCCCACTTTGGGCACCCCTGGGCGAGACGCAAGTTAGCCATTTTATACTCACTACTGCCACCTCAGGTCATATGTGTAACTGCACCTTCGTGCATGACGGCACTTCAGGCCGAAGCAACACCGTTTTTAGTGACAGTGCAGGATTTTAGAGGCAGTTGTGGTGAACAGGTCTGGGCTCATTCTACACATTAGGACATTGTTGGAACATGTAGGGGGAGGAAAATACTTAATTTTAACATTTTTAAACTCCGTATAGTCCCTTTAAGGTGTCTAAACTCCAATGCTTTTCAATGGGGCACAAGCAGCGATATGGAGGTACTACAGCAATGGCGGCCTCCAGTGTCGTGGGCATAAAGCAGAGCAGCCAGCCGCCATTGGCTAAAACATGTGTCTGTAAGTAACGGTAGTAAAGGAATAGACAAGAAAATGAGTATGTTTTGCTAATTGCGACCATTGAAACTGTGCAGAAGAAGAAGTACGGAAAAAAAAGGTATTGTACGTATAGGGAAATTAACTCAAAAGGTCAGGCCAGGGCTTCCGCTTGTCCGTCACCGCCTTCCGCTAACTTCGGTTTGCGAGCAATTAGGCTGTGACACGAGGCGAGCGATAACAATAAGTGGAGGAAATTGAGGGATTGTGAGTGCGCGTCTCTGGGCTCGACGTTGGTTTAGTTAATGACTGGTGCATATGTCGGGCCGTGCAGCTGTGCAGTTACAATCAGCCCCGCCAGCCGAAGGGGAGGGGAGAGAAAGGCAGACACGCTGAGAAAAGTATTAAGCCTCAAATTCCCCACACAAAAAAAAAAAAAAAATTGAAGAGAGAGCTTTCTCCCGAAGTGGAGGCGGTGAGATACAGGATTTTGAGCGCTATAAACACGAGAGAGACATCCGGAGGGAATGGGGAGAGAAATAGAAGTTGCCAAGATAGTTCCCATTCTTCTCATCCTCCCTCAACTAGCTGAAGCCCAAATGGTCGCGGTCCAAAATCGTTGCGCTCAGCTGCCTTCCTGGAAAGTCTTGTCAATAGAAAGAATGAGGACAAAATAACTAAGAAATGCTGCTGCTCCGGACAAAGGGACGGGAAAGCGACGCTGGGCTGCTCCGCTCTTTGCCGCCTCCAAAGGTTTATTGAATTAGACATTAACATATTTTCAATACCGCCTCTTTTCACCTGCACTTCCTTTTTGACTTTGGCTTTTCACCCCCGGCCCGTCCTGGCTGGCGTTCCATCAGCGGCCCGGTTTAAGCCTCTTTAAAAGCCGCTGCTAAAGAGCTTTAAGGCAGAATGTGTGTAGAAAGCACTTTTTTGGGGGGGGAACAGGATCACAGGCGGGATAGAAATAGGTAGAGAGAGGAGCTGAGGACAAGACACTGACCTTGAGTTGTCAAAAGCTTCTACGATGTCACAAAACAGCCATTGTAACTTGGCGCCCAGGCAAGGACAGACGTTTACAGTGGATTGGTTATTGTGCACAAAGTCTGTGGAGAGAAAGTACACAGGTGTAAAAAAAAAAAAAGAAAAAAAATTAACTGGCGTATAACTTGTGTCATTTGCCAAGTTTGGAACAAGTTACTAATGTTTTTTTTCTTCTCTGTGTTTCTGCAGGCAAACTCGTGAGCAGGAAACCCCTCCGGACTTCTTCTACTTCTCTGACTTTGAGAGGCACAACGCTGAGATCGCTGCTTTTCATCTGGACAAGTAAGTTGACTGTGCACACTGCTACGGTAGTGGATGCCACTCTACTATGGCAAACAAAACATTCTAAATAAAAAGAACACTTGCACATTGCCATGTGTATGTAATGCAATAAGTGAAGAGTTATTGAAACTAAATGTCTACAGAGTAACTACAGAGATTGTCCAGATCCCGAAATGTGACAGTTGAGTTGGTGAACTGCAATGGTCTTCTTCATCTCCTCGGAGCACACAGCTCTCGCGGCCCTCAACATTAACATCCTGCAGCGTTTTGGTTCCTCTCTGATTGCCAAATTGCCTCTTCGCTCATTAACCTCAGGGGGATGGAAAACCTGTTCAGCTCTGAGCGCAAAGGGCAAAACAGTTTTACTGCAATAAGAAATGTGTTTGTTTTAATACAATGCTTCCCATATTTTATGCAAATGGAAAGACTTGATAATATAATGTTGCTTGAGAACTTAATGAGTGACCACCACATTCAATATAGAAATGTCTTGATTGCTCACTGATAAATCAGTGTATTGCTGGGTGTCTGGGTGTCTGTGTACTGTATGAATGGAGTCAGTAGCACACACCATTTCTCCCTGTGCTTGAGCGCCTTGCTGTTCTCAGATTGCCTGTGTGGTTATTGGTACATGTGCTCCTCTTTTGTATTTGTGTCCTTCTGCGCAGCATGACTCGTGTGCAGAAAAGGCACTGGGCTCTGAGGCCATGAGTCATAGAGAATGAATGCTGGACTCCAGCAGCCTCTGACTGAACAATAGTGCAGGCTTCCTGCTTAGCTAACTGCAGACACTGGCTTTACAAGGCCACACTTTAGGCCACAGCCGCCTGTTTGCACTGACTTCATAAAAAGTGTGTTTGGCTGGACTGCTCCTGATGGCCTGTTGTTTTATCAGCTCTGGTTTTGTGCTGTAGCGGAGCTGGTGTTAGTGTTGAAGGTGAAGCTGAGGTCACACACGTGTGCTTCACACTGATACAGATGTGCTTCTGCTCTTCCTTCAGGCACAATGACACACTTCAACTGCACTACAGCCTTTTCTTCAACAGTCTGTCCCACATCTGCTCGTCCTGCTCCAGGAGCATATGTGTGGGTTAAGAGGAAGCAGAGAAAACCAAAGGCATGAAAGGCCCTGTGCCCATTCTAAATATAAGCCACGTTGGGTTTGCCAAAAGCACTGCTTTATTTTTTCCCTTATTTTGTCTGTTCTAAATTAGTGGCTGGCTACAGAGCTGCTGCTGGTGCAGAGGCTTAGGCTACAGTGCCTCCCAGGGGGCCGCAGACATATCAGGCTCTGTTAAAATGCCATTCGCAAAGCCTTGTGTGCACGTACACACTGCACTGTCTTCTCCAATACAAGCGACATCGCATCATTAATTATGTGATTGGATTTAAATGGGGAGTGCATTTGGTATTGCTGCATTAGGCAGAAAAGAGACCTCTGCACATGCTGCGTTACAAGGCTCCACTCGTCCAAAAAATATCCCTCCATCCTCTTCCTTCATGGGGAGTGAGACTGTCCCCTCACTGAGACTGTCCCGACTGTCCCCTCGCTGAGACTGTCCCTTTGTCCCTTCTCTGAGACTGTGCCATCCCTGAGACTGTCCCCTCACTTAGACTGTCCAGACTGTCCCCTCGCTGAGACAGTCCGATCCCTGAGACTGTCAGAGACCGTCCCCTCCCTGAGCCACCACCAGCAGTGCGACCTAAGTCCACGGGACAGGGGTCGAACAGAGAGTTTTAGGAGGGTAAAGGATGTTGGCTGTCCTGTTCTTGTTAGCATGGCTGTTAGTGCTGACCCCGCACGGCAAACAGCACTCTCTGATGTCTCTGTGTCCATCCGTCTGTCTCCTCTTCTCTGTGTCTGTCTGTTTGATGCTCCTCCTCACCTGCTCCTGTGTCCCTCTGCTGTCAGCTTTCATCTTGTGCGTCCATCCGTCCTCTCTCTTCTGTCTCTGTGCCCGCGGGCCGTGGCCATTAGGGGCTGTCAGGGTGATCAATTTTTAAAGAGGCCGCGGTGATGTTCGATCTCGGTGGTGCTCAACACAAGAGTTCAGCACGCAAACAGCACGTGGGGCACGAAGCACATTCAAAGTGGAAAAACATCAATATAAAACTGTATTGAAGCATTATTATAAACTACATTCAAGTTTTAATGTAGACACTCTGGGCTTGAATCACAGCTGATGGTGTTCAGTGGCATGAGAGTGCCCTCTGGTGGCAGATGCCTGTACTTTACCCATCCACATTATATTTTCAAGCATGCCCCAGTGGCCTAATGGATAAGGCACTGGCCTCCTAAGCCAGGGATTGTGGGTTCGAGTCCCATCTGGGGTGGGCTCCCTTTTTCAGTGAAGGAGAAACTAATCACTTCTTTAACTCGCCGTAAAATACCTGAATACTGTAAATGCCTGGTAGAGGGTTTAAAAAACACAATACTTACTCTGTGTCTAGGATCTTGGACTTCCGTCGTGTGCCTCCTGTGGCGGGCCGACTGGTCAACATGACGAAGGAGATCCGTGATGTGACCCGGGACAAAAAACTCTGGAAGACGTTCTTCATATCACCAGGTATCTGACAAATCAAGTGACTACATCAGCTACATTGTAGAGAGTTCATCTTTAAGGGCTTATTGTTTTGAGGTTCGATATATTTCTTAACTCCCCCCACTCACTTTTACCTTACTATTTTTCTTGAATCTTCAATTGCATTATTGCATTTAGCGATATATGGCAAAAATATTTGACAAAAGGTGAATGATGCATAATATGTGACCTTTTAGAGCTTTCAAAGAGAAGAGCTTTATGTATAACTTTTAGTGCTTCCAACATGCTTCAGGTAATGCATAAAACAACAGGGGGGTCTGTTTTAGAATGTGGAGCATCCCGTGTCCTCAATATTCATTTGCACAAGATTAGTTTTATCAGGGGACTCTGGGGCCAAAACATGACAGTTCATAAGCTTTGCAACTTTTTACTTTGCATATTATATATGGAATATCCTCACAGGATTAAAAGTACTGTGGATCTCAGCAATTAATACAAAAAGCCTGGGCCAGTGTAATATCATCTATCTTAAAATGCGTCCCAAACGGGCGTATCATCTAATAGCAGTATTTATCACGGAGTACTTTTTTAGAACGCGTCTTTCCTCTCATTTATAAAGAACGTCTGTGTCTTTGCTTATGCAGCCAATAATGTGTGTTTCTACGGCGAGTGCTCCTACTACTGCTCCACTGAGCACGCTCTGTGCGGCAAGCCCGACCAGATCGAGGGCTCTCTGGCCGCTTTCCTCCCGGACCTCGCCCTGGCCAAACGGAAGACCTGGAGGAACCCGTGGAGGCGCTCGTATCACAAGCGCAAGAAGGCAGAGTGAGTGAACAGACATGCACTGGGCTAGTCAGACAAACTTTTTAGACAAAGAAAAGCCTCATCTCTAAACTAAAACATGGCTAGATTAGACCAAGAAGACCTTTGCTGAAATCCTGGTCCTAAAATCTAATCTAATCAAACTTTTAGATGGGAGGTGGACCCTGACTACTGTGAAGAGGTAAAACAAACACCACCATATGATGGTGGGACAAGGCTGCTGGACATTATGGACATGACAATCTTCGACTTTCTGATGGGTAAGATGTCCATACAAACTTCTTCATCCAAAAGAAATGCTTATGTTACAAAATCACTATTGCAGGGAACATGGATCGTCACCACTACGAGACCTTTGAAAAGTTTGGGAACGAGACCTTCATAATTCACCTGGACAATGGGAGAGGCTTTGGGAAACACTCGCATGACGAGCTGTCCATTCTGGTGCCACTGACACAGTGCTGCAGGTGAGCAAACTGGGCTTGTTTATGCCTGAAAAGATGACATTTCAGGCTTTCATGTCTAATTCTTCAAGCAAATCTAAGCTAGTAGCCAAAAACATGCAGGTCAGGTTGGCCCACAAGGGCGGCGCGCTCCGTCGCTGCACCTCAGGACTAACCCAACACCTCAACGGAATTTTGTTGTACAATTGTACAATGACAAATATGGCGCTTACTTACGTACTTACTTACTTACTTAGAGTTTACAGCGTGATTTGGAGCTTGCTTCTAAGTCTAAAGCTAAATGCAAGAATGTTTGATGAACTGAACCTTGATTTTAAAACATATGTTACATATATGTTATATATAATAATATATCTGGTTTGAGTTTTATAGAATAACTTAACTCAGAGTCAAGGATCCTTGTGTTTCCAATGTTGTAATTGGCCAAAGCTTCCATTCTGCATTCAAGCTATTCTGGAACATTCCACGATAAACCTCATACTGTAATTTTGAAAAACATAGCTATCTCTTTCACTTGTGCTCATCAAAGCCAAGATGGCTATTTTTTCAGATGACACTTTATACCTTATCCTGTATATATTCTTAAGAGGCCAACTCGACTCCTAAAGTAGCATGCTGCAATATGAAGTTGATGATATATAGACTTTGGTTTTGCAGAACAGGGATATCACTGTGCTCTGTGGCCACTGACTTCTCCCCCCTGCTGCTCTCTTTCTGCAGAGTAAGGAAGTCGACCCACTTGCGTGTGCAGCTGCTGGCTAAAGAGGAATATAAGCTGTCCTCGCTAATGGCAGAATCCCTGTTGAGAGACCGCCTCAGCCCCATCCTCATCCAGCCCCACCTGGACGCCATGGACCGGAGACTGCGCCAGGTCATTTCACATTTCAATACAGTCTCCGAATGTATACTTTGTATTATTATATGGTCCATGGTAATGGTCAGAATAAGATGAAATAAAAAAGAAATCAGTTATGGGCTTAAGTACATAGATACACTTTCATATTTTAAGGGTACACTCTTTTCGTAGCACCGGCCTTGAGTGTGTTTAAATGAATAAAGATCCTCAGAGACATTGCGTGTTTATTGCTGACCTTACTGTAGCTCTCTCCTCCATTATTCATCCAGGTCTGATTTGGTGCTGTGCTCTGTGTCTCTAGGTGCTGAGGGTGCTGGCTGAATGCATTGAAAAGGAGGGCTACAGTTACGTGGTGGAGGATGACCTCCAGGGAGAGCCAGGCCCAGAGCCGGGCCACAGTGGCCCCCGCAGGAGGTAGCTGACTGTGGGGTCTGACAGCGCCAATTGAACTGAAGCCTGAGGGAATGAAGACTGGACGGAGCGCACCAGTTTGAACTGGACTCCCTTCCTCAGCACAGATGAGAGCATCAGTGCTGCGGCTCTCACAGGGACTGCTGTGCTGTCACCTGCCTGAGGTGAATACAAGCTGTCTGGACCTGCACGCCTGCTGGATAGGAACTACACAGTGCAACGACTCTATGTGCACTACTGCTTACAATGCAAAGAACTTTCTGCATTTGGGGATTGATCTTGGACTAAATGGCTCCAAAAGCACCTGGTCATGACACTAATGCGGGACAGTACCACAGCTGGCACTCACTGGCTCATCGCAACACGACAAACCATGCGAGTCTCACAAGAGGCCCCGCTGTGCTTCTTGTCCAGGACCCTGTGTTGAATTCAGTGAATTCTGGGGGACTTGTAAAGAACTGCTTCTTCTTTCTGCAGCTGAACTGTGTGTTTCAGGATGGTTTTGCCTAGTGTTTTGGGGTTGAACAGGGAGAAGGGGTTCCTGTTGTCTTAATAATCAAAACAATTATTTGTGGCAGAAGTGTCTTTTGTTCCTGAGCTGTTTCAGCTCATGGCATTGGTACTGGAAATGATATTATTTGATTGGAGTGCAGGCCTACTCCAGGATTTGTCTAATAATTTGCCCATAAATGTTCTGTGTCCTTGAAAGAGTATTTATTAAAATTCATATTTATTTAAAATTAATTAAGCAGCAGCATACAAGATTCAGTTAGAAAAAAAAAATCATCAATGCAAGACAGAGGTGTATTTCCTCATCTGTCCACAAGAGGGCAAAAGGGGCACGTGCTAAAGCAGCTGCCAGATTTGTGCCTCTTGAATCAATCCTACAGAACTCACCACTCAACAAATGTTTCACCCGCTTTAACACAGTATCGCAAACGGTCAAATGAGCACGTCTATGCCTTTGTTTACATCTCCTCTGTTACTAACTACTGTTTTCCTTTACGTTAACGGGAGAAGGTTTATGGCGCCAGAAGCCAGAAGAGTTTTTATATGATGATTTCTTTGTAATATATTTGATGTTGCTGTTGTGGAGAGATTATTTTCCAGGATGTATATTTCATTCATACCAGCTGAGAGCTTAACTGTTAATGTGGGCAGTTGGGTCTTTGGCTGAAAGTTAATATATATACTGTAGGAAAATCTAGTGCCTGTGCAATGATAGAAATACTTGAATGTCTGGATCCATTCCTCCCAGGTACGAGCTACAGAGACAGGCGGGGAATACATGTGTGTGTGTTTGCCGACCGCATCTGGACTCGCTCCGGTCTCCAGAGTCATGTGTCGATGCAGAGTGTGCGGGAGTGTGGCTGGATTCTTCACCGAGAACAGTAGATGAAGTGTTGTCAAAGTGAAAATGCTTCTTTTGTTTTAATTCAACTCATTGTTTCTGTGGATTTCCTCTTCCTTTTCTTTGCATCATGGTTAAAGTGCAATAAACAAAATGAGCTGAACTGTGGTTGTATTGTGTTTTTATGAACTTAAGCATCATGTTAATGGACTGTGTCTCAAAATCTAAAATAACACTATTATTGTTAGTAAGGAAACAATAGTACTGTGGATGAGACTGACCTCTGCTGGCCGAACATATGAGTTGCATTTTACAAGAAATATAATTCATTTGATTTAATAGCATTTGTTATATATTATTATCACCATTAATTTGAAGAGGCTGTTCATAAATTAGTCATATGAAGAGCAACTATTTGAGGTTGTACACAGACATCTTATAATTTGCTCCATTTTAGTATAAAACTTATGAAGCTCGTTTGTTTTCAAAACTGACGACATGAACACTTTCATTCAGCTTATGTGCTACAACAACTAAAATGTCTTTTATCCATTTCATGCATTAAGCAGACTTTAAACAAGACAATTACTGCAGAGTCCAAAGATTAGAAACAGTACAAAAGCAGAAAAGCTTTGTTTTAGCTACACAGCAAGTCATCATCTGTACACTCAATCATGTACGGCGATTTTCATAATGTGTGAAATAATATAAAAAAAAGTTTATTTATTATCTATTTATTTGTTTATTTGGTTGGGACAGTGCACGTTAATGAATATACATGGATACACGACATGCCAGATTGTAGCCTTAGGCTAATTTTGATGCGTCGTCCCCCATTCACACTCTCAAGCACACTCTCATTCCTCCTACTGTACATGTTTTTAGTGGTAGAGGAAACCTACACAGACGGGGGAGAACATGCAAACTCCACACAGAAAGGCCCCGTCCAGGTGGGAATAGAACCCAGACCTTCTAGCTGTGAAGCACAAGGGCTAACCACTGCACCCCCGTGCCGGTGTTGAGAGGCTTGTTCTCATATTCCAGTGCTCTGTTGTTAAGATCAACTGATTTGACAATTACCGCGGTTATAAAAGCTCACGGTAGGTTAAGAGTAAAAATGTTAGGACCCGCGGTAAACCGCCATGTGTCATGAGCCGTAGCATATTTGTGCCAACGGGTATGACACCCCCTAAAACACAACAAGTCAGCGGCAAGTTCAAGTCCAATGTGCTGAGACCAAATATTATCCATTTTCACATGACAATTGTATAAGGTTGCCAAAGGAAGAGTCCCAAAAGAACTATGCATTGGTGCGTATGCTATGCCACATAAAAAATAAAAAAAAAAGGGAAACTGTGTGTGAGCAGGGAAACCAGCTGATTTCATTGGTCCATTTGTTTAGGAACTCTTTTGTAATTATAGTGAATTAGTCAGACACAGAGCAAAGGAAATATCTTAATATAGATGATCTGTGAAAACATTCACGCCAGTTTGTTCCTTTAGATTTGGCTGATAGTAATGTTCTTTTTTTCTATTCATTATTGTAATATCATTTGATCTGTTTTTTTCATAAGGGTAAACGTATAAAGATGAAAGAATACATTGGTTTACAAGTAAAACAACCCTTAAATAAATATAAAAATGTCCATATAATCTCTTGTTTCTTGTACTGTAAAGGATTGGGAAACTCTGTATTTTCTCTCTTTTGATCATCGTGAATAATAAAATCATCAGTAAAATCATAATATTTTTCCTCTCAGTAATTGTGACTCAAACATGTAGAATTGTGACATCCCTACTGTGTTGTTCGACAGTCTTTCCTCAACAAACAGCCTCGGAAAAGTGTTACTGTGACGGTTTACACACACATTTGTAGCTGTGTGTGTAAGACAAGCATCGCAGGCCCAGTACAGTCGCCTCCGCCGTGAGGGGCTTTAATGAGTGTGGCCGGCCGCAGACAGGACGCAGAGGAAGACTCGTCATGGGAGTGAGTCCTTATCAGATCGCACCACAAACCAACCTGAAGCACTCTGTGACCTGGTATGTGACTTCACATTAGCCTTCTTCACAAATGATCCTACAGTGTCTGACTAACACATTTTTCCCGATGTACACACTCAAATGACAAAAAAAGGAAGAAGATATAGATAATGAGGTTAATGCTCAGACTGGGCAAAAAGTCTATACACAACTCTATACAATTCCATGGTATGTAGGGAATTTCCCACAATATAAAGAAAAAATACATAATTAATCTGTATGACTATGTATCAAAGCATCTCATCAATGTTTCCGCAGAATTTTAGGTTTCATTTTCTGGAGTTAAGGCAAGAAATGCAATATTTGATAGCAAAAAAAGGTCTATTCATATACGTTCTTGTGATATGGATATTGCGTCTACTATTGCAATATGTCCGATATATTGTGCATCCCTAATGTAGTGCCATAACTGAAGGCCCTTTTTACGAATAATAATACAAAGCTGGGGAAGTCACAGAGCCACTGTAATGGGCCCGAAACTACAGGGAGGTGCAGTGCTGACCTTTTGACTGCTTCATTAGCCAATCAGAAATAAACAGTCATGGCTTTAATGTCTTTGGGCCTGACTGATTGAGCTCCTATAGGCTACTGCTGCTGCTGTGCACCAATGGGCCCACACACAGAGGCCTATAGCAGACCCCGGGCTGTTTGTCCCGGCCTGTGTCGCCCCCAGAGACTCGCTAAGATCCCTTCAAAATACACATGCCCGGTTTTATGGACACGGAAACAATTTATGGCCATTATGGAGCATTATAGATAGCATCTACAAAACTTCCCGTCGTTGACTCAACGGAGGCCAGGGTGGACACACACACAAGCTAAAGATTTACCAGAGAGAAAAAGAAAACAAAGATGCAAAGGGTCCTGTTTGTTGGTTTGGGGCAGTCTGCATGTTTTATGTACAGTTAAAGAGATGAGGATATAAAAAGAAGCAAAATAAAACAAAAAGGCAGACTATGAGCACAGCGGACCACCCAGAAATCTATGAGCGCGGAGGGAGAGAGGGATTGTCCAGTGCTATAGCCTCGGGATGAAGAGTTAAGCTTCTACGTGCTATCACTGCACGTATATGTTAATTCTAATTCATTCGGAACTTTCAGTACTTCTTCCCGTCACTTCTTCGTCTGATTTCTGTGCGATTTTGCTGTGTCTTTTTCCTGTTTTGTTGTGTTTTTTGTTGCATTTTTGTTTTTTGTTGTTGTTGCTTTTTCATCACTTTTTTGTTACCTGTTTTGTTGCATTTTTGTTCCTTTTTTGTTGCGTGTTAAGTGTTAAGTGTTAAGATTTGGGTTGAACTGGAGAAAAAGGGGGTTAAGAATTTTGCACAGCTTACTCTGTTCAAATGGATTTAGAAATATATTGCAATTATATTATTATCGCAGTATTCAAAATAGTTGTTGTATCTCATTGTTGTGCAGCCCTATCATCTGCATGGTCAGTTAACTTTGACCTTCTGCATTCTTCCAGAGGATTGAAATGTGTCCTTCTCTTTATTTATTAGCATTTATTAGTTTATCTATGAATGTGTTAATTTATACAGCAAACTATTTATTACTGACTGCAGGAAAGTATAGTATGATAAAGAGACATGTTTGATCTAGAAATGATCTGATAAAAAGGATCATATTTACATGACTCTCCCATCATGTATTTAGTGTAAAGTCGATAAAACAACGTAAATGTGAGCTATACTAACCAGTGGCTTTGCTTTAGATGAACAAAAGCTTGGTGCATCTGTCCCGTTATGTTTCATATTTCATCTGGACTTGTTCAGAGAATCAGGTGTCGACCCAATGAGGGTTAACCTGTGTTCGGTGACCCGTGTGCGGATACATGTACCAGCGTAATAGGCGTCGGGCCTGTACGGAAGGTGGCGGGGCGTCCTGTGTCGGGACGAGGAGGGGACGGACGTGGAGCGGGGGGCTGGATGTGAGCTCAGAGTGAGTGGCGGCTGAGCAGAGCATGAGGCAGAGCGGAGCGGCAGGACGCGCTGTTGCTGTTGCTGCGCTCGCGACAAACTCTCTGGACAGCCGCGCTTTGAGAACTTACCGATGAAAACTCCAGACATGTTCGATAACGCCAACTACCCCTTCAACTGCTTCAACTACGATGGAGACGGGTACCCTTCCTCCAGCACGGACGAGGACAAGAAAATGTGCCGACCAGCCTACAGGTACGCACACGTTTAAGCCTCACCACACTTATCGACTTTTGCCACACAGTATTTATGTAATATCATGTTTTTAATAGGAAGATAAACATTGTTTGTTTTTCCACTGTATTAAAAGCCGACTTACCTTTTTCCTACTTACCTGTATTCCATTTTTCAACAAGTTCCAATAGAAAGTTTGATATGCACTGTATTGATCCATTAAATCCACTTGCATGACTTTTATTAGATTAGAATAATTAAGCCTTTTATTATGTTAAAGCTAATCCCATTTATAACTCACATTAAGACACTTTGACAGCGCTATAATAAATGTATGGAAATGAGGAATATCTTGGAGTAAAAGTGCATGTGTGTGTGTGTGTGTGTGTGTGTTAGTTACATCGCTCTGATCGCCATGGCCATCCAGCAGAGTCCGGAGCAGCGCGTGACTCTGTCGGGGATCTACGAGTTCATCATGAAGAGGTTCCCGTACTATCGCTCCAACCAGCGAGCCTGGCAGAACTCCATCCGCCACAACCTGTCCCTCAACAGCTGCTTCATCAAGGTACGTCTGCAGGATACAATACAGAAGGGTTCACACAGGGCAGAACAAGTCAAGGATGCCCACTCACTACTATAGTATTTTACTGTTTTGAAAGTGATTGAAACTTTTAGAGCCGAGTGTTCATTTTGCAGGCAAGTAACAACTACTACTTAGAGCTGTTGACTAAAACAAAAGAGACAATACAAACGAGATACAAGCTCCTGATGCAACAATTTAGATATCATTTTGTGCTTTTTAATCACAGAGCCCCAGGAACAAGTTACTTAGGAAATTCTCAAGTCCATTTCAACAACTAAAAAGTATTATTTGACGAGAATAAAACATTTTAATGAAAGGTTTATGACAAAGTATATAAAAATGCCAAAATATACATGCTGCCCACATTAAAAAAAATGAAGAAAAGTTGATATTTAAATCAGAGCCTTTCTTTTACTCATGAAACAATTTTACTGGACTGCCTTTAGGTTCCTCGCACTGAAGGAAACGAGAAAGGCAAAGGAAACTTCTGGACATTTGCCACAGGCTGCGAGTCGATGCTGGACCTGTTTGAAAACGGGAACTTCAGACGTCGCCGGCGCAGGAGGAACATGAAAATCGGCCTTCGCGATTCGGCGGACACCCCCTTCCACCCCCTGGAGACGAACCACAACCACCATAACCCGCCCGCCCCCGTGTCCCGCCGGTGCCCGCCCGGTGACTCACCCCTGCGCCCTCTCAATCCAGCAGACGGGCAGCGCGTCTCGGGACCTCACAGCAACGTGGCCGGCGACAACCCGGGGCAGGGCAAACCGGAGTCCGAGATCAAGTTCAGCATCGACTACATCCTGTCCACTCCGGACCCTCCGCTGCCGGGCTTCAGAGCCACCCACGGGCCGCTTCACATAGCACCCACGGGACCGCCCATACACGTCCTGGAGCCTCAGCACCTCAACTTGCACTTCTGGACTCTGTGAAGGGGAAAGAGAAATCAGGACTGAAGTCGTTTCGGCTCATTAGGAGTCTGTGAGCACTGGAAAACAAGGACATACAAATACACAACCTGAAAAGTGACATTTAGAAGAAAAGAATTCAAGTCATCATAATCGGAGGATGAAAATCTAGGCTATAAAAAAACTAAATCCAGTTACAGCGTAAGCCCTGGTGGGACATGTTCTGTAAAATATGCAGTGTGGTTATAACGGGCCAGTGCGGCGCTCGTGTTGGTATTATTCGTACGTTCAGTGTTGAGTGTTGATATAGAATAGGTTTACAGGGTCCATTGTGTGCACTATGAACTAAGTAGTAGGGCTGCAACAATGGTTGTTTTAGTAGTCGACTCATCAGCCATTATTCATTATGCCCATAAGATTTAGAACAGTGGTTCTCAACCTTTTGGAGCCGCGGCCCCCATTATAACAGGTAAAGGGGTACGTGACCCCCCACCCGGGTTTTACCATGAAAAATAGGAACATTAGCCTACATAATTCTTAAAAAACAAAGAAAAAAACAAATGGCTGAAATAAAATTCATCAAACAATGATCAAATAATGGCACTCTGGTAAAGTAGCAAACACATGCTACAATAAAACATTTGATTATATGCAAATGAAAATATGTATATTTTATCTAAATGATCTGGCGACCCCCCAAATTTGTCTCGCGACCCCCTTGGGGATCCCGACCCCCAGGTTGAGAACCACTGATTTAGAATATGCAGGACCTTGATGAAAACCAGCGTAAAGCAGACTTTAACTCCCAGTTATCCAAAAATCAATAATGATACGTTTTATTTATAAAGCGCCTTTCTGGACACTCGAGGTTGCCTTAAAACAACTCATAAAATACAGTTAAAAACAGTATGCATATATTTAAAAAATGCATAGATTTATTTTAATATTTGATAAGGTCATGATTAATTCGATTAGATGTTGCAGCCCTACTGAGTAGTAACTAACTATAAATAATTTATCAAATTATAAGAACATAATATTGAAATATTTTAGTTCAGTTTCTGTGTTTTTATGATGAGAAAGATCAAATTTGACGATTGAAGATTATACTGTTCATGTCTTTGTAAAATAAAATTTGATATATATTTTTTTCAATACATTCCCATTAAATACTTTGCATTTTAAATTGGGTTGATGCATTAAGTGTAGATGCCTTACTTTGTTTGAAAGATCTTAAGTTAATTTCCTAAAATAATGACAGCAAATAAAGTCTATCAAATGCCTCACATTCTCCTGATTTTCTTTATTAGTATATACATTTAAAAGTATAATAATATCAGAAATATGGCTTTGGTATTGTAGCTGTGTGAATGTTTACTGTTTACTTCCCAGATGTTGGCGAAGACATCAATCATATGAACGGGAGTTATGACAGCGCTGACTTACTGTACTTCTCATATATGGCTAATTTCTTCATTGACCTTTTGAAGACTTGATTGACTGACACTTAAATTCTAATCCAGTCAGTGCCTGCCTATTATAACATAATGAAATTTCCATAGACTTAGAGGAGTCCAAACAAACAGAGGTCTGCCTTACATTTATTCACCGCGCAAAGGAGATCAATCATGGCATGTTGCCGCGCTGTTGAAGGGACATTTTTCAATTTAACCTTTATATTATGTGTTGACTACATCAGACTCGGGTTTCAACACACTTAACATGAGTGGCATTTAATATAGCATAACACTTGCAAGGTGAGACCAAGATGTGACCCTATTTAAATACAGGGCCTTTGCCTAAGCCTGCCTTCCCCTCCCCCCATAAACAACAGCTATGCGCCCACAGCCCTAACACAATTATAATTAAACACACCTTATGCCTCCTTTGCAAATGCCCCACATCGATTCAGGTTTTTAACATTCATATGTGGACTGCCCCCAGCAAACGTCGGCAGCGCACCGGCATTTATGGATCAGCAAGTTTCCATTAACAAAGTTGTTGATGTTGAATAGTGCGCCGCTGCCGCCATGACGCCGTGGATATATTTGGGTAAATTAACTTAGCATAAAGTGCTCCAAGGCTACAGAGGTCTTTTGAGGCGGTTAAAGAGAATGCAAGGCACCAGTCAGGCCCGAAAAGTCAATGCACATATAGCAATGCGGTTGAATATGTGCAGACGAGCAGCGGTTAGTGAGGGCAAGTCTTGTTTTTGATTTAATTTTTATTTTTGATGAGGACAGTTCAAGATTATTTGCAATGTTGTCCCATTTTCCAACACACTAACTTAATATGTAGGGCAGGCCTAAAATCAATATCACGATATAAAAAATTAAAAATCATGACGATAGATTTGACGATATAATTGACAACGGACAAATTACTTCCAAATCCCAGCCTTACGCCTATTGGGAAGATTTATTCAGATCTATTTTATTATTATATTTTTATTTTTTCATCGCAAATATGATCCACTCAAGCAGTTTGCCTCCTTCATTTCATTTTACTTTTTAAGCACCAGTCCTCGTGTTCTACAGTGTTTGTGCTGCTCTGATGGAGCTGAGCGTAACCTAAATCACGATGATCATGAAAATTGTATCGTGATAACAATATGTGATACGATATGGACCACTCCTACTAATAGGTCTTACTTTGAACCAGGCTGTGTCCCATAATCTCTGGGTTTGCATGGGGCTGTGAAGTAGATCCTCTGCTCTGGCCAGGGGGGGTCACTTCAGCTTTACTGCCTCTGTGAACAGGTGGAAGGATTAGTGACAAGTCTTCAGTTCAGTTAATGAAAATAACAGTAGATTTCTTCATAGAGAAAACAATCAAAATTGGTTATATTTTCGTGGAGAATACAAAAGACTGTAGACCTCCACCCAAGTTGAATGTTAGGCCCTGCTGAGACCCAAGCTTTTTGGATCACATGTTAAAAGGATAGTTTGGAATATGGTTATATATGGTTTTATTAACATTTACTGCTGTATGGCAAAATAATATTTTACAGTTTCCAAAATATTTCGAAATAGAAGTATTTGTAAACTGCTTAATTAGACACATAATTGGATACACAGAGGCTTTTCCAGTGACTTGCCAGTGGCTTTCTGATGGTCTAGCAGAGTGTATTAGCCTTTACCCTCAAAAAATAGAAAATGTTAAGAAAATAATTTCTGTGCAAAAAAAAATGAAAAGATTTTTTTATGCATTCATAGACTTTATGTACAAGTTTGTCAATAAGAACAAACTTCCGCAGCCATGTGTTTATTAAATGGTAAAGAGGGGCCGCGTACCTGCAGAGGGCTAGCTCTGCTAAATTAGCAGCTCAAGGCCAAAACACTGAGCAAATGAAAACCCACTGAAGTGCAACATTAATGAAGAAAAAAGCATAAACACAAAAAGGTAATTTAGTCTGGTATGATGGGAATTAAGGTAAATACTACAGTGCTGTTTTGTTCATAATTGCTCCATATTAGCAGCTTCCTTGAGCTATGGCTCGTCCTGTACTTGAGAGCGCGTGCGGCCTGTAGCTCCTGTAGCTCGCGGCTGTGCTAATGCTAATGCTAATGCTAATGCTCTGCTGTATATACAGTCTATGGCTGTAACAGCCCGCAGGCCTTGACATACACACGTCAGTGCCCTTTGCCATTTGCTGCTGTGAGGAGGCACCGTGAAGGCCATGACTGAGGGGCTAGAACTTCAAATGGCTGCAAGTCTGTGTAATAATGAGAAAATCAACACAGCATGTCAATCAATGGCACTGCCAGGCCAAATGTTTACATTTGCAGCTGAGATCCTGCATAAAGGTAAGGTTTTGGTCTGCATGTGTAGAGATGTCCCTGCCAGAAATGTTGCAGCTGCCTAATGCTATGAATGACTGGAGGTGACCAGGAGGCTTCAGAAATAAAATGGATTACAGGCAGCTCGACATTATACTGTGTAGAGTGAGTCTGACAGTCATGCATTTCATTTAATCAATTCAACACAATTCAGGAAAATGACTTTACTAAATTTACCTAAATGTTCAGAACAAAAAGATAATGCCTCTGAAGTGTGACTGAGTGTATAAGATAAGATAAGATAAGATTGCCTTTATTGATCTCACAATGGAGAAATGTACTTGCATTCAGCTCTTAGAAACACTTAAGATGTGCAAATAGGCAGGAAATGTGAGGGGAAAATAAAAATTAAATAGTAAAATAGTGGCATCGTATGTACAATGACTACCAAGGACTTTGTAGGGACAAAAAGTATAAACAGTAAATTATCAAGTAAACAGTATTAGCAGTGCAGGTTTACAATCATAGTGCAAGTGGTTGATAAAGTGACGCAGATAAGTGATGTGAATACAGGGATTATTGCATGTATTTCTGCAGAGGGGTTATTGCACATGTTACTTTACTGTCTTGTTGTACAGTCTGACAGCAGTGGGGATGAAGGCCTTGCGGAGAAATGGAGTTAAAGTCTTTGTTTAGAAATGAAATGGATGGAGAGCTACTGAGCCATAGGAGATCCCGGTACTAAAGCCATTCAGAATGAATGACATTGAGGTGCCACTTAAAGATTCTACAGTAAAATGCTCCTCAATGTTACATTTTGAACTAAAACCTCTTATAGTCTATTGAAATGTTACAATGTTATTTGGCTATTTCTTACATAGGCACTGCAGCATGTGAAATGTCTTCAGGCTTAGTTTGATCTCCAGATAAATCATTACAAGTTTTGACCATAAGCATGTTCCAAACTGATTATTATTGGCTAATTGGCAGCTGAGAGACATGGCAATAACAATGAGATTTGTATTGATTTATTGGTACACACAGAACACAAGCAATACTGTCCTAATAACCTAAATGTATTTATTGACAACAAAGATGTAAAATACAGTAAGAAATGACACACTCAAAGACATTATGATGCAAATTGTATGAATTCTGTCGTGTTTTGGCTCAGATCTGTGTTGCAGTGCAGATACATTGCACACTTGGTTGTACATGCAATGCAACTACAATGCACCGCAGCTCCAGCCTGTGTCTCGCACACAATGACCCAAAGATACCCATTCTTTCTGCCTTGTTACTGTTGATTTTATTCTCTTCTCCATTCAGCCATCCTTCGAGTGTAACCTTCGACCTGTACCTCACAGTGTGTGGGCCAGCCACCAGGGCGCGCTGCTTTGTGGACTGCAGATTCTTCTATTCTGTAAAGTTTATAAAGAATGGTTCAAGGTAAGGGGAAAAGCAAAAATGTACAAGTAGCTAAAGAATTTGCTGTATTATATTGAAAACTTTTAGGTATATAGAGTAAACTGTTTTTAAACATTCATTTCAAACCAAGGATCACTTGTATTAGTTTACATTGTACATATCATTCAGAATGTCCTATGTTAAACTACATGTAGCTTAGTCTGTTTAACAGAAACGTGAGTCTTTAAAATAATGTAAATATCATCAACATACTTTTTTTCAAACACTAGTCAAACATCAGTGCATAAAATGTGTTTACCTTTCAAAGCAGTGAGCGTCAGTATCCTGGTTTTGCCGTTGGAATAGCGCAGAATGACCCGGGTTTTCATTCATTTGCAGGCGCACATGTGTTGAGAAATGGTGGTCGGCAGCAGTGGGAGCCTGCAGTGAACAGTGGAACACACCCCCCTTCTGTTTGACCGGGAAAATGCTCCAGTGACTGAGGCAGAAAGCGAGGGGCCATGTTTTGGGATGAGGCGATCCCAGACAGCCAATGGGGAGGCCCTTGGAGAGGGGCCCAGGGCCTCAGTGAAAGGCGCGCACAGGCAAAGGTAAAAGGAGGGGGTTTACTGCAGGTCACCTCCGCCTATTA
Organism: Gobius niger; assembly: GCF_951799975.1. NCBI lineage: Eukaryota > Metazoa > Chordata > Actinopteri > Gobiiformes > Gobiidae > Gobius > Gobius niger. Next base: position 9,786,855 of record NC_136870.1, on the reverse strand, counting down.
TGATCTGAGGGGGCGTCCAGGAGAATATGCAAAGGAGGCAGGCATGACTTCAGCAAGTACATGAAAAGAGTCGACACACAGTGCAAAACCTCAGTGGAAAGACTTTGTTTAAAGTAGATTCAAAAATGAAATTAAACTGTATTTTATCCTTCAATGTTTTTTTAGTATACAAATAACATTCTTAAATCATCTTGAAAAGATTTGATGTATTTCGACATATTTCTTCTTCAGAAAGTTGCGACTCATGTGATGTTACTGTATGTGCTGAGTTTTCTATTGTGAGATTGTGAGCAGGCCTTAGCCAATCATGACTGTTGATTAATTTGACATCTTCTGATAGTTGGATAATTGTGTAAACTGTTTTAAATTGTGGAGCAGCTTGACGTTATAGTTTGATGCAGGTCCAGAATAGGGCTGCAACTAACAATCATTTTGGTCATCGATTGATCTACCGATTATTTTTACAATTAATCAGTGAATCGCTTGGCTATGAAAGGTGCATGAAAATGTTATTTTTATCAAACTTTTTACCACAAAAAGCTAAAGTGACGCCACTTTAGCTTTTTTTGATGGAGTAAAGTTAAAGTGAATGTGTGTAAGAAGGTCTTAGTGCTAATTCTGATTTCTGATTGGACGAGACAGACAGAAATTTACAATGTACAACTACTGACCCTAACTTTCAAAACAAACATCAAAAATACAAAATGTCATGTCATTGCTGTCTGTGTTTATCAGAAAACAATTAATTGATTACAAAAATAGTTAGTCAACTATTTCAATAATCGATTAGTTGTTTCAGCCCTAGTCCAGAAGCTGCACCACTGTCACAACTTTATAAAAAGGGTAAGACATAAGACTTAGGTTCTAGTCCAGGGGTCTCCAACGGGCCAAATCCGGCCCGCGAGATGATTCAATCCGGCCCCTGACGTGTAGAGTGCAAATTCCTTTAGTAAAAGTAAGTCTCTAGCCCATTCCTGTGCAGAGTTATGAATGTTAAAAGAAATAATCAGAATGCTGGCAGAATACAGTTTAGCAGAAAGTGCAATATAAGTGGAAGCCGAGGTCTCAATAGTGTTTTTACAATTAAAACAGATTTTACTGGAGCTTTTGTTTATGGACCCCGGAAATACTCTCCCGATATATTTTTGCCCCCAGCGACATTTACTTGGAGACTCCTGTTCTAGTCACTCTGAATATTTACAGATTTTCAATGTTAATACATAAGATGTTTCTGTATATTTGGTACGTAATCAGCTGTAGTAAATCAGTAAACAAAGGCGACCGTCTTTTATCTGTGAGCCAATTACTCACTTACAAACAAAACAAACGAGACAAATATGTGCATCACACACTGCTAAACGTTTTATTAGAGTTCATGCAGAAGTCAAACAACACAAAGAGAAATGAACCGGAGAAAGTAGCAGTCACACAGCGCCGTCGTCTCCTCCTTCATACAGTGTTATCCAGTGAGGCGCAGAGAAACACAAGCGTCCCCCCCCCTCCACCCCCCCTGCGATACAGCATCGAGGTTACGACAAACAGTGGCAGAAGATTTTTCTTTTTTTTTTTTACTCCCGTTGAGCAACATTGAGTCACTGACAGCAGAGCACACCGAATGATACCCAGAGAAGTATTCAACAGTATATCACGACATATGACCGGAGGCTTTTTTACGGAAGAGATCACACGCACACGCACGCACACATCGAACACCAAAACAAAGAAACGGGAAGGAGATTTCTCTTGTGCAATGCAGATGCTTTAAAAAAAAAAAAAAAAGTTTGTTTCATTGGTAGCGCCTATGGCTATGTGAACCTAAAATAATCTCTCCATGTAAGTAAGATCGTTGGTGCTACTTCTTACCGCACCCAATTCCCTTAAAATCAGTATAACTATTTTTTTTTTCTTCCCTCTTTTACTGGAGGAGACATATCGAAACCAACAGGAACACCCACAAAAGCCATAACAAAGAAACTACATAAGCCAGCAGCAACGTATAAAAAGAAAAACACTACGACGTACGACTATTCTCGCTCTTCCCTTTACATATTTTTTTCTTGTTTGTTTGTACAATAAAAGATTCAAAATACTGAAAAAGCACAGAATAAATTATCTCTGTATATTTTTCTCTATAATTTCTCAGTAATTACAACCGATGTAGCGGATTTACAGTACAGGAAAAGGTAGGTGTCAAAAGTGCACTCTTGTTTTAAGCTAGTAGTGATTGTTTTGTTATTGTTAGGAGTAAATGCCTTATTTGTAGTGCTACGACTGCGGCAAGCTCATTTTCTGAAAACAAATGTCATGTTCGGAAAAGGTCGCGCCTTCCAAAGATGTCAGCATAGGGAAATAAGAATTATGTGCAAAGGGCTTTTTCTTTTTTTTTTTTCCATGTGAGACTTAAGAGGGTTTTCGTTATATCCGGGGATAAAGTGTGGGTTAAAAGCAGCTTTTTATATACAACCCAACTCCTGGTTTCTCATACAAAACGTTTCCCTTCAGCAGCAAAATTTGGTCCTCCAAAAAAAAAAAAAAAAAATTATAATAATAATAATAGCAACCATTTGAGAGCAACAAAACACTTTTCTGTAAATCAAGATTAAATTCAGCACTGGAACTGTGATTTCCCAACACAAAATGAAGAGCCGATAATGTAATGTCAGCCAACGGCATACTGGTTTTGAATTTAACCTCTTCACCCCCGCCTTAACCGAGTGCGTTTCCTCCAGTTTGGCTTTACCCAAATCTAAAAGCTTCTGGTCTGGAGCTTAAATGAGGCGTAACTGTACAGGTCACGGGTAACGCCTAATTTGAAAGCTCAGACCTCCAAAACTGATAGTGTTGTCATCGCCTTTTTCACGTCCTTTTTCCATCTACATTTTTTTTGCCACTTTTTGGTCACATTATTGTTGATCTTTTGTGGCTTTTTATCCCCAAGAAGCTTTAGATTTGGGTAAAACTAAACTGGGGAAAATGTGCTCGGTTCAGGTGGGGATTAATAAGGTTAAATACAAGTCAATAACATAATCAAAAAGTTGAGCCAAAAGTTGATAAATGCTTTCACAATTAAATTATCAAATTGTATTAAATATTAACGTCTTATTTTGTCATCTCAATCTATAGCTTCTGTCCGTCTTCTTGGTATAGCTGACAGCGAGGGGTGAAATGATATGAATGAATCCCCACCACTCACACAAAACGCACTCTCATAAACGGCACTGACGTTTATGACGATTTGACTCAATAATTTGATATTATATTATTGCCATATTGCCATATTATTGCCTTATTGCATTATCGGCTCCTAGACACTTGCTAATCGAATCTCAACACAATCTCAATAAATTACTGCAGCTCGATTGTACGACTTAAGCTTTCAATCAAAATGAAGCAATACATTCCCTTCTTTAACTGGTTTTGAACTGATAAATGCTCCCTTTCGCTGTGAGGTACATCCCATTATCGTCAAAGCAGCCGGAACCTCAGCCTGCGTTCCCAAAAAAATCTACACAACTCTTTCATATGCAGCTTAAATATACATATAACTCATATACTCGACATATTTTGCCATTTACAGATGTACAATAATAATAATGATAATAATAATAATAATAAGGGACTGGTGTTGAACACAAAGAGTCTATGGGTGGGACTGAACCGCCATTTTGTGTCGGATGCTGCTGATGCATGCTCGGGCGATGAAGAAATAAATCTTTCGGGGTTTTGTTTTTTTTAAAGAAAACTCTACTCTTTCTTGACTAAGGATTAGCTGCAACATGAAGCTCCGCAGTCCGCGCCAGGCCCGGGCCCGACTCCGCGCACACAGGCACGCGCACACTGCTCAACTTCCTCACTGTCTGACACTAAATCGTCCAGCTTTCGGACTTTGGAATACAGTGCTAAAGGGAGGAGGCGGGTGTGGTTTATTTTTAGCGCCAGGTCGGATGATGCTGCTCAGCTGGTCGGGGTCGTAGGGTCAGAGGTGAGAAAAGGTCTACATGGCGAACAGCGCGTCTTCCGGTTTCTTGCGGCTCGGGGTGCCCTGTTGTTGTTGTTGTTGTTGTTGTGGTGGTGGTGCGCCTGGGTCTCCAGTAGGGGGCGACGGTAGTCCAGGGGCCATCTCTGCGGCTTTGGCTCTCTCCTCCAAGAACTTGTCGAACTCTGGGAAAGGGGAAATCAATAAGAGGGTTATCTCGTGCGATGCAAGATAAGAAAATGATTATTTTACGATGCGCTTTACCTTCACTTGTCACACCCTCTTCACCATCATCCCCTTTCTATTAGAAAAAGACAGAGGGTCAAGAGTTTGTTCTGGCTAAATAAACAAGAATCCCCCTGATTATTGCGGACATTTCATTACATTGCAAATTGTGCAGTAGAGCTGAACAAACTTCTTGAATTAGTTTAGATGCTCGTTTCAGATTTCTTGAATATTAATGCCTCTGAAAGTGTTTATGAAGTTAAATTAAAAGAAATGCATATATTCTGTAAAATGCTGCTACCCGAATTGACAACGCGAAAAATGTTGACCAGCAAACTTAACTTTGTTCCAACGGAGGCCTGGCACAGCTATAGCACTTTACTGAAGCTGCGCTGGCCAATACATTTTGCAGAACTTGATATCCAGCCGAAAAGCCTTTTAGAGCCAATAAACAAACACCGCAGGCAAGTTTACTTAGTCAAACTGAAAACTAGATTGGTTAGTTTTTCAGAGTCAGTCCAAAAGGCAACTACCAGCAGACACGCTTATCTGCGAACTCTCGACGGGGTTAAAACGTGGACAGGAAACAGTTGTTAGCCTAAGAAGTTAGCATCATGTTGCTATGTCATTATTCCAAGCACAGAGCCTATAGGCTCAAACTGTCTTAGGTAAGAAACTTTTCATAATCCACTACACCCTCAATAACAAACATTATGGTATGATATTATCTATCATTAACCTCTTACCCACGGCCTTGACTTAACCCAAATCTAAAAGCTTCTTGAAAAAAGCGTCAAAATAGCAACAAAAAAACAAAATGAGGATGAAAAAGCTACAAATAAGTGAGGACATGGCGAGTAAAAAGATCCATTTAGGTCTGTTTTGTAGATCTTAGCTTTCAAATAATCCATAGGCTGTAAGATCCAATCAAGAAGCTTTTGAATTTGGGTAAAGCCGAACTACTACATTTTTTGGTCTCTAGAACAAAGGGACACTTCATAGGGCGGCGCGGTAGTGCAGTGGTTAGCGCTCGTGCTTCACAGCTAGAAGGTCCGGGTTCGAGTCCCACCAGGGACGGGGCCTTTCTGTGTGGAGCTTGCATGTTCTCCCCGTGCGTAGGTTTCCTCCGGGTACTCCGGTTTCCCCTACCACTAAAAACATGTACAATAGGCAAGGATGAATGTGAGTGTGTTTGAGAGTGCGCCTGGGGGACGATGGATGGAAATTAGCCCAAGGCTACAATCCGGTGTGGCTTGTTTACATGTATGAGACGCGAAAAATGTTTACATGTATGAGATGTATGTTCATTAACATGCACCGTCCCGACCAATAAATAAAATATACTTTCAGCCTTCATGAAGAAATGTGGATACCCTTGCGAGCTTAGTATCTAAGTATCAGTGGTATTAGATGGTTTTCAATAAATCGCAGGCTTATCTATTTATACACGAGACCCCATTTTCCATTGAATGATCATGTTAGATGCATGCATTCACACTCCTATGAAATGAAATCAGTACATGCTCTTTTTTTTTACAATGGGATAATATCACTCACTCCACAAAACACTCAAAACATTAGTCATTATTAATAAGACAAAACACAAATGATTGAATGTTAAAAGAAAATGATCGGTCCTGAATTAGAGATGAGTAAGAAAAAAATTAATCAGAAAATGGATGCAGAAATAAAAACGATGACGGCTCACCACATCCGTGCTCAGCCACTCCTCTATGTCATCCATGACAGAGGCTTGGCCCGCGACACCCTGCGGCGCAACATGAAGACCGCAAGGGTAGCCACAGGCAGGTAAAGCCAGAACAGAAAGAAAAAATGTTCCCCAAAAACAAAAAACAAACACAACACAACTTAAAAGCAGAAACTGAAAACAAAATCTATGCAAGACACAAATTAAAAATGTAAAGTTTTAACCTCTTAACCCCCACCGGAGCCGAGCACATTTTCTCCAGTTTGGCTTTAGACGAAAACAAGGATGAAGATGCAAAAAAGAGCAACAAAAACGTGACAAAAAAGTGACAAAAATGTGTGACAAGAGCGACAAAAACGTGACGAAAAAGTGACAAAAAAGTGTTACGAAAAAGAGCAACATAACAGTGACAAAAAGCGAGGAAAAAGATCCATTTGGATTAGTTTTGTAGGTCTTAACTTTCAAATGAAGTAAACTCAGGTAAAGCAGGGGTTAAGAGGATAAACACAGATACGGATGAGATTGTGAAGCAAGCAACAGCAAAACGGGGAAGGACTGTTTACTGCCCGTTTACTCTATGGACAGTGACATTGGCGGTTCACCTCACCTAAGTAAGAAGCAGCTTTCAATAATAGCAAAAGCTAGGGCAATAAAGAACTTTCTCAATGGCTACAAAAGCTATGAACAAGTCCAATTATACAAAAAAAAATGCTTGTGGCAAAGACTCACCGCTGCAGTGGGCTGTCGGACCTTCAGGGTTGGAGGAGCGCCCGAGTCGTCTGCTGCTGTCGTGCTACAACAGGAGGGGGGGGGGGGGAGAAAATGAAGTGTTGAGTAAATCTGGACAACCCTCAAGAGTATTGTGTGAAACTGTTAAGGACGCTGTAATGTCACACTGACTTTAAAAGAGAAGCAGAGAAACTAGAACAATGCGTACGTTTTGGGAGGTTCGGAGGCCGCCCCCCCGGTCCTGGTCTGTGCAAACACGTCGAAGTCGTCCTCCTGCGCTGGAGCTGGTTTAGGGGTGGACAGGGAGCTCAGGGTGCTGCTCACACTGTCGGCTCCCATGTCTGCGGGAAAGAATGGGAAGTGACTTTTTATAGGGGTTCAGACAATAAACGCAAATTACAAGGTCACTTTTTAAAGGGACTATACAGAGTTTAAAAATGTTAAAATTAAGTATTTTCCTCCCCCTACATGTTCCAACAATGTCCTAATGTGTAGAATGAGCCCAGACCTGCTCCACAACTGCTTCTATAATCCTGCACTGTCACTCAAAAAGGTGTTAATTCGGTCTTAAGTGCCTCATACACGAGCTTAAAGGGATATTTCAGGATTTCTGACATAGGGCCTCATTTCCTAGTTATCCAGAGTGTTGCTGATTTCTGGATATATTTTTTTTGTAATTCAAGCAGTTCTTATGTTTGAAGAGTTTTGTGGCGCTAGGCTAATGCAAGGCTAGCGCATTTCTATGGTATCAGAGAAATGCGCATTAAAAACAGTCTGACCCGCTCCACAGAGCACCTGAGGCAAATCACTTATAACGCCAGACTAACCATATAAATGTCTGTGTCGATAGAATAATTTTTGGAATATAACTGACCTTGCATCACATGAATGATCGCATTTTCAGGGACTATTTTCTAGCAGATCACTCCGCCGCTGCGTAGCTTATACAAACACGAAGCAGATGCTGCTCAAATACAAGTTATTTTAAATGCAAAATGGTTAAAATTATTCTATCGACACAGACATTTATATTAGTTACTTATTATTTAGTCTGGCGTTATAAGTGATTTGCCTCAGGTGCACTGTGGAGCGGTTCAGACTGTTTTTAATGCAGGCCAGTTGACATCGTAGAAATACGGCAGCCTTGCATTAGCCAAGCGCCACGAAACTCTTCAAACATAAGAGCTGCATGAATTACAAAATAAATATCACCAGGTACCAGCAACACTCTGGATAACTAGGAAATAAGGCCCTGTGTCAAAAATCCTGAAATATCCCTTTAATTCGGTCCAAAGAGCCTCAAGCACATATAGAGGGTGCAGTTACATGTATGACCTGAGGTGGCAGTAATGAGTATAAAATGGCTAACTTGCATCTAGCCCCTTTTAGCAAAATTCCCATTCATTTGACCATAGAAAAGGAGTTCAACCTCTTAACCGAGCACAGTTTGGCCTTACCAGAGTGTAAAATAGAGCCGAAAACAAAACAAAAAAGCTTAAAGAAAACGACAAAAGACAACACGGCAACAACCCAAGGAAAAAGATCTGTTTAAATCACATTTGTTTTTTTCTCTCCAATAAATCGATTTGATGCCGTTCCTTACCTAGTCCAGCCAGACGAGAGGCCAGTGTAGCCGGAGATGAGGGCAGGTTACTGACCACGGCTGGAGACCCTGGGCCCAGGTCGATCAGGTTGTCTTCTGTGGCTTCACTCAAGACCTGGAAGAAAGTAAAATGATATACGCACATGAAACACATTGCACACGGGCAAACAAGGGCAAAGAGACAAGCCCTCGGTACGAAAAGCGAAAGGGGAATGCTGGGTTAGACTGAAGCTTCGCAAAAGGTGTTACAAAACAAAAAACAAAACAAGAGCATGATCTTGTTCTTGAGGAAGGGAAATAAAAGCTTGTTTCTTATGGGGATGCTCAATAAAAATGCACAATGTTCTGAAAGTATTAATATCACTGTATTGAATTTCTGTGTTATTCTATTCACGTTTCTTAAATGATGAAGAATTGTCAGGAACATCCGCACCTCTACTAAATCCTTATCCAACTCCTAATGTCACTATGAAAGAAAATGGTATAAAAAAAGGACTTTCTGACGATCATCCTGCCCAAATGTTAAAACTACTTAACATCCCCTCAAGAAATTGCAACTACAGCAGAAAAGAAAAGGGATTTGGCGGGACCGACATATTTGTCATTGGTTTTTCGTGGTCAAAACATGTCATATGGGAGGAAAGGGGACGCTGGCGATGATGGAGCCCATATGAATACGCCATGTTTCGACGGTGACCGAGGGGGATGTTGCGGTCAGCTACATGGCCTGTGTACCGTTCATTCATACTTGCCTGTCTCAGCTAGCCAGGGACAGAACGGAAAAGAGCAGAGAGGGACAGACAGTGAGTACGGTTAGCATGCCTGTGCAGGAACAGAAGAAGGCAATGGCATGGTAACTATGGAACATTAACATGCTTCATTAGACAGAAAGCAGAGTCGGCCTCTCAGGACAGATGGAGACATGCTTAAGTGGGTATTCGGCAAACTAAAACGCTCAACTTTTGTAAACAGGAATATGAGTTCATACTCGTGTGTTTTAGGTTCATGCTCGAGCTCACAGTGGCTCACAGGCCGGTGTTTGTGTCGGCGCCAAGCCCAGACAATGGAGCTCAGGTTCTAGAAGTAGATTTTGCATTCAATTTTTCATTTATACACTGCCTGGCCAAAAAAAAAAAAAATGCAACCTGGGTGTAACAAACTGTTCTGATCTGTGGTTAACGCAGTTGATCAGGTCGAGATTCAGCAACACTATGAGCCCAAAGAATGAGATCAGCAGACGAACGGGACATCCTGAAAGACCAGGTTATTCCATCAATGGATTTCCTCTTCCTTGATGACACGGGCGTATTCCAAGATGACGATGCCAGGGTTCATCGGGCTCACATTGTGAAACAGTGGTTCAGGGAGCAGGAGATTTCATTTTCATACATGGATCGGCCACCGCAGAGTCCAAATTTAAACCCTTTGAGAATCTTTGGGATGTGCTGGAGGAGGCTTTGCACAGTGGTCACACTCTCGCTCATCATCAATAGCAGATCTTGGTGAAAAATGACTGCAACACTGGATCTTTTGATGTTGCAGACACTTATTGAAACAATGCCCAGAGGTGGGTTGAGTAGCCAAAACATTATGTTAATATAATGCTACTTTTATGTAATTTCACTCAAGTAGAAGTAACAAGTAGTAACCCAAACATTTACTCAAGAAAAAGTAAAAAAGTCCTTGGAGAAAATGTTACTGTGAGTAAATGAGAGACTGTTTGAGTGTAAAAGTCTGATTCATGTTTCAGATGTGACATAAATTATGAGAAATGAAACATGGAATAATGTGACATTTTTGTATGGTATTTCCTTCACAGCTTTAAAACTTACGAAAATAAATCATATGAAGAATTGTCAAAATACATCGATTTTATGCAAAATGTGTTTTGTCGATTAACTCAGTGTCACGAGTTACTATGTTTTTTACTCAAGAGTACAGATACCTGAGCATAATATTACTCAGGGAGAAGTAAAAAAAAAGCACTGTAGGAAAACCTTGAGTAAGTGTAACTGAGCGCTACCACCTCTGACAATGACACAGCAAATGTGTGCTGTAACAAAAGCTCAAGGCGCTCCAATGAAATATTAGGGCATCAGACCTTTTTTTGTTGGTCAGGCAGTGTTTGACTCTATAATGCGAAAGGTTGTTAGCCACCAGCGCATTAACAATGGTTTACGGTCAGTAGGACATTTACAGAATTCAAAGCAAAACATGTATTTGCATATTCATCTGATGTCAAGATATATTACTCTAACCATTAAAACACCACAGATCAAAACAAAGCTAATTATATTAACGCTTCTGTTTCCTTTAAGCATGTAAACAATGAAAGCCATGGGACACACAGCAGCACTCGTGGCAGTTGTGTCATTAGCAGTTTACGCTAGTGCAATGGGAGCTGTGACATGGAGCACACAGGCGCTAGTCCCACGATTCAAACCGCTAAATTCATGTCCAGAGGCAACGGCTGCTGACTCACCCCATTGTTGACGCTCTGAGCTGTGGACCTCCCAGACCTGAACCTCTCATACCTGCACAAACCAAAACAAAACAGGCACTGATTCAGTATTGAGACGAAGCAGGTGCACGTGTCGTGGTTCAGACCTTTCGTAGCGCAGGAAGATGTTGTTGAGGTCGTCGTTCACGTGCAGGAGCTCCTCGGTGACCGACTCGTTGGAGACACAAGAGATGAGCTCCACTATTCTCTGCTGCATCGCTCGGCAAGTCCGGTTCAACTCCTACAAGTGAGAAAAGGCGAGGTTTTAGAATCACAAAGGGCAAAAATAAATAGATGAATTAAGATGGTGAGAAAGAGGTAGAGCTCGCCTGTAGTAACTCGTAGTCCGACGCGTCTTCCTGCCCGGGGACCATCTCGGTCAGCATTTCGGACATCACTTTAGTGTTCCCACGCACAATGTCCAGTTCACTGCGCAGCCTGCAGATCTGAAAAACATTGGAGATTTTTAAATGTTAAGTTTCTTGGTCATAAACTTAACTAAAACTAACTAAATATGTAGGTATACAAATATAAAGAAGAGCAATACTGTGTATATATAAGATGTGCGAGACGTCGGGATTAACATTGTGGAACGTGAGACTTTATTTTGGACATAAATAATAAATAAATTCTTATCCAGGGCTGAAAAAATATTAAAGTTTTGCTGTTAGACTTACAATTATGTTTTAAAGATCCAAGATTTAATTCAACTTGCACATTTTAGACACATGAACCACATAACAAAAACAGGAATTGTTGCATTTGACAGTACGTTTGTAGAGGTCTAAACTACAAGGTTAGCAGCCCAAAATATGAAGGGAGAAGGGAATATTTTGTTCCTTGAAAAGGATTTCATACTGCCTAAACTGCAGCCTTTGTGACTTGCAAATTGCAACCATTAAAATTGCAATTCTGAATTGATTATGATTAACTGCCGGACCATGCACTGCATTGCCCTTGTCTAATTATGTCCATGCCAGTAACCAAAGAAACGGTGAAAAGAATCAATTTTATGATACAATTAATTCAACTTTTTTTCTGTAAAAATGTGCCTCGTGTACTGGGTGGAAGGGAACCTGTTCCTGTGTGGGGTTGATGTTTCCAGCTGCCTGGACGTCTGGGACCTGAGCGGTGTCGTAGGCTGGTGGGACAGTGTGTGCTGGTGTGGGCTGGGTGACTGTGCTGTACTTCGGAAGAGTGGAGTCGCCCTCTGGAGCTGAAGCCAGCTAAAATCAAGAAAACAAACTAGCTCAAAATATGTTCATAACATTGAGTCGGTCTCTCATTAGTAAGCAGTTATACCCTCTGAGGTGTGTGAATGGGGGACAGTGTCTCCAGCTCAGAGTTTGGAAACTCGATGCCTTTCCTCTTCATCTCCTCATAAATCTGCACCACACCTGTGAGGTCAGGGCTGCTCCTGAACGCATCGGCCCAGGCCTGGTCAACAAAGAGTTAAACAAGAGGTTGCATCAGCACAATCAGCAGCATTAAGGGAGGGCTGCACTGTAAATAGAGAGTATGTCAGCGTGTTGTAAAAGAGGCTTGGTTTGTGATCACTTCTTTGAACAATGTGAAGCCACAAACCACAAAGCTTTTGTAAAAGCTTTTGGGGTTAAAAAGACTCAGTACAAAAGAAAATCAAATCTATTTTTGTCACACTATTGTCACACTTTGAAAAGACTGAAGGCTTCAATCAGGATTTAGTGCTTTCGTAACCCGTTTCTTCGCCATGTTGCTTCAAACATGTAGAATAATGTACATCAGTGCTTTTGTCATTTGAATGGCAGGCAGAGCAAGAAGACCTGTTTTCATAAACAGGTCCCGTACGGTTTCCTCAAGTGACCTTCCCATCACAAACAAGAAACAACTAAGTGTGTATCTTCTCTCCTCCCTCTGAGCTGCTCCCCCCACCTGAGTCACAACATTTCCCTGGTGGAAACAGGATCAGTCCACATGAGAGCGCCGAGTGGTTACCTGAGCCCTGGCAGGTAACCGGAGCTACTGCCCTTCACCTGGGGCTCTACCTGGTGACAACAGCGCACCTCATGGACGGCTGCACCACCACAGACTGTACTGAAACAAGCACCTCCACTGCAGACATGTCTTATTCCAGCTTTTACTCTCACGTCAACGGTGTTTGTGTCACTCTTACATAAAGAAGAATGCTGCAATCGTATCTGTGATTTTACTGCCGTTACCTGAATCAGGGCAAGAACTTTATCTTGGACTATTGTGGGTGGATTGTTCTTGGGAGAGATAATCTTGACGAGCACACCGTCAATAAAATCCCGGCTTGTGACCAGTGCGTGGAAACGATGGCCGCAGTTCTTTACACAGGTCTCCAAAACCTGAGAATAGAAACATAAGACTACTAGAGATGTTGGAAGTTGTTCATCTTGCTTGGAATGAAACAGGCATTACTTTAGCATGGCTCACAAAAAAAAAAAAAAAAAACATTCAGCCTTACCGTTAAAGTCAACATAACTTCTCTGTAGTTCTTGTTTCCATTTAGCCTTTTTTTCACTGCTTTAATAGCATCCTTTGGTCTGCACACATTCAAAAATAAAAGAAGGATCTTTAATAATAACAACAGCACAAAACTAACTTCCGGAATAGTATAAGATACAGTGCATGTGACATTCAGTCCAAATTATTGAAAAGGAGGTCAGTATACAGAGTGGTGTGGTTAAAGATGACCAACAAAATCATACAGAATAGGGTTGTACAATATATCACCAATTATTGTTATTGCTGACACAACACAATAGCCATATTATAATTGCTTTCTCATATATTTCAGCCGTATCAGATAATAAAATGCCAAAGCCCTGAAACAAAAACATCAAAGCCTGGCGAGATGTTGTCTGACTTAAAAGCAAGGCCAGTGGCTGATATTTCAGTGGACAGGACGTTGGGGCTTGTTGTAACTAAACAATTATTAACCCGCTTGTGTGAGGGTGAATCGTGTTGGGCGCTTTCCACATCAAGAGCTCTGAATCCACTCCTGAATAAACCTGTGAATCAAAGCCAGAGCTCAAGTCTGGCTCAATTTAAAGCAGTGTGATGAAAAGTGCTGAGCCAGGCATGCCATAATTCGTGACAGACATTACAACTTTATAAATCAAACACAGGCTGAACTTCAGGAGGAGCTTAAACACACAGGGCAAGGTTACAAGCAGAGATAAGAAACAGGGCCTTGCATATGTAAACCAGCTTTGCACAACCTCAGACAGCCACGCCTTGTCCCTTTAGAAGCAAAAAGGTCACGACATGAATGAATCATATGTCAATATGACAGAAGAAACTGCTCCCTGTGTGGGTACAAAAGGGTTAATGAATTACACGCGGAAATTGGCAGGGGGTTTTCATTGTACATGCACCACTCACCCGTCCTCTGTTTCGTTTATAATGTCACATATCTCCATGTTAAGGGTCCAGTCTTCGCTTTGCAGGGAGCCATCTGTAGCCCTCTCTGTAAGACATGTTTATTTTGAAGGAGATTAGGTTTTAAAATGGATTGACTAAAGACAAGCCGCTAAAATAATAAGTCAGTGACTTGTGGCAACGCGATCTGACAACATGGGAGAGGGGACATTGAAAATACGGTTGGTTGTGAAAGTTGAAGGGTTATTAAGTGCGGTTTCATTTAAAATAGATGTAAAAAATATATGGATGCTGTTAAGCTAGCGAGATGACAGGAATAACGCAGCTAGCGGCTAGGTGGCTAGCATGGACGTAACTGAGCGGCGCGAGCAGGAAGCAATGGCTACAATTTGCATGGCATTTGCGTCGATCAACCCACACCGCCACGCGTCAAAGAACCAGCTACATACCGATACAATGTCCTGCCGGAGTACTGAAAGGATTCCCCAAAAGGAACTCCATCTTGCTCGACAACAAACAAGTCAGTCCATGGGATGAAGATGATACATGAGGAAACGCTCTGTCATGTCCCGCCCACCGCGTCACGTCATTGGTTAGAATCATCGGTTCTAGACACCGATTGGATCACCGCGCCATCCACCATAAAAAAGTGTAGGGATTGTAAATAAAAGCAGGCAAAGGTTGCGTCAATAAAAGTCCACCGTTTATGACTGATGCCCTAATTTTAGATACGCAGTAAGTTCACTTCCTGATGAGCGCATAGCAACTAATAGTACCTGAATAATAGAGGTTAAGGTTTTCCGTTAGCCAATGCTGCATTATGTGGATAGTCACCTTGGAAGATGATAAAAATGGCAGACAACTCTTTTTTTTATTATAATTTATTATCATTTGACAGCTTTACCAGAAACAACATGAAACTATAAAGTGAAATACTGAAACTATAAACAAACTTTTACTTCATTATGACAAGAACTTTTGAGCCTGTCCCATGTTACTGTTTACCCACTGTACATCCGTTTAGTATGAAACGTGCTCATTCTAGCACATTCTAGCACAAAACAACATGAGTCATTCCCTGGGAACCCATGCACGTGGTCATGTCACAGACGACTGAGAACTGACTGCAGGCTCAGTCTAGTGTCATATTTGGCATCTGCCACATATCAACACTGCGGGACAAATGGTCAGAGTGAAATGACTGTGCAACAGAGCATCTGTCTGTGAGCGACAGTGAATAAACATGTTTGGGTCTGGCCAGTCTGGAGGTTGATAAGTCCAGAATCCGGTCACTTGCTTTAATCTTGTAAAAGTTTGCGCTTTATAGATGACGTCTCAGAAGACAGTTGTACAAACAGGGCTCCAGCTGCAGTTCTTGCTCTCAGTTCATACATGTCATAATCATGAGCCCACTCTACATTCCCCCATTGACGAATCTGGAAATAGAAAATGTAAAATACATATAAATATAAATAACAATATCTTATTATAATGTACTGAAGTCAGGGGGATAATTTATACCTGATATTCCTCCTCTAGTCTTGAGAGCAGGACTGCTTTTTCTACAGACACGTGTCTGTCAATCGTAGCCAGAGCAAGCACAACAGATTTAAGCTGATTGACCACAAACTCCAGCCCTGCATTTTCAATGAGAAACAAAAAAGAAATTACTGCATGCTCAGACATGCTCTTTTACAAATGTGCCATATAAGTCAGGGGAAATAGAGGACGCAAATTCTGTTCATTTTACATTTAACATTGACATTTGCATTAATCATATTTAGCACTCAACCATTTTTGTCAAACAGAATTTGGCATTGAACAGCAGAAAGAGGACTGGCTGGCAACATGGATTAGTGAATGCAGCCAAAAAAGTCTGAGGTACTCTGTGGTAGCAAAATATAAAAGTCCTAGATTCAGGCATGGACAGATCTAAAAATGCCAATGCGTTTCAACACTAGCGTGTCTTCATCAGGGCAATTTTGTGTAGATGCCTCTGGGACCAGTAGCAGCGCTCACTTTTTCAATTTTCATAATTTTACATTATTCCATTCGATACATAAATGTATGTCCTCTGAAATCTTATACCATTACAAGGACGGCTCTTATACAAACCATAATTATGTCCACTGATCCTTTATTTATTTATTCATTTCCTTTTTACCTGTCAGCGACCAATGGTTGTAAGATTTGAGGTGTTGTTTTAAAGTATCTTTGGTTGCTTCAGGAATCTCAGGGCCCAAAATATTTGATGATGACCCAATAGTGACATTATATCTGCAAAAAAAAGGCATACGAATGTTAGTTTTAAATGCACTTATATCTGCTTGAAGGAACTGTACAACAGGTGCATATACCTGCTCTCAATCCATTGTAAAACAGGGTCCCACTCATTCATCTGAAGATCTACTAAACCATAAGGTTCCTCTACTCTGTAACTGCAAGAAGAGCAAAGTCATTACGACTTCAAATAATATTACAATCTTTCCAGAAACAAAACTGTTTAAAATACACATTACCATATTGTGTCAGTCTCGAGATACTTAAGGGCAGCACTGATCATTTGGTCCTCATCACGTAGTGTGGGATTGTCTAAGGCTGTGTTGCATAGTGTGGTCTATAAATGTAAAACATAATTTTGATTTTGTGTTATTTCACACACACAATCTACTGGCAACTAATGGTTAAAACAGATGATGATCTCACCAGATGCATGGTGTAGAACTTGAGTAGGTCTTGTTGAGCATCCCACTCTGTTGCTACGGCGATGGCCAATGCTTCATTTGGTACCATGAACAACTTTCCTCCGGGAGTTTTCAGCTTTTTTTTGTCCAAATTAATCTCATAAAGACCACCTGCACATGAGGATTACAACATTGTAACAATGCACTAAAAGGCACTGGATTATACTTTTCAACAATGTAAAACGTATCTTTTCCACTTACCATCACACTGTGATATGCTGACAGTTTTATAAAACCGTTTTCTGTCTGGATAAAGGGGAGAAGAAAAAAAACACTGATGTCCACAATTACAAAACGCTGCCATATGATTTTGTGCTGGAAGACAATATCTTACCTAGAGCTGTAGAGTATTTGACAGAAGAGCGTAGCTGCCTGGTTGGAAGCCTTTTACTGTGAAACAGAGCATTTCTAAATCCAGTGTTAAACAATAGTATATTCCGTAACATTGTGGAAGGAAGGAAGGAAGCTAGCCTAGTGAGCCACAAAGTGTTCCACCCTGTGAAACTAAACTGATGCTGCGTTCACAAGAGGTTGCATTATAAACACATAAATGATACCGCTGTTATTCACTCCTTTCTGAGGTGTTATCTGTTATGCTTTTGCTGTATCTCCGTAGTTCAAAATCACGCGTGTTGACCTTCCTTACTTGACAGAAACGTTTTAGCAACATTATTGGAAATGTAGTTTTTCGCCGCATTAACGCTGCACAAAATGACACGATAAAACTACACTTAAAATATCACCAAAACATTTCCGCAAAATAAACCAATCATCGCTCAGGATAGTGAACCGTCAGCTCCATTGCCCAATCAGAAGGGCGGATGCTCGGTCCACACGCCGCGTCGTACTCTACTTACTTTTCTGGGAGGTTGGTGACTGGTAAACTAAACAGTGGCGAAATCACGCTGATTTTGGATGTCGTTGGGTCCCATTTGTGATTTCTACCTTTGTGTAGACGCCCACGGAGCTAGAGGTTCACACGGCCATTGACTGCGGTCGGTGCCCGAACAGCGAAAGCGGGAGCCATGCCTGTCCCCGCTGGATACCTGAGCGAGTCCCCCGCTGCGGCCTTCGTATCCTCGGCCTCGCTTATCCCACCGCCCCCGATCAACACGCAGCAGCCCGGGGTGGTCACGTCGCTGCTTTACAGTGGATCCAAGTTCAGGGGGCACCAAAAGAGCAAAGGAAACTCGTACGACGTGGAAGTAGTTTTACAGGTAAACCAGTGAAGCTATGGTTTTATTATTGAATCGAGCTGTCAGTGGCGTTTGGCGATCTGTCAAACAGCGGCGGCTGATTGACAGCTGGAAAATCAATGAGCGCTGGCCTGTGCTAGCCACGATTGTAGCCCTGTTTACCATCAACAAATAGCTCCGCTGGAACTCCGAAATGACTGGTTTTACTGCACTGGGCAAAAACGTGGGGAAATGCACGCCATATTTTAATGGCAAACCTGTCTCTGCGTTCACTACATGGACGCAGCAAAATTGCACAGCCCAAACGGACATTTGTTTAACACGTCAAAAATAATATTAGCACTATGAATAATACGTGTAGATATGTTAACAACACTGTGTTCATGTTGTTCACGTGCAGCATGTGACCATGGAAGACTCGTACTTATGTGGATACCTAAAGATCAAGGGCCTGACAGAGGTGAGAGGACTGATACTTTATTACCCCAAACATGAATTATTCAGGGCAGGCTGTATCTGCCCATTACATACTGTACTTCAGTCCATTTCGAGAGGATGGAACATCTGTGTGAACCGTCTTAACTCGTGTATACATATCGTATTTCCATTGAATACTTAACACTGTTTTTATAGGAATACCCCACTTTGACCACATTCTTCGCTGGGGAAATCATCAGCAGAAAGCGTCCGTTCCTCACACGGAAATGGGATGCTGATGAAGACGTTGATCGAAAGCACTGGGTTAGAAGAGCAGTCTACTCTACAATCATCTTTGTTGATTTATTTACATTCCTGTGGCCTGATTTTCTTCTTGTATTTAGGGCAAGTTCCAAGCGTTCTACCAGTATGCAAAGACATTCAACTCGGACGATTTCGACTACGAGGATCTGAAAAACTCTGACTATATTTTTATGCGGTGGAAGGTAGACTTTTCTAAATACAAGTACTGTCTGTTTGCTCAGAACTGTCCCAAACGTATTTCCTTTCTCTCTGTTCAGGAGCAGTTTCTCGTGCCTGACCACACAATTAAGGACATCAGCGGAGCTTCGTTTGCTGGTTTCTACTACATCTGCTTTCAGAAATCTACAGCAACAATTGAGGGCTATTATTATCACAGGAGCTCTGAATGGTAATATATGAGCGTATTTGTAACCTTAGGTGTCCCAACCCCACTAACTGCCAGTGTCGGGGAGAATACTTTGAAATTGTATTTATTTACAGAATACTCAATACTCGCCTTAAAATGTATTTAGTAACAACTTTAATTTGCATAATATTAAGACATAAAAGCGGCATATGATTACGAAGATGAAAAAAAGCACTTTACAAACGCCCAGCCCAGAAAGACAAAGCTAAACCTTTCCCCGTTTGTTTTGATCTTTTCTTTCTTGTTAATGTTACGATTATGAAACTGAAATTTAATGATTGGGTACCGTGCTGTATTCCTTTGATATCTAGAAAGTAACTGTATTCTGAATAGCCTCAAATGAAAGTGAGTACCTGAATTCAGTCACCCAAAATGAGTATTCTCAATACATGTATTCAGTTACTACCCAACACTACTGCCAAATGAACGATCCAGGAACCATTTCAAGTCAGGCAAGGGTGTAGTTAGACCTTGTTTTAATAATTGTATGATTTTAGACACGCTATAGCGATTGCAAAACTGGTCAAGTGTTTCAGTGGCTAATCTTAAGTATAAGGAGGAAACATTCAGCACAAAATTCTGCACATTGAATTTAGTTATTTATTTTTTAGCACCTAAGATAAGATAAGACAATCCTTTATCGATCTTTATTGAATGGAGATATTCACATGTTGCATTCGGCATTCAATAAGATCAGTCAGGATGTGCAAAATAGACCGGGAATGTGCAAACAGTTCAATAGTAAAAAAAAATAAGTATGTTATGTACCACATGTACAACTCATAAAATTCAAGTCCCATTGCAAAAATATATGTTAATATCAAGACGAGCATGGTATCTTTCCAAAAGGGCCTTGTCCAGGTCATTGTTGTTGAGTCAAAACACAACAGACTTACACAGTCCACTGAGAAGAGCTTAGTCCAGCTTGATATTCAAAGAGTGTATTATGGCAACTTGACTTTCTACTGCATTATATGGGAATGAAAGTAGTTTGTAATCATTGCAATGGGCTATATGCACAATGACCATACGTGATTTCCGCCTGGACAGTAGCATCGGTGCTGTACTTCCTGTCCCGTATCTTTTACATTAAAAATGAGCAGGGTCCCACGCATGAAGCCATAGTTGAAGATTTGGGAAAGGACAGCAAGTAAAAGCTAGGATGTGACTGGAGCAGGTTTAAAACATTACATGAGACGTAACGACTTCACTGGAGGAAACCAGTTTTTTGTCTTGAGGCTAACACGGCTAACACAAAATAAACCTTAAAACTAGTGCGAAGTTTTGAACAAGCCTCCGCAAAAAAGAATCGGCCTGTAACTTTACATTTTATATGATCATAATTTAACACTACTTAGCCTTTTTTTTTAACACGTAGCAGTGACTGTCCATCAGTAACTCGTTGTCCTTAAACATATCCTGAGCTAATTCTTCATTTGTTTAGGACCCTGCTCATTTTGAATGTAAAAGATACGGGACAGGAAGTACAGCACCGGTCTAACTGTCCAGGAAGAGATCATGTGGGGACATCTTGCATATAGCCCATTGTTAAAGGGGGTTAGATGCAAGTTGGCCATTTTATACTCACTACTGCCACCTCAGGTCATACTTGTAACTGCACCTTCTGTATTAAGCTTGTGCATGACGGCACTTGTGACCGAATTAACACCTTTTTGAGTGACAGTGCAGGATTTTAGAATAGATCTGAGCTCATTCTACACATTAGGACATGGCTGGAACATGTAGGGGGAGGAAAATACATCATTTTAACATTTAAAATCCATATTATAGACCCTTTAAGTTAAATGCCATCCTTTCACACTGTAAGTTTGACCCCAAAGTTGTAAAATATTACTTTTCAAATCCTGTACTTGTACAATCATAGCAACGTTCACTCCCTTTTATTTGCCTGCCGTAACACCGTATATTAACATGATCGGCTTATGCTCGTTGCAGGTACCAGTCCTTAAACCTCACCCACGTCCCCGAACACAGCGCGGCCATCTACGAGTTCCGGTGACCCCGGTGGACTGTGCCGAGCGTCTCCGCAGACGGACTTTTTGGACTCGCGACAGAGCGGGAGTGCGCGCAAAAAGCTGCCGGGAAAACCACGAAGAGAACGAGCATAACTGAGAATTTGGGCTTTGACGAAGTGCAAATCATCTCTAAAACGTGTTCTCACGCGACGCTTGGACACAGGCCGCGGTGGGACAGCGAATGTAAACGTGACTGAAATCGAAAAAGGGAACGTCGTAATCCTCGGAAAGACGGAATCAGCAGCGAAGACTGTGGGTGCGGTTCCTTTTTTAGTTATTCTTTTTTTTAATGCAACGCTTGGCAATTTATTTCAAGACACTTTATAAACTGGGATTCTCCCTTCGCTTGTTTGATAACACGCAACAAGGATTTGACTGAAGAATCCGCCCCCTGCGATCAACGTTCAAGTGTGGAAATGAAATGACGGTTTCTTGGTGCACGATCCACGTTTTTTCAGGTTTTTCAGATCGGAGCTTTAACTAGCCCCTAAGCTAGAACGACGACAGTATTTTTGTAAGAGCGGGTTCTGCCAAGACTTATTTGTCATTTGAGTTGAAAATAACGGACAGAGAGAGTGGCACTTTGAAAAGGCTGCATTGAACACCAACACGTATGTTATTTTTAATTGCTTGGGAGATTTTTTATGAATATCACACATGATTGCTGTGGATATTATAAGTTACATTTGCACAAAGAGGTTTTTAACATTTTACCCAGGATAAAGCTTGGACAGAATTTATGTGAAATACTAAAAAAAAAAAAGAAGAAGATGGGAATGATTCATTTTACCCTTTTATATCGTTTTAACTTAAACCCCCATCCTTCCATGTTCGTTCCTCAACTATGCAACACTTCCAAACTTCGCAGAGAGTAAATTCTATCCATAGAGTATATCCAAATCTATCAAGAATCATTTTAAAAGCAGGTATTTTTGTTAAACTGCCTATTCAAGATACTTCCCTGAATCATGCTCCCTTCCCATGTGACGGTGCCATGTTTTTAAAGTTTATCAGAGTTGTATTATACAATAGAAATGGAGTGCGAGTGCTTGAGATAAGAGATATATGGATGTGATTGCTGATGGGTGACTGTAAGGAATGGATTCCGAAATAAACAATCTCTCATCTGAAGAATCTCACTGTGGTGATTTGAAAATGACACTGATTTGTTTATCCTCTTGACAGCAGGCGTGACAAAGTAAAGGAAGTTCACGATAATAAAAGAATTGATTTTTAGGTGTTGTGTTTTTCATGCTTTTATTGGATATTTTGTTCACTATTTTGATGTGGGCAGAAGTATTAGTAAGATTTTTTTCATACATGCTGATTTATTTTCGTTTTTTTCTGTTCACTATATTTTACATTTGACACTAATACTTTTATTCTGTAATTCTGTAATATATTTATTTTTCTCGTAAATCTGTACAGGTTTTTTTTTTTTTTACTACTTCTTTCCACACTACAAACAACCCGTCGCTGCCCTCTAGTGGTCACTTGGCTTCAGAGCAGAAAACAATGCCTTCTAGTGGTTATAAAAATAAAGCATCCAAATATGTGAAAGGTCCTACACAGACAGGACCATCTTAATCAGGCTTTGTCAGGTATTTATTTTTTCCGTTTCTAACTTGAATCCAAGTATGTGCGGAGGACAAGGTGAAGAAGAGACAGGCCTGTTTTCTCAGCAGCCGACGCAAAACACCTGGCACAAAGAAAGTGAGTGCAGAAATGATCAGAATAAGTCCCACCTCTTGAAACTTTGATGTCCAGGATTATTCAAACCTGCTTGAATAAAATAAAATAAAATGAAAATATATCTGTAATGTATTTATTTATCTATTTGATAGGGACAACGCAAATTAATGAACATTTGCATTAAAAAAAACATAGGCAGATGACAGAAATACAGAAAATACAAACAAACAATGTAACAGAAATTTATAAGTACAAGAAATGTAAAAGAAGAGTCTGTTATTGGTCATGAGGCTGGGTGAGTTTGGTTTTAAAAATGTGGGACACTCCCTGACATCATTTACAGACACACACCCCTCACAGTCACGACTGAAATGCACAGATATGTTTACCATGAGAGAACAGCATTATAACAAGGGTAAAAGCTGAAACAAAACAAACAGCTGGGTCTGACACTACTAATCCATTATTGAAATAGTTGAAAACTATTTATTTCAGTATATCATTGTTTTCTGGTAAACACATCAGCAGAATTAGCTCCACTCTTATTGCTGCCAGATCCAACAAATCCATTTGGAAATAAACATAAAAAGACTCTGCCTCGATCCCAGCTCCTGTTCAGTGGCTGAACTCTGGAGGTTCTTAGCTTTCAAATAAGGGATGGCTTGTTCACAGAACCTGTGCTTGTGTTCACATGCAGCTTTGAGCAAATCCAAGTTCAGCTGTACTGACTTTTTAAAGCACTAAGAGCCTCCTACAAACAGTCATACTCCATCAACACGTCCTCACTTTAGCTTTATGTGGAAACAAGTAAGAAATAAAACTATTTTCACAGCAAAGCGATAAACTGATTAATTGTAAAAATAATCTAAAGATTGATCGATTACCGAAATTCCAACTCTACAAACAACATTTGATGACTACAAGCTAAACAGCACATGTTTGTATTTTGTATTTGTAAGTGAAAAATGTAACTATGAGAATGTTTCTCTACATACATGTTCACAAAAACAAAATAATGACTCTCGACTTGCGACACAGGATGAAAATGCATCGCGTGACAGCAACATAATGTACATATGGAATGTGACCATTCTGGTACCAAAAGCAATAAAGTGTGTGTAGAGGAGAGTCACAACACGTGCATAACGTGTGCACAACATGGGCACAATGTTACATTCATTTTAGAAAACTCAAATATTTTCTTCAAATTATTAGTTAATTATCAAATGAGTGAGAAATAAAGATGTAACCTCTGTAACATCTGCATAAAGCCGGCCCTGTGTTTTAATGTGTGTTTCTGTTCACCTGTGTCCTGAAGGAGGCAGCACCAACACTGCTCTGACCTGTGTCTTTGATGTGAGATATGTGACCTAGAGTTATTATATCAGGTCAGGTTTTGTTTATAGATGAATCTGCAGAGGAGGAAAATCAATACTGGAGAGGACACGAGAAGTAAAGTGACCTGTCCAAAAAGTGCAGAAAGGCATGACTGACACTGACTCGAAGCGCTAGGTCTTTAAGGTAAATTTGTGCTGCACATTATCAAGTAAAGATGGACTGACAAAGTCATATGTGAAGTATTTAGGTTTAAAAAAAAAATGCAGTGCTTTTGGATCCTAACAGTCAGTAACGTATGACCATCCAGTCAATAATAATGCAGCGACTGCTTATCCACTGGAGGCAATTACTTTATTTCTGTGAAAACATTATTTTCTATTGACTGATGTTAACAGGTTCTACACCCATGCACATGTTGTAACACACTTTCCATTTGTTACTTCTGTCATGAGTGAGTTGGGTTTAGTTTTGCACATAATAGAAAGTGAAAGTACAGTAAGGTAGCGTGCATAAATCACACTACATTTGAAGTATTCCTATTTGTACTTTATCTAAAGCACCATTGCGGAACATTCAGCCCCACAGTGCTGTTTCAAAATCAAAAGCATGTGAAAGAGGACCTGATGTATCTAATCCTTATGTTTAGCCGCCTGTGAGTAAAGCCAAGCAGCAACATCTCCATGGAGACGAGCTGATGTCCCGCCCACAGTGAAGGAACGAGTCAGGTCTGAGGAGAGGAGAGCCCGCTCACAGTAAAGACACATGTTTATTAATAAAATCACCTCAGAATGCTTGTATTTGAATCCACACCGAGTGTACGCTGAAAAAGAAAAAATACTATATTGTCGCACCTAATCTCTCTTTGGAAACATCCTGTATTGCATTATTATTATTATTGTATTATTGCTGCGTTCTGGTGTGCGTTGGGCTTGATACGCCTCGGCACTTCAAAGACACTTCAAAGGCTTTTCTCAAACTATGCGCCTCTATAAACACGTGATTTATTACTTTATCATGAAATAAAATAAGCACGTAGGTTGGCTCCTTTTTGCAGGTTAATAGCGAGTTGCTAACAGACACAATGGTTTCTCTGTCTCCGCTGCTTCTCTCGTCCCTCCCAAAAAAAGCTCACGCCCCTCTCTTTGTCTGTCACAGGCCAGAGACTCGTCTGTGCCTCTGCAGGACGGTTACGAGCCTGTGTTCTCCCTCCGGTGCCGCATCTGGATTCAGCAGATCTGTGGCACGGTATAGCGCAGCAGTTAGCGCTCGTGCTTCACAGCTAGAAGGTCCCGGGTTCGATTCCCACCTGGATGGGGCCTTTCTGTGTGGAGTTTGCATGTTCTCCCCCCCAAATCACCTCCATGAACTTAGCCCCTCATCATGCTCAAATGCAAACAAAAAAATATGTCAATGCTGTTTTGAAATACACTGTTTGTGGGTCTAAATGTGTCCCTAAAATAAATAATACAAAATAATGACCAGCATTGAGCTCGTTTGTTAAGGCCACACCCTGCCTGCCAAAAAGCTTTCATGAGCTTTAAGCAAATAGAGCCACTCTCTTTAAGTACTTCAACTGGAAAGTATGTCAAACACGCCATGGCCTAGTTCACCACGTCAAAAGCAAGTATCTGGCAGCAAGCACTTGAAAAATTCCCAAGCAGGTATTACCAAACCACTGTCACATACGCTCCATTGAGGACACTGATGAGATGTGCTTCCGGTTTTGAGGTTGGAAAGGGAATCTGCATTTTTCTTGTGTGTGTTGAATAATAATTTGGAAAAGTCGTTGTGTCATCCTCAAGAAAAGGAAATAAGTGACTCATGGGTTATGAATAGACCAATGTCGGTGTCATAATTATTTGTAGGGAAGTGTTGCGTAATTGTCTTGTCTGAGAAGTATAGGCACTTCTTATGTGACCAGTGACCACTTGCAGGAAGCTTCCTGGTGACAAAAAATGTCTGATTATTGCACAATAATAAGGTATATGTAACGGACTCCATTAAAATTTCGGGTTAATTATGTCATTTGTAATTTATTAATTGCAATAAATAATTTATTTAGGGACTGTGTTTATGTTTTGGAGGTTTATTTTAGATGCATTTGTGTTTTGATGTGAGATGTGAGGCCTGTGAGATCAGTTCTAACACTTCAAAGACAATAGCAGTTATGTCGGCTTAACTGTGTGAATCAAAAAGCTTGACAGTAAAATAGTTTTTGGCTCATACCGCCCTGACTGCCTGTCCTTGTTAGACCTCAGTAGCTGAGCTGGTTAATAAGCTACGACGTCATTGGTCCACAAACCCAAAGGTTGTGGGTTTGAGTCCATCTCCGACCGATGCATAGGGGAGCCCGGGTATGGTTGTAACACTTTTTGCTTCAGCACCCGTAACTCACTGAATTTTGGAGCTAGAGTTCTCAAGCCTTTATACAAAGTGCCCACCTTTGTTGACTACAAATGGAACTCTTCAAACATAAGAACTGCATGAATTACAAAAAAAAATATCTCCAGGTACCAGCAACACTCTGGATAACTAGGAAATGAGGCCCTATATCAAAAATCCTGAAATATCCCTTTAACCTCATGTGGAGTCAGTCCATAATACAGGTCTGCTGCCTGAGTCAAATAGTCAGCCAACACTTCCTCCTGCACCTCAGAGAAAACTTGATGATTTGTTGATGCTGTGGGCGATTTCACAGGAAATATTAAAACTCTAAATTTACATAAGGTCTGACTCCATAAGATCATTTTAAACACATTTAAACAGTTAAGTTTAAAGTATTAAAGTATCAAAAAGGTCTCGCCAAGCGTGTTCGTTGATCCCATGGTCCGAGGAGAAACCACCAGAATTCAGTAGCTTTAGTCAAAGAAGATTTATTCCCTATGACAATTACAATTTCTAAACACAGGTTATCTGAATGCTAAAGTCCCTAACAATATACACGGTGCTCGAACGGGGCAGTCCCAGGAAACGGCACCGTCTAACTGCGCTCTTACAAATATATATCAGATAAAATGTGACGTTCGCGAAGAGATAGGTGATGAGTGGAGCTCGGGCCGAGGTCATCAAGCCTTTCTCTCAGTAGTTTTCCACTAGAAGTGTCTTCCTTATGCCTTATTTGGGGTTGTTTTTCACATCTCCGGTGAGGGCACCGAACGTCTCCACAGGTTTGACCAAAAGAATGCAAGAGCAAGAAATGGGGTATTGTTACAGCAATGTGCGTGTGAAAAGATTGGTTTCAACTGAAACTTAAAGCACATAGATTAAACTCATAAAAAACATTCAATAGCATTATAAAATATAACATTAGCTAAAAATCATCAATTTCCCACATTGCTCCAATAACCTACACTGGGAGATCACTGAACCCCGGTCTCTCAGCTTCTGCTGTGTTTTACAGTATCTGCTCAGTTTTACATGGCAGATCCCATGAGCCTTTGCAACTGATCTGACTTGCCCTTCTTTCTGACCTCATCAGATGCTTTTTTTTTTTTAAACATTAGCCGGCACAAATATGTCAGTCTTTCTTTTCCACTGTCTGGGCATTCTGTAAAAGTATTCAAATCAATTATGTGTTATTAACTGTGTATAGGGGGTGTTTGTGTTACAACCACCCCCACCCCTGTCAGACATTGTTTCGCTGTATTAGCATAATGGTTTGAAATTAGCAGGGAAAATGTACATCACATTTTATTTCATCTTATGTAAGTCATATGATTTTATGTGCAATAGTATAAGCACTAAAAAAAATATAGTCTTGGTCAAGAAATGTACTTTCTCACCTCAAAATCATTCTTTTTCTCTATAGAATCTGCATGAACCTGTTTACAACCTTGACAACCATCATGTGGGATCAGGGAGGAAGCGTGTAAACACTGATATGATCATTTGACTCCTATCTTATCTCTTAGTGGTGGAATTGGTGGTGTTCCAACTCTCCCCATGTTACAAACCATACCCGGTCTCCCCTACTTACTGTGTGACCTATGGCACAGATTGGCGCACTTTTGTCCAACAGGGCAGCTGTGGCTAAACGCAGAGCTTATACCACCACCCAGTCTGGACTGAATGAGTCATTGTCCTTTGGGAAGTGCTGTGCGTAAGGTCTGTGAGAAGTGCTATAAAAGAAGTAAACGCTCTTCCCTGTATCTCAGTATTGGTAAAAGTTGATCTCACAGGTAAACCACACCCATGATACAAATATGTGCATATGTAAGCCTCAGTTAGATGTTTACAACAGCACGCCGCAAATGAACAACATGATTTCTTTTTCATTTTACATTTATGTCTTTATCTACATAGGCTTCCATCTCCCATAATTTACCAAGACTGATATTTACATAAAGCATTTACATCAATAGCGCTTTGTACGGACAAATATTGCAACACGTATGAATCACGGCAACTGTAAGTGTTTTACAATTGCCAGAAAACCACATCTGAAAGCCTTTTTTTTTATTTGACCACAGTGCATGTATTTTAAGGAGGTGACCACAAGCCTGAATGTGCCTGTCAAGTGAACTGAGTGGCACTGCAAATATAGGCGGCGTGTTTTGGGATGGCGTGGTGCACGTTTCCCGGCACTGTTTGAAGAATTATCCCTCAGCTTCCTTGTCGTGGAGGGCAGGGGTCAAGTTGTCCATCCCTTTGTGTTCAGGCCGTCTGACCAGGAACCTTTGACCCAGTGACAAGCGCTGCAACATGCTGTAGATATGATGCAGTGCGTTCCGGAAGCATTCATCCCCCCATTAAAGTGCATATGACAGGTTTCAGTGCTTATTATGAGTTATCTAGATGAGTAACATCTAATGAAAGTAAATAATTATCATTTTATTTCAGTGAAGCAGCAATTGTAATGAAGAAATGTTGGGCAGATTCCCCATTGACATAACATGGTCGGCACGGCAACAGTTTAAAATTGTTGTCCTACATCTATGTCAGTGTTCCAATAAGGAGGTGAAACAGTAAACATCACAAAAATAGCCAAACTAAAGAAAGCTGGGTAAAATGTTTTCCAAGATCTTATATATAATTGTGTTAACTATGTTTAAGCAAAAATAGTGTCTAATGTGTCATATGCACTTTAAACCTAAAAACA
Source organism: Gobius niger (assembly GCF_951799975.1). Taxonomy (NCBI): domain Eukaryota; kingdom Metazoa; phylum Chordata; class Actinopteri; order Gobiiformes; family Gobiidae; genus Gobius; species Gobius niger. The sequence goes on along the minus strand of NC_136870.1, from coordinate 9,757,479 downwards.
GCTTATCTTCTTTGTCCTTGTTTCAGATTTGAGGATTTGAGAATCAGATTGCTGCATAATAAATTATTTGAAGGAAGAGGTGCACATGGATTAACTAGTAACACTAAAGGAAGGGTTTCTTTTCTGTAGTGCTATAGAAAGTCCATAGTCCTGCTTGTAGGGACATTTTTTTTTTACTTTTATGGCTTATAGCGAAAATGCTCTGATTTCCTTATAGTCCTGTGCTCAATTTGGGCTTTTCTTTATGTTGTAAAAACAAGCCTCAAGTCACGTACTCACTCAGTCATTGTTCATTCTGTTCATGGGTTGGTCACCTGTTACTCATGTGTTGTAAAAAAAGATTTAAAGGCTTCCTGGTAAAAACAAGTACAATGATCTCACATAAGCATCCGCAACAATAGGAGTAGAATTTTTAAAGATGTCGAAGCCTCTTAGTGCTTCTTAAAATAAAAAGAGGAAGGCAGAATTTTTTTCTTGTGTTGTGGAGTCTGACTAACAGTGGACTGGAAGTAATAAAGAGGCTGCACTTAATAGTTTCACTTTCCAGCGGTGGTCATTTGGTATTTTTTCACAAAGCACGGTGAACTTACACCATGTTGATTCAATATATAGAGTCTGTGAAGCAAACATCGTCGAATGTCTCGTTGACTCGTTTGAAAAGATGACCAGTGGTGGAGGAAGAACTCAATTTGTTAACTTAGACCCACACTGCGTAACATTTCACCCTATAAATAAATTGATTTTATTACAGATATTCGTATCTTTGACAAACAACCAAGCTGTGAGCGGCTCACCTTTCCTCAGAACTGACTGTAACTTTACTGGGAACAGCTCCAGCTCGTCTCCGTGGAAATGTTGACTAAAGGCAGCCAAGTATGAGATTTAAATACTGACGTCTTCATCAGTGGAGTTCAAAATGTTACGCCTTTAAAGCAGTACTAAGTAACTTGCTTACCATAATAAATCCTTTCTGTAGTCCCTCTGGGGGTCATACAAGTGTTAATGGGATGATCGGGGCGGTCTTTCATCTCTCCGTAGAGTCTCTGGCCAGAAAACCACAATTGCAACTTCCCTGCCTCTGGGTAGGAGCCACCAATACAAACTAATGGAATCACGCAGAGGAAGCTAACAGGCTAATGGGCAAAGCTAACTGTGGGCTAGCGCCACAGTATTTACAGCCAAGTTTGAGTAAAAAAAATGATCTCCATTGCGTCATGGCACGTACAACAACAGGCTACGACACCTGCAGTGGCGCTTATGGCCTCTAGGGGCATGAGTTACTAAAAGTACAGATACAGTGATGAAGAATTTAAAAAAGTATCGGATGAAAGTTAGTTTCAAGGTAAATAATCAACGCAGAGTTTGAAAACGATTGAAATGTGAGTTTTTTTTAAATAATATCTACTTTCCCCTAACATTGACTCGTGCAAAACACAACTGAAACCTCATACTTTCCCCCCCTCCCAAAATTGTGTTCCTTCCCCCTCACACGTGTTTTCCCATGTGAGGCGTGTTTTGCCTTTGACAGCTCGAAAAAACTCCCAGTCACGGGGACGATTTTTCACATTTTTACAACCAAGTGTTGACATTTTCCAACGGGACAATCCCGACCTTTTTCCACCATAATGCTTTTTGCCATGTGAGCACGGGGGGTGTGAAAGTCTCCTGGCAAGGCTTCAGAGGGACGCCACGGTTCGGGAGAGCCCCCTTCACGTGAAACTTTGAAGCTACACCTGCTCCCCCCCTTGAAAAAAAACCCCCAAAAGTCCACGCCCGTACCTGGTCAGTCGGTCTGAGGCGCTCCACAGCTCTCCACACCGGCGCTTGATAAGGGATATTGCAGCCAGATGACAGGTGTGAAGTGACCGCACGTGCAAAACGGGGGGGGGATAGCGGCGTGTTCTGGACCCCTGCTCGTGACGGGGCGGTGCCAGCCTGGAATGACAACAAAACAGAAGATTTTAGCCTAGTGGTTAAGGCGGCAACACTTACACTGGGTACTTTCGCAGACTGTTCGCCTCCTCACTCTGCTAATGCTTTAACAATGCATTTAAGTCAGGTGATTCTGGTTTAAATGTGGTTTAAACCCATATTACAATGTTGAAGCTTATTTTAGACCTGTTTGATGTAGGCCTAGTGGTACTTGAAAGGTCAGAGATATTCTGAACCATATTTTCTAACCACAAACACATCATAGCTTTTCATATAGGGTAGTCATTGGGAATAGTCAGGGAATGATGGTGCACTTGGAAATTTGAAGTGGGTTGCAGTCGCTTAAATTAGGCCCTGATAAGACAGAATGCATCAGAGTGTATGATGCAAAATGTGTCATTGCTATATAAGGAAGATGACTTATTATTTACCATGTCATGTTACCTTATGCAACATTCTATGCATTTCAGGGTAAAGGATCTGGGAAATATTTAGGAGGATCCGGCAAAGATCTGATCCGATATAATGGTGTTTAATGAGAGTCTTCTGGCAAATGTTTTGGCCTGATCCCCGAATCCATCACATCAGACCAAAAGCGTTCCTGAAAATACAAATTTACAAATTAAAGCCACACCGCGTAGAATTTTACCCGATAAATAAAATTGCAATACAAGCTTTTATTTTATGACAGATATTTTCATCATTGCAAAATACCTCATGAATGCACAAACAAACATTTATGAGGCTCACCCCTCCTAAGATATGACTGTAAACTTTACGGGGAGTGGGTGCGTCTCCAGCTCGTTTCCATGTGACGAAAGGCAATAGAATTTGAGATTTAACCTCTTAACTCCCGCCTGAACCGAGAGGATCTTTTTCCTCCCATCATCAGATTTTTTTTTCCATCATTTTTTTGGTATTCAACTCATTTTTGCAACTTTTTTGTCATTTTTTGGTCATTTTTTGTCACATTTTTGTCATTTTTTCGTAAATTTTTTATCACATTTTTGTCACATTTTTTGTCATTTTTTTGGCACATTTTTATCAGATTTTTTTTTAATTTTTTTGTCACATTTTTTGTTTTTTTCCCATCAATTTTCCATCAAATTTTTGTCATTTTTTTGTTACATTTTGGTCATTTTTTTGTCATTTTTTTTGTCAATTTCTTGTGACATTTTTGCCACTTTTTCATAAATTTTTCGTCACTTTTTTCTCAATGTTTTCTCACTTTTTTGTGACATTTCCATCATTGTTTTAGTCTCAGTTTTGTTGCTATTATCACAGCTTTTTTCCAGAAGCTTTTGGACTGGAGTAAAGCCAAACTGGAGAAAATGTGTTCGGTTCAGGTGGGAGTTAAGGGGTTAAAACAGGTTGTTTTTCATCCAAATCCATTCTTTTATTACACACTGCAGTAATCGAATTTTCTGTGTTGAGCTGGTCATTAGGAGCATGTTTTGTTTTGGCGGCCACAGTATAGTCCAAAATGTTACGCAGTGTACCTTTAAGCAATGATCATATGTGAGGAAAAAAAGTTGATATTTGTATGTATTTGACCTTGTAGTGACCCAGCGGCTGTGTGTCACCACAACACCTACCAAACATATGATCCTGGAGGGTTGTAGAAACCACCGTAATCAAAAGTAAAGGCGCCATGCTGACCACTCATTCAGCTGCTGGGTCACTACAAGGTCAAATACATACCAATATCAACTTATTGTTTTCGCATTAAAGGTTTTGTAATGCACCTTTAAGTCCTATAAGTAAGTACTTGAATCAGATCACGCATTTACACACAATCCAACACAATCCAAACAATACAATCCAACTGAATCTACTATCGTGTGGTTCGGACTAATTTCTCTTGTAATAAAATGACACTATCAATAGAATGCCTTAATATACCATCATTCTTTCATCTCATGAGGAAAAGGGAAGCCAGAAGAAGATAGCTCTTTTAGATCATTGTGTATATGCCTCATAATTTCCTGTCAATTATGAGCTATGTGAGATTGACAGGCCATTATGGTTGTGATTGTGACTTGCCTCGAAGCTGTCATGATCAGTTTATGGAAATACCAGTGAGCATTATGCGAAGGGAATGTCCCTGAAGCACGCCTTCAACCTCGGCGCTCGAAGCTGTCCCATCTGTGTTGTGTCAGTTACTCAAAAGGTAGACTAAAGAGTCAAAAATATATAGAGTGTTGTAAGTGACATGAGATACAAGTTGCTATATAGTAAAGCTTTTTTTTAATTTTATTTTTTACATATTTTGGCAATTAGAACATTAAGTGCAATAAAGAAGCAGCACGAGGCAACACCCAAAACATGCTGTGCCTGTCTGCTAATCCCCCGAGGGAAACTGTACCTGTTTGTCAGACGCTTGACGCTCACGACCTTATTTGCCCAGAATTCGACTGCTGTTCAATTTAAACGTAGGAATCGGACAGGAACCTTTACATGAAAAAGAAATAGAGAGCAATTTCAAAGATTTCACTGTATGAATATTTTAATCTCCAGTTTGGCTTTACCCAAATCTAAAAGCTTCTCAAAAAATAAGCATTAAAAAATAAGCGAAGAAGAAAAAGAGGATGAAAATGCAACAAAAAAGTGACAATAAAAGCAACAAAAGTGGAACCAAAAAAACAACAAAACCGTGACAAAAAGCATAAGCAAAAATCACCCCACAAAAAGCGATGAAAGTGCAGCAAAAACAAGGACAAAAATGCAACAAAGAAGTGACAAAATATTGCAATAAAAAAAAAAAAAATCTACAAAAATGTGACAAAAATGAGATGGAAAAAGAACATGGATAAAGTTATGTCAACAACGCGAGGGAAAAGTTAGATCAGTGTCTGTTTAGATTAGCAGGTAAACTGTAGCACCTGATTTCAAGACGGACAAATTGTAAGTTAGACTATCTAGTGCTGGTTAAAATGCCAAAAAAAAAATCCCTAATTCTTTATCTCGATGTGTTTTACTAATGCTTTTTTTTTGTATTATTATTTTGTTTTGTTTTTTGGCGAACACGCCCTGGTCCGACCTAGCTGATCCGCACCACTTTGGTCACGGGCTGTTCCCACCAAGGAAATGAAGAGTCGAATTCCTCTTCCCGTTACGCGCTGATGCTCAGGCCCTTTCCTCCGCTCCTCCCGCCTCATTACGAAACCTCAGGTAGGTGACTGCATAACCCAAAACACGGGACTCCGCCTCCTCCAGTCACTATATAATCACAGTGAGCGCGTGCAGACCTGGCACAGCGAGCCTGACAGACAAAGCAACGGGCAGCAGATCAAAACTCACCGGCTATACTTCAGCAGAGAACGCGATGGCGCAGCGCATGGTGTTGAACGCACGGGTAATTGGAGCTGTCCAGAGGGACTCTCCAAAACTCAAGGTAAAATATGAATGAATTATATGCAGTATCACTGTTTAGGGATACAAAAAAAAAAAATGTCTGAACTCACATTTTGTGTCTTCTTCTTCCACAGATGTTTATGCTCTCAGTGATGTGGTCAGACGAGAGCGAGGTGATTGTCTACAGGTCCTTTCAGGATTTCAGGAAATGTCATGTGAGTCCAAATTCCGCCTCAAAATATAGATAAACTTTGCATGTACTTTTTCTGATTTACTGTAGCCTCTTTTTCCCCACTTTTAATTGTACTAATGGGTTCATAGCTTGACTCTTCTGTTTTGAAATGTGCTTCGAATCACTAAACGCTGATATTGTCCCAACAGAGGCAGCTGAAAAAGAGATTCCCCCTCCTCAACCCCCTCCGCAGAAAGGACAGACTCATCCCCAAGTTCAATGGTAAAACCAGACTTAAGATTCCTACAGCAAAATGCATTTCCTTTCTATCAACCATGTGTTTTATTCATTCATGTGTATGTGTGCGTTTAGGCGAGGCCAGGAGGACCAATCTGCAGAATAAGGGCTCCAAGCGCTCCATCCGCCGCATGAGGTTCCTGGAAAACTACTGCATCCAGCTCCTCAAATGCGACGAGAGCGTGACCAAGAGTTCAGAAGTCACTCAGTTCTTCACACCAAAGGACCACGACCTGCAACCGGATTTCACCAAAAACAGGTGAATATCCGAGCTCGTCCATTCCACTTGGAAGTTTTTCCTTTTCCATCAAAGAATTTCATTAAATTCTGCTTCTTTTCTCAGCGTGATCGTCCTGCTCTCCGAGGACCTGCCTGACGTGGGCGGTGGCGGAGAGCCCAATGGCCGCCAGCCCGTTGCCAATGTCAGTCACCCGTTTGTCACCCAGGCGTACCGCTGCGTGGCCCCGTACGAGACCAAAGACACCAAGAACCGGCCGTTTAAAGTAGCTGCGGACGAGAGGATGGACGTTCTCATCAAAGAGCCCACAGGTAACGGTCACGGCGAATGCGTTCAAAACATTTTAACCCGAATATTCCTTTGCGCACACATGCACCTGCAGTTTTCAATCCTATCTCCTAAATGTGTTTGTTTTGTGGCCCTGCAGGCTGGTGGCTGGTGGAGAACGAGGAGAAACGCATGGCCTGGTTTCCTGCACCTTATCTGGAGTTACTGGATGATGAAGAAGAAGAAGATGATGCTATGTTTCCAACAGGAGGTAGGGTTTAAACCCATTTCTACCGACTAAGAAAATGCATATATTTTATTACATAGACAAGTGTACTTTCAACAGAAGACACAAGAGAGCGCCATTGGCCATTTATTTGAAGTTTGTTTCTGGAAAGACTTAAGATGTTAAATTCTCATTGTCTTGTTATTAGGCTCTCTGTACATCGCAGTGAAGAGCTATTCGACTAAAAAGGACGATGAGATTGCCGTGGGCATTGGCTCTGTGGTGGAGGTGCTGCAGAAGTCTGACAATGGCTGGTGGCTCATCAGGTATGTAGCCAGTGCAGTGGGATGGGTGTTGTACTCTGGACTGGTGAATTAAAGAGAAGATAATTATGCTGTTCTGTGGTTTTCAGATTCAATAGTAAAGTGGGCTACATCCCGTCCATGTACCTGCAGCCGTACAACAACCCTCGCGCTGGTCTCCACAGCCTCCAGACCAAGCTGCACAGCTCCACTCTGAACCTGGCCGCCAGGGGACCCCAGTCCTCTCTGTCGCCCAGCATCAAGGAGGAGGACGAGGACTCAGACAGGACGTCCCAGATGGCGCCGAGTGGCCGGCTGCACAAGGCCCGTTCCCTGGACATTCTGTCTGAGAGCTGGACGCAGGGCCCTGCAGACGCACGCACCCGCAGCAGCAGTAGCACCAGCCAAGAGTCTGACCTGTCAGGCTTCTCCTCTGGGAGTGAGCCCAACTCTGTGGCAGCCACAGCCCCTCAGCCTGCCCCCCGCCGACGTGACTCCAGCTCCAGCTCTAGCACCTTCACTTCAGTCAGCTCCAAGTCCAGCGCCGAGAGCGCCTCCCAGGCCCCGCGAGTCCCAGTGCGCCCTCGCACCGAAGAGATCATGACCCGCTGTACCACCATGACCCGCAAAGCTGCCCTGGCCACACAGGCTCGACTGCAAGTGCAGCCCATCGCTGTGTACGCCCGATAGAAACACAGTTATGTTTCTGTTTACTGATCGCTCACTCAGTCACTTAGTGAGAACTCCAGATTCTGTATTTTGTTTTTTCTCAAATACACTCAAAACAGTCTTGTGAACTTTTTAAAACTGTACTCTTTGAGGAATGTAGCTTCAGTGAAGCATAATGTCAACATGTTTATTTGTGTATTGTTTTCTAATTTGATAAAACAGTCTAATATCTAAGTTACTGTTATTTAAAACTGAATACTTATATTATTATATTAAAAAGTGTGTTTAGCTTTCTTTATTTGATTATGTAATCATGTAACTATGAGTTAAAGCAGTTAAAGAGCAGAAATATTTGGACTGCAGCCAGTTATAGCCTGTATGAAGGCAGTCGCACAGGAGTAGTGGAACTAAAGAGTTCTTTAATGATGGCACAGTGTGAACTGATGAAGCATTATGGAAGTGACCCGTGCATTCAGCTCTGTTTTTATCTGTGTTTGACTGCAGTTTGTATTGACATAATCAGGCTGATAAATAAAATTCTGCATGAAATATCACATTTATGACTTCCTTCTTTACAAGAGCCTATTCTCAGATAATAATCATAAAAATAATAGTGATAATAATAATCACTTTACTGGGAACGGCATTTACTGAAACGTATTTGGTCTCAGAAACAGAACGACAATCATTCAAATTTGTCCCCTGGGAGCATGGGTACCACCCGGAACAGCAAATGTATAACACAAGCATTATAAATGAATAATAATAAATATAATAATGGCTCACACCTTACAAGCCTGTGTAACCAAGTTTCTCAAAGCGCCACACTATAGTCATTATTCATTCATGCCATACTCAGTGAAGGTAAGTCACTATTGAAGCCTGGGGTGAACCGACCCAGGCTTCAGGAGCTGCCAATCTGCACCATCAGTCCCTCCAACCACCACTACTCTCATACGCTCTCATTCTGCCCTATTGTAAGATCAGCAATCATTCTGTGAGTGCTTTTAGCACAAAAAAGAACTGCAGCCAAGGAGTCATTGCCTCCATATTCTGAATTCCAAATGCGTGTGGATGCTTGACATTGTAATGAGACAATCCAATCATTTAAACAGCCTAATCTCACCTGTTTAGTCACATGCATGGCTTTGGGGTGAGGGCGGATGTTGGGGGGTTTCTGGAGGTTCCACTTGTCTTTTCTATTGTGTTCTGTGTCCTCCTCACTTACTGTATGTAAATATGCACCTTATATCGTATATGTGTGCTGGGCCCCGGGCAGCACAGAGCGGGACAAGAACAGACTGAACAAGCTGGTCAGGAGGGGGCAGCTCCGTCCTGGGCTGCCCCCTGGACTCTGTGGAGGAGGTGAAGGACAGGAGGGTGTTAGCCAAGCTCACCTCCATCATGGACAACACCTCTCACCCACTGCACGGGACTGTAGAGGGGCTGAGCAGCTCTTTCAGTGGCAGACTGAGACACCCTCAGTGCAGGACGGAGTGCTACCGCAAAGCCTTCATCCCCACTGCTGTCAGACTGTGCAATAAGACTGTGAAGAAACATGTGCAATAACTAACCCCCCTTGCAAAACTACGTGCAATAATCTATATATCAGCTGCACTTTATTCCTTGTATCAGCATCACTTATTGACAACCTGCACTAGGACTGTAACTTTACACCCCGATATTCTACTTACATAACCTGTTCTCATTTTTATCCTATTTTTATTTATTATCATTCCCCTATTGTTATAACTCCGCCCCTAAGATTTGTGCTTTACTTATTGTACATAAGATACCGCGTTTTCTACTATTAAACTGTTTCCTGTCTGTTTTTGCACACTCTGATCTTATCTTATCTTATCTTATCTCGTCCATCACCTAATATCTGTGTAATGTCTATCACTTACAAAGATGGTGCATACAAAACATTCATCAATGGAATGTTTGGTGCGTTTTGAACTCCTAACATTAAAATGGGTGGTTGATTTTAGGAGGCATGCTTCAAGAGCTTCATATCATTTACCTTGTAATCTCCTGCAGAACTTCTGTAGCTCTCCACGTCAATAAGTAATCCCATTAAGCCACCGCATTTCAAATGAGTGACTGACAGGCAATGATTAGCCTGAGTCTCCACAGACAAGCAACAAAAACGTTTTTGTTTACTATCTAGACAACACTGATATCCTTGTACACTGTGTAAACCCTGCTAATGTCAAAGCAAACATTCTGACCGTGATAGCATCTCATCTCACTACAACTCAAAGCAATAGAAAGCAATTTTCTGAAAAAAATAAAATAAACAGACAGTTGAATTGAACCCCTATTTGTTGAAGTGTAGTTCACAGATTGTAGATGTGGTGGTAGTGAAGTCTTAGTGGCAGAGCTGCTTCTGGAAAAGATGCACAATACAAATAGTGATTCTCAACTGTTGAAGCAGTGATCATGAAGGTAACGATCAGGAACACATCACAGCAATAAATCTACAGAAATGTTTTTATTGGCAAAAACCTGTGGCCTGACGGTCCCAGTTGAAAACCATCTGGCCTAATATGAGAATCAATGAAAGAGAAGTGGCTTATGTTTTATCTGGAAAGACTAAACTCGACTTGCTATAAAGTAATACATCTTCTGTGCAAAAGTAGAAATGCTCTATTCATTTATTTATTTTTTCATTGTGATTTTTTTTTACTGTTTTATAGCATAGAGAAATGCAGGCTATGCAGAGACAGACAGAAAAGGCAAATACACACATTTTCTGTGAATATGCAAAACACTTGACTTGTCTATTCCTCGCTAAAAGGGGATGAAGCAGTTTAATGATGTTCAAAACAGCTGCCAGCCATTTACAAATGTTTTGTGTTATATAGGGCTATTTGAGCAGGTTCAGTAAGTATTTGCGCCCCCGAGAAAAAGAAGACGGCCCGAGGGCAAGATTACCAAAGCATGACTGAACACCACACACCTCTGTCTAACTGTGTCATTTGATTACGAAACAGCATTAAGGTGAACCGGTCCAACAGGTGAGTTAATCCGTATGGGCGGAGCACTGTAAATGCTTCGTTGTCTATCTGTGCATTTAGTATAAAGTTATTACAAAAGAACTTGTCGTTTCACATTTCAAAGTGGATCACTGTCAGCCAATGATCGTCTGTGTGACATAAATAAACGAAACAGGGATTACCATTGTTGCTGCTCCTTTTGTCAGAATGAAACTCATAGGAGTGCATGGTGATACTCTGTTTGAATAAACAGCATGTGCAACAGTCTGTGAATCCTAATGGAAAGTTATTGTTGGCTTTGATGAACACACTTAAAGGAACACCATTAAAGGCCACCATTTTTCCATACTGAGATATGTTCTTACCTGAGCTTAGACGAGTTGATGCGTACCTGTCTGGTCTTTGTGCACCGTGGAAGAGCGTGGTCGCTTCTAACTTCACCCCCATTTGGAGCTATTGGAAGATGCTGGGAGAGGCCAAATGCTAACAACATCCTTGGTCGTTTTGCATGACTGAGGGCACACACACACACGCATCAACTCGTCTAGTGGAGAGTTTGGAGCAAGTTTTATATCGCTGAGTTTGAGACCGCCGAGTGTTTTTATGATGACATAACAGCCCTGTAACGTCCCGGAGTATGGCTTTCAGTAACGAAGAATTCCACTGTCCAAAATTGCAAACTTTGAACTATTGTTAAAGTAACAGGCCACCGTTGTTACATACTGAGATGTTCTTGCCTTAGATTAGACGAGTTGATGCGTAACTGTCTTCCTTTAAAGGGGCTAGATGCAAGTTAGTCATTTTACACTCACTACTGCCACCTCAGGTCTGATGCATAACTGCAGCTTTTACATTAAGCCTGTGCATGACGGCACTTTGGACCCGAAACACCTTTTTGAGTGACAGTGCAGGATTTTAGAGGCAGTTGTGGTGAACAGGTCTGGGCTCATTCTACATATAAGGACATGGCTGGAACATAGTAATAAGTAATAATACAGGAGCACTTTGACATCCGCGCAGTAAAGTCGAAGTGATCCTAAGGTATTATTAAGTCTTACAATATAGCACCCCTTTCTTATCTGCTTAGAAAATCGACATGTTTAGTTTTGTGTACCTTGACTTGGATGTGTACCTACTCACGTATCCGTATTGAAATAGGGAAAACGTGGAAAAGCTCGCTCGCCTCTAACTTCACCCCCTTTGGCCCCATAGAGGAGAGGAGGAGTTGCTATTTATTTATTGGTTTACTTGGTCGGGACAGTGCATGTTAATGAACATCCATGGGTCTCATGCATGTAAACACGCCACAACGGATTGTAGCCTTGTGCACTCTCAAACACACTCTCATTCATCCTGGCCTATTGTACATGATTTTAGTGGTAGGGGAAACCGGAGTACTCGGAGGGAACCTACACAGACACGGGGAGAACATACAAACTCCACACAGAAAGGCCCCGTCCAGGTGGGAATCGAACCTGGGACCTTCTAGGTGTGATGCACGAGCACTAACCGCTGCATAGATTCCATCCATCCATCCATCCATTTTCTTCCGCTTTATCCGGGGCCGGGTCGCGGGGGCAGCAGTCTCAGCAGAGATGCCCAAACTTCCCGATCCACACACACCTCCTCCAGCTGTTCTGGGGGGACCCCGAGGCGACACCAGGCCAGCTCGGAGACATAGTGCATGCATAGATTCTTCCAGATTTTCTCTGAGGATGAACACTCAGAGGATTGCAGCGTATAACAGCGTGGCAGATGTCCTTGAATGGACCTTAATGTTTGCTCTTGAATAATGAAGCACCAGGGGTTATCTTCTGCCGCTGACTGAATACTGACAAAGATTAACATGAAAAATACACAAACTTGTCCTCTGCATTGATCCCATCTCACTCTGACTACTGTTCAGGACAGGTCCTTATCTGCCCTTACAGATAACGGCTTCACTCCTTCACCACACAGCACGTTCAGCTCGGCCGCAGCACTTTAAAATGATGACGCTCTTCTTCAACACTGACTTCTCATTTCTCTGCGTACTCCTCTTCTCTGGCACACAGTGAGAGGCTGAGAAGGTGAAATCGCTTCGTTGTTTTGTGCAAAATATCCAGAATTGAATTGTTTTTTTCCCAGCCTTATTTTATTGGTACAGTGTTTTGGCCACCAGTTAGCCTAAATCATCCCGTCGCCACATCATTGCAGTAAATGTTTTAACCTTGTTTACCTGAGATTTTGTTCTGCGACTTCCAGCACAGTATTAGGTGACAGAGGTAGTTAACTTACGACCAAAACAAAATGTCTTGTGCTGCTGGTTCTGCCACATATCCTACATAGATGACACTGACATGCAGTACCTCAATTGTCATTCCTCCTGGTCCAAAGTTCAAAAGTAACCAGACACTCTGTTGCATACAAAGCGCTATTAATCTTATCATTACTGTCACTCAACCTGTAAGTGAGAACAACAAAGGTTTAAGCTCCTGACACGTGTGAGACTGACGAGCCAGAAGTTGCTTGTCCTTACGTTATATATAGGTACTACTTTTACGAAACCAAAATGGCCCGGAATGCACCCCGGAATGGTTCAGTCAAGGCATCATATAAGCACAAAGAGCAGAAAGAAAACTAGTTATGTTAGGTCGTTGTCACCATGTTCTTAACTCAAAGATCTTTCATCTAGAATGGATTGAAATGAGTTTTGTCTTTTAGATTCAGATTCAGATTCCGAAGACAATATTTCTCCCAGAGGGACATTCATATGCAGCTTCCCAGCCAAACATTCGTCCATCTCATAAATACAGTACATAGAAGAAGAGGCCTCACACATACAAATAAATAAATGAAGTCAGCAAGATAACAAAAAGTTGGAGCCATAATTGCCCAAAGATGACACATTAATGATTAAAGCTGAAGGTATGAAAGACAACAGATGAGATTCTTTGTTGCTAGCGGCACATTATAGCGTCATCAGAGGACAGAATGTGCTCTGGTTGGCTCATGTTATTATGTCGTTCCCTCATTAAAAACATGCCTGAAGTGTTGCCTTGGCACATTCACGTATTTGTGAGTAATCTGTAAAAACTCTGATGGCGGCCATTTTAGGGCTAGGTTTGCCTGAGTCCTCCTAGGAACGCCCCCACCTCCTGGAGACGCCTCCGAGCTTCCGAGTAACCAACCACTGCTCCTCAACAGAACCCCCTCCCCACTGATGCCACAGACAGCGTGTGGAGGGGGCGTGTCTGAAAGGCTCAGAGGTTCTTAAAGAGACAGAGGCCTATTTCAAGACATTCACTACAGCCATTTTGAGAGAGCAACTTTATACAAGGCAGTTATTCTAATTTACTGCATTTACAGACCAACAGAAGGTTTCGTCATCATTGTAGTGTGATATAGACTGGTGCTATGTGATTGAAAAAAGCATAATACCCCCTCTTTAAGTCCTTCAGCAGGACTCCTATCATTTTAGAGCAGCTTTAGTGTCTTGTAAAAGCCGATATAGAAACAGACGGCATCTCTGGAATCGCCCATATGGTCATGTTTGAAGCCAATGAGGGGGAAAAACAAAGAAAAGACAAAACTAAACTTTCTATAATTGCTCCAAAACTACTTGAACAAATGCTGAACGTTAGCTACGACGGCTGTTTTTCGCTTCTACTGAACAATCTTCAGAGAAAAAACACCCATATGGACTGATTTAGACTTGACTTTGTGATAAATAAGTGTATATCCGCTACATGCCCCCTTGTATGACGCGATGCCGACTGTTGGTGAAGAAAAAAAGTGTACGCGCAACTAAATGTAAATCATCTTGACTAGCGGGATAGTTGTTAGTGGAAACATTTTTGGATTCTTTTGTTGCCAGCAATAAAAAACAGGCTCCCACTGAGAAGCTCGACACAGAAAATGCATTTTTTGCAGTGGGTAGTCAAAGAATGGATTTGGATGAGGACCTAACCTTTTTAAATCTCATATTTGGCTGCCTTTATATCTCCGTGGAGACGGGCGGGAGAAAAGTAAAACTACAGTCCGACAAAAGTGCGTTTGGTCATTTAGGGTTTTTTTCAATGATAAAAATATCTAGGATAAAATAATTGCTCGCATTTTATTGGGTGAAATGTTACACGATGTGCCTTTAAATTGTAAACAAAAAGAAGTCAGGTAACGGGCCTTTAAGGGCATAATGAAAAAATGTGAGTAGATATATGAGACGTTTTGCAAAGACATCAATTGAATTTAACTTGTAAAGCCTGATCTAATCCAGCTGGAGACTTCTATGATGAGGCCCCCTACTGTTTTTACAAGGTACTGCTACATTACACTCAATTCACACAGCCAGATGTGTAAAAATAAGAAATGCTACTTGTTTCTGTTATCAGCACGGTCATCAAACACATCTGGCCTGCATAAAGTACACTTTATAGTAGAATGCACAAAATCCTGCTTTACATTCAATTGCAACATTAACCTCCCGTTGACCAGTAGCTTTTACAGGGGCAAACTTTCCCCCAATAAGTTGAAACGTGACCCGCTGAACTTTTCTGCGGCTGACACGGGAACAAAAGTCAAGTTTATCTAACCTGGCTACGGTAACCAAGGACAGTGGGTGGAGATGTTTATACAGAGAAATCCAGAGAGATTGCTTATCTTTCCGTCTGGGAAGTAGTAATTCATACAGTACGTCATGTGTTCGGCCCCCAAAAAAAAAAAAATCAAACAAAATGTCTTATCGCAGGACTTGACCTCTTGCTTGGATTGAGTTTGTTGAATACTTGGCTTCACAATGGACGGCGAACAATGGAATTACAGCTGCAACCAGTGAATTGCAAAATCTAAAAGTGATCATCAAGACATTAAGATCACCATGTCCTCGGAAGTAAGAACACGTGCCCATTTTGGTTGCACAAATGATGAATGGCGATGCTGGTGACTTTCAGTCTTATGCCAAGTTAGCCGAACACCAGCGCGAGCATTGCAACACTGATCTATTATCATTGTGTTTTGTATAAAATGCATAAAAAACATCAAAATGAAGCCATTGATGCAGGTCGGTGCTTCTTATGAATGTGGAGCTAAAGACAAAAACACAAAATTGTTTTCTGTAAAGAACTGCAACCAAGCCTTTATTTCTGCACAGGAAATTTTGGACCGACTCGGCCAATACAGATGGTAATAAAGTTTTTCCCAGGGAATCCACAAGTGAATAATTAGCGAGGAACGTGCCACTGGTTGTAGACTGTCCTCTCCATATCTTCAAGCTACTGATTTACGATATGTAAAGTCTGACTGCACCTTTATGTGTGTCCAGGAAAGGACTGGGTTATTTGCGTGAAGGAAGCTGCCAGTTCAGGTCAATAAAAAGCTCTATAATGACTCATAATTACAGTCGGTGATGATAAATATGCGTTCAGCAGCGTACATAGAGAAATGGATTTAATTCTTGCTTGGAACTGAAATGACACAAGCGGTGATTAAAAAAAGCTTTGCAAATATATAAACAGTATTTGGAAAATGCTATGAATGTTGCATTTGACTTCATCATAGTTTGCATATGACAGGTCAAATGATCTTTATTTAGTAAGTAAAGCGTAAAAAGTAAACTCAACTAAAAAAAATAGAATTCAGAGTTTACATCCATCCATCTGTTTTCTTCCGCTTTATCCGGGGCCGGGTCGCGGGGGCAGCAGTCTCAGCAGAGTTTACAATAACAACAATTATAACAGTGCCAGGTGAATTTAAAATCTTCAAGCAATTGTGACGTTCTGCTGTGCAAAGGTAGGCCAATCACAGAAAGAGTCGTTAACACATTTCGGTAATGCCTATGATAAAAAATCTTTTCTGTGTTTCACATTTTTATGATGTTTTCCTTCCTTGTAGGAATATAGCTGGTGTGACTCATGTGATGCTGTATGCATATGGGCGTCCCGACTCTGGGCACGTTCTCAGCCCGATATGATTAATTTTACACTAACACGTCAGAAATGTACTTTAGCGCTTGGCCCTGGAGAGACTTGTACAAAGCATAGACCAGAGCACTGCATTAAAGGGGTCGTATATTTTAACCTTCATTATATCAAGGTTATCTTTTTATTATTTGTTTATTTGACAGGGACCGGACAAGAAAATATTGCCAACTGGGTGGCTAATTTGCAGCCCAAGGCCCTGGTTAGGCTTTTCAAGGTATATAAAAGAATAGAAAGATGGAAAATCAAAAGCATAGTTGAAGAGAAGACATATCTGACCACTTCACGTCCCATTTTCATCCACACAGTTGCTCACACACTTTTGTTTGCTCTTTAACCAGAGCTTCAGCTTCGGTGAGAAAAGTCTCAGGTCCATTTGGAACTTTAGCTCCAGCGGTGAAGAGCTCCATAACTGTGACCTTTTCACTGAGAACGCAGACTGATCCAGAGCAGCTCTGCAGCACTTCACTCTGCAGTTACTACCGCCTCCAGCTCTTCACTCCTTCATTGATACATTTCTGTACTATCTGACACATCACAGAGGGAGCAAGACCATTGAGACACTTGAATGTGTTTTTTTTATCAAAGAGAAACTGATGAAGTTGTCAAATGTCGTCCATTTTTGAAGTTGGAGCTTGATCAGCTGCTGTCTTATGCAATATACTCTTCTGATGCATGGCCAAATATTCAGCAAATTAAAGATGAGTCATTGTTTGGGAAAACATAATTCAAGAACTGTCGAACATTCTTGTGGCCTTCTTTCACTGTTCTACCGTTTACAATTTTATGTCTGAGTGCCAATGGCAACGACGATAAACAGATAAGGCAATAAAAAGCAGCGGAGGACTCCCATGAGCTTGGCTGGCAGAGTGGTTAGCATCGTTGAGTCATACATACAGTAGATACTTGTTCAATTGCAGATTGGCGCCTATTTTTTCCCCTTTTGGCTGAACTCAAACATGAATCGTGCTGCTTTGTGGCTCAGTGATGGAGCTGCTGCACATATGCACTAAGGATCTGCAGAAAGCCAAAGGTTTCTCTGTCCTCTTTCCTGTGCTTTACGTAATAACTCTTTTGGCTGAATCATAGCTTATCTGCACAGCTTAAATGCATTGTGTTTTGTATGTTAAGTAATACACTTTTGTTTTATGGCTATTTCCCGTCCAGTAAAAATATGCCGTTTCCTCCATGATTATGGCGTTACATAAAATACTTACATAAAATCTGTTTTCATTTCATTCTCAGTCTTGAGGCATCGATGGATTGTCCTCGTTAACTCTCTTCCCATAACTTGACAACAGGCCGGAACAATAAGGCCTTTCATTAACAGACTCTTATACAAAAGGGTTCCCGGCATGGCTCATGAGTCACACATAGTGTTGGGGAGGAACTAAATACATGTATGTAGAATACTCATTTTATGTAACTGTATACTGGAACAGTTACACTTTACTTTGTGCATGTTGTGTGTATTTCACATAAAGTTACTCTCCTAAAATCAAAGAATACTTGAATGTAGCTTCATAATGCACAACATGATTAAGAAAGAACTTTTAATGTTGACCTGTTTTTCCTCCTAGAATGAAATAAAGATTTAAAACGCCTTATAGCACAGTTCATGCATTGGACAAGAGAGTTTTTAAATTCCTAATTATTGGTAAAAACATTAATAACAGACGTTCCAACAAGTGTAGCATAATTATATGGTTTATGTATACATGACTATACTGCAAATCAACGTGAAAGTATTCAAAGTATTCAGAATACAATAGCTCTGATTGGACAAAGTAACAGAACACAATGCAAAATACATTTAAAGGCAAGTATTCAGTATTCTGTAACTATATACAATTACAAAGTATTCTCCCCCACACTGGTCACACCATAATGGCTGAACCTAAACATCGAAACCATTGTTAGTGGCAGTGGCTCAGTGATAGTGATAGAATCTTGGCCAGGATAGCTGTGACATCAGTCTATTGTACATGTTTTGGGTTGATGGAGGTGGAGGAAACCGGAGAGACAGGGAAAACACACACACACACACTCCGAACGGCTATACTGTCAGGACATTACAAGTCATTAAGTGAACGGGCTAACTTATGGCTAACTTCCTGTTGGCCAGTGCAGGGTAAAGACTACTTCCTGTCCGCATTTGAACGTAAATTGACAAATAAAATGATATTCAAAAAGAGAAAAAAAACTACAATAAATGTCAAGCCAAGTGTGTTTCATGAAAATAAGTTCAGATGGTGGTGCTAATTTACCATTTGTTAGCATTAAATTACATTCAACTCAAGTTTTGGCAGACATCCAAATTTTTCTTGCATTGGTGGAAGTAGTAGTAGTAGTATTTCATTTAACATGCCGCCATATTACTCTGTCGAAGGATCTGTCACTTTGCCAGTTGCAGATACGTGGCACTAATTACATATTGGGAGTACTTTCTCTTTTCAGGCCTTTGTTAAAAGCGTGAATGGAACAAGAAAGATTACACATAGTTTACAGTTGGCAAGTGACATTAATAGTTTGCCACGTTGTCTTATCAGACGTGCTGTAATAAATCTGATAACGTTACTTCAGGAGAAGGGGTCAAGGCAGATATGATCAAACCTTGACAATAGAAATGTCCGGACTGAACATTTTGAAAATATGTCTAATTGCAACTTAACAACAACCCCCATGAGCTGCCACCTTAACGTGGTGGGGTTGTTTGAGTACCCGAATGATCCGAGGAGCTATGTTGTCCGGGGCTTTATGCCCCTGGTAGGGTCTCCCATGGCAAACAGGTCCGAGGTGACGGGTCAGACGAAGAGCAGCTCACAAGACTTCTATGGACGTATACCAATCAAGGACCGAGACGTCGCCCGGCATGGCGCAGCCGGGGCCCCACCCTGGAGCCAGACCTGGGGTAGGGGCCCGAACGCGAGCGTCTGGTGGCCGGGTCTCTGCCCACGGGGCCCGGCCGGGCACAGCCCGAAGGGACGACGTGGGCCCGCCCTCCTGTGGACTCACCACCCGCAGAGGGATCCGTAGGGGTCGGGTGCTAAGAGGACTGGGTGGCAGTCGAGGTCGGGTGCCTCGACGACCTGGTCCGCATGCACAGCTTCTGGCGTTCGGGACATGGAACGTCACCTCACTGGGGGGGAAGGAGCCTGAGCTTGTGCGGGAGGTTGAGAGATACCGACTAGATATAGTCGGGCTCACCTCCACGCACAGCTTGGGTTCCGGATCCCAACTCCTGGAGAGAGGCTGGACTCTCCATTTTTCTGGAGTTGCCCGCGGGGAGAGGCGGCGGGCTGGGGTGGGTTTGCTCATATCCCCTCAGCTCAGCCGTCACGTGTTGGAGTTCACCCCGGTGGACGAGAGGGTCGCGTCCCTACGCCTTCGGGTCGGGGACAGGTCTCTCACCGTTGTCTCGGCCTACGGGCCCAACATCGGTGCAGAGTACCCGGCCTTCTTGGAGTCCCTGGGAGGGGTACTAGATAGTGCTCCGACTGGGGACTCCATTGTTCTACTGGGGGACTTCAACGCCCACGTGGGTAACGACAGTGAGACCTGGGAGGGAGTGATTGGGAGGAACGGCCTCCCCGATCTGAACCCGAGTGGTGTTCTGTTATTGGACTTCTGTGCTAGTCACGGTTTGTCCATAACGAACACCATGTTCGAGCACAAGGGTGTCCATAAGTGCACGTGGCACCAGGACACCCTAGGCAGGAGGTCGATGATCGACTTTGTAGTTGTGTCATCTGACCTCCGGCCGCGTGTCTCGGACACTCGGGTAAAGAGAGGGGCTGAGCTGTCAACTGATCACCACCTGGTGGTGAGCTGGATCCGCTGGCAGGGGAGGAAGCCGGTCAGACCTGGCAGGCCCAAGCGTGTTGTGAGGGTCTGCTGGGAACGACTGGCGGATCCCTCTGTCAGTGGGGTCTTCAACTCCCACCTCCGGAAGAGCTTCACCCAGATTCCGGGGGAGGCGGGGGACATGGAGTCAGAGTGGACTCTGTTCTCCTCCTCCATTGTTGATGCGGCTGCTCGTAGTTGTGGCCGTAAGGTCTCTGGTGCCTGTCGCGGCGGCAATCCCCGAACCCGGTGGTGGCGCCCGGAAGTAAGGGATGCCGTCAAGCTGAAGAAGGAGTCCTACCTGGCCTTGTTGGCTTGTGGGACTCCTGAGGCAGCTGAGAGGTACCGGCAGGCCAAGCGTGCTGCAGCTCGTGCGGTCGCAGAGGCAAAAACTCGTGTCTGGGAGGAGTTCGGGGAGGCCATGGAGGAAGACTATCGGTCGGCCTCGAAGAAATTCTGGCAAACCGTCCGGCGCCTCAGGAGGGGGAAGCAGTGCTTCACCAACACTGTTTACAGTGCGGGTGGGGGGCTGCTGACCTCAACTGGGGATGTCGTCGGACGGTGGAAGGAGTACTTCGAGGATCTCCTCAATCCCGCTGTCACGTCTTCCGATGGGCAAGCAGAGGCTGGGGACTCGGAGGTGGGCTCGCCCATCACCGGGGCTGAAGTCACCAAGGTGGTGAGAAAGCTCCTTGGTGGCAAGGCTCCGGGGGTGGATGAGATTCGCCCTGAGTACCTTAAGTCTCTGGATGTTGTAGGACTGTCTTGGCTGACACGTCTCTGCAACATCGCGTGGCGGTCGGGGACAGTGCCCCTGGATTGGCAGACCGGGGTGGTGGTCCCTCTCTTTAAGAAGGGGGATCGGAGGGTGTGTTCCAATTACAGAGGAATCACCCTCCTTAGCCTCCCCGGTAAGGTCTACTCCAGGGTGCTGGAGAGGAGGATCCGGCCGATAGTTGAACCTCGGATTCAGGAGGAACAATGCGGTTTTCGTCCTGGTCGTGGCACACTGGACCAGCTCTATACCCTCCGTCGGGTGCTCGAGGGTTCGTGGGAGTTCGCCCAACCAGTCCACATGTGTTTTGTGGACTTGGAGAAAGCGTTCGACCGCGTCCCTCGTGGTGCCCTGTGGGGGGTGCTCCGGGAGTATGGGGTCCGGGGCCCTCTGCTAAGGGCTGTCCGTTCCCTGTATGACCGCAGCAGGAGCTTGGTTCGCATTGCCGGCAGTAAGTCAGACCTGTTCCCGGTGCGTGTTGGTCTCCGCCAGGGCTGCCCTTTGTCACCGGTTCTGTTCATTACTTTTATGGACAGAATTTCTCGGCGCAGCCAGGGGCCGGAGGGTGTCCGGTTTGGGAGCCTCAGAGTCTCATCTCTGCTGTTTGCAGATGATGTTGTTCTGTTGGCTTCAACAAACCAGGACCTTCAGCACGCACTGGGGCGGTTTGCAGCCGAGTGTGTAGCGGCCGGGATGAGGATCAGCACCTCCAAATCCGAGGCCATGGTTCTCCACCGGAAAAAGGTGGTTTCCCCTCTCCAGGTCGGTGGGGAGTCCTTACCTCAAGTGGAGGAGTTCAAGTATCTCGGGGTCTTGTTCACGAGTGAGGGACGGATGGAGCGTGAGATCGACAGACGGATCGGTGCGGCGTCAGCAGTGATGCGGTCGCTGTATCGGTCTGTCGTGGTGAAGAGGGAGCTGGGTCGGGGGGCAAAGCTCTCGATTTACCGATCGATCTACGTTCCCACCCTCACCTATGGTCATGAGATTTGGGTAATGACCGAAAGGACAAGATCGCGAATACAAGCGGCCGAAATGAGTTTCCTTCGCAGGGTGGCTGGGCGCACCCTCCGAGATCGGGTGAGGAGCTCAGTTACCCGGGAGGGGCTCGGAGTAGAGTCGCTGCTCCTCCACGTCGAAAGGAGCCAGCTGAGGTGGCTCGGGCATCTGTTTCGGATGCCTCCTGGTCGCCTCCCGCGGGAGGTGTTCCAGGCATGTCCTAGTGGGACAAGGCCTCGTGGAAGACCCAGGACACGGTGGTGGGACTATGTCTCCGAGCTGGCCTGGTGTCGCCTCGGGGTCCCCCCAGAACAGCTGGAGGAAGTGTGTGTGGATCGGGAAGTTTGGGCATCTCTGCTGAGACTGCTGCCCCCGCGACCCGGCCCCGGATAAAGCGGAAGAAAATGGATGGATGGATGGATGCAACTTAACAAACAAAAAAAGTGCAATTATTATTATACTGGAAATGTTCGGTCCACACTGCACATGTAAGTTATTATTAAGCTTATCCACAATAAAATGACATGCATGCAGTAATTATAATTAAATATCATTAAAATAATTGTAGGGTTTATTCTCATTTTCACCATGAGAAGGATGCACATGATAGTTAGACTGTGGATTTTTTTTTTTTTTCCGTCCACACAAAGAAATCTGCTGGTCATCCTTGCATAAGCTGTATAAATATGTCTGCTCCATTGTCTTTGAAAGGTTATGCATATTAGGATGTTATACCCATTACCTAGATTTTTACATAACATGTGAAACCAGATCAGCCAGAAGCCAACATGGATAGTAGTGGCATGATTCACTGAGATGAGACAAAGACAGGAAGTAGGTCATTGAAATTGTACACTATTGGCACTGACTGAAGATACTGAGCATGAGGAGGAAACACTCAATGAACATTTGTGTCATTGATGACTATATGTGTTGGCTTTTTGATATTCAAAGTAACTTCCAGGTTCGGATTGGAGAGATGGACAGATGTGCAGGTGCATTTAGTGTTAGCAGCAGATCTGAGTGTGGACAATCCACATAGTGCAATAGAGCTGTGCAAATGGCTGGAAGAGGTTATGTTCATGAGTCTGATACAGACATTCTGGGTGATTATCTGATATTCACCCCTCTCCTCTGTCTGAGAGGAGGGGTGAATAGTTCATGTCCAGAGTGAGAAGGGTCAGCTGTGATCCGACCTACACGCCTCCTGGTCCTGGAGTTGAACAGGTCCTGGAGAGATGGAAGCATACAGCCAATCACCTTCTCAGCAGCACACATAATGCGCTGCAGTCGATGCTTGTCCCGGTCTGTGGCGCCGGGGAACCACGTAGTAAAGTGGGAGAAGAGGATGGACTTGATGATGGCCATGTAGAACCAGCATCCTGGTTGGCAGCTTGAGTTTCCTCAGCTGCCGCAGGAAGAACATCCTCTGCTGGGCCTTCTTGATGAGGGAGCTGATGGTTGGCTCTCATTTGAGGTCCTGGGTGATGGTGTTGCCCAGGAAGGAGTCCATGATGGAGATGGGAATGGGGGAGTCTGTCAGGGCGAGGGGGGGCGGTGAGGCCGTGACTTACCCCAATCTGTATGTTTGCCCTTCAAGCGGTTAGCGCTCGTGCTTCACAGGTGTAAGGTCCCAGGTTCGATCCCCAGGCCGTGCGGGGCCTTTCTGTGTAGGTTTCCTCAGGGTGCTCTGGTTTTACCACTAAAAATATATTTGAGAGTGCGAATGGGACAACGGATGGAAACTAGCCCCTGGCTTACCATAATGTGTTCATTATACTGTGCGGACCAAATAAACAAACAAACAAATAAATAAATATTCTGTATATTAATATTCTATTCCATTCAATTTATTTATGCCAAATTTAGTAACATTTCAGGATAAAAACTCTAGGGGATGAGCACGAATTACGAAATTACAATTACAAAATATGTTCTCTTTCTCTTGTCTGCTTTGTTTATTTTAATAATATTATGTAATGAGTAACTAAATAAATAGATAAAAATGGACCTTTGTATGAAGATGATAAAAATGCTGAATGCTTGTCTCGTGAATATTAACTAAAGAGTGAATAAGTGCTGCCCTCTGCTGCTCAATCTATGTTCACTTGTTTTGTTCTTTCTCTTTCTTCAAACACATAAAAAGTCACAAGAAAACATAGAAACATTTTATCTTTCTCCATAATGTCAGCTGTGGCTTTGATGATGGTTCAATAACCCAAGTTAAGAGCTTTCCTCACAGCTTGTATTCAGTGCATTCTGAAGCCACTGTGGAGCCCATTAGAGAAAAATATCGTTCTCTTCCTATTCAAAGAGCAAACATCATTGACCCCCTAACGCTGAAGCTGTGCTATAATCTCATTCAGCGCGGAAATTAGCATCTCATTTGAGTTCGGGAAACAGACCCAGGGCCTGTTTAATGAAGCACTAAGGAAGTGAGCGCCATCATCTTTGTCTCTTCCATACAGGGAAACGCTTTCCCAGGAAAATCTCATGTTAGTGAGTCTATATCCATTCATTAAATCCCTGCATTTTACATGAGCCTGAGACATACAGTGTGCCGCGTGGTGCGGTTATTACTCCTACACAGCCAGAATGTCCTAGTTTTGATTCCTGAACTTGGTCTGTAGTGACAGCCTTAAGACTAACTGCTTTAGATCATTGAGCCTAAACACTTCTTTTCTTTTTCCTTTTATTTAAAATGACATAAACTTACATTACACTGTAAACATCAAAGTCTGTCCATATAATCTCTTTAGGGATTGCACTTTTGTAAACATTTGAGAAAAGGTATCACTTGTAGAAGGTATAGTAGAAAGGCAGTGGTAAGTGAGTAGAGTAGAGCAGTACAATATTTACTCAAGTAAAAGTACAAAAGTAGTTGGTGTGTAATAGTTTGAGCATTAAATGTATGTTTTAGTATCAATATATAAGAAAAAACTTAAGATTCTGATATTTCCAATCGACAAAGAAGGTGCAGGAAACAACTTCTTAAAAATCTGGGAACGAAGAAGAAAGATTATTTGGGAAACTACTCAGGTACTTGAGTAAATGTAACTGCTACCCGCCTCTAAAAGTACCTGGAGTTTGAAAACGGCCACTGGAAAGGCTTTACAGCGCGGCCTCGTCTCCTGGCTCCGACGCTGAGAGATGTGTCAGTATTCAGGGCAGACACGGCATCGATCGTTTGCAGAGACTTTGTCTTTGGGGGAAAGTTTATAACGATCTTGCACGGCCAAAGACGATTAGATTGAGAGCAGAAGAAGACGACGACGACTTGTCAACCCAGTCCACTTGACGACTTTGGAAACGACAAACTAACAGAGAGGCACTAGTTGGACTGAGCAGCAGCAGCAGCAGCAGCAGCAGCAGCAGCAGACACTTCCCCTGGGATCCTCTCCAGGGACTCTGTAGAGGAGCTGTGGTGGGAGTCCTGAGGGCCGTCCAACCCGGAGTGCATGAGGGGCACGCAAATGTCGTCCATGTTGGGGAGGACAAACACCTTCTGGAAAACACAGTCAAAAGATGGATTCAAAAAATGATCCTCATTGTTCAGCCTCCACACGTTAAAGCTAATTAGTTCTTGGGGAAACAATATTCATTAGGAAAAATGAACGATCAGGGGATAGTTATGTAACGTTTATTGTTTGTTTGGTCTATCTATTACTTGCTGAAGGCAAAGTATTGGAGGAAACAAGGGGGGAACAACCTCAAGTGAATCGCCAATAAATCGGCTTGAATTGAATTGGGAAATTTCCCATTTTATTGTTGTTGTTGTTGTTGTTGGTTTCATTTTCTTGAAAATCTTTATTCTCTGTTAGCACATTTTGGCCAGTTCGGCTTGACCCAAATCTGAAAGTTTCATGAAAAAAGTGTTGAAATAGCAACAAAAATAAGATGAAAACGAGCGACACAAATGTGAGAAAAAAAGTTGATGAAAAATGTATTAAAAAGTGACAAAAAAAAGCAACAAAAAATGACTAAAAGAGATGAAAATGCAACAAAACACCCCACAAAGGAACAACAGAAAAGTCACAAAAATGCAACAAAAAGTCACAAAAAAAGAAATGGAAAAAGTAGCAGAAAAATTACCCCAAAAAAATGTATGAAAAGAAATGTAAAAAAAGTGACGGCAACACGGCCACAACACAAGGAAAAAGACTTGTTTAGATGAGACGGTCTTATGAGTACGTTACCCTGCCTATAGGCTGTAACGTTTTAGATTTGGGTAAAGCTGAACCAGAGAAAATGCACTTGGGTTAAGAGGTTCAACATAGTTTTAGTGTCAACTCATCCACATGAATTATACAGACAATCAACATGATTTTCTCTAAAACCCTTGATGTAAATCGAAAGAAACCTCACAATATGTACACAATACAGTATATATCTGCAGAACGAAATAGGCAACACTCTATACCATACAAATACCTCTGTGATTGCATCAATAGAAAACTTGTGGGTGGTATGAGGATATTTTCTTTTTTACTGATCCGTTTCCAGAGATGTTTCTCCTTATCTTAAGATTTACCTGAAACTCTTCCTGCAGTTTCTTTTCGATCCACTCCGTCACGTGGCAAAATGTCACCTCGCGCTCGCCAAGCTTAGGCCGCACATGAAGATCCAGCTTGGGCGGAGAGCAGAAGCTGTACCTAAGGGTCATCAACACAATCAGAGCGTGTAAATATCAGAAGAAATGATTTCGCACGGAGCCAGGTGTTGTTTACCATATCCGGTCAGTGGGGGGCGGTGGGATGTTGACGACCAGAGTCCCGGACAGCTCTCGGACCTCCACGGTGAGCAGCAGAGGCGTGTTGGACATCTCCTCAAACTTCTTCTTGATGAACTCGTTTTCCGCCGCCTTCTGGAAGTACTTGGACTTGGCGATTTTGTCCACAAATCTCAAAATCTTCCTCCCAGTCTTGCCACCAGCTGCACTGTGAAGTCAGATTACAGAGGATGAGAGCGGTGCGGGCGTGTTTGATACTTCTGTCCGGGAGATGGGGGGAAAAAAAAGAAAAAAGATGGTTGAGTCCAATGTAAGCAAAGCTGAGAGTGGTCGCCATCTGTGGTGTGAAGGCGACGCTGTTTACATGTTCAGCTGTGGCTAAATGCGCATGGCGACAGGAGGCACTGTTTTGGTGATGTTTTTAAGATTGGATGATTCAGCAACAGATTTTAGGGCGACAAACAACGCAGTGACTTCAACACGCAAGTCCTTGAAATATCTGATATATCTAAGTGTGAAACATCAAATGCTTATTAGAGGTTGACCGATATGGGTTTTTCTAAGGCCTATGCCGATTTTGGGGGATTTTTATTGGCCAATATGCTTAGCCGATATTTTTGGCCGATTTTTCCGAATGTGATGTCTATAATCCTATAAAAACATAAATACCTGGCCAAATTTATTTCATTAGGCTACTTTAGGCGATTCTAAAGTTTCTGTCAAAGCTTTGATTATTTGCCGTTAGCATTAGCATGCTGCCATTAGTGTTAGCATACTGTGGTTATCTTCTTCATTTTATGTGGCAATCCGAAATACAAAAAAAACAAATAAGCGATAGAATTCTCCAGGTTCTGTGCTTCAAAATAATAATATATAATAATATGCAGCATGTCCATATTGACTGGGGTATTGGGGTCGTTCATCTCCCCCTGGTGTCTCTGACCAGAAAACCACAATTGCAACTTTGCTGTGACCGGGTCGGAGTCACCAATACACACTAATGGAATAAGGAAGAAGAAGCTAACAGGCTAACAGGCAAAGCTAACTGCAGGCTAGCGCCACTAAAACAGTATTTACAACCAAGGTTGAGTGAAAAAAATGATCTCCATTGGTTAATTGGATGTACAATATCCCTCTGTCCCTTTGTCTTTTCTGTCAGCGTAGTATTTACTCTCACGGACAATTAGCGAGTAAAAAAAACGCAACATGTTGCAACACCTGCAGTGGCGCTTATGGCCTCTAGGGGCACGAGTTACATAGTTCTGCTTTGACAAACTTGTGGCTAACCAATTTTCTGTTCCCTTGAAGCCTAGGAAGTTGTGGGAGGACTCGTTTTAACGCCCTGACTTCACTCTTTCCAATGCAATGGGCCCGGAGATATTGGCTTTGATCGGCGCAAGATTGACCGATAGCTGAAATTGTAAAATCCCCAAATATTGGCCCGATATATCAGTCAACCTCTACTTATTATCAGTAATCTCTTTTGTCTTGTGACACATTTGTGGGCTTGTGGTTTTGCACTATATTTTGTCCTTGCGCAGGTAAACGTCTTGGGGGAGAATTTGCTGTACATGAAACCACGACAGTGCTACAAATCCCCTCGTCTCACTGCTTTGGATGAGAACAAAAATCACTCAAACCATTTTTACTTGATTATGACAATCGACATCGAGGGCCTTACCCTTCGTTTGCTCCTGTAGCTTGTCCCTTGTCTCCCACAGGCCCCAGAGGCTCAGACAGATACAGCTCCTCCTCATCGGACGAACCAGCGCTAGAGGACTCCTCTTCACTGTCTGCTAACACTCTGAGGACAGGTCTGCGCAGAAAGACACAGCAGCACAATCACTTATGACATAAAGTAGACATGCGGGTAAAAAGGACATCCTGACCTTGATGCTGACTATTCCACAAACCTCTTCTTCCTTGTATATTCAGATGTACTTTTTTTTTTTTAAATACTCACCGAGAGGGTTTTGTGTCAGGAATGCTCTCCGCCTCCAAACCGCTCTCTTTTCCGAGCTTGGACAGGTTAAACTTGGTCTGGAGGGTCATCTGTAGGCCACCGTTGTAGACGAGCTGCAGCTCCACCCACAGGCCTGCAAATTGAAAACCAAAAGGAAACTAGATATATACACACCCGATAAGGAAAAAACATCGAATTGCATTTTTTTCTTGATAAGTTTACGATTGAGATTACATTTAAAATCAATATCCAGATGACAGATTTTAAACGCATCCATCGTGTTGCCCGATGAGACATTTACTGTGATGTATACGAATGCCAGATTGCCGCACATACACTCAATGAAGACAGCGGGATAATTACTGGAGGGTCGTTGTGTAATGGCAAACAAGATGCACATGAAGAGGGATCTGTAAAAACAACTGTGGGAGTGTGAGGTCAGCCACACGCTAACACGGTAAATCCCCTGGTCATTGGGAGCCGGCTGCCAGTGCACTCGCTCTCACGGGCCAATGTGCCGGGGATGTTGGAGCCAAGGGTTAAATAACTCGGAGCTGTAGATTATAAGTCTTTACCAGCGCCGGCTCTGAGGCCTGGCTGTAAGCACAACACCGACAGGTCTGCATATGTCTGCCTGTGAATGAAATATTGCTTTAACTTTGCACATTCCTTGTAGTACAATATGGTGTTTTAGAGCAGTTTGGCAAATTGGCATAACATTTTACTATGCTAATACATATAACTAACACACTAACACTTTTACTAATATGCTTTATGATATGACATATCTTTTAAAGAAACCTCAGTTTAAATGAAATACGAACGCTGTCCTTCACCGTGTTTTTTTCAATTTACAATTTTCTGAACAGAAAACCAGGGGCTAGATCGTCCTCCTGGAGCAACAACAGCGTTGGTCCGGACTCCGGACAGACTGTCATCATGCATGCACGCAAACGTTGCTCCACGTGATGCGGCCAGAGGCTCGAGGGCACCGCTTATAAAGTAAGAGTTTGACTGAGGCATGGTGTGCTGCAGGCTCATGTTCTCATTCAGCATGTAGGTTAGATCCTTTGCAATCTCTCATAGGACAAACTACCAACTTTATTTATCCAACCGTGAGCTAGACACTTTCTGTGTTCAAAGAGAAAGAGAATATACCACTGGTACCACTGGTAAGCGGCATGCAGGGATGATAGAGGTACATTTTTAGTTGTGGTCCAAACTCATCCTAACTTTCCTACTGTATTTCTAAGATCCCACTCTCACTAGGATGACTTTATAAGCACGTTAGAAAAACTAAAAAAAAAGCCTAAGAGTTCAAAATCAATTAATTGTTTTCATAATTCCATGCGCATGAAGATCTTTATTCACAGAGGTCTGCTTTTACGATCAACCTAATTATATCCACAGCTAGATAAAGGCCATCAAAACATGTTCAATAAATGGATAAAAGTGTTCTACAACATGAGCTAGAATCAACCTCTTGGGTTGATCTCAGGTCTGGAGGTGGCAGTAACTTGAGGCATAGACGTGCCCAGATCCATCTCCGTCACTGTCAGCTCATTCATAAAGTAAGGCAACTGTAAAACACAAACACAAACAAAGGGAAAATTAAAAAGTGCGTCTCCAGTGAATATAAAATGTTTGTATACGTACTCGGATTGTGCTGAGCTTCTTCTGGATCTTGTTAGAAACCATTTCCGCGTAGTACTTTTCTCGTAGGAAGTCCCAGAAGATTCGACCGATGAGCGCGTTTACCCATGCGGCTTGGCTCCTCCCGGGATACTCCGACATGTCACAGGTGCACTGCACAGAGGACAGAGGACATTCACACAGTCACAAACACCACGACGATTTTATTTCTATATATAGTGTTGTTATTGCTCACCTGTCCTGTGGCAGCGGTGGGGCTAGCCGCGGTGCTGCTCGCTCCCGGGCTGCAGAGCGGCGATAGCTCGGCTGTGGCGAGGAGGAGCCTCATGTAGCTGTGGTAGTCGAGCTCTGGCTGGCCCCTGGTGCTGCTGTGGCTGCTGTGCGGGACGGAACCATGTGGGGGAACAGGGGACGAAGATGTGTCCTCTTCGCTGCTGCCGACTCTGCTGGGGCCTCTACTGCTCACCGCCACCGCTGCTGCTGCTGCTGCTGCTGCTGCTGCTGGGAGGGCTGTATGGACATCACCTGAGACATGGACAGTAATTCAGTAAAGCATATGGGCAATAGATGGCCAGTGTCCTTTCAAATTTAAAACCCACTGCACTAGCCCCTACTTCTCAATAAGACAACTTTGGTATCTAGCCAAGCCAAGAAAGAACACATCTCCTGTCTCTGCATTCCATACATTAGGCTACATATTCTTAATCTTCACTGGGGTCATCACCTGGACCGGGCTGTTTCAGTTGAGGACGTTTTACCTCTCATCCAAGCAGGTTCTGAGCGTGACAAAGGGATTTTAGGGATGTGAGGCCAACGGTTCTAAACTTAAACTACTAAATCCAGTTAGTTAGTTGGTTGGATGGATGGATGGATGGATGGATGGATGGATGGATGGATGGATGGATGGATGGTTGGTTGGTTGGTTGGTTGGTTGGTTGGTAGGTAGGTACGTTTCAAAGTCGTCAACTGGCTTTTGTTGTTTAAAATGCAATAAGTTGTAAGATTGCACAATGAGGAGAGAGCATTGCCATAAGTAAACAATCAAGCCCCCTCCCCCTTTTCCTCCTGATTGGACCTTATAGGCTGGTTCACAGGAAAGCTGTACAACTATGCCTTTACGTGGCGTTGATGAGTTTATGGAGGTTTTTCTGAGAACCGGCCCACTCCCCGTCCAGCGTGTCCACTCAAAAGGGATAGAGACGCTAAGAATTGGAGCATGTAATCCATAATCCGCACATAAGTATCATGTGTATTGCTCTTCTGTAGTAGCCTTCTCTTGACAAATGCATTATCATGTCACATACCCGATCTGCCCACGCATCTGCCGGCCTCCCTCTCCCTGTGCGCTTCCACCGAGGCCAGCAGGAACTGCCTGTACCACTCCTCTTTCTCTCGGCCCGTGCGTCCGAAGAGGTAAAGAGTGGAGGCGTTGGGACTGAGTGGTTGCTCCGCGCTGTCCTCCGCTGGCCTGCCCTCCTGCTCCGGGGCGCCCCTGCTCTCACGCAGCTGCAGACAGATGGGGTACTTCGGGTTCCACAGCCTCTTCTGGGCCAACACGGAGGGCAGCAGGAAAACCTTCGGGGGAAAGCAGAGCGGTTTGTGTTTCGGAGAGCAAACAGATGGTGTGAGGCATAGGAGAGTAATGAAAAAACAAAACAAAAAAACAGACCTCTTCAGTGCTTACTCTGACAGAAGTTCTTTGTGCTTGGCCTGCTGAGCTGCGAAACGAAACGAAACGAAATTGGCTGTTTTGTTCTTACCTTGCAGTTCGAGAGCTGGAAGCTGCGCGTCTTCACAAAGGCGTTGTCGGGCAGCCTCTCCCCGTACGTGGCCCGGCGGCTGATGTTGTTCCGTGGGGAGTCGAGGCGCAGACAGGGGCCCTCCAGAGTGGCAAACACCGAGTGAGACTGAGAGGCGTGGTGGGTCTCCGGGTCATAGTCAGAAACCTCGTTCAACCAGCCCTGCCAGGACACACAAAATCATTGTAACCGCCATGGAGATGAAAACGTACAAGCAAGTGTTTTTTACCAGCATTGGGCAAATATAACCTTTAATATAACAACTTTAAATACATTTTCAAGTTGGTTTCTGTTCTTCTGAGTTTTCTCACTATTTAGTTGCAGTAGCCTCGAGGAGATTTGAAAAATAAAATACATTTTAACAAAAGACACAGAAAACATAAATGTAGGGTATTTTTTCCCCCCCTCACATCTGTGTCCCCAGATGCTTGGTAAACATGTTCAAATCAAATATCGGTTTTACTTTGAACAATTTATCTCACACAAGGGTTGCCAGGTAGCATGGGTAAAGGCAGTTTGGAAAGGAACATAAAAGGATCCCTCCTACTTCCACAATCCCAGACCTGTCCCCGTCAAGTGCTAATTTTTAAGATTACATAAAGAGAGACTGGTTTAGGTTATTTGAGTATCTTTTTAACTCTCTGGCAAGTGGAAGATATACAGACCCAATTATATGAGGTTGTGACTTCTTTCCACCAGTCTAAACCATGCGTGGGGTAGCCCCGAACAATTCCAGTCAATTAGGGTTGAAATCTTTTGAGAACTACTGCTTAGATGTTTTACGATCACGATTAACTTGACTGTGCCTATTTTAAACACATCAGTCTAGAGTAAAAATGTTTTTGCTCATCCCAATTGTTTTTCTAAATCAAATTCGCACGATAAAAGCACCCAAGTGTCGACAGTCTAGCATCTGTTTAACGGTAAAGTGTCCGTCTTAACTCCTAATGACCAATCAGGCGTAAACCCATCACCACTTCCCCACTCTCCACTTCCAACTCGCCTCTATAGTCTGACAAATTACCGCTCCTCCTGCTTTTCCTTCACTAATTGCCCGCCGAGGTGACAGCGTTTGGGTGAAAGCTGAACTCTCTCCCTGTCCCGTGTGATCCAGCTGTAATTACGGACGCGCCAGTACTTTTTTAAAATTGAGGATT
Organism: Gobius niger; assembly: GCF_951799975.1. Taxonomy (NCBI): domain Eukaryota; kingdom Metazoa; phylum Chordata; class Actinopteri; order Gobiiformes; family Gobiidae; genus Gobius; species Gobius niger. The sequence goes on along the minus strand of NC_136870.1, from coordinate 9,724,151 downwards.
TTAATTGCTACATGAACGCGGGTCCAGCTCACTCCAAGAGGCTTTAATGCATGAGCTGGACAGTCAGAAAAGGTCATTTGATTGTGGGTTTTGTGGAGAAATATCCAACACTAACGACCAATTACTTGCAACATTCATGAATGTGTTATTTGAAGGTAATACAGAGCCATCTATTTATTCATTTAAATATCATTTTTCAAAATAAATCTTGTGTAATGTAAACACTTCGATTGGTCAGTGCTTTAGAAACAGCCTTCTCTATTGCCCTGGGAAAACTCTTGTAACAATTTCTCCCAACACTATCACAAATTTTAATAGCAATGTGTCCCCAGCACTGTTTCCACACATGTTCTGTTCAGCATGTGAGCTAAATGCGGAGAGATGATAAATAAAAGGTGATGATTATTCCCCTCTCGGATGATTCATAGTTACCTTCAGGGTGTCAGACTCTATTCTTGCGGCGCCACCAGTTAAAATTGCCTCTCTGAGCATTGTGTGTGTTTTCCTATGTTTAGCAGCTGAACTGTTCGACCTGGTTGTGTTCATTCTGATCAGGAAGAGCCCGAGCAGGAAGCCGAAAGCGACGCCCAAGACCAGGCCAGAGAGGTATGGACCAAGCGGGAGGATGAAGTACACGTATGAGAGCAGGCCGATACAAAACAAACTCATGTGAGGGAGCGGCGGGGTCGTAGCTGGGGGCTCGTCCGGGATCTGGGGCAGAGATGGCGTTTTTTGCTTTTCCGTGACCGATACTTGCAACACGTCGCCATCGGTGAACACCTCCAGCTCCTCGTCCCTTTGGTGCTGCCTCCTGTGGTGAACTGGACACGTCCTATGGTGATGCTTGAAAGGTGGCCATTCGAAAACGTGCTGGGCCTCCTCTGTTCGTTTTGCGCTCCTCCCTGGAGACTCTAGGAGACTCGAGTCCATGCTGCCGTCCTGGGCCATGCTTCTGGACAGGACGGGTTGGCTTTTCTTACTGTGTTTGGGACTACCCCCGCTCTCCTCCCGCATGATCTTGTGAAACATGCTGCTGAGGGAATGCTCGTGGACCGCCTCGGAAAACTTCCTTTTGGTGTCCTCCAGCTCCATTTTGAAGAAGTTGCCTTTCCCGCCGTCTCCACTCGGGGACAGCGAGCCCGGGGACGGCGGCGCGGTGCGGGAGTCCCCATTGCTACGGTTTTTCGACTGGGTCAGCTGCTTCCAGAGGTGGAGGTTGAGTTTGGAGTCCGATTTCGACTGCGATATCTCGGGGTCGGATCTCGAGATTTCGGTGGAGATGGATTTGACGAGGTTTAGCAGAGGTTTGGGCCGAAGTGTCGCGCCCTCTTTGATTTCCAGTTCGGAGGAAAGCGACTTGACCAGGTTGGAGAAGGGGCGGTGCGTCGGCGAGGAGGGGCCCGGCGAGAGAAAGCTAGTCCTCGAGTAGTCGCCGAGACAATCCGGAGACGAAGGGGAGAGCGGGACATTGCAAGGCGGAGTGTTCGGCAAAAGATCGTCGTTTACGGACAGCTGACGTTCCCTGGTCAGAGATATCGATGGGTAATCCTCGTCCAGAGAGAAGATTAGCTCACTTTCGTCGAGGCTGTCCCATTTCCCCTCAGTCCCCGTCAACTGGATGACTATGCCTCGGGGGACATGTCTCTTGGTCCCATTGGTGCTGGCACCTTTGGGAGACAGGCTGGATAAGGGTGAGGCGAGGGGCTCCCGGTGGACCTCTTTATCTCCTGGTTCATTTGGTCCACTCGCCGCCATTTTGACTTAACATGGCAAAGTCAAGGTTTTGAAGATTCACTAGGGGGAAAAAAGAAATCAGTGTGAGTAAGTGAAATGCTATCCCACAAGGAAAACATTAATGATCACTGAGGAAAAGGAAAAATAATTTGTACCTCATATTTTCTTCATCTTTTTGAGTCAACTGTGGGTGTTGTTATTTGCATGTGATAAAAATGTCTGATAGCGATGTCTCGCTTCATTGGGCTTTCAAACTCTTCACATCAAGGAACCATTGACCCATTCACACATATAAGTGCAAGGAGACAGTGGAGGCAAGATGGGAGAGGCATCTTGCCCAAGGACACAAGGAGCACAGTCTTGTAAGATGAGATAAGACAAGACAAGACTTTATTGATCTCGCAATGGAGGAATTCACTTGGTACGTCAGCTCTAAAGAACACAGAGGGGGGAGCAAATAGACAGGAAATTAGGGAAATGAGGGGGCAAGGATCAAATCAATCTGGAGTAAGTATGTAAACTTTACAGTCAACAAGGGCGACGCAAGTAATCGCAATGAAATCAAAGTCTTAGTTTGACTTTTTTGTCTACGTGGAGGCTTGTTATGTTAGAAACTTTGAACCTTGACAGTTTAGCGAGGCACTTCAAAAAGCGCTTTTCAGGCTACACGCAAACGATGATGCTCTGTGAACTCTTGATTCTAAAACATGTGGTCGCAATTGCAATACTAGCCAGGAAGATCCCACGTTCTCATTTGAGCATACATTCATGCGCTGCATAAATTTACATTAAACCCCGGTGAGTCTGAGCCAAGACCAAACACCTCTCTCTCCCATAGCTGCCGGTCCACAAACAGAACCCCAGTAGATTGAGTAGAAAAGACATATTACCCCCAAATGTGACTCAAATTCACACAAAGATAGGACGATGTTTTGATCAAATGATTTCTTGACAGGTGTAAATGTGCTATTAAAGCTCAATCCGGTTAATGTGTGGCATAACGTTTGTCATTCTCCACCCAGCTAATGATCCTAAAGCCACAACCCTTCTCGCTTCAAAAGCTTCTTAAGAATTGTGGGTGTAATGCAGAGATGAATTGAGGGGGGAGTTCAAAGTAACCTCATGTGTCAGCTGCCTCGCAAGTGTTTGCTTAAAATTTAAATACCGTGACCGGCTCACTTGTCATTAGGGACGTACCTCTCGCCAAAGGCCCGCAATATTTTAGCAACAAAATGTCCTAAAGCTAAATCTCCTGTTTCCAAATGTTAATGCTCTTTAACGCAACATTACTAAAACCTCCTAGCGTGCAACAGAATCGCTGAAAAGAGCTTAGATGTGGCACGCTGCGCACAATGCTGAGGAGGATGGATCACAATGAACCGGTCTTCCATCCTCCGTCTCTGTGGGTCAAGTGCCCTGCTCCCTGTACAAGTTAAACCCCACCTCGCTGGCTGCACGCGTTTACGTAACTGTATTATGCGGCGCTGTGTGGCACTATTTCAACCAATTCCACAGCAGCTGGTGGATCCTGACTAATCTGCTCTCACCCAAAATGGACGGTGGGGGAGATAAAGCTCGGAGACACACACGCGGGCAGCTTTCAGAGCCTCATCAGAGCTTTGGACGGGGAGCCAGGAGAAGCCAGTGCCAAAACACATATTAATAAAGTCATATGAAAAAAACAAAAAACAAAGAGCGGAGTGTGTTGTGCAAGATTTCATTCTGAGTAAAAGGGACTTGAGGTTTTCATTTATGTACGCCCTTCTATCTGTTCCTCTGGGCGACAGTGGCTCAGAAGGTCGGCGGTTCGAATGCCGACTCCCACTGCCATGGTGCAAAAGCATTTTCGTTGTGAATCAATAAAGTTTGTCAAAGGGTAGAGGAATAAAATGGTTCAGAGCCTATTAGCGTGTCAGATATTGATTGGCTGTTGTTGTCGTAAATCAAACAGAGCCCTCAGAAAGGATAAGTGGCCATATGAGACGATTATTTTGTCCAAATGAATGGAACTGATCAATAATGAAGCGCTGCAATGCAAAAAGAACAAAAGTGAAGTAAAATGAGTATTAGCTGGGTCTGAAAATGGTATGGAAGTGACTCGTTTCAGGGTAAATTTGAGACAGACTTAGCGGTTAGGGTAGGGGTAGGGTTAGATACAGAGGTAGTCTCAGTTTAGTACCTTGGGGTGCACCTTGCAAGTAATGAATGAAAAGAAACAGTCAACATTAAATCCTTTTGTACTATTTTCTTGAATTTGAATAGCATGAGATTAGCGTTTGGCTGAAAGGTAGGATTATTTTTTTCTGTGTCCCCAGATATTAAGTACAGAAGCTCAAGTGAAATATTGATGTTACAGATACAATATGGTTGACTTATTCACAATTACAAACCATTTTACTTGATATAAACGCAGAATGAAACCAAAACTTTAGGCGTCTGTCAAGTCCTAGTAAGTGCTTGTGCAGGTCCATCAGTTAAAGCAGTACTAAGTAACTTGTTTACCTTAATATATCCTTGTCGTTGTACCTCTGGGGGTAATACAAGTGTTGATGCGATGATTGGGGGGGCTTTCATCTCCCATTGGTGTCTCTGGCCAGAAAATCACAATTGCAACTTTCCCTACTCCCACCCGGATGGCCCCAATACACACTAATGGAATCATGAAGAAGCTAACAGGCTAACTGTGGGCTAGCGCCACTTAAACAGTATTTACAGTCACGTGTGAGTGAAAAAATGATCTCCATTGTGTAATTGGATGTACAATATCCCTCTCTCCCTTTGTCTTTTCTGTCAGCGTAGTATTTACTCTCACAGACAATTAATGATTAAAAAAACACAACATGCTACGACACCTGCAGTGGCGCTTAGGACCTCTAGGGGCATGAGTTACTTAGTATTGCTTTAAAGCTCAGTGACTGAATTCTGGAGGTAAACAAGGTATGTCCACAAAGGCTCTTGTGTTCTATCATCCGAAGACAATCAAGGAGTTGTGAGTGACCACAGTACTTAAAAAAAAAATGCATGCTGTAGAAACTGTCTTTAAGTAGGACAATAATAGAGACAAGCCTCTTTTTCCCACAGAAAAATCTTCCTAATTAGGTGGGGGAAGTTCACAGAGTCAACAAACTGCATCAGACGTTCAGATGTTGTTTCATGTACTCTAGTTTTGACAGCCCAAGCAAGAACAGAGAAAATTGTGCTGCAGCTCCAAAATGCATGTTACGGAAAATATGTATTGCAAAAATGGGCCAGTGCATAAAAATGCAGAGAGAGCTGAATGTGCCGAGTGTTCGTGTGACAGTAGCACAAGAGCAGCTCACATCTGCTCCCAGCCAGTGACTCTGAAAACTATTTACATTATTAAACAGTCAGCAGATCATAGCTATAGTTTCGGTGAGTATTTTCAGCAGAAGGTGTGTGTTTTGAGCCGCCTCATGGAAAAAGTAACACTAACCAGCCCAGATTAAAATTAATGCTGGGTTTTACTGTGAAATCTGACAAATCACGGTCGGATTAGGGGCTAAACCAATATTTGGAGGGTGTGTGTCCGCGCACGTCACTAAGTTATTAGCTGAATAACGCTCTTTCCAATTGGTTTTAACCCGTGTGAAATGAATGCACTAATCCTACATGGTAAACAAATGCATTGTAATATAATGCTTGCTACAAATTGCCATCCAGTACAAGAGGAGGTATGGAATGTGTAACTGTGAGCTAATTCAAAACGAAGAAAATCCGCTGGTTTAATTTGTGTGGAAGACCTTCTGAACTAAGGCTGAACTCAGATTAAAGTCTAGACAGGGCAGATGTTTGTTCAAATTATGACTCCTGCTCAAGCTCTCCATTACATTTATAAGAAGCTTTACAATGAGATGTACAGTTATTTGTCACAAATGTCTGCTTTCACAATATACTGATGGACGACAAAAACAAACTTCATTCCACAACACGAAAAAAAGTAGCTTTTGAGTCAATTCATTGAAGCTTTGTTATATCAAATTCACTTCTTTAAAAAAAATGACACTCTTTTTTATCAATTTGTCATGCATCAATTTAATGAAACCAATTCAGCTCACGTGCAAGAACCTGAGAGTATTATAGTTAGGTGCTTGTCCATTTCAGTGTATGGGAATATATCTACATCCTCATTGTATATCAGTGTTCCAGAGAATGTTTTAAATTGTAAGTAAATAATGTCACCCAGAGCACTTAAGAGTCTTCAAGCAGCATGCACAAGCAGCACAGAGCCCTGGTTATTGGGTCATGTGAACGTCTATGAGTGCACTGAGCTGTAAATAACAGTCCATTCACAAAGATTACTCACAGATGCCAGGAGAGATGAAAGAGGCAGTTACTTACCAATAATACCAGAGGTGAGGTGCGACCCGCTTGGTAGCAGTCTTCAGAATGCTGTGTCTCCATTGTGATCGGAGCCCTGTGCACCGATGCTCCTCCCTATCGCTCTCTCTCTCGCTCTCTCAACCCGTTAGTCAGGAACCTGCTCCGCTCCATCCAGCAGCGCCCGTATCCAGATGTGTCATGTGCAGCGGAGAATCCAGAGTGATTATGAAAACCGTGGCCATGCTGCCTGCTAATCCAGATTACGGCTCCTGCAGCCCCAACATCCCACACACACACATACAAACACATATATATATATACATTAACACTGGAGTAAAAGCTTTTTTTAATTGAATCTACTGCTTGAAAGAGACTGTTTCTACAAGCGTTGACACATGAGGCGCACTTTGCAACAGATTTCAGGAGATTATTCCATTCGTCAGAGAAACCGTATGTTGACCCGACTGACCGCAGACTGCACCCGACAACAAACATCACAAAATTTCAATCAACTGTCGAGTTTCAATCACTTTTAAGCCCACAGTAAGTCAGCACCATATTGAATTTTTTTTTACAGTTTTTCTGACAAATTGTGATTGCGTTTGAGCTGAAGGTTTTCAAAGTGGATTTATACACACATCCAGGATAAATAAGACAAAACATGAACTACTAAAATAATATAAGAATTATACACATTTCAGAACAAACTTTTAAAGAACTAAACAATACTAATACGAGTTACCATACTAACTATAATCTATATATCGATGTCAATAAATCTTGCTAATTGCTGCTTTTGTCTATGTTTGAGTCTATTCAGGCTGGATGAAGGATTCTTTTGTGAGTTAACATATTTTCCATGATCTAACAATAACAACAGTAAGACACACATAAAAATCATCTGTTGCCGATTGTACTTCGTATCTTCGCTTTTTGCAGCTATTTGGGAATAACATCAAGCACATCTGTATCACTATCTTACACTTTACGGATAAGAAAATGCAACATTGTTTCATTTCTTTACTTATTCAAGCGATCTCAGTCTAAGCCCTTCCCACCCACCCTCCTCCTCCCATTGGCTGCACAACTGTTTCAATGAAGAGGAAAAAAGAATAATAATAAATAGATCGGTAGGTCCGTGTGGCTGCAGCGGAGCTATGGCGGGTGTCTTTTCATCTGGCTGAAAGGATTAAGCTTAGCAAGAAATTGAGGAGCAGCATTTCCTGGATACGTCATAGAACCTCAGGAGGTGCTTTTTGGGAGCTGCCGCCGTGATGCTATGAATAGCCACTGGAGAAGAGTCAGAGATTACTCAAAGGTGCGCTAGTGGCCAGAGAAAACGACTCTGGGTGTGTGTTTTTGATGAGAAAACAACATTTGAACACGGTAAAAAGCTCTACGGAGTTGTTTTAGCATTTTGCCTCCTTTAAATGGATCCGCACCAAGTTGGGAAATTGCCCTAACAGGACAAACATGTCAAAATGAGGGCGACTTGGATTGTAACCGCAGTCTTTCCATTGATCATTGTCATGACATGACTGTGACATATGGAATGAACAAAGTGTGAAACATGATAAAAAAAGTATGAAAATAACTTCTAACAAGACAAGAGGGCTAGTTGTTCCTTTATTTAGAAGTGATGCTTGCAAGTGCTACTTTCACAAGCGAGTTTACACCTATTGTCAAATTCTGGCTCCTGTGCCTTTAAACGGTCTATGAGCAGGTTTATGGAGCATGAAATACATTCGTGACTCCGAAGGGGGAAAAAAAGAATGCTCCTCAGTACCTCCATGTTGGCCCACATAACGCACACTGGAAGTCCTAGAAATGACAACATGAGGAAGAGGGCACTGCGGCTGGGCCAGGAGACAAATAAACCCCATCCATCACTGGCTTAAGCAGCTCACTGATCCTCCTATCTTTGACCTGAAGCCTGGACAAGGATATTCACTGTGTGTCTATGGGGCATCCATTCTCACAACAGGGGTATTTTTTGCGTTTTCTGCAGTTAAGTACACGTGTCAGTGAAGCTTTCGCGGGCCCTCTTAACATCACTGTCATAATGATAAACTTAAAGTCAGGGCGAGGCAGCCACTCTCGCTTTCTTTTCAAATGCAGGAGTGTGTGGAATTCTGGTCATTGCAAATCATGAGCAACTACGATTTTAAGATCTCGCCTTTGATTAAGATCAATTGGTGCTTCGCCTGTTGATTTGGCAGCAGGTGGCGCTGTTCCTCACTCCTCAATGTGACTTTCATTTCTTCTATTATACTTGTGTAAATGACGCCATGTTTGTTTTGATATTGATCATTGGCGGACCACGTTTTGATTGGATGATCTTTTGTTCAGTCACCGGGACTCAGGTAGATAAAACGGGATTTCAGGCAATTGTTTTTAAATCTAATTATAGTGGGAAAAATCTCTACATTTCTCAAATTCAAATAGAATCTAACCTCCTCTAAAACATGCATTATAACATCACACTTCACTCTCCTTTGTTGAAATCCATGCACCCTAATCCCCATCATAGAACCTCTCCACACACCTCTCTGTGGGTTTAATCACTACTTTATATATGAACTGAACCTACACAGCATTTACATAAGCTATATTTAGCTGCTGATGATACATATCCTTATGCTCTGCAATGCTAATTACGACATCATTACTTGACTGTAAGAGCTTAGGGTGGATTCAGCAGAAAACGTGAGGCAAGGGGAGCGCCTCATCGTTCCTTCCTACATGGTTGATGCTTAGGCCAGGTGAGGGGGAGTAGGGCTGCAAGATCAGTCGCACACATCATACGTATTACAACTTCATACAGTATAGTGGGCCCAATCTTCCGCCTGGCGCAACTACAGCATTGGTCCCGACGAGGCGGTTATCTTGCACACACACAACTGCTGCGGCCAGTGGCTAGAGTGTGTTGCTCCCCCGTCAACTTTTACATTACAGCCTCAAACCCTAACCCCAAACCTAACCCTTCATTCAGCATTTAGGCTACAGCTCCCATGGGCCAAACTACAAACTTTATTCATCCCACAGAGAAAAAGGATAAACAGCTGCTCTTCACACACCAGGAACGTAATCAAAACAGATCAGCCCCAGTGTCTTGCATTTGGCCTCTCCCAGCATATTCAAATAGCTCCAAACGGGGGTGAAGTTAGAAGCGACCAAGCATTTCCACGGGCACACAGACCAGACAGGTACGTATCAACTCGTCTAAGCTCAGGTAAGAACATATCTCAGTATGGAAAAACAGTGGCCTGTTCCTTTAAATGGTTTAGGTCATGACCAACATGTTGGGAAATACATTTGCGCTTGCATGTTCCCCCTGGGTCTGCGTAGGTTTCCTCCGGGTGCTCCGGTCTCCCCTATCTACTATCTGGCGAGGCGTGTTTACATGCATTAGTCCCAAGTGTATTCATTAACCCGGACAATCCTGAATCCCAATCAAACAAATACAGAAGCAATAACACAGCGAGCATGGATGTTACCCCCGCACACCCCCACTCATGAACACACACACACTTGCATACCTTGCCATCTGTTGACACATGCAGCTGGTCAAAAATAGAAGTCACCAGAAGCTTCCCCTGAGTGGCCCGTAGATAAAGCCAGGACAGCCCTGTTCTTGCTGGGACAGTACGAGTGGTTTGAATCTAAGTGATGACCACATTTCGCTCGCCGATCGTGCTGAAGAAAAGGAGGATCACTGGAATTGACAAGTAAGTTAAAATGAGGTTACTTGAAATGGTTTAGTGAAAGCTACGTCAGGTTTGAGTTCCAAAAGCGAGGGGTGCCCCTGCAGAAACGAAAAGACAAACACATGTTTCATGCTCTATTTTTTTTAGTTTTGAAAAGTGAACCAATGTGATGTAACAAACAAAAGTAGACAACATTATAAAGTGTACAATTATAGTAGAGGTAGGCGTTGCACTAGATCAAAATCTTCAATCTTAGGGAAAATTCAGTAAAGGGAACACTGTGCAGCTTGATGTTTGGCATGAACAGGCTCACTAAAATTCACCAAAGGGAAATTGCAGTTGTGATTCTTTTTGTCTTAAGGCAATGACTCATCTGCACTGTACAGATAATGGCTTAAGATTTTTCTTCTCCAGGACTGTGAGTTTACAAAAACATGCTTAGAATCTATTTGAAATCCATCTCTTTCACAGAATTTGAATTGTTATGGTAATATAGAAGCCTTTTTATATATAATAATATTTTGCTGCTGCTCTCTATAGGGCTGCATGTTTTAAAGTAAAGGCTCTGCTATTGCGGTTCAATTGTGCAGCCCAAAAGTATATGATGTGTTTTCTATGTGTGCGTGTATGTTACTGTCATTGAGTGTTTTGTCACCATCCTGTGTCTCCAGGTTTTCACTGCAGACACAGTTTAGAGACCTTACCCCTTAATGGAGCCATTTTCGGACCAATTTATGGAATTCCATCCCGTCCATGGCACCAATGTCCAACTCGATTTTTCCGGAACCCAGGCCACTCGGGTGGAGAGCTTCGCCAACGGTGTGTGCTTCAGCAAACACCCTCTACACCCCGGCGAGATCTTCCTAATTGAAATTGAGGACAAAGAACTGGGATGGTGCGGGCACCTCCGGATCGGCCTGACCGCTCAGGATCCCAGAAACCTAGACGTGGTTCCAGAATATTCCATACCAAATCTAACGGACCAGGGGCATAGCTGGATCTTCGCCATAACTCGCAATCACAATAAAATCATAGAGGGAGCCCAAGAGGGGGCCCAAGAGGGGGCCCAAGAGGGGGCGGCGGATGCGGGTGTTCCGGGAGGACACAGACTTGGACGTGGCGAAGAAGAAGAAGAGCAAGTGCAAGAAAATTCAAAACCTAAATCGTTTTTCATTGACTCGCACCTATATATTGAGAACGTGCGGATACCCAAGGACAAACTGGTTGGGAGGAGCAGACCGGGGCGCTTTAGCCACATTTTGGACGATTTGTACAAGTGCAACGCGCTTCCACCCACGGCCAGAAGGAGCAGGATAGGGGTGCTTTATGTGCCCAAGGGTCCGGAGCTGGGGGACATGCACATCATCATCAATGGGGAGGACATGGGCGCCTCTGCCAGGGGCATCCCCACCATCGAGCCGCTGTACGCTGTGGTGGATGTCTTCGCTGCGACGAAATGTGTCCGGATCGTTCAAGTGGAGTATGGATGTGAGTATAAGGTTGATTTGGAGGGGGCAGTCCACGTTACTGAACACATCCTGGCCTATTGTACATGTTTTGAGTGGCACGTGCTCCAGTGGCGCAACCGGTCAGCGCGCGGTACTTATAAGACAGTGACCTGCGGAGCCATGCCGAGGTTGTGAGTTCGAGCCTCACCTGGAGCATGTCTTTAACCTCTAAACCCCCGCCGAGTGCATTTTCTCCTGAACTTTACCCAAAAGTAAATGCTTACAGCCTGTAGGCCAGTGTAACGCCTCATTTGAAAGCTAAGACCTACAAAACTCGTTGAAACTGATCTTTTCCCTTGCGTTTTCCCAACATTTCTATTCTTTTCATTGCTTTTTTTGTCAGTTTGCGGTCACTTTTCTGTCAATTTCATCCTCGTTTTCATCTCATCTTTGTCACTATTGTGTCTGTTTCTTGTTTTTTTCCCAGGAGGTTTTTAGATATGGGTAAAAACTGGAGAAAATGTGCTCGGTTCAGGTGGGAGTGCGAGGTTAAATAGACAAAGATAACATAACACTATACCTCTCAAACTTACCGCAGTTGTGGTCATACCGCCTATGCTATGCCCAATCCCGTCAGACCTTGGAAGCTAAGCAGAGAAGGGCCTGGTCGGTACTTGGACGGGAGACCGTTTGGTAACACCAGGAAGCCTAGCGAATGTAGTGCGTGAGTGAGTGGTTGGTGGTGGTCGGAGGGGCCGATGGCGCAGACTGGTTGCCTCGCTTCCGTCAGTCTACCCCAGGGCAGCTGTGGCTACAATAGTAGCTTACCACCACCGGGTATGGAGTGAATGAATAATGCAATGTAAAGCGTCTTTGAGTGTCCAGAAAAGCGCTATAAAAAACCGATGCATCATTATTATTATTAGTATCAATCAGCTCAGATTGAACTGGAGCTCACCTGTATTGACCAACCTGCATGTGTGTGTTGCCTGTCTTGTCCAGTCTGCTCCTTACAGACGTTGTGCAGAAAGGCCATTCAGAAGCACATCGTCCACAGAATGGCCATAGACTGGCTGGAGCTGCCCGACGCGCTCAAGCACTACTGCAAGTACGAGTGAACACGTCCGGCTCCCCACATCTGGACACAAAGACCCGTTCGTTTCACATGCAACATCAATGAATAAACAAACCACATTTCATCTGTTTCAACTGTCTTCCATTTTGTCTTAAATCACTTTTCCCAGTCATTCAGTTTGCACCAATGCGCTGCACTCATTATATTTATATCTTTTTTATGCACAAAACAGCGCAGACATATTCAGGATGATCGAACTTCCACGTGGTTTTGGCCAAAGTTAGACAACACAACAGCGATGTTATTCCCGCATGAAGGATTAGTCGACAGCGCTCTCTTGTGGCAGGAGCGGGTCTTCGCAGGAGGCGGAACTTGCGTAAATGTGCAGAGGGATCAGAGGACGCACGGAGAGGAAGCAAAGGGGCTCATTCAACAGAAACACACACGCATAGAAGAACAAAACGTCATTGGCTTGTATTGACACAGTTTATTATCAATACGCAGCATGTCTTTCTGTCGGTTTTTTGGCGGCGAGATCTACAAGGAGCACTTTAAACCAGGTGAGCCTCACGGTGATGTAACCCGCTGATGGGGATTAGCTAAGAGGAATCGAGATGTTATGTCATGCATTGTGCGCGGATATGTTTTTAAACCAGTTATGCTATTGTGAATATGGATTATTACACTGTTGGGGAAGCACAGCGGGCCAGTAAAAGAACTCGCCATTGGAAGCGGAGCTAAATGTCATGATGAATTGTCTCCTCTTAAGCTGAACTCTGGCAAAGTTATTTGAATACAGCGTGGACGTGACTCTGCATAACTCACAAGAACTGTGTGTATGAAGCTCATTTCATCAGGTCAGATATGATCGTTTCCGAGGAAGGCAGGCTGCGCGTGTGCAGATGTGCTCCAGTGGCGCAATCGGTCAGCGCGCGGTACTTATAAGACAGTGACCAGCAGAGTGATGCCGAGGTTGTGAGTTCGAGTCTCACCTGGAGCATGAGTTTAATTCTTCCTGAAAAATCAACACATAGACCCACCTTGTCATCTAGTTAAAAATGTGTAATATCGAACTGGATCAATCCAATTGTTTGCATCTAACTCAGTCACTGATCAGCAGTGATTTAGGTCCAACTGAATTCAAAGGTATAAGAATAATGTCACTTAATTATGTACCCAAGCTGAAATAATACTGGAATCAAAAGTAAATAGGCCGACCTGGTGAACAGCCTGACTGTTCGAGTTCTAACTTAGATACTATTTGAGTGTCTGGTTTGTGTTTTACTTCTGATGTAATACATAGATCAGAAAAGTTAGAAGACAAGTTGACAAGTAAAATTTCGAGTATTTCCAAAGATTACACCATAAAAATGTGTTAAAAGACATCCTTCTTAAAGGTGCATTATGGCTCCAGGATCAATTGTTTTGCAGGTTTTCTGGTGAGTGTTGGTCAGTGTGAAAACCTTCCAAACAATTGATCCTGGAGTGTCCTAAAGACCACTGTGATGGAAAGTAAAGGCGCCATGCTCACCATTCATACTGGGTCAATACAATACACACAAATATCAACCTTTTTTCCGCACAAAAAGTTGCATAATGCAACTTTAAGATGTAATGCAAGAAAAGAAAACCTTGATTCTTATGTCAAAATATGCTTTTGTCAATATTGGGCTCTGTTGGAGAGATTAACCAAATGTTTACACAAGTAAAAGTACTGTTACTTCAAAAATGTTTCCTAAAGTAGAAGGGAAAGGTACTGTGTGATCAAACTTCTCCAAGAAATACAGCTGCTTCCAAATACTTCTCATACATTTACTTCAGTAGACTGACTCTCCCCTTACTATTGTACGATGGGCAAGACTTGTTACGTTGTTCCAGATAGAGACATATTGTTTATGAACCGTATTCTCTAAACTATAAGCTCCAGTGGCGCAATCGGTCAGCGCGCGGTACTTATAAGACAGTGACCAGCAGAGTGATGCCGAGGTTGTGAGTTTGAGCCTCACCTGGAGCATGAGTTTAATTCTTCCTGGAAAAGTCATTAGCAACGATTCTCCCAATTAAAAATATGTGATTATGAAAGGGATTGATACACACATCACAGCACTCTTGGCTTCATTACTAAGGAGGAAACATCAAGGTCATTTTTGTTCTGTAAAAAGTTGTCGAAAGAAAAAGAGTAACTATTTACTCAAGTAAGAATAATGTCACTTCAATTGACCCAAGTTGAAGAAAAAAGAAGTGATTGAAATGATGAAGTAAATAGGCCGACCTTGTGAAGAGCGACTCTTTGAGTTCTGACTTACAATCTGAGCAAGTCTGATTTATGTTTTACTTCTGAATAAGGCAAAGTAATGTGAAATTTCTAGTATTTCCAAAGAATACTCTTTCAACATTCGATAATAGCAGTCCTTCTTCAGATATAATGCAAGAAGAAATACAGTTGCTTCAAAAAGCTTTATGTACGTGTACTCGAGTAGACTGAATGCCAATGTAGGACCGGCAAGACTTGTTACAATGTTGTTCCAGATGGAGACGTATTATTTATGAACAGTATTCTTTGAAATCCAAGCTCCAGTGGCGCAATCGGTCAGCGCGCGGTACTTATAAGACAGTGACCAGCAGAGTGATGCCGAGGTTGTGAGTTCGAGCCTCACCTGGAGCAGTCAATCTTTAAAATAATGCTAATACTAAGCAATCCTTCACCATTCCTTTACACGCTTCCCACCTGGAGTTCTTCCTGAAAAATCAACACAGAGACCCACTTTGTCATCCAATTAAAAATATGTAATATCGAACTGGATCAATCCAATTGTTTGCATCTAACTCAGTCACTGATCAGCAGTGATTTAGGTCCAACTGAATTCAAAGGTGTAAGAATAATGTCACTTAATTATGTACACAAGTTGAAGTAATACTGGAATCCAAAGTAAATAGGCCGACCTGGTGAACAGCCTGACTGTTCGAGTTCTAACTTAGATACTATTTGAGTGTTCTACTGCCGATGTAATACATAAATCAGAAAAGTTAGAAGACAAGTTGACAAGTAATGTGACATTTTGGGTATTTCCAAAGATTGCACCATCAAAATGTGATAAAAGACATCCTTCTGAAAGGTGCATTATGGAACTTTTTATGTGGAAAAAAAAGGTTTATAATTGCACGTATTTGACCTTGTATTGACCCAGCGGCTGTATGAGTGGTCAGCATTTTGCCTTTACTTTCCATCACAGTAATCCCAAGACTCCAGGATCAATTGTTTTGTAGGTTTTTTGGTGAGAGGGTCGGTCAGTGTGAAAACAATTGATCCTGGAGTGTCCTGAAGACCACTGTGATGGAAAGTAAAGGCGCCATGCTGACCACTCATACTGGGTCAATACAAGGTCAAATACACAGAAATATCAACCTTTTTTCCGCATAAAAAGTTGCATAATGCACCTTTGAGATATAATGCAAAAAAAAAGAAACCTTGATTCTTATGTCAAAATATGCTTTTGTCAATATTGGGCTCCGTTGGAGAGATTAACCAAATGTTTGCACAAGTAAAAGTACTGTTACTTCAAAAAATGTTACTCAAGTAGAAGGGGAAAGGTGCTGTGTCATCAAACTTCTCCAAGAAATACAGTTGCTTCCCAAAGGTTCTCGTACATGTACTTGTACTTGTTACGACGTTGTTCCAGATAGACACATATTATTTATGAACCGCATTCCCTAAAAAATAAGCTCCAGTGGCGCAATCGGTCAGCGCGCGGTACTTATAAGACAGTGACCAGCAGAGTGATGCCGAGGTTGTGAGTTCGAGCCTCACCTGGAGCATGAGTTTAATTCTTCCTGAAAAAGTAATTAGCAACGATTCCCCCAATTAAAAATATGTGATTTTGAAAGGGATTGATACACACATCACAGCACTCTTGGCTTCATTACTAAGGAGGAGTCATCAAGGTCATTTTTGTTCTGTAAAAAGTTGTCGAAAGAAAAAGAGTAACTATTTACTCAAGTAAGAATAATGTCACTTCAATTGACCCAAGTTGAAGAAAAAAGAAGTGATTGAAATGATGAAGTAAATAGGCCGACCTTGTGAAGAGCGACTCTTTGAGTTCTGACTTACAAACTGAGCAAGTCTGATTTATGTTTTTCTTCTGAATAAGGCAAAGTAATGTGAAATTTCTAGTATTTCCAAAGAATACACTATCAACATTTGATAATAGCAGTCCTTCTTCAGATATAATGCAAGAAGAAATACAGTTGCTTCAAAAAGCTTTATGTACGTGTACTCGAGTAGACTGAATGCCAATGTAGGACCGGCAAGACTTGTTACAATGTTGTTCCAGATGGAGACGTATTATTTATGAACAGTATTCTTTGAAGTCCAAGCTCCAGTGGCGCAATCGGTCAGCGCGCGGTACTTATAAGACAGTGACCAGCAGAGTGATGCCGAGGTTGTGAGTTCGAGCCTCACCTGGAGCAGTCAATCTTTAAAATAATGCTAATACTAAGCAATCCTTCACCATTCCTTTACACGCTTCCCACCTGGAGTTCTTCCTGAAAAATCAACACAGAGACCCACTTTGTCATCCAATTAAAAATATGTAATATCGAACTGGATCAATCCAATTGTTAGCATCTAACTCAGTCACTGATCAGCAGTTATTTAGGTCCAACTGAATTCAAAGGTGTAAGAATAATGTCACTTAATTATGTACACAAGTTGAAGTAATACTGGAATCCAAAGTAAATAGGCCGACCTGGTGAACAGCCTGACTGTTCGAGTTCTAACTTAGATACTATTTGAGTGTTCTACTGCCGATGTAATACATAAATCAGAAAAGTTAGAAGACAAGTTGACAAGTAATGTGACATTTTGGGTATTTCCAAAGATTGCACCATCAAAATGTGATAAAAGACATCCTTCTGAAAGGTGCATTATGGAACTTTTTATGTGGAAAAAAAAGGTTTATAATTGCACGTATTTGACCTTGTATTGACCCAGCGGCTGTATGAGTGGTCAGCATTTTGCCTTTACTTTCCATCACAGTAATCCCAAGACTCCAGGATCAATTGTTTTGTAGGTTTTTTGGTGAGAGGGTCGGTCAGTGTGAAAACAATTGATCCTGGAGTGTCCTGAAGACCACTGTGATGGAAAGTAAAGGCGCCATGCTGACCACTCATACTGGGTCAATACAAGGTCAAATACACAGAAATATCAACCTTTTTTCCGCATAAAAAGTTGCATAATGCACCTTTGAGATATAATGCAAAAAAAAGGAAACCTTGATTCTTATGTCAAAATATGCTTTTGTCAATATTGGGCTCCGTTGGAGAGATTAACCAAATGTTTGCACAAGTAAAAGTACTGTTACTTCAAAAAATGTTACTCAAGTAGAAGGGGAAAGGTACTGTGTCATCAAACTTCTCCAAGAAATACAGTTGCTTCCCAAAGGTTCTCGTACATGTACTTGTACTTGTTACGACGTTGTTCCAGATAGACACATATTATTTATGAACCGCATTCCCTGAAAAATAAGCTCCAGTGGCGCAATCGGTCAGCGCGCGGTACTTATAAGACAGTGACCAGCAGAGTGATGCCGAGGTTGTGAGTTCGAGCCTCACCTGGAGCATGAGTTTAATTCTTCCTGAAAAAGTAATTAGCAACGATTCCCCCAATTAAAAATATGTGATTTTGAAAGGGATTGATACACACATCACAGCACTCTTGGCTTCATTACTAAGGAGGAAACATCAAGGTCATTTTTGTACTGTAAAAAGGTGTCGAAAGAAAAAGACTAACTATTTACTCAAGTAAGAATAATGTCACATCAATTGACCCAAGTTGAAGAAAAAAGAAGTGATTGAAATGATGAAGTAAATAGGCCGACCTTGTGAAGAGCGACTCTTTGAGTTCTGACTTACAAACTGAGCAAGTCTGATTTATGTTTTACTTCTGAATAAGGCAAAGTAATGTGAAATTTCTAGTATTTCCAAAGAATACACTATCAACATTTGATAATAGCAGTCCTTCTTCAGATATAATGCAAGAAGAAATACAGTTGCTTCAAAAAGCTTTATGTACGTGTACTCGAGTAGACTGAATGCCATTGTAGGACCAGCAATACTTATTACAACGTTGTTCCAGATGGAGACGTATTTTTTATGATCGCTCTTCTCTGAACAACAAGCTCCAGTGGCGCAATCGGTCAGCGCGCGGTACTTATAAGACAGTGACCAGCAGAGTGATGCCGAGGTTGTGAGTTCGAGCCTCACCTGGAGCAGTCAATCTTTAAAATAATGCTAATACTCAGCAATCCTTCACCATTCCTTTACACGCTTCCCACTAGATTGTGACTATGAAATCAACCACCACCGTGTCCTTCTGTTATCCTCCAGGCATGTACGTGTGCTCCCAGTGCAGCCACCCTCTGTTCTCCAGCCGCTCCAAGTTCCCCCACTCGTCCCCGTGGCCCGCCTTCACCGAGACCATCAGAGAGGACAGCGTCACCAAACACATGGAGAGCCTCACCGCTTTCAAGGTTCCAAAACCCAACCGGACTCAAATCCAACGAAAACTCCCGAGCCCATTATGCTAAGCCGTAACTTGTCTATTTTAGGTTCTGTGTGGCAAATGTGGCAACGGGCTCGGCCATGAGTTTGTGAATGACGGTCCAACGGAGGGCGTGTCGAGGTTTTGAATATTCAGCCACTCACTCAAGTTTGTCCCCAGCAAAGGTAAGGCTCATCAGTAAATACAAGCTCCATGACTATGGCACCTGTAACTCAGAATCGTTTGTTCAAAGGGAACAAGCGGTAAGGAGTGAGTTGGAGGTTGGCGCAGTTTGACTCTCGCTGCTTGGCCCGGACCAGTGGACGGAGGTGTGCAGGGAGTGACGGTGGCAGGGTAAAGGCCCGAGCGGGACGTCCTGTCAGCTGAAGAATCTGACCCTCCGTCAACCGCGGAAAAGGACCACGTTTGTACATTTTGGATTCAGTTTCTGCATCTGTTTATGAGTCAGACAGATTCAAAACCGCTACAAAGATTCATTTACAAAAGAAAAACGACTTCTCCACTAAATCGTAGCTTGTTCTGAGGTTGGAATTTTGTTTTTTACTAAATGTGTTCATCAATAAATGCTAGATATGTTTAAATTGCTTATGAATAAAACCTTTGTTATGGTTGACATTTGAGTTCATAACAAATTCGTTCTCCCTTATGCTAAAATTGAACTCCCTGTGGTTTTCGTCGACTATGCACTATTTTTCACTTACTTTACAATGTGTTGTTTTATGATTTGTAATTGACAGATTTGCAAACGCTGTACATTCTCACTGAACTTGAAACATATTGTACAAATATGTCTACGATTATACCACAAATAAACTCTATTTCAGTAGGTGCGTGTTGAGTGTTGTAAAGTTAGTTTCGTCCAGTAGAGGGAGCCATACACACGATTGTATTGATTGTCCAATGTGCCTTCATTGGATCTTGTTGCTTTTCTCTTGGCTGCACGAGGCATGTAAACTAATATACCAAGATTCAATCAAGCAGCCTAAATATGAACATACACTGGACAATAATATAACAACCTGTGTTTTTGCTCCCATTCTTCATAAGTAAACCATTGTCATTGTACAACCTGACAACGAAATTGTGTTTAGGTGTTAGTCCTGAGTCGCGCCCCCGCTGTGGATCAACCTGACCAACATGTTTTTGGAGGTCGGGGAAACCTGGCTGGCTGCCTTCAGTCTCCTCTGACCCTCTGAAATGATACAGCGCCTCCTGGGTTTGTCCCTGTTTCAGAGCGTGGTGTCCTGCACTGGACAGCTCATCCACCTCCTCCTTCCTCATCCTCCTGCGCAGCTCCCTCCACAACAGTCTTTCATCAGCGCCTCTTGTGACGCCTCCACTGTGCTGCAGGTGTGGCAGGCTCTTGGTGCCTCTTCAGTGTCTCAGAAGAATAAATTGGTCTCAAATGTTTTTAGCTCATAATTGTTTTCATTTAAAAAGCTGCTTTCTTCAGGACCATTATGGACTTTTTGCAGTTAAAAAAAGACAAAAACACAGCAAATACGTACAAAAGCATCCAGCTAAACGGTGTGGAACAAAGGCAAAAAACACAGCTGTACTAAGAGAGAGGAAGTTGCTGCTTGTTTATGCGTTGCTAAAACATTTTCTATTTACACAAAAGGCTAATTTATCATAAATATTGTTCACAAACGGGTCAAAATCTGAGCACATCTCCTGAGCTGCGATGATCGATCCCCCCTCACAGGTGTGGCGTATCAAGAAGCTGACTACACACATGAATACTGCACCGCCTCAGGCTGGCCACAATAAAAGGCCACTCTTCGGACGCGTCGTGGCCTTTCCCCTTTGATGGAGGACATGGAGAAGTCTAGTTAACTGAACTTACTGAACCAGGTACCATTCTTTTGTTTGGCTCGTGGAGTGAACATTATAGCAGTAAGTAAATAGATTTCTTTAAATTTTGGATATCTCCCTGTAGAAGTTTCTATAGCTTAAATTCAAGGGCCCTTGCTTTAATGCACTGGGTATAGGTGGGCTACAGAGGCCTGCACTACTTTGGATATGAATTGGGACAATTTCTGGGATTTGGACAATTTAATTGCAGTGAGTCCTTTTATTACCAGCTGGTTTTGGCCTTAGGATCTGGCAACCCAAAGTCTGCACAGTCTCTGCTTTCTAATCAGTCAGGGAAGGTCAACATAGCCTTGATTAACTTTTGGATCATGTAATATGTTGTATAATTATGAAACATTTAACTAATGTTGAACGTATTGCAACTGGCACAATGCAAAGTGGAAATAAGGTTGAACTACTCTTTGTCTTTTCAACTTCGAGTACAATAGTAGCTTGATGGTTTGTTTATCTGTCACTTTTACAATTAACTGCCTCTCCCACATTACTGTAATCTGCTCTGTAGAAACGTGCAAGGAGTGTTTTGGCAACCGCAGAAATGCAATGTCTGGACCACAAACACGCCAACCGGTTCTAACACGGTTCACAAATAACCCTGCTTGTGGCATTTACGAGAGGTATCGGCAGTCATTTACACCTGCATCCTTCCTACTATCTTCCAGAGGTGAGCTTTGTCCCAAAAAAAAGGGAAAGGGAAAGGGGGTCATCTTGAGCGCGCAGCCCGCAGTGCATTAACCTTGGGCCTGGAGACATTTTCCAGACTGGCGGGGTGAGGTCGGGCTGTGGGTATAATGTGTACAGTGATGAAAGAGCATATTGAGGTTATCCCGGGGACAGCTGTATCTCCTAACGGGTCGGTTACCTCCGTGGACCCCCGCCTTTTAGTGCAGAGCGGTAGGTGAGGGGGAGAGGGAGATTGGGTGTGCTAAAAATACTGTCTTCATGTGTTCGTTTGTCTCGCCGGCGTGGGCATATAGGCCAACTTTAAAGGAATAGGCCACCGTTTTTCAAACTCCGAGATGTGTTCTTACCTTAGCTTAGACGAGTTGATGCGTAACTGTCTGGTCTTTACCCGTGCTCTCAGTCAGGTAAACAGAGCACAGACGGCGTTAGCATAGCCTCTCCTCTTCTCGGCATCGACATGTTGAATTTTGCGTGACTTGGATCGTGTAAAGGCTCATGTAAACACATTTAAATAGGGAAAACGTGGGAGAGCTTGGTTGATTCTAACTTCACCTCCGTTTGGATCCATAGATGAGAAGAGGAGAGGCTTTGCTAACGCCGTCTGTGCTCTGTTTACGTGACTGAGGGCACGCGTAAAAACCAGACAGCTACGCATCAACTCGTCTAAGCTCAGGTAAGAATATATTTCGGTATTTAAAAAAACGGTGGCCTATTCCTTTAAATCCGGGGAGGTGATCTGTCAAAAGCACAACAAACATGAAAAAAAGGGGTTCTCTCCTGATTCAGAGGCGATTTTCATTTGCAACAACTGAAATATTAAAGGCTCTTTACCAGATTTAAGAGAAGAAGAAATGTAATAATAAAAGATTAAAGAGTACAGAGTGCATAAATTAAGATGTGATCCAAACGTATGACTAAACTTCCTACACATTTGTAGCTTCTCAGTTCTTCACAGTTTGTAAGCATATTTCACAATGTTTTTGATGTAATAGAGGCACAGTGCACACATCAACAGTAGTTCTATCTACCCCCTACCACTAAAAAGATGTACAATAGGTTAATCTTCCAGCCAGTTGATTCTGACTATTAGCTTGGCAAGGGTGGATCAAATGCAGAGAACTAGTTCCTTACAGGGATCATTACATTAAAGCGGGGGTGTCCAAAGTGCGGCCGGAGGGCCAAATGCGGCCCTCAGACCCATTTTTGCTGGCCCTCAGGATTCTTGTTGAATTGGTACACAGAGATGTTTTTTGCATGACACGTTTCATAGTTCTACACAATTATTCCTCTTTTATTGTGGAAAAGAGCTGGTTTTCTGGTTCCAAGCTCAAATGAAGATGTGGGACACGACTTAAAAACCCAGCTATACGCTCTCAGTTGAGAGTTGACTGCTTATCTGTGGCCCGCCAAACCATATAGCTACTATTTTCACCTCAATGAAAATAGTTTGGACACCCCTGGACTAGAGTATAAAGTATGCCTTGGTCTTAAAGCAGTATATGTTCTAGACCAGGATCTCTCACTCAACCAACAACTCAGGATCCCCTTCTGTAAAATGTAATTGACATTTATAATAATTTTTAATCTAATGTCAGAAATGTAAAAGATATTGTTTCCATTAGTGATAGCATGCAGGCCCTTTTGTCTTTTTGACAGTTTGTGTGGGCTCTTAGTCGTTCAGTGTACACAACAAATTTCCATAGAGTATAAAACCGTTTCTATCGATGTGCCACTGTCGACTCATTCATGTAGCGTTTGCTGCCAAAATGAACTAATGATTTCCTTGTAAAAACAACATTGCAAAAAGCGTGCAGCCTGAAAGTTACACAAACACTGTCTTCAAGTGCATCCACTCTACATAAACATTATTAAGCTGAAATATGTGAGGGGGGATTGTGCAACGCGGCGTCTATGGGGCATTTGGCAACTTTTTTAAATCCACCATTTGAACACACGAGTTTGGCTTCCAGATCAGATAAGACGATTACCTAAAACCGTCCCATCACTCACCCGTGCCCCGCAGCCAAACATACAGGTGTGTGACACAGCGTCGGCCATTTTGAATAACTTCCCGACGCATAGCTGCCAAAATATGCAACAACAACTTCTTTCCTTGCACTCAGTGAACTGTGCCCCGACTATATGATACTTTTGAATGGGTGCAATGGGCGCTCGGCACTTCACTACCCAGAATGCACCCTGTCTTGTCGAGGCTTGTCGGTTCGCAGGAATGGGTGATGTAGCGTAATTGTATTGTGCACATTATATGAGCTTTTTGGCAATCGAGGTTGGTCGCGTCAGCGTGGAGGGCGTGTCTACGGTTGCCGCGGCAATAATTGCTCTAGGTGCGAGTGTGAGACGGTGACGCACAGTGATGACACGCTCGGGATCGGGTTACACGTAGGGGAATCTTGATTTTTCTTCAAACATGAGCTAATTGTCGAAAATAAAGGGCGTTGGTCCATGTTAGACGGATGATTGAAATGGAAATATGATCATGTTTTGGCCACGGCTCTAAGTTGTTCGGGCGTCACTATAGCAAAGGTTGGACTGGATTGGTTTACATTTTAGGGAAACGCTTTCCTTGTTGGACCTCAGCCGTCCCGGCATGAGGAACCCTGTCCATCCATCCTGTTGTGACATCTCCTGTCTCGTGTCCCACATATGAATGCCCCACTTGTCCCTAAGTCTGCTCCTCATTGCATCACTCTGTCCTCATGTGTCCATTGAGCTAATCTCCGATAAGGCACAACACGCCGTCCCTGTCATCGACATCGACACCACCCGCCCCCACTGGGAGATCCTCTTAGAGACGGCAGGGACCAGACTGATGGATGGATTGCTCTGTTGGAAAATAAGATGTGGATGAAGTGTCGGTCAATGGAAGTACATGTCATCAACTGCCCTTCCCACCCCATTCCATCTGCAGCCTTTTCGAGCTTGTGAAAGAAATAGCGTAACATTGACATTTTAGCGTGGCCAGGCAGACAATGTGCTGCAGAGATGTCGTGTATAGTCTGGGACCCGGAGTTTTGTGGTACGTCCAACATGGTGGTTTACCGGAGTAGAAGGCAATGACGACGAACAATTAAAAGTAACACAGACGATTGAGAAACAGTGCCAACTTTGTTTCCAAATCAGCAGGCGAACCACTAAACTCTGTCACTTACAGGTGAGAGTAGTTTGTTCTGAATGAAAGTCGGGATTTGAGAAAGTTCAACATTCAACATTTGTCGGAAACGCTTTCTCACATTTCTTCCTAATTTCTGCCACATTGTGTAAAAATGTGGTCCGATCTTTATTAAAATCATAAGAATGAATAAACAGTGTCTGCTTAGACTTATACCACCAAAAACAATTACATTTGATCATATTTTTTTTGGCCATAACATGTAAACATTCACAGGACAGTGAGGAGTAAGTAAGTGAACCCAGGAATCTTGCTGAACTGCAACAGTTTTGTAAAGAGGAATGGTTCAAGATTCATCCTGGACGTTGGAAGTGTCTAATCTGCAACTACAGAAAACACAGTTATTGCTGCCAAAGAAGGATCAGCAGCTATTTAATACAGGGGTTCACTTACTTATTGCACACTGTACTGTGAATGTTAACATGTTATGGCCAATAAAGATATGATCAAATGTAATTGTTTTTGGTGGTATTAGGTTAAGCAGACACTGTTTATTCATTCTTATGATTTTAATGAAGATCAAACCATATTTTTCGACCAATTTAGGCAGAATGTGAGAAATTCCACTGCACTTTCTCTCACTTACTCTTGATTAGCATAAGCTCCAAAGTCTATTGGAGCATATTTATCTTTTTTTTATTACCATTTCCTTCTTTGTACTTATCCATTCTGACAGCTTCGCTCCTGTTTGCAAACACAGACCCCGAGTCCTGTCTAACAGCGTTATCGTCAGCCCAGTGGATACACCACACAGGCACACACACGTTAAAAAACTCCCTTCCCTCCGACTTCTTCTAAGGAGCTGCGTGAGTGAGTGATTTTGGTCATGTTTGTTTAGTCTTGGTGTTGTCACTGAGGTATAATTGTGCGGTCTTTCTCTCTCTTCATCTCCACTGTGCATCTCGCCGCACACACTCCACTGATTCTACAGTTTAGATAAAAGATTTGTCCAAAGAGAAGCACACACAATTTTGGTTTCCAGATTGTTTATTATTGCATTAGTTCAAATGAAACTGTGTGGAAAAGCAAAGGCCTCAGATTAAGCTTATGTAGCGTGAATTTGTATACGAATCACAGCGCACATCCCTTTGCATTGAGCGGAGTGATTATGGGCTGCAGTCGATCATGGAGTTGGATGCGTTTGAGGCTCCTCTATGGCCGGGCAGTAAATCGCGATGCCGCTGCAGCGTGGACCCCACATTCTTGGATCAAATGCAAAGGGAAACACAGAGGGTCATGGCAGTGCAACGCTCCGCCGTGAACTACATGAACTTTGACAGTCTTCGTGATAAGTTATCCGTACAGCTGGTTTTTATGGTTGATAATTTACCCAACTCAACCTTTTACAATTGTCTTGTTTGGATTAGACTGTGAACTTTAACCTTACTGTAAATAACATCACCTGATTTCAGCGGAATAATTATGCAAACCTTTAAGAGCTTGCTGAAAAAAGTAGCCAATATCGGGAACACGGAAAGCCCAAATAAAAAGGATGAGTGCTTGGTAATAAGCTGTAATAGGAAACCTGCCTGTAGCATATTTTACACCCTTCATCAGGATGAGCGATACAGGCTGATTGGGGCTTGTGTTGTTGTGTCTAGAACCCGCTGCCGCATGACACACCTGAAGTCTTATCTGTCCGCACTGCCTGCTACTGTACTCTGCGTCGCACTGTCAACATGGATTAGCAGCTCATATACCCACAATCCCTTTAGGCCGCCAACTCAACCAGACTCCAAATATTTGCTTTGGTACAAAACCAGATTGTTTGCACAGAGCGGCAAGATCCCGGCGGAGTGTTTTTATGTTGCTGCCGACAATCGGAGAAAAGTCTGAAATAAAGGCTTGGTTTGTATGAAAAACATTTGACAGTTAAAGTTAGATAAAAAAAAAAGCAAAGAGGGAAGTAACTGATGGAAAATAGAGAGAGAAAATGTGGGGACATGAAGGCAATTACGAAGGCTGGTTCAAGCAAAAGATTCGAACTCCAACCACAAGAGGGCAGTAACTTGTTCATGTGATGCATCTACCCCTGAATTGGTCTGTTCATTTTTAACACTGTTTTATTTCCTAAGCACTGTGACATTCAGTTTCATCAATTTAAAATGTTGCCAACAGGATAACTTTGACCATGTTTTGAAACAAAAAAACGACTTTAGTTTAGTTCATTTGGACAACGTTAAAGGCACACAGCGTAACATTTCACCCAAACAGGTCTTTGCTGTGAGTGGTTCACCTTCCTTTTTTTCTTTTTTCCTTAACCTTTATTTAACCAGGAAAGTCCCACTGAGATTAAGAACATGCAAACTCCTCACAGAAACTCCCCGTCCAGGTGGGAATCGAAGCCGGGATCTTCTTGCTGTGAGGTTGCTCCGATTTCCACTACCAATAAAAACATGTGCAATAGGTGACTCCTCCAGGTGATTCTGACCATTAGCCTGGCTCCATATCTGGAGAGGGTCCCTGGGCGTGGTACTGCCCCCGCCCACTGCTCCTTAGGGGTCGTCCCAGCGGCGGTGAAGGATGGGTCAAATGCAGAGGACAAATTCAATTGTTCAGTTGTTGTATAATGACATAAAAATAAACATGATAAATGATGAATAAAGCACCTTAACCTTAATCAACATCTCCAAGATTAAAGGAACAGGCCACCGTTTTTCCATACTGAGATATGTTCTTACCTGAGCTTAGACGAGTTGATACGTACCTGTCTGGTCTGTGTGCGTGCCCTCAGTTACGCAAAAAGACCAAAGATGTTGTTAGCATTTGGCCTCTCCTAGCATATTCCTATGGCTCCAAACGGGCACGCACAAAGACCAGACAGGTACGCATCAACTTGTCTAAGCTCAGGGAAGAACATATCTCAGTATGGAAAAACGGTGGCCTGTTCCTTTAAGGTTAAGGTGCTTTGTTTGTCATAACAACAACTGAACAATGAACTTTGTCCTCTGCATTTGACCCGTCCTACAACGGCGCTGTATAACATTAAGGTTAATAAAGCACTGTTTCTTACAAAGTGGCACATT
Organism: Gobius niger; assembly: GCF_951799975.1. Lineage (NCBI taxonomy): Eukaryota > Metazoa > Chordata > Actinopteri > Gobiiformes > Gobiidae > Gobius > Gobius niger. Next base: position 9,696,515 of record NC_136870.1, on the reverse strand, counting down.
TTGTTAGACGTTGAATCCCAGACCCATTCTAAATTGAATGTTCCATCCCCATACAAATGAATAGGGAAGCCCGGCGCAATACTAACGTATGACAAGGTACATTTTGTCCTTTTCATGGCATTTGTATAATGTCTGTAGTGTTTTTTTTATCATGAACATATTACAAGAGGATGTTTAGTGGACAGTCGATGTGTATCTGATCCACAAAACGCAGGAACAATAGCTTTATTACATAAAACCAAGTATTTTCTTAATACACCCTCTTTGTATATTCTGTATTGTTCTCTTATTGTTCCATACATTTCCTACTGTGTTGAAAAATGGGGGCACTACAAATACAAAACCTATTTTTATTTTACAAAAAAAAAGCCATGAGGATAGTCAAGCATTCACCATGTAATGAACCAACACACGCATTTGTTTCACCTAAATGTGGATTGTTCATAATTTGCAATGTTTGATGGCTAATGCTAATGGCTATAAGAAAAGTATATTGAGCTGACTAAGAGTCCACATTCGTTAGGACGCCGCCTCTTTATATTTCTGTGGGTAAAGAGGCAGGTCCTCGTACAAATCCATTCTTTAATTACCCACTGCAAAAATAGCATTATCTGTGTCTAGGTCATGAAGAGCATTTTTTTTTCTTTTATTATTATTATTGCTGGCAACATAGTAAAAAATGTTACGCAATGTGCTTTTACATGTTTTAGTTGAAGCCCCGCAGGAGACATGGGAAGAACATGCTGAACTACACACAGAAAGGCCCCACCATAGGATCACAACCTACTGTTGGGTAAAGTCTAAATAAGGCTAAAAACAGTCGCAGCTATCATACTATAAAGCTGACCCAAAAGTGCATGAATGAAGCCAAACGAAAATCCAGATACGTTTTTTTTTTCATGAGGGAACTTTATAACATTCTAAAAATACAGCCACATTGTCCCATTCAGACTGTCACTTTGGGTGCCCTCCTGTGCAGGCTTGTCCGTGTTTGCGTGCCTCTGTGCTCAGCTGCAGCCTGTTTGAGCGAGCGGCAGTTTGTAGCCACACCCCTGCGATAGTGCAGAGAGCGGCGTGCCCTATACTTACCCAGGCTCAACCGCACCGCTCTGCCCTGCACTTACGGCCCCACAGAAGACTTTCACACAACACAGGCAGGAGGAGAACCACCACACTCACGCTACATGGGCACTGTCACTGCACGGAGACTGCCGTTTGTTTGTCAAATTTCAGATTTTTGTGTAATTCAAGGCAGCTGGAAGGGTTTCGAAGCTGGGGTTCAGTGGCAAAAGGTCTGGAAAGAATCATAACAAAAGTCAAGCCAAAATGTTGACATTGAACAAAACAATACTTTGGACTTGTAAATCTATAATAAGATGTGTTTGTGTGATGTCTCATAATGGACAACTCTAAATAGGTAGACACATGAAAGGGCAAATATCTGTCAAATATACCACTTTCTGACCACAATTGGATATGTAAATGGCAGACACATTATTAGGTTTGGGGAATTGTAAAGCAGAATGCACTTAACCTTGTCACTGGTCATTTGAGCATGACTTTTTTGAACATTTGCACTTGACTTTATTGATGTGACCTGGGATTATTGATACTACATCATTGCTGTTGTTTACTTTTGTTATTTTCGCCTCATTTTTTGGTGAATGGTCGGTAACAGCGAATAACTCTGTTGATCGATCTGCTACAGCATGAGCGGAACAATGCCCGGGTTGAAGATCGTTTTTGCCTATTATGGAACTATTTGTATTTATATAAAACAGGGGTGATTCGGCCAGCGAGATGATTTAATCCGGCCCCTGCCTTGTAGAGCATGCATTTCAGAGTTTGTAAAAAGTAGCCCATGTGTTATGTGTAGGAGCCAAAATGCACCTTCTTCTTGGTCATGTGGACATCATATGTTGCGTATTGAAATAAAGGAATTGGTCACACGGGCTATAAAGCACAACATCTGAGGTGTGGTTTTGTGGAGACACGCGTTGGGGAAACCTTAAAACGCAGCAGCCAGGGGGCGACCAGCACAAGGCCGTTTCGCCTCTACATTATGAATTTTTAAAGAATAACCAGATTGGTTTAAAAAAGGAAAGATTTTCACACGTGTCCAGCAGAGGGCCCTGAAACATTAGGAGATTAGGATATAAACAACACATTATAGCCACGTGGTACATGGACAGTCTTCAATAACAGCTTACCACCACCGAGTGTGGAGTGAATGAATAATGACTACTATCTAGCACTTTGAGAAAGTTGTTACACAAGCTTGTAAAGTGCAATACAAGTGTAAGCCGCTGTTATTGATGAGGCTACAGTCAAGTTGGGGCTTTGACCAAATCACAGCTCATTATTATTATTCATTTATTGGAAAAAATGCTCTCTATAGTATTTTCCTGTTTACATTATATGTGGCCTGCGACCCACCATGGGAGCTGAAAATGAGTTTGAAACCCCTAATTGAAAAAAATTAAATTGCCCCTGGACGTAACATCACAATCGCTCCCATTGCAAAACATTTGGTAGAAGCATACAGTTTAAAATAGAATGTGGCAATAAAATGAACAGGAAAAAACGGGTCCCACCTTCAGAGCCACAGCTTCAGACAATGCACTTTCAATGTGTTATAAAATGGGAACAAAAAGCTGTTAAAAATATATATTCCAAACATTATTTTATGATGTGCCAAGTCTAGAGCGTTTCCCCTTCCATAAAAGTGCATCAAAGAATGGCTGCTCTAATTCTCCAAATGAAACTGTGCGGTTTTCACACAAAGCCGTGATGTCATGTGGCTGGGGAACCCCCGGCGTCGACACTGACACACTTCTTGGATCAGAAATGACTTTTTAAGAGGCACAGAGCTTAATGCTAATGTTATGGTGTTACATGGGTTTGTAAATGGCCACTGCACATGGCATTATTGGGCTACAGGGGATTCCACAAGGACCCGACTTGGCCCCCTCCCACTTTGGACTTTAAAAAGAGGTAATTCTAGATCTAATCCGCCGCGGCCTTTAATGAGGATGGCTGGGAGCGAATAGTGTTTCCGTGGCGCGTGTTAAAGACAAAACATTGACGTTCCACAAAACAAATTTCATTTTTTTTTACAAATTCATCCATAAGGCATTCATAAAAGGTTTAGGCAGTACAATTACCAATCCCACTGAGCTATGATTTATGCAGTAAATGGCTACTGCGCATGACTTTATCAGGGGATTCCACAGGGACCCGACTTGGCTCCTTTCCACTTTCAGCTGCGTGACTTAAAGCGGAGGTAATTCAAGCTCCGATCCGCCGCGGCCTTTAATGAGGATGTCTGGGAGCGATTGGTGGTTGGTGTGGCACATTCCAGGCAGGTGACTTAACAGAGCTTCACAAAGAGCAGCTCTTCAGGACTGACTCAGAGGCGGAGTGTCCCGTGTGATCAGGGACAATGGCGGGGACAAAGTGAAGTATTATGCTCTGGGACAAAGGGTACAACGCCCTCGTGGACATGCAGGAGTTGTCTGTCGGCTCGGCTTTGACCTGAGATGCAGCAGGGATTACCAGTTGTCACACAGTAAGCAGTAGTAAGCCCTTCAAAACAACATCAATGGGATGGCGGACTTTTATCCTGACTTTTAGCGGGAGGAAAGGAAGTATCGCTTTACATATAGATAAAATGAAAAGGTAGACACACACTTTTGGCTAACTTTCTGCTGCTTATTTCACTTTAATTTCTGAAGCCATGACCACTTTGGGCCATAAGCAAGTTGGCAAGTACATCACTTCCTACAATTAATGGTACATTCAGAGGTATTTCATCACTGATTTGTACAATAATATTTCATAAATGTATCTTGTGGGGGCCGAACTTCTAAGATAGTGGGCCGGATATGGCACCCGAGCCTGATGTTGCCTATACCCCTATAGCTTCTACAGCGCTCAAGCATTAACATTTTATACTACATATGTCTTTAGCTGGTAGAAGGGAGCCAAGCTATGAGGCAGAATCAACTGTCTACAAAACCAAATACAGTTTCTCATTGTTTTAAAGTTATGGAAAGCGCCAGACGCTAATGTGCTCTACTAAGGCACTGACATTACAAATGTTAAAGGCTCCTACTCCTGAGCCAAGTTGTAAAGTGTAATGCAAAGAGCAGCCGCGTGTAACAGCCGACAGTCCTCAGAGAGACCTGTGTTGGGACTACAGACCGTTCTCCTTGTTCTCCTGTACAGCTGTGGGCTTCAGACATGCACAGGTGGAGAGGAATTCAACCCACAACCTCACCTCGCTCTCTCCTTCATTCAGGCACACAGGTGTGTGTGTAAGAACAGCCACCACAGGTGTCCCACTCTTAACTACTGGATAACTTCCCAGAGTGTACTGTTCCAAAAAAGAGGGCCTATAATCCGACGGCTTTTAAAGCGCTGGCAGCGAAACAGCGGCCAATTCTTTCACTTTGTTTGGACTTGGGGACCAGCTTTGCAGATATGTGAAATGCTAACATATAAAAAAAACTAATGGCATGTATGATGTGAGCTAACTCTGCTGTTGGCATCTATTTCTTCGAATGTAGGCCTATTTATTGGAGAAAAAGCAATGGAGTCTGAGAGGATATAGGAAACATAGGCAGGAGTCTGGATGTGTTATGCAGGACAAGTTCATTTACCATCAGTGCGAGACCCGGACACATGAACTCAAGACATTGTGCTCGTCTGACCATTCAAGTCAGACTAGCCTTCCTTCACACTGCATTATTATCCTCCACACTGCACACTATACTTGGTGGTGGCAAGCTACTATTGTAGCCACAGCTGCCATGGGGTTAGACCGACAGAAGCGAGGCTACAAATCTGTACCAACGGCCCATACATCACCACCAACCACTCACTCACACACTACATTCACCCAGGCTTCCTGGAGCTCCCAATCGGTCTCTCATCCAAGTACCAATCAGGGCCTGTTTTTTATTTTATTCTCTTACAATATAGATGCTGGACTTTTTGATTGGCTGAACAATAAGAGGACAACACCCTTTCATCCATTTTCTTCCACTTTATCCGGGCCGCGTCTCAGAGGCAGCAGACGTCCCGGTCCATGCACACCTCCTCCAGCTGTTCTGGGGGGATCCCGAGGCGACACCGAGGCGACACCAGGCCAGCTCGGAGACATAGTCCCTCGAGGGTGTCCTGGATCTTCCACAAGGCCTCGTCCCAATAGGACATGCCTGGAACACCTCCCAAGGGAGGCGACCAGGAGGCATCCGGAACAGATGCCCGAGCCACCTCCATTGGGTCCTTTTGACGTAAAGGAGCAGCGACTCTACTCTGAGCTCCTGCCGGGTAACTGAGCTCCTCACCTGATCTCAAAGCTGGGCGCACCCTTCGAGGACCATTCCATCATGCTTCAACATCTTGCATAAAATTTGACCGAACCAGAAAAACAGTTTAACGTATATGATGTTACAGTAGCTGGTATTGCACAGAAACAAACGAGTTGGTTGGGGAGGGGGAAGTCAAGGGGGAAGCTCCAGTGAGAGTGTTGCTTCTCTGTCCTAAATGGATGAGTGACGAATGTTAGAGAGCTGAAGAATTCAAACAATATTTCATCTTTTCACTTCTTTGCAAGAACTGTTGCAAAAATAACAATAAATTCAAGCAGCCCAAAATCATTTGCATCCAAGTTTATTTCTAGTGCAATTACCCACTGAAATACGGCAAAATAGGAATCAATGGGCAACATCAGGCTGCTGTGTTGCATGCCATAAACAAAACAAAGCGTGCCTACGATATTGATCACTTTGACTAGAGAGTGGCACGTCTCCGATTGTTTCTCAACATCTCCCCGGATCAATATGGAGGAGTGTGGGGAGAGTACGGCGGCCTAAACGATGCCTGCTCCATTTAGAGACTGGCCCACATTGACGTACTGCCAGGTCGGAGTGGGCTTTGGTCGATGCGTTCTGTCATCCCCTTCAGATTTATCATGTGTATGGATGCGGTGCCATGTAGCATCGCGCTGAGATTTCAACATGTAAGGAGCGTGTGCCAATGAGGTGTGATTTATATACGGTAGCGTGTAAAACGGGGGATGCTATTTTGGGAAAACATGGTAGAAAAGAAAAAGAGGAGAGCTGTGAAGACTATGGGTTCTAATAGAGTCAGGATGTGAGGGATCTATAAGGGAACAAGTTTATGATCAAATGCTGAAGAGTTTGGGATTGAATGTAATAAATTGATTGTTTCCATAGAATTGCACCATTTTTTCAGGAACTAGCAAACATCGTCTTAGGAACATCTTTGTAGTTAAAAAGAATATAACACAGGCCATAGAAAAACTGTGAGGTGCCGGGTCACTGCTAAAAACACATAACACACCTTTAGTGTACGTTGCTTTTATCAGAACAACTGCTCCAATATTCCTAATCTAAAATCTTTATTGGTTTATGAAGATTGATTTATGTCCTTTAATGGTTTTGATAACACAGTCTCACACGCACTCCTTTTTTTGTTGGACAAACAATGAATCATTTCCATAGCGTATTGAGCAGTTTATGCAGGGGAAAGGTTTGAACCATAAGCCTCTGGTTGGTGATACAGTAGAAAGCTCATCCCACTGTGTCACAGTTTCCTCCACATACACATCTCTATCTGGACATAGTATATATGCATGAAGTTGCATTGTTCTCTACCAGGCACTGATTAAACACACATTGTTTGTTGCAATTTAGCCTCTTTTTTACCCAGAATAGTGACATGATTTGTTATCTGCATGGCAACCAAAATATTAACTATCTTATCTTATCCATCCATCCATCCATCCATCCATCCATCCATCCATCCATCCATTCTTTCTTTTGTTTATCCGAGGCCAGGTCACAAAGACTCCAGACACTTCCTCCTTCTGGTGCACTGTCCCAAAGAAACATGCAGTCCTTCCAGCAAGTCCTATGGTCTCCCTGGGCCCTTCTACCAGTGGGACATGGGAAGTTTTGCAAAGTCTATATCGAAGTATATCCAAGCATTTGGATACTTGGAAAGCCTTGACTGTTTTCATGGCAACAAAAACAAAAATACTCCTGTTGGCATTGCTGTAATGAGGAAAAAAAATAAGCAACTTAGTGGTGGTCTGTAATCCCCCAAGTGTTCACACATAGGAAGTCATAAAACATTCTGCGGGCACCTGTCGGTCCTGCGGCACAGAAAGTGTATAAAGGTTAAAGTGTGTCTCCATGGGGGGCGGGTCTATCAGACAGCAGGTGGCTTCAGGACAACAAACTGTCTGAGCCAGTCTGGACTGTAGATAACCACAGTCTGATCAATGTCTGATATGCACAGCACAGAGGAAGTAGTCGACTGGAGAGAGAGAGAGTAATTATGGTGCATTACATTCTGGGAGCAATCAAATATTTATATAATCTCCCCATTATGGGTTATAAGGAAATGATTAATCAAATACAGCATTTAGTGAGAATGCTCTTCCTGCTTGACCTATTTGGCCTTGGGGAGCCAACAGAACAGGAGAGATTTTATTGTCGTTGAGGGTTTAGCCAATTGAAGCGTGGAATTTCTGGAAAACAATCGACAACAACAAAAACAAAACAAAACAGGGGCTAATTAGTGAATAGATCTAAGTCTTAAACAGAAATGTAACTGGGCAAGATAAACAGCCTAAATAAACCCTAAAGAGAAAGCTTTTTCTGCCCCATAGGTTTAATGTTTGTTGCCATTAGCATTAATTGCAGTTAAAATAAAGTAGGCTTTAATGGCCTCATAAAACAGACAAGATTTTAAAACACATTACCCATGAAAGTATAAACATCTTGTGTCGCAATTTGAGCATTTAAATCTTTTACAATGAGATAAATTGGTAGGTTAAAAAATGCCCAGAGGAAAGAGCTTGTTCATTGCCAATCTGGACTTTGGATGCGCCTGTTAATTATTTTCGGCCGGTGTTTTCAGTGTCACGCGGGGTTATAGGATGGAGGGGGCGTGTCGTGCGCTTGGCACACGGGGCGTGTATTTGTCTGGGAGTAGAGCGGCGGGGGCAGCAGAGTAGACGGGCCGTATAGCCTCTTCTATGGAGCGCGCAGACTGGAGAGGAGCGCGCACTGACATCCCAGATCCATCCTTTCTCATTTTTTAAACGGCAACCCTCGCGCTCGACTGAGGGGGAGATGGGGAGGCTCGAGACGCGCGCTTGCTCGCCACCTGTCTTATTAAGGACTGGATAAACTGTGAACTTTCGCGGGAGTTCGGGTTTTTTTGTGTGTGTGGTTATGGCACGTTTCCTGCGCGGTGTCTTTACGCCGAGGATCGCCGCTCATGGGATGTAGCGCGCGGGCATGTGCGCTCAACTTGGGACACCTGAAGGCGCAGTCCAAGCTGTCCGTCTTCTTTACCATGATCCTCGTCTTCACGTACCTCTTCTACTGCCTCAACGGATTCTGCGACTCCCTGCCCAGACCTGTGTACGACCACCGCCAGGGAAATCATCTCCAGAACAAGCTGCAGGATGGACACGGCGGTGCCCACAACGCGTCCTCGCTCCTCAGAGGGAGAGCACCGGACACTGGCACTCAAGCGAATAACATATCTATAGCTAATAGTTTCGGGACTAAAAAGTTCCCCCAAGCGATCATCATCGGGGTGAAGAAAGGAGGCACGCGGGCGTTGCTGGAGTTCTTGCGCATCCATCCCGACGTGAGAGCGGTGGGAGCGGAGCCGCACTTCTTCGATCGTTTCTACGACAGGGGGCTCGAGTGGTACAGGTAAGAGAGAAGCAGAGACACCAATTGATATTGTTTTTTTGGTTGTTTTTTTTGGTGATGGAAAAGTGAAATAAACCGGAGACGCTTCCTGGTTTAAAAGCTGTAAGAATAGACCGGGGCGGCGAAGGTGGCAAGTTCATGTCACAGGTCACGACTCCAAAAGTAGAAGTTGGGACTCTGGCGTGACAGTTGCAGGATTCTCGCGGCTGTTCTATGTTTAACTACTGACCTGTTTGTCCTTTTATTTGGCCTGTTTATGTTTGGTGGTTTTTGGTGTCTGCTTGGGGCTGTAACGGCACTTTTACGCACGATATTGACAGGCGCTTTTTCATTCTTCCCTGTTCTTCTCATGAACGAATCTTGTAAATACATCGTGTAAATACAAGAAAAGGGTCTAATTGTTTAGTAGAGGGGGGGTTAGAGCACTGACCCGGCTGAAAATGATTTTAGTAAAAAGTTGTGAGCCAAATAAAAAGGCTATTCTTTGCGCGTAAAAGTCTGGTTTATGTTTTATCTGGCACAATCCAACGCACAAAACAAAAGAGAAAGTAATATTGTTGTTATGTTGTGCGCACCATGAAATGAAGTATTTTTTTCCTCATGATAAAATAAATAAAACACAAAGCCTTTGCCAATAAAAAAAAAAAAATACTTTGTACAAAACGTAATAGGCTACTACTTGTGCTTCCCACCCAGGAGTGATTAAAAGAAAATAAAGACGTCACCCATAGCTCACAAAGTGCATGTTTACTTCAAAATCGTGACAGTTCAGACAGACATTAGTCGAGGCATGCCCCGTGTCATATTTGCGCTCACATTTTTCCCCCTGGAGGCATTTCCTTCCGTCCTATACTCTATGAATACACCCGTATGTGCTGCTGTCACTGTATTATGCATTTGCTGACCAATCATAGGTCACACGGGGCATTGACACAGCGGGGGCCGACGGTGTTTGTGCTTTGTGTACACTTTTGTGGTGCCCTTTGAGCTTATGAAGTGATTACAAAATGACATGGTTTTGGAGCTCGGCACCTGTGGACGCCTGAAGCTTTTTCTGAATAGAATAGCAAATGAATACCCAATAATGCTGAAATTAGTTGGCATTTTGTATTTTCTGCATTATTACTTTTTTATAGAATGTACTCTAATAAAGAATGTGCTTCTCTTTCCGAGAGGTTTGTGGACAAATAGCTCAGTCATAACAACTGTCACTAGCAAAACATGACAGAGCACCCTGACCTTGCAGTAGCAAACTTCTTTATCTCGTCGGAAGAGAAAGGGGAAAAAAACATCCTGCTTTACCATGGGAGGGAACAACAACTTGCAGGGGCTCTGAACTTGATAAATATGAGAAAATAAAAAGCAGGAATCTAGTTTCAGAATACGACAAAAGCGGATATTCTCCTGGTATGGCACTTGAGCATACAGTATATATACAGTATATTCTGTCACTGTGGGATTGAAACATACTAAAAAAAAAATACAACTTCAAATACATCACTTGTTTTGACATTATTAAAGCGGAACGTGCGGTATATTCTCAGAATTACCATTGTGCATACTTGCCTGTTGTAAAGTCAAAAACATCATGTCATCTCAAGCATGTTTTTTTCATCTGCATGCAAGTACTCGTAAAAAGGGGAACCTTTATTTATCGGCCACACTCTCAGAATGGCAGTGGAAACATAAACTACTCTTATGGCAGTGGGCTTGACATTAACATGGACTGTTGTATGTTCACTGGATGCTTTGCCAAGTCTTATTCAAATGTTAGTGGTATTTACATTTTTACTAACATAGAACTTTATACATTTTTTTTTAACATTTTATATGAATTTACACACAAACTGATTGATTGATCAAGTACATCACTCTTTACCAGAGGTTCCCAACCTTCTTCGCCCTGCCCTTGACTCTTTCATTTCTACTCAAAGTATCTCGAGGGGTGCCACCAATTATTTAGAAAATGACCAACTAAATTTAGATTCATTAGTATTTTGTAGTGTGTTGAGCTCAAAATATGGCTGAAACACACTTAAATGTAATCTTTTGAGAGGAAATTACCACAAAAATGTACTTTTCTTTTAAAATCAAACTGAAATGCAATTTTGTTTCACCTTTTTGATCGGAAATAATTCCAAGGACCCCCTGCCAAACACCCCCTGGGATCCCCTGGTCAGGAAACACTGCTCTATACCAGGGGTCTCTCTCTAATGACAAGATATTAACCAAACATTGTCACAAATTCCTGCCTAAAACACTCACAAGTATGGAAATAACTGTATTTTTAAGAATAACAAAAAGCTCAGTTGTTGGCAGTAGCACAAATGAGCACTGGTGGAGAATACCTGTCGCCACTAAAGACAGCATTTGTCAAAACTGTAAAAATGCACATTGTTCCCAAACCCGCAGTTGCAGAGTGGCTGTGATCCCTCGCCCTGCCGCGCCTCCCTCTTCATTATCCCTCCGGACCAATAAGACGGGGCGCTGATGGCTTCCAGGGGAGGCAGTGTATTCAGTCCCCTGCCAATAAATCGCTGTTTATTGAGCTGACACGCCGCCTCCCTAAGTGTCTCCGCGTTAGGTCCCTTGGGTGCTCCAGTCACCGGCAGGTTGATCACAGCGGGAGGATGGGGACGTCGGCGTGATGGGTGGGGTCCAAGACGACTGCGCCTTATTACATGGGGATCACTGCACTCTGGGGCCTGCGTGACGAGATAATGGCAACAATTCTGAAGATCCAATGCAGTCCTTAATTTAGGCTTTTTAACCCCTTAACTCCCACCTGAACCGAGCACATTGTCTCCAGTTTGGCTTTACCCCAGTCCAAAAGCTTCTGGAAAAAAGCTGTGAAAATAGCAACAAAACTAAGACGAAAACAATGATGGAAATGTGACAAAAAAGTGAGAAAACATTGGCAAAAAAGTGATGAAAAATTGATGAAAAAGTGGCAAAAATGTCACAAAAATGTCACAAGAAATTGACAAAAAATTGACGAAAAAATGACAAAAATGTGACAAAAATGTGACAAAAAATGACCAAAAAAATGACAAATGTGACAAAATGTGACAAAAATGTGACAAAAAAAATGGAAAAAATGTGACACAAATTTGACACAAATTTGACAAAAATGTGACAAAAAAATGACCAAAAAAATGTGACAAAAATGTGACAAAAAATGACCAAAAAAATGACAAATGTGACAAAATGTGACCATTTTTTTTTACAAAAATGTGATAAAAATTTGACAAAAAATGACAAAAATTTGACCATAAAAATGACAAAAAAATGACAAAAAAATATAAAAATGTGATTAAAAAAAATGACAAAAAATATATAAAAATGTGATTTAAAAAAATGACAAAAAAGTTACAAAAATGAGTTTAATACCTAACAAACAAATGATGGAAAAAAAATCTCGGTTCAGGCGGGAGTTAAGAGGTACTTTACACGCCGTCCCCTTAGTATTTCTCGCAGAATTAAAGAGTATAGTTGCAGCCTATATGTGTAGAAAATGGAAATAAAGAGCTGAGATGTTAACGTGGGTCTTCACCTACAAACACAGTGGAGAGTGAAACCATTTGGAACAAGATAAAAGTTAATCTGGTCTGTTCTCGTGAAGGGCTGGTTTATGTCAAAATGTTGGGATAGGTCATAAAGTATTGGAAAAGAAAGATCAGTTGTTTTTGTATTGATTGGTTTGGTGGTGAGAATTAAGTTCAAAGTTCTATGTTATGTCTGTTTTGGAGACAACTAGTGGTTTTCTAAATATGGGTCACACCATTTTGGGACTTTCCTCTTTCCGGGCAGAACGTTTCTTTGTCTCTGAACGAGCTGATTGGCACAGGTGATAGCGCTGCTGTTGTTTGGTAAACTTTTTTAAGGATGAAGGTTTGTTATTCACATCAGTGTTTTGCAACCTGTGGGCAGGGGCTTTTTTTGGGTCATGGGGAGCTTTATTTGGGTCACCAGTCAACCCACACAGGCTCTGCGGAAATAAGTCGCACAGATGGAACAGTCGACAAATAAGTAACGAAAAGACAGTCAGTGCACCCACCTGACAACAAAGGGGTCCCAGGTTTCTCTATGTGTCTGTGAAAGTTTCATCCAAAACATACAATGCCTCTCAATCCAGGACTCCCCTGTAAAAGAAAAAAAAAACATAACAAAACTGAATCGCAGTGGAACTTTCCCGTTCAAATTAAAGCAAAGACAGTTTGATTGGAAAAAAGTTTTCATTGCTTTGAGTGTGCAGTCATTTTATTTTTCCCTTTTAAAAAAGTCTATCAGGATAATCTCTGTATTCCCTGGACATTATTCATTCAAGTGTTCCATGATCTAAGAGCCGACAACCCTTTGAGCATTACAACGTTCCTTTTGCCACTCTCTCTATCATCTCACGCAGGGGCCATTCTTCGCATTTCTCCTCCGCTGAACATATTATGAGCTGTGTGTTTTGGTTAGGCCCTAATCTGCCGACAGGTCATGTCAACACACTCTGTATTGGAGCGGTGTAATGACAGGTCAGGCATTAGCCGGGGACAGCTAAGGGACCTCGGGACGGCCTGCCAGGGATTAGGCCCTCCGCCGGTTGCAGTTAAACAAGGCTTTCTGAAGCATATTATAGCGTCCGCACCCCATCGCCTCATAGCAGTTTTCACGATGATGCCACGGCAGCCTCCGGAGCGGGGCGGGAAGTTTACTGGGCCCGGGGGGGGGGGCGGCGTACCTCACCGACCTAAGGAAAAGCAGCAACACTCACAGGGACACTTGTTTTATATGAGGAAGAAACGCTACCATAAGGGACTGTTTATGACTTTCATTTCATGTTTACATGGGCATCAGCTTATGAGGCGAATACTGACGTCAGAATGTGTAGTTTAACAGCTCGAAAGGTAAAGAACAGGCCACCGTTTTTCCAGACTGAGATATGTTCTTACCTGAGACGAGTTGATGCGTACCTGTCTGGTCTTTACGCGTGCACTCAGTCACACACAAAGAATAAAGATGTTGTTAGCATTTAGCCTCTCCTCCTCTTCTCTATGGAAGACACCAAGCTCTGCCACATTTTCCCTATTTAAATACGGTCACGTGAGTAGTTACATGATCCAAGTATAAACACGCAAAATTAAACATGTCTATTTTCTAAGTGGATAAAAAGGGGAACTATATTGTAAGGCGTAATAACACCTTAGGAGCACTTTGACGTCCGCGCAGTGATATCTTCACTCCTAAAGAATTCTGAAGATATTACGGCGCGGATGTTTAATTTTGTGTAATGAGACTTGGATCGTGTAACTACTCACGTAACCGTATTTAAATATGGAAAACGTGGAAGAGCTAAAGAGAGGCTAAATGCTAACAACATCTTTGGCCTTTTTGCGTAAAGACCAGACAGGTACGCATCAACTCGTCTAAGCTCAGGTAAGAACATATCTCAGTATGGGAAAAACGGTGGCCTGTTCCTTTAAGGCCCTATACCTGACATTGTCGTTTACACATAATGAAAGAGAGAGTTGAAGTCCAAGCTAAATTAATTTCTAACTTTCCAACCGCATTTATAACTTTAATGTTCTACACTGAGATTAGTTTTACGAACACGCTTCACTGCTTTCACGGAGCAACACTGTCACAACAACTAGCTGATATTCACAATCGATCGAAAGGATTTACAGATGCACAGCACACATCTAGTATTGCACCCAACAAATGATCTGCATTTACAATATACTGAAGGACTAAACAAACTAGAAATCAGGCATAGGGCTGTTTTTGATATGATTGCATGTTGTGCTTTGGTTCTTGGATACCTGTTTTTTCTTTTCAAACTGTGACTTTTTTTAGTTTTGGACCAAACATGTTTCTAGCTCTACCAATCCCAAAATCAATGAATTATATGCACGTTTCACGCCCGTGTGCAGCTCTGAGCGGTGGCGAAGTGAAGCAGATTGCACTCATTTAGATTCTCCATTGCATTCAATAAAATGTAGGGAGACAATACAAGATCTGTTTTTTTGTTGTAAAAACATTCTCTGAGGTGGCAAAAATACATTTACTCTACCACAACAAGAAGTCAGGTACCCCAGCTTTAAGTTATCCAATCCCCGTGATCACTGTGCTTTGTGTTTTGATAGAAGTTTAGTTTTTCTTTAAAGAAGAACTAAATAACTTGTTGGGTTTTTTTTTTTCATCTCCCCCTGGCTAACTGCGGGCTAGCACCACTTAAACAGTACTTACAGCCAAGTTTGAGTGAAAAAAATGATCTCCATTGTGTAATTGGATGTACAATATCCCTCTATCCCTTTGTCTTTTCTGTCAGCGTAGTATTTACTCTCATGGACGATTAATGAGTAAAAAACTTTACCATGCTACGACACTTGCAGTGACGCTTAGGCTCTTGGCCAGGAGCATGAGTTACTTAGTACTGCTTTAACCAGTACAAGCACATGCCACATACCAGGATTAATAATAAGTAAACGTTCATTTTATTCCACATCATGTATTGTATCCAGTGCCTAGAGTCCATTAGTGGCATTACACTAAAAGTCCAGACTTTGACAGTTGGCCGTTAGTAATTACAAAGCGCACACCACTCCACTGGGCACTAATAACGTGGAATAATGTGTTCAGTATTGACCTCTCACTTCTCATGAGGTTCAGATTCTGGTTTCCTCACGTATATCCAGCGTTATTAGTGTAATTACATCTTAAGTGTTCAGCGGTACGTATAATTTTAAACACAAACCAGAGCAGTCCCATGTGTGTGGCCAATAGCAGCATCTGAAACGCATCACTTTCGCTTATTCCTTTTTTTTTTTTTTTTTTTTTTTTTGACAGACCTCTTTATTCCAAAGCTCTTGTGTCTTTGACTGCCTTGGAGCGAGTACCCGGCCCTTGTCTTTCTGCTGGAAACCGACTTAAACACATGGACATCCTTAAAGGAAGCATTTGGCAAATTGTCGCAGGAGAAATGCTTACATGTGGAAAAGTCTTGGCCCCGGCACCCACTGGAAGCCCTGGTGCGGTTTTGGTGGTGGGGAGCGAGGCTTTCGACAGCCGAGGTGGCCAGTGCGTGTGAGCCCCGGCGTGGCCGCGTTCCCACCGCCTCGGCTCGTGACACCTATAAATTACCTGCGCGAATAAAAGTCATTTTACAATATCGATCATTTAAAATAGGCTCTCTCCATTGATCGCGGGGCCCCTATGTTTTATCACGCTGTTGCGGTGGAAATTAACTAACTTGTGAATATTCAATCTTGTTGACAAGGCGCTGTTATTCCTTCCCGCCGCTGACATTTATGCCCCGCGCTGTGAGGGGCGGCTGGTGTGGATTTATTGGCTTGTTCTGGTCACTCAAACGGCGTAAAGGGGAAGGCTCGCTCTCGTTACAGCGGCACCTCTTTGCTGATTTTTGTATCGACTTGCATTTCTCTCAATGTCCCTCACCTGCTCACTGGTTTATGAGCAGCTTTGACTTCCTGCAAGACGTCAAAGCAATTACTGGAGACTCCTGGGTTCGGATTGGTTCTGAATTCTTGCAAAAAGGCACAGGGGAGTTTTGGTGTTTGTGAAGTGTGTGACGGATAATGTTGAATCAGCCTTTAAAGCCGCACTAAGTAACATTTCGCCCAATAGATAGAGTAAAAGAAGAAGTATTCATTTCATTACAGGTGCCTTTCTTAGTGAGAAAGATCTAAAAACAAAAGAAGAAGTTCGTCTTTGCTGTAAGCTTGTCTTTCCAGGACATTTCCAGGATGTTGCTGCTTTGAGTTGACACTGTAGCCAAACTTAAGGCTTATTTACAGTAGGTCCTCTTTGAAATTCTTTATGTATGACACGAGGAGCACGTTTGTTATTTTGCAGGCATCTCTGTTCGGTGATCCAAACTGAAATGTTCCACAGTGTGCCTTTAATTAAACAAGTACAAGTCAGAAAAAATAAAATAAAATAAAAAACATAGGAAAATGTGAAGCAAATGTAACTTGATACTGTATGTAGCATAGTTAACCCCCGCCTAAACGGAGCACGCTTTCTCCAGGTCAGCTTTATCCAAATGTAAAAGCTCCTCGACTGGAGCGCAGTAGGCCAGAGTGATGCCTCATTTGTAGCTTTTTCATCACGTTTTTGACGCCTGTTTAGCCGCATTTTTGTAACGTGTTTGTCGCTTTTTTGTTGCTTTTTCCTGTTTCCTGTCCCGCTTTATTTAGCTTTTTTTGCCTGCGTTTTCATCCTCATTTACGTCACGTTTTTGTCTGTATTTTGACTATTTATTCCAAGAAGCCTTTCGATTCGGGTAAAGTCGAACTGGAGATAATGTGCTCGGTTGAGACGGGGGTTGAGAGGTTGAGATTGCACAGCTGCACTCATCGATGATGGTGGCAAAGCGGGTCACATGACAGTATGCTTAACCACTGAGCCACCGCCATTTCAATAGTTAAAGAGGGGGTATTATGCTTTTTTCAATCACATAGCACCAGTCTATATCACACTACAATGATGACCAAACCTTCTGTTGGTCTGTAAATGCAGTAAATTAGAATAACTGCCTTGTATAAAATTGCTCTCAAAATGGCTGTAGTGAATGTCTTGAAATAGGCCCCTGTCTCTTTAAGAACCTCTGACCCTTTCCGACACGCCCCCTCCACACGCTGTCTGTGGCATCAGTGGGGAGGGGGTTCTGCTGAGGAGCAGTGGTTGGTTACTCGGCTGGTGACGAAAGCTCGGAGGCGTCTCCAGGAGGTGGGGGCGTTCCTAGGAAGACTCAGGCAAACCTATCCCTAAAATGGCCGCCATCAGAGTTTTTACAGATTACTCAAAAATACGTGAACGTGCCAAGGCAACACTTCAGGCATGTTTTTAATGAGGGAATGACATAATAACATGATGTAAAGCTTGAAAAAGTCGATTTTGCATAACACCCCCCCTTTAAAGATTCACATATAACCATAATGAAGCAAAAAGAATGGTGTGGATGTGTAAAACCGTGGTGGAAGAAACTAAAACCAGTCACTCACGGAATGCTACAAATCACTCGCTCGGCACAGTCCCATTAAACATGAAAAGAAAAGGTGTTTGTCACGATCCGTTACCTATGTAAATGAATCTGCATCGCCACAGGGCTATAATCAAACATGACTTGACGAATTGACGCGTAATAGCTATGGATTGTAACTCTGGGGGGGTGGGGGTAGTGGGGGGGCACCGTGTTCCAGGTTGGTCATCGACGTTTTGACAGCTCCGACCTTTCTCCCCCCCCTACCCCCCCAACGCCATGTGCAGAGTTTGGCATTCAGTCTCAAATAATGGATTCAGGATAGCAGAAGGAAAAAAAAAAAATACTAGTAGGCAGAAAAAAACGGCACAAAAAGCCACTAAAGAGCGAGTGACAAAATGAGGCAAAAAAAAGTGATGGAAATGCGGCAAAAAAAAGCAACAATGTAACACAGAGACCTGAGCACTGGACTAATATAATTCAATATTCCTGCAACATCTAAAAAAAGACAGGCAATTTTAGCAACACTGTCTTGCAACACTTTTTGGTGGACTCAAAATTACACTCATCCAAAGACTGCGCTTAAACTAAATTACCGTTTGCTTTCAAAATGAACATTAGGGAGAAAATAGTGGAGGGCACCAGACGTTGCTTTCAATTACACGGCAGCGAGAGTTGATGTCAAAACAAAAGTCCGCCCGGGTTTGAATTCCGCCTCGACTGTCGGCGATGCAGATCCAAAAAAACAAAAAGGGGCGAGAGGCAGAAATGGCCGCCGCGAACTCATCAGCATCATCCCGAACATGACACGTTTCATTTTTGAGGGAGGCAGGGAGGCGCAGGGTGCGAGAGGGAGCTTTCAGAGGGATCAGCCTGAGTGATGGGCCGCCAACTCTAATGGAGCAAAAACTAATCCGCTTTCAATTTCCTTCTCCACGCAGTTCATGATCAGCCTTTGTTCTCCTGGAAGTCCTGGTCAGCTTTAACGGCATCTGTGAAAGATAGCAAAGGGAGGAAATGGGGGAAAATGTTATAAAACTGTGGTGAAAAGGAATCATATTAAACCTCCTCTATGTGTGGCGTACTTTATGGCTTGATGTACAGGAATACTGAACACATTCATATATATATTCCTTACATATTTTAATAGAAAGTCTGATGAATGGTTGACAGGGTGAAAGAAAGGCGGGCGAAGATAACAAAGCCACTGTTTATCTTTAATGGTTCTTGTCTCAGCACAAGTTGTTTCATCTGCCACATTGTGCTTTTCCGTTTTTGATTATGCAAAGGCCACAGTTTGCATTCTGGTTTGTGCAAATACATAGTTCTTGTATTTGCATGCACCGAGCAAACCTATTGTTGAGTTTGCACAGACGGTGTGAGATGCTCTTTTATCACATGGCACACAGTAAAGGAGGGGAAAGAGTAATATCCGGCTAAAGGATTCGAACCCACGACACTGGGAACAGTGATCCGTGTACAAGACCACACGGGTTCTCAACTGGTGGGAGGGGGGACCATGTTAGACGGGTCGCAGGGCCTTCGCCGAACTCTATTATCGATATGTTTTGATCATTTTAGTGAGGATTATTCATGATCAGAGGTTAAATAAACTGAACTCCGCAAAGAATCACCGCGTTTTTTATTTTATATTTTATTTTAACAAAATAAAATAATAAGAAAGACCAAATCAATTTCACTACATACTAATGATTCCCAAAGTAAATTTACATACATTTCCCATACATAGACTGAAAAACAAAAGAAACAAAAGAAAAAAAAACACACACATACAATTTATCTGAAACTTTTTAAACAAAACAGTTATAAAGGCCTTTCAAGTAGTCTCAAGTCTTAGACATTTCTTTACATTTACAAAACATAATTGATGAGCGCGTCGTCTCCATATCTTCAGTCCAGACTGATAACCTTCCTCGGGTGTTTGGTTTTGACAAAGGGTCTTGTCCAGGCCACACCCAGTGCACTCGAGCGGCCGTCTGTTTAGAAAGACAATTATTGACCCCGGTGTCCATCTCTGGGTAATGTCTGTCCAAGCAGAGGGCGGTGGTGGGGGTAGGGGGGTGAGTGAACCTCTCCTCACCCTGAGAAACCTGTGTCTTTGCTTGTTTAAAAACGATCAAATTCTGGTGTTTTGACGTCCACGGATTGCCTAATTGTCAGCGGTGTCTGGACTTATTTTGATAGGAAAGTAGATAAATCAGACGCGCGACCCTGAGGGGACAAGCAAAACATTAAACATTGTGAGAGTGACAGGAAAATTGTCCAACCAGTGAGTCAGCTTTGAGTCGTCTGATAGCGAACACAATGCGGCACTGCTTCAACGTCTTGCCTGTGCCAGTGCTGAACTTCCTTTTCCAGATTAAAACAGTGCAACAATGAGCTGAGAAACCGCAAGGAGTGGCGAGGCTCAAAATGCTCGGAAGTGGCTGGTTGTCCATACTGTATGGAGCGTTCTCATTGGCTGAGACTTGGGGAGTTGGCAGCCGAAGCCCAAGTCCAAAGTGAGACGGATGAATCGTCTGCGGTGTGTTCAAGTGCATTCACTCAGAAAAGCCCCTGTTTAATTAGTGGCTGTCACCTGTTTGAAATCATAAGAAAAGCCGAGCTAATCGGTACAGTATGGACGAGTGGGGAAATGACAGATTTAATGTTTAACAGGTTACTCGAGTGGGCCACACAAACGCACATGCTGCATGTGCTCAGAGGTGCTGTTGGCTACTACAGGATGTTACAAGCGATCTAATCTAATGCTAGTTAATATGGTTAAACTTTCTTTGATGTTACTTGGTGTTTACCAGACTATTGGCAATTTACCATGGGTTTCGCCTCTGGCATCAGTAAAGGAGCCTATCTTTCATACAAAGTGGGGCTTGTGGTACAAACAATAATTTGAGATAATAAAGTTATAATTATACAAAAAGCCTTTAACACTAAGAGCCTTGCCATATGCTGAGCACATTTCTCTGGGGTTAGCCGTAGATGAAGTGTTGTCATGTAGATGGTTCATGTTTTAACATGATCTAAATATGTAATTTTGGTCTGAGTGTGGCAGGATGAAATAAACAACAAAAGACTAAGCCCATCTGCTGATGAAGGCCACAAACTGTGGTAAAGCTTTTGGAAAATACAAGTCAGCCCAATTTTATGGTTGACCTGTTTCCATTTTGCTCATTAAATCATACTCAACACTAAACATGTAGTTTAGTTATATCATAAAAGATCTATTTTGTGTTTTAAATAAACACTTTGAACGTAGTAAAACATAATCCCAGGACATTCCCACCCAAACACCCATTACTTGGTAAGTTCTTGATGACATCACAATCTGAGGACACAGGAAGTGTCCGTCTGAGATCTGTCTGCACCTCCACCCTCTGTCTGTCTGTCCCGTGTGCAGGAGATCGAGTGAGGCAGGGCGGGGCCCCTGAGGCCCCTAACAGCCACAGATAAAGCCACACAAGTAGGCCACTGTGGTCTCAGCAGGAACACAAGTGCAGATTTTCCCATTTGATAAGTGGGCAGGGCAGCAGGCTCTCCTCTCCACATATGGCTCATACAGAGTGGACTACTGTTACTGGCTTTATTTATGCCATTACAGATGGCTGCGCTATCAGACTTCCTCTCTTCATTAAGGCTTCCGTCCTCTGTCGGCACTGACAAAGCTTTATCTCACTCGCACAGGAGTAACTGCTGAGACTTGATTAGACTAATATATTTAGTCTTTTATAAATTCTTGTTGCTGAACACATGTTCAGGAATGTGTGAAGTGCCTGCTCCGTCATGTGTGGCTCTCACATTAACTCAATAACACTGTGAGACAGGGATGGTCCTCTGTCATTAGACCTGCTTCTCTGGGGAAACTCTGACTGACCACTTCTCACTCACTCGCTCTGAGCCTCCGCGATGTCTTTATTAACTGTTACGCCTCTGCTTTTTCCCTGCACTAGACACATTCTTCTGCTCTTTCCTACCGACCTACCCCAGTGATGCAAGCCTCCTCCGTCAAAAAAAAGCCTCACCACCGAGGAGCACAGCCAGAAAGCACCCTTCAGAGAGAGCTTTATACAGCACACATCAAGCAAAGGGAGAAAATTGCAATTGATCTTTACAAGAAATGCTGCAGAAATATCAAATTTAAGAAGGCCACGCTCACAGGTTATGCATCATTCATCATTCTCCCAGCAAAAAAACACATTACGTCCACTGTGATAGATCAAATTTGATTCCAATCTTTTATCATTAGGGTTAACATTTTAATTTGGCAGTACGTCTGGAACCTTGAATAACTGGAATAATAACGAACTATCCAAAAAGGAAACAGTTGACAACAGACCAAATATCGTGTTGAAATTTCACCCGGCACTGGTCCACTCTTGAGTCGCCTCTGACTTCTAATCATCCCTCTGTAGCGTCTGGCCCTGTATTTGCAGACAGTAATGACAAACCTCTCCTTCCACTTTGCACCGAGAGCCTTTGAACACTTTAAACCTACAGTGCTGTATATACGTCTTCATCCTCGCTTCTTTTGTGGCCGTGGACGTCAATGCGCGGACTTGTCCAGCGTACTCATAACAATTGTGCTTTTTGAAGGATGCTGAGTAGGCCAAGCGCGGGTTTTGAAGTCGAGAGGGAGCGCGATGGGGAGTGAGCCAGAAAAGTGGAAGGACGGAGAGTAGGTAAGATGAGGAATAAAAAGGCCGAAAGAAAACAGAAGAGAAACGCACTGGAGACGACAAGTTGTATTACACGATATGCTGGATCTCTGATGGTCCCCGTGCCTCTCAATCACTACCATCTGCCTCTGACCTTCAGGGTGCAGAAGTCCCATTTCCGTGAGCTCTGGGGTGCTCGGGATTAAGCCGGTCTGGGGTCTGGACGACAGCCAAAGAGGGGACTCTGTAAAGGATCTCATATTTGGGAGAGAGAGAGAGAGAGCGTGAACGTACTCTATGCTCAGAAGCAGAAGGAAGCGCCCGAACTCCACAGCGCTTCCCTCGTCTCGGCCCGCATGGCTCGCACACACACAGGCGCTGGCACTCGGAGGGATCATTGCTCCCAGATGTGAGGCCATCCTGCGCAAAAGGCATGTTCCGATAGTTGTCCTTAAAGTGGAAAGCTGAGAAGAGAACAGAGAGCGTGTAATCGGAGAAAACTGATATTGCCCAGTGTGTTACAGTTTAGTGCACGGCCATATTTTCGGCTTGTAATTGCAGGAAGTGTTTGATGAGGAATACTCTCATTACTTCTACAACCATTAGCAAAAACAATTTGTTCAAATGATAATATTTACACAGAAAAACACATTATACAGGCAACAGAGAATCCTGCAAGTTCCGCTATGCTAGCATTATCAATGCAAAGCTAGCAGGAAAAAAACAAAAGAAAAGTCTCATGTAAGGCCCATTTATAGTATTTAAAGCTCACAGGCAAAAAAATAATATCTTATAACATAATTTTACTTAGGCTACTTTACCACTTCGACACAATAGGCTACGTTAAATGAAATTACAAGAAAAAAGCTAAAGCAGTTTGATTGTTTTCATCAAGCTGTCAGGACTTAAACTTTGCTAAAATTGAATAAATTAAAAGAAATCCTTACAAAACAGATCTTCTGGACATTTTTAAGTGACCGCGTGTTTTTGGCTGTGTCTAGCTTTCCACATAGCTAACTAATCAAATGTCCGTCATAGGATTAGTAGCCTGTCCCAGCACTTGGAGCCATAACAGTAGCCTATTAGCGCTTAGCCCCCTTTTTACCAGACCCTAATAAACCCTCGGCCACCCACTCGGAGCGCCGCTTAGCGTGTAGTTTTCATGGCCCCGACACATGTAGACTATGAGCAGATAAATGCACATCTGTTAGCATTCCTGCGCCAGATGCTAACGGTAAAGGTGTGATGAAAACAAACACCAGGTCGCTAGGTTGTTCCTTCTGGAAGCAGAACAAGCTGTCTTCATCATAAAACAGATTGACTTTATTTTTCAGTTTTTTTTGCTACATATTACTTGCTTTTGAGGCAAAAAGCAAACGTTCTTTATGGTTGTTGACCATTTTTCTTTATCTTTTGTTCAACATTTTCGCAGTCCATGAATAATATATCTGTTTTTCAATATAAAATAATAATAGCATTTGGTTTGATAGTAGTGAACTGAGTTTTTCCCAGATTGTTCTCTTTATATTTTTTTTAAATATTGACCTTTTGTTAGTCTATGGACAATGACAGAGATGGCAACAGGACAGGGCTGACTGAGTTGAAGACGTATCATCTCTTTCTTCACAGTCTTTTTCTCGTTCTCAAGTCAAACTGGGTAAACATAAACTCAATCTAAAGGCCTATTTAAACTTTGGTTCCTCCTGACAGGACAAGCAAGGTGGTGAAACGTCGTCATCTCAATCAACTATATTTGAAAATCTGTTCTACTGTGGAAAAGGCCCTGCTGACTCTGAGCAGAGTTTT
Organism: Gobius niger; assembly: GCF_951799975.1. NCBI lineage: Eukaryota > Metazoa > Chordata > Actinopteri > Gobiiformes > Gobiidae > Gobius > Gobius niger. Next base: position 9,672,282 of record NC_136870.1, on the reverse strand, counting down.
CTAGCAGGCCTATAACATTTGACCCCAAACTCTATATTCTTTCTATTTTTACTTTGTTTTCTTGAGTCAATGAAAAACATTTGCAACATTTAAATATTGTTGATGCGGGCTAAAGTTAGACATCACCGTTGCTTTAGAGAATATAGCGTGCAGTCGCCATTTTAGATGGTCTTCTTAGCCGCTGTTTTGCCTCAGGGCTCTGGAGTCATCCAGGGAAACGTCATTGCAAATGGAGCAGGCTTCACCAACAGCAATATTAATGGGCCATAATGTACTGCCGCCAAAAATATGCAGATTAAAGGATGTAACTTTTGATTCTTTCTCCCTTGGAAATACTCAATTGCCAAAATCTGAGCTGCGTGGGTTGTTCAAGAGTCAAATGTAGGAAAAATCCAGGTACGAAAAAAAAACAACCAATTAGGCATTAAACGATCCGTCTTCAAGAACCATTGTAGTTTCTTTCTTGGGTCAAAACGCAAACTTCAAATAGACTTTTTTTTTTGGGACATGAAACTTTATTGCCACTCACGTCATGTTTGCGGCCACACATTTCTGACTCTTGGCTTCGGAGCAATCGCTCGTAACTCATTCACTGACCTCAACTGCTCATTGTAACGTATCCCAAAGCTAATACTAGCCATAGAGGCGGTATTGTTTTTCCGAACTTTCTCTCTCCCGGAGGGTTTAAGCTGTAATTCTTTCAATTTTGTTTTGTCCCTACCCTGTAATATGACTGAGAGGTTTCTTATGAATACCAGGAGTTATGTTAGCCTCGCAGCTCGGTGCCAGGGGACGGGACGGACTATGAGAGGACTGTGTATGTTGGATCACACAGGGAGATGTAGTCGGCTCCACACAAAGCTCCCAACTCTGCAAGCCCTGCACTTAGGGACCAACCACGAAGATTCAACTATGTCCTTATAACCTTCCTCAATACTTTCAGCAAAAATCAGCCTCTTATTTTAATCTAGAGTCTGTTTCTTTCTCTCTTTTTTCCTTTTTTTTGGTTACGTTACGGGAGCATTTGATATGAATAATCGGCACAAGACAAATTGGTTTCCCTTTCCTACTCGTTTTACCACATTTCATATACAATCCGCTTTTGGCAGCGCACAAGAACTCCCCGTTCAAAACCCCACGCTTTGATCAGAGTGTGTTGAACTTTTTCAGGAGGTACTATGTCTATGCTGCGTCTGAGTCATCTAAGTAGGGGTAAAGATCGGGCGGAAGACAGCAGCCTAGTCCTTAAAGTGTAGAGAAATTACTGATGGTAATAACACACAGATGGCCAAAGGCAACAAGTGGGATTGTGAGCAACACAGGCCTCGTACTCCTGCTGCTTTGGCATTTGTATTAAGACTTGGGAAACCAAATATTCTGATATGAATTATCGATTATATTTTTAGGATCTGCTAAGTGCATGTGACAGGCTTTCATGTATTTTTGTGTGGGAGAAGTCGCTTTTTTTGCATGGGAGAATTTCATAAAACTGTCAAACTTGAGAAAACCAGGCACATCTTTGCTTTGCATAAACGTTTTCGGTGAAATTTTTGTTACGTCTGTCATACGCACTATAAATCAATATGCAGAATTGTAAATGTGGATAACGATCAAACTGAAATTGAGATTTAATAAGCCCTTCTTTTTTGTTTTGCAAACAAACACATTTTTAGTTTTTGCGCATTCAAGAAACAATATCCACCCAAAAAATATAAATGTGGTTTGACATTACTGCACTGAGATTGCTTTTGACAACTCAAAACGGAAAACAAAAACGTTGACCAAAAATGCATGTGGCGACAGTAACTTTTCCAAGCCCGCATTAGCTCTAGCACGGAGGTATGACAGTAATGTGGCTGAGGTTTGGGTCCGGTGGGACTCTTTTGGGCATTGTGCAGAGAAGAGGGGAGGAAGAGCTCGTTCCTTTATGAGCGTTTTCGGTGGAGGTAGTGGATGAGAGGAAATGACTTCTCTGAGGTTAATATAGAAGTGTGGTTTTCCGACAGTAGCTGCTGTGAGACTCTCTGCAGTCGCCCAATCATTGCCAGCAGCCAACGTCTTGTTTATCTCTCGGTAATCACAGATCTAGTCCGCTAATTACAAAGCTAAAACAAAGCGCTCCAGGCAGAGAGGAGCCGTTAAAAGGATTGGTATCAAATTATAAGAAATCAAGAGAGTTTTGGGTATGAAGTATTGTCACATTCACAGCATCATCTATTTAATGAAGTAAGATGAGTGAATATGATCTGAATCTGATTTATTTGACCAATTCCTTTCCCTGTCTCCTTCAGAAGCCTGATGCCTCGGACGCTGGAGGGCCAGATCACCATGGAGAAGACGCCCAGCTACTTCATCACCAAAGAAGCCCCCCGTCGCGTCTTCTCCATGGACCGCAGCACCAAGCTCATCGTGGTGGTCCGGGACCCTGTGACGCGCGCCGTGTCCGACTACACCCAGACCCTCACCAAATCCCCGGGCCTGCCGTCTTTCCAGAACCTGGCCTTCCGCAACTCCACCACGGGCCTCATCGACACGTCGTGGAGCGCGGTGCGGATCGGGATCTACGCCAAGCACCTCGAGAACTGGCTCCGCTACTTTCCGATGTCCAGGTTCCTGTTTGTGAGCGGGGAGCGGCTGGTGACGGATCCGGCGGGGGAAATGGGGCGCGTGCAGGACTTTCTGGGACTCAAGCGCGTGGTGACGGACAAGCACTTCTACTTCAACCAGACCAAAGGGTTCCCCTGCCTGAAGAAGCCGGAGGGGAGCAGCCGGCCGCGGTGCCTGGGGAAGTCCAAGGGCAGGCCCCACCCCCAGATCCCGACGGACGTGCTGCTGCGACTGAGGGAGTTCTACAGGCCCTTCAATCTCAAGTTCTACCAAATGACGGGTCAGGACTTTGGCTGGGGCTGAAATTGACTGTGATGTTCTTTGAAAACCAAAAAGTGGGAAGAGTACCAAAGCCTTTCAGAACACAGGGCAGTTTTGTGATTTAAGTAGTTTTGTGTGGAAGCTACGAATCGAGGCATCCAAACAGTGAACATTTTCTGTGTCAAAAATACCAACCTCTTCCACGCACTACTACTCAAAACATGAACTTCTCCCTTGATGGTCTGCCAACCGGGGTTTCTGTTTGTTTACAACATTCATGAATGGACACAATCTGTGAAAGGTCATACAAAGAAACACTTTAACAAGGGATACCAAAGTTCAAGCTAAAATAAAAAGTACACCAAGGCAGCAACAATATGCACCACATTACAAAAAGCAAAGAATGTTTTTTTTTTCCTTTTTGATGCACAGTAGATTGTGTCGGAGAATCCGGTTTTCATTTTGGTTTTGTTTCTACGAGGCGCAGCGCAAAAAAGTATGACATCAGGTTCACATTGTTCTGTAATTTGCTGTTTTTATAATGTTAGAATCGTGTGTTTTCAGACCACTTTCAGATCATTGCCTTCTTACCGCCAACAGCCGACTGTAAATGCATTTGTATATTTCCAAAAGTTTAATTTATAAGAAAAGACACGCTATTGTTCAGACATTTTTGTACATGACTCTTGAGATTCTAAGTAAAAAAGAATTGTTATTGTTAAATGCGTGTCTTGTGTTGATTCTAGCTCTGCATGAGATTTTCACTCGACCATCCATTTTGTATGAAAAGACAAATGTTTTAGATTATATGCAGGGGAGCTATAATTGTCTGTTCAAGGGGAGCTGCGGGAGACTCAATTTAAATATAATTTCATTAGTCATTATTTTGGCGGGCAAAAGTGCAGTTCATTGAGATGGATTAAAAGCATGTAATGCATGAATGAAATTAATAAAAGAAAAGGAAAACAAATATAGCAATAACTCATCAGTGGATAGAGATATTCATTTGTTTAACAAGCAAAACAAAAGTAACAAGCGGGAACAATAGCAGCATTTGTTTAACATTCCTTGCAAGAAGGGCCAGTGGAGGTCTGTGTTCTCTGAATGCTCGCCCTGATTTGACATGTAAAAGAGCTCAAATCTATCATAATTGCTAACATAGGTATTGCATTGTTGTTGGATAACGACTTCAAACGTCGTAATGTGGATGTTTCATGCATAATTGACGCTTAAATAATTCTTTTGGGCACCTCAGCATAGTTTTTCAAATTTTAAATGATGCTTTTGCAGGAAGAAGTGGGAATAACAAGATATGATGACGCTTTGGGCCTGATCTTAGGAGCGCACTTTAATATCTTGCCACTCCAGACTTAGCGTATTTCAGTGGGAAGTTCTGTGCTTGGGGTGGAGAAACACCCATGGCCAAGGGTGGTGTATGTACAAGATTTCCTCCAACCAGACTCTACAACCAAGCGAGTGCCGACTGTAGCTCTTTCTCTCTTTCGAGACATGAACATTGTTTAGCTCATGATGGGTTAATAAAGTTTTTAGTTTGACCTGTGGGAATCTGTAATGCTTAAAGCAGTACTATGCAACGTGTTTACCTTAATAAATCCTCTCCGTAGTCCCTGTGGGGGTAATATAAGTGTTTAAGGGATGATTGGAGGGTCTTTCATCTCCCCCTGGTGTCTCTGGCCAGAAAACCATGTTTGCAACTTGACTGTCATTGGACCGGAGCCACCAATACACACAAATAGAATCACGAAGAAGAAGCTAACATGCTAACGGGCAAAGCTAACTGCGGGCTAGCGTCACTTTAAGCAGTATTTACAGCCAAGTTTGGGTGAAAAAAAATATTTCCATTTAATAATTGGATGTACAATATCCAGAGCCGGTTTTTCCTATAGGCAAACTATGCAAGGTGCCAAGGGCCCCCGCAGCCACAAGGGCCCCGCATCTCAGTCAAACTATGGTGATGTTACACAGATTAATCAATGCGGTTCTCATGCACAGTTAGTTACAGTAACTCTGGTTCTCTGAATGTGCACAGTCTATAACGAATTGGGCTAATTCTCAGTGGTCAGACAGAAATAACCGCCAGGTGCAGGTTTCAGTTAGTTTTAAATCAGCAGTTTCAAAACTGTGGGTCAGGGACCAGAGGTGAGAGAATGTGACCATTTACCATTTTAAAAAGTTGGGAAATAAACTTGTAGTCGTCCTAAATCCCAGTCTGACAGTGGCTTAATGGTTAGTGGTTCTCACACAGAGGGATGGGGCCTGAAGTGAGGTCATTATGTTCCACTTCTGCCCTGAACTACTGCACAGTGGAACCGTTTTTGACCGTAAATGGGTTTGCTCTTCGTCGAATAACCATGGCATGCTGTACTGTAGGGCCCCCTTGTGGATTATTGCTTAGGGCCTCAGAAGGGCCAGCACCGGCTCTGACAATATCCCTCTCTCCCTTCACCTTTTCTGTCAGTGTAGTATTTACTCTCCAAGTCAATTAATAAGTAAAAAAAAAATCGCAACTTGCTACGACACCTGCAGTTGCGCTTATGGCCTTTAGGGGCAAGAGTTACTTAGTACTGCTTTAAGGAAGAACACACGTAAACGAGGAAATGATTGTCAGTGGTGCTCCCATCAGAGCAGTCACCTCCTCGAAGGCACATAGCTCTGCCACTTGGAAAATCTCACCTCCCTATAGTTCACAAGATATAGCCCTTTGAGTTAACGGCATGCTCACAAATCAACGGTGCCATAATGAACACACTTTGGGCGCAGAACTGCTGAGAATGGGCTCAGGCAGTACAGATTAGAGTGCTTCAGCAGGAGCAGAAGAAAAAACAACTAAAGTGAACAGGATTACTTGAATGAGGTGAAATAGTACACCAGGGCTGTGTTTTTGACGAGAGAGCAACATGATTGAAGGTTAAAAGAAAATCCCTGCCTTCAATTCAGCTTGTGGCAAGATATGACCACTTTTTCCAGGTCATAGGTCTCCTCTCCACAACATGCACGGCTGACGCTGAAGTTAACGCAGCAGCATGCCGTTCTCTTCTGATGTGTAAGCAATCAATTCTGCCAGCTGATTGGAGACCTTTTGAGTATGGCAAACTTTGACCTGGCCCCTGCCCCCTGACCTGTGCGCCGGGACACCACAGAAGCCGCTGACCAGCACCACCGCTGAACACTTAATAGACTTAATAGACTCTCCCCTTACAGTGCCGTGTACAGCCCGCAGATAGACACGCTCACAGCGGCCCGACAACCCCCCCTCAGCTCCCGTGTATTAATATTGGATCCAGGAGCTCTCGGACCAGGCCTGAAGGGAGCAGCCCGGATCAATACCTGCCTCTGTAGTTTATAGGTGGTGGGGATATGCTCTTATGTGTTCCATGTCCTGCTGTCTCTTTGATTTAGCTCAGGGGTCGGGCCCGGGTCGCTGGTATCGTACATTTGTAAAATATTATTTAACGTTTGATATATTAAGGCCAAAAAAAAAGAGTAAATCACCTTCTTTCCCCCCCACATATTGATCGTTCTCAATGTTCAATCAGATTTTGTTTTTTCGATACTGAAAATGAAAGATAAAGCTCAATGGCTGGATTCTGGAGGCTCTGGGCTTTTAAATGAGCTTGGAGATAAATGCATGTCAAGCTGAGCTGGGAATTCCCTTTTTGAAGCCAGTCAGAGAGCACGCTACATACCCCATGCTCTTGGTCTTCTTCAAAGTCCAAACTCCAGAGCAGACACTTGTGCTGTTTCCGCCGCAGGGTTGGATGGAGACCTGTTGACTAAAAGGCAACATGCTGATCATTGAGACTGACCTAATCACGATACGGTTAGAATTTGCTGGATTGCACGTTTGTATGATGTACTGTATCGTCCGTCATGCTGTATTCAGAGTATGGTCCAAATATACACGGGGGGATATGTGTAGAGCCTGGTTTTAATCTTCCCAAGGTTGGGGCAGTTACCGTGGAGATTTAGCTGCAGTTGTAATGTTTACGGCGCTACGTTCGGGAAGCACTTTGTCCTTGGTGTTTCTCCTCTAACAGGCAGAGAGTGTTTACGATAACAATATATTTTTACATTTTTAACAGCTGCTGCTGGTGTTTAAAAATGTAAAGATTACAGTTAAGGGATTTACAAAACGTATGTGTCTGAATGTCCACCCTAACCCCCCATTTACTATATACTTACTATATCACGTCCTTCTTCTCACAGCGCCACAGTACAAGAGAGTTCACGAATAATAAGATAACAGATCGGGCTTTATTGATCTCACAATGGTGAAATTCACTTGAACCCTCTGCTCTCCAAAAACGGGGTTGCAAACAGGCAAAAAAAAAGGCAATCAAACAAGAACAGGACGATCACCAGGGACCCTATCACACAGTCTCACACAGTAATGCCTTCAGGGAGGAGACTGTGGCATCCCAAGCCAGCTCCAGTCCAACAGTTTCATACACCAGGCCATCAGGAAGCTGAACTTGAACCCTGCCTTCCCTGCGCTCCCAACCCTCACTCCCCATCCCCCCGTTCAACAATCAAGGGTGAGAGAAATATAACTTCAAATCATTCACAAATGGTTTGACAAATAAAGCAATCTTGGAACTTTTTTTTGATAATGTGCCTGTAATAATGGATTTCTGCTATAAAGAAATATTCAAGTGACAGTTTAATATATATGAATAAATGTTAGTCAGATTAGGTTAGGATTATATTTAAGGGGTTATATTTAAGAACACCTACCCAAATCTTTGGGCACTCAGGCAAATTTGCCCTGATTACAAAATAATTCAAATGATATAACCTGCAGTAGGTAGTCCGGTCAAGCCTGACGCTCATCAATTATTATAATTATGCTTTTAGTCGTTTGAATGGGCTCCCACTGGGAAGACCTCAATGATCCCCCCTATAAGAGGTTGATTCATCAAGAATAATGCAACACGCAATTAAAACTCATTTGCGTTGTGTTTAGTTCAAAGACCTGTCATTGTTGGTTGTTGTCCCCCGACTCTTGCAAAGCATTGTGGTCTATATTGACCTTTTTGCGGGGAATTTTGAGAGCACTGCTTTTTCCTCTCTGGACATTCAGACACCACTACAAAATGGCAAATAATATTAGTGAACTGTAGTGTGGACATGTAGACACAGCCTTGGAAAAGTAAACATCTTTGGAACACGATAGGGTGCAAATGACCTGTTTGAATTTGGAAATTAAATAATACTTCAATTGATCAATCAGTAAATAAACACCAAGAATATAGATTATTAAGAAAAAAAGAAAAAATAAACAATTTTCTTCCATTTGTACAATAATAGCAGCCTGAATTATTGACAATAGTCTTTTTCTGTAACTTTCAATAAAACCACAGTTTTTATTGAAACCACAATAAAACATTTATATATATTGGCAAGTGCTTCTGTGTGTAAAACCTATTTTAGTACAAATTCTAAAAATGTACACAGTATGCCAAATGTAGTCCTTCACTGACAGCCTTTTACCTACTTAATGTAACGGCCCATTACAAGATGGTGTTGTTTTCCACTATATCTTGTTATAGAATACCTTGAGTCTCACTACTGCATTCACGGTTGAGGGGTGCGTAGGGGTGAACCGTCCCGCTATGGGCTCGAGTTTCCCCTCCGTTGTGGACCTCTCTTTATGTTCGGTTCTGCACTGGAGCGCTCCTCAGATAGCAGCCCCTGGTTCATTCAACAGCTGACTGGACTCATTCAGGCCTAAACAGCATTGATATGCAAACAGGCCGGTTCAGCCGCGGGTCTGTATTCCCACATAAGTATCGTGCTGTCACGGCTCTGTGTGAGTGTCCAGGGGTAAATCCCAAAGACACTGGGATTAGCCTAAACCCGGATATATCAGGATGGATGGACGCTGCCACCCCTTGAGATCTTTACACCTAAATCAAAGTGACTGGTGACCCTTCCTTCTGAGGTCAAGTGTGAGGCTGACTACAGGAGGGTAGGCCTCACAGCTTTGCTCCAAGAAAACACAGAAATGTAGATTTATAATTCACTTTAGATTTCTGTTGAAATTCGATGTGCAGCTTTCTGTACTATCGCATATGCCCAAGTGAGAGTGATAAGGAAAACAGGTTTTCTTCACAATTTATAAAACTGGTCATTTGGGGATTTTCAGGTGAACACATTTTAAAGAGAAACCAAAACTCTCAGGATCTGGAGACTGCTCCTGACAGGTTGCCCCAGCAGAACTGAAGGATGGGCCAAATGCTTGACACATTATCCATCAGCATCCATTCAGCAATACTTTAAAGGTACACTGCATAACTTTTTGGTTTTGCCAGCAACACAAAGCATGCTCCTTGTGACCCGCTAGACACAGAAAATGCTTTTTTGTGTGTGCAATGATTAATCAAAGACCAAATTTGTATGGGGAATAAACCTTTTTGAATGTCATATTTGGATGCCTTTAGTCAACATCTCCATGGAGACGTAGCACAGTGGTTAGCGCTCATGCTTCACAGCAAGAACGTCCGGGTTCGATTTCCACTGGGGACAGGCCTTTCTGTGTGGAGTTCGCATGTTCTCCCTGTGTCTGTGTAGGTTTCCCCTACCACTAAAAACATGTACAATAGGCCAGGATGAATGAGAGTGTGTTTGAGAGTGCACATGGGGATGACAGATGGAAATTAGCCATGGCTACAATCCAGTGTGGCCTGTTCATTAGCATGTACTGTCCCTGCCAAGAAATAAACCAATAAACGTAACCGAAGAGGTGAACATTTTTTTGGTATATTTCAACAATAAAAAATTCTGCAATAAAACAAATGTGTGTATTTTATTCTATTTATTGAGTGAAATGTTGCACAATGAGCCACACTGTGCAAGCCCTGATTTTGACTCAATTAAATTGAGATTGCCACAGCTGTTTCAGAATACACGGGTTATCCAGACAGCAGTGTGACACTTTTGAATCTCACTACAAGGCAAATTATTGCATTTCTATTTCAAAAGATGTCCACCCAGTCACACAAAAGAAGAATGTGGAAGTATTTGGATACTCGACTACTAAACTGGACACAACACACACATTGTTGGGATGAAAGGTTTGCAGCGTTGATCGACAACTTAAAGAAAAACTTCGCAAACATTGTGAAAATATGCACAAATGTGTAAAAACTTGTGTTGTTATGACACAACACGCCTTCTCAGTGCAGTCTGTCTGGGGCTGCGATGATCCCCACTTCTCCCCGTCTCTCTCGCCGGCTCTGGAGGTCAGAACCAGCACTCACCCCAGGGTTCAAAGTTCACAGTGGCCTCCTCCGGCAAAGGTCGCCCGGACTCATTTGACCCTGAAGTTCATGGGGTTATTCTCAGAGCGACTGGCCGCCTTGATTAATATATAACCGACTTCATGTAATGGACTCATTTGCTGTGAATGATAGAACTAAATTGGTCATTATTGGGGAGTGGGGAAACCTCTGTGTCGGGCAATAATCTATGATCGCAAACGTTATTGGCTCTGGGGTTTGAATCGTTGTGAAAATATACATAAATCTCAAATATGTAAGGAGGAGGAGGCTGTTGTGTAATATAAGCTGCAGTAAGGCATTGATCTGGTAAAACAACTGCTTAAGACTGATAACACTTAGTTTAAAGTGGACATTTGATAGAGGAGTCATCTGTTGACCCCCTGACCTCCGGGCAGGAGAGTGTTCGGGGTAAGGAGAGTCCGCCGACAGCCAGACATACCCAGGTCTGACACACCAGCAAGATTGGTGTGGTAATGATTCCCAAATTACCACGATTTTGTGGCGATGTTGTGTTGCATATTTATTCTTCAAATCTCTTAAGTCAGATGCCCAGCTAATAAAATATTGGCCTTTGTTGAACCTTCAAAGTGCATTATGGAACTTTTTGAAGTGAAATTTTGTGTTTTATTAAAGATTATGTGGCTGTATGTGTGATTATCTTGGCTCCTTACTTTCCATCACAGAAGCCTTGATGCTCCAGGATCAAAAGGCGTTACAGAGGCCACTGTGATCAAAAGTAAAGGTGCCATGCTGACCAGTTCTAGAGCCGCACGATATTGAAGTAACTTACGATATGTGATGTGGCGGAGCAATATCGCAATATGATATTATCGTGATATTGTACCAATCCGTGCTCCATTCAAATTAAACACACATTTAACTGTCAGGAGTCATCCAAAAACACAAAATCAAGATAAAACATTTGGAAATGAACACTGAACTTTTACATATTTTTAAGTTCTGTTCACTCAGTTCAGTCAGATAAATAGTGATGTTGCGATATATTGTGGCTTCTTGCGATACGGATATTGCATCACCTAATATCGCGATACAATATTTTTTCTAGATCTATATTGTGCAGCCTTACGAACCACCCATACAGCCATTTGATCACAAAATGTCAATTACACACAGATATCAAGTTTTATTGTTTGTTATTTCGCACTTAAAAGTTGCATAATGCACCTTTAAGGCCAATAACCATTAGTATAAAAAGGAGAAATTTCAGACTGACATGCCAGCTGAACTGACATGTCTTTCTGTAATTATCATTTCTGGGACTGGCTTCAGGAATAAAGAATATTAAATGTCAACAGATATGAACAAGCCAAAGCTCAGCTAATCAAAGGAGGGTGAAACGTTGTCATCTGGGCCGGATTATTTAGTAGAAGACGTTTCTATTCAACGAGCTGAATTTCAACTTGCCTCTTTTCGACTGCTAGCTGTGGCCGACAAACAGCATCTTGGCCACCTCCAATTAGACCGGAATTGAAGACTTTGCGCTTCAAAAAATCGCCCTTGAAGCGTCGAGCCAGGCCGCTGTTGGTTCGTCATAACCGCTCGTACAGATGCCAAATCATACAAGGCCTGATTGGTTTAATATGAGGGCTGCTTCACTTTGATGGGCAAGCTTCAAATTAGGTGCAAACACTTCTGGTCCCGGCTTTGCGCTCAATGTTTGCTCTGTAATTAGCAGCTCATGAAAGAGAACAAGACGCGCACTGTGCATTAGTTTGAAATGGAAAAAGAAAAAAATCCCAGCGCCTGGTGTTGCAGACTTGTAGATGCTCGTTTCCATTTTGAACTGCTCCTCGATGACAGTTTGGTTAATGAATGAAGCTGCTTATTGATTCCACCATATGTTTGACAGAGCCGCTTCAATGGGCTTTTGTGCCTTTTCCAGTCGAGCATTTTTCGCAGGTTTGCTCGCTCACAGAAATAGGAAGCAGAGGCAAAGATGCGGAGGCGATGGAAACCGGATTCAACATGTTTGTCTCAAGGGCGCGAGGGAACAGGTTGTCTTAAAAAAGTGCTGAGGTAAGAAAACAACAAGGGAGCGGTATAAATGGACGCCCTTAGGGAGAGTCATTAACACTTAATGAAGCTGGCCTACAGTGGATATCTACACGTGACCTTTGACCCCCGAATGGCATGCCGTCCTCCTAAACCCGGCAAATGATTTGAAACGGGCTGTCAATCGTCATCAATATGAATAATTTTTTTGATGAATATGAAAATGTGTCAGAAATGAGAACAAATATACAAAGCTGGGTGATTTTCTGAGCGATTTTCATCAACTAACTTTAACTACGTCTTAAACAAAGTGTCACATTTAGCGTCAAATACAGCCCAAAAATGGATAGATACAACAATGGATAGATAAAAAAATGACTATGCCTGCTTTTTCCACCTGACTGTTTTATGCTGATAAAAAACTTTTTTTTTGTGTGTATTTAATCTACCATATTTTCTAGACTATAAGTCGCTCCGGAGTATAAGTCGCACCAGCAAAAAAATGCAAAATGAAGAAGAAATAAACATATTTGCACCAGCCTTGGCAACTACCTGGACATGGAGGCGCAACTGAACCGTTGACAAACCTCTCCCGGCATCACGTTGTTCAAGCACCCATTTGCAAACTCGGTTTTTGTTTTCTTCATTCCAGTAAGAATAACCTAAGCCTAGAGCGGTCTCTAGTGGCTGTCAGTGTGAAAATAACAAACATTGTGGGATTATATGTTTTGATATATAAGTCGCACCTGAGTATAAGTCTCACCCCAAGCCAAACTATGAAAAAAAGTGCAAATAACACGGCACTTAGAGTTTGGGCTCCTTATATTCCTGTTTCAAACATAAATGAAAAAAGTAGTGAAAATATACCCCTACTTGCTGCTGAAACTAATTTCTAGCTTTCCCAATAGTACTTGATTTTTGCTCAGTCATATTATTACTGAAGTTTTTGGTGCAGAAAATTGCTGAATATATATTTAGCTGCAGACGATGTGCCACATCTGCTGTTTTTTGAAGGTAAAATACATAAGAAAATAAATCAGGTGCTGCATCTTTAAAATTGTTTCCTACATTTTACATTCGCTGCACATGTGGAACAGATTTTGCGTAATCTTTTGGGTGAACCGTGTGTACAGTCCACTAACCTCTGTGTTTCTGTCCTCAGGGTTTTGTTTATGCCGCAGCGCCCAGAGCTAAATGAGTCGGTCTTCCACAGAACAGATGTCTAGGGAGTCAGGTCTCCTCTCTTTACACTGGAGACCGGCGTTGGTCAGATGGAGTTTCGTCTGGGTCCCTCTGCGGGTCTTTAGGGAGCTGATTGCCTTTCAGCTGCCCAATCTAAAAAGGAAGACAGAAATGTGCGCTAAGTGTCGAACGCAGCAATTTCATTCGGATTCTTGGGCAAAAGATACATGAGTCAAAAAGGTACTTGTGTAGCGACCTCTCTTTGTTGACACTAATGTAAGTTTCGTAACGATGACAACAACGTGCCCGAATGTGGATTTGAACAGGTGATCCTCTGTAGTTGATCCTCTGTAGTTCTATGTAGCAGCTATTAATGGGTGTGAAAATGTAGATAGCAACAAAATAATGTTAGGATGGATTACAACATATAACATGGAGAAAAAGTTGGTTTTAATTTTAGCATTTAAAAAAAAATGCAATATCCTTTTTCATTATTTATTAAAATGTTATTATTCATTGACTGTTACAACCTACTAAATTGCTAGAAAACATTATCATTCTTCATCTTAAAGCCACACTGTATAACATTTCACCAAATAAATACAATGAAATAAAAGCATTTATTCGATTATTATTTTTTGGGGGGTTTTTGGGTTTTAAAATTACTTAAAACAACAACAAAGATGTGTTTGCTGTGAACAGTTCACCTCTCCTAAAACCTGACTTGTAACTTTACTCGGAGCGGGGACGTCTCCAGTTCGTCTCCATGGAGATGTTCACTAAAAGCAGCCAAATAGGAGATTTAAATAAGTTAGATCTTCCAAGATCTACCAAATCCATTATTTGAGCAAAAATTGCATTTTCTGTGCGCCATTACGAGCAATTAGGTGCATTTTTTCAATTGCTGACAACAGCATAGTCCAAAATGTTACATAGTGTGCCTTTAACTTGAAGACAAAACATATTAACCTCTTAATAAATCTCGCCATAACCAAGCACATTTTCTATAGTTCGGCTTTAAACAAATCTAAAAGCTTCTGGACTGCAGAGTAACAGTGTAATGGCTCATTTGAAAGCTAAGACTGACAAAACTGATCATGACTTTGTTGTCTCGTGTGTTTTTGTCATGTTTTGGTCTCTTTTTTGTGGCTTTTTTGTCATGTTTTTGTAGGTTTATGTTGCTTTTTCAGTGCTTTTTTGTTGCATTTTGTCGCTTTATTGTCATGTTTAATTATGCTTGTGTGTAATTGACAAATAAAGCATTCTATTCTATTCTATTCTATGTTTTCGTCGTTTTTTATTGCCTTTCCGTTTCTTTTTTCATTGCTTTTTTTTTCTTGAGTTTTTGTCTCTTTTAGTGGCTTTTTTGCTGTGTTTTCATCCTCGTTTTTGTCGTTATTTTGATGCTTTTTTTTTTGTTTTGTTTTTTTAAAGCATTTTGGGTAAAGCCAAACTGGAGGTTAAACATATAGACGCACGTTTATGCTGACTCATAATTGTGTCTTATGAATAGACTTCACATTATTAGTCAGGAAACAAGAACCAAGCAGATGGGAGGCAGTGCACCGCTGGGATCCGACTTTTTCTTGATTCCCTTAGTTTAGATGTGGAGATGGGAACAATATCGTTTCCCATTCCTGGAAACACAAGGGTGAGGCAAAGACCACCTCCCCGGGTCTGATTATTTAATATTGAAGCGCTTTACTCCGTGGGCTGCGAAAAGGCCAGAGATTTACGGTCAGTGTTCAATAAGAGGCCTGTCACACGAGAAAACAGGAACACAAGACTTACAGTGCAAATCACCCGAGATTGGCTGGCTGCTGTGGGGGGATAAGAGATAGCTGAAAAGATAGAAAGAAAGATGGATAGAAGCATGCCGGGAGAGTAGAAGGATGAGAAGAGCGGGATTAGACAGCGATGGAGGACAAATGGGCGATAAGTCCAATGTACAATGGGGCTGGGAAAACCTCTCCCTGTAATTCAATACGCAATGTTGATAATACAATACAACATAACACAGTCAATATTGTGAACATTTTGAAAGACATGTGTCCAAAAGTTCTCGACTAAATCTGACATTTGTTAAAGTGTTAAGATTGAAAAGTGCATTAACACAACAAAATGTTGGTTAAAAGAGCTTTGAGTGTCTAGTCTAGGTGGAAAAGTGCCATCATTAAAGAGGGTGGTGGGTTTTTTGCATATATTTGTAATATAAACGGAAAAAACATTGGTAATGATTTTACTCCATGATGAAATTATTAACTTAGCAAGAGATCGAGAGGTGAGGAAGGAGTATTTAGTGGATGCTTTAGATGTACTTTTTGCGGGATGCCGCCACGATAGCCACCGGTGAAGATCGAAAGATTACTCAAAGATGCGCTAGCGGCTCGAAACATGGCTCCAAGTATGTTTTTGATGAGTGAACAACACTGCAACCTACTCTAAAAGTATTGAATGGCATTATAACCCCCACTTTAACCAAGCACATTTTCTAAAAGCTTCTTGACTGGGGAGTTTAGAGCCCATAGGTAACGTTGCATTTGAAGGCTACAAAACTGAGCTAAGATTTTTCCGTGTGTTGTTGCCACATACACTTTTTTGTCGTATTTTTGACACATGTATTTGTTAATTTTGGCTGCATTTTATTTTGTTTGCTTTTCCATCATGTTTTGTTCTTTTTTGTGTGTGCAAAAAAAAACAAAAAAAAACCTTTTTTTTTGTTCTTCTTTGGTCATTTTTCTGTTACTTTTGTGTCAGGTTTTTGTTGCGTTCTTGTTGCTTTTTTCTATTTTTTTCTGTCACATTTTAGTTGCTTTTTTATAGTTTTTTGTGTAGTTTTTGAGGCTTTCTCTGGTAATTTTTTTGTTTTACGTTTTCATCCTTGTGCACATCTCATTTTTGACACTATTTTGACTTGTTCTTTCAAGAAGCAGTTAGATTTGGCATTGCTGAACTGGAGAATATGTGAATTAAGGCGGGGGTTTAGAGATTTATTGGTATTGTATATTATTATTATTATTACCATTTTCAAAACAGACGATGCTTCAACTCACTGTATCAAAATCTTAAAGCACAGGTCATGCCTTCAACACCACTGAGACCGACGAGACGCATGTTCCCAAGAAAAACACGCAGCTAAGTCCCGGCTAAATCCATTTTCCGTACTTTACTTCCTCGCCATAGGAAATGCATATTGCGATCGGACAGAAGCCTAAGCACAAACAGATGTTACTCTCGTTCAGTTTAAATGAAGGGATTCTTTCAAAAAAACACCAAACAAATTGTCCTCCTCTGGTCATTTGTCAGGTCTGCAGTGAAGCAGAGGCAGGTGATTGACACTCTGTGGTTTTGAGGGATCATTCAAGCCTGAAATGTGTAGAAGAAAATTACTTATTGGTTATTCTATAGCCATTAATCTCAATGCGATGAAGAAGCGCTTTAGGTGGAAAGGCGCGCATTACCTTGGATGATTATATTGACATAATCCACAATGACCTTTCTGCTATACTTACTCTTACTCTGGCCGTGCTGCTTGATTGTGTCGGATAATTCATTTTGAAAAGCGTGACACAGGATGCATGTGTCAAAGGCATAATGTAGTACTAGTCACAAAAGAAGTACTTTCTCCCGCGTGTTGATTTAGAAACCATTGAGAAGGATGTTTTTAAATGACGCCAACGACGATGCCAACTGCTGTGGCTGCGGAGACCAGCTTTAGAATAACAAAGTGATTGTGGATGTCAGCTAGAAGCCAAAGTTAACTTTATAAATGTGTAAATGTGGTCAGAGGGATAAACATCGAGAAAACATTGACAAAAAGCTGTGGTCCGACCTCTTTGAAAGTCCAGCCAGTGAAAGAGAATCATTTGGTGACCTGACCCCATATAGAAACTCTAATGGACACTTTTTTCTCAAACTTTTTTATTTGCTACTTTTTGCCAGGTAAAGTAGTAGGTTAAAAATTTAGGTAAAGTAAACAAAGTCCATGTATTTCAATTAAGAAGATGCACGGGGAGCAGAAACCAAGACGAATCTCTTGAGGACATTGGACCTCATTCACAAACGTTTGTTCTTAACGCCTTCTTTGGAAGATTTTTGACATTCACAAAACTTGTTCTTAGCTGAAAACGTTCGTCAGTCTGGAGAATTCTTACACACAAAAACAATCTCCAGTTCTGTTCACGATCCTGCTCCTGACAGAACCCAACATTCTGAGTCATATATATTTGTACGTATTAAATCATGTATTAATTAATGCCATAATGTACATACAGTATCCTCATCATAAATTACAGATGGCTTCATAAGTTTGTAATATCACTTGTATTTTTAATTAATGGCCATAATGGCGTTCAACAGTTTTAAATGCGCTGCTTAAAGTTTATTTGATCGAGACGAACGTGGTGCTCGAACCCACGACCTTGTGTTCCCGAGGCGCACGCTTTACTTGATGAGCTGAACGTGCAGAGTGTTAATGTTCCGCCGCATCTATTTAAGGGACGGGAAGAGAAGGAAAACCCTTTTGCAATGTACAAATTATATCTATTTAAACATTTTGTAATGAGAGCTAATTCGTGCCCAAAGGTTTAGGAAGGACCTTGAGCGTGTGGCGCCGATGGCTGGGATTTTTATCTTATGGGGTTTTGTTGGTTATTAGTTTTGGATTTGTGTTTGGTCATTAATTTCTTCCTTCACTGCCTTTGCGTGCAGCACTTTTTTTTAGAAGTTTCTTAAGAAGATGTTCATGAATGAGGCCCAATGTTTCGCCGACTGCACAGCATTTATCTATAAAATACATATAAGCTGACACGGACATGAAATGATCAAAGCAGATTTATATCCGCATTTCCAAACACACGGGTTTAACTTCCAACGCAATCAATTTGATTTCTCCCCCGGCCGCGGCGTAAAAAACACCTCCACTCCCGATAAGTCAAACCCTAATCCATAAATCCCAGAAAGGCCGCGACAACATTCTGCGTATGGCGTTAAGCGTAGCCGGGACACCTCGCATTCCGAAAAGATCAATGCTTCAGCGGGATAACCATAATCGGCTGACCTCCCACGGCCCCTCGGACACGCAGCCTGTTCCTCCCACCGCGACGGGGACGGCGCTAACTCCCAGGTAATGGGGCACATTGCAGGCAGCGGGTGAACCTCGGCTTGGGGGATCAATAGGCAGCAAAAGGCGAAGGTAATATGATATTGACGGAGCTGCAATTACAAGACGAGTGCGACTTTATGTCCGATGCATCTCTGTCCTTGTTTCTTCTGTGAGTGCTCGCGCATGCATGGACTTAATATATCTTTTTTTTACTTGCTCCAGGAGTGCAGCCTCGGCACGGGCAACATCGATAGCTCAGTGACCGGCTAAAGGAAATCAATTACTGTGTTGTTATTATCAGAGAAAGATCTGCCACTTATTCCAGCACCATTCCCAGTTTGCACATAGATTAGACATTATTGAGAAATAATACAAGCCGGAGAGAGTCACCGAAGGAGCTTTTAAGAGATAAATTAGGTATCGTGTCACTTGTATGAGGAAATAAACCGCAGTCAGGGGTCAAAACACTGACTTTGTGTTTTAAAAGGAGTGATTAATCGGACATGCTTGTGTGAAAATCTGTCTAGATCAAATTATTCCGAGATATACTTGATGTTAGGAGTCGCCAAAGTGAAATAGCAGAAGTCCAAACGCTGGTGGTCTGAAATCGAGGGAATGACAGTGAAGGGGAAAAGCGGTTGGCCATTAAATGAATGTCCTGGAGAGGAAGGTAAGAGAAGAAATATAAAGAAGGGAGTATTATAGTCCAAATATAACATCGGCTGCATCAACTTTATACAAAGGATCATTTTGAGTCAGAGGAGACGCAAAATAGGAATTTTCTTCTTCTTCTTTGATCAGTTCTTCGGAGGAATCACAGAATCAAATAAGAAACGTCCTCGCCATAGAGCAGTGCTTCTCAAATGAAATGGCGTCGGAACCCACCCTAAGATAGCAAGCTACGACCATGGACTGTAAATCAAGAATGGACTAATTATAGCTCTCTTCTTCCTGAAGCTCTAATGGACTTTCCAATGAAGCTTTTTTTTGGCCCTTTTACGCAATTATTAAATATAGGCTTGTCAATCTTACTTCCACATGTTTGTCTCAACACTTGCAACATCATCCTATTTCATTCCTTTCGTTATTTTTATTTTTGCCCTGTTCTAAATAAAGGAGCTGGCTCCAAAATCCAGCCACATTGCTAGCATGATCGAGCTTCAGTTCGTACTGAACGGTATGGGGGAGGCCACACTCACTTACGCCATTCTTAATTTACAGTCTATGGCCACGACCCAAATTAGAATTGAATTTGTAATGTACATTGTCAAATTTTTTGAATTATTATTAATGGAAAATTCAATATTTTACATCGTATATGTTTAATTTAAACACACCTATAACATTGAAATCATAATCATAGCAACTCAGCAACAATGATTCTTACGCACTAAGGTAGCGTTTTCGTATTTTTAAGTAGTTGGGAGCAGTTCGTTACCCACTATTGAAAATTGTTCCCTTCACTGACCCACTTCTGGGTTAAAGCCACTCCTGCTTGTCTGTCTGTCTCCACAAATACATCACACAAAAAAGGAAAACATAAATAAAGTGTTCTCCGTAACCTGTGGACTTCCCCTGTAGCTCATCTAAAGAGTCACAGACCTTTTAACACTCGGGATAAAACCAGGACATGCCCACCCAAGAGGACGCAACAACTTTCACCCGTACGATGTCAGCACGTCTGTTTCTCTTAATAAAACCTTTCACTTTGACATCAAGAGACAACAATGCCCGTGTCTGTAAGTGGGGTTTTAAACTGTGGTGGTCTGGGCAAAGTGGAGGGACCCCCCTGAGAGCTGAAATGTGAGTGGCATGTCAAACTCAATGTAGTCAAATGAAATTCATGGAACGGGTGCAGCCAAAAGGTCACCACTCAGGAGAGCTCAGTAGTTTGTCCATTTGTAGATATTAAAGCCATACTAAAAAAACATGCATCTTTACTATGGGCAAACTCCAGAGATGTTGCTGTTTTGTTTTGACAGTTACCGCAGTGTGGCTTTAAAAAGGACATAGACACTGTTTTTAAAATCTGTTCTTCACGGGTTGGCGTTTAGCAGGTTGAATGCGATTAATTCACACAAATAAGAAATTATAATATATCATCATGTAAATAGAGTTACAAAAAAGCAGTGGTGGTCAAAGTACTTGATTTCATTGCTTGAATAAAAATACAGATGCTACTGTGCAGTCAAATTTTCAGTGAAGTATTTGCTGTTGAAAACACTTAAGTATTCAAAGTAGAAAGTACAAATCAGTTTAAATAAATGGTATGTTAACTTTGAATCTTGAAAACCACAGAACTTGCGGCCGAATTCGCCATCTGTTCTGCGCTGCCACATAACGGGGACAACACTTCTTCCTTGTTGTGAGTCAATGACATTGACAGTACGTCGCCATCTGTTTTACTGGAGTCTGCATTTTAATACTTTTAAAATAAACACGAGAAATGTGGTTTTGTAGAGAATATTAAATTCATATTTCAAACGTAGTACAAGTAAGAGGTTTTCAACAAAATAAAGATCTTCAAAAACACAAGTACAATTTAGGGCTGAACGATATTAAAGTAACTTGCAATATGCGATACTGCTGTGGAATATCGCAATATTATAGCGTTATTTCACTGGATCATTTCAACACGATATGTTCCATTCAAAATAAACACAAATTGTAAGAAACTACTTTTTCAGCAAATTGTGTTAAAACAAGACTTAAAGAAAGTCTGCAACAGGACCAAAACAAGATATGAAAAAAGGTCACCGTTTTTCCATATCGAGATGTGGTCTGACCTGAGCTTAGACGAGTTGATACGTACCTGTACCCGTTTGGAGCTATAGGAATACATTGGGAGAGCCCAAATGTTAACAACATCTTTGGTCTTTTTGCGTGACTGAGGGCACACACAAAGACCAGACAGGTACGCATCAACTCATCTACGCTCAGGTAAGAAGTATCTCAGTATGTAAAAACGGTGAACTATTCCTTTAAGTTAGTACATGTTTCACTAAAACTGAACTTTTACACAGTCATAAGTTCAATGCAATGCTTGTTTTTGGCTTAGTTTGCAAAGAAATGTCGATCTCAGTCAGATGAAGACTTTAGTGATGTTGC
This sequence comes from Gobius niger, assembly GCF_951799975.1. Lineage (NCBI taxonomy): Eukaryota > Metazoa > Chordata > Actinopteri > Gobiiformes > Gobiidae > Gobius > Gobius niger. The sequence continues at coordinate 9,650,706 of NC_136870.1, read as the reverse complement.
GATATATTGTGGCTTCTTGCGATATGGATATTGGATCACCGAATATCGCGACACGATATTTTTTTGCGATATATTGTGCAGCCCCAGTACAGAACTTAAATCGATTTTCTATTTACTTCTCAAATGCAAAATGTTCATAGACATTTAGACACAAATTTATTCCATAACTAAAGGATGAGCACCATTTTGACTTTTTTACTCTTTTTTTAAACCAGCAAATTCTGTTTTTTGTTACATAATATGGAACAATCCAGTAACATTCTTTAAATGGTGGAAGCTGAAAGCCTGGGAGAAACATACAGCTGGGGATGATGACTCCTTATGGATGCAGATCTTGTTGTCTGTACTTTAAAGAGGGGGTATTATGCTTTCACTCACATAGCATCAGTCTATAGCAAACTACAATGATGACGAAACCTTCTGTTGGTCTGTGAATGCAGTAAATTAGAATAACTGCCTTGTATAAAATGTCTCTCTCAAAATGGCTGTAGTGAATGTCTTGAAATAGGCCTCTGTCTCTTTAAGAACCTCTGAGCCTTTAGACACGCCCCCTCCACACGCTGTCTGTGGCATCAGTGGGGAGGGGGTTCTGCTGAGGAGCAGTGGTTGGTTACTCGGCTGGTGACGAAAGCTCGGAGGCGTCTCCAGGAGGTGGGGGCGTTCCTAGGAGGACTCAGGCAAACCTATCCCTAAAATGGCCGCCATCAGAGTTTTTACAGATTACTCAAAAATACGTGAATGTGCCAAGGCAACACTTCAGGCATGTTTTTGACATAATAACATGATGTAAAGCTTGAAAAAGTCGATTTTGCATAATACCCCCCTTTAAGTTACCTTAATAATGTGTTATGATTTCCTAATGGCGACCATTAAAACTACATTTTCAATCCGAGTGCGAATAATTGTGCAGCCCTATAATTTCCTGGTGTTTTGATCTCTCACCATCTGAGTTTATTCTATTCCGCTAAGCTACGCAGTCGGTATAAATTACACTTCACTTATCCAAAATATCTACATCTCCCCCCAAAAGGCCATTCATTTGCGAATTAAAGCCAGCACGGGACTTCACTGTTAATCAGGACTTAGCGTAACATGATTTGACGGCCGCGGTTGGCTCCGAGTTACCCACATCTCCACGTCTCTCTGTGTGTTCCCAAGAAGCCATACTGGTCTGTGCCCTTCCAAGTCGCATCGCAAGCATCTTCCCGACTCGCACGCTTTGGGCCTGGCTACAGTGGCTAATGCTCTGCCTCAAGATTTAGCCATAATTCGTTCCATTCCGTTTTATTAAAGGCAAGCCGCGCTGTTATTAGTGAAACGGGGTGATGTCTTCCATATGTGATGTTCCCGGGAAGAGCGCGCCGAAGGGTGGAGGAGACGGAGCCTGTTCCCTCTAAGGGCAGTTTATGGGTTTGAAGAAGGCCGACGTGACATCCGATAGGTCGAGAGATCAAAGCGCCGCGGTTCAACTCTCACCAACATTTCAATGGCTCGCTGGAACACACAGCTATTATTTCACAGCGAAACCCGAAGGACGGCAACGGCGCGGCGCGGAAACATGAGTTTATCCGTGGCTGATTTGAAATTGTAGGTTGATAAGAAATCTAAAGCGGCGGTAGTTTCGTTGGAAGAGACGTTGTTGATCGCTGCTACAAGGCATGTATTCCGATGCTGTGTCCTTGGGCAAGACAATTCAAAACGCACGGTGATGGCTGCTGTGATGAAGTTGCTTTGATTGCAGAGCTTAGAATGGCTCCGATGGTGGATTATGAGCTTGAAAACGCAGAGTGCACTTTCGGGTTCTATCTGTTACACAACCACACTACCAAAAGTGCAAGCATGGGTTTAACCTCTTAACCCACAACTGAACGGAGCGTAATTCCTCCAGTTTGGCTTTGTCCAAATGTAAAAGTTTCTTGAAAAAAGATAAGTTCGAAAACGTGCCGGAAAAGCAACAATAACACAATAAACAAGCGACAAAAACACAACTAAAAAGTGATGAAAGACTCACAAAAAAGTGATGAAAAAAAAGCATCAAAACAATGTCAAAAACACAACAAAAAGAGATGAAAACACAACCAAAACAAAAACTATGAAAACGTGACAAAAAGGCTTTCGAAAATGTGACATAAACGAGGTAGCGATGCGACAAAAAACAACGGAAGTGCCGAGACAAAGCAAAAAGTTGCAAAAGTGTGCGGGGCGGAATAAGGTGAATAGGCATCGAGAAAACGCGCTTTGTTAAAGGAACAGGCCACCGGTTTTCCACCGAGATATGTTCTTACCTGAGCTTAGACAAGTTGATGTGTACCTGTCTGGCCTTTGTGCGTGGCCGTGGAAGAGCTTGGTCGCCTCTAATGTCACCCCATTTGGAGCTATAGGAATACCTTGGGAGAGGCCAAATGCTAACAACATCTCTGGTCTTTTTGCGTAGCTGAGGGCACGCACAAAGACCAGACAGGTATGTATCAACTCGTCTAAGCTCAGGCAAGAACATATCTCAGTATGTAAAAATGGTGGCCTGTTCCTTTAAGAGGTTAAATGACTTGAATTGAGATTTTTTATCTGTCCATGGAGGATCCTCGCCTACAGGGATTGGATAAGACGTATAGAAGCTCCAACAAGGACTGGTTGTTCTTCCGCGGCCTTGACGGACTCCCATCGGCCCTGGGTCTCTAAAGCCTGTCCGTCCATGGGTGTGGATCTCTCCTTCTGTGGTTCTCCCCAACGTTTCTTTTCTCTCCCACTGGATTTTGAGTTTTTCCTCGCTGTGTCGGAGGGTCTAAGGACGGGGGACACCCACGCGGCTCGACGTTTATTTGGGCTTTATGTTTGCCTGGATACTTAATTTGCCTGAACTTTACATTGCTTTTTCGATGACATTTTTGCCAATGGGACAAGAGCAATTCCCTTACCCCATTGGCAAAGAAATCGACCTGAAACGAAGACAAAATGTATTGAAATGAGTCAGAAACATCTCAGAATACGTGAAATATTCTAGGACAATTGCCCAGATACATCTTAACTAGTCAAAACAACTCGACTCGGTGTGCTTCTGCAGTGGAGCAAGAAACAGCCAAAATGAACAGAATTACTCAAAATTGCGTGAGAGAAGCAAAATGCTGTAGTCCAGGTTTTAGATGAGGGAAAGTTATAATACATCCATTTTTGCCCCTTCAAATGCCTCATATTGTGTTATCATAAGCATTTTGAATACACTTTTGGAGACATGGCAATTGATCAGCATAAAAAACACCTACATTTACCCTATACAGGCAAACAAACAATAGCAAATAATCTTTTACTCTAAGATGTGTGAATGAAACAAAACTTTACGTACCTACTTTTGATGAAGGAATAACATCTGATCATGGTGCAAAGCTCACAATGGCTCACAAAGTTGAAAATAGCATATTCAACATCAACAACTAATGAGTCACAAAGGGCATGGCTATTTTTGTGGAAATAGAAAAATTCTGACCGTTGTGCTTCGGAACTTCTGAGGCCGTCATTACAAACGCATTATCGAACTCACCAAGGTAAATGGAAAAATGAAACGACAGCATAACTTTTTACGGTTGGTGAAAACTCCCAGGACTAAGATTAATCCGGGGGAAAAGCTGAAAATGTAATAAAACAAGTCAATTAATTTAAGCTGAAGCCAGACCACAACCTTTTCCTAACATTAGCGCGCTCTGTTCTGAAACGTTCAATAACCGAGGAGCTTCTGGTTGTCTGCAGCAGCTTACGACGCCTGCACATTTCTCCCTGCATATGCTGAAAGTCGTGTTGCTGCGGACTGTTTTTACATGTGAGTAATAAAGCCGCTTCATCTGCAGAACAGCGTCTTCCCACAGAGGACTAACTACCACAAAGCTCCAGTGCATCGAAACTCTTTGATTGGTCCCTGTGGTCTTATCAAGTGAATGCATGATTTTCTCAGATCAAAGATGAGTATCGCGAAACCCCAGAATGGAAAATGACACTACAACTATGGTAAGTCGGCGAGAAACTATTTTTTAAAAAGTTGGGTAAAGGAGGGTTATGCTTGCTTGCCGTGACCGAGTATGGAGTGAATGAAAAAAAACGCAACAGAAAGAAGATTCCCTTTTCCATTTCTGAAGAAGACGGCAGATAACCGTCGAAACATGTCAAGAGCTTAAAGGGATATTTCAGGATTTTTGACATAGGATTGACATCTCATTTCCTAGTTATCCAGAGTGTTTTTTTTATTTCATGTCCTTATATTTGAAGAGTTTAGTGGTGCTAGGCTAGTGCTAGGCTAGCGCATGTCTATGGTAACTAGTAGCCTGCATTAAAAACAGTTTGACCCAACACAGTGCACCTGAGGAAAATCATTTATAACACCAGACGACCAATATAAATGTCTGTGTTGACTGAATAATTCAACATAAAGAACTTATATTTGAGCAGCATCAGCTTCCTGGTTTAAGCTACGCAGCGCTGGAGTGATCTGCTCGGTTACCGGATCTACAGTAGTTTGTTTACTTGCGGCCGGCATTACTACACGTGAAATTCACAAAGGAGCTTTCTACATATCAGATATGGCAACGTTTGGAGGACTGCCCGATGATTTTGAAGAGGTTTTTAATGCAGGCTACTAGTTACCATAGACATGCACTAGCCTAGCACTAGCCTAGCGCCACTAAACTCTTTTGTCTCTTTTTAGTCGCTTTTTTATTGTGTTACTGTTGCTTTTTTGGTCACTTTTTTGTGGCTTTTTTTCTTCTCGTTTCCCTCACTGTTTAGACACTTTGTCCAAGAAGTTTTTAGATTTGGGAAACTGGAGAAAATGTGCTTGGTTCTGGTGGGGGTAAAGAGGTTAATATTTATCCACACAGCCGCAAAGCTTGAATTCAAATATGAAAATATAACAAAAAATTGTACCTTGTAAAACGGGTCACTCCACAGCAAAAGAAAGTCTACTTAATCCATCAAAAACAAGAGCTAAATTACACGTATCGTGCAGATACCGCTTCGCACATCCAAGGCGTCGCCATAAAATCAGCAACACTTAAATCAATAGCAATCAGCTCGTAAAATGGCAGCGAGTATTGCCACATAGCAATGACGCCGTGTCCTGCAATCGTACCATTTCTCCAGCCGGCCCTCCAAAAACATAATCACTTCTTTGTTTGACCAGAGCACATGTCTGGGGCTGCTGCTTCATGTATCTCTCTGCCGTAATTGAAGAAATGTGTTCCCTCCGTCATTTAAGGGAAAAACACGACATTTGCAATATTGTTTTAATTAAATGCAAGACTTTTGAGGTCAAAGTTGTGGGAGCGTGATATTTCTGTCAAACAAGGGCAAGTCACTGCGAGGACTTGACTGGTATAGACCAGGACAAGATGCCGTTTGATGTAGCAGAAATATAGCGCGGGGTCTTTCCACAGTTAAAGTGATGAATGGTTGAAAGCTCTGGGTAACATTACATTGACATTGGGTAGATTTGAGGATAAAGAATTCTGAGGACAAAGCAACGTAAATTCTTCAGAGGGGAAATGAAAGGATGGATCAGTGAAACTACACTCTGAACATAAAAAATATGATTTGTACGATAAGGCTTGACTGACTGAGTGTACGGCGACGCGATTTTGGAAAACATATCAGATTCCGATTAGATTTGTGGGATTTAAATTCAAGATTCAGTTTCCAGTCTGCCCTTTAAAAACGTCCAGGAGCAAATGTTTTGAGAGAAGATTGAAATATGAACCGCAAAAACTCAGAACATGTTTGCAGGGTTGTAAAACTACGGCCGTTTATTTAAACACCATGAAAACAGTAAATAATTGCGTCCTTTGAGATTCCATTTTGATTACGATCAGTCCAACCCCTGAGAGCTGTTATGTCATTATGTAACTTGGAATAAGGCCATGAGAGTGTTAATAAAAGATGCCTGAGCGAGGAGTGGAGGTGGAGGTACCTGTTCTGGCATTGAAGAAGCCACCACAGCAGCGACGGGACGCTCAGCTGGGCCACCTGGAAATGAGAACGAAAATGAAATAACACTGTCAAGCCGTTTCAGTCCCAGATGTACAGATGTACGAAAAGCACTGGGGGGCCCTTAAACTGCACTTGTTTACTGTTAAATGTAAAAAAAAGAAAAAACAAAGAAAAAACAAAATGACAAAAGCGTTGTTATGACCCACCTTAACCGAGCTCATTGTCTCCAGTTTGGCTTTACCCAAATCTAAAAGCTTAGATCAGCTTAGATCATTTTTGTAGGTCTTAGCTTTCAAATGAGGCACTACACTGGATGTAGTGCCTCATTTGAAAGCTAAGACCTACAAAAATGATCTAAGCGGATCTTCTTCCTTGCGTTGTTGCTGTGTTGTCGTCACTTTTTTTTTTTGCAGGTTTATTTTTCCCCCCACTTTTTTGTATGACTTTCATTGTTTTTTTGTCACTTTTTTGTCACATTTTGTTGCTTTTTTGTTGTTTTTATGTCACTTTTTTGTTCCTTTTTTTGTTGCTCTTTTCGAACTTTGACATTTTTTTAGATGAGTTTTTGTCACTTTTTTGTTCCTTTTTTTGTTGCTCTTTTCGGACTTTGACATTTTTTTGATGAGTTTTTGTCACTTTTTTGTTGCTCTTTTCTGGATTTTTTTTGTTGCATTTTGTCACATTTTCCGCTCCCCTTTTTTTATCTTTTGTTTCTCTTTTGTCCCTTTTTCACACATTTTTGTTGCGTTTTCATACTCTTTTCGATTCGGGTAATGCCAAACTGGAGAAAATGTGCTCGGTTCAGGTGGGAGTGAAGAAGTTAATGTATTTATCTTTCTAGGAAACAGGGCAGTATCGCGGAAATAACACTGTCTTATTTGTAGATTTGTAAATGGGAGGATTTGGAGGTTTCTCAGTGACACTTTCTGATCAAATGAAATCAATTAATAAAAAAATAAAGGGATGAAGAGCAGAGAGCGACGGCCAATCGAGACTTGAACCTACAATAATGAAGACAAGAACATATTACCATAGTTAAACATGATCTAAATAGCAGTTATATCAAAAAAACCTTTAAAAAATTAGCATATCTCCCCCTCAGAGCTAACTAATGTCCTTCCTTAGTCATATCATAACGACAGGCCAAAGCACGCTACATGGTCCATCAAAATGGCCGTCGCCGTGGTTACAAGCCACCGTGTTCCTCTCATTATCTCCAACACGGCTCCCGCTTTGGTTGACTGACATCATGCGTGCCAATAACTTCTCTGCGCCGGCTACTTTTCACCGGCACCTTATTACGCCTATTTAAAGTTTCCTCCGCGGTCCGTTAGCGTGCGTCCACAGACGGCCCCGGATGAGGAGACAGGGAGCATTGTTCGGGCCCCTGTAGACACCGTGAGGGATTCCGGGAGTCCGAGTCAGTCACACACAGGTGGCAGGGAAATTACAGCGTGCACACATACTAGGCTTGTAGTTTGGACGTCGGCCACTTCTGGGAGCCAATAAAGACTGACCAGACGGCTGCCAGAGAAAAGCTATACTTGGATGTAAACGGCGAGTCCAGGCCAAGAAGAACACAGCCCGTAGGACAATATGTTTTTGGATTAGCGCTGTAGGAAATTATCTCATGTACTTTAGGAATGGGTGCACAGAAGTGGCACTTTTATTCTGTCCAATTAGGTGTTTTGTGAGGGTGGATTTTCCCGGTAGCTTGGCCAGCCAGACCTATTAATCTTTCCTGAAAAAATATATAAACGTGGAATTTCTGTCATTCTATCGATGATTTCATTTTTTGCCATTCCACAGGTGCTTCATTATGGATGTCCTGGGACTATTACGTGGCTATTACCTGCAGACCATATGAGAGAATATAGCTACAACTGTCTGGAATATTGTGATAAAGATGATGTAATATTTCATAAAACCATTTCAACAAAAACAAAAGTGCAGACTAAGCAATTTTTGATCAAATTGTGGAACGAATGGAACCAAAATCGGAAAATTCGGACTGAACTTTTGTATATTTTTAACCTCTTCGTAACCCCCGCCTTAGCCAAGTACATTTTCTCCAGTTCAGCTTTACCCAAATCTAAAAGCTTGCAGCCTATAGGCCAGAGCAACGCCTCATTTGAAAGCTAAGACCTACAAAACGAATGTAAACTGATCTTTTTCCTTGCATTTTTCTCGTGTTGTAGTCACTTTTTTTTATTTATTTTTTTTTTTTACTGTTTTTTTGTCACTTTGTTGCCGCTTTCCTGTTACTCTTTTGTGGCTTTTTTGTCACATTTTAAGTCACGTTTTTGTCACTTTTCCGTTGCACTTTTGTGGCGTTTTTGTCACTCTTTCGTCACAATTTTGTCACATTTTAAGTCACGTTTTTGTCACTTTTCCGTTGCACTTTTGTGGCGTTTTTGTCACTCTTTCATCTCAATTTTGTCACATTTTAAGTCACGATTTTGTCACTTTTCCGTTGCACTTTTGTGCCGTTTTGGTCACTCTTTCGTCTCAATTTTGTCACATTTTTGTCACTTTTTGTGTCACATTCTTCGCCACTTTCTCATCACATTACTGTCATTCTTTGTTTGCTTTTTGCCACTTTTTTGTTGCGTTTTCGTCTCATTTTTGTCGCTAGTTTTTTGTAGCAGCTTTTAGATTTGGGTAAAGCCAAAACTGTAGAAAATGTGCTCGGTTCAGGCGGGAGTTTAGAGGTCAGTCGGAAAGGCCTCAATCACTGGAAAACCCCAACGATTTCGCAACACATCGTGGCTTCGTCCATTTTCCTTTTCCCTGCATTCTTTTGTTGTCTCTCACTGAACGGCGTTGACATGTTTCCAGCCTAAACGCGACAAAACCCGTAACCATTTCAGTGGATTCATGCACGCATCACTTCCTGCGCTGCATTGCTTTGTTCTTTTCGGGCTACAAAGAGCAAAGTACAGCTACAGATGTTTAATCCCTGGCGTGTGTTGTCATTGTGTTGCCATGCCTGCCGGGCCGAACACTGGTGGCTCTGCTTCCTTCTGTGTTCTCATGTTTTTTTTTTTTTTAAAGAAAGGGAGGGCGGACATCTGAACCACAAATCTGCTGTCTGGTGCCATCGCGGAGGCCGGGGAACAGCGGCTAAACACGAAGGCAGCGAAATGGAAACAAAAGCCTTTCGTGTAAAGCAAATAAAGTCCCATTTTTTTTTAACTTTCAAATAAAAATCTTAACACTTTACCCTTGATTTTCTGACCATCTCTGTTCACTAACCTCCAATCGAAATCCCTGTGGGCGTTCGAGATGAATTGGCACCAAAGAACACAGACTTGCGATGCACATATGATGGATTCGTGGCACATGGAGTGGTCGAGCGCAGGAAGGGCTCCGGGGAGGTGACCTGTAGCAGAGAGGGGCAGCCAATCACGGCATTCCTCCAGTGGCTCTGCTCGGGTCCCGGACACATTTATAGATTGCTGTGGAAAAAAAATACACAGCATCACAAGTGGCTGCTTATCATAAAAAAAAAAAACGCAAACAAATATTAAAATGAGCTGACAAAACGCCAGATCGAAGCAGGATGGATGAGTGAGTAACAAGGGGTTATGGGTGCATTATGTATAAATCATCGCAAAAGTAAGTTTGATTTAGCTGATGCTTTGATTAATGGACTCACAAACCCGGGCGTGAAAAACCTAATGAAATTAGAATTTAAAATTGGGCTTCATTTGAATAGCTCTTGCAAAGGTGCAGATCACAAATTGATTCTTCTGCATTAAGTGCACGTTCGATGCATTTTCATCATGCCTTTTTTACATTATAGGCAGCTGAATCAATACCCCATAATGCATCCCGTATGACTTTTACTGCAATATCTCATGCTGTGTTTGTGCATTGTATCATAGGCAAAATAACCATATGGCACTGAGCCAGTAGACACGCAAATTAAGAAACATATTACCGCTGGAAAATCGTTATTAGTCACGCGACTGAGACATCCGATCCAGCAGTAACCACACGCATTAGTCACCGAGGAGGTGAAACAAGGCAGTGACAGCCAATAAAAGCTGTTGCGTCTGTGATCGCAGATAAGAAGTATGAATATCAAGTGTCGGATTTGAGCTATCAAAATAAACCTTAGGAGACGGCCACACGGGCTACACCTCAGCAGTGAGCTATGTGAGGACGGATCATCTGTCAGGACAATGCAGAATTCAGAGAGAGAAGAGAGAGATAGGAATGCGATACAGCGTTTATGACTCACAAAGATGATCATCACTTACTGACTGTAGAAAAGCTAAATCATCGACTGGACTGAGTTTTGGTTTAGTCGATGATTTAGCTTTTCTACGATGGAAACTCCCTGGATGAATGAGAGCTTTCACAAACACCACTTGTTCAATGATTGGCTTTGCCTTCTGTTCTATAATTTGCTCATGAAATGGCTAAATAAAAACAATATAAAATATAGTATATTAAAAACTACTTATTTATGCAGATTTTAATGGTAAAGTATCCTTGTTGATTATAAGAACCTCTTTTGTCTACCTTTATTGGGACAGTAGGGTACCCACATGTCCCTCTCCCTCTCTCTCTGTCCCATCTATTTATATGATGTCCAATCTGTTATAATACAGTATCAGTGTTACTTGTGTCAAATATATATGCTATATTACTCATTACAAATTCAAATGAGTGTGTTTTTTTGGTACATCTCTGACATGTTCAACCATATGAGCCATCTCGGGCCCTGACAACTTCAGGGAGGGGCCCCCCGTGGTTCCCAGAGTCAGGACTCAAGGCTGCGTTTCAGTTCCTTGCAGCTAAAATCTGGAACAGTCTTGGTGAGGATGTGAGAAAGGCCTCAACTCTGACAATGCTGTAAACAGTTCTTTTTACCCGTGTATATGACAACTGAAACTTCCTTCCATTACTGTAATTAATGTCATTTTTATGTTAATATTTTATGGATCGATTTGATCTACTTTGTTGTAATTTTATGCAACTGGGAATTGCCTTGTGCGTGTGAATTGTGCTCTACAAATACTGTAAACTTGCCTTTCGGGTTTTTGTTTGTTTGTTGTTGTTTTTAGGGGGGGGGAATAATTGACAAACAACAAAATAGATGGTTTGGCATCATGTATGAAAGTAATATGATCCATTCCTCTGCATCAGGATTACTAAGACATTTTAATGTTTACCTCGTCAAGTTGCTCCAGGCCTCACCCATAGATATACAAACATCTCACCCATTTCTTCTCAGCATGAGGTCACCAGTAAGCACGTGCGCCCATCATATGGTCGCGTGCGACAGCTGGGCCTGACTGGCGCGAAAATTATCTGTACATGGAGGAAAAAAAAATACGCCACAGGTAAGAATTTCCTCATTTAACTCAGAAAATGTACCATTTACAGGTGGAATTTGCGAATTTTGTGCCATTTATACCAATGCTATGACCGCATCCATGTAGAAAATGAGGAATAACGTTTTTTTACATGTGATATTTAAGCTAGCTCGTAGGCAATGATTACAAACTGTTGTGTTCCGTCGCATAATCGTCTCTTCTACAAAAACAGGATCCTCTACCGGGTTATCGTTCAATACATATAAGGTAAATGGCGGCTCAAAACTACATAGCTATCGGAGAACTTCACCCGAACTTCAGTCATGCAGTAAGTAGCGTCATTATGTTGACATTACTCATTAGCAAAGGCACATCCTCTCATATTTTCTCTCGTACTTTCTTTTATAGAAGCTGGCCGGTGTCGTCATCTGGAAAACGGACAGCAGAAGTTTCCCCGACAGAAAAAGCAAGTCAGATTAATAATAAAGCAAGAGGAGTTGCTCTTTTGTGTTCTTATTCATGGCGCTTCTCTTTGCCTTGTGGCTTGTATTGCAGCGGCCTCTGGTGGTTCATAGAAAACTGTTCTTTGACTGTGAATTTCAGATATTGGTGAAGAGAGGCACACTTTTGGATTCATAATCAGAGACTCGCCTGACTTCTTCGTCTGCGTGTCCGCCTGGGGAAGTGAAGCGTACATTAACAGCCTCACAAACAGCTTCTCTATCGGAGACTGCGGTAAGACTTCACATGATGATTTCGTCCAATTCTGTCTCACTTCCTCCTTTTTATCACACCACGACGCTTTGCATGACCGTGTTTTTTTACAGTCACAATCGAAAACCCCCTTATCACCCACAAAGATCCGGAAAAGGCCGACAAATTCTGCCCCACAACCCCGAGGTACGGAGTAAACCGAATCACACGCGATTGTTAACTCATCTGATTTCACTGTGCGATGGTTGTTTTGTTCCAGCACGTTCCGACTGATGGTGACCGAGGCCCACTCCCAGGTCTTGAACTGTGCGGACATGGTCGTGCTGGAGAGGATGCTGCCCCTCACCCACCGGCCCGTCAAAGACCCCCGGGACTTCTACTCTCTCGGGGACGTCGTGGCCAACGGGCAGACGCTGGACGGCACCGTGATAAATGTGTTGGCTGCTGTGAGATCGGTATGATTTGCAATAAAGTGTGTGTTATGTATATGCTTTACTAATTTGAAATAGAGCATAGGAAAGCTGTTTTCACAAAAGCACTCCACAAAAAAAAAACATTCAAAGCCATCTGGAACGCCACGGGCTGATTCCAAACCGTGTAATTACTTGGGGGGGGAAAAAAAGGCATTTAGTTCTTGTTTAACTTAATTGAATCGCCTTTTCAAAACGTGTCTTGCGGTTCTATAGTGCCCCGGGTAAAGCGAGAAGCCCAAAAAATGAAGTTGAAGGCCGTAAAGTTCAGCGAGAGGCCGGCCCCCTGAAGCCCCACTGAAGAAACGGGCCAAGTCTTGAGATGATTGTGTTTACGTTTTCAGATCGGAGAGCAGAAGCAGTTCACCACTTCAGACGGACGCAGAGGGCAGAGGCTGGAAGTCAAGCTCTTTGATGACTCCGTGTCTTCCTTCCCTCTCGTCTGGTGCGTCACGCCGATTTATTTGCGTAAACAGCGGTCCTTAACGACGGGGGCCAAAATGGACGAGGACTGAAAGTTGGTTTGAAAAGAGGAAATCGGGTCATAGCGCCTTTAATCAGAAACCAGTTCAGAATATCTTCCCTTTTGGCAGCCTCGTGTTTTGGCTCCTTTGAATATTTTGATGTTATGTCAAGCATTTGGAGAGTCTGCCTCAGCTTCACCGCACACTTACAATATGAAGCTCGTGAAGTTGCGTTTCCTTTTTGACCCCGCACTCCCTCCTCGAGTCACTTTTCGACCCCTTGTTTCGCTCACAGCTGGGACAGAGAGACCATTCTGCTCGTTCAAAACCTCATGCCCAAGGAGACGGGTAGGTTAACAGCTGCTGCTCATTCTCAACCACAAAACCAATCTTTATCCAACTGTTATTCCGACCTGTCGTATCGCGTTAACACCGGGAGCCAAAGAGAAGCGCGCGGAGGATATTTGAGATGTGACTAACTGTTGTTTTTAACTCTGTTTTCCTCCTCAAAGTGCTCTTCATAGCCGACGTGAGGATTAACTTTGACACTTTTAGAAACGGTATGACAGCCACCGTGAACAGCAAGACCATTATCACCGTCAATCCAGGTAAGGGAATACCCATAACATTTACCGAGCGCTCGATTTGATAGGAGAGCTCGCAGTCGCCGGATTCTTCCCGCTGTGTGGTTGGCCTATTTCCAACGGTCTAAGCTTTTTGTTGCTGTCTTAAGTCGATGGACATTTCCTCTTAGATACCAGAGAGGCCATTCTGCTGTTTAACTACGTCAAAGAGGCCGCTGAGACTGGAGCGCTGGAGGAGGAGAAGCCTGAAGATATGCCTGGTGTGGACTACGAAATATGAAATAGCAAGGGGCAAGTTTGTGTTCTTCAGGTAATACCCCAGACGTCTGAAGTGTTTGTCGTTGCAGTCGAGTCCATCACAGACGTGTACACTGTGAACGAGCTCAAGCAAAGAGCGCTGGACGTACCCGAGCTGTTCTTCGGCGTCACGTACAGCTTCATCTCCAAATTTGACGTGGACTCCTCTGTTTCCAAAGTCATTCGAACACGATGGTAATGTGGCAAGAACAGCAACAGCAGCTCATCACTATTCTGGTCTGCATGATCGGACTGTTCTGTTTGTGTATCTCTTTCAGCACCAGGTGTAAATACCAGGTGTCTGACGACCTGCAGAGTTGCACCAATGACCTGTGTCCAGGCAGAGGGCAGGGTCTGTCCGCTGCTACAGGCTTTGACCTGTTGGTGGACCTCTCAGACCACACCGGGACGCTGCACGGCTGCTCACTCAGAAGCCCAGTGGCAGAGAAGATGTTGGATTGCACTGTAAGTATCACGATCAAGGACTGTAGTATTTCTGTGTTGATAAATGATATACTATGATTATAAACTATGATTAGAGTATAGAGAATGAATACATATAGTACAGTTACAGTCATTTTACAGGCAGAAGAGTTTACCAATCTGACAGACGACGAACACACGGCTCTGAAGTGGAAATATCTTTTGGAAAGATGCAAAATATATGTGAAGGTAGGGAGTTCTACTTTGCAGTACATTTTTATTATTATTATTATACAAAGAGAGGATGAAAACTAACAGATCTTTCTTTGTTTCTGTTTTCTGTTTACAGATCTTTCCACCCAGTAAGATGAGGACCGGGGTCAAAGGGATAATCCTGGGCTGCTCTTTGGCGGACCCGGGGGAGGTGAAGCAACACATGTCTGCGCTGTCGCAGAGAGTCTAAGCCAACGGGAATGACTCCAATAATGGTTCTACAAGCTTTTTGTACCGTACTGTACGTTTATAAATGGCAATCTATTAGTTAAAACAACAACCACATTATTTATTTATTTATTGTAAAACATGTTTTAACTGTCTTTATGTGTAGAAATGTTCATAAATGCATGACATTATTGTGTGCAATGGAAGTAAATGATCTAATAAAATCTTTATAAGACACATCAGTGGTCGGTGTTCGGGTCGTGTAGTTAGGATGAAAAAGGCTCACAGAACCACCAGATCCCCCGACTATCAGGAGAAATTTGAATGAAGTTGTTCTAAAACAGAGTTAGTTCAACACAAAGACGACCTCCTGAAGCAACTGCAGAACCATCAGTAGGCTTTGTACCACAGTTTGAGAAACACCCCCACCTTTAACACATGAAGGGTCTTTATTGTTTGATCATTCGTCTTTTGTTATCAGCATTGTTAAAAGTGCTCCAGTGGCGCAATCGGTCAGCGCGCGGTACTTATAAGACAGTAACCTGCAAAGTGATGCCGAGGTTGTGAGTTCGAGCCTCACCTGGAGCATGGCTGTTTTAGTGCACGCACATAACGCGCGCTATCAGTATGTGATCAAACTTCATCACCCTCATAGACGACATCACGTCCTTTATCCGGACGTCCCTGAACGATTTTGTACATACGCAACGAATGGCCGCTTTGCTTCATCAACAGCGGTTTTGCTGTTGTCTGTTGTGCATACAGATCGATACAGATCTACAGATGTGACTTGCAGCTATGGGGCCAGTCACAAGATGGCAGCATTGAGCTAAGTTTATTTTGGCGGAACCTTTATTGAATTGCCAGTGCGTCTGCGGGACGCATTTCAGAGACGCACAGATTTGGACAACAGCAGAACCTTTCAAGGTAAGCAAAACTTCACAGACCTTTACTATGTAAATATGTATCAGTATGTTCTTTAGCAGTTAAAATTTGTAAATGGATAACAATTTAATGTTGTGTTGATTTGCACATGATGTTTTTACCTACATATAAAAGCTGCAGAAATAGCTGGCATGTATTGTAGTGACTATTTGCATACAGATGTACCCCTCCTCTAAAAGGTCACTTTATGTTTGTTGGTTGCAGTGGTTGAGGGGAGATTGTGTCTCGTAAAACTCCGACATGAACGTGAACCAGGGCACTGTGGGCAGCGACCCTGTCATTCTGGCCACGGCTGGATACGACCATACTGTCCGCTTCTGGCAGGCTCACAGTGGGATCTGCACCCGGACAGTGCAGCACCAGGACTCTGTATCCTTCAATAAGACCATATACATACGTCTAAAGCCTGACTAATTCTCCATAACAAAGCTTAAAGCGCTCAATTACCGGAGATGATATTTTGTGACATTCCCACCAGTTACTTGCATGTTCTTTAACAATTGTCTGCAGCAAGTCAATTCACTTGAGGTCACACCTGACAGGAGTATGATCGCAGCAGCAGGTTGGTTGCTCGCTCATCATGCACTGTGTTTGCTGTAATTAATGTGTTAACAATATCCTTTCTTGGCTACGTTTTAGGTTATCAGCACATCCGCATGTATGATCTGAACTCCAACAACCCCAACCCTGTCATTAACTATGACGGAGTCAGCAAGAACATCACGTCGGTGGGTTTTCATGAAGATGGCCGTTGGATGTACACGGGAGGTGAAGACTGCATGGCCCGTATCTGGGATTTGAGGTACCGGAAATATTACGCTCTCATGGGTCATCATTATTAAGTCTTATGTATTCATTATCAAAATAAATGATGTCTACCCTGGTAGGTCCAGAAATCTACAGTGCCAAAGGATCTTCCAGGTCAATGCTCCTATTAACTGTGTGTGCCTCCACCCCAACCAGGTAAAGATCCAAAATCCTATCCCATATCGTTGCATTGCTTCTGTTACTTTTGTCATTGACATATTTGAATATCTAAAATGTCTCTATTGTTTATGTTTTCAGGCAGAGCTGATTGTTGGAGACCAGAGTGGTGTAATTCATATATGGGATCTGAAAACTGACCATAATGAACAGCTAATACCTGAGCCCGAGGTCTCCATAAACTCCGTTCACATCGACCCAGATGCTAGTTACATGGCGGCCGTCAACAGCTCGGCAAGTGCACGCTCAAAGTTTTGTTTTTTGTTTTGTCATTTTTCTCTTCATAACTGTTGTTGATCCATTTCGCAGGGGAACTGTTATGTGTGGAACCTGGCTGGAGGCATGGGCGACGAGGTGACTCAGCTTATTCCAAAAACAAAGATTCCGGCACATAAGCGCTATTCACTTCGATGCAAGTTCAGCCCTGATTCCACGTAAGTCACGTAAAACTCGCGTTAAAAGTCATATGATAAAAGTATTGTTGGTAGGTATGTTCTGTAAAGAAATACGCTAACTTCACTTGCTATTTCTAGTTTATTAGCGACCTGTTCCGCTGACCAGACGTGTAAAATCTGGAGAACGTCTAATTTCTCCCTTATGACTGAGCTAAGCATCAAGAGCAATAACCCTGGAGAGACATCTAGAGGCTGGATGTGGGACTGCGCCTTCTCTGGAGACTCCCAATACATAGTGACTGGTCAGTGAGCTACAGCAACTCAGTTTGGACGACAAAAGCCTAACAGGATTTTAACCCGTCAATATTTTGTTTTTGTACTTAGCTTCTTCGGACAATCTTGCTCGCCTGTGGTGTGTGGAGACGGGAGAGATCAAGAGGGAGTATAGTGGCCACCAAAAGGCAGTGGTGTGTTTGGCCTTCAATGACAGTGTTCTCGGCTGAACGGGTTGAGAAACTGCAGAGCGGACTTTAAGGCAAGAGTAATGCTTTATTCAAAACACTCTGAAGAATATGTTTCCTGTGAGAGTAAGGCCTGTGCTTGACCGTTGCAAGGTTTGTTGTTTTTAAGAAATGTGGCCACACCTTTTGGAGCAAGGTATTGTAAAGATGTGCTTAACAACAACGTTACATACAGTCTTATGTAATTAATGTGTAGAAGGACCACATGAGACTTTTATTGACCATAAATTAAATCTGTTGTTGTGTAAGTTGGATGGGTGGGATGGT
Organism: Gobius niger; assembly: GCF_951799975.1. Classification (NCBI taxonomy): domain Eukaryota; kingdom Metazoa; phylum Chordata; class Actinopteri; order Gobiiformes; family Gobiidae; genus Gobius; species Gobius niger. The sequence goes on along the minus strand of NC_136870.1, from coordinate 9,632,907 downwards.
CAATATGTAAATATCATACACAAACAATAACTGTAGACCAAATGTGCAATAACCTTTCAATCAAGAATAAAAACCTGGTTGCGGTTTATACCACATCCTTTTATTATGAAGCTGAACATAAAGTCACAGAATAGAAATGACTACACACAATGACTTGCAGAAAATCCAGTTTGTGGCATGAGTAAAAGGGGATTTTCTTCATGTAATCTTTGAGTGAGTGAAACCCATGAAGGGAGTGATGAAGGTGCTTTGGTGATAACTGTGACAGCTTGTCTCCAACTCTTCACTCTCGGAAGCATGGGAATTCACCACTGGCTGCCTCACGTGTTTGCCACAATAAGGCACAAAGGAAACGGCTAAGTCTTCTTTACCTCAAAAGGTAACTTTGTTTTTACCATGCTTGTTTCTGTGAGCTGAGTAGGGACAGTCACTCTGGTAGGTAATAGAAACATACAGACACACAGATGTTGCTGGGGAAACAGATGTCAATGCAGAAGTAAACAAGCCTCTGTTTGCCTGGACCTAGAAAAGAGGACAGAGCACTGTGTGAAATATGAAAACCGTCATTTTGTCACTATCGTCGGCTCTGTCGAGTTTGGATTTGTGTTGACACGGTTTGGTTTCTCACCATCAGTTTTGTGGGTCCAGTGAACAGTTCTATCTTGGCACAGCTGCTGCAGCGGTTCGTCCAGTGTGGACATGTCCACTGGGCTCGATCCCACAACGCTCAGGAACTCCGTCTGTCTCAGAGTCTCATTGGCAGTTAGATAGCACTGACCCTGCACAGACAAACCTCAGTGTTATGCAATAGGTGTAAGAAATCCTATTGTCACCACCACAGGCCCAAAGAAAAGGCAAGGGAAGTTGGTGCAGTAAATGATGAGGACAACAAAAAGAAGCGACTGAAACACGAGCAGCTATTACACAGATTTTCTGTGACCCAAGGTTAACTCGGCCTCACATTGGGGCTCTTTTTCCTTACAAAGCAGTGTGTAATTGCACCACTTAGGCTGGTGATAAGCTCAGATAAGGGACCACTTAAACTGCTATTACGTTTGAGTGGCTCACATAACAGATTTACTCAGTTGGATCACACATGACCATTCTGCCACGTAATAATCAATGTTCATAACTTCTTTATTCAATCTAGTGGTGTAAAATGCATTATCAAAGTACTGTGATATAAACAAGCTTTTAATAATAACTTCACAGAACTGTTATGTAGGACATTGCTAGTTTGTGTCCATTGTCAAAATATTTTCAGCACATGTTTGTTTGCTCATGAAATGGCACAGCCCCATTGAAATAAACTTCTTATGCCCATCAAACCAATGTATCCCCTCTCCAAAGCATTACTCTGTCTGTTTTTAATCCAACCGTAGTAGTAGCCAAAAAGCCCTCACACAGAGCGACTATTGTGCCCAATCCAAAGCTTCTGTCCTGAGCGCTGCGCCCTGTAAGCAGATCCTGTGCAGAGGGGGCAGCAAGGATCAGATGTGCTAAGGAATTTGTCTGTGGAGACCTAGTGCAGAGAGCCAAGAGCTGGGCACACAGACGAAAAGGCTTCTCAAGGCCTTGCACGCTTCACCTCTCTCTTTGTACCGAGTGACCAGCAAGTCATGCAAAACCTATGAAACTTGGTAGGATCAGCGGGGCAGCACTTTGAGGGATAAGGCTATCAATCACCATTAAAAAGGCCAGGTAGAACACGGGGGGCTTAAAGGGCAACACCTTACTCCACTTATATAGGGTTGAATGTCTTAAATGAGTAAGATGCTGTACTCCTTGAGATGAAATGTCAGCCTTTATTACCTTGTGCCTTGGCGCACGGAGAAAGGAGCGGACATTGTCATAGTCAGACTCTTCCATCTTCTGCAGGAAGCAGGCCTTTTGATGAGCTGGCTTGTAACATATCAAACCCTACACATGGAAAATGTCATTTTGTTCAGAAACTCATTAGTCTTCAGGAATAGAATCTGAGGACATTCTAGTTCTTGGACTTACTTGTCTGGTGTCAAAGAGCACCGTAGACGTCTGGTTAGCTGCTGATGCTACATAAAAGGTCACTATATCTTTTCGCTGGTCCACGACTGCTGACTGGTTGATGACAAAGCCGGTTGAACCAGGAGCAGAGAATCTTACAATCTGTTCAGACTAAAGAATAGATAGAAAATAATGGTTACTGGAAACCTTTCTCATTATAGTTTTGCATAATTCACAGACCTGGGGGGAGGGTTGTTGTGTTCTGAAATGCCCAGTTAAACCAAAGACGAGGATAAATAGGAGCAGAAATGCGGCGAGACTGGGCCAGAACACCTTGTGAGGGAAGTGGAACTGAGAAGGAACAATTGGGTCCCCATCCTGGAAAAGAAATGTCGCACTACATGTTTTATCTGTGAACTGTCCTACCACCAAGTCACAACTAAACTAATCAAAGACATTTTATTTTTTCAACTTTTCAACCAACTCCACTTATTTATTGCCTTATAATTATTGTTTCAAAAGCACTCTATCAAAATGTAAACTCAAGAACTCAACCAGTCCTCATAAGAAAAAGTATTGTAGTAAAATTAATAATAATCATTATTAGGGAAAATACAGTAAAATATATATACTGAATATGCTGAAAATGACAATGCTCACCGTGCTCTGTGCCTCCTCCAAATGATGTTGTGAATGTTTCCAACACCTCACCATCCTGCGTCCCGTCTCAGCTCCTCACTCTGTCGTCTCCCTTTCCGCGGCTACCGGCACGGAGCAGAGATCATGTCCGGCGCTCACTGAGATTCAATGCACCTGGCCGGGCCGTCTTTTGTCCCCTCAGACCTGCCCCCACCTGCTCGTGTCTCTTTGCACCCCTCCCTCCCGCCTTCCTCTTCATCCCACCCGGTCCCATATTCTCTTCACGTCTCCCCAAATCAGTCGCCTGTTTCACACCACCAAGTATATTGTGCATAATGTCGTTGTGTTCTTGGGCAAGACACTTTCAGACACTTGCCTCTAGTGTATGTACACACTGGGACAATGGATGGGAATAACCTTCAACAGTCACTCATGCACCTCTGGGTTCCAGAACATGCAGTGTCCTGAGCAAAAAAGCAAATAGAATTATAATAAACATAACACAAAAAAGTAAAAGAAACATATATAAACAGAGATGAAACCAGATGAGACAAATTAAAAACAAAATCAAAAGACAGAGTTTAAAAGCCACAAAATAAAAGTGGCTAAAAACACTCCACTGTGGGGGTCTTTAGCATCGCCTGTCTCTCTGCGGTCCCTGTTTCCCCCACCTCACAAACACGCACAAACATGTGAGCAATTGGCCAGCAGTCCCTTGCAGGACAATGGACAAAGGGCCAGGGCAGGCGCAGATCCGAAAGGTTCTCTCATCAGGGGAAAGCCGATATGGACTTCTAAGCACCCGGCTGACGACAGTCCAAGGTGACTTATGGCAGAAAAAAAGGCTCAATTAATTGGGGGGAAAAAAAGGCCTCACAGGTTTTCCTCCAATGTGTCCACAGTTTTGCATGTGTCGAACACTGGATGCCCCTCTTTGCCATTTTAATGACAAACTCAAAACAGGGTGTAAATTGTGGATGTTAATGTATCCCAGGTGCAGCAGCCCAGGAAAAGGGAACCGCTTTCTTGAAATGTTTCCAAACTTAAACATACAGATTTTCAGATTTAAAAACCTGGATGCAGTTAAAAACATATATTAATTAACTGAAAACAGATCATAAACTTGTGATACATTCTTCTTCAGTACGACCTATTAGCATAATATATGCACGATTTAAAATAAAAGCAGGACACACATACAGAGACAGTAATTAACTTTTAATTTTTGTGAAAATAGTCTTCCATTCCTGAAATTGTGAACAATATATTTATATATTTCATCAATTGTTTCCATTCAGGAACAAGTATGTGATGTGTTAAACAGCAAAATGGACAGCACCGTCCAAAAAAACAAAACAAAAGTTGACCGTTCTAAGCTTCAGATGTGTGGACTATAGAACAAACATGAACAGATATTGTATAGAATAATGTATAAAACATTACAATGAAAACTTATGCAAGACAAAAGACAGTTCAAGTATTCATGTTCAGTGCCTTCAGTTCATCTCTTTAGTATTTGTAGTTCTGTGCTCTGTTACAAAACTGTACTCACTTCCCTCTTCAGTTTGACTTTGAGTTGCTTCAAGGGATTGCAACATGGTTTGAATAGTTAGAGGCTTTTCACCTACAATAATCTCTTTGGCCAAATAAGATCCAATTTTTAAAATATATGTTAACATTTCCTAGTGAATAATACTGGAATAAGAGGTAAAAAGCTATTTTAGCTAGTGCTGCCATACATTTAAATGCAGCTGTAGTAAATGAATGTATCCCCCCTTAATAATGGAGTTGTTACTCCCTCAAAGCCGGCAGCAGGTCTGCAATGCTCTCAACGTAGAAGTCAGGAACCATGCCCTGCCTTTCTGGACAGCCACTTTTCAGGTGCTCCTGAGCCTCAGCCACAGTGTTGACCCCAGTGAGGGTGAGCAGTGTCTTCAGGCCACAGTTAGAGCCCAGGAGGATGTCTGTGTCCAGGCGGTCCCCAACCATCAGGCAGCGTCCTCTCTCCACACCATACTGTGAGGCCACACAGTCGAACATGAACTGGTTTGGTTTGCCCACAGTCTGGGCCTGGCGCTGTGCTGCGGTCTCCACAGACAGCAGAATACACCCAGTACCTGACAAGAACACATCAGCATCACTGTTACTGACCAATGATATATGTTATATATTAGGTATATATGGGATAGACCTAAATGACCTTTTACCCCCATCCCTCCATGTGGCACCTACCTGGGACAGCCTTGCCTCCTTCTAGGGGCAGCCTGGAGTCCCTGTTGGTCCCCACAAACAGACAGCCCTGATTCAGGTACTGCATGGCTCTGTTCAGCTTCATGTAGCTGAAATGTTCATCAAAGCCGACCACCACCGCCTTCACCTCGGGGTCCAGGGGCACGTTGGCCCAGTCTCCGTGCTTCCCAGTGACAGGATCAGGTCCCACTCCGATCTGCTGGATGCCCACTGCCTCCAGCTCCTGCTTCATGGCGTTGCTGCCCACGAGATACACCTTCCCCTGCAGCTTGCACACAGTCTTCAGGTACATGGCGCTGCAGTACGCGGTCCCGAACACGTCGTTCTCGCTCACGTTGAAACCCAACGAAGACATTTTGTCAGCATAAAGCCTCCGCGTCTTACTGCTGTTGTTGGTGACAAAAAATACGTTCTTGCCATTTTTCTTTAGAAGGTTTATGACTTCAGGAGCTCCAGGAACAGCCTGATCACCTCTCCAGATCACCCCGTCACAGTCAAACAAAATGCTGTCCACTGAATCCAGCACCTGTTTGATGAGCGTCCCGCTCAGTCGCGTACATTTGGCTCCAGACATTATACAAGCTCTCTCTTCCACATCAAAGGTGCTCTACTTTCTTCTTCGGCAGGGACAGTTTCTCTGCGAGCTTTGGGTCTCGATTCACTTCATCTGCTGTCAAACTCCACTTGAAAGAATGACCTTTTCACAGCGACGTAACTTCCGCACCGGCTTAAAGGGACAGGCCAGTGCTCGGTGCCCCGCCCCTTTCTTATCACACGGCGCAAGACATTGCAAAAAAAAAAGTGTGGCCATAAACTATATGCTTACAGTGTGTTTGTCTCTCATGATTTAAAAAAAAAAAAACACTCAAGAGTTTAACTGTATAGAACAAAGTGAGTGTGTAAGTTTGCATTTAGAAGTGTTTCTCGACTGGCAGGTTGACACCCAAAAGTACATGACCCTTCTCAGTGGGTCACGCAATTTTCCTAGAGGACCTGGCTTTTTCTATGCTTTTACACATTTATTTGTGAAGTAAAATTAACAATTTTACATTATTATTTACATACATATACATTTATTATAACAAATATTGTTTTAGGTCGCGGCTCATCATTCTATGGTGATGGTGGGTCGTGACATATACAAGTTAAAACTTTTAATTTAGAACCAACACTGCTTAGTCTATAGCACCTGTAATAAATAGCTTTTATCCAGTAAATGTGTAAAACAAGGAGCTGCCATCGTGCACTATTCACATCAGACACACGAGTAATTAAACATTCATTTTATTTCAGTCACACATTAGCACCGTTCTTGAATTCTGCTTAGCCTTGTACAAAAGTAGGATTACAAGTAAACAGCACCACATAACAATAGTTTCAGTTGTCTTTCTTCTGTACAGGCTGTGGAGGGAAGAAAATTTCTCCGATGTTTTGCAGAAGCCCTTTGCTGTAGAAATTTCTTTTCGAGTGGTCTGGTGCTGAGCTGCACGGTCTGTCAGCTGCTGCTGGGTGACAGTGCTGACAAACGTATCCACGACTTTTGTACCATTCATTAGAAGTCTGGTTTACAAGAGCGAGGTACGTATGAAACAAGGCATAGCCTGCCAGCAGGAAGAAGAGGAACACCAGAAACCCCAACATGAAGACAATTCGAGGAAATGTTAGGAATAGATGCTGCGAACAAAACAGAAATCAAATACAAGACTTTTAATAATAAATAGTGCTCGAATGTGTTTCAAAATGATTCTTAAAAAGTGCTACAGCATAAACGTGGTGTACTGCAATACTCATGAACTCTATCTCACCTGTACAACAAATAGTGGTCCTGCCGGCTGCTGCTGGCCATCGTCATCTATGTAAGTGGCCCTCAGGAGTCCAGACCGCAGTATTGCGTGTAACAGCATGTCGCCTGTGAGCAGGGCGATGTCGCCTGCCATGGCGCTCAGAGTGAGAAGGTATAGCAGAAAGTAGCGCGTGTTCTGAGAGCCAATGCAGTTGTTCACCCAGACACAGTGGTGGTCAAAACGCTGAACACACCTATTACAGACTCCTAGAAAAAAGCAATATTAAAGCAGAATCAATGTTACTGCAGTTTCAAATCAAGTAATAGTTGGATAATAAAGATACTTACTACAATGTTTAGAGCGAGCAGGTTTGACAAGTTGGCAGGTTGGACAGGCGACTCCAGGGTGAAATAGCCGTCTGTCATATGGATAGATATGAAGCTGACCAGCAACTTTCTTCTTTGTCACTGTGCCTGTTGAGTGAACAGTTTTCATTAATATTTTGGATATTTAAAAAATGCATGTGTTCACCACAGTCTAACCTGGATCTTTTTTAATGCAGAGGTAGAAGAATAATGTCTTAAAGGCTAAAAGGATGTAAGGCACTGACAAACTGATCAATGTGGTGTCCATCTCTCTACAGTATCCAAACACCTCATATGTGAACTCTGCATACACAGCTCCCTCCAGCAGGTAATGGATATAGATGAACATGTTGTTTCTACAATTACAGAACATGACTTTAGATTTTAAATATATCGGCCCGTGATGAGAACGCTCTGAAAAGATGAGGCTAACCTTTGGTGAAACAGCTTGTGCATCGCCCTCTGAGAAAACCTTTGGATCCATTTGGGTGTAATTGATCCAAACACCTAAAATAATAAAGTTACGATTAATTTAGTAATCACAGCGCCACATAGAGGCCAAATGTTAAATTGAAAAAACACACACATTTTTCTTACCTTTGCCAGACTGTCATAAAGGAGAGTGAAAGGAGTTTGTTCTTGTCCGGAATATTTGCAAATGAGGATTATACAAGTCAGAACCACTACTACGTAGATGGCAAATAAAGTGAGGAAATCCATTTCAATCTACATGAGGTGACAAAACGACATGGAGATGGTCAAGTTATCATTTTTGTAGCATAGTTTGTGGTGCATTTCTTGTTCTTCTTTTTGACTATAAGGTAAAAGTGTCCTGTTAGCCCAAATGCATTGCAGTGCTTTCCAACAGGTTAGCTAATAACTTTATCGCTCTTTCGAAATGCATTCACACTCATTTATCTACGTACCTTTCAACAGAAGGCACACAGTCGCCTTTTAGTGTCATATCTCACGTTAACATTGTTCGTTTTGTGTGTCGAAAGCACAGCATATCAACTCCTCAGGCATGCCTGCCCACTGTCAACAAGAGCAGCTAAACCACTTCCTTAGCATCACGTTAGCTCATGGGCTAACTAGCCTGTCACTTCACACTGCGGCCCCTAGCGGCCGCTGCTGGACACGACAGATGATGGATGGCCGCTGTTCAGTCTGTGCATGCAAGATTTGGACTTTACATAAGCAGTTTGGTCACAAAAAAGTTGTAAGTTGTTTTGTAAGATCACATTTATATTATATACTACTTTATGTATTGTTTCCCAAGATGCATGTACATTTAAGAAGATACAATTAGCAGTAGCTTTGTAGCATCCATCATTGTAAATAATCAGATTAGCTTTATTATTAAGTAGGTTATTGTCTTATAGAACTCTCATCAAAATATGCAATTTAGTTAAGAACAGCCCGCTTTCCTTTCAACATAGATTTAGACATCACATCTCTCAGATTGATCCAAAACCACCAACTCCAACTAGGAGTATGCTGTTTTATCTGCTATAGTGAGTTTGATAGTCCAGAAAAACAGAATGTATTTTTCTGTTTTTCTTTAGCTGATTCTCAAAGCATTGCCAGGCTCCACAGGACACCTGTTAGATCCGGTTGCGGACTCAATGGGCCGACACTCATATTACAGATCACAGAGCTGCAGAGGGGAACAGTACTCAGGAGATCTGCCTGCATACCTCTGGATGCAGCTCCCAAAGGTAAAGAATGGGTATTTTAGTTGATTTCCAAGGTTCTGTATTCAGTATTTCAATTTATGTATCTACTACTCATATGTTTTGGTAGCAGGGCTAAAGTTGTATTTGAGGGAAATCTATTAACCCTCACTTAATTTAATATAAAGTGTATGTGTATTGTTTCCTTTTTCATTCACAGATTAGATTGTAAGTTAAAAGCTACCGGATGGATAATTATTTGTAGGATGTCTGTTTTCCGTAGCCCTTATAGTTCCACATGAATGCGTAACTGAATACCAAATTTGATTGAAGAAAACTTTTGTTTGGAAGCTAAGTGCCCTGTCTTTAATTATTTAGTTGGGAGTCAAATGCTGTCATAACACTGTTGGCGCTGTAGTGTGATGTGCCAAATGTCAGCTTGAAATGAGATGCACAACTTTATGTTCAGCTTCTTACATTCTTCATTTTGGTTTTGGGTTTTTGGGGGCTTCTTCTAAACAATTTTCTGTAATAATTGTGCCTGCTTTAAATTTCAATTGTCACCTGCCAATGAAACCTTGAGTGAGGCCAAGTATACAGTAAATGAAAACTGACACAGAGTTGTTTACACTTGACCTTGTACTAGGCCAAAGTGTTCAAGATTTCTTTATTTGTCCCACAGGGAAATCTGTCTTGGGACACACAGACTGCCACGTTCAAATACATTAACATGACATGATGACAAATACATAGAACCCATACAATTCATTACAAAATACAGTTTCGATCACACATCTCTGTCTGTGTTGTGTTACGACCTCTTTGCTCAAGGGGTGCAAGAAGGAACACAAAAAGCGACAAAATAACTAAAACTAATAGTAAAAATATGGTCACATGTAATCACTTCTTTTTTAACTCACTTTTTTAACCAATTTAAGTAGAAATGTAAGAAATTCCAAAGGGTGTACTCACTTTTTCCTACCGCCGTCTGTTCATTTAATCTTTAAATCACATTATTGCACACATCACAAAAGATGCAATTATAAATCATGAAATCTATTGAAATTACCACAGCACAGCCATGACTGCAACAGAATAGAATTGCAGCAGTCGCCAAGGTTTTGAATAATGAATACTCAGTGTCAGGGTAACATTGTGCCTTTCCTTTTTTTTTGTAAATAATATATATTTGTGTTCTACAGTAAATTTTTGTGTAGCTTTTTCACCAATACAAGTCAATTTGAACTATTTTTGTATGACACTTCTGCAAAATGAATCATAAAAATATTAGAATTAGTGATACCCGTGCTCCTCAACTGGTGGATTGGGACTCAAAAGTTGATTGCGGAGTAATTTTCAGAGGGCAACAAGCCTTTCTCTTTCAAAATGTTTACTTTTTTTTCTGAACAAACACTTCCTAAATCTTTAGATTACTGTCATCAAGTTTTATTTATATTTTCATCCTTTAAAGCTTTAGCTTCTTCAATAATAATCGGATAATAATCTTTGCATTATATATTACAATGGGTCCTGAAGCCATACTAGTTGAGAACCACGGTTCTAAACCCAATGTATACTGCATCCTTATTAGTCTATATGAGGGCCAGTATCTTGGTGTAATGTGTCACAATAACCCACTTTAATCTGTCAATGCACACTGTTGCACATGTGCATTGACAGTGGCACATGACCACACACTACCTGACTGTCCAGGGGAGCATGTGTTGTCTACATATTAATAACAGGGAATGGATGTAAGAGTGCTGTAGATTGAGCCCATAATCCTGCTAATCCCAAAGGCTGGAGTCTTAAATTGCCCCCCTCTCCTTCTCAATGGGCTCAGCACTCCAGTAGTACCACACTTGGACTGACAGCATCCCAGACGAACAGACGCTCCACTTAGTCCTCATCGGTCTGCCTTGCGTGGTGCGATTCTGGGCCAGTAGCAGTCCCTGGGAGAGCCACCTCACCAGCGGAGGCAAAGGGAGGGGAGGGAGAGAGACATTTCGGTGTATTTATAGAAAAATGAGGCCTCACAATACCCTTTTTGGAGAGAGAAGCATTAAGGAACGGAGGTGGCGCGGGTGCACGTGTCCCACTTTTTCTGATTAACACTGTGTCGCTCAAACTGGCCCCAACCATGATTCAGGGATGAGATGCAACTTCCTTGACACACTCAACTGATGCTGCACCGGCTTTTTTTTCTATTTTTTTCCGCACACGCCCCGCTCTTTGCTCATGAGAGGACCGCTGTGCTTTTTGAGTGGTGCGAGAATGGGACAGTGTTCTGAGTGCTGGTGACCGTGAGCTGCGGGTGGGGCGGTCGAGGGGGGGGGTCACTTTTCCTTTGCATTGCATTTAAAACACAGGATTGGATTCGAGTAGGGCCAACTACTATCTGGCTTTTTGAAGATGAAGAAGTTTTTGCAAAACCGAAAAGGCCGATATTCTTTTCGGCAGAGCAAACGAGGCTTTCGATATCCATCTAAAGATTTATGTAAGTCTTTTATCAGCTTTGTCCACTGTTTGTAAATCCTATTGTGCTGTGCTCTGGAGCCTGTGTAGCACTTCATTGCCATCCATCCTGCACATCATATTTGACAACTCTTTGGTTCATCTCAAATCCTCAAACAGGTCAACCTTTGCATGCCCAAATCTGGGTTCCTCAAGTAACTGATGCTTCCATAATCTGTGCTTCTTCTATGCGGCACCTTCTCCATCAGCTGTGCACTGGTTTGGGTTGCGTAATCCAGCACCCAAATGTCTGCTGTGGGAACGTTTGTCTTTCAAGCTAATTAAGGTCATAATTTTTTTGCGATGCTTTGATTTGATTGGCTGCTTTGGGGCTTGTGAAGCAGGTCATGAGCGCTGAGTGTGTCATGGTTCAGGGGAGAAGGGTTACGGAGCCGCACTTGGTGGAGCCGCCGGTGCAGGCACTAGTGACAGGCAGCTGTGACAGGAGCATTTCCTTTAAGGCATGCAAAGACCAAAGTGAACAGAACCCTTATCTAATGCAAATGGACTTGAATTTGGTTGTAAAGGCAGGTAGGTTTTCGAATCCTCTTTTTTGGGAGTGTATCTTTTTTGAATGCATGCATCTAGTCAAAAAAGGAATAAGGAGTACTTCTGTGGTATGTGAATATAGCTACAATAATACTGGTATTGAAACTACTTTGGTTTAAAAAAAACTTGAAGCAAAAGAAAATATGTTCAGTTTTGCAAACACAGGTAAAGTTTTAGAGAACACCTTTTTAAAGTACTTATAACAATGCTACATTTGTACAGTTGTAGTGATGAAGGTCATAGCAAAAGCATATACAGTAATACTCTAAAACGTGTAGTCTTGGGGGTAAACAATATTACCAATACCAGTGGTAAATTTTGTCTGAATCTAAGCACACATACTTTTTATAACTCCTTGCCCTTCCTGTCCGATTTGTTTTATGTTCAACATTTACCTCCCTCTGCTTGAAGTTCTCAGCATGCCGACGTCCAACCAGGGCTGGCCGGAGGAGTTTGGTTTCCAGCTGGGGGGGAATGGGCCCAGCTACATCCTGTCGGTGGAGGAGGGCAGCAGTGCTCACCTGGCCGGGTTGCAGCCTGGAGACCAGGTCCTGGAGATCGAGGGAAACAATGTGTCCACACTGCCCCCACAGGCGGTCATCGCCATCGCACAGACGCAGAAGAACATTCCACCCAGCATCGGAGTGGTGTCACGCATAAACCAGGTAAGTAAAGTGAAACTGCCTCTTATGCTCAGTGAAAAATTAAAGTCAAGAAAGATGTGTTGCTTTTTTCCCTAATAGCGCTCACTATTTATTTTTTAATTGTTATAGCCTCAGGGAGTCAGAAAATGTATGAGAGGTGTTAATGAATCTACTCCAGAACCAGAACATGTCCTGTTTGGGATTAGATGTGTCTAAATATGAGCACTATGGAATTTTATAATTGAAAAATTAAGTCTATATTTAGAAAGAGGCCAACATCTGAACTCCAGTTCTATTATTACAGCAGGCACTGTGATTGCGAGTTGAGCAGCACTCTCGGCTCTCCTCTGGATTTGCACTTTTTAGATGATGGACAACATTTTGTTCTGTTCCACACCTTATCAAATGAGACACATAAGACTTTGTTTCAGTTCTGTTGGGCAGTGCTGAGCTAATTGTAAACTCCCCACATGTTGGTCTCTGATCATTAGCAGAATGGCAACTTTGGTTTTAAAACATATCAGCTGACCTGTAGGATTGCAAAGGTGAGCTGACCCATTTGCATGAACCAGAGAGAAATAACCCTTTCAATATCACTGAGGTTCTATATTTTGTCTCTTCAAAGATGGACATCATCCCTGGCCCAGATGGCCGCTTTGGCTTCACCATCGTGGGAGACTGCCCCCTGCTGGTGGAGGACTGCTCTCCGTGCTCTCCCGCTGGCCGAGCAGGGCTTAGGGCCGGGGACTATGTCCTGGAGGTCAATGGGATCCCAGTCCGACAGCACGAGACAGCCGCTGCGCTCATCAAGTCGTCCCAGGGCAGGACTCTCCGTCTGGGTGTCCTCTGTTTGGGACCAAGGCAAAAACGCAGCATTAGCATGGAGGACAGTCAGATGGGAGGGGACGGAGTGAGGATGGACAGGAAATGCAAGGCTCTGGAGTTCAATAGAAAGGTCTGAGTACAATCAATTTATAGAGGATGTAACAATATTAGCAACATTGTGAAATCTGTTCATCATGTACTATTATTGATTTGTGGGCTTTCTTAGTTTGCTTTGGCCCTGCCACAGGGCCATAGCAACCATTAACCATTATCTATTTAGAATAAGATAGTAATAAATGTTGATAATATACAATACAAATTAGCTGCTGGAACCAATCAGATTCAATTATATATGACTACTTTAGTTATCGTTGAACAATGAATAACAAGTGTATTACAAAGTCAGCGCTAAATCAGTCATGGACAATTATTTCTGAATTTCTCTGTCAAGACATCCCCGGCGGTGTATGAGGTTTATTCTATTTTTAGAATTTCTTAAACCTTCTAAAATAACCACCTGCACCTATGCACCTGTACAGCATTCTCCTGCCTGACACTGTACTAGTTTTACAATACATTGTATGGCAAGAGAAACCTAGAATCCATGCTTTTGTTGGTATTGGATTGGTAAAACACATTAAGCTATGAGCTTTAGCTTTGTTTCATTGTAGTCAACCTGAATAAATTGCTGTAATTTATTGAAATATAACAAATTATGGCCTAATCCGAAATTAACAAAACATTATATAGACGGTTAACACTGTGATACAACCTTTATTTACTTCCTGAATAATGCATTGACCATCTCTGCCCAATCTCCCATCAGGTTGACCAGATTTTAGGCGAGGAGCCAGAGGTCAGAGACAGATTGTTTGCGGTGTTGAAGCAGTATGCCGCAGAGAAGAGGGTGGATTGGTTGGCTGCCGTCCTGCCTGAAATACTCACCACTGACGAGCACCGGCAGCTCATCTCCAGTATCAGGTGAGAGCCACAGACAGACGCTGGGATCACATCACTCATGGCACGGTGGCTTCAGACACCTATAGAAAGTTAGAGCTGAGTGCGAAAGGGCTCTTCAAAGCCTCTATGTTTTATTTAGTAACTTACTATGCACGTTGTTGATCCAAATCTTGATATGAATTGAACAGGCTACAATTAAAGTTGATGATGTAATTGTAGATCGCAGAAATTTATAGCCTGAGGGTACATTCATTTCGCTCATTACGCTACATTATCCACAGCTTGCTTGTAGGTTAGCAGCAGCCAACAAACAACTGACAACTTATTGAAGTGTTTCCCATCAGTAAAGATAAGCTATATTGGCCCTCCCACTTGTCTAATTTTGTCCCTCGTTTTCTAAAAGGAAAATGCTGAATAAGTCGGCGTGACAAATTAAACTTTATGCCTCTTAAATTATCATAAACATAAAGTTTTACAATACTAATCCAATTGAAGTGATTAAAGGATTGGGCCACCGTTTTTCCATACTGAGATATGTTCTTACCTGAGCTTAGACGAGTTGATACGTACCTGTCTGGCCTTTGTGCGTGCCCGTGTTCACCCCCGTTTGGAGCCATAGGAATACATTGGGAGAGGCCAAATGCTAACAACATCTTTGGTCGTTTTTTGCGTGACTGAGTGCATGCACAAAGACCAGACAGGTACGCATCAACTCGTCTAAGCTCAGTTAAGAACACATCTCAGTATGGAAAAACGGTGGCCTGTTCCTTTAAGATTAATCCTCGCCATTTCAAATTTTCCATCCAAATGCGATGCTGCCAGAGGAAGAAAAACAAAGGGGGAAAAGAACTACTATTTCACTTACTTTTCACTTACTTTAACAAATACTGAATTATGGATGTGTTTGCTATTGAATAAAGATACAGAGACATGGAGTCGAGAAAAGTGGTTCAGCAGCCCATAGATACATAAATAACGTAGACTGCTAACCATAATTCTATCGTTAGCTTCATGCTAAATGCTATTTGCTTCAAGTGCCTGTTTTCACCGTCTACTTTAATATTTAATGCGAGAATGTGACAAAACATCCACAAGTACTTTATTTGTGTGGTATCAAATGTGCTTGAATCCGCATCTAAACATCTAAAAAACATCTTTAAAGAATTGAAAGTATGATTCCCGTAACAAGCTGTCTGTATCTATGCTGTGGCGTACACTATATTATACTGAATCACCACTTCAACAAATCCTTGCTGACTTTGAACAGCTTTTATGTTCTATGTGGTGAGGACACAGATGCTACCTCTCTACACTTTATTGGCGGAGTCGGTTTAAATTAACTGCGTTTTACGACTTTGAGGCTACTTTTGTTGTCAAAGTGTCCCTGGGATAGGGACACTTATAAATCTTGGTCAGATGGAAGAACTCAGTGATTTGAAAATGACTGTTGCCCCTTGCAATATAGATAAAGGTCGGTCATATATTTAGGTGCCCTATACAAAAATGTGCTGGTTTTGGTATGTGCATTCATTTCTGTTATTTTTTTTTAGAACCACTAGATGGCAGCCACAATATCAAATTCAGTCATTCTTTTTCAGGCTTGTTCTGTTAAAAAAAAAAAGGAGAATTCTTGTTTTATTCTCTTCTACACGGTTTGTGTTGTGTTTGAAGGATTCCTTTTGAAGTTTTGTGATGGATCTTGAGTCAGTGTTGAGCCAGATTGCCAAGTGGGAGAGAAGAAGATTTTTTTTTTACAGAAATACACCAGGCACCTGTTCGTCTGACTCATTAGCATTCACAGTCTGGCATTTTATGTACGATATATACAAGGCTGGAGACTAAAGACTTGCTCTGGGGTGTTTTGTTTGCATTATTCACTATCAAATGAGAGATTTCAATCAAAAAGTGTGGTCAGATGGCATAACTATACTTGAACTCATGACATAAGCGGTCATTGAAGGGGCAAAAGAGTTTGTTCTCTATCAATTTGTGACAGTAAAGTTTTGTGGCTCAGGGTTAAACGCTTCAGAACAAGATCATGTTTGTATATCAGCTTCAAAGTTTTTAAGATTTGAATCATGTTACGAGTTGGGGTGGGTGATGCATAAAACTGGGGTGAGCATAAAAAAAATGCATTTGTTTGTGTCAGCTCTCATTCTTACAGGAATTTTCTATTGTAGACAAAGATTTTTTGGTGATTTGTGAAGTTTAAAGCTGCATTTTGCAACTTTTAATGCGTAAAAAAATAATCATGGTACTTTTACTTTTCGTCACAGTGGCCGCTACAACTCTCCAGGATCAATTGTTTTGTAGGTTTTCTGGTGAGAGGGTCCGTCAGCAGAGAAAACCTACCAGAAACTCTAAAAATAATTGATCCTTGAGCGTCATAGAGATTAAAAGTTGCATAATGCACCTTTAAATGTTGGGCGTTTCAAGTCATCCAAGAAGCTTCATCAGCAGCACTAATGATCTTTGACAGCACAGACATTTACGGTGATGTGGAAAATTGCCCTTTTTTTAGTGACCATATTACAAATTTGCTCTCTTGAAAAACATACAGTTGTTTCAAACCACTCGCGCAGCCTTGAGTAATCTTTGAATCTTCACCAGTGGCTATTCCTAGCACCGCAACGGCATTTTCTAAAGCGCTCGCCCTTTTCCTAGACAGCTCCTCCTGAGGTCCTTCATATTCAGGAGATGCTTTCATCACCTCTTACTAAGCTTGATTCTTTCATTGGCATTGCGAGGTAAAAACACTCGCCATTGTTTCACTTCAGCCGCATGAGCTAAACAGCAGTGTTAATTTTGACAACATGTTTTAATTTAGTTTTAGTCTTAGTCTTTTGACGAAAATGTAATTTGATTTTAGTCGAGATTTAGTCAAAAAAATATCTTCAATTTTAGTCTAGTTTTAGTCGACTAAAATTGCAAGTAAATTTAGTCGACTAAATTTAAGACAAATCTAGTCGACTATGCGTTGATAATATTCATCATAATCCTATTTAATCTTGTTCCTCTGCTTCATGGAGCTGGTCCACATGAACAAAGCTCAGAGCTGATCCTTTGGCAGAGAATTTACATGATCTGAGGCCCTTTCAGACGATCAACACAAGTTTGGATGATTTTAGTCTCTCCCTTTCATTTTTATTTAGTCTTATTTTAGTCGACTAAAATATCTGGACATTTTAGTCATAGTTTTAGTCTCATGAAAAACTTTTAATTTAGTTTTAGTCCAATTTTAGTCGTCAAAAATATCACTTTGACTAAAATGAAGACTAAATATTTTAGTAGACGAAATTAACACTGCTAAACAGAGCCTTTTTTTTCCTGTTTTCTTTTTTTTTTCTTCTCTTTATTGAAACAGCTGCATAGCGAAAGGAGCGAGGGAGGTAGGGCTGAGATTGTGTGAAAAACAGGAAGTGAAACTACTGGATATCTTGTTTTGGCTGTTTCCGATCAATATTGCATTGTAAGATGTGTTTGAGATTGTTACCACATGCAAAAAGCATGATACCCCCTCTTTAATCATTTCATCTCCGCTTACTCCAAGATTTTCATCGGTTGTTTAAAAACGCCGTGTTGTAAGTCACCAACACAAACCAAAGCGCACGACCACCCCTTAAACCAAATTGAGCGTAATAGGCTTGTTGTGTTGCTGAGTAGATTAGGGGGCTCTTCACTCCCCCTGCCTCCTTTTTCCCTATCTCCCATCTGCCACCTGTCCACAAATCACACTGACCCTCTGAGACGCTTAAAGTGTTAGAAAACGGCAACTTTTGGCAAATCAGTCCCGGGCCTTTCGTTAATTGGATGTTGCAATATGGACACCATCCAGCGTCGGCATTTTGAAAGTTTTTTTTTTTTTTTTTTTTTGGGCAGACGTGTGCGCCAAAAAGAGCAGCATTCGCTTGATTGACGAAATCCCTGGACATTTATACCACAGATTGCTCTCCGTACTCCAGCCAATAATAGCGCTTCGTCTCTTACTACTACGCGCCTTTTAATTGTGATATTAATAGCAGCTCTAGTAGTGTGCAGGTTGTGGTGGGACACATTTCAGTAGACATCTGATTGTATTTGTGTTTTAAAACCAAGATTCAGATCACATTTCAGAACATGTTTGTGGATGTCTAAACTATTAAAGCAGGTTATTAAGATATCCTGTCTATAATGAGGTGAGATTCCTGCTCCAAGTTGCTCATGAATTATTCATTGTGTCCTCATTGGTATTTCCAAAGGCCACTACTGTGCGTGTCTATTACAATACCATGTCATCTTTTATCACAATTATGGATTCTTCTTTGGCTGTTTTCCCTCGCTATTGTGGGCTCTTTTATTCCCCCTTGACATTAAAGTGAAGCCAGCCTGCATGCTTCAAGGTCCCACCACTTCTCTCATCCCGCAGTAGCAGTAGCAGAAGTAGGAGTGTCTTCCCTCTCCTCGCACTTACACTTACTAGATGGTGCGACTATCCGCCGTGCTGATTCTTCAATTGTCAGCTATGGGTGACAGCTGAAATGATGAATTGTCTGGGGTGAGTACAACATTTAAAGCTGATTGGATCGCTTGTACTTTGCAATTTGCCCATAGATTTTGAGATATTGTTGAGAATCTGTGCAAAGTGGAGGTGTTTTTTCTTTATGTAGGCTTGCATGGAGCTGGATTAAATGATAGTGACTCGAATGGTGTGGATAATGATGGTGTGCAGGAGTTTGTTTGCAGCAACTGTGCAGAAAATAACAGGCTCACCCGTCGACTTTGGGAAATGTCCGATAAGTGCGTTTTTCAACACATTGGTGGGAATGATATGATCAATCACCTTTGTGCAACTTTAAGCGGTGGATTTGTAATTTAATTAGTCTTTTTGCTTCTTATATTTACTATTTCTCATGCATTAGTTTGTCACACATAAAAAGCATAATCTAAAACCCATTTAACTGCAGTTTTGTTTAAAATTGTACACACGTTTTTGCTCAAAAGTCTGACATCTCCCCTCGTTCCTCTGTTTGATGGAACGTTTGCAAAGGAAATGAAATATGTGACTTGCTGCTTCCTGTATAAACCCTGTGAATGCATCGCCCCCCCTATTATCCCTGTAACTCTCATGAGATTCCCTTCCTATTACAATGTTGTTACTGCGCCGTAAAGTAAAGCGTCATACCTGGCATCCTTGCTTGCATTATATACAAATGTGTGATAGATTTGTAATGAGACCGAACGGCAAGACTTTAATCAATATTTCATTTCTCAGGGGAGAAAGTGCACCCGGGGTCCTGACAATACTAAGCGGCATGTGTAGTGTTACATAACTGGGACCCGCATCTCATTACCTGTGTAGTTCAGCATGCAGCCATGACTGCCACCTACTGCTCACACAGTCACAGCAAAACGAGCCGCGCTGAATACATTAGTGTCAATCACCATTTGGCTCTCGTCACGGGGGAAACGATGCACTACCACGTTGTTAATTCACTAATGAGTCATTTTAGTGGCGTGACTTAGCGCTTGATTAAAGACGGACACTGCTCAAAGGTACAAAATGCACGGTAGTGGAAGCAAACCAACTAATAGTTAAAAGAAAGTTGATGTTGCATTTCACACGCTCTTTAAGCATCAACACAAATCTTTGGCTGAATTTTGTGTTCTACTTTCTCAGAGTGATTAAGTAACCACCTGCTCGCCCCTCCGCGAGTTTAGTTGGTAAATAAACGTGCTATTGTCTCGGGTACACTGTGGCCGCCTCCACATTTTCACTATTCCTCTCCTCAGATGACCTATTTCTGAGCAAAAAGCACTTTTTTTTCCTCAAACACATAACAAGATTTAGAGACACACATTCAGAGTATTTGCCAGTACCTGAATGTTCAGTCAAGGTCAAGGTTTTTATCACATAGAATTGACATTGCACACAAAGCTGAGTTCACTTTGTGTGCTGTGCTGCATGTTCAAAAGAGCAAAAAAAAAATGTGCCCAGAATGAAAGTAGGGGTTTTGGGGACTGTGTGCAAGCAAAATGAGAAGAGCCTTTAGTGTCTCATCATTGACTTAACCATTAACTGATGCCCTGACCCGATATCCGGTCCAGCAAATGAGATCGGAGCACATACTGTACCTCCATCCCCTGTGCGGAGGAGAACTAGCTGAACTCCTGTAGTCTAGTTTTCTGCTTGTCATGCCTCCCTTTTGAGAAAACTGCCCCCTTCTCCCTCGCTTCCTTTCCTTTCAGCGTCAGATAATTATAGATCTGTGTTCTTCAGAAACCAGGGCAAATCGATGCACGGATGGTTTCAGAGAGTTGACGTGGAAAAAGTTTTTAGAGATGATGAGGCGCTTCGTTTAACAGATGGTTGCGGACGTGCGGCGGATGAACATCTGCCTGGGCACATTATGATTGCAGGATAGATAGATATTTAGATATAGATATAGATATAGATATAAATATAGATATATAGATATAGATATAGATATAAATAGATAGATAGATAGATAGATAGATAGATAGATAGATAGATAGATAGATAGATAGATAGATAGATAGATAGATAGATAGATAGATAGATAGATAGATAGATAGATAGATAGATAGATAGATAGATAGATAGAAAGGATAAAGATAGATAGGTGGGTAGGTATATACATGAATGGATTTGACGTATTTTGCAGATGTTTTGACCCAGAAATCCCTTACAAAAACGATATATTTGGATTCGATCTATTTATAATATAGTGAATTACCTATGAAGTTATACAAGGATAAGCACTTGCCCTCCATCTGAAATTACACTGTGACATCCAGTTCTAGAAAGCCATGAATGCAACCAATTGGCATGAAAGTGCAGACTGCCAACAACTGGGGCCGTGTGGGTTGTTGTTGTATCCCCAAAGAGCACTTATTTATACCACAGGAGCAGCTTCCTGCAGACATCGGTGTGTTCTTAGATACCGTTTTGTTGAGCTACTGTCTCAGCCACCTGAAAAATCAGCAGAGACCGTGACAGGAAGCTAATAATACTCGGCCTACATCGACACATGAAAAGGCTTCCTGCTTTTTTGTGACAAGAGAGATTTACGGCGATCAAGAGAAGCCGTACAAATAACTGCGAGACAGCGAGGCTGTTGAAATTATATAGAGGTAGATTCTTGCATAAATAGCTTTAAGTGGGTTAAGGAAAGTTCAAAAGCACTAAATATAATCACTTAAGCAATACTGTAATGTCTTAGGGCTACACTCAGAAACACACACGCTCTGGGAAGCAAACCTTGAACCTTCTTGCGAGAGCACAAACCACGCCACGCCACTTTTTGCAATGGGAATGACGATTTTTCATTTTTTTTAGTGGATTAGAAGAAGCATATTCAGCACATACAAAGAAAGTTGAGTCTAAATTGTGCATGTTTTGTTTCATTCCTGCATTAGAAAATTAAGCGGCTTGTCCAGTAGAAGTGGAAAAAGCGGCAGTTGAAGCTAGCCGTTCACATGTAGCATGAAGCTGACATTAGCATAATGGTAAGCATGCTTCGTTATTTATGTATTCATGGGCCACTGAACCACTTTGCTCCTCTCTATGTCTTTCTATCTTCATTCGGTATAAAATACATCCATAATTCAGCATTTGTTAAAGTAGTGGTGGCGTAACAGGTGAAAGAGTAGCTTTAAACTTGACCACTGGTGGCCATTCCTAGAAATGCTGTCTATATCTGCAGTGTTAGCACTAGCATTAAATGCCGTGTTTCATGCAACTGTTTTTTGGAAAATTTCCAACCTCCCCCTGGAGAAATGCCTTGAAACGCCATTTTAAGTGGTAATAATGTAATGATGTGGTTACAACATGTAAGCTCGGAGATGTCCAGAGAGCTCCAAGTTCAGATATGAGATGAAGCCACCAGTGGAGGAGCAGCTAATGATAAAAGTGAAAGTTACTTTTGGTCACAGCCTTCAACATAATGTTATGTAGCATTTTTTGAATTTTATCTAATGTGAAGAAACATTCATGTAATGCATCTTGTTAGCTAGCTGTTGTAGCATTAGCGCTTTTCTTCGCATAAAAGCTTATTCAGCTGTAGCACTCTGAGGTCGTAAAACGTCATTTTCAAGTGGGACAAATCCCAGTTGCCTGGAACACCGCTTAAGATTTTGGTTAGATCTTAATTGGGTTGGAACTGAAATGAATAAATAAAACAATGTATTGCCAGTAGGACTGTGCTAATTCTCAGCTGTACAAGCATTTTTTTTTTAACATATTACGATGTGTATGATGCTATTCCTGTAATGTAAATGTAATGTTGTTAGCCAAAAATAGCAACAAACTTAAAACATCTGCTTTAAAGAGGTTTACACAGGAGACTCTGACGCTGCGACCCAATTAAAGCCGCTAAGTGACACTACGCTACTTTGCAACATTAAATGCTCCCTGTAGCAGTTGTTCATCTGTGGAAAGAGGTAATAAATGAGCTAAGTAAGTGTTGACTAGCGCGTCCTGTCAAACACGTGGCCTAGTTGCTGCATTTAGCGGCGCCGCTTCCTTAATGAGCCTGCGTGTTGATGCTCCTGTAGTATCTCCTGTGACCATCAGCAGGGTTTGGAGCTAATTGCTTGACTGTTGTTGTTTTTTTCACGCAGGCCTCTCTGCCCGCCTTGTGCTGATTCATCTGAGCGGCAGCCGTTTTAGACACACAGGACCTAACAGACTGGTGTAGGTGGCAGCAAAGCGGTTGTTTACTTTATCCGACACGCGGCCTGACCGAATCCTGAATGGCTTTCACTGCTTTGAGCCACTGCGCCTCACCAAACATGGCTTCTTCCTCTCAGCCACCGTTGTCATCAGTGTGCACTATGTAGCTCAATTATTGTCATCGCAATATTTGATTTTGCGATATTCATATCGCAAGAAACCACAAGATATCCCAAAATGACTTAAGTCCGTCAGAAGTGTATCGCTGTGTGTGGGAGGTTGCCTTGTTTTTACTTGGCAGAAAATGAGTTGAATGAAACCGTTTTTGTGGCTTCCTTTTCAGTGAGAGAGTCACACCTCAGTAGTTTATCCTTGAGGAAGGGTCCAAGTGGTAAACAGACATGCTCCTACAGTGCACGGCCCGAACAAGGCTCACACGTGTCCCTCTAGTGCCATTTCACATGTGACACAATCTAGACAGTGCAAGACAGTCTGCCAGCTACGTATGAGTTTCATTTCTTTTACACCGTGTAGGCTGGTTAACGTGTTTTTGTTTTGTTTTTACTTTTAAAAATTGTGTTATGTTCAAGGTTAGGACTCAGGAGGAAAATGGTGAATATGTGCAATCCGGGAGATAACTGTAGAAAGACTAGAAGCAGTTAGAAACGACAGTCACAGCAACATCAACGCCTGTTACTTTTTTGTAGGGCTTTGTTACTCAATAAAATCCCTGAGATCTAATCTGGCCTTAGTGGACGGCGCGCCCTTTTTAGTGCTTCCTTTGACATCCATAAACGCTGTTCATCAGTCAGACTATTTTTAATGCTCAGACCTTTGCTCGTATTCTGCCTTTCTCTGTAAAAAATGTCCAAATTCAGGAGTAGCAAAATGTCTTGGGGTCAACAACACGATGATGACATCCACGTCTGTGTTGGGATGACGCGTCGACGGAAGTGTGGGAGCGAGCGGAGAGACGGAATAGAACGCTCTGGATGGAGAGAGAGAGGAAGAGAGAGAGAGGAGAAAGCCCATGCATGCTCACTCCCACACCTTTTCTCACTGTATTCTGGCTCTGATGCCCAACACTGCAGCAGTAACAGGCTGGCAACCACGCAGTCACGGCAGAAATCTACACACATTTGCTTTTACTGATCCATCTGTATCTGGCTGTATCTTCTTTTTCTCTACACAGCTTTAAATACACTTTATTGATTTAATTTGGTCGGTGATAAAATGTTCTCTAAGCTGGATGTCTAACTTGTTGCATTGGGAATATGGGGATCTCTAAAGTCTATCCTCGCACTTTTCCTCTCGTCATCTGACAGGACTGTTTTTCGGAAACGCCACAGACAAACGGCACTTTTTTTGTTTTGTTTTTGTTTTCCCTCATAATGCTGGCCAGGATCTTCATCCCCAAGAAGCACCGGCAGCGCTTCGACGACGCGGTGAACCAGAACGTGATCAACAGGCTGTGCCGCAGCAAGAGCATCAGCGAGCCGCAGGGACGCACGCTCCGCCGCAGCCGGAGCGAGGACCACTCGGACCGGCACCACGGCTCCAAGCGGGCCAGTTCGCTGCCCCGGGACGGAGGGGAGCCCGGGGAGAGGGGCCCGGGAGACACGAGGGAGAGGGACAGGCACAGGCACAGGAAGTCTGTGCCCGGGGTGCCCACGCATCCTCCAGTGGGACCCAATCAGAGGTAGGTTCACACAGGCCAGCAAAACATATTGTAGACAGCAGGCTCTGTGGGTGAGGGCAAAGTGGGTTTTTTACATGACCCTCAGACAAATACATTAAACCACTAAAACATCTAAAGCAGTGCGTCTCAACAGCTTTGTGACAAGCAGCAATCCAAATAAAATATTAATTCCAACTTAGAATAAACACATCTTTGGCAGCTTGACCCTATTGTCACATGCTGAAATATGAAAAATATAGCATATTCTGTTGATTCAAGCATTATCAGGTTCTATCAGAGTCCCAAAACCCACTTTTTGATCCCAATCCACTAAATAAGAACTGCTGGTGTGAAGTACAGGATTAGCAGGTTTCTTACATAATAACACCACATAGAGATAGGATATGTTGTTGTTTGTAGAGGACGTTTCCTATTGCAAACATTCAAACTTCTAAAAATGTGGTGGTGTTAGATTGTTATTATGCAGCCAGGTTTGTTATTTAATATCACTGTCATATAAATGATGGAGAAATATGAGCCCTTTCAGTCGTTGCCTTCCAGTATTGGCAATAAAAAAGATGAAATAAACGGTTGTATTGTTGTCTTGCTCCTCCAAAGAGAAACTTTCTGAATCATAAACAGATACATAATTCGAAAATAGCTCATCTTCGGCGATTTGAAATTGACCACCTGTGCTAAAAAACAGAAAATGTAAGTTGTCCTACAGCCCGTTATTTGTCTGCTCGCTGGCCTTATCCTCCTACATACATGCCAATTAATGTCACGTCACTAAGGGCTTATTCTGGGATTACACTGCTGCTACTGCACTCCCACACAGCGACCAGGAACTTCAGAACATCAGTCTCTTTCAATACCATGAGCCTCGAGATCTTAGGTGGAACGACAAAGACCAGACACAATAGAAACGGGAAGACAATTTAGGATTTCCTCAGGCCCTCCATCCGAAATTGCCTACAAATTCTGAGTTGCCGTAAACCCATCCGGCGCTGGCGTTAAACGAGACTTCGACTGTTGCCGTTATTCAAATCTAATGTGCTTAAGGCGAAAGCCGTGGTGATACACCCTCACACGCTGCTATATCTGCTCAGAACACCCCGTCCGCCCCGGCGTTTTCACTGCCATTACATAAGAGCCTATCGCTAAATTGACATGCCTGTGTTCTTTTTTTTTCTTCTTTTTTTTCCCCCCGTCTCAGCCTGTTTACATACAACTCAGCGCTGCCTTGAGTCATCTCTATGGCAACCTCGCGGGTAGATGATGTGAGAGTGTTTAATCTTAGCCGAGGGTCTACTTAGCCAAAAGGCAGAGAGCCAATTCAACCAAAAAGAGAGAAAATGTGTTTGTTTTTTTCGTGGGGAGACACTTGTTCAGACACCGGTGAGAGGATGAGGGCAGAATTTTGTTATGTGGTTGTTTGTACCAAAGAGGCGGCAAATTAGACACAAACTGGTTAGTGCAAAAAACATATTCACGCTTTGAATTTCCAGGTACAAAAGGAAACTGTGTGATTGGAGCGTCCCATCTGGCAAATGTGGCGATTTTGTGAAACCAGTGCTTGGGAAATATTTTTATTATAATATTATATTATTATAGTATCCACTAGAATTAACCTTCATTTGTCTTTCATGTGACATTGTTGTAGCAAAAAAAGGCAAGAACTGCAGTATTAAAAGAGCACCTGTAGCAAAGTAGGAGATAAATTAGAAACGATAAAATACATTCCCTGATTAATGAAAAGTCTTCAGCTGGATTTAGCTCACTGTTCAGGAACACTATGAGCCCTGAGAATGAGATCAGCCACTACATGAACATCCTGAATGATCGGGTTATTCCATCAATGGATTTCTTCTTCCCTTATGACACGGGCGTATTCAAAAAATGACAATGCCAGGATTAATCAGGCTCACGTTGTGAAAGAGTGGTTCAGGGAGCATGAGACATCATTTTCACACATGGATCGGCCGCCAGAGTTCAAATCTAACCGTATTGAGAATCTTTGGGATGTGCTGGAGACGGCTTTGCGCAGAGGCCACTCTCTCCCATCTCCAATTCAAGATCTTTGAAACAGTGCCACAGCAAATGTGTGCTGCTGACTGCAATGAAATAGATTAACCTCTTAACCCCCACCTGAACCGAGCACATTTTCTCCATTTCGGCATTAGCCAAATCTAAAAGCTTCATGAACAAAGCGTGAAAATAGCGGCAAAAACTAGGATGAAAATGCGAAACGAAAAAGTGACAAAAAAACGCGCCGACAATGCAACAAAAAAGATCAGTTTTGTAGGTCTTAGCTTTCAAATGAGGCGTTACACTGGCCTATAGGCTCCAGTCGTGAAGCTTTAAGATTCGGGTAAAACTGAACTGGCGGAGGAGGTAATAGGTTAAACCAAATTAACATCATACATAGAATAAAGTGAATCAATGCTGTCTGAAGAAGAGTTTATTCATGACTTTTTCCTGTTGACATCATTTGTAGGCTTATAGCCTAGGTAGAATAGATAGAATGTTTTGTTTGGCTACTTCGTTTTTACTTTTGAGACCCGTAGACTAATTTCATAGCTAACTTTTTAAACTCTGTATTTCATTATTTTTCCTTCAGTGTGTGTGTTTGGGCTCCTTCCTTTACCATCGCGATTTACATCTCGTAGTTATTTGTACGGATGGAGCTCTAAAACAGTCGGCCACTGCGTCGACAGCAGGACAGGCGAGCATCACGTCTCCTCCTCTCGGTGAGACTCCCACGTACAGGAAGTGACGAGTCAAAACAACACAACAGCCTTCGGGACCAGCTGGGCCACCGCGCTACTATGTCACGTGCGCCATTCGGACTCACATCAACAGAAATATTTGACTCTTGCTTTCTGCCATTGTGTTTCCAAATAGCCTCTCGGATTTCAGAAATGACAGCGAGGCGATAATTCATGCGATGTCAATGATGTTTTTTCCGAATGAGCCACCAGACTGATTATGCAGTGAGAATGGTAATGGGTAAAATATAGCCAAGATAATGATTCATTAGAATGTGTTGTGAGGTTCCTTTGCCTTGAAATATCATGCTCGCCCTGAGACAATATTCATTTCATGTCTTTTCTGCAGGATTATTCGGGTGTACCGGGGAAAGAAGACATTCGGCTTCACATTGCGAGGCCACGCTCCTGTCTCCATCGATTCAGTCATCCAAGGTACTGTCCCTGATCTGATACAGGACTGCACTGTACTTCGAGCGGCCCCAGCCGGTAGATGCTGTACCGCGGACTCATCTGACTCACCAGGTTACGAGGGGGACCACTCAGTAAAGCTTCACAAGAGACGCACACGTTCAATCAATACCAGCTTCTTTGGAAATGCAGACCTTTTGTACAAATATTACGTAAAGTGTTCCTGTTTTGGTACAGTCAGTGACAGCGCAACAATAGCACTACAGAGTGAGTCAAAGCTTGCCTTTGTTTGCCGTAGGGACAACATAATAATATAAAAGAAATAACAGAGCCGTTTTATGAATAATGTTTGAAAACTGGTGTATAAGTCGCTCTGGAGTATAAGTCGCACCAGACTTGGCAACCACCTGGGCATGGAGGATTAACTGTTGACAAGCCTCTCCCGGCATCACGTTGTTCAAGCTCTCATTTGCGAATTCGTTCTTCTTGCTGTGCCATCTAGCTTTAAGCCTGCGATTCGCTTTTTTGTTTTCTTCACTACAGAAAGAGTAACCTCCGCTTTTCGCCAATCCCTCTTAAGTTTCTCGTTCACTCCAAACTTTCTTTCTGCTGCTCGATTACTGTTTTTTTAAATAAATCTTCAGTGGTGCATGAGTAGCAGATACTGGTACACAAGCCTTGAACGCCCTCTAGCGACTGTCGGTGTGAAAATAACATTGTTTGATCATATATTTAGGTATATTAGTCACACCTGAGTATAAGTCGCACCCCCAGCCAAATAAACGGTGACTTATAGTCCGGAAAATGCGGTATACTCCCTTGCGTCTTGGGATTCTGACTCGGATACTCGGGTCATGAGTCTGATTTTGTAAAAAAAAAAAAACGGCGCCATGAGGTAGAATCAAAAAGTCGCCTTTCATTAGGGCCATATTTTTTTCAGATTTTGGTCCAGCTTCATACCTTACATGATCTGTTTATCCTTCACTGTTGTTAAACTTTCCGCATAACAAGTGGAACACAGTCATTCAGAGAAAAATAGGCTTTCACAGCTCCGAGGACAAATCGACAGATGTTTCTTCCTATTTGTCGCACATCCCCAAGGCCACGGCAGTCGTCATTGGCCGTTTATGTTGTATGTTTGTAACGTTGGTGACATTGACGTGAAGTGTGCTTTTCTTGCAGTGTAGCTGTGTTGAAATGGAGCCCAGTGTGACTATATAGTATTATGAGCAACCGCATGTTTTCATTGGCAAATTAATCACCGGTTTAACCCTGAGCAGATTTTGGTCATGACTACAGTATGAGCTGTCACCCACCCAGCGTGCCCCGTGTGCTCGTCCAGCCATTGTTCCACTTCACTGACTAGATTTTGTTGCTTTTTTCCACCACCTGCAGAAGGGACATCATTCTGCCAAACTTTAAACTAACAGACCTGGAGCTGCGTTTTGTTTCATTCATGCATGTTTGAATAATTCAGCACATTCATTCTCCCTCTTTTAAACACATTATTATGGCTTTTATAATGTGTGCTTTGTGTCTAGAATTGAAGTAATGAAGCTTCACTCTTTGTTCTGAGCGTAATGTGGAAATAATTTAATTTTTGATGTGGGCAATAAAGCCGAAAGTGCCTCTGCTTCTTAATGAACTGGTGCAGCTGTAAAGGACGCTTTAATTGTCTTTGTGAGATCAAGTAGAAGGCGAAAAGAAGTTGTTGAGATTGGACCGTGTTTCTGCGCGAGTTGGTGTTTGTGTGTGTGTGTGTGTCCGATGACGCCGTCGTTCCCGCCCCCTCTCTCTCCCACTCTCATGTGCTTGGGCTGACTCAGTGGGCCTTATGGAGGCCGGGAGAGAGAGGTACCGGGGGCGGCCAACATGTCTCGCGTCGTGATCTGAACCGAGAGGCTTTAACAATGGAAAGAGGGCACACAACAAACAGAACGCAAAGTCAGAAAATGCAATGTTTACAGCATATATTACTAGTGATAGTGATGGTTTGCAAAAATGCTGAGGCAATTGCAACATTCTGATGGTAACATTGCTTGAAAAAAAAAGTATTGTGTAACGTGGCACATCAAGAGGTTTTATTTGGCCCGTGTGGGAATTCTTGAGAGTTGCAAGGATTATGCGTTTGGATTCATTTGTGCTCTGAATGTACTGTATGTGTCAATTGAGCAGAGATTTGACAGTCAACATCAGCCTAAAAAGTAGTTGTTTATTTGATTTATTATGAAAATTACATTTTGAGAACCGGCTTTATCTCAATTGAAGCACATAGAAGGGCTCTATATTCCAGTTTTCTGATCAGTACAACTTCTGAATTAACAAAGCTTGGGTGCAAATGCAAAATGTGTCCATATATGTCTACTCTTTGGGGGAAAAAGACACCGCTACAATATCCTGCTCAACAGACTGATTTAAAGTCAATGTTGTGATCTGTAGCTAGCCCCATATTGTCTCCTCTTTGGGTGAAAATGATGTTCCACTGTAGCGAGCTGGTGCGGTGGTTTGACAGCTACGGAGGCGCCGGTGGATGGGCACACTGCAGTCACAATGATTCCACCGGGGATTGTTTTGACAGGGCTGATGTTATGCAATAGGCCTTAGCGTGCGGCTCAGCTGTGCTATGCTGTTGGCTTCCTCAGTGGCACTAACAGATTGACAGCATCTTATTACTGCCATCTCCCACTGCATCGCAGCATATTTGTTCGCACATTGTTACCTCAGCAGCCCGAGCTTTTTTCCTACTGGCGTCACGTTAATGGCTCGTCCGTCACCTCTGTCTTACAGATAGTCCTGCCGAAGAGTGCGGGCTGAAGTCTGGCGACAAGATCCTTTTTCTCAATGGACTGGATATGAGGTGTGTTTTGGGCCGACATTTACATGAATTCAAAAGATTTCCAGACATGATGCATAAAGGTGCAGCCTCTGAATGAGTATCGACACACAAAGATACTAATGTCAACATTTTCAGTGTCATAGGAATAAATAATGGGGTGTGAAGACTTCCTGAACCACTGTATGTCAAAGAATAAAGTGTCGTGGGTGGGCTGAAGCACACAATTTCCTTCATGGCAAAATTGGGTGAAAAATAGCTGCCACTGAACCACTTAATCCATCACAGAGATATGTTTGTACTCGGTGCATCTTGTCACTTGGAAAAAAAAAAATTGAGCCTTGACTAAAAGCTAAAACTGTCTTTTTAAAAATGCAGTAACATATCAAAATCTTTTTCCCCCACGTACTGTTCCCTGCACTCAAAGCCTTTTCTGTCATCACATGTCAGTCCTTTCAAGTCTGATGCACATTACCAAAAAAGTTGTGTGTCAAAGATTGTTTTTAAAAGCTAATACATCCATTAATCCACTTGTATGTATCATCCCTATTTGTCACACACTTAAAGGTGCACTATGCAACGTTTTATGTAAAGATAAAAGTTGATGTTAGAGGGTATTTGACCTTCCAGTGACCCAGAGCCTGTATCGGTGGCGGCTCCCATGATGCTTCAGGATACCTTTATGTCAAGATTAGTACAATTTCTGGTAGGTTTTTAGAATTAAATGTATGCGTAACCATGGAGACAGTTTAATCAGCAATGAAAACCTACCAAGCACCCTTAATACCTTAGGGGCCACTGGGATGGGTAAGAAAAGGCGCTAAGCTAACCACCCAAGCAGCCGCCAGGTCATCGAAAGGTCAAATGCACACTCATATCAACTTCTTTCTTTGTTTGTTTGATAAGCTTATTGTCCGCAAGCTGCAATAATTAATTCATAAATCCCTTAACCCATCACCCAATCTTAGCTTTTCGTTCCACAAAATGTGTTTATTACACTGCCATTGATTTTTTAGCATGCAGGCTGATAATGGTGGTTTGTCCTGTATCTTCGTTTTGCCATGGTTTTATTCCCCCTGCTGCCAGTGGGGGGCACTTGCTCGAGATTGTGACCGTCGACCATCATTCAAATATAAAATAAACAGTACAATTAATACTTCGTCATAACGTTAGGCGTGACAACCAAAAGATTGCATAAGAAGAACTGGTAGTAGGAGTTCGGTAACCTCTGCCACTGCCTGACCTTTCACAGTCTTGTAGAGAGCGTGTAGGAGTGTAGGTAGAAGCATGAGTGCGGCCTACAGTATATGATCGACTCAAATTGAATGCATCAGCCCGGTGTGAGAATACTCTTACTCATGCGGTCACCCTGATAGCCATGTGATATAAGCCGTTCCTATGACGACTCGAGGCGCTAACGTTATTGACGCTGTATCATTTCTCTGGGCTCTCGGTGTCAGAGCAGTAGGAGGAAAATAAATAAACACGTATATAATTACAAAGGTACAAAGTAGCTCTTAGTAGGTGAAGCGAACGTGTGATGTGCGGCGGCGAGCTCATTGAATGGATTGTGCCAAGTAAAGACGTGGGGGCTGATGGTTCTGCTGCTGCGGGAGAGGAAGGGGGAGGGTGGATGGGTTTCAGGAAGTATTCACGCTCTGTTTATTCCTCCAGTTAACTTTTTAACATTCATGTTATTGTATGGTCATTTTATTTGCCTCGTAATGAAATGTGTTTTTGTGGTTGTAGGAACTGCTCTCATGAGAAGGTGGTGTCCATGCTCCAGGGCAGCGGCGCAGCTCCCACTCTGGTCGTGGAGAGAGACTCTATTGACTATTCTCCCGAACACACTGTGGTAGAGGACACCCCCAGCCCAGTGGCCACCAGCACCCTGCCACGATCCAGGTTTGGGCAATATGAAAATGGACTAGAACTGTTTAGGCTAAAGTTTTTTTCTGCTTAAATTCAACTTCCTCCTCCTGCTTGAGAACAGGAGATATCACGTCTGATATTGTGGATGTCTCTAATTGTATTCCTTCCTGTGGGCCATTCTTCTCACAGCAATGATGGATGATAGTCCCCAAAAGATGCAGGTTCAGCGGCAGACTTTTTGCACAGAGGGTATATCTTTTGGTGGAATGCAATCAGCAGCAGAAGCTTTTTCCCATTTTTTGAGATTCCTTCAAACTAGATGGGCTGCAGACTTAGTAGATTTTTAGATTTTTTTTTTTTTAAATCTAGACAAATTAAGCCTAAAAATGCCTAAATTGAACTTTTGGAATCAAATGACACACACTTAAAGGGGGGGTATTATGCAAAATTGACTTTTTCAAGCTTTACATCATGTTATTATGTCATTCCCTCATTGAAAACATGCCTGAAGTGTTGCCTTGGCACATTCACGTATTTTTGAGTAATCTGTAAAAACTCGGATGGCGGCCATTTTAGGGATAGGTTTGCCTGAGTCCTCCTAGGAACGCCCCCACCTCCTGGAGACGCCTCCGAGCTTTCGTCACCAGCCGAGTAACCAACCACTGCTCCTCAGCAGAACCCCCTCCCCACTGATGCCACAGACAGCGTGTGGAGGGGGCGTGTCAGAAAGGGTCAGAGGTTCTTAAAGAGACAGAGGCCTATTTCAAGACATTCGCTACAGCCATTTTGAGAGAGCAATTTTATACAAGGCAGTTATTCTAATTTACTGCATTTACAGACCAACTGAAGGTTTCGTCATCATTGTAGTGTGCTATAGACTGGTGCTATGTGATTGAAAAAAGCATAATACCCCCTCTTTAACAAACGGTCAGAATATCCTCTATTGTTCGTATATTAGGTCTCCAGCTCTCAGCTCGCTGCAGTGGATCGCGGAGATCCTCCCTCCGAGCATCAAAGTTCACGGAAGGACATTCAGCCAACAGCTGGAGCACCTTTTGACCATTCAAGAGAGATACTCCGTCTGCAAGTCCCTGGAGACCTTCTTCCAGCACAGGTACGCTGACTCATAATAGCTTCGAAATTTAAAAATAAAATGAGCCAAAAATCGCACTTTGAATGGTCACAATAGGCAAAAGGCTGCAGTTATTTAGGCCATGTAAATATTGCTCATTTCTTGCCACAGCTCCGTTCTACTGTCTTCAAACTTTCTCCTGAAGTTGACTCGTGAAAAAGTTAAAAAAGAATTAGCTGTTGCCTTGGAAACTGCACTGTTACAGTATACTGCGTACAGAGCAGGGCTGCAGAGGGGTGTTGTTGCATTGCAGAAGAAAGCGGAGGGGACGTGGGGATGAAATAGATGCAGATGAACATTTCATGTGGGCGCGTGCACAGACCTCGCCATTAAGCACTGATTAGACCATATTCCCAGGATCAACACGACAGAAATGAACTGGAATAACACTGTACCAAACTATTGCCGTGGCTTGATAGCAACTGATTTAGATGTCGTCTCTAATTAATAAGGTAGAAAAGTCTGTGTAGTCTTTATCTTTATGGATGTAGTTTATTTGTGAGTAGCTGCAGCTTTCTTGATTCTGTGACCAGTTGCGTTACTTATCGCGCAGCCCTGCGTCATGAGGACTTGCGATTGATTTTTCTTTTTGTTGACGTGCACTTGCAGAAATGTGGACACCTTGATAGTAGACGTGTTTCCAGTGCTGGACACTCCGGCCAAACAGCTCATCTGGCAGTTTATTTACCAGCTCCTGACCTACGAAGAACAGGGGCGCTGCCAGACCAAGCTCTCCCGCTTCCTGGGTTTCAAGAGCAGCGGTGAGTCACTGAGCACAAGTCGCACACAGAGAGAGAGAAATAAGTTAAAGTTCTTTTATATTCGTATTGCACAGACGGCAGATTTCGAGCTTTCTGCAAGAAGAGACTATTTGTAACGTTGTGCAAAAAAAAGCTAATATCAATTTTCCATTTCCCTGCAGTAATATTGGATCCCGACGGTCCAGAGCAGCACCACAGGAGGAGCAGCTCGGTGCGCATCGCCGGGTCGTCGTACCGAGGCAGCGTCCGCGACCGGAGCTCAGACGACTGCATCATCGGCACACACCTGGGAATGGGTACAGTAAATCCTATTTAAAAAAAAAAGACAAACTTTAGTACTACTTTGTGACTGCGCAAATTGCCTAAACACAGCCTCACTTTTTTACGGCCGGCTCTTATTAGGTTTTGTTGGGTTGGAGTCCCAGGGCATAAATGATAAATGCAGGCCAAAACAAATGATTGCAATTTTCGTTCATATTTTCCTCTGAGATGGGGCTTATGAGGCTGTGTTTTGCAATGGTCAGCACTCTTAAGGTACAGCGGGCTCAGGAAGTATTCAGACCCCTCTATTTATTAATCCTTTCTTATCATGTGAAAGTCTGATACTGAAAATGTTCACGGATGAGTAAAGAATGGAATTTTTTGTTGATGAATGTTCATGAACAGAACTATGAATGAAAACGATGGAATGAGAAAGAGTCTAATATTGAATAACTGTCTTGCTTTTTGCAACATTACATAAAGCCATTTGTTTTTATCTTGAGATTGTGTCATGAGAAGACTAAAAAATACCAAATTAGGACCAAAGCAAGGCTAAAAATCAGCTTTTGCACATTTTTATGTAAAGAACCAGCCTTTTTACTTCTGATACCAATAGCAGTACTTTAAGTATCTACCGATGCCCGATACCATGAGACTGTCTTAAAAGTGGCAGTAGATATAACAAAGATGAGGTTGGCGCCTGTTGAAAACTCAGTCAAAACATACCATATTTTCCGGTTTATAAGTCGCTCCGGAGTATAAGACCAGTCTTGGCAACTACCTGGACATGGAGGTGTAACTGCACCGTTGACAAGCCTCTCCCGGCAGCACGTCTCATTTGTGAACTCGTTTCTCTCGCTGTGGCCATTTAGTTTTTTATCCTGCAACTTTTTTTGTTTTGTTCATTGCTGTAAGAGAAACCTCCAACACCACAAGTGTCTTGCTCATGCTAAACTTCTTTCTCCTGCTCGTTTACCATTTTTTAAATCTTCCGTGGTACAGGAACAGCAGATACTGGTACACAGGCCTAGAGCGCCCTCTAGTGGCCGTTAGTGTGAAAATAACAAACGTGAAATTCTATAAGTCGCACCCCCAGCCAAACTATGAAAGAAAGTGCGACTTATAGTCCGGAAAATAAGGTATCAGTTTGGTATCGGATATTTGGCACCAATACCAGATCAATATTTTTTCATGGTTTGGCACACATCTAATTATGGCATCGGTGCCTAGTTTTAAGTTTCCTAATATTGAGATAATGATAATTTGGCAATTTACAGTCACTAAACGATTTTAGTTTTTCTTATTTGATATTCTTCAGATCATTCTCGTCGTGTAATTAGTGCAGACGTTTTACCAATGGAAATATTGTTTTTAACGATTTGAGTATCAGACTGCTGTAGTCAAACAAACAAAAATAAAAGATGTCTGAATGAGCCCGCTGTAGTCCAGCGTAGTTGATATTCAAATGTATTATGATAATGCAGACAATTATGTCTAAAATAAGTGCTTTTTAAGGCTCCATTCTCCATGGCTTCTGCTCCAGCGCTGTTTCATCTCTCTCTTGTGGAGGCGGATGAAAGACAACGAGGCTTGGTTATGTTGTTACTTTTCACGGCTTATTGTGCTTTAGGAATTCATTTGGACGAGATGGTGGAAAGCTCAGAGGAGAGGCAGTCAGGAGATGGGACCTCCTTCCCAGAGTCACCTGACCTCAATCCTGTAGGTATAAGTGCGGCTTTTACAGAAACAGAGCTGCACATATCCATCCACGCTTTACTGCTTGTTATGAAGGTGTGCTAATCCTTAATATATTCTTGGCATCTGGTCACCTAGAGTCACCTTCAAAGCAAGCGTACGTCTCAAGTGCACGTGCTAACCGCTAACGGCTAACCTTGCTTCCGCCCGTAGATGACAGGTATATACACAGAGCTGGAGAGCGTGTACCCGGGCAAGAAGGACTCGTCGCCCCTGCACGGCTCCACAGGAGAGCCCGAGGGACAAAGTGAGGCCTACAGCCGCCCCCTCTCCCCCCTCACCCTCCCACCTCTCAAGGGTACACTGGGTACGAGCGACCAGAACCACACTCACACATGAATGACCACAGCCGCCTGTTTTGTTTCTCAATAGTGTTCAGTGGCATTGTGTTAATGTTAATGTTAGTCTGAAATTCATTTTCCATTGATTTTCCCATAAACTTTTCCAAACAATAAAAAAAATTGAGAGTTTAATGGCATGACGTTGGCTAATAATAGAGTCAAACAGTCCTGCAGACTTCCGAGCATGTGCCGGGGTCTGGACCTCAAAGTACCAAAGTTATTAAGACAAAGTTAGACAAAGTAACGGAATATGTTACAAAATACATTTTAAGTATTCAGTTTTCAATAACTAAATACAGTTTCAAAGTATTCTCCCCAACACTTTGAGATCTTGCAGCTACGAGACTTAGCGCATTTAACTGGGAAGTACGCGGGGTGGGGAAACACCCATGGCCAATGGCGATGTTATGTAGAACAACCTTTTCCTCCAACCAGACTCCGCGGCCGGAAGTGTGCTTTTGTTTTGGTCTTGGTAACACATTTGTGAGTACTGACATCTCCTCGACACGAACATTGTTTAGCTGGGGTTAATGGGGTTAATAATGTTTTTAGTTTGACCTGTGAGAACCTTTAATGCTTAAGGAAGAACACAAGGCAGTGCACTGTAAACGAGGGAATGAATGTGAGGCTGCCATCAGAGCACCGCCCTCAGTGCTACTTGTAAGAAACCACGCCTAAGTCGACCTGCTCTCTTTTTATAAGCGACGCCCTCTTGCAGGTGCAGGTACATAGCGCAACTCGGAAGATAACCATAGCGTTTAGAGTTTGCTCTGTCCTGGCACCAGGCTCAACATCTAGCCCTGTGTGTTTCATGTCCATGAGTTGGCACATAGGTGATTAGCCGGCGTCATGCTTTTAACTTTGAAAAATCAATGCGAAAAATCAATGGGATTTTTTGCATCTGGACCCCGACACGTGATTCTGCGGGACGGTTGATTCTTTAACCCATGGAGTGTCTACTCATATTATTTACTAATATTATTAACTTATAAACTTGTTAGTTTAAGTTAAATATGAATACAATGTTGTGATTTTTGAATTAGTCTGATAGAGTTAATAAAAGCTAAAAGGATTATAGAATTGTCAATAAGCTACACTCTGCACCTTTGATAAGTAAAAATGTATTCATGACATTTCCTTAATGCTTCACTTAGAGTTAAGCTATCAATATTAAGTATAGATATTGTATTAGTTAAGTTAGTTAAGTATTAAGTAAGTGTTAAGTAACATTTATTAAGTAGATACATAAATAAATATCTGCTAATGTTTTTTTTACGACAGGGCCCTTCCAAAACAGCAGCCATCTTTGAAACAAACATGATTCCTCTTTGTCGGTCCTCACAGGCAGCCGTAAGTCCGGTCTGTCCCTCTCCTGGAAGGAGCCCCTGCCCTCCCAGTCCTACGGGCTCCATCACCAGAGCAGCGTGGACTCCAACCCGTACGTGAGTCTGGAGAGCCCGCCGGCGTCCCCCTCGCACGCTGTGGACGGCGATGGCACCAACACCACGAACCGTAGGAAGAAAGTGTTCACCTTCTCCAGACCGCCGCGCAGCCGGGACACGGACAAGTTCCTGGACGCCCTGAGCGAGCAGCTGGGACACAGGGTCACTCTGGTGGACGATGTGGGGGAGAATGACTATGAAGAGGTGAGGGACACGTGTTGCTAATATGCTACATAATTATAAAAGCTCCTGGGCTGCACAAAATTAGAAACATGTGACAAAAAGCCCTTTTATAGATGGGTGTTCAAAATGCTTTGTTTCAAACCCGGGCAACAGAAATAAAACAAACTTTAGCCAGACTCCTCGCAGCAGCAGGGAGTAGTCTGACAGAAGCCATATTGTGTGATTGCAAAAGGAAGAAAGATATATGATGCTGAGATTGTCAGTGTGTCCCCTGGGAAGTTACGCCACAATACACTTCTGTCTTTAAAAGTGGTACAAACAAAAAGCAGTATTTTGCAGTAGCTACAAATTGGCGACTGTGCAGCCCTGCTTCTCTCCCTCGCTATGTTAAAGCTGTTGATAAAAAGTGTCTAGTTCCATGATCAGCTTGTGTACTCTAGTCCAGCTTTATTTACTGACATATTTACAGTATAGTGTCTGACGTATTTGTTAGAGGAGCTCTAAATTGCGCTACACTTGTGTCACACGAACAGATTTATCAAGGTGGTTGTCATGGTTTCAGAAGAAGAGGTGTGCCAGTAAGTAATCCATAACCTACACAGAGTGTATTTATATCGCCATATGCCTGAGATGAGACGAGACTAGATGCATGAACGCTACAGAGGAGTTTGAAAAGTGTCGAGGGGCTTCTGTGTTTGTCTGTAGACGTAGAGATCAATCATGCTCATGTTAAAGATGAGAAAACTGTTATTGAACTTTATATACGTGATTCATTAATACGTTTGTAAATGCATGTGTAGATCAGATATCATGTAGTTCAACAAGTGCTGAGGTGTTTTTTTATTTATGTAGTCTAGGGCTGCACAATACTGTGAAAGAAAGTAGTATAAATCAACTAATTATTTAATATCATTTCAATAAGGCATTTTAAAAAATACTTAAAACTTGGGATCTGTGTCTAAAGGCGGAGAGAAATGATTCTCAAGCTCAATACTGCAATAGTTTTGCAATACATTGTGTGGCCCTACTGCTATTATTATAGTAGTTTTTAATTTGATCAATTGTTTTTTGAATGTTTACGAGATCGTCTAAGCTGAAGTAGGCAATGTGAAAAAAAATGTTTCTTCCTGAGTCAACAAGTCATGGAGATTAAATTATCCATGTTTATTGGCAAATCTTGATACAAAAATGAACCCGCATAGTTGCCTACAGCAGCTTAGTGATGTGTCAGCTGAATAAGCTCTTGTTTACTCTTGTCGTTAAATGAAATTAAGAAGTTGTCAAAACATTTCATGTCTCTGCCGTTATAATGATAAATGAATGTATTTCAAATGTCTTTTTGCAGATGAATTTCCCAGAGGACCAGGAGGGGGGCTTCGTGCCCCGTCAGCTGAGCAGTGAGAGCAGTGAGGGTCACAGTAGTGGGGAGGAGGCGCCCTCTCCCACCTACTCCGAGGAGGGAGAGCCCATCCCTCCCCCTCCTACCCAGAGCCCTCCTCCCCCTCCGCCCTTCCATTCCCTCATCCCTCCCCCGATGCAGTTCACCGACACTGTCCCGACGGCGCGCTTCTCCCCGGACCACGTGCCCCGCAGCCGCATGCCCTTCCAGCCGCACCACCCCATCATCCCCCCGCCCCCGCCGCCGCCCCGCACCCTGCTCACCAGCCGCTCGCCGCTCCACAAGTCGGACAAGAAGCCCCGCCTGCAGCCCACCACGCGCATCTCTCAGGGACACAGCACGCTCCGCACGGCCCACCCCAACCGCTACCTGCCCCGGCAGCTGAGCCAGCCCGCGCCTCTGCTGCACCCCTGCTCCACCTCCCCCCAGCCCTCCCCACAGGTGCTCCGGCCCACTCAGGCTGTCCTCCAGAGGCACCACCAGCTCCACCACCAGCACAGCTATCAGGGCCCGCTGCCCCCCTCCCTCAAGGACCACTGCAACTCCCAAAGTCAGAGCCAAGCCCCCGCCTCCACACACTGCAAGACCCGCCAGGACCCGTCGCCCCAGGTAACCATGGTGGAGGTGTAGCCAGAGCTGCCCTGGGCCAAGTCTGTGCCAGTATCTAAGAGCACATTTTCCAACCGCTGCAGCTCCACCTGTGCTGTTATTATTAGCGACAGTTGTTGTTTCACACATGAAAGTTACAGCTGAGTTCAGTTCTGCTCGAACAGCATCACCCGCTGTGTTAAAAATAGAACATCTGTTTTAAAAGTCTGTCAGCGTCATTGCCAATGATGTGAAAACCTAGCAACAAAGAACAGGATTTTTTTTCTTCTTTTAATTAATCCTTTTTTATCCGTTTGCCATTCGCATCAGAAACATGAAAATAATTCACAATTCTTAAAGGGATATTTCAGGATTTTTGACATAGGGCCTCATTTCCTAGTTATCCAGAGTGTTGCTGATTTCTGGACATATTTTTTTGTAATTTATGCAGTTCTTCTGTTTGGAGAGTTCCATGGCGCTAGGCTAGTGCAACGCTAGCGCATTTCTATGGTATCAGCTAGCCTGCATTAAAAACAGTCTGACCCGCTCCACAGAGCACCTGAGGCAAATCACTTATAACGCCAGACTAACCATATAAATGTCTGTGTCGATAAAGTAATTTTAACCATTTTGCATTTCAAAATACCTTATATTTGAGCAGCATCAGCTTCGTGGTTGTATAAGCTAGGCAGAGGCGGAGTGATCTGCTAGAAAATAGTCCCTCAAAATGCGATCATTCATGTGATGTAAGGTCAATTATATTCCAAAAATTATTCTATCAACACAGACATTTATATGGTTAGTCTGGCGTTATAAGTGATCTGCCTCAGGTGCCCTGTGGAGCGGGTCAGACTGTTTTTAATGCAGGCTAGCTGATACCATAGAAATGCATTAGCCTTGCAGTAGCCTAGCGCCACAAAACTCTTCAAATATAAGATTGCATGAAATACCAAAAAATATATCTCCAGAAATCAGCAACACTCTGGATAACTAGGAAATGAGACCCTATGTCAAAAATCCTGAAATATCCCTTTAAATGAGCGTCTGGGCCTGTTGACAAGGAATGTTTTTGGCAACTTCGTGTGGGCCAGTGTCGGGTAAAGACTACTTCCTGTCCACATTTGAACACAAATTAAAAATAAAATAAGTAAATGAATACTTCAGTAAACATCAAGCCAAGGGTGCTTCATAAATAATAGTCTAGATGGTAAATTTAAATTAACGTTAGCCTTTAGCTTACAGTTATGAACACAGAATCTCCTCAAGTGAAGTTTTTAACATGCCGTAAGTCATTATCCAAGTCTTCTGACACGTAATGTACTGTTTAAATATTTTTTCAGCAAGACACGGCTAACTAGGAATAAAACACAGACAGGGAGCAGGTGTTACTGTAGGAAGTCAGCATCATGTTGCTACGATACATTCAGTACTCTTAATTTGTCCATCTCTTATATTACACACAATTCACCCCTAACCATCTCTGTACTTTCCCCCCAGGCCCCGCCCCCTCCTCCCCCGCCGCTGCCCCCTCCGTGCGACCCCCCTCCCCTGCCCAAACCGGGACACGCCTCGGACCCCAATCACATGAGCGTGAAGAGACTCCGCTGGGAGCAGGTGGAGAACTCCGAGGGAACCATCTGGGGACAGGTGAGCAGCTATGGTTACAGTAATATGTATGAGAGCGCCAAAACACTCCAGTTATATTCATGCAACACAACTTTAAAACTCAGTCTAGTCTAATATGAAGTCTTGAGAAATGTGGCTGATTATGAAAGCATAGCACTGCAGTCTTACCTGTGAATTTCACCACTCGGGCTGAGACTTTCCGCACTTCGCCCACATTTCGAGACCTAACACTCATCCACTCTGTCGCCGCGGTTATGAGTCACGCTCCTGGTGTCGAGCTAGATTGATTTTTTTTTTTTTTTTTGCTCTGATTTTTCCCTTGAAACGCCAAGTTTCAGACAAAATAAACTTATAAGGGTGTTGCGGATAAAACTTTATAATAATATAGTCTTCCCTTCAGCTCGGAGAGGATTCCGAGTACGACAGGCTCACAGACATGGTGAAGTACATGGACCTCGATCTCCACTTCGGGACGCAACAAAGATGCAGTAAGTTATCAGACTTTTTTTTTTTTCATTCATTTTTTTCTCGCTGCTTTTTGTTGACATCATTTCATTTGAGTGAGCTGTCATCATTTTTCATCCGAATTGTCGTTTTTCTGTTATAGGCGTATAATATGCTGTAAAGTAATTCCTTCTTAGTCATTACTTACTTATTTACTTAGTTATTCAATTAAGATTTACTGTTGTTTTTTTGAGTGGGAGGAAGCAATAGACAAAAATGGATGAAGTTTTCATTTAGCCCTGTATCAAAGACAGTTCTGATGTCCATTCATTGAGAAAAGATGTTAACCTGATACGTTAACATTAGACAAACAGTCAAGTTTCAACTTCTTAACCCTGACCCGAGCACATTTCTTCCAATTTGGCTATACCCAAATCTAAAAGCTT
Organism: Gobius niger; assembly: GCF_951799975.1. Taxonomy (NCBI): domain Eukaryota; kingdom Metazoa; phylum Chordata; class Actinopteri; order Gobiiformes; family Gobiidae; genus Gobius; species Gobius niger. Next base: position 9,590,110 of record NC_136870.1, on the reverse strand, counting down.
CTTGAAAAAAGCAACAAACGAAAACGAGGATGAAAAACATGGCAACAAAGCGACAGAAATGTGCCAGAAAAGCGACAATCACACAATAATAAAAAGCAACAAAAAGTCCACAAGGGAGAGAATTTGATGAAAAACTGACGTAAACACAAAGAGAAGCTTTTACCTTTGGTTAAAGTGGGGGGTAAGAGGTTAAAGCCGCACTGCAGAACTTCCCAGTATTGTATTATTGAAATAAAGCGTTTGCGAGAGGAAGTAACCCAAGTAAGCTATTTTAACGTTATGTAAGGCTACGGGTAAAGCAAAGCAAAGCTGCAGCATCTCCATGGAGACGGGCAGGTGATGTCTCGCACCTGCTCCTTGCAAAGTAACAAGTTGTTTCCATGGGCAGGAGAGGTATTTTCTCACTAATGAGCTTCCCGTAATTGTATTTGATTCTGTTTATTGACTTGAGCGTGGCTTTGGGGAAGTGCGTGGCTTGCCAGACCTGCGAGTTTTTGTCCACTGACCTGTTTTGTCCATGCGTTCACAGCTGTCATGTCCACCGTTCAGTTTGACGTCTCATCTTTTCTCCGTGCGGCACCACCCCTCCTCCTCCTCCTCTGACAGTAGAACCATCAGCTTCTTGATAGCTTGTGTTTGTGTGTGTGTGATATTTTAGCTCATAGCCCCCTGGTGCCCGGAGAACCCACGTTAAACTCTTGTTAAAATGCTCAGTCTCTCCTCCAGAGCCAGCCTTTCTGCCCGAGAACTTTAAAAAGAAAGACGTGGTGGAGATCCTGTCTCATAAGAAAGCCTACAACGCATGTGAGTATCAAGTTTATTCACTCAAATATATATAGATAGAAACTAAAATAGATTGAAATGTCATGGACTTTCTGTTGAAATAGAATTTACTACAGACGTTCTGGAGCAATAACCTTTCGCTCTTTCTGAACCCACTGTAATAATAACCAGACAGGATGAGAATGGTGCCGTAGCCCGCCCTGGTACTCTCTGGAAGAACACCGGGTCTCTGGTACACGGTGATGTTTGTGAAAAACCCTCAGTAAATGTGCCTCTTCCCCTCGCGCACAGCCATCCTGATCGCCCACCTGAAGCTGTCCCCCGAGGAGCTGCGAGACGTCCTGCTGAACATGAGCACGGACAGACTGGAGCCGGCCCACATCAAACAGCTGCTGCTGTACGCCCCCAACGAGGACGAGGTCACCATGTACCGGCAGTACGACCAGGAGCCCAGCAAGCTCAGCCCGCCGGACCACTTCATATACCAGGTGCGACGACAGGGGGCCTGAGCAATATGGCTCCTGCTGATTACTGTACACAGTGATGATTGGAATAATTGCCAGAAAGACTAAATTCAAATACATTAAAATAGTATCAAAGACTCTTAACCAAACGTTCTTTTTCTCCGACATGTTCTCATTTTTTTAGCCCCAAAAAGGTTTCCAGATGTACCCGTCGCAAGAATTCACTCTGATTTTTATACAAAACTTGCAGAAATAAAACAAAACATAGGCACTAGTAGGGGTGAGACAACGATTATGTTATATATTGTGATATTTTGTAGGACAATACGATGCTGATTTGATGCCGTCATGCATATTAATCACCGACATCATGCATATTAATGAGGCAGCAGTGCTCTAGTGCCGTCACAGTCAATAGAGACCAATAATGATCAAGAATTCAGTCAGGGCAGTAGGGGGCAGCACTACAATTTTAAGCACTTGGACCATACACAAATATATCACTTCTGACGATAGTTTTTTAGGATTTTAAATAAGATTAATTTGGGGTTGATTTGTTCCTTTTGAAACAGGATTGTGGTTTCTTATTTAGATGTAAATGAAGTGATGCCACTGACAGACTGAGACCCATTTTCAGTGTAAATCAGGGATTATTTAATCCAGACCTGGGCAAAATACGGAGATGATTCAGTCCGGCCCACAACTTGTAAGGCATAAATTCATAAGTATGTCCAAAAAAAAGTAAGTCTCAAGCCCATTCCTGTGCGGAGTTATGATTTTTTTTTAATTACCAGAATGCTCACTCGAGCCACTAGGGGGCAGATTAAATAAGAATAAAAGCAAAGAATTACACAGGTGTCCAGCAGAGGGCACTGACATAATAAGAAATCAGGATATCAACAACACATTGTAGTCCAGTGGGAAATGGACAGTATGCACCAGGGCAGCTATGGCTACAATAGTAGCTTACTACCAGGCTTCTCATGTGGCCCCTTGTGAAAATTAATTGCCCACCCCTGATTTAATCACTTATTTATTTTCATATATATATTTATTATTTACACATGAAAACAAATCATGATTAATATGTAGCATGTTAAAAAAAAGTCAAAAATCTGTTATTTTTCTGCAGTATATCGATTATCGCAGTATCAGTGAATCGTGAGGTTATCGTTATCGTGAGCCATGTATCGCGAAGCGTATCGAATCGTGTGAGGTACCCAGAGGTTCCCACCCCTAGACACTAGTTAGCGAAACCAAACATGTTCCTAATCCGATAACAACAGGCAGGGCATCCAACATCCAAAACCAAATTCACTCATCAATAATACCCATCACCCCCTAAGTCCATATCAATTTAGCTTAGCTCTTTGAATGTAAACCTCAGGCAATAAAACTCGTAGTGAACAAGAAGCAGCCTCACGTTTATGACCTCAGTTCACAGATCCTCCACATGGACTCTTTATATTGGACTATACTGTTTGTGTTGTGTATGTAAACTGGCCTGGCCTCGTGCAGATGCTGTCGGTGCCCGAGTACAAAACCCGCCTGAAGAGTCTGCACTTCAAGACGACTCTGCAGGAGAAGACGGAGGAGATGAAGGTGGCCTTTGACTACGTTTACAAGGCTTCGGTGGAGCTCAGGAGCAGCAAGAAACTGGCCAAAATCCTCGAGGTACGACTTCATCAGGGATTATTTCTGGAAAGTCTTAAATCGGTTACTTTTTGACACGTGATAAATGGTGATGTCTTGTTTCCGCAGTTCGTTCTGGCCATGGGCAACTACCTAAACAACGGGCAGCCCAAGAGCAACAAAACCACTAGTTTTAAGATCCACTTCCTCACTGAGGTGTGGCCGGCGTTACAGCTTTGTTATACTTTGGGAAATTTCAATTGAACGACGCCTCACTCTTTCCCTTTTTCCTTCCCCAGTTGAGCACGACCAAAACCGTAGACGGGAAATCCACCTTCCTCCACATTCTGGCCAAGTCCCTGTGCCAAAACTTTCCCGAGCTGCTCAACTTTTCCAGAGACCTCAGCACGGTGCCTCTGGCTGCCAAGGGTACGCGGGCTCGAAGCTGCAGATATGACTTAGCTTTATGAGGGGTTTATGAAGGAATGCACTTCTATATCCTGTCCGCAAGTGTAAGCTCAGAGCTGGTTCCCTTATACTCTTCTGTCTCGCTTTTCCCCGCTAGTGAACCAGAGGATAATCACAACAGAGCTCACTGACCTCCAGACCACAGTCCAGGACATCAGGGCGGCCTGCGTGAAGCTCCCGCCCACGCCCGAAGACAAGTTTGCCTCTGTCATGAGCGTACGTCCCGCATCAATCACATGCAGCAGAAATACAGCGTAATACAGTCATCGACACATCAACTCCTGTCCCTGCAGAGTTTTCTGGAGAACAGCCACCCCTCCATCCAGTCCCTGGAGTCTCTCCAAACCAGAGCCATGGAGGAGTTCGCCAAAGTGGCCTCGTATTTCGGAGAAGACGGCAAGACCACCAGCACCGAGACCTTCTTTGGCATCTTTGCGGATTTCATCTCCAAGTTTGAGGTGAGGCGTTCATGAACAGCATCCATGTTTTTACGACGCTAAAGTGTGGATTTATGCTTTTTTCAGAGGGGACTCTCAAAGGTACAGTTTCTCAGGTACATTTTGTCCAGTAAGATTGTATTAGCTCAACAGTTTTTATGTTACTATGAAGTACTTTAGTAAACACGATTAAAGGGAAAACATGCGGTTTCGGAAATGCTATTTTGGTACATTACATACCTTGCTAGAGAACTTAATTGAAGGGCTGTTTTTATTTTGATGCAACTGTACTGTTACTCGCCACAAAGGTTTTCGTAGTCGTCTGTACCGGGTGGTTGTAGAATTGAAGACGTTTGGGCTTCATCAAGGGTTGAAGACGAAGCGAAACACCCTCAGTTTACTCCACCCGGCTATTCCTTCCTTTTGATATTCACACTTTTTTTTTTTTTTTTTAACCCTTCTTCCAGAGAGCGCTGACGGACACGCAGACCCCCGACAACCCCCGGAGTCCCAGGCTATCGTCCCCTCTGGCCTGGTAGTTGAGAAACGTCCGCTCGCACCTCAACCAAAGTGCCAAGAACTCAACACGGAGAGACAAGTGGACGCAAGGGACCCAGGCCAACCAAGGACGGGGCGCACACAGCCAACAAACAATACTGTTAGCGCTTCAGAGCTCGCTTACCCACACGAATTAGCTGTGTTTATTCTTACCACTCTATATGTAAAGTTTATCTTTTCTATCAAAGTCTACGGACATGTAAAGAACGCTCGATGTATAAGTGAATAGAGGCTACGGGGGGGGGGGGGAGTAGCTCGTGTTTACAGTGACTTGGTTTAAAACACTGGTGCTGCCGCAGTAAGGACGAGCATCATCTATAAGTCAACGCGAGGCTGGAACAGGACGGTAAGAGCTGCTTTTTCAGTCCCTCAAATCCACAGCGGCGCGCAAATGGGGAAATAAATCCGAGAGAAAGCGGTGGGAGGGAGCAGGAGCGAATCCTTTTTTTGTGACAATTAGCCCCTTGTGACTAACTGTCTGCTCCCGCCCCGAGAGATGCTAACGGCCCCCTCCGCTTTGTCCGATGCGGTGTTCTCAAAGCGAGTGGGCGGCCCCGCTGTGAATAAACGCGCGTGGGCTCCGGAAAAAAAAAGGACTCCTGTAAATGGCTATTTCCTGCTTCTCCGGTCGCCATGGCGATCTCATGACTCATCGGCAGCGTCTCTAGTATTATCGGGAGCGTACACTGACGGCTGGCTATGCACTGCTCACTCGACGTGTTTTGATTTCCAAAGTATGACAAAGTATTTATTATTATCTCGTTGATTTTTTTTTTGCACAGCTATAGTGAAGCGTACAGGGGACAGATGTGTGTCGTCTGACTTTTTCTTTTCTTTTTTTGCATGTCGGTGCAAGTTTCAGTGTTAAAAAAAAGTGCAGCTCGTAGCATTTATATATCCCCAAGGTTATGAAACGATGTGTTAGTCTAGTTAGGTTTATTTATTGCCTCTTTTGTAACTGTTTTATATGTATATTTCCGATGTAAGGCCCCCCAATATTTGTGGTTGTTTTAGTTCACGTTTGGCTCGATGCTCTGAGGTTTATGTTTTGAAACTATAAAACGTGCTTGTAAAATAAAAACGCATTTTGGCTCCGAATTATTTTATCCAACCCAGATATTCTTAAGGTGACAAAGGTTCAGCTCGTTCACACACAAGCGCTAAGCAAGTCAAGTAAAGACAGGCAGTGGATACAAAGTATAATAAGCCTATAATCTAATGTTATTTTATCTCCATACAAATACTGCAACTCATAGAACAATCACAGTGTTGCCTGTGATCCTAAGGTTGTGGCGGAAAACCAGTACTAAGTAACTCATGCCCCTAGAGGCCATAAGCGCCACTGCAGGTGTCGTAGCATGTTGCGGTTTTTTACTCATTAATTGTCCATGAGAGTAAATACTACGCTGACAGAAAAGACAAAGGGAGAGAGGGATATTGTACATGCAGTTACACAATGCAGATACTTTTTTTTCACTCTAACGTGGCTGTAAATACTGTTAAAGTGGTGCTAGCCCGCAGCTAGCTTTGCCCGTTACCCTGTGTTAGCTTCTTCTTTGTGATGCCATTGGTGTGTATTGATGACTCCTACCCGGTGCAGGCAAGGTTGCAATTGTGGTTTTCTAGCCAGAGACACCAGGGGGGATGAAAGACCCCCCAATCATCTCATTAACACTTGTATTGCCCCAAGAAGGACTACGGAAGGGATTTATTAAAGGAGGGGTATTATGCAAAATCGACTTTTTCAAGCTTTACATCATGTTATTATGTCACTTCCTCATTAAAAACGTGCCTGAAGTGTTGCCTTGGCACATTCACGTATTTTTGAGTCATCTGTAAAAACTCTGATGGCGGCCATTTTAGGGATAGGTTTGCCTGAGTCCTCCTAGGAACGCCCCCACCTCCTGGAGACGCCTCCGAGCTTTCGTCACCATCCGAGTAACCAACCACTGCTCCTCAGCAGAACCCCCTCCCCACTGATGCCACAGACAGCGTGTGGAGGGGGCGTGTCGGAAAGGGTCAGAGGTTCTTAAAGAGACAGAGGCCTATTTCAAGACATTCACTACAGCCATTTTGAGAGAGCAATTTTATACAAGGCAGTTATTCTAATTTACTGCATTTACAGACCAACAGAAGGTTTGGTCATCATTGTAGTGTGATATAGACTGGTGCTATGGGACTGAAAAAAGCATAATCCCCCCTCTTTAAGGTAAACAAGTTACTTAGTACTGCTTTAAAATCTCATAAACACTCATGTTAAATGTATAGATGATCATAGTTATTTTAGAGCGATTATTGCCATGGAGGCTCCATTTTGGTGGTGGCGTAGCTCAGGGTGTAGGAAGGTTCATCAGGGAGCCAGAGGTACGGCTCCCACCATGAAACAAAATGAAAGACACCGACTCATGAAAACAGCTTATATAGTATAGACTTTATTTTCTTTGGAAATATAACCAGGCATTCTTATTACATGTTTTGACTCATATCGAAGCTCATAGACAGCATACAAACCGGAGCTCCAAACTGCAGCATTTGACTTTAATGGCGCTTGTTCGTCTGAAGAGCCTTGGCTCATCAAGCCCTCTTTACGTGAGAATAAGGCAGCGAGGCACGGGGGACATGACAGGAGGATGGGGATAATAAAAACGCTCCATTTGTCTGTAAAAACAAACCTTTGAGATGATCATGACGTAGTACCATATAAGGACAATTACACATGGCCTGAAATTCACTTTGAGTTAACCTCGACTAAATATTTGAATATACTTTTAGTTTTCTGCTGTATGGTTTTGTCTAGGTTCAGGTTATGGTTTTATTCAAATCCTGGAGCTTAGGAGAAAAGAACATGTTAATTCACATTGTAATATCTGGAAATCTTGTAGTTTTGGTCTGAATTACATTTTTATTTAGTTTTCATGTGCAAAATACCACTGACAAAAGCAGTTTTATTTAAGTCTGGGAAGAAGGAGAATAAAAAAAAAACCTTTTGACCTGCCAAAGTCGATCGACGCTTCACTGCCGAGGCCCCGCATGGCGGCGTTCCCCAACTCAGCGCGAAAGACGCAAATAAATCAGTCGCAATCAGAGCATCAGAGCAAACGAAACAAAAGAAAAATACTGACTCTGTATTCCTCAAAGCTGCTAAACCCCGGCAACTTTACAAAACCACCAAGTCCACCCAGTTTTAAATACTCCTTTCCCTGAAAACGAAAGCAACACTGTTTATTACAAGCATTACGGTAATATCTATTAAGGCATGTATCACTTTAAAGACTGCATTCATTTCATCAAGTCACTGGGAATGTCTTTTTTTTTTTTTTTGGATAAATAAATACAAAAGAAAAGAAAGAGAAAATAATTGGTTTACGTAGAAAAAAAAAAAAAGTGTTTTGAGACGACCGGAAACCCGCAGTCACCAGCTACACTTGAAAGCATCATTTTGGTTTTGAGGGGCTCGACTTTTTTTAACCCATTACAGTTTAATTGTATTTGTTCTTAAGGCATTCGAGAGAAGAAGAAAAAAATGAAAAGACAAACAAACAATGTCCCGAGTTTTCTGTCCATTTTTTTGCTGCGATTGTCTTGGCTGCTGACGCTCGGTTTGTATCGCACGGGTGAAAAGTCGTGTTAGGATATGCTTTTGCGGACATTATGTGCTTTTACGTGAGTTGCAACAGGTCGAGTTTGCCGTCGGAGAAGTCAGAATTCAGATGAAGGGACAGTAGAGAGATGAAATAACCAGAGTTGACCGGTATTCAGCCGATGTGATGAGTCGTGTGACCGAAAGGGAAAGCGGCGATGGACAGTCTGGGGATTCGGGGTGGGGTTTGTTTCCTGGTTAAAGCACGGTGCTCTCAGTGTCCAGTTCACAGTCTCGGAGCAACAGCGCGGTGGGCGGGTTCGACGGGTCCACGCCGAAATCCGGGACCAGCGCTCGACTCAGCCCTTTGAAGGACATCGCCGGGTCTGGACAGAAAACAATGGGATTTTAGGGCAAATCATCCATAATAACCACACAAATGTCATTTATGATTTAGAGCCCATTTACAAAGCATTACTCGTCAAGTCAAATGAGATAATAATAATGATAATGATAATGATAATGATAATGATAATGATAATGATAATGATAATGATAATAATAATAATGCAGGGGTTCATTGGTGTTTTACAATAAAGCCAGTGCAAGGTCAAACAGATCAGAAACACTGAAATAGATGAGATCAATTTGGATTACACATTTAACCTCTTAACTGAGCACATTTTCTCCAGTTTGGTTTTACTCAAATCGAAAAGCGCCTCGACTGGAGCTTAAAGCCTATAGGCCAGACTCACAAAACTGATCAAAACATCACTTTTTGTTTGTCACGTTTTGTCACTTTTTTTTTAATAGTGTTTTCGTCAGGTTTTTGTCTTTTTTTTGTAGTGTTTTCTTCAGGTTTTTTTTAATATTGTTTGTGTTGTCACTTTTTTTTAATAGTGTTTTTGTCAGGTTTCTGTCACTTTTTTTTATCGTGTTTGTGTTGTCACTTTTTTTTAATAGTGATTTCGTCAGGATTTTCTCTCTTGTTTTTGTAGTGTTTTCTTCAGGTTTCTGTCACTTTTTTTTTTATAGTGTTTTCATCACATTTTGTCAGTTTTTTTTATAGTGTTTTTGTCACGTTTTGTCTTCTTTTTTTAATGTTTTCGTCAGGATTTTCTCTTTTTTTTGGTAGTGTTTTCTTCAGGTTTCTGTCACTTTATTGTGTTTTTTCCTCAGGTTTTGTCACTTTTTTGGTAGTGTTTTCATCACATTTTTGTCAAAACTCACTTTTTGTCACTCTTAAGTGGCATTTTTGTTGATGTTTTTTTTATCACTCTTTAGTTGTTTATTTGTCGCTTTTCCATTGTGTTATTGTTGCTTTTCTGGCCCATTTTTGTCAATCCTTTGTCGCTTTTTTTGCGTTTTCATCCTCGTATTCGTCGTTATTTTGACAATATTTATCAAGAAGCTTTTAGATTGGGGTATAGCCAAACTGGAGAAAATTGTGCTCGGTTCAGGTGGGAGTTAAGAGGTTAAGAATCTTATGGCAATCAAAAATAAAACAATAAAAAAAATCAATGTCCAATTTGTTGGACTTCGAAGAAGCTTTTTTTTTTAAATTCTTAACACAACAACGACCAAAGTGCCTCCAGGGAAAGCCACCAACACCAACAACAGAACAGCAACAGCAAAGCAAAGAAAGTGCCATGCAGGAAAAGGAAGTAAACAGCAGGTGGCGCTGTTTGCCCAGAGTCTACAGTGCACTCAAGCTTCAAGCACAAAGATGAAAAAAAATGAAGGCTAAAAAGTGTTCATTATAGCACTTGTTTTTGTTTTAAGACGTCAGTTCTGGGATGTTTTAAGGTGTGGAGTGGAAAACGCTGCAGCTCATGAGCATGACGGTAAAAGGAGGAATTATTATTCACATGCTCGACCTGTGAACAGTGGTCACAAGACGTGTGGGGGATGTCCGGGCGAGATAACAAGAACAGCGGTATTTTTCACTGTTGGAAAACGTGTGATATTGTCGAAGATGTAGATGGAGGCACGCCTTTTGACTAAAACGATTCAAACTTACAGTGGGACTTGCATTTACCCATTGAAAATCGTATAATGTAAATAAAACTGTGCCACAACTGATACAAAAAAGAAAAAAAAAGAGGCTATACAACTGATTCTTGTGTTCATTGAGGGTAAATCTAAAAATGAATGGAATAAATTCAGAAAAAATATAGAAGTCCTGTGGAATGTGATTTGTTTCAACTTATGATAAATACCAGATTTTGAACTGAAACAAAAAAAACAAAAATGGTAACTTAAACATATGTCAAAGTTCAGTTATTGTCATGGATTTCCGTTTTTAATTTGTTTAAAGCTTGTCAAGTCTTGTTGTGACACAATTTGAATCGATACAGCTGGACAAACACTTGATTTAGACGGCCGGCGGTTTCTGGAATAACCAACACCAAGCATCCGAAGAGAGAGTATCGTCTAAAACCGAGTACGTGTCCAGATGTATCAAACATATTGGGTTGAAAATGAAATTAAAGGCCCTGTAAGTTGTTTTGTTTTTTGTAGTGAATAGTGAAATGAATTGAATTTGAAATCAACTTTGTCCTCCTTCAGTATATTGCATATGCAGTGGTTTGTGAGAAAATAAAATAAAAATCCATGTGAATAAAAAGCATTTTCGTCAATCGGCTAGTTTTTGTTAGCATTACTGAGCTATTCGATATACGGAAGCTTGTAGTTTATTTACGGATGAAAAAAAAAAAAAAAGTTTATTTACGGATCAAACATGACGGCAGCAGACGCGACGCTATTTTTCGATCAAGCTTTAGGCCGTGTTCTAAATAGTTTAGCTCGAAAGTAAAGTTTACAGCGGGTCCGTCATACGTCATCGGATACGATGATACGATTGGCTGTGGCCTCGTGCAGACGCATGACAGACATTTGTAGCGCCCAATAAACGACTATGGACGATCGTAAACCACACCTCTCCGACGAGAACATGAACTGGTGGTCCCCAGATTAAATATCACTTGTGATTTTAGTCTGGCTATCAGTGAACCTGAAAGCCGTGAAGAATTGGGATGTCAGAAATGTGTTATGAAAGTTGAGAATGAATGAACCACAGTTTAAATGTTCACTCCATCTTTCATTGGTATAAACAAAAACAAAAACAAAAAAACAGGTATAAGGCCCCTAATTGGTAAAATAATATTGTTACTGCAAAATTCAAGATTAGGATGTGGCAATATTTTCTCATAAAGTGCAGCCAATATTATTAATACATCTGCTGGGCCAATTTTTTTCCCAGTAAGGGCTCAGTAAATGGCAAATTAAAATAAAAAGCAACCCCAGAGACGGCACAAAGTGTTAATGAAGAAGCAAAAGACCAGCCAAGCAGCAAGTGTCAATTAGGACGAACCTCTGACTAGCGCCTCTTTAATCTGTGGAGGTATTAATGATGATGTTAGAGGGACAGCGCTGGAGTATCGGACGCGGCATTAGAAAAGTTGGAATCATGCAGGCGGTCGAGGATCAGTCCTTACCCATCATCTTGTAGGCGCCGGCGCAGATCCCGTTGGCGTCGCCGCCCACTCCCGGGGCGCTGTGAGGCTGCGGGGGCGGGGGAATGGTGGGTCTGTTCCTGGGTTTGGGGACAGGGCGTGGCCGGGGTAGGGAACCTGTGTGGTACAAGGAGGGGGAAGGAGCGGAGACGTCCTGAGCCGGCGTGGAGGAGGGGTGCAGCGGCGGCGGGGTGTCCGGGGGCGAGGGGGTGCTCGGAGGAGAGGCGGCGTCTGTGCTGGGCTGGTCCGCAGGAGAAGGCGCAGGGGCGGCGCCGGGCTGCTGCGTGGGGGGTTCGGGCGGGGGGTGGCTGGGCGCCTGGATGGGAGGCTGGTTGTTGGAGTGCCTTCGGGGCGTGGCGCTGGGCTGCGAGCAGGGGGAGGGGCTAGGGGACGTGGGGGAGTGGCTGGATGGAGGTCGGCTACCGGGGCTCAAAGATGGGGCGGGGCTGGAGGACGAGGAGGCGGGGTTTGGAGAGGTGCAGGGCTGGCTGGGAGGGGGGTTGGTGGGTTTGGGGGGCGCGGGTGCCTGCTTCTTGGTACCTGCGAATAAAAGAACATACATTTGATCAGTTTAAAGATAAAAAAGTGACCTGGATATCTCGCTGTGTGATTATGAGGAGATTATGAGTTAAATCCACTGACATAGAGCTTGGGTGGTTTGAAGCCAATCACTCCCTGATCTGCCATTCTCAGTTTATCCAACTTTCAAAGCTGTAACCTGACATTACGTACCTCTGCGCAGAGTGTGTGGGCTTGGTCCCGTAGGTCCGGCCCCGGGGGTCCCAATGCTTAGCTGTGCACCTTTGTCAGAGCCGTTCCTCTGCAGCATGGACGACTCTCGCAGCTTGGGGTTACTTCAGAAGAACAGAACACAAGTCTGTTAAACTTTCCGTCCATGTGACAAGTTTAAAGTGTCTCCATCAGATCAAAAGTGCAGCAGAGATTGAGATCAGTGAAGGAATGGGTGACTCATCTGAGTGCTGTGTACCTTCTCCCGTCAGTGAACTAAAGAATCTGCTCATGAATGTTGTCCTTTCAGCCGCACGGTCAAACACATCCGCAGGCATTACATAAGAGGCCCCAGTGTCCAGAGAGCGTCCCGGGACAATGGTGTGAACTTGCTGATGTTATCAGTGATTTGGAGAGAGCAGAGGAACAGAGGGGCCCTCACACTGCAGTAGCGTCTGATCAGTGGACATATGTCTGCATAGCTGTGAGCGTGGAGGAGGAGCAGGAGGAGTGTGCTGGACAAACTAACCGCAGCAGGACAGTAAGTAAAGCAGGGCCTTACCTGAGCTCCTCCGTGTGCTGTGCGAGGAGCTGCTGAGCTGCAGCCAGAGCAGCCAGGCTCTGGGCTAGAGTCTGCTGGGAGTCGGGCCCCGGGGCCCCTGTCTGTGGCTGGGATGGCTCCGGCCCCTGTCCCGCAGCCTCCACAGGGGGCAGGGGGGGCTGGAAGGCAGGGGACATGTGCTGCTTTCTACCTATGGTATTACTGCCTCTACGCAGCGTGTGCTCCGAGTGCTTGTTAGGAGGGCTACAGGACAGAGCGGGACGAGAGGGACAAGAGACACCAGCGCAGATTAGAGGCCGATTACACCCAAGAGAGAATCACCTAATTATGTCAGGTTAGAGAGGCATGAGATTATGACCAGACCTACAAGAAATTAACTTATGCACTTGGTCAGAATATTGTTCATGTTTGACAAACACTAAATCACTGGACAATATTATTAACTGAAGATAAAAATAAAAAAAACATTTACTCTCAAATTGCCCTCTCATACGTCATAATCTCATGCTTAGTTAAAAAGTATAATCACTTCAGTAGAAATCAACACAGAAGAAAGGCTTGATTCAAGATAAAGCAAGCGAGTCAGCGAGGTTTAGACGCCGAAGTTGGATCTCACTTGTCTTTGCGCGGCGTCTCGTTCTCCGGTCCCACCATGCTGCCGGGCCTCTTCCTCTCGATGGTCCCGGAGTCGTAGTCCAGATGGTTGTTGTGGTTCGCCGCAGGAGTAGGCATCGCGAACATCCCCGACACATTGAACTCGATATCTGAAATCAGAAAATACTCCAATATTTATAATCTCATTCATGGAAGAAAAAAAGTTAGAGAGATAACGACAAACTAATCGGGCTCTGTGTTTTTGGTACACAAAAGCACCTGGATTGAACCAAACAAAAGAGCAGATTTAATGACTAAACAATGGCAGATGTTTACCCCCGAATGGGCCCGTACAAGTGTTTGGCAAAGCTAACAAAACAAAATGAACGCTTGGCAAACAGTCAAGTCACAATCTGGAATGAAAATAAGCCCATATGTCCAATGGTTCTGAACTTTCCCACAGTTGCTTTAAGAGAGTGGTGAATGAAGGTCAGGAGATGTGCACCTACCCTCCGGAAAGAACCAGTCTGCATGCTGGATGATGGGCTCCACAATGGCCACCACGTGCACGGAGGTAGCTGCAGCCATCTCAGCCAAAGTCCTGGGCAACAAGTATGAGAAGAAACAAATGACAAACAATGAGGAACAAGGCTCCAATAAAGCAAAAGTGGACATTTCAGAGTGGACTTTTATTGTGGCCAGCCTAAGCCTAATTCCTAAGTCTCTGTAACAAAACAAAACAAAAACAAAATCTGTACATTGAACCTCCACCTGAACCGAGCACATTTTCTCCAGTCTGGCTTTACCCAAATCTAAAAGCTTCTTGACTTGAATACGAAAACACAATAAAAATGCTTCAAATATGTGACATAAATGCGGCAACAACGCGACAAAAACTTACAACCACTTTTCTAGGCCTTAGCTTTCAAATGAGGCGTTTACACTGTTGCTTTGACCTCACCTAAATGTGGTCGATGGGTTGGCAACAGCTGAAAACATCTGGATTCATAATCATAACAATGTTTGGTGGCTAATGCTAAGGGCTATAGGAAAAACACACTGAGCAGGCTAACGGACAAACTGTGCACACACATTAGGATCGGGCACCGCTTCTCTATTTTAAGCCCTTATTAAAGGGACTAGATGCACGTTGGTCATTTTTATACTCACTACTGCCACCTCAGGTCTTACGCGTAACTGCAGGTTCTTTATACTAATTCTTACCCTTCCGTTTTTGCCCACAGCAGGTTGGGTCCCAGGACGATGGCGATGTTGCTCGGGGTCATCTTGTTGGCTTCACTGTCTTGGGCTAATTTTGCAAGAAACTTCACTAAATACCTGTGAGGAAATGATACATCCATCATCCACTCAGCGTTGCCGGGATACGACGTTAGCCTGTCACGGCCTCAGCACTGACCTCAAGTTAGCTTTGTTGTTCTTTGGTAGCTGGTCGCACACAACCCAGAGCGCCTGCAGCCTCTTGTCCGGGTCTGTGACGCTGAAAGCAACAAACGAACACAACATTCAGCACGCTTTCCACCCGTAACCCCGGGCGTGTTGCAGCGAGCCTTGCCTGGACGCCTGGATCCATTCGTCGTAAAGCTGGTAGCTCATGAGAGGCTCTGGCAGCTCGCGCAGGTAGGATTTCAGCGCCCCTAAAAAAAAATCAGACATTTTGACGTTTTCCAGCCGCGCTACTGTCTAATGGAAAGTACACGCTTCCCTTTCTGCTGAATGGAGGCAGTCATTTCAAGCCAACACAGGAATCTTGATACATCCTTTAATTCAATTGCATCATATGACCTTTTTTTTATTTGTATTTTCACAGAAGTGTCTTTGCCGCTGCTAACTGCTTCCTCATTTGAGTCTAGATGCCTGTGAAGCTAAAGCATATGGAGCAATGTTTTAAATAAATGTGAAACCATATATTCTATTTCCCCTTTTCTGATCTTTTTTTGTTGTTGCATTCCTGTATTAGTTTAGCGGGTCAGATTTAGTCTTAGTATGTGTAGCCTTACCAGCAACAGCGTGGGGGTCTGAATAGAATTCTTCGAGTTGTGACGTGGAACAGTCCAGCGCTGCCTTCAGCTTCTTCAGCTTCGAAGCTCCTGCTGCGATTCTGAACAGCCCCTGAATAAACGACAAATACCAAATGAGCAACACAAATGGCACACAGGGAAAGATAAAGACCCTCCGTTCAAAGCTGCCCTTTCCCCTGTCGCACACTCGCTCATTATCCCACAAAAACACTGTATTGAGATGCTATATAAAGTGGCCCAGCTGCACATAATGAACTCTAAGAGGGAAACAAATGCCCCCTTTGCTCATGACTCACTACGGAGTATACATGCCCTATGGAGTACAACTGCGCGATTAGGAAGTACGCATAACCCTCTATTTACTCATACTGAAAACGTCAAAATGTTTACTATTATATTCACTGTTTTAATCTGAAGAGAATAAAATACTCTGGCTTATAAAGAGTTTCTGTTTGATGACCACAGAACTAGACTTTTCAGAAAGTTCAGAAGCAGAACAACTTGAGAGTTCAACAAACTGAGAGCATTTTCATGGGACTACAGTTGATGCATAGAGCGGAGGCAGACTGACCCTGGCACCGGGGCCACCGCTGGCACTTGTCGGGCCTTTGAGTGGCACCAGGCTGTGACACATCACTTCTGTGCTTTGCAACTTGAAGTGTCAAATAAAGACTGACAGAAACATGAATAAGAAATAATTTGGGAACGATTGGGATCTATGCATCTGCTTAACATACAAGGCCAAACATGCACCACAATAAAGCATAGACCCCCCCATTCGCAAAAGTGTAATACAATTGTTGCCACTTGAACAAAGCTTATCCTAAACATCTGAGCACTGTGTTGGAGTTCATTTAACTTGCATATACAACAAAATAAACACAAATTTCCCGTTGTTGTGAATGTTAAAGGGGGGGTATTATGCAAAAGCGACTTTTTCAAGCTTTACATCATGTTATTATGTCATTCCCTCATTAAAACATGCCTGAAGTGTTGCCTTGGCACATTCACGTATTTTTGAGTAATCTGTAAAAACTCTGATGGCGGCCATTTTAGGGATAGGTTTGCCTGAGTCCTCCTAGGAACGCCCCCACCTCCTGGAGACGCCTCCGAGCTTTCGTCACCAGCCGAGTAACCAACCACTGCTCCTCAGCAGAACCCCCTCCCCACTGATGCCACAGACAGCGTGTGGAGGGGGCGTGTCGGAAAGGGTCAGAGGTTCTTAAAGAGACAGAGGCCTATTTCAAGACATTCACTACAGACATTTTGAGAGAGCAATTTTATACAAGGCAGTTATTCTAATTTACTGCATTTACAGACCAACAGAAGGTTTGGTCATCATTTTAGTGTGATATAGACTGGTGCTATGTGACTGAAAAAAGCATAATACCCCCTCTTTAAATTAGTTCTGTTTTTTGCTGCATCTAAGTGAAAGGACACTTAGGTATGATCCACCTAAGTAGCTCCCAATGCAAAAAGTGTTTGCCGAGCCCTGTATATAGACTTCCTTTCTTTTGTTTTTGTTTCTATATTTTATTTTCAAAACTATTATTATAGACCAGTTATTGCCGAACTAAAGGCTAACCCGGGTGCAAAATAGGACTAAACCCTGATTAAAGTATTCTGAACATGAACTCATGCAAAGGGGGGCAGAGGAAGACTCATTGTTTTCACATATTAAACGACTGTCTCTATAACAAACAAAGCCCTTATTTTCCACCTGAAATCTTTCTGAGCTCTGTACGTGTCCTCTGTACGACACACTCTCTCTCCCGCAAACACCCGGGTCTGATTAATGGCCAGGAGACGGGTCTACACCATTGTGTTTTTGGGCGTGTGGGGACATCAGCAGTATAAATCTTTGAGCGGGGCAGAGCAGCTGACAGACACAAAAGCCTTTTCCCGTTTGGACTTCAGATGTGCACAAACAACTGGAGGCTCTGTCAGTGGAGAGAGCACGTGACTTTTAATAAGCGACCGCTGCACTTTTCACCAGCGGGACAGGAGGGAGGTTAAACATTGACCGTAGAGCAGCGCACGTGGAGTTTTAAGGCGTATGACAGTATTTACAAATACAGCAGTTACCCACCTCTTCCTTCATGCCCGTCTCCAGCAGCATCATGACGCAGGCCTCCATGGGCAGAGCGATCTCCCGGCCGCTCCTCTTCAGGTGTTCGTCCAGCCCCGTGCCGAACGCCGGCTTCTCCATCCAAGAGTCTGAGCACAGCGAACGCACACCATTATCACAAACATCTGCACGTTTGAAGCAGATTCAGAAAGCCAAATGGTCACTAACGCCCATAACTGGTTTAAAACGGCAGATGTCTGGGTCAACAGCTCAGCCCCAGGCAAGTTATTAGCCGGTCTTCATTTTGCACAACAGGGAGTGACCAAACAAACAATACCCATATGCTCCAGAGAGTTGTATCTTTAGTGAATAGGTATATAGTAGATAAGGCATACTGTACATTTTATTATATTACCAGTTCAGTTAGTATAGTAAGTAGTTTGTTGTGCAAATTCATCCATGGGTTTGGTTAATTTAAAAATGTTCATAATGCACACTCCAGAACAACAGGTGGCGCTGTGTCAAACGCCACTGACTCGTAACAAGGAAGAAGGTTTGTCCCCGTGGTGTTGCCGTACAATGTTGGGCTTTTTGATTGATTTGTGATTAGTTGCCATTAGCAAAAGCGGCATTTTGCGCGGCGATCAAAAATACGTTTGCAAAAGTTGTGTGTATGTGTTTTTAAAGCAGTGAGAGTCAAATCTAGTATCGGTTCAGTGTGGGATATTTGTATCCAATACCCGATATCGTATTTTTCCAAGTATCGGCTCCGATATCCGATACCAGTATTGGATAGCCACATGTAGCACTGCTGCCGAGTGCAAGCTTTGGAAGAGGCAGACTGAGAAGGTAATTTTTATTATAAATAAAACATTCTATTTTGTTGTCATGTTGCACTTAACTAATTGACTGCCAATTGACGTCTATAGACGTCAATTGGCAGTCAATGATTTGGCAGTTAATTAGTTTACCATCTGATGTTGCCTGTATTACAGTCTTAAGGCCCCAAATCTGACATGTAAACGAGAGAATAATGCATAAATGACTTTGCTGCTGATCCACTCTTGCACGTGCTACTTGCTTTGCACATGAGCAAACGCTTGGTGAATGACCCCCTGAGTGTTTTATGTATTTGTTAAGTCTAATAAATTGGATGAACTGCACAGCCGTAGCACAGACCACGTTTATGGGGGACAGCGTGAGAGTGCGAGAAGGGAGAGACAGAGCGAGGGGTATGTGTGTGTGGGGGGGGGGGGGGGGGGGGGCGTATGTGGAGTTTGTGAGTCATCCCCACATGCTGATAGACCAGGCCCGACTGCCCTGGACCACATGTCGAGTGGAGAACAAAATATACTCCAAGAACATAACACCACTTGAAGATGGCAGCAAAAATAAATGGAAGGGAAAAAAGGCAGGGAGCTAAGACAAAGGGCTATTCTTTAATATTAATACATTGGTGAAAACCGCACCGTCGCAGTCCAGCGCCTACCAAAGCAAACCGGGCTGATGTCACTGCGGCTACAGGAGTCGGCCTGCTTGTTACTAATAAACTCTAAGAACCGGCGCTTTTCTTACACTCCACTGGCCGACAGGAAAGGCTGTGTTTAGCGGGACCGCAGCAAAACAGGAAAAATGGCGGCTGAGAACAAGGTGTAAACAGATCGAGAGGTCAGCTCCAGCAAAGCTCACAGTGGCACTTTGTATTTGTGCGTTCAGCAGGTCCAAGTGTGTGGAGGAAGTATTCATTTCCTTAGATTTAAGCTATTATGTTGAAGCCTGATACAGCAAGTGTGTACATATCAATTAAGAATATATTATTGTGCAGTTATTAGTGTAAAAATGTATTACTTGGGGAAAGAAAGGCAAACGATTTTAGTATGAAGCTGCAGCAAAATAAACGTTTATGAGCGTGTTAGGTACCTTGTTGAGCCTGAATGGTTGGCAGCACGCTCTCCAAAACTGTCAAAGATTTTCTGTGGTAGTCTGCCTGGTCCTCTAAAAGCTGAAAAAAGAAAAGAGATGGATACAGAAACCAAAAACGTCAACTCCAGTCGTTGCACCAGAGTTTTTGTTTTCTATACTGTAGACAGAGTACCATGAAAATCGGTCAAAAAAGCAGACATAAAGTTGGATGCAATTTAAAATGTTTAAAAAGTTACAAGCACCTGGGCGAATATAACGGGTTTCGAGCCAATAATATGTGTTTTTGTAGCAAGCAATAAAAAAAAAAAAAGCACCCGACTGCAAAATAAACAAGAGGGACAAGCCAGGCCTCTGTTCCCAGTTGCAGCTGCACACGTTCCCAGGTCAATAATCGGACTTACTGTGACAAAGTATCGGGCATAGTCCCCTTCTTTAGCGGAGAAGCTGTACATGTCGGCCGCCAGCTGGTCCTGTGGGCAAACAAACACACGGCTCAGTGCTGTGATGTGAATTGCAGGCGGCGTCAGCAGTTAGGCTGATCCACTGAACTTGGGTTCCGTCAGGGAGCACTCGGTGACATTTATATAGAGGTGCAATAGCAGCTCATGCAAGAAACTAAAGATATGACTCAGCTTTGTTTTACTCCTCATCTAAACTTGGGCTTTGTTTGGTGACCTTTACAGTGACTTACTTACTCTTATTGCAATACTAAGTGACGCAACAAGATGTAATATATCACAAAATCCCAGAGATCTTTCATCTGACGGAGATAATAAATACTTAAAAAAAATCCCAGTAAATAAATAATGTGCGCTAGTCATATCCTTCCTAATTTTGTTCCATTAAGTCATTCTTAAAGCAGTACTAAGTAACTCATGCTCCTAGAGGCCATAAGCGCTACCGCAGGTGTCGTAGCATGTGACGTTTTTTTACTCATTAATTGTCCGTGAGAGTAAATACTACGCTGACAGAGAAGACAAAGGAAGCGAGGGATATTTTACATTCAATTACACAATGGAGATAATTTGTTTCACTCAAACTTGGCTGTAAATACTGTTTAAGTGGCGCTAGCCCAAAGTTAGCTTTGCCCTTTAGCCTGTTAGCTTCTTCGTGATTCCATCAGTGTGTATTGGGGCCTCCGGGTCGGAGCAGGGAAAGCTGCAAGTGTGGTTTTCTTGCCACACTGGCCACACATTAACACTTGTATTACCTATGAAAAGGATTTTTTAAGGTAAACAAGTTACTTAGCACTGCTTTAAGTCGTGTTTTGACACAATTTAGTGAAAAATTTGAGTATAATTTAATGGAACGTACATTATAGCAACAGTTTAGTAAAAGACCGCAATAAAACTGTTGTCTAAATTAATTACACATTAATCAAAGTTCTTTTTTTCTCATATCGTGCAGCCGTAGTACCACTAGTTACCGTAAAAGTGACCTGAGTTTGGATGAGTTAAACATTGCAATTATTTTCTCATATGGCATAGACCTGCTACTCGTGGGATTGTACATCCCACGGTGGATTGGGGGAGTAGGAAGCACATGGCCGTGAGCTTCCTGGACGTTTCACATCCAACAGAGGTTTGAGCTGACCAATCACTTAGTTTACTCTCTGCTGACGAGGCTGTTCAGTCACATGTGGACAACTGGGTCAGAGGACTTAAGGGTCTCTATGTTACGTATAAAAACGGCAAAAACTGGAACAAATTTGTAGGCAAGGAACCTCTGCTAAATGCCACTTCTTTCACAGAGGTTTGGCACTGTACATTTATACTTTTCATGACATTTAAGGCATGACTTTTTTGCCAGCGCGCGTTGATGATGGAACCCCGCCGTGTCAGAGTTGTCTTAAGTCTGCCACTTTGAGTTTAACAGGCTCTCAGCTTTCAAAGGTGACTCCGTGCACGACTTCTTACACTGAAAGTAAACGACTGGCAGTTAACCCTGAATCCTCTTTGATGGACAGACCCCCACGGGAATGTTACAAATGTTAATAAGTTAACAGATGTTCGGGAGCTGGACCCCGTCAGAGTGTACACAGCCACTCCGCATTTGATGAAAGGAGTCATTCCAACTGAGTAATCGCTTTGGTTGCGTCTTCTACTGCTGACGAGCTCTATTCTGTATTTGCAGTTTGTTGCCGTGTCAAAGATGAAACACAAAACAATCCACATTTTTAAAAAGTAGTTGTACACTCAGAATGTGGTCATCACTGCGCCATGGATTTGCTAGCACGGCGTTAGCTGAAAGGGAGAGCTTGTTTTTCGTTCCCACAGCTGCCTCGAGACAGAGCTCCAGGCCAATTCAAAACCCTGATCAGCCCAGCGTCTCACTTTTGACTGTCTTTTGATTACAAATGTTAAATATCAAAGCTGAGGCTCCCTTTTAAAGCACTTATACACAATATGTCTGTAGGTGAACAAAAGATCCATTTGAAACTCTTACTGTAGATTACTGACATACATATGATTTTTGGTTAAGAGGTCAGGCTGGGACAATCCCTCTCATCATATTTTTGTGTGCAAGACTGGAAATTTTGGAGAGTCTGTGTGGAGAGGCTGTTGCAAGAGTGGAATGAAAACCTACTTTTGAGACACCGAAAGTTTCGTAATGTCTACACATGCGCCTGTGCATTTTTGCCGTCTTTAGCCAATGTGGCTAAAGACCCCGGAAAGGAAATGACCATATTTGGATTACAGCATCAACAAGATACCAGATACCAGAGACGTGCTAGTGTAGTTATGAAATCTCAAGCTTGTTAACAGAGAATACCTCATAAAATAAGCATCGCAAAGGGTGAGTTTAGTCTGTTCTGTACTCGATATTAAGACTAAGATTTTAAGGGAGAGAACTGGCTAGCTGTGTCTTACCTTAAACCCGGAAGTTAATTCATCTCATTTTTCCCTGGACTCCACTCTGACTCCTTTGACGTTTCTAATCCACCCTCTGCTGCTTGGTCCCGGCTAGTCGCCACATAAACAACGACCTCTGTGACATGTACCTTACACAGCTCCACTTTGTTCATGGCCTCGTCCACCTCCTCCTTCAGCAGGTCCGCTTTGGCCGTCAGTGCTTGAGTGTTGGTTCCTGAGATTATGGACTTGGTCGCCTGCAACCATCTGAGAGAGAAGGGAGAAGGGGCCTTTAGAGAGGGGGTCGAGCTAAAAAAGCCACAAAGTGAATTTCAGAGGAGAGAGGGAGCGACATTTGCCGGCGCACACTTAATACCTCGTTCGAGCAGAGTCATAGTCCAACACTAGTTTGGCCAGCTGCTTCCTTTGTTTGAGGATGTTGGGGATGTCCACCTGTCGGGTCAAATTAGTGTTGAGTGAACACAAACATTTAAGTTTCAATTGACTCTGCGCATAACTTCAAATCATAATAACGACGCCCAAGAAGTGACTTCCTGTTTCGATCCAGCACGCAAAAATAAAAGCTCACAGCTCGTCTCATTGATTAGTTCTGCAGGCACTAAATATACACATTTTAAGTGTTTTGTCTGTTGATAGAAAGAAAGTTGAACTGCTGAACTAATGAATAAGATGGTGCTTTTACTTTGGGGTGCTGGATCGAAACAGGAAGTCACTTTTTGGGCGGCCTTGTTAGGATTTGAAGTTATGCACAGAGTCAACTTATGTCGAATCTTTCAATAACGTAAACAGACAATAGAACTATTCTACTTATTGAGTAAAATGTTACACAATCTAGCTTCAAATGCCCAAAATCCCTCTCTAGGGCGCTTTCCTAAAATCACTTGTTCTCAATATTTTAAAATGAAATGCCAATAAAGTCTAAGTTTGTCATATTTGTTTGTGACCTCTGCGAGCTGACTCAGAGGGTCCAGGACGTCCTTCTCCAGCTGCAGCTCGTGCTGCATCAGTTCAGACGCCAAACGGTTCTCCGCCTCGCCGCACACCTCCATCATCTTCCTGCAGCGCCGCACACGAGCACAAGAAAGTGAGGGAAAGTTAGGTCATCATTCAATACAACCAGGCCCAGTTCAATAACCTAATATCTTTTTAGGTGCTAGTTGGTGTAGACATTGTGAGAACTGCAGACAACATATAATTAGGTTTTTCTGTTTCGCTCAAATATGGAACAGGGTCACATCGAATTTGTAATGTGAACACTGCATTTCATATACCACAAAAAGCTGCAGATCTATGAGGACTCTGCAGAAAACTTACTTTCCCCACAGCTCAACCTTGTAGTTTAAACCAAAATACCTGTTTCTTGAATTAATTTAGCAGTGAATATTTTTGTCACCGCTCAGATGCATTCAAAATGTGCACCGTGAACTGTCTATTTATGTAAGAAAAAAAAAAAACACAAATCCGAGCATTAGATTATGCAGAAAGATTGCAATAAGCTGGTTTTCCGAAATCACCTAGGTCTAGTTGAAATAAAATTTGCAAAACAGGGGCTCGTCATCGGTGCCGCTGCGCCTTTTTCCCAGTCAATATGTGAAACTAAACCAGGTCACCGTGATGTCATCAGAGCGAGCTGCTAAAGGCCAGAGAACCAGAGTCAAATTCAGCTTCTGCATGAATCACAATAACTGTCTCCAAACAGAAAACTGCCATCTAATCTCTGTTCCTCTTTGAGTCCAGACAGTCACACTGCGGCCATGTGGACCTCACTTTCGGGGCACCTCATCTCGAAACTCGTGCTGTGGTTAAAGTGCTTTTTTTCGCTGCACAGCCCTAGCACTGTGTGACCGCTTTCGACAGTCCAAAACAAAAAGGGGCCGGGCGGGCAGCTCGCCTCGAAACGTGTGGCCTCATATTTCAACAGTCTCCGGGGTGCATCTGCTCTATATAGCAACAGTCGCCGGGGGGGGAGGGGCCAGGAGGGGGCTGCCAATCAATCCCGCAACTCACCCTATCAACGAGTCCTCTCCCAGCTGGCTCCCGCTCTCCACCATGGCCTGAGACAGCGCCGTCAGGGGGAGCTTTTTCTGGAGTCAGGAAATAAGCAGAGATTAGACTAAAAATGGGAGAATGAAAGTTGGAACTAGAAGGTTAGGTGGAAAAAGGCAATGACCCGCAAAGCTCATGAAATCAAACCCTCCCGACACACGATTCCGATTGAGGTTTCATGTGATTTACAGGCCATCGCAGTATGTTTTGAATTGCGGCTAACAGTGTCACAGAGCTGGTTTCTACAACAGAATGGAAATCGATAGGAATTTTCCATTTCCAGGCGAAGAACCAGGAAGAGGAAAGAGAGCGCTCCAAAGCTACAGGAAGAGAAACAAGTTTAAGACGCATTCACGGGAAGAGAGGCATCCATCAAGACCTGACAGCACACTGTACTTTCATAAACGTATCAAGTTTCCTGTTTTTTTTTTTTTTTCCCACCAGAGAGAGATCCGGAGGGAAAAGTGTCATGCAAAGAATGGATTGGAAGTCGACTAAAAGCCGGCGTGAATGGAAGATGGCACGGGCGGACGAGAAGGTGAAGGTTGATGTAAACAATGTGTCGTTACCTGACCACCGTTTCCTGTATAGAGGCGGGGTACGGACTGGGATGTGTGGGGGGGGGGCAGAAAAACATACAGTCGGTCATCGAATGTGTGCAATGTCAAGTCCACAACTATTATCACAGAGATGTAGGAGAGGAGGAGTGATTGAATTTGATCATGTGCCAATAGGTAACATAAAGAGTTTTAACTTTAGCTTTTTATGTGAACAATAACTCCAGTATGGAAAGGATAACATCATAACAAGAATGTCGTGTTGATGTAAAAGAAGTCTGGTCTCACATGTCTCTTCTCAGCCTCGGCCCCGATGTGGCCCTGCAGGCAAGACACCATCCGCTTGTGCGTGTTGTGGGACACCACTCGCACCAGCTCCATCCGCCGCTCGATCTGATGACACAATTACAACAAGGAACAATGTCGTGAAAAGCGGCCACACTGACGGGTAAACTATGATCGACTATGGCTGATTAATGAAGAGGAGTTGAAGTGCACAAAACCTCAACAGCTAAGGTCGATTTATTGTATTAGCATGTAGCTACTCATGCTACACGTAAACAACCTGTGTATTCTCTTAATGTGCAACTGGCAGTATTCATGTTCCCTGGCCCCACTTTTCGTTATGTGAAAATGAAGCTTGATCTCTGCAGCTCAAAGTAGAGGGCCGGTCCGGCAATGCTTCTGAATACAACTCCAAAATGATCAGAGTTTGCCCTAAGTTTAATACAAAGTGACGAGTGACTAGGGCTGTGCAATTAATCGAAATTCGATTACGATTTCTATTACAACTGTAAACGATTACAAAATTAGCAGAATCGCAAAAAATCGATTAA
The DNA here is from genome assembly GCF_951799975.1 of Gobius niger. Taxonomy (NCBI): domain Eukaryota; kingdom Metazoa; phylum Chordata; class Actinopteri; order Gobiiformes; family Gobiidae; genus Gobius; species Gobius niger. The sequence goes on along the minus strand of NC_136870.1, from coordinate 9,564,446 downwards.
AATGTTTCCCAATTTTAATTTTTTTTACAATTTTTTTTTTTTGCAAAGCAGACTTGCGTTATTTCATGCCGCTGGGATTATTTTCCCTTCGCTTTTCACGTGCCATTTTGTCTGACATAAAAACAAACAGTGCTGTGTGATGATGTCATCAGGCCGCACTGCTCAGTTTACTTGCGCAGGTGTGAGGGCCGGCCAGCAGGGGGCAGGTGTGAAACAGGGACCTCTCTTTAATCAAGGCGTACTTGAAATCATTTGTACTTTTATGACTGTCCAGAAAACATAACATATCATCATAGTGTTTTGATTAATAAATAAATAAAATAAAGATGGACTTTTTTTTAAAGGCAACAAATCGTTTGAATAATCGTGATTTCAATTAAGACAAAAATAATCGTGATTATTATTTTTTCAATAATCGAGCAGCTCTACAAGTGACAATGTTAGCCCAAAGAGCTTGAAGCCAAAAGCAGCTTGGTTTGAAGCTAAAGAAGTGTCTTTGCAATAAGACATTAACCCCCACCTGACCCAAGCACATTTCTACAGTTTGACTTTACCCAAATCTAAAAGCTTCTTGAAAAAAAAAGTGTCCAAATAGCCACAAAAATGTGACGAAAACGTAACAAAGAAGCAACAAAAACGGAAAAAGAGAAAGCAGGCCTTAGCTTTCAAATGAGGCATTACGCTGTTGCTCTCCAGTCGAGAAGCTTTTAGATTTGGGTAAAGCCGGACTGGAGATAATGCATTTGGTTAAAGCAGGGAGGAACTAAAGGCTATTTTTGGACAAACATCAGCCTTACATCAGTCTTTCCAAGCCCCTTCAGATGGGTTGGAAAGACCCCACAAATCAAATGGGTTGAGCCCCATAATCTACAGCAGCCCATCACGGACATGCTGTTGATCACGTAAATGTAAATCACGTACATTCACACTAAGCACCTTCTACACGCAGAATTTGCAACCGAGATTCCCCTGAAGCTGCGTTGGTTTTCACTAAGAGGCAGCCCACTCTTAATAAAATCCACTTCCACGGAGTCGTTTGATTTGTAGCCGCCTCCCGGGACCTCGGGGTCAAAGTGCACGAGTGATTGACTCATTTCAGCGGGAGCAAAACAACGCAGGAATGTTGGCCCGAAAAACACATGACTCATCGGAAGCGGGCGCCATGGCAACGGTCACCGATCTGCGACTTAAAAACCAGCCCGGGCACATTTTTCAATATCGGGCAGGCATGTCCCACTTGTTGATTTTAAAGGAACTTCGGCATTGACCCATATTACAAAACCACAGCTATTGATGGATAGACAAGGCTGTGATTCTGGTCAAAACTGTTCAACACACTACAAAAAGTAAATATCAAGCATTGGCTTAAATGACTTGAATTGAGGAAATGTATCTTGTTTTGAGCGGTTTTCACTCATTTAGACACTTTTCCTGATCGGACCGAGTTTGCTTTGCTTGTTTGGGGACATTTCAGACCAGTTCTAGGGTAAATCTCGCTTGAAATAAGAAAGTAAAATTGCCAATGAGATAAGACCAATTTTCTTACCCCATTGGCAAAGAAAATGACCTGAAATAAGGGCGAAATGTATCGAAACGAGTCAGAAACATCTCAGAACAAGTGAAATAATCTAGGACAAATGCCCAAGAACTTCTTAACTAGTCAAAACAACTAAAATGTTGTTTATATTGATGTTTATACTGATCTAGTTCAATACTTTTTGCATGTCAAGTAGCCCCTGCGGCAGTTCGGGAAACCTTCTTGCTGCAACCTCTACTTCGAGCGTTCTTATTTTATGTGCCATGGCAGGCGTCAATATCAAAATGCCATGACAAATTCAGATTGATCTTCAAAACCTCACAGCAGTTTGATGAGACACGTTACCGTTTTGGCAGCGCTTGTGAGAAACCGCCTGTGGGCTGTTGAGAAAATCACTGCGTCATTTGCCAAGGAGAATTGGCCTTAGAAACGTTTTGGCGATAAATTCGAGCGGGAGAGACAGTGGGGTGGCGCACGGCGACAAACACGTCCTCCTAAGTCAGGATAAACACCGCTCTAAATATAAAACGGGAACAGAGAGGGCCAGAGGGCGTTCGGGGCGATACGCAGAATAACAAATGTGGAGATGGAGCTGGAGAGAGAGAGAGAGAGAGAGAGGGAGGATCAGGCCTTAAATTCCAGACAATTGTTCCAAAAACAGAAAGGAAGATGGAGAGCGGGAATTCCACAGCCTCGGCAGCAGATATCCGCATGCACTCCCCGCTTACGTCACTCCCCGAACCCGCGGCATTCCCAGAACAGCTGGGGTGAACTTCACACACGCAGGAGCTTGGAAATACCGCTTCGAAGAGGATTTCTAAGGCGACAACGTACATATTAGTCGAGTTGTGTTTGGAAGAAGAAAACCCCAGCCTTCGATTTGAGGGTTTGACATTCAAAAATGGGAAACACAAACAGGTTTATTGGAAGGGACATAGCAGGGGACTCCCCGTGCCCGGTTCCAGCGCTATTGTGGAAAACGGCAGACGACTGTGCGCTGTCTCCTTCCTTTCTTTGTCAGTTCAGTACAAAGCTTCAAATCCACAGTAGGGTAGGAGGCAAGGGGGGGCAAACGGGAGCAAAGGGGTGGGTGGGGGGGGGGATGTCAGGCCGGAGGCACAGGGTGTGTTTTTTCCTCTGGTTGCGCGAGATGAGGTCAGCACTTGGTTCGACCGAGTGACGCGTCAGAAGCCAGGGAATCCCAAGTAGCGCAGTGGAAGAATCATGCACAAAGAGCGAGTGTCGAGCCCTCGTGTGTTTGTTTGTCGGTTTCTAGGAGAGGATGTGTCCAGACAAGTCCCGAATGCACCCAGATAACATGACATGGGGAAATTAAAGGCTCATATGATGTCTTTTCTTTACCCAAGATGTGGTAGCTTGCAACATAATTTGAAAAGGGATAAAAAAAAAAAAAAAGGCGACTTCAGAAAGCTAGAGCAATCTGACATTTTTTGCCACCCATTTCGATTCTCAATGCTCACCACAACACTGATGGATTTTGCCAGGTTTAAATACGCCATGATGCAAACGCTCTTCTTCATGGGCTGTCCAAGATGGTTGTGTTTCGGCTCAACAACAATGAACTGGACAGGGTCTGCCGGACTCACCAAAGTTTGAAAAGAAAGTTTAATACAAAAGGGACGAGTGACAATGTTAGCCCAAAGAGCTTGAAGCCAAAAGCAGCTTGGTTTGAAGGTTAAAAAGTGGCTTTGCAAATAAGACATTAACCCCCACCTGACCCAAGCACATTTCCACAGTTGAACTTTACCCAAATCTAAAAGCTTCTTGAAAAAAAAGGGTCCAAATAGCAACAAAAATGTGACGAAAACGTAACAAAGAAGCAACAAAAATGGGAAAAGAGAAAGCAGGCCTTAATGCATTTGGTTAAAGTAGGGGGTAACTAAAGGACTCACCGCCGGACACTCTGTCAAAGATGGTTGTGTTTTCGCTCAACAACAATGAACTGGACAGGGTCTGCCGGACTCACCTCACAGAATTTTTCAACTCTGCCATTCAACTAACTGAAGGCGTTCACCAGTAAAAGACTAAATGAAAGCATCAAAGAGGTAACCATGACTCCTTAGAAAAGTCAGTGTTTGTGGTGCAAATGAGACACTCTTTTTAACCTCTTGACTCCCGCCTGAACCGAGAGCATTTTCTCCAGTTCAGCATTACCCAAATAGGCCAGTGTAACACCTCATTTGAAAGCTAAGATCTACAAAACTCATCTAAATGGATCTTTTTCCTCACGTCATCACATTTTTTTCCATCTTTTTTTTGGGGGGGGGGGTATTCAACTAATTTTGTAACTTTTTTGTCATTTTTTGTAATCAATTTGTCATATTTTTGTCACATTTTCTTTTCTTTTTTTTTGTCAATTTTTTGTCACATTTGTTGTCATTTTTTTTGTGTGTCTTTTTTTGTTATTTTTTGTCACATTTTTCTCACTTTTTTGTCACATCTTCATTGTTTTCGTCTCAGTTCTGTCACTATTATTCACACCTTTTTTTCCAGAAGCTTTTGGATTGGGGTAAAGCCAAACTGGAGAAAATGTGCTCGGTTCAGGTGGGAGTTAAGGGGTTAAAGACACCAGAAGAGTGTTATCATAACTACATTGTGTTTTTCTGGCTATATTTTGGCGCCATTTTCCTACAGGCATTGGGTGAAGAATGAGCACCAGTCCAACTTCTCCAGGACAGCATTCCGGCATCCCAAAAGCCAATAGGTGCCCTTGTCTCCGTTAACTGTCCTGTGGGTTTTTGGATCTCTAGAGTCTTGGATCTCCAATGCTTGTGCTTGTTCTCGTCAGTCCCAAATCTTGTTCCATTGTCCCTGAAGCGTCTTTCTCGTCAGCAGAGGTCTGCAATAGCTGATTTCAGACTTTCTACCAGCTTTTGAGAACCTGGGATGCCGTCTTGGAGAGGTCTGACAAGCCAGTCACTGTAACCTCCCATTGGACACATGTAAAGGTCTGATCAAGCTGTTTAGAAAAAGTAACGTTGCACTGGGGGAATGTCTGCACACACTGGGGGAATGTGGATACCGTGTTACGGCCATCGCGTGTAACTGAAGGATGTGCCGGTATTTGGAGAACATTTCTGTGGATGCTCTGAAGTCGGGAGGAGCAGTGAGGAATGGACAGCTGGCACAAGAATGCTGTCTGGCGGTTTGCCACTGTGCACGACCGAGTACAAAAACGATCCAGGGATGAAAGAGCAGAGGAGGAGGCACCGGCGAAAGGAAAGTCAGAAAGCGGAAGACGGGGGGACTTGATGGAGGGTCTGAAGAAGACGAGAAGACAGCGAATCAAAGGCGTAAGGAGTCTGCTTGGTGTTTGGATATTGATAGAGAACACTAAGCGCATGAGCAACGTTCGCTCTCACCAGAGGAGATAAGACGAGGTTCAAGACTTCTTTGGAAAACTGTTGCTGCCTGTTTAAAGGACGTGTACCCGAGCTTTTTGCTGACACACAGTGAAAGAGGGTGGCCCAAACTCTTTCCTTTCTTTTCTTTACACCTCAGTTCTTCGCAGGGATGAATTCGTAAGCATGTTTTGCAAACTTTCAACGCGCAAAGTGGAGCTCTACAATCTCGGTAGGGCTAGCTAACAGCAAACTAATCATTCACAACATTTTTTTGTGGTCAAAACAAAACACGGTGAATTCTGCTGCAAGAAAAACAGGCTCGTTGACAAAAAATAATATTGGCACAGATCACATTGAAACTGTGGTGAGCAACGTCAATATTCCAGGCATTTTATAGGGGGGACTAAGATGTTTTGTTTTGAGGGTAGGAGTGACAAGACCGCTGGTGGAATTAAGAGGTCACGCTATTTCTGGCCTCGATCCTACACTCCCTTCTCTTTATCACACACTGAGTTCCTGTGCCGTGAGGAACAGTGCTTTCCAGACTGCAGCACAATCACTTCATTGAGTCCACTGTCTGGCGATACTTTGCACAGGGGCATCCTCTGTTCAGACAAGCGGTAGCCTTTTAGCATTAGCAATTAGCAATTTAGCTGCCACTTAACTATGTCCTTCTCATATCATGTCTCTTGTCCCGCTGGAGGTGTTTCAGCCCATTTTCACAGTCCCTTGTTTATGTACAGCAGAGTCTTCAAAAAGAGGGTGGAGGATGCCAGACATTGTGGCTGTAGTGACGCAGAGCAGTTTGTTTTAACCTCCACGACGCCTCCCATTTGCACAAAAAAACAAAACAGTCTCCATCGGTGGAATGCCTTTGCTGAGCAGCCAGAATCTGTACCTCTGAAAAAGCCAAGATGGATGACGTCTCAAGGGAAGACCAGACAGCACTTAGCCGATCCATAGCATCTCAAGGTTATGGCCTTGACTTCATAACATTAAAGAGAAAGGACTGTTTAATAAAGATGGTTAGCAGCAATTAGCATCCTGTTTTCAGCTTCAAAACAGTGTGCTTTTGCTTCTTAATTAGAACACCAACCACAAATAAAAACATGAAACCAACCCCAGAAATTGTTTTCTTAAGAACTGAAGCATTTGCTTTCAAGCACTTTTAAGACTGTTTACAGACTGATACTTGCATTCTATGCAATCTTAGGTCAATAAATTGTTTTATACAAGCTTTGACGCAGCAATTTTTTAATTTATTTTTTGCAGCAGTGATGCTTTTACGCACGCCCAACAGTGGTTCAGTAACAGCACATTTGCCAAGTTGGAAAGTCCCAAAAAATGTTTGAATAGTGTAAATAATATATTTTAAAAACATGATTTTATAGTATGTAGTCACTTTTTAATAACACTATATTGTCCATCAACTTTATTCAACTCATTCCACACTCCAGTCCATGCTCATACTGTTTTTAATAAACATGTTTTAGTGGTAGGAGAACCCGGAGTGTCCGGTGGGAGAACATGTTCACAGGGAGAACATGCAAACTCCACACAGAAAGGCCCCGTCCAGCCGAGAATCACACGCAGGACCTTCTTGCTGTAATGCACGAGTGCTAACCACTGCGCCATCGTGCCACTACATCTGTTGTTATGATGATGGAAAATAACGTATTGTTGCCTTGTGTCCCGGTGACATGATATATTGGGCATATCAATTATTATACGGCTGTAACAAATCATTTGCATAGCGCCTTGGCAAACATTTAAGCTGAATGTCCTTTCTGAACCAACCAGACTTTTGACCAGACAATGGGAGTGTATTGCTATATTTGAGCCTCTAATCCACCAATTAGTGGGCAACTGTTTTCTGTTTCTTAAGAGCACATCAAATACATCTAATGCTGAACCCAGAATCCCGCCTGGTCTTTGGAGTGAGTTGGAGCGTACAGTGGGAGCCCGAGGCAGATGAATGATTTACCTGCAGGAGGTCATCGCTGAGCACTTCTGTTTTCTCGGCTCTGTGGGTGAGAAAAGACAACAGAGGAGACTCTGATTAGTGCTGACAGACAGGCAGACGCGGCTGATAAGTTACTGCTACGCTTGACACTGCACAGTCACGCTGAAGACATGTCAAGAGACAAAAGGACCGCCTGGACGGACTGGTTTAAGTGCACATTAGGCAAGCACACACTAAGCTTTCTTATGTCATGGGAAAGTTTCAGAAAGGGTGGGGCCAAATGACTCACCAGATATTCACCCAAAACATCACCCTAATAATAAAATGGCACAGGAGTGTTAGCCGGTGCTAGCCAGAGTGTGCACAGAGTCTTACTTACATCAGTGTTCAAGCTTGAGCCTATTAATAGTAAGCTAATAGTTGCGCTGGGAGAGGTCAGACGGATTAGATTCACTTAAAGGGAGAAGGCTGGGAAACGCCTGCTCAGCTCAGTGCGCTTATTAACACCTTCACACTGTTCGGCGGCCTGCAGCACACACCCGAGAAAACAAAACAGACTAGTACAGATGCACATCAGAGTCATTTCTTATAAGGGCGCTTTTGTATTGTAACCTAGAGGAATGCCAAATATTATCTATGAGAGAATGTTGTTTGTAGGGCCACATAGATTTGAGATTACGTAGCTATACATTCATTACATGTCATGAATATAGCCATAACAATGTTTTTGCAACATCATGTTGATCCATTTATGTCATATTCCTTATTTTACAATGTATTCTGGCTTCTTGCATTACCCAATACTGTGTTATTTGGCGATATTTATCATATTGTTATATTGATGAGGTTATTTCTATAGTCAATGACAAGAACTCGACATGAAAAGCTACAAAAGCTGCTGGTGACAAATTAAAAGAATAAAAAAAATACTTGCAGTGCAATCTGACAAAGACAACAATATATTATTTTGTTTCTCCAAACACAAAACGATAAAAAGCTTATTGAAACAATGCCACAGCAAATTAAGCTGAGAGAGCGCCAGTATAATTCATACTGGCCTAAATTACTACATTGACTGTGCATCATACTGTATGATGCACAGCCAATGTAGTAATTTAGGCGTTTTGTGAATGGCTAAAAAACTTGGGAAATTCATTTTTAATGGGTGGAAACGGCTGCACACATCACATCCTGTTTTTAAATGGCCTCAAACATTCCAAAGCTCTTAGCGCAGCACATCACGTGGACTTGATTGTATATGATAATAGTCTTTTATCATTTTATGTCTCAAGTGAACTAATAAACAAACTAACAATCTGCATCCTGAGTTCAGAGAGGCAAACGTCCAGGCTCATACAATAGTCTGGGGCTGGAGCGTTGTCACTTTGAAGAACCCATTGCCAGTTCCCTGGATAAAAAGGGTCAATTGTGGTATGCAACTTATCAAGTGACTTTCTCTGCACCAATAGGTTTTGTTGTAGCATCTGTCCATAGCAAGAGAGACAAATTAAACTCCCCAGGCCTAATTGTGACTCAACAAAGGGTCTTTATGGTCTGTGGTCATTGTGTTCTTTAAACACTCAATTTTATGGTAGTCGTGCAGGAGGTGCTATAGATTCCTGGTTCATTAAACAAGATATTAAGAATAATGGGGCAATCAGCTGCCCGTTTTTAAGGCTGTGACTGACAGCTCATTTGTAGCGGCTAGCATTTGCGCTATTGCTAATGTTTGTTCAATTTCATATTGATTTAAAAAGATAAGAAATTCAAAATGCTAATTTAAATAGCTTAAGTTGCCATCAGAACTTAGGCCCACATCTGATGGCTAATGTTAGCGCGCTAGCTCTGCAACTTTCTGCTGTTTGGCTGTGGTGAAGATAGTTGCCCCTATTCACCTTATTCCGGAGGTTTGCGTGGGCGCCGCCATGAACTGTGCCCGCCCCTTTTCTCCGATCAGTTAACATGGGACTGGAGAAGTCCAGATAAAATCAGTTGCGACACGAAAACAAAGCCGTTTTTAGGCCGCTCAGAGAAACGGTGCAGTGTTGACTTGTTGGTGCGAATGAACACTGGACATTTTACACAAGTCAAACTACTAAACATCAGATTTTAGCGGAGAATATTTTCCCTCCTTCTCTGTTTTGTCTGTCGACCGGAAGTGTCAATACCACGGAAGCGCTGAGACAAGGCAAAAAGAGGCAAAAGTGGGCGGGGCGGAATAAGATGTCATATCGCTAAGCATCATGGGATTTGCAGCAATAATAAACTAAAGGAGATTTTAAAAGTTAAAATACTGAGTTATTGTTCACATTATAACACTTGGACACCACAGTGAGTTAGATGTGGAGTTGTTCCTTGGCTTTTATCTCCACTTTTTATACTGGTTTTAGCTAACGTTTGTCTATGGAAAATGTATGCTAACAGCTGCAAACATGGTGGATCTCCATGGTAACTGTGGATTTTCCCGAACTCTATTGTTTATTATTTATTTCAACAAATGCTAAAGGGGGGGTATTATGCAAAATTGACTTTTTCAAGCTTTACATCATGTTATTATGTCACTCCCTCATTAAAAACATGCCTGAAGTGTTGCCTTGGCACATTCACGTATTTTTGAGTAATCTGTAAAAACTCTGATGGCGGCCATTTTAGGGCTAGGTTTGCCTGAGTCCTCCTAGGAACGCCCCCACCTCCTGGAGACGCCTCCGAGCTTTCGTCACCAGCCGAGTAACCAACCACTGCTCCTCAGCAGAACCCCCTCCCCACTGATGCCACAGACAGCGTGTGGAGGGGGCGTGTCTGAAAGGCTCAGAGGTTCTTAAAGAGACAGAGGCCTATTTCAAGACATTCACTACAGCCATTTTGAGAGAGCAATTTTATACAAGGCAGTTATTCTAATTTACTGCATTTACAGACCAACAGAAGGTTTGCTCATTATTGTAGCGTGCTATAGACTGGTGCTATGTGATTGAAAAAAGCATAATACCCCCTCTTTAAACAACAACAAAAAAGCTTTATAATCGCATACAGTGTAATATTAAATATAAGGATGCTCTTCATCATTAGCTACACAAAGGCTAATTTTTGCTAGCAGCTTCAGTGGCTTCACTAATGCTAGCAACAAGACAACTAATAAGCTAGTTATGTCCATTTGTGAAGCACATTTTCCAGTGGTCAAAAAGAAAACACGTCGCCATTGCAGCGGTCGACCGAGAGGTTTAAAACTAAACCAGAGAAAACAGATTTCTTTTCACTGAGAGACTTTACACGGTGCATCAAACCTATAATTGTTTGCCAAGTTAAAACCCAGACCCCCGCTCCAAATTTTGTTTTGATCCATTCTTTGTGTTCTGCACTGTTGTCCTGCAGCAGCACCAGGCCATAAACTTGCAGGAGGTATAATATTTAAACAAATACATATGATTAGTTTGCATAATAGATGGTTACCACATGCAGCCTCACAGATAAATCTTTATGTGCCGGCCTCCAGCGATGTCTCAAAACTCCTCGTCCCGTTTCATGAGCCAGACTCTCTCTCTCCTCCCCCCCAGCCCATTTGATCAATCCCTTTAACCCATAAGAAAAGTTTCCAAGTACAGCATGAATAAAATGAACTCGACTGTTTTTTTTTGCATAACCGAATCTTAAGCTGGGAAAGAGTCTTCTTCCACAATCCGGCACTTTATGAACTATAGTAACCTCTTTAGTGGCTTGCAGCTGCTTCCAATTACAATACAGGGTCCACAAGCGCACAGAGAAGGCAGAATTTAGTTTGGGGGTATGAAATAGACTTGTGGGTGCCAAATGAGAACAATAATGTGCAGAAGATGAGTGGAAAGTTTTTTTTTTACTGAGCTTGTGAGGATATAGGTCTATAAGTAAAGGAAAATACTGTAGGAGCCATGCAGTTTGGGAGGTAACGTTGCGATGTTTACATAACGGAAGCTTCTTCATGTGGCACTGCTGAACGGGTCGAAAACCTTTGAAATCGAGAGAAACCAGACTAAAGCGTCTCCATGCCGACAGTCGTCCCAAGCGCTGGTGAGTGAGCAATCCAGCCGGACTAATCGCGTTAGCCTCCCTTACTTTGCCATGAGCTTTTGATTACAAACTTTGATGGGACGGGAACTATTTCATTTCCCACCCCTACTCTTCAAAAAAATAAAAAAAATAACCCCATTCCAGTTCTGTGGAGGGACACCAGACGACAGACAACGCCACAATTGTTTGGTGGTGATCAGCTGACGTCGAGCAATAGATCTGACCCCAGCCCACCTCATGGACAGAGAAGATTGAGATCATGCAACCATTTCGACATATTACGCTCTTGCAGTCATACGAAAACTGCAAGACTTTATCAAATCAGGACTGAAATGACCTATTTTTCCCAAACCAGTGCAGCCCTGCTTTTATTAACCCCCGATTTTCTCTACTGGACAAACCAAAAGAACGTTGCACTCTCTTAGCAGCACGAGAGTCTTGGACGCCCGGGTTGTCATGGCGACCTGCTATCATAGTGGACCCGTGCAGCTGTAGGGACAATGGAGGGCCGAGAGGAGGGCGGGGCCTGCTCCACTCCACAACAGTTGGCAGCTGAAGACGCAAGGTAATGGATACTGCCACCCATGAAAGACCTGCGAGCATAATTGAGTGGGTTAGCTGGTCCGAACTCCCTCAAGTAGATCTTATGTTGTTGTTTTTTTTCTTCCAATGCTTAACACACTCATGAACAGGACAATGTGGTTCCAGGTAATACAATGCTATGGGTAGACAACAAAGCATCCCGTCTATATGGGGTCTAATTCTGACAAAAACCCGATAACGCCGCTACGAACAATTCCTGAAATGCATGAGATTGTTTTGTTGGTTCAATATCGTTCGGCCCCATCCAGTATCAAAAACCGTCTCAATAGAAATCATCTAGAAACCTCGCGCAGCTCAGCCCGGCGCGGCATTACAAAAGCCTGCTGACAGCTGACACACCTCATTGTGTTCGCTGGCGGAAACGCCCCTTCACCCTTCAGTGTCAGGTCACCCCCCCCTGAGCCCTCTGGGATTGGTACTATGCGACTTGTTGAGTGTATTAGCGTCATTATCCAAACACAGCTACTGTAATAATCAGTGTCATTGGCCCAACAACGTGCCAGACAAAAGATTGCCTTGTTAGGAACAAAGGCGATTTTTTTTTTTTTTTTTCTCTCTCGTACAACAACAGTGACTGATTAACTGTGAGAGAGGCTTGTACAGGGCATTTTCTCATATTTACTCAAAGAGGCTTATCTCCCTTCAGCCACTTTAGGTTGATTGATTTATAGAAGTATCCGGCTTAACCAGTACTTCGGAGGTTTTGATGTAGTTGGCAGCACTCTCTGAAACATGTATTGGGGTGTCCCTACAAGTAAAGCTTGCATTGAAAAACATAACCTAATAAATTACAAAAATGAATGTCGAAGTAAACAAGTATGACATTTGGGTGGGTCGTGGAATAGTATAGAAAAGGTTAGTAATGTTAATAACAACATTGAACTTTGAAATGATTGTGCTGAACCTCTAATTTATGTCTGATAATATGTTTTATAGGTTTAATTTACTTAAAACAACAACAAAAGACATGTGATCTCATCCAGCTGTGACTTCATCAACCTGCAGCTGATTGTGTTAAGTCATCCTCTCTGGATCTACCTTTCTCACCCCATCCCTACCCTATCAAACCTTAAGCGACCACAAAGTTCAAAGACAAAACCGATTCCTTCCCGTCTGACTCTGTCCCTCTGAATCCCATGTTGTTGTTTTTCTCCCTGCGCCTTGTGTTACCCTCAATCCCAGACAGCGGCTCCCTTTCCTTGTCTCTAGAAAGCGCTAGGCCTGTGCCTGGGAGGACGGCTTCCTGTTTGCAAAAGACCACGGAGAGATTTCCTCCAAAAGCGCTGCATTGCTGGACACAGTGTTCTGCCTTTCGCACAATTGGAGGAACCGCAGGGGGCAGTTTTGGGGCCCTTAAACTCCTGGAAAAAAAAACTATCTCAAAACAGAGAAGGAATCGCGCTCGTAACACAATTGCCGACAGATGAGTTTTAGACAAGAGTAACTCTAAGCTCACCGCGTCATGCACAGAAGTCTGCTTTTTGCATCACTTGCCTGCTGGCTGTGATTTACTGTGGCTACCGGCGCAGAGGAAGCTATGAGTTTTCCAGATGCCATGTTTTCTCCTGATCTTGACTCTTGGCTGCAAAAGATCGGCTATACATTGGAAGAAAAAGTGTGGCTAAAAATAAGCAATCCGTGGATATTAGGACATTGAGGTCTCGCTGAAAACGTTACTAATATATTGCATATTTGGAGTTTTACAATTGCAGTAACTTCATCTTCAACTTCATTGAAGTGCGATTAGCAAAAGGCTGAAATTACAAGTGTCTATAGAATATGTCTGTCTTGTGTGTGCCTAAAACCTTCAAGCTAGGCCTCTGTTGTGAAATACATATGGTCCCGGCATTAGCTTTGTTGGACAGATTTCTATACTCTTACAACTGCTAATGCCCCTGGAGGTGTCAAAAATGTGCACCGTGAAAAGAACCCAGGAAGCCATCACCCATAATTGGAAAAATACGTCACAATACATAGCATGCACTCAAAGATCAGATGTTTTCATGTGGTATCCATCAAGTGTCTATTTTATTTTATTTTTTACAAATAAAAAAAAGTAAAAAAGTGGCCAATTCCTTTTATTTCTATCTCAAATAGCAAACAATTACTTAAAACACACACTTCTGTGGTGTTGGTCTATCATCTTGAAGTCTGTGCTGAGAGATGAACACGACGCTTGCTTTGGTCAGGTGTATAGTACTTATGACTGGTACCTGTACAGCTCAAGTTAGATAACACTGCAACTGGGAAAAGTACTTTTTCATCACCTTCAGAATGTGCAATGCTTTGTACAAAGCCAAACGATGCTTCTTTAAACAGCAGCTTGATATCACCTTCATATCACCCTAAATTGGAGATGTGTTCAAAAATGTCTTGGTTTCAAAAAGTAGAAGATGAAAGAATCGATGCACACAGTATATATGTGTTGAAACCCACTATACACTGGATGGCTTCTGAATAAGGAAGTGTAGTGTTGCACAAATGGAAAGGCTTCTTGCAGCCACAATATTATTATTATTATGGATGTGAAAGTGAAGCGAGCTGAATATTCAGATAGATGAGAAGCTAGAGTCTGCTTCATAGAGTTTGTCTGGAGCACAAACAAGCTACAGTTAATGTGGCCAGACTGAAGCTGGGATAACACAATATACCATTAGGAAGTCTGATCTGCAAAACCACATAAAAGTTGCTGACTCCTCTCTCCAGCATGCAGACAGAATGATGATTGTGGTATCTAAGTGCAATATAAATGATTTCCATAGGCAGTGTGTGACACAGTGCTGTGTTCAGTAACGGTGTCAGTATAGCTGATTCATTCTTTCAAAGGGACATCTGGGCTCAGATGGCTCTGCATTTCAACACATCCAGATCTAGGGTTAGCTCAGCCCTAGTTCCATTTCATTACAACTTCACAATGCAAAAGCACTCTAGTCTTGTCAGCTTTTAAATCCTGCTTATCCATTCATGAACACTTATGTGGAGTCATGCACATTAGTTTCTATTTAAAATGTGACTACTTGCCTGCCAACAGTCTGATTGGCGAGTTGTTTCATCCGATTGAACTGTTTCTTCATTTTGGATTCGTAGTAAGTTTGTGTTTTGGTTGGTCATGAAGAGGGTTTTGTCCCCGCTCACAAGTTTGTCTGCTGTCAGTGTGACAGGAGAAAGTAAGCGGCAGCCATTGATCTTAAAGCCAATTAAAATAGTTTGTAGCCTCGCTAGCAGAGCTAGCCTTCCCAAGTGGAGGTTCTAGGGGAAAGTTCCCTTTGGGGGCGACGGCATGTTGTGAAGCTCCTGTTGAGTAAGTCCAGACCCGTGCGTGCATGAGAGTCCCGGAGGACGCGGTCCGCGCTGACTTTCACTGGCTCCAGAGGGTTCTCATAACTCCCTCTGTCCCGTTAGCCGAGGAGCTAATGTAATGAAGCTTTAATCCAGAGCCGCTTGTTTCAGAGCGAAGAGGAGCAGAGAGCAGCAGCCGCAGCAGCACCTCTGCCTCTGAGAGGAGGAGAGAGGAGGAGAGAGGAGGAGGGCCCAGGAAGGTGGAGATACACCGCTCAGCAGCACCTCCTTCTGGGCACAGGCTGTCACTGCAGCCACACTTACTGTCATCGACACACAACTCTCTGAAGTGTTCAGAAAAAACTATCTTCAGACACAAAAATAATTGCGACATGGCAATGCTTGAATTGAATGTTTAAACAGTCGCCTTGTGAACCTTAAAAAGTTATTTGTTTTTTCCAATCAGTAACAATTATAATGGGACTGGACACTGCATGTTTTGCTTGTTTACTTGTTTTGTAAGTTTTACTGGTGGTGGACACCGATATTTTGAGAAAATAAAGCTTTTACTTAGTGTGTTAAGGCTATTCCTTATTTTATATTTGACCACCTTTCTTATTTTGTAAAATGTTTAACGTGAAAGGTCTTATCCGGAAATACATCATTACTGTTTCCGGTGTAAACATCTCATACATTTTTGGAAGCGAGCAGGTTATTATTAGAATGCAGTGATTCGCATGCTTTTTATAAAATACTTTAGTTTCGTATTTATTCGTATCTACCTGGGCGACTTCAAAAGGCCAGTCGCGATATTTGCTGCACCTCCTGTTTTGTTTACAAGCTTATCTGTCAGAAGGAGGCTAGCAGTTAGCATTTGCCGCTGGCCTGTGTAGTGCAGGTGGATTGGATTATTCAACTCCTTCAAATGTTTAATGTTCCAAGATCTGTGAGAAATGGCATCTCGAGCAGCTTTTACGGACTCGGACACTGCGGATGAAGCCGTCAGGGCCACGTGCGATGACGCGACCGTGTGCAAACGGTACTAATACAACATATATAATATGTGTAATACAGACTCTATTCATGTGCGTCTAATGCAAATGAAGTCATTTCAGTTTCTTTGCAAGGAACAGGCCATCCATTCATTCACCTAAATCATACTTAAAACCCTTTAAAGTTGCTTTTTTTAACAGTACTTACGCTGTTTGAGAAGGCAGTGTTATCTATCCTCCAGTATTTGCATATCAATGAATACAGAGAGTTTTTCATTTTTAAGTCCTTTTTTATTTGTGCTTTACCATTTTCTCCCACTAGGTGGCAAAGTTGGCTCATCTTTATGCATTTTCACTTTTCTTTTTACCTGTAATATTTGTAATGGCCATTGCAGTTAATAATGTAAATCGTCTTCCAGGTTTGCCACCAGTAAAGGATATTGGAAAGATCTATATATTCAGTATTTTGCCAGATCTGTTGGAGAACGAAAAGCCCCAGAAATTAGCCGAGGTGAGTAGATTCTGGTCATAAAAACGATTATTATGTAGCACATATATTATTCATTTCACATATATATTTATTTATCTAATCTTGTAGGTTACTACGCTCGAGTTAAAGGAGTCAGCAATCTCCTTGATGCTTTCATCCGAAAAACAGAGTGTGACTGTCAAGTAATCAACCTCGGAGCAGGATTGGACACCACTTTTTGGAGGCTAAAGGTTGTGCAGTGCATAAGTTTACTGTTTTTCTTTTCATCACATGGTGACTTTGAAATGAATCCACTGTTAAGATCTCAAATTAAGGCCACATTAACCCAATTTTTAATTGTCTTGCAGGAAGAAAACCTCTTGCCGAGGAAGTACTTTGAAGTTGATTTTCCAACAGTTGTGGCCAGGAAAATACACAATATAAAGTGAGACAACACTTTTATGTTCTACAGATGGTGAAGATTAAAAACAGACACCGCTTGTGTTGGGGGGTGCCTCAAAAATGTTCATTTGTAGACACAGATTATTTCTACTAGATTATTACAAATAAACTGAGTCACTTTTTAAAGAAACAAACTTTGAGCAAGAGTAGAATGTTGCTGTTGTTTTTATTTATCCAAATAATTTAATTTATTAGGATGTCATGCACCGCAGACTCCAGTAGAAAGAGATTTGAATTTCAAAGATATTTTATTTCTTTATTTATTTGAAAAGGGAAAGTGCACATTAATCAGCATTAAACAGTGTGAATGTGCCCGAGTTAGCCGAAAAAGCTAATTATCATCGGTAGTTTCTTTGGCAGATGTTAAAGCCAGCCTAAAAAAGACAGAATTAAAATCATGCACACAATATTGCTACATACATTTTTGACATAGCCAGTGTTCAGAAGCCTGTGTCTCCACTCGCTACTTTTGTTTTTAAATGAGTAAAATGCGGGAGAGTCTCAAATTGCTTCAGGCTCCGTGTTCCACTGTTGGGAGGCTTTATAAGAAAAGACGCCCAAATGCAGTTTTTCTGAGGGGGAGGAGGCAGTCTGCCCTCACTGCCCCTCGAGTTACTCTGGCTGCACTCGATCTGAAGTTTACAAACTCGCTCAGTGAAGCGGGAGCAGAGCCAGTTTTGATTCTGTACATTAAACCGAAGTTTGTGAATAATATAAGGTTATCCCAACTTATTAACTTATATTTCTGTAATATCACACAATGGTGATATCTGAAGGTTTTTTTATGCCATGTTTTAAGAATTTGTCTTTACAATGTATGGAGACAATGTTGTAAATATGCATAATGTAAACAATTCCATCTGGCATATGAATAAGAATTATTTTGACATCTCAATCGTGCTGAATGAAGAATCTTGCCGCATACAGAATATGTAACGCTACAACATGTGTGTAAATTAACTTTTGTTTTAAAGTTAATAGTTTTGGATGACTATTAGTAATTAATGCTGATCACTATAAGTTGAATAAATTGTAAATCTGTGTAAACAGGACAAAACCCCCACTGTCTAAGCCGATCATTGAAACTCACTCAACAGACTCCTTACTATTGGGTAACTACAAACATACCATATGCATGTATCCTAAGCTTTTGTATTTTTCTGGTTATTAATCTTTGCCTTCCCTCAGATGCCCACAGCCTTGACTCTGACCGCTACTGCATCATTGGGGCAGACCTCAGGGACATTTCAAGCCTGGATGAAAAGCTGAAGAAATTTCAACTTAATACAGAGTATGTACACAAATGTAACTTTTAATTTCAAATGATATGTTCAGGCACAATCAAAACCACATCAACCATAGTCATGATATAAATTCTCTATGATCTTCTACACATTTGTTTTTCCTCTTTACAGATTGCCGACTGTGTTTGTATCAGAATGTGTCTTAGTGTACATGACCCCCACCCACTCCTCAAACCTAGTGTGCTGGGCCTCGGACACCTTCCACACCGCCATGTTCATCAACTATGAACAGGTGAAAAACTCCTGCTTGAATGACACTTAAGTCCAATGAGTTAGTAGTTACGTTATTTGTTAGCTGACTCAATTGCGTGTGTTTAGGTGAACATGAGCGATCGGTTCGGGCAGGTGATGATCGAGAATCTCCAGCATCGCCACTGCACACTGGCCGGTGTCGAGGTCTGCCAGTCTTTAGACTCTCAGGTAACACTCAACAACGACATCATTTGACTAGTACTTACTAAATAACTTACCAAAGTGTTTGTGTTTTATTGTTGTTTCTTGATGTGATATGCAGAAGGACAGATTTCTGAAGACGGGCTGGGAGCGCGCCGATGCCCTGGACATGATGACGGTGTATAGCATGCTCCCCCAGGAGGATGTGGAGAGGTAATAACCCTTGAAATGTTTGTTTAGTGCTTCTTGGCACCATCATCTGTTTAATACTTTTCCACATCTTCTTCATTTTGCTCTGAATGAGATACAGGAGAATGTAGCTCATCACAGTGAAGGGTAGAAGGCTTTAATTACCTGTTGAAAACAATTTAAAGTCAACCAAAGCACTATCTCTACTCTACAACAATATTATGCAAATGCCTTTATTCCAGTGTTAATTTTGTAGACTAAAATATTTAGTCTTAATTTTACTCAAAGTGTTATTTTTGACGACTAAAATTGGACTAAAACTAAATTCAAAGTTTTACATGAGACTAAAACTATGACTATAGAGCTGAAAAAGAAAAAGTAAAAAAAGTCCGCACAACTAAGTAGCTTCCTCAGACATGTTTGAGGAAGGGTGCAGGCCCGAAACGTTACACGGTGTAAGTCATCATTAAATACTTTTTCTGGGAGCTACTTAGTTGTGCGGACTTTTTTTTCTTTTCTTTTTTTCTTTTTCAGCTCTATAGTCTATTTTGGTCCTGCACACTATTCAGACTGGATGTGCGTGTTTTCCTTTTTTAACACTAAAACTATGACTAAAATGTCCAGATATTTTAGTCGACTAAAATAAGACTAAATAAAAATGAAAGGGAGAGACTAAAATCATCCAAACTTCTATTGACAGTCTTCATATCATGTAAATTCTCTGCCAAAGGATCAGCTGAGCTTTGTTCATGTGGCGCAGCTCCATGAAGCAGAGGAACAAGATTAAATATGATTATAATGAATATTATCAATGCAAAGTCGACTAAATTTATCTTAAATTTAGTCGCCTAAATTTACTTTTTTAGTCGACTAAAACTAGACTAAAATTGAAGATATTTTTTTTGACTAAAGCTAGACTAAAATCGAATTACATTTTCGTCAAAAGACTAAGACTAAAACTAAATTAAAATATGTTGTCAAAATTAACACTGGTTTATTCCCGAAACTGCAATGATGCGATTCACAATAGACACAACTTAACTGTCATTAGAAAGGATAACAGGCATTAGATGTAAATTTGTTTAATAATAATGACAACTTGTGATAAGGAGAACCCGCCTAACCCTGATGAAATACCTTAAGATGTGAATTATTCTTATGTATTTTGCATTTATGTTTTTGAAGAATTGAGCGACTGGAATTCCTTGACGAGAAAGAGCTACTGCAGCAGCTCCTCCAGCACTACAGCATCTGCTGGGCCACAAAAGACAAGCTCAACCTCGGTAATGGCCAATTGCATTCACTCACTGTCAGCAACACGGAAGCAGCCGTAAATTAATATTATGTCCCCCAAAATTCCACAGGGGCATCCCATACAATAGTGGCGTCAAAGCGTTCCTTCTTGTATTTACTCAGCGTTAGTCACATGGTCTAAATGGCTCATCTCTTGCCGCAGTCCACCCATGTCAATGTGTCCCTTACCAGGGCGCATTATGTTCTGTTTCCTCAGGGCTGGTGCACTTGGCATTTTGAAGGTGGCGAGTTTATGAGCAGCAGGTTCACGGCGGCCAAAGTCAACAGGAGAAGCGAAGAGGATGTTGGGAAGAGAGGAAACGTTCACACGCCACGAGGCTCTCATCATGGACATTCCCCAAAGTGAAAAAAAAAAATAATCAGCGGATCAGCGGAATGTGCAGCAGGAGTGCCCCTTCCAGCGGGTCGGAGAGAACGCAGGACTGAGTAAAGACTGTAGTTAACATGAGAGACTACACCATGTGCAGTGGGTCAGTCATTTATGAAACCTGCCTTCTGATACTCGGTCTGTGTGAGGGCTGCACAATATACTAAAGATGTTTGATAACTGTCTTGAAGGTGCACTATGGAACTTTTTATGTGAAAAAACAGACTTGATTTTTGTGCATAATTGACCTTGTAGTGACCCAGCAGCTGTTTGGGTTAGTATGGTGCCTTTACTTTCAATCACAGCGGCCTCTACAACGCTCCAGGAACAATTGTTATGTTAGTTTTCTGGTGAGAGAGTCCGGTCCGTCTGCCCAGAGCCGGTGCTGGCCCTTCTGGGGCCCTAAGCAATAATCCACAAGGGGGCCCTACAGTACAGCATGCCATGGTTATTCGACGAAGAGCAAACCCATTTACGGTCAAAAACGGTTCCACTGTTCAGTAGTTCAGGGCAGAAGGGGAACATAATGACCTCACTTCAGGCCCCATCCCTCTGTGTGAGAACCACTAACCATTAAGCCACTGTCAGACTGGGTTTTAGGACGACTATAGTCTATTTCCCAACTTTTTAAAATGGTAAATGGTCACATTCTCTCACCTCTGGTCCCTGACCCACAGTTTTGAAACTGCTGATTTACTGAAACCTGCACCTGGCGGTTATTTCTGTCTGACCACTGAGAATTAGCCCAATTCGTTATAGACTGTGCACATTCAGAGAACCAGAGTTACTGTAACTAACTGTGCATGAGAACCGTGTGGATTCAACTCATCTTTGAGACAAATAAACAACGCGTTGATTAATCTGTGTAACATCACCATAGTTTGACTGAGATGCAGGGCCCTTGTGGCTGCGGGGGCCCTTGGCACCTTGCATAGTTTGCCTATAGGAAAAACCGGCTCTGCGTCTGCCTTGAAAACCTATAACATCAATTGATCCTGGAGCTTCATAGAGGCCACCGAGTTGAAAAGTAAAGGCATCACGCTGATCACCGGGTCATTTAAACATTCACTAATATAGAAACATGTTTTCAAATCAAAAGTTCCTTAAAGGGACTATACAGAGTTTAAAAAAGTATTTTCCTCCCCCTACATGTTCCAACAATGTCCTAATGTGTAGAATGAGCCCAGACCTGTTCACCACAACTGCCTCTAAAATCCTGCGCTGTCACTAAAAACGGTGTTACTTTGGGTCTGAAGTGCCGTCATGCACGAGCTTAATATAGAAGGTGCAGTTACATGTATGACCTGAGGTGGCAGTAGTGAGTGTAAATTGGCTAACATGCGTCTAGCCCCTTTAATGCGCCTTTAAATATTGAGATAATGATATTAATGCAATATTTGATCCTTTTCCACACAGGAGCTTCAATTTAGTTAAGTTTATTTATCTGAAGGACAATGTGCAGTTGCATTAAAAAGCTGGCTGCACCAGATTTAGCGCCATGCTAATTTTCATTAAATTAAATTATTAAATGAAGTCAAAACGACACTTAAAATCTAAAAATGGTTTCTTCTTCTACTGCTGAAGCGCTCCGAACACATCCAATGACCACTAAACATCACTTTATAATATGTTAATGATAGAGAAGCCTGAGAAATTGTATAAACGCCATAAAACGGACATGTCATACCTCGCCATGCTTTAATATAGGGCTTGGCTTCAACATTAATTTGCATCAGGCTCAATTCAAACAGGTCTGGGAGCCGTCGTCTAACAGATGTTCTAATGTGAAGGAACATATATTGTGCAGCCCCTGTCTGTAAATATAAAACAGATAAGTAATGATGTATGAATCTTATGTGCCATCTCTCTACAAGTTCAATAAATTGCAGTGAAAGCAGTGAACCAAAGGCAGTAACCATGGCAACAATATCCATAGAACTCCAGAAAATATAACATGCAAAGTAATACACTTTTCAGCATAAGGTGAGTGTAAATACCAGACTTTTTTGATGCCACCAATCAACAAATGAGTGACGTTACAGTTGTTTTATTCTCAAGTGAGTTGAAGTCAGTGAAGGTGACGTTACATGAAGTGTGTTTGTGATAAACCGGCAGATCCTTCATAATAACGATGGAAAAGTGATATTGCGACTGGAGTTTGTTGAATTCAAACTCGAACATGATGTAGAAGGGATCGCTGAGGGAGGGCATCCGTTTTAACTTTGAAATCGTCAGCCTCATGAACAAAACGGTTAAGTAAAGTAAACAGTATTGGTTCATTTGTGTAGTATCACAACTGAAAGTGGAGATGTGCACTGTATGTACTTTGAATGAATGAGTTTCCATTCTGGAACACTTTATAGCAATGGTGAATCCTTAACCAAGTACATTTGCTCCAGTTCAGCTTTACCTAAATCTAAACGAGTTTTTGTCACATTTTTGCCACATTTTTGTTGTTTTCGTCACACATTTTTGTCACTTTTTTGTCTCATTTTTGTCATTTTTTGTCGCAATTTTGTCACTCTTATCACATTTTTGTCACATTTTCGTTGCTTTTTTGTCACTTTTTCATCACATTTTTTGTCATTCTTTTATCACATTTTTGTCACTTTTTTCATCACATTTTTGTCTCATTTTGTCTCATTTTTGTCAATTTTTTATCACATTTTTTGTTATTTTTTAGGACATTTTTGACACTTTTTTGTCTCATTTTTGTCACATTTTTGTCACTTTTTCCTCACATTTTTGTCACTTTTTTATCACATTTTTGTCACTTTTTAGCATATTTTTGTCACTTTTTCGGCGTATTTTTATCACATTTTCATCACATTTTTCATAGCTTTTTCCTTTTTTGTCTCTTTTGTTGGGTTATGGCACTTTTTGATCCTCTTTTGTCACTATTTTGACACTTCTTTTTAAGAAGCTTTTATATTTGGTTTCAGTCGAACTGGAGAAAATGTGCTGGCGGGTAAGCGGTTAATTCATCATTTATAACACATTTACAAAGTGTCATTAATCATTTATTATTCATTTATAAGCAGTAAAATAGTGATCAACGTCATGGCGAAGCCCACACGCTTTTTCCTCACCTTAACATGACACTCGGCTGATGCAAAGTGTTGTTACGGCAACATACAGCACTTTATTTAGTGGGAGCGGGCACTAAAACAAACGATTACGAATGCTTTATAGATGTTATGTAAAAGATAAACCCTTTTTACTCTAGTTTGTTGATACTTTTCTGAAACCATTTGATAGACTTCAGTTTGGTTATCTGTGAAGAAAAGGGAAGTTCAACACTGATAATGCGGGGAGTGGGATTAACATACAGCGATAAAGGACCGAATCCTTACAAGTTTATGGTCTGAACCTGCAAGAAATATCAAAGATACTAAAAAAGTGGATTATGAGAGGTTAGCCCCGAGCAGTTTAATTTTATGATCAACCAATCTGACAACTTTTTTCCCCCTAATCTAATCTATATCTGTTCTTCGACACTCCGGCATTCGTTTTATGAGCTGCTTTGACCTGTTGCCTCGAGTCTTGAGAATACAAACAATTGCAGGAAGGTGGGGCGAATGAAGAAGGGAAAAAAAAAAAGATGAGCATTTGCGTATGTCTCGTTCGTATCTTCCTGTGAAAACCCTTTATAGGTGACTGTACGGAGCAGCGCAAACCCAACTTTCTGAAATGCCCAAAACGGAGCCAGAGGTGTTTGCCATCAGCGGTTCCGAGATGGGACAGGTGGCGGGGGACGCGGACTGCCCCGGGAGAAGTGGAGACAAGAGCACCAACCTCTACGAGCAGTACGTGCAGCCCGTTTTGGCCGAGTTCTTTGGCTCGACTCTGTTTATTTTCGTGGGGTGTGCGTGCGTCGTCGGGAACGTGGGGACGGGCGCCATCCAGCCCGCCGTGGCACATGGGCTCGCACTGGGAGTCGTCATCCTGCTCTTTGGACAGATCAGGTAAGGACATTAGGATTCAAGTATGTGATTTGTGAGACATATATGTATTACTCTACTCCAGTATGCAGCATGGAAAAGTAACACACAAAAAAACAAGCATTCGAATGATTCAAGTTGAAGTAACTTTGAGCAAAGATTGATTTTGTGTTACTTTAGTGGTGACACAAAAAAACAATTATAAAGATATAATAAAAGGCTACAACAATAGGGGTGAAAGCAAGAGCTAATTTACAGATTTACTCACAGTATTAACTGAAATGCAAATATAGATTAGTAAAAATAATGACAAGTATTTAAAAAAAGTAAATGCATAAGCGTAAGTAAACGTGCTGCTTCTGCTAATCATACTCTCTAATGTTTTGCTATGTTCATGCACTGAAAACCTAACAACAACAAAGGACGAGCAATGGACAGTGTTGCTGTTGTAAAACATCAATGATTGATGGGGATTGGAATCTCAAAAGATGGAGGGATTCCAGCCGTCATTCATTCAAAGTTTGAATTGAAACTTTTAAAGAATAAAATATTTTAAAACTTACATTAGCATTGCCTTTTCTCTCAAAGTTCTGAAATGCATCACTGCAGTGCCGTGTCATTGAACTATTTTTTTTTCTGAGTGTATGATTTGTATCGGTAAAGGTCAAATTAAATTGAAAAATATTTGTCACACTTCCAGTGGGGGACACTTCAACCCTGCAGTGACCCTGAGCGTCTACCTGTGTGGAGGGATGTCTTTGCGCCTGGTGTTGCCGTACGTTTTGGCTCAGATGGCCGGAGGAATGGCCGGGGCTGGTTTGGTTAAAGTATGTACATGAAGCACACGCTTGGTAATGATAAAGCCGCACTGCAGAACATTTCACCTCTGAAACATGATCAAAAGCACAAGCATTGCCCAGTAAAACACGCATCTCCACTATGCAACATGTGACCTGGAATGTTCAGCGCTGTGGCTTCATTCATATTTGTTTTCCTGGCAGGCCATGTTCCTCCCTGGGGTGTATCACGCTTCATCTGGGGGAGCCTTTACCCCACCTTCTACCGACCTTGGGAAAGCCACACTTGCTGAACTTGTGATGACCATGTTCCTCACCACCGCGGTAACCATGGGAGCAGTGAACCAGAAGACCAGCTCTCCCATGGCTCCGTTTGGCATCGGACTCACTGTTGCAGCTAACATATTAGCAGGGTAAGAGCCATGGGAACCCCAAATGACTGGATTTTGTCACCAATCATAAATTATCATCACTCAACATTATAAAGAGCACACAGATTAGGCTGATACTGAGGTGGAGGACAGTTCAGAATTATATCAGTCTTTTAAATGTCTAAATGTTTATATCTGGTTTATGGTTAATATCTAAATCACCGAGATAACCATCTGAGATTATCATTCTTGAATGTTGTGTGTGCTGCTAATCTTCTCTAATATAAGCTTAGATTAACATTGACCGGCCTGTATTTACACAGCATGGGCCTTATCTCAGTTAATTTTGCGCGCAACTTTTATAACAGTGTGGAAAACAGCTTGTCGCCGAGTACACCGTGTCTTAATGATTTGTCCCTTGTCAGAGGGACGCTGTCTGGGGCCTGCATGAACCCGGCCCGGGCCTTTGGGCCTGCTGTCGCTGCCAACCACTGGGACTATCACTGGGTCTACTGGGTGGGCCCCCTGTGTGGAGCTCTGAGCACTGTCATCTACGTCAGGTACTCTTCACATGGGTGCACTTGTGAGATTTATGTTTCCTTTGTGCTCGTTCAAACAAAAACCAGTGTTATGAAAGATTACACACACTGCAGATTTGAGAACACTGAACAGGACTCAATGTCAATATTAAAGGCGCATTATGCAACCTTTTATGCAGAAAAAAAAGTTTATATTTTTGAGTATTTGACCTTGTTATGACTTAGTGGCTGTGTGAGTGGTCAGCATGGCGCCTTTACTTTCCATCACAGTCGTCTCTAGGACCCTCCAGGACCAATTGTCCGGAAGGTTTTCTGATGAGAGGGTCCGTCAGCAGTGAAAACCTTCCAAACAGTTGGTTCTGGAGCGTTCTAGAGACCACTGTGATGGAAAGAAAAGGCGCCATGCTGCCACTCATACAGTCATTGGGTCACTACAAGGTCAAACGTGCACAAATATCAGCTTTTTTTTCCACATAAAAAGTTGCATAAATCACCTTTAAGTATTAAGACCATAGGATGGACTTTGAAAGTTCCTATCATAACCTTGGAAGTCTGGGGTTTCTGTGAAGCTGAGGCCAAAGGTCAAAATGGTCAAATCTAGCGAGGTGCAGATACTGGTATCAGTATGTGTGATGTTTGCTCTTCTTGAAACCATAAAAGCAGGGATTTGGCTAATAATTGCAGTGATAATTAGTGGTCAAAGGATTATCCGGATTTATGGAGGAAAACAGCAGAGCAGGCTTTGACCTGTGCTTATTGGTCACGACTAAAGTCTTGCTTTCTTGCAGGTTGTTCCTTGGGGATCGAAAGATGCGGCTTATTCTGAAGAAGTAAAAAAGAAAAGCTGCAGGTTTTTGTATTGTATTTATGAGTTCATGTATGTATTGTAACTGCAAAGTGCTAAACACAGTATCTTTAGTGTCCTATGAAATGCTAGTGAAGCCGTCGCTAATGAATGTTTGTGTTCCATAAAACAATAAAAGCTTCACTGAGTGACTGAATGGATTTCACCAAAGGTTGTACAGATTTTTATTGTCAAAATGAATAAATTCCTCACCTGAAATATGCACACACGCCGCTATCTTTCTTTTTACTATGTATTTGTGTTCTATGTTTGGATCAAAGTCCTATATGGAAAAGATTTAATCATTTTATTACTTTAAAGATGGTGCAATGACAACGGTACTAAAATCAACAGTAAAACCAGATTAGGACTGTAAACCTATGCCCTCCAGTAAATACAACACTCACTCATGCATCTCACCAAGAATCAGCAAAATGTATCAATACTAGGGACTATACAGAGTTTAAACATGTTAAAATTAAGTATTTTCCTCCCCCTACATGTTCCAACAATGTCTTGAGCCCAGACATATCACCACAACTGCCTCTAAAATCCTGCACTGTCACTCAAAAAGGTGTTCATTCGGATCTGAAGTGCCGTCATGCACGAGCTTAATATAGAAGCTGCAGTTACACGTATGACCTGAGGTGGCAGTAGTGAGTATAAAATGGCTAACTTGCATCTAGCCCCTTTAACGGATGAATTTGAGATTCATAAAAATAAAGACATGCTTATATTCTTGTCATGAAGACTTACTTGCCGTGCCAACCCCTTACTCCCTATCTGACCATATCTGTGCATCACGGCTTGTGGTTTATTTCAGGGTTAACGACAGGTTTATGATGTGTGCTCTGGAGGACAGCTGCCATGCTTATTGTGATGTAGTATACATTTAACCTGCAGCGCTCTCAACAACATATTATAAATGTAAATAAAGGTTTTAACACAAATTAATGTTTGTTAATATATCAATCATGTGGTGGTTTGATTCCCTTCTTAAAAACCTAAAAGGCAAGGCAAGTTTATTTGTAGAGCACAATTCATACACAAGGCAATTCAAAGTGCTTCACAGTGGCATAAATACAAGAAAGCAAATAGAATCAATAAAAACATCAACATACAATTTATCAATTACAGTAAAAGGCAAGAGTGCAGATAAAATACTTTCAGTCATATGCATGGGCAAAAAGAACTGTTTTCAGCCTGGACTTGAATATTGTCAGAGCTAACTTCCTCTACATGCGTTTCTATTGCAATCATTTATAACATATAATTAACATATAATTATGACCATATCTCTATTAATGATGCCTTGCTATGTAGAATGCACTATGGAATGCCAAGTCAGCATGAGTGCCAACTACCTTTTCTTATCTAATTAGGTTAAGGCTTTAGTGTAGCAAAGCAAAAACAATCCCTATAACCTAATGTGGGCTAAATTCTCTCATATTAGCTGCTGTGAACCCACTCGACTTACTTACCTTGACCAAAGCGCTCTGATAGACTACTACAAAGGCTGGTTTATCTTAACTTTTGAGACAAGCTAGTTGTCTAGGGCAGGCGCTGCGCTGATCTTTATGGCCCGTTTACGCAATCCCACTCGGTGGCTTGTGATGGATATATAAAAATCATAACTCCTTGCTCTGTGACTCGGGTCAGGCACATCGCAGTCAGCGACCGAGGCACACGAGCAGAGCAACATGGGAGTAGAGAAAATGGAATTTGAAGGGGATGAGTTGATGAAGAAGAAGAAGGCTGTTCCTAAACCTAAAAGTAAATATGAAAGAGTGTTCCAGCCTTGTCTCGCAGAGCTGATAGGGACAATGTTTTTCGTTTTCATCGGCTGTGTGTCAGTAATTGAGAATGTGCCAGCGGCCGGGAGACTGCAGCCTGCTTTGGTGCACGGCCTGGCAGTGGCGGTTTTGGTTGCAGTTATGGATAATATCAGGTAAGAGCTTTCGAGACCACTATTCCATCTGTGTGTTTTGATATTAACCAGTGCCGTTTCTAGCTATAAATGGACTGTGCTAATATTAAGGGCCCCACATAAACTAGGGGGCCCATTAAGGTTTGATACTTGATCACCATATGCCTCATTTTCCTTCTTTTGTACAAACAGACACTTGTGGGGGGGGGGGGGGGGACTCATTCCAGTGAGAAATGTGTTGGGAAGGGTGTGTTTAGGACTGAGTTTCAACTATCAACTTAAACTGTTCTCTATCCCTCTTTCCTAAATAAATCAGGTACAGAGCCTTTAAAGCACTGTGTGCATGTTCTGTATTTCACAAAACATATATTTATTAGGTATTACAACCAGCCAGTGTAAAACTGGAACGCAACACTGGGGTCATTTGTTTACGTTCAGAAATGTAAACCAAACTGATAAAGTCATTCGTAACATGGTAAATGCAGTTCCAATTATGATGTATTGTATTGTATAATTACTGTAAGTAAGGCTGATTTCTTTGTCAAATGCGACCCAGGCCACTTCAGTATGTAGTTCTACATTTAGACATATCTGTTATTTTCAAGGAAAACATCACTTTCACTGATGAATGACTCCACACTGGACTTCTTGCCAACTTTTCATTTTACAGGCGACATTGACACTGCCCCACTAAAGGCCATAGTCTGGCTCTCTTAATTATTATAACTATTAGGCCAGGAGTCCCCAACTGGTGGACCTGGGTCCAGATCCGGACCTCCAGAGGCTTTTCATCCTCTTTCTAAGGCTGAAGTAAAAATGATCTAAACAATTTGAATGACATTGAACTAAAATGGCAAAATGATTCATTCATTGATCAGCTCTATGTAAATAGACAACCTGCGCTCATGTTTTAACATTTTCAAGAGCAATGAGTGAATATATGTCCGGACCCTGGACATATGTCGAATGTTATGAAAGAAACGTTTTTGGACCTCGAGCTGATATAGTTGGGGAGGCCTGTATTAGTCTGTAACGTGTTGGCTCCGTTGGCTTCACACTTTCATTTACACAACCAGACCTGCTTATTTTGTTCAGACAAGACATAAGTTACAAGTCGCATTTATCTAAAAACAAAGTAATCAAATGTTTGTAGTTTAGTTAATCAGAAGAGGGGCCCCAGGCTGACTTTTTCACACTTGATCCCTATAAACCTGGAAACACTGCTGTTTGTGAATGTTTCTAATTTGTAATATGATTTACAGCGGCGCGCATTTCAATCCCCCGTTCACTATCGCCATCTACCTGTGTGGAGGAATTGAGCTGATGATGGTGGGGCCGTACCTCGTGAGCCAGCTGATTGGAGGAGTGTTGGGGGCCGGGATGGCAAAGGTGGGTGTTTGGAGTGACAACATCTGTAAAGCTGAATACTTATTCAGTAGTATTCATTGAATCATTTTGACAATCATTTTGCAGAATTATTCCATCGCTCTCAATTAACGTTGAGTTGTTTTTGATATTTTGATGAAAGCTTAGGTCCGTGGTACATTCCAGTCGTTGCCCATGATGCAGAACGGTGCAGCCTCTATACTGACCATGAGAGTAGATGTGTGATTTGAGCATTTTCAGTGCAAGGCTTCAGCAGAGCTACATCCAAGTGAACACAGTGGCGTGTGCACTTCCTGTCCCCTCTTGTGTGCATGTTCTTCCAGATGATGACTCCAGCAGATCACTACATGAATGCCACAGGAGCAGCCTTCGACATCCTGAAGTCACAGAACCAGCTCTACAGCGCCCTCTTCGGGGAGGTGGCTATGACCTGCCTGATTACTATGGTGGTGCTGCTGGTGGCGGTCAACGGCAAAACCAAGACTCCCCTGGCACCTTTCCTGGTGGGCAGCACCGTCATCATCAACGTCCTGGCAGGGTGAGAACAGAGCTCACCGGTCATATTTATTTGAAATGTTAAATGTTTTTCAGTGTTTTGGTTTATTATTCAGTATGTGAGGCAAAATGTTAACAACAATTTAACATAATCATTTTACTGAATACCTGCCTAAATGCACATTATTGTTGTTGCTCCAGGGGTGATATTTCGGGGACGTGTTTGAACCCTGCCAGAGCCTTTGGACCTGCTGTCATAGCCAACTATTGGACATACCACTGGGTCTACTGGGCAGGGCCCGTTGGAGGAGGAGTGGTGGGCGCCGTCTTACTCAGGTCAGAAACGCCACTTCATTAGTAAAAAAAGAGTTGCTGTTTGTTTTGTTTTGTTTGACATTTCTACATTTACAGTTTAATCTTTCTCTTTCAGGCTCATTCTTGGAGATGAGAAAATGCGAGTTATTCTGAAAACGTAGCAAAGTCAACCATCATTATTTCATTGTATAATGTCTTTTCAGTATTCAGTTACATTTACTCAAGTACATACTTCTTGGAGGCGCTTCATCACTCAGTACTTTTTTATTTGTACTCGTGTAATATTATTCCAAAGAAGTAACACACTTACCTGATTTAAACATTTGGTTACTCTTTTCACAGTGAGTAAAACTGACAAACGCCTTTTGTAACACATGTCAGTAATGCCGATTTGAACTCATTTAAAGAAGTACTAAGTAACTTGTTTACCTTAATAAATCCTTTCCATAGTCCCTCTGGGGGTAATACAAGTGTTAATGGGATGATCGGGGGGTCTTTCATCTCCCCCTGGTGTCTCTGGCCAAAAAAACACAAATGCAACTTTCCTGCCTCCTGGTCAGAGCCACCAATACACACTAATGGAATCACGAACAAGAAGCTGGTGCCACTTAAACAGTATTTATTTTTAGTGGGGAAAAAAAGATCTCCATTGTGTAATTGGATGTACAATATCCCTCTCTCCGTTTGTCTTTTCTGTCAACATAGTTTTTACTCTCACGGACAATTAATGAGTAAAAAAACGCAACATGCTACGACACCTGCAGTAGCGCTTATGGCCTCTAGGGGCAAGAGTTACTTAGTTCTGCTTTAACATTCTGTCACTTTCCTTTATGTTAGAAATGATTTCTTCTTAATGTGAATGTCTCTTATATTGTTTTCAATACATTTTCATATTATTTACTTTTGTTTGTCCTATTCCATCAGCTTACAGTCAGTGCTAGTATTTTCACCCTACTGTGCACACTCAAAACAATAAGTAAATTGCGTGATAATTTCTTGCCTATTAGATGCTTAGTTATGATTTTTTTTTACTGAATTAAATGTTTATGTTGTTAAAGGAGCTATACCTGATTTTTTTTTCCAGTTATAGAATGAAATTGGTTTTCTCGTCCTTTAGTATAAAGTCAGGCAAGTTTTCTTGCATTTTTGTGACAGTGACCCTGAGAAGTGTGAGCTGTGGCTATAAGCATGTCCTTATGTATGAATATGTTAGGAAGATTAGGGATGTACCTCAAACAACGTTTTCATTTAGTGGTTTCCTCTTTCACCTTTTCAAATCAGGTCTAGGGCCTTTACTGCTCTCTATATTGCATGTTTACTAAATGTGTACAGCTGTTCAAACAGGTCTCTCTTGCAAATGAGACATAATGATGATTTTTTTTTTTGCTTGTTTTTCTTAATAAAGAAGGTAAAAGACACAAAGTTCCGTTCTTTGAATGCACTTTATTTCTCCGTTCTTCCTGCAATAGTGGCATTCTTCAGTCACATATTGACTGCAGTTTAACGATACTTCTCAGACAAAGACAGAGCCAGGTTGGTCAGGAATTTATCCAGAGCCAAATGGGCCTCGTCAGTGAAGTCCTTTGGGAACATGATGGCAATGACCACCATGAGGCACTGGGCCATCAGCTGAAAGAGACAATGTACCAGTAAGTATTGAGCCTCTATACCGGCCATGCGTCCTGCATCGTGATGGGTGTAAAGGACAGCCTACCTTGAAGTTGGTGGGGTCAATCTTGAGGTTGAAAGCGTGTATCTCACTCAGTTCAAACAGCCCTGCGTTCATGTCGTCGATGGAGGCCACAGCAAGGGCCACACCCTCCAGGATTTTCTTTCCATGCTTCCTCACTGGCTCTGAGTCGTAAGAGAGATCAGACCAATGGGAAAAGTATGTCTTGGTCTGAGGGTGGCAAGCAAACAGCCTGAAAACGAGAATGACAATAATGCTTATTTATTCATTCATTTAATTGACTCATTTCTCTCTTTTTTTAGCCCACATGTCAAATATTATCCAATTGCTTTCAGATATTTGATTTAGTTTTAGGTCTGTCCTACAAAACAAAATATACAGCACAAGGATTCTATGCGCAGTTTAACAACTGATCAAATGAATAAACAAAAACATCTCAGAAAGAACATGTGCTCTCACCTGCCAAGAGTCTCGGCTCCGATGGCATCGGAGGCCCCAGAGATCTTCTTCCACAGATTCTTGACCGCGGCCTTGTCTTTTGTAGTCAAACTCATTGTGCACGTGCACGTTGCTCAGTCTGAAGGTGCAGGTGGGATGTCCAGCTCTACCCAGGACGTACCTTTAAAGTAGCCTGGCAAGTGGGGCCACCCACACACATTCATGCCAACTGCCGTCCATTGACGCAAAAGGACCCGTATGACACACCCAGCATCACGACTATCAGCGGCGTAAGTACGCACGTGGTGGATCTATAGCTGGACACGGACCAAGGGCTGGCGATGTGTGGAGTTAATATGACAACCACCCCGGGACATGTTACGTACGTATGTACGTAGTGGACCTTGTGCATGTGTTTGTCAAAAAGAAGAGCGCTCAAACCGAGACATTTGCACGTTCACAGTCATTTGCACGTGCACTCACTATGATGCGCATGACAGCGGAGTCGGGGACAGCGTAAAAGTCTCGTGCTGAGTCCGACCTCTAAAGCGTCATGACAATTTCACCGTTTTTACTGTAGTTTGCAAAAGTGTAATGGAATAAAATACAAAAATACAAACCGCAATCTCAACTTTGGTGAGTCTCAGTAATCGTCATGGTCTTTTTTAAAAGTCAGGTCTAAACTGAATTCTGTGGCAGTAACAGCACCTGGTTTGCAGGAGCTCAGTGACACGTGTTAAGTGGTTTATTTATTTATTTATTTATTTTTGTTCAGGTTCATTTTAAAAGTATGTCTAGCTGATGCCCATGAATCATAGTAAAAGCTTTATTTATTTGGTTTTATTTAATAAAAAAAAAAATACGTATAAAACGTGAATTGCTATCTTACTGTTCCTGTTTTTTTATTATTATTATCTGAGTTCACCTGGTCAGTATCCAGTCCAGTCTTCTGCATGAAGCTGGAGGTCATGTCAGGTCACACTGATCACCTGACCTGTCAGCACTGCGCAGATTCCGTGTACATTTGGGGGAAACATCAGCCCGCGTGCATGTAGTCACAGGCAAAAGCCAAAATATTTACTCAAGTAAGAGTAACGTTACTTTGAAATCATTTACTCTAGTAGAAGTAAAAACTAGTCACCCAAATATTTACTCAAGTAAGAGTAAAAAAGTAGGCCACTCGTTTCAATAGTGGCAAAAATGATGAGAAACAAAACATGAACATTGTAATATTTTAGATTTATTTGTTTTTTAAAGAAAATAGCATAAAAAACAAAAAAAATCATAATTTGAATTGAGTCAACAAAACAAGAAATGCATCTTTTTACGCATGAGAAAAAATGCACAGTGCTCGTGAGTCTCACAGTTAGAAGGTCCCGGGTTCGATTCCCATCTGGACGAGGCATTTCTGTGTGGACTTTGCATGTTCTCCTTCCTCTGGGTACTCCAGTTTCCCCATCGCTAAAAACATGTACAATAGGCGAATCTAACTAATTGCAAAAGTACAATTACTTCAAAAAGTTACTTAAGTAGGCTACATGTACTTAAGTAAATGTAACTGAGTACTACCAACCTCTGCAAAAAGTCCTATAGTAACACATTTTATTCAAAATAATCCCATGCTCTAAATCAAGTATTAGAATATGGCTCAAAAGTGCATTCACATATGACAGGCTCAGTACATGCAAAGTGAGACATGTTTAGCCTTTATTTGATATCTTTTTTTTTCCCCCATTATGGCTCAGCTTGGAAAAACCCCAAATTAAAAATCTTATAAAATTAGAATATGAAAATGGACTTTAAGCCATAATCATCAAAATTATAACATATAAAGGCTTGACATGTGTCACTTTGCATGTCACGAGTCTATATCATAAAGTAGATTCACATTTGAAGTTGAATTACAGAAATAAATGAACTTTTAACCGATGTTTGAAATTTCCGCGTTTCCCTTGTGCTGCTTCACTATGTTCATATTTGCCATGTGGCTAATTAATGTTCATCAACTGTGGGTGGAGGGTGGAGGGTGGAGGAGGAAGGACCCCTGCTGCCGATAACACGTCATGCTCCCATTGATAACACTTTGGCCTTGAGCCCACGTGTGTGAATGCACGTACATCCCTGGGCACGAGAATTAGGTCAGCAAAACCACAAATGCATCCCGTAATAAGTCAAATATGTTTCAATGACTGTGTGGCTCGGTGGTAAAAAAAATAAAATAAACTAAACGAAAACTACGTGATTGTTTTAAACCCCAAAAAGGCCAAGTAAGGTCAGGGGTCAAGAAGTTTGTTTGTGAAAAAGGACAGTGCACATTAATCAGCATCATACAACGTAAACGTGCTCGATTTAGCAGAAGAGGCTCATTATGGTCTGCTGTCCCGTCGGGCAGATTCCCACTTCTGGACAGCAGTTCAGGTTTAGGACCATCAACGCTTGGGGGGGGAGAATGTGTAAAGTCAGGCTTGGACACGATTCAAGAATTGAATTGAAACGATATCGAGGCCTTTGCAGGATGTCGGAGGGATGCGTGGCACGTTTATCTCGCCCTGCCCATCTGCAGCCAATGAGGCGCTGCTGCCCACGCAGGGTGGTGCGGGCCCACGAGTGGTTAAATAGCCTTGTTTGCCCCCCTGTCTTTCATTCAGCCTTTTATTTCTCAAAGCCTGAACACACGACACAAAGAGACACCATGGTTGAGTGGAGTGATTTCGAGCGTACCACCATCAGCAACATCTTCGCCAGCCTGGACTACAAGGATGTCGGCCCCAAGGCTCTGAGCAGGTACCGATTTAGAAACATTGCTTCAAACTAAAGAAATAAAAGGATGCAAAACGGAAGATAGACTTAACGTTGCTGTTGTTCCCAGGTGTCTGATCGTCTACCCCTGGACACAGAGGTACTTTGCCTCCTTCGGCAACCTGTACAACGCGGAGGCCATCAAGACCAACCCCAATGTGGCGGCGCACGGCGTCAAGGTGCTGCACGGACTGGACCAGGCCGTCAAGAACATGGACAACATCAAGGCCACCTACGCTGAGCTGAGTGTGAAGCACTCCGAGCAACTGCACGTGGATCCCGACAACTTCAGGGTAAAAGCCTCAACAAACATATAGGCAGAATCAGGGCTGGCAGTGAGTCTATTCATAGTTTTCATGTGAAAGGGTCATTTTAATGAACATCATTTGTCTGAAAGTCAGAGCTGAAGGGCCATGAGTGTACTGGTGTAGTGTCTGTCGAGTGCAAGGGCTACTTTGAGAAGCTAAAGCTAGCTTACAAGTAAAAAAAAGAGAAAAAAACGTTTGAAAACTGCACAATATTGGAGATTAAACATTGAAGTTGTCATATAAAAAGTGGGGGGGACAAAAAATAAATAAATAATAATAGACCATTTCATTTGTCATTAGCCTGTTAGCCTTTTCTCCAAGATAGTACTTTTCTCTAAGTTAGCAAGGAGCTAGCGTAAATGTAATGAGGCTACTCTTTCACGTATTATGACAAAAAAGCAGTCAAATGTACAAAATGTCGTTTCAAGTTCTGTTTTTAAACCTGACTCGAACAACGCCTTGCTATTAGCCAAGTGCTAGCTAGGCCAAATGTCTTGTAATATGTAGCTCCCGCCTTTATTCACTGACTTCTCCTCTCGCCTGTAGCTGCTGGCCGACTGCCTGTCCATCACAATTGCTGCAAAGATGGGCTCTAACTTCACCCCGGCGGTCCAGGCCGCCTGGCAGAAGTTCCTGGCCGTTGTGGTGTCTGCTCTGAGCAAACAGTACCACTAAACCCTCAAGAGATCACTCGTCTCCTGAGACATTTCAATAAAGCCTTGTGAAGCAACTTACCATCTCTCTCCGTGTCTGTTTGTTTGGACTCATTGGGTCTGAGTGTTGTGGCACGGTTCGTTTCCAACAGAGCTGCAGCTTTTTCAACTTTCCTAGAATTCACTCGCTCACACCCATGATGACGCAAAACATTGTCTTGCGGCTAAGGGGGGGTCTGGCAAGGTCACTAGGCCCATTTAAAAAAAAAAAAGAAAAAAAAGAGAAGAAAAATCTAGACATCTACCACTAGGGGGCAGTGGTTTGGTGATCATTTATTTTTTAAGTAATGTGGGTTTGGCCAAGCATGTGGTCCAGCAAGATAAGGCAGGGTGTAATACATCAGGGAGTAGCAAGATAGCCTACTCAAGAAGTGTGATCATTATTTTATTTTCAGACTGACTAAAAAATAACTTCATAATTAGTAGTGTTAAAAAAAAAAAAAAAAATTGCAGAGAAGAAACCACAAAGCACCTCAATTCATATCAGTTGTGTGTGAGTGTGGCTGAGTTATGATAGGTCCATTTTTGTGAACAACGCACTTTTAACACAGCTTGAGTTTTTGACATTTTACCCTATTTTATTCATTTGTATTCGATGCACCTTTTTTTTAAATTGTATTTTATGTTATGTTTGACCTTTGTAGCACTTTGGTCAGCTCAGTTGTTTTAAAGTGCATTATAAACAAAGTTGCCATTGCCATTTTTCAGTGGCACAGGATACAAAAAATATCAAATGATAGAAAACAAGAATATTTGAAACACGAGGTTTATCATCTGCAATTTGTGGACACATACAACTTAAGGCGAGACACTGCAGGTGAATAGGGACAAAATTTAAATTTACAGATATCAATTTGAAACCTTTGCTGTCGATCACTGGCATAAATGTGAGAAGAAAAATAGTTTTCTGTCATTTTATCTTTTCATATAAGAACAAGGTGAACAAGGTGCCCTAAATTTCCCATCTTTTCGGCGACGAAATCTGAATAATGGATAGAGCTACATTCAAATTTATGGTTTCATTTTATTGATAAATGAGTTACTAAGACTTTTTCAGAGGGGATTTTGGATTTCTTGTTTTTTAGTGGAAACATTTGTAAAAATTGAATTTTCTCCTTATTTTTTGACATTCAAAACTCAATAAATGGGGCTTTAGGGATTAAATAATAAAAAATCCCTCTGAACAAATATTCAAAATATTGTTCGGTCCAAGGCTGGAAAATTTGAAGTCTTTAGGTCCGACTGACGTGAACATAGTGTCGCCACAATGACAGAAAAATGTGTTTTGAGAAAAAGGCCCTTGAAATTGCATTGTCCCATACAAGTCTATGGGAAAACATTGAATCAGCGCAATATTTAAACATGTTATTGTGAAGATTAGGCATATTTTCTGTTTCCGGGTGAAAGCTTTTATGTTCAGAGACCAATTTGGCCCAAAACCTGAAAACTGAAAAAAATGAGTTTTGCCTGTAGTGTCTCCCCTTAAACTCCAAAACGTAAATGTTGATGTATTACGTAACCCCTGTGTTTTAGGTTCATTGAAAGGGAAGCAATGTCATTTCTAATTTGAAGTTGTTATTTGCAATTTACATTAAAAAATGCGGATATAAACAAAAAGATCAAGTTGAACTCATCCTACTGAAGGGTTATATAGCACGTAACGGTCTACAATGGTCAACAACGTTTTGCTACAATTAAAGAACAAAGAAATTGTAAATATCAAAGCAACAATGTGAAACTAATGTGTTGCCGACTAACCACCAGCAATGTATTTCAAATGTGCGTAAATGACATGAAATTTCTGACTTCAGTGCAGTCGACATAGCCGGACCTACAGGCTCAATGTCTCTGACTCGTTTCAATACAGTTTGTCTTTATTTCAGTTTTACTTTCTTATTTCAGGCTTATTTCAGAACCAGTGAGAAATGTCGTCAAACTTGATCAGGAAATAAGTCCCAATGAAGTCATTTAAACCCATGCTTGATATTTAGTTTGTGTGGTGTTGCTACTGGTTTGCACAATGAAAGATCTTGTGAAACACTTTATTCTTTGCCCCTTCCCTAATACCCACATCAGTACGTAGTCTCACAACACTGACATACTGAAGGTCCTGTGAATGTAAATAACAGTACTACTTTTAAAGGGGAGTTATGCCATTTTCAATGTCTCCTCTACTCATCATTAAAGCAACACAGTTTCAATACCGCCATGCTCCTGTGGGCATCAGCTCTTCTATAGTCTATTAAAGAATGTTATTAAGTGAGTCTTTAACGTTCACTGACAAATTGAAGCGATGTCATTGGCTGGATGTGCTGAGAGTGCTGCAGCCTCCTGAAGCTGGCCCCTTGTTCTTTATCCTATGTCCCGTATCAGGGGCTAATCAGGAGCTCCTTTCACAGGGAGGGGCCGGGTCAAGATGTTTAAATAGGCCTGCAGTGGTACCTCTGAAAACAATTCGCCTTTTGTTTTCAAACACAGACGAACAAGCAGAGACACCATGGTTGAGTGGAGTGCCGCCGAGCGTGACATCATCACCAGCATCTTTTCCTCTTTGGACTATGATGATATTGGACCCAAGGCTCTGTGCAGGTATTGCTACTTTTACTATTACTATTACTATTACCGCTGCAGCTCTCACATCCGCTTCTAGCCTTGTGACCTTTTTAACTTAAATTCTCGCTCTCCCAGGTGTCTGATCGTCTACCCCTGGACTCAGAGGTACTTCGGCGGCTATGGCAACCTCTACAACGCCACAGCCATAAAGAACAACCCGTTGATCGCGGCGCACGGCATCAAGGTGCTGCACGGACTGGACCGGGCCGTCAAGAACATGGACGACATCAAGAACACGTACTCCGAGCTGAGCGTGCTGCACTCAGAGAAGCTGCACGTGGATCCCGACAACTTCAGGGTAAGGCTCTAGGCAAAACACAAGTCGCACAAGTCAGCAGGAAAGCTAGCATCGAAATATGCTAGTTGGATTTGCTAATAGTGTTTGTGCTGCGTCAACAAAACAAACCATAGAATGAAGAAAATAATGTGCAAGCGGATGTTTGACAGCTGTGTTTGTTGCTTCCGTAGCTGCTGGCTGACTGCCTGGCCATCGTGATTGCCGCCAAGATGGGGACCGCCTTCACCTCTGAGGTTCAGGCCGCTTTCCAGAAGTTCGTGGCTGTGGTGGTGAACGCCCTGAGCCGACAGTACCACTAAACCCTGAAGCAGCGATGTTTCAGATGATCAATAAAAGTCCTGCAATAGTAAAATCATGGCATTGTGACTTCTTCTTTTCTCTTGCGTGCACCGGTGGGTGGTTTGTGTTGGCTGACCAGTCCAGTACAGTTACATGTTGTTGTTGTTTTTTTCTACACACTCAAACTTTAGATGTTTTGTGTGGTTTTGTTGGGTTTGGGGACGGGGATGTTGAAATAAGAAGAGCTAAACAAACCATAACTCGTGCCAATTCAGACACTAGCCATTGTGCGCTTAACTCTGTGGCTGAAGGAGTCTCCCCCAGCTGTTCGTGTGCATTATCTACGACCGCGCCCTCCCTGATCGCAGGAACATGTGCATCTGGCTGATTGGAGGCCGAGCACGTTGCCGTAGAAAACAGCTGCGGTCACTTCTCTGAAACATCGTCTTCCACTTCCAGAAAGCTCCACTTGAGCACGGATCTCCCTCCACATGAAGCCTCTCGGGGGCCAAATAGCAGTGAGACAGGCCTCTGACATTGTTCAGATCCAGGCTAAAAACAGCTCAGGTTAACTGTGCATATGACAAATGAAGGTTTCCCATCAGCACCTTTAGCTTTTCATTTATTTTATTATCATCATCAGAAGACCAAATTAAAATGATTTTACTGATATGTTTACACTTTCTTTTGTCACATTGTTTTGCTTTTCTTACAAACCCGTACAACTTTGTTAGAAATGCAGCGTTTTAGACAGTTTCAGCACCACGGACAGCTCCATGTCCTCAGGGATGAGGCCTGTAATGCTGAAACAAAGGTGAGGAATCAGTGGGAACCATCTTGTTGTTGCCTGATGGGACGCTGCCTGTGGCGGGGGTAGTGCAGAGGTCGTGTTTTGAATTGAAGGGGTGCCTGACAAGCTATTTCAGAAACAAACAGTTTGTGAATTTTCCATTTTGCTCGGACCTCCCGTTCTTTTTTAAAACATTTTTTTAACTCCTCCATCGGTCTTATGGCCACGGAGTCCAAAGTTTGTATTTTAACACTTGTTTGCTTTATTGCATTTTTTGTACTGTCTAACCTTAACTCCACTGAAACAAGTGCATTTTCTCCAGTTCGGCTTTACCCAAATCTGAAAGCAACAGTGCAATGCCTCATTTGAAATGTAAGACTTACAAAAGGGATCATAACTTTTTTGTGATGTTGCTGCTGCGTTTATGTCACATTTTTGAAAACGTATTTGTTGTTTTTTCGTCATGTTTTATGTCACTTTTTTGTTGTGTTTTTGCCACGTTTTTGTTGCCTTTCCAGCATATTTTATATCGCTTTTTTTTTGTCATGTTCTTATGTCACTTTTTTGTCACTTTTTTGTCTTATTTTTTGTCATTTTTCTGGCTATTCTGTTGCTTTTTCCCATCTCCTTTTTTTCATTGCTTTTTTGTCACGATTTCACCACTTTTTATTGCTTTTTGTTGCTCTTTCATCCTCACTTTTGTTGCCATTGTGATTGTTTCATTTTTATGAAGCTTTTAGATTTGGGTAAAGCCAAACTGAAGAAAATGTGCTCGGTTCAGGCACATAAGGTGAGAGGTTAAAAAAAAAAAAGAACTATGACCAGTGCAAACTGACATTGAGAGCTTATAGTGGGTCCCGGCCACCATTCTTCTTTTTTTTTTTTTTTCCTTTTTTTTTTATTAGACAAAACAAAAAACACAACAACCTATCACCACATAAGTGGATATATACAAAGCATAAAATAAATAAATAAAAGACAAAATAAAATGAAACACTTAAATAAAGTAGAAAAGAAAAGAGACAAAAAACAAAAAGAGAGATCACAGTACGTGTTAGAGTCAACTCAATTCCATTCATAGATCTAGATCATAAACATGCAGGTAAATGAGGATTAAGACAAACGGGTGATGAGAGAGTATTCAATTTTATATGTAAAAACACAGTCTTTCACAGCAGCAGAGTGGGGAGTACTGAACATTCAGCTTGCTGCCGTTGGTGTGATAGAGCTGCCACTGAATTGGCTCGGCTGAATTGGCTCGGCTGGAACAAGGTGGTCTTCAAACACAGGTGGAATATCTCTATAGTAAAGTTATGATTTAAGACAGTCCAAGAATTTGGACCATTGGGATTGCACTTTTACATGACCTTTTCTCTTAGCTAGCATTATTTCGTAAGATATTGTTTTTGTAAATGAGCCTAGCCATTCTTTAATGCTCGGCATCTCAGTGTTTTTCCAGTTCATTAAGATGAGTCTTAGAATTGATACAACACCTGTACACAGAATGTTGAATTTTACCTTGTTCAGCCCATTTACCAAATGTTGGTTGCACAATAAAGTTAACCTGGGTGATCTGGGCAGAATAGTTTGGAGGCCCTTCTCCAGGCAACGTAAAGCACCGTCCCACAGGAGGTAGAGAACCGGGCAATCCCACAGTGCATGGAGAAGAGTACCCCGAAAAGTCTCCAACACTTATCGTCTTTGTTTAGTCCCACGCGATGTCATTTCGATGGAGTGTAATATATCCTGTTTAATACCTTGAATAGAATACCTCTGCCTTTAGCTTCAGTTATAATTTAGCCGTTGTTATTTACTCTTCTTTTCCACGCGATTGATTTCACAGTCGAGGTCTCTCTGCCATATTAATCCCAAACCATCATTTAACCTCGGCCACCTTTATTCTTGATAAAGAAACTAATCTGACCAATCTTTATGTTTATGAATGATTCATTAAGTCTTTGAATTTTA
This sequence comes from Gobius niger, assembly GCF_951799975.1. NCBI lineage: Eukaryota > Metazoa > Chordata > Actinopteri > Gobiiformes > Gobiidae > Gobius > Gobius niger. The sequence continues at coordinate 9,521,657 of NC_136870.1, read as the reverse complement.
CTTCCAGTCGTCCCCTTTCTGTAAACTGTTGCACTGTATTTTTTTTGTCTATGTCAATAAATGCATGAAATAAAAAACTCAAAAAGAAATGTGCTTGTTTCAGTTTTTATTAATCCAAAGTTCCACCACATATACATATTAACACACATCATGATCATAATATATAGCACCCTTTGTATAGAACCCCGTGCTCAGGTCTCATCTGTACTTCTCTGCCAGCACGGCTGTAAAAGCTGATAGATATTTGTCCATGGCCGCATGCGCTTCTTCAGTGAATTCATCCAGAAGGTAACAGGCCAACGCGATCAGCATACAGTGAGAAAACAGCTGCCAACAGACAAAAGTCAGGAAGACTCAATGAATAAAGTTCAGCTCAATGTTGATTACGTCATACAGTGGAGACAGGTTATGAGTGCGGCATCGTTCAGCTCTAATGTTACACAGTGGGGCTTTAAACGCTGCATTCAAGTTGCCGGTTTCAACAGAGCGTTCGAGCTAAATGAACTTTTTTGTAAAACAATGCGGCTAATGCTAATGTCACAGGTCGCTAGAAACAAAAGCTAACTTTGTACAAACTATAGAAATTAAAAGGTGAAGCAGTATTCGTAAATGCTAAATCATGTTAATATGTTAATGTGTTCATGTTAATAATAGACAAACCACAGAAATGATACAAATGCCATGAAACGGACAAATCATGCCAGGCCACGCTTTAGTATTGGCCCCGGCTTTACTATTCATTACAGTAGAATAGAATGATCAATTTAAACAGGTCCGGGAGCTAAGAATATGTACATATTTGTAGCAATAGGCTCAGATATAACGCAAAACATGCTCGACAACAGAAATGCTAAAGTTAGTGAGTGAGTGAGTGGCTGTGAGTCGAGCGCTTTGGCAAAGATGCTATGTAAGTGTAAGATGTTCATTCCTTTTACCAGCGCACTGGTTGTTTTTTTTGTTTTTTTTTAGATAATAAAACTGTAATTCCAGGAAGATCAGCATTGAAGCGTTTCCTTTGCAATTTTGGCTCAGAATCACATACAGAGAGAAACAGGTCACAAAATAATACAATCAGGAAAGTCAAGACATAATATATTAAGTTTTTCTTTTTAAATGCTACAAATGCGACAAATCTGTGCATTTATTATTATTTTAATTATTATTATTATTATTATTTTGCATTTACATACATACAATATGTGACATTGGGCAAAGACAAACTTTATGTTGACACGTGTGGAGGTGTAGTGTGTGGTGAGGTGTGTGTAGTGTGGGTCCGCATACATGTGGGGGTCCTGGGTAATGCAGTTCTTACAGCATGGGGAGCTCGGTGGCTTGAGGGTTAGCGAATGTGAATCAACATGGTGGGACAAGACAGGAACAGAGATACAGAGGTACTTATTTTCCGACTTGATAAGTACTTGAAGTAAATGGCAGTGAATACAGAAATGAAAAACATCATATAAAAGAGAGGGCGGGGGGGGGGGGGGGGGGGGGGTTGGTGGTAATGCAAATCTCTATTAATATTATTTTTATTTTTATTATTATTATTATTATTGTCACTGTTATTATCATTGTCATTATTTTCACTATTATCACAATTGTTGCTATCATTGTTATTATACATTTGGTTTTAATTTCAATCATTACTACAGCCTAGTAATAATCATTATCATCATTATACAGTACATATACATACATACACACATACACACACACATACACACACACATGTAGGCAATTCTGTCAATATTATTATTATTATTATTTCCATCATATATATATAATTGTTTGAGTCACCTTGAATTTGCCGGGGTCGATGCGGAGCTGATAGGCGTGCAGGGTCTGCAGGGGGCCCAGCGTTTCGTTCAGCTTGCCAATGTCCTGCGCCGCCTCCGCGATGGCCAGGACGATCTTCCCCCCATGGGAGCGGAGGTGGGCGGAGCCGGCCGAGATATCCAGGTGAGAGAAGTACGTCTTCGCTCCGGGGAAAACCACAAACAGCCTACAACCCAGAGAGGTCACAACAACAGCTGTCAAATGAACCACATCAGCTTCTTCTTCATACCTTACACTGTGTTCCAAAAAAACAAAACAAACACCTTACACTGCGCTCCAAATGATTATGCAAACGACATTTTTCTAAGATTTTCTAAATTACAGAATGACAATTGTGTAAAGTATGAATTTATACAACTCTGCGTGATGACAGGCAGAGTCCAGAGTTGTTGGGTTTTATTAACTGGCATCCACTCAAAAGAAATCAAAATAATGTGTTTCTATATAAGAGGCATTAGCTCACCTGTTCAGAGCGTCTGCGCCGATGCGTTCAGCCACAGGAGTCACTCGAGTGCAGACCTCTAGAATCAATTTCTTGTCCTTTGGGGTGAGCATCGCGGAGCAAACCCCCACCACGCCTCTTTGTGGTCCGGTCCAAAGCTGAAAAAGTGCCAAAAGTGAATCTCAGACTTGTAAACATGCTCCCCTCCAAAATGAAGAACTAGAAAGCATAAAATAATTCATAATTGATGCGTCGGCGTAACACGGAGCTTCGGCAGCTGTTTTTTTTTTGGGGGGGGTTGGGGGGGCTGGGAGGGACCGCCACACACTGTGCATGTTATCGGCGCGGGCCCAGGGCAGGGTGTGTGTCGGGGGGGGGGAGGGGGCGGGGTTGGAGGGGCTATATCTGCTGCCACTTACGTCACATGGGATTCCAGTGTGTGCAAGACCCTATGATCAGTGCAAAACAAGGAGACTTTAAGTTCTGTCACACACACAGTAAAAAGGAAGTTTGAAGTAGTTCACGGGAGAAAAAGTGCGACTAAAATGTCCAGATATTGCCGTCAACTAAAGTATAGCTTAATAAAAAGGAAAAGCAGGGGCTAAAGTCCTCCAAACTTCCACGGACAGTTCGAAAGGGCCTCGTATCAAAGGAACAGGCCTGTGCTTTGCCCATGCGGAGAACAAACATGAAGCCGAGAACCAGGGGCGGACTGGGACTGAAAAACAGCCCTGGACTCTGACCAGCCTGGCCCAAATTAGAGTAATTGTGACACTTCCACAAATACATATTTGAACCTCTAACCACCCGCCTTAACCGAGTGCATTTTCCCCAGGTCGACTTTTTATTTTTATTATTTTTTTGATCGGTATCATCAGCAAAAAGAACTGGAAAGGTGGTCATAGAAACAGAAGCAAAATCATTAATATAAATAATAAATAATAATGGTCCCAAAATCGAACCTTGTGGCGCACCATACTCCACGGAATTCCTTT